>NC_092751.1:1660381-2860381 GCF_047496795.1 Chiloscyllium punctatum
TTCTCTCCCCTATCTCTCCCCCCATCGTCCCTTCTCTCTCCCCCTCTCGTACCTTCTCTCTCACCCCCGTCCCCCTCCCTCTCTCGTCCCCTCTCTCTACCTCCCACATCCTCTCTGTCTCCCCCTCTTGTCCCATCTACATTACACTCTCTCTCCCCCCTCGCTCCCCCCTCACTCCCCTCTCTCCCCCATCATCCCCTCTGTCTCCCTCTCTCGTCCCCTCTCTCCCCCTCTCATCCCCTCATTCTGCCCCTCTCGTCACCTCTCTAGCCCCTCTGTCTCACCTCTCTCGTCCCCTCTCTCTCCCCTCTCTCTCCACTCTCTCTCCACTCTCTCGTCCCCACTCTTTCTCCCTCTCTCTTCCTCTCTCGTCCCCTCTCTCCCTCACTCTCGTCCGCTACCTCCCCCGTCTCGTCCACACTCTTTCCCTCTCTCTCCCCTCTCGTCCCCACCTCCGCCCTCTTGTCCTCGTTACCTCTCTCTCTCTCTCTTGTCTCCTCTCTCTTCCCCCCCCCCCATGGTCCCCTCTCACTCTCTCTCTCCCTCTCTGTCTCCCCCTGTGCCTCCATCGACCCCCCTCTCCCCCACCATTCGTCCTCTCATCATCTCTCTCCCCTCTCTCCATCTCTCTCCCCTCCCTCTCGCCTCTTTCGTCCGCTCTCTCTCTCTCTCCCTCTCTCCAACTCTCTCTCCCCCATCATCCCTTCTCTCTCACCCCCGTCCCACCTCTCTCCCCTCTAGTCCCCTCTCTCCCTCTCTCCTCCCCTCTGTATCCTCCCCTCTCTCTCCCTCTCTCGTCCCCTCTCTCTCCGCACTCGTCCTCTCTCTCCACCTCTTGTCCCACCTCTCTTACCCTCTCTGTCCCCGTCTCTCCCCCGCTCACCCCCCTCTCCCCATCGTCCCCTCTCTCTCCTCCTCTCTTCCCCTCACCCCCTCTCATAATCTCTCTCCCCCTCTGTCTTCCCCTCTCTCTCCCTCTCTTGTTCCCTCTCTCTCCCTCTCTCGCCCCCTCTCTCTCCCTCTCTCGTCCCCTCTCTCCCCCTCTCGTCCCCTCATTCCACCCCCGCACATCACCTCTCTCTCCCCTCTCTCTCACCTCTCTCGTCCCCTCTCATCCCCTCTCTCTCCCCTCTCTCGTCCCCGCTCTTTCCCCCTCTCTCCTCCCCTCGTCCGCTACCTCCCCCCTCTCGTCCCCACTCTTTCCCCCTCTCTCTCCCTCTCTCGTCCCCTCTCTCACCCCCCCCCATCGTCCCCTCTCTCCCCCATAGTTTCCTCTCTCTCGCCCCATCATCTCCATATCTCCCCCCGTCGTCCCCCTCCCTCCCACCATCGTCCCATCTCTCACCCCCTCTCATTACCTCTCTCTGTCACACTGTCTGTCTGTCTCTCTCAGCGCTCCCTCCCTCTCTTGCCTTCTCTGTCTCTCTCGTGCCCTCTCTTTCATCCCTCTCTCTCCCATTCGCCTCCCCTCTCTTTTGCTGTCTGTCTCTCTCCCACGCTCTCTGTATCGCTCTCTCTGTCCCCCTCCCACACTCGCATCCTCTCTCTCTTACTCTTCCTATCTCTCTCTCACTCTTCCTCTCTCTCTCTTGCGCTCTCACCCTCTCTCACGCTCTCTCTCTCCCTCTCTCTTGCTCCCCTCTCTCGCTCATCTCACTCTCTCTCTCGCTCGCTCACTCGTGCTCTGCCTGTCTCTCTGTCTCTCTCTCTCTCTTCCTCTCTCTCAGTCCTCCCTCCCTCTCTCACCTCTTCTCTCTCACTCTTACTCTATATCTCTCTCTGTCATCTCTCTACCTCTCACTCCCCCCCTCTCTTTCTCTGTAGCCCTCTCTCGCTATCCCGCCCCTTTTCTCTCTCTCTATTGATCCTCTCTCATACGATCATCTCTCTCCCTCTCTCTCTCGCAGTCTCTCTCGTATCTGCCCCCTCTCTCCCTCCATCTTGACCTCTCTCTCTCTCGCCTCCTCTTTCTCTCACTGTCTCTCTCGTGCACACTCTCTCCCCCTTGCTCACCTCCTTTCTTCATCTCTCTGCGACTCTTTCTCTCATTATGGCTCCTCTCTCTGTCATCCTCTCCCTGTCGCCATCTCTCACTCCCCTCTATCACTCTTGCCCTCTCTCTCTCTCGACACATCTCTCCCTCCTTTGCGCTCTCATCCCATCTCACTCTCGCTCTCGCACCCTCTCTTCCTCTCTCAACCCCGTCGCCCTCTCTCATCTCTCTCTCTCTTTCTCGCTCTCCCTCTCTCTCTGTCTCTCTCGACCCTCCCTCCCACTCCCGCCTCCTCTCTCTCTCTACCCCCTCTCTCTCTGTCTCTCTCAATCTCTCTCTTTCACACCCCCCTCTCTCTCATCTCTGTCACTCGCTAGTCGCCTCTCTCTCACTCTCCCCCATCTCTCTCACAAACTCTATCCCTCATTCCCGCTCTCTCATCCCCTCTCTCTCATTCTCGCAACCTCATTTCCTCTCTCACCCCTCTCCCTGTCGCTGTCTCGCCCATCTCTCTCTCTCACGCCCCTCTATCTTTCCCTTGGTCACTCTCTCCCTCTCTCTCTCTCTCACCCATTTTCTCCCTCCCTCCCTCTCGCTCTGTCTCGTCCTCTCTTTCTCCCTCACGCTCGCTCTCACCCTCTCTCTCTCTCCTGCTCCCCTCTCTCTCGACCACCCCCCACACACTCCTCTCTCCTTCTTGCCCTTGCTCTCTCTCACCATTTCTCTCTCTCGCCCTCGCTCTGTCTCTCATCCCGTCCCGTCTCTCTCTCTCGTCCCGTCTCTCTCTCTCTCCCTTTCTCTCTTGCCCCCTCCCTCACCCCTCTCTCAGTCTCACCCTTTCTCTCGCCCACTCTCTCTCCCAACCCTCCCTCTCATTGTATCTCTCTTTCTTTTCCTCACCCTATCTCTCTCTTGCCCCTCTCTCTCCCTGCATCTCACTCTCTCTCCACCTTCTCCCACTCTAGATGCCGCTTCCTCGATGACTCTCTCTCTCTCTCCACCTCCTTCCGTTTCTCTTCGGCTGAATCTCTCTCCCTCCCTCCCTGTCTATCTGCCACACACTGTCTCCCTGGACCATCCCTTCCCCTCTGAACCAGAGACGAGGGTGTTGGTGATGAGGCTGCGTGTGCGATGGTGGGGATGGGATATGGGATAGGGGGGGAACTGTGGTAGAGATGGAATTGCAGAAGGTAGACAGCGGCGGCAAGAGAGAGAGATGAGGGGGAGGGGGAGAGGGAAGAATGGAGGCAGGTGGAGAAACCAGTTTTGGGTGTGTGTGTGAGAGAGAGGAATGAGGGAGAATGAAGAGGAGAAGTGGTGGAAGAGAGAGAGGGAGAGAATTGAGGAGGAAGAGAGGAAATGGGGAGGCCAGGTTGGATTGGGGGGATAGAGGGAGTTAAACCCAGCTCCTGAGCTCAGGGCGCGGTGCCCTCCCCTTCCCTGAGGACCAGGACTTGGGGCTGAGACTGTCTCTCTCCAGCTCAGCTTCTCCAACACAAAGACACACAACAACATCGGTCACTCTGCTGCTCGGCACGCTTTAATCAACATTTTTATTGGTTACAAATGGAAGTGATGGATACAGTCAGTGGGATGGTGCCTTTTCTCACTGGCCCCTGAGTTGTCAGAAACATTGAAATGTTTCCCTGTAACCCCCCTGTGGGATAAGGATGGACAAACCAGCGCTACCCTCAGTCTGTTACCATAGCGACAGGCTGCTCCATCACTGAAACACTGAACTGAAATGAGAAAATCCCGGATGGATTGATTAATGAGGGAATTTGATGGATGGATGGATTTGGGTGAAGGGATATTTCAGCACATTCTTCAGCTGCTGCCTGAACTTAGTCTGGGTCACGGCATAAATCGCGGTGTTTGTGCAGCAACTGAGGAGCTGCAGCATGAAGCCCAATTCCTGCACAAAGGGATAGAGATACACAGACTCATACCCAATATTCCACATCCGTCTCCATATAGAATACAGCATGACCGTTGACCATAACAAGGTGAAATTGGCCGAGATCACAAACAGTAAAATGATGGATTTTTTTCGGTTTCTCATTTCAGTGTCAGACTGAGCGTCCCCATTGGTGTGAGCGCGGAGTCTCCTGCGGGCTCTGCTGGTCACTAAAATGTGTCTGACGGTGAGAACATTGAGCAGCAGAATCAGGAGAAATGGGACACCCGGGGTTAGAATGTGTTGGAGGAACTCGAATATGACCCAGACTCTGGAGATTTGAACAGTGCGTGTTCCATCACAAAACCAGGGGGTGTTCCTCAGCCAATACCGAGCCGTGAGAATAAAATACCAGGAAATGTTCTTTAAACAGCTCAGCACAGTCACTGCTCCCAGAACCACAGCCGCCGTTTTCTCACTGCAATATTTACTTTTCAGCTTCTGGCAACAAATGGCCACAAACCGATCAAAGGTGAAAGTGACGGTGAACCAGACAGAGCAGTCAGTGGCTGCATAAAGCAGGACGGCGTGGATATTACACACGGGGACGGAGTCCATCAGGAAATAAAACTGTTCCCGATAAGCAATGGGAATGTGTCTCAGGATCAGGTCGAGGATAATGACCAGGAGATCCGCCGCTGACATGGCCCCCAGGTAACGTCTGACACATGGAGACAATCCACAATCTTTATAAAGCAGGACGTAGATGGTCACTACATTAACTGTGAGGAAGGAAAACAAACCCATTATCCATCAGCCTGGAGGCAAAGGGACCCGTTTGATCGGGGACCCAGTGAGATTTTCAAATGTGTCCCTGTATTCAGGGATTTATTAAAATAATTGGAGCTGGAATAACAAATGGGAAGGTCGGAATTACTGACAAAAATGTGACATGAACCACAAGAAACCCTCCCTCCGCAAACATACAGAGACACATCCATAAGGACAGATTGTTTCTAGAACATTCCCACACACTCGATCACTCGAGAGCAGACACAGGTCATTCCTTCCCAGTTCCTAATACAGAGGGTGGGAACGTTGCTGTCCTGAAGGATTCTCTCCCAGTTTCCTGAAGACAAACGGAGTTTGGGAATTCCTGTATTTTGGTCTAACTTGTGGTCGATCCTGTGTCGTGGAGAAATGTAAACGCAGGGAAAACGTATTCACCCCTTTAACTGCCTGAGGGACCTTCGGAACAGTGTCTCCTTCTCCCTGGAACGGGATCTCTTCCCTCGGGATCTTATCGTTTGTTCAATTCACTGACGTCCGGCCGTTCACAAACAATGTCAGGGACAGAACGTTCCGGGGAATGTCAGTTATACAATGTCAGGGTCAGAACGTTCCGGGGAATGTCAGTTATAGAATGTCAGGGACAGAACGTTCCGGGGAATTCATTGACCTGGACATGACCTTTCCCCCTATCCACCCCACCAACATGATGTACTGAGCAAAGGCCACATATCCATCCAGCGTGGGGAGCTGCACTGACCAGATCATTGCATTATCTATAAACCGCAGATAGTCTAACTAGCACAGCAGGATATGCAGTGATCACACGGGAATTAATCTGTAACCCAGGAACAGTTACCCTCCCAGCATGTAGGACTGTGTACCCTACCCCAGTACATTGATCTGTAATCCAGGAGCAGTTAACCTCCCAGCATGTAGGACTGTGTACACCACCCCAGTGCATTGATCTGTAACCCAGGAGCAGTTACCCTCCCAGCATGTAGGACTGTGTACCCCACCCCAGTACATTGATCTGTAAACCAGGAACAGTTACCCTCCTGGTATGTAGGACTGTGTACCCTACCCCAGTACATTGATCTGTAAACCAGAAACAGTTACCCTCCCAGCATGTAGGACTGTGTACCCCACCCCAGTACATTGATCTGTAAACCAGAAACAGTTACCCTCCCAGCATGTAGGACTGTGTACCCCACCCCAGTACATTGATCTATAAACCAGGAACAGTTACCCTCCCAGCATGTAGGACTGTGTTCCCCACCCCAGTACATATATCTGTAAACCAGGAGCATTTACCCTCCCAGCATGTAGGACTGTGTACCCCACCCCAGTACATTGATCTATAAACCAGGAGCAGTTACCCTCCCAGCATATCGGACTGTGTACACCACCCCAGTGCATTGATCTGTAACCCAGGAGCAGTTACCCTCCCAGCATGTAGGACTGTGTACCCCACCCCAGTACATTGATCTATAAACCAGGAGCAGTTACCCTCCCAGCATATCGGACTGTGTACACCACCCCAGTACATTGATCTGTAATCCAGGAGCAGTTACCCTCCCAGCATGTAGGACTGTGTACCCCACCCCAGTACATTGATCTGTAAACCAGAAACAGTTACCCTCCCAGCATGTAGGACTGTGTACCCCACCCCAGTACATTGATCTATAAACCAGGAGCAGTTACCCTCCCAGCATGAAGGACTGTGTACCCCACCCCAGTACATTGATCTGTAATCCAGGAGCAGTTACCCTCCCAGCATATCGGACTGTGTACACCACCCCAGTACATTGATCTGTAATCCAGGAGCAGTTACCCTCCCAGCATGTCGGACTGTGTACCCCACCCCAGTGCATTCCTCAATAACACTGTATTAGATCCCTGTCCAGTGTGGGGAAACTTGCAGCCCGGGCTGGAAGTGACAGGATGTGCAGCTCCCACCCATTTACAGCTCCATATCTCCATTGTTGCCCTGACAAGGGGGTGCTGTGGGTGTGAACATCACTGCCAGAGAGAGATGGCGGGGGACTCAGTTTAAATATCACCGCATGAGAGGGATTTGGGGTATAGACAGAGAGGGGCAGACTGAGAGACAGTGTCATGGAAGGATGTGTTCCCAGGTTGCAGAATGCTGAAATGTGGACACTTCGATAGCATCTTGTAACATGAGCCTGTCTTCCCAGTAAAGATGGGAAAATGGGATATTGGTGTGAGGTCAGATGATGGAGATTTTTGGATGAGCATTTGTTCTCCAGCTTTGTAAATGGAGTCCTTCATGGCTGGAGGTACACCCCATCACCAAGACGCCCCTGGATATTCCGTGATCCCTGACACTGGGGCCATCTTTAAAAGGCCAATGGGCACATGATTAATCTTTCTCAGGTTGGAGCTGCCCTGCACAGTTTACCTGAGCATGGCAGATAAGGGGCAATTACACCACGGTTTGTCAACAGGGGCACGGAGGGCCTGGTGGATGGGCTAGTACAGAGGCGGACCATTCTCTTCCCAGAGGAGGCCAAACCACCAGACCCATCGCGCATGGTCTGAGCTCCCCACCCAGCTCAGTGCAGTATCTGGGGTCTGAAGAAATGTCCAGCAAAACAGGACAAGCATCAATAACCTTCCCCACTCTGTCAGGATAAGGGTCACCGTATTCTCTCAGCTCCCTCACACTCACTGTATATCTGTTACAGCACCGACCCCTGAACAAGGCTCATGGTCAACCACTCTCACTGTCGTATGCTGCACCTTCTCTCTCTGTCTCTGTCTCTCTGTCTCTCTGTCTCTCTCTCCCCTCCTTCCTCCACTTCACCCCCACATTAATAACACTGCATGGATACAACACTGTGGACTGACTCCCTCCGGACACCTCACCATGACCCCCTCCCCGCCTACACTCACACTAACAGTAGGACCACACCCACTCCCTCCCTCCCTCCCTCCCTCTCTTCCTCCCATTCCAGGAGAAACAGCCTGGAATAGGACAGAAAGGGCCTATCCGAGTGGTGGAGTGCCCGATATCCATTCCCTCACCCCCTTCCCCCCCCATGTGGGGAGGACCCTGGTACGAGCCGGAGAGGACGAGGACACCTCGTGTGGAGATTCTGAAACATCCACGTCACACCGACCGAGTCAGGAGCACTGTTCAGTGAAGGGCAATTCTCACTTTAAACCCACTGGCATCTCCGTTTCCCCCCGGCACAACTTAGATGCCGTGGCCCTGATGCCATCTCCCTTTTGTGTCGAGCTGGTACAAATGGAATCCCCACGGTCTGGGTGGGCAGGAGGGTGGGCTCACAACACATCGTCACCACCACCTCCCAGGAAGGGAGCACCGAGACTCCCTCCTACACCTTCCCCTGTAAACAGCTCAGATACTGAAACAGCACAGACAATCTGTGATAGTTCCTACTCTTCCCACTTGTCCTGATATCTTCAATAATCTGTGCTCAAATACACCCATCGCTCTCTGCTTCTGCAAACCCTTTATAATGGTACAGTCTGTTTTAAACTGTCTTTCATTGTCCTTCCTACCAAAGTGCATCACCTCAAACTGCTCTGCACTGATCCCCATCTGCCATAAACCTGAACACTACTCCAATGTATCACTGTCGTGTTCGAGTTCCACACTCTCCTCCATAGACTTCAGAGTTCTTTCAGGTTCGGTGCCACCTACAAACATTGAGATTGTTACAGTGTCACAGTCCCCATGAAACAACTGAAATCCTGCCCCATACTTACGAGTGTGAGCAAGTGAAATACTGATATATTCATATGGACAGAGTCTAATAATGACATGCTGTCAATGGAGCAACAAAAGTCCTGACACACACCAGACGGAGCGAATGAAATATTGACAAACCACAGAGCAAGAGAAATCCAGATAGGTCCCACTTATCTATATTCATCAGGGTATAATGTGATGGAGTTGAAAGGGTGTACTGTACCTTTAAGAGAGAGGGAATGCTGTTCTGAACTGAGAGCTGCCAAGCACCTGAGATATGAGAGGATGGCAGACCCAGAAACAGTATATTGCTGTAGAGCTGGAGTCGGGTAATAAGCAGTTAAGAGAAAGAGGGTCCCAGAGTTGTGAATAGTTCATGTAAAATGTTCACTTTCAGAGTGAAAAATAAATTGATGTTTTTATTTAAACAGTGGAATTTGGGAGTTCTCTGTCCCTCATATTTTAACAGTTTACGAGGCGAATTGAGCATTTTTTAATGTTTAGTTTAAGTTACCAGATGAGCTTCACGCTGTGTCCTAACCATTCCCGTGTGTGTATCTGTGTGTATCTGTGTGGGGCAGGTCTGGCAGTCTCTGTGGTGCTTAAAGTGATGCAATGCCACCCTCTGCTGGCCTCCACACGCCACTGCACAGGCATTGGCAGAGGGTGAAAACCAACAGGGATTCATTCAGAGAGGGGGAGGGAAAGGGCAGCTGCTCACAGCACCATCCAAACTGATGTCTTATCCATGGACTGATCTAAATGTCCTTTAAATGATGTAAACTGTCCCTGCTTTCACCATTTCCTCTGGAAGTTCATTCCACACACAAACCAGCTTCTGTCTAACATAATTACCTCTCATGACTTTCGTAAATCTTTTTTCCTCACACCTTAAAAATCCCTCAGTTTTGAATCCTCAACTCGAGAGAAAAGACACCAGCCCTTCAACTTCTCTGTAACCCTCATTATTTTATAAACCTCTGTAAAGTTACCGCTTAATCTCATATTCTTCAGTGAAAAAAGTCCCAGCCGATCCAGCCTCTCCTTATAGCTCACTCCCTCCTTTCCCAGCAACATCCAGGTTAATCTCTTCTCAATCCTCTCCAGCTTAATAATATCAACGTCAGTAATATCAAAGTGAATAGTCAAGGTATTTTCTAAGGGTACGGGGAGTCCAAAACTAGATGACATAGGCTTAAGGTGAGAGGGGAAACATTTAAAAGTGACCTAAGGGGCAGCTTTTTCACCCAGAGGGTGGTGTGCCTATGGAATGAGCGAGCAGGATGACCAGGCTGGACACAGTATTCCAGAAGAGGTCTCACCAATGTCCTGTACAACTACAACATGACATCCCCATTCCGATACTCAAAAGTCTGTCCTATGAAGACATGTGTGTTAAACACCTACTTAACCACACTATCTATATGAGATGCACATTTTAAAGAATTAAACCTGACGGCCTAGGTTTCTGTACTACAGCACTGCCAAAGGCTCTTCTTTTAATTGTATAGGCCCTGCTCTTGTTTGATTTAGCAAATCCAATACCTCGCATTAATCCAAACTAAACTCCATCCGTCACCCCTCAGCCCAGTGTGTGATATTACTGTCACCTCCCCCTCCCCCTTCAATTTTAAAATGCCCATCCCTCTCCAGGAAGCCTGCACACACCAGCCTTGAGTTTCACAAAGACCCTGAGCTTGGGTTGCCTTGTGTGGTTATGGGGAGGAGGAACAGATTGCAGACACAGTCAGTGGGGAGGAGAGGCTGGACAGTAATCAGCAGCCTGGTGTCATTTCATGGTTTTAGGAAGAGGGGAGTCGCACGTGAGAGTTGGGTAAGAGTGATCGGTGTTTTGGGGTCAGAAATTAAGCTCTTCCTTCGTCTCTGGTGTTCAGTAATAAATATCTATTTGAGACCCTTCATTGGACAGAGTGTGTCTGCAGGATTTCTTTCCCTAATATTGTAGACTACAGATAATAGCAATTAAAGATGTTTATAGTTAATTTCAATGGCACAGCACGTACCCTCAATATCCTACAGTTGAGACAAATATCTTGCGTTTGTTTAACAATACAAAGTGTTTTGTGTGGTTCATTAATGGTAACCTGATTATAATAAGTCCACACTAAGCTAAAAGTGGGCACTAAAATATGACCCAAAATCTGGATATGGTAGTGTTGTGGGTAGTGTCCCTGTCTCTGAGCCAGATCTCTGGATTTGATTCCAATTCCTGTGCTTGTGTGGTAGTGTTCCTAGCTCTGGACTAGAAGGCCTGGATTCAAGTCCTGCCTGTTGCAGAGGTATGTCCCAGCATGTCAGGACAGGCTGATGAACAAACACACAGGAGAATAATGTTCCAGCTTTATGGGTATTACTGAGTGATGCTAGTGTCCCTGCCTCCGGGCACAAAGGTCCAGGTGTAAATCCCACAGAAGTGTCTCAGGATACATCTGAACAAACTGATTAAAATGGATTTAGAATTGTGACCTGATGGAGAAGGAAGAGGTATCAATATTGCATTTCAGAATTTAGGTCCAGAATGAGTGAAAGTACAGCCATTCGTGTTGATTGGAGTCACATTTCGCAGCAGTAAAGGTTTATAAAATCAGAATGGTCATGGATAGGTTGAGTAGTCAGGGTTTTTCCCCAGGTTAGGGGCGTCCAAAACTAGAGGGCATTGGTGGAAAGTGAGAGGGGAAATGTTTTGAGGAGGCCTAAAGGGGCACATTTCACACAGAGGGTGGTGTGCGTATGGAATGAGCTGCCAGAGGAAGTGGTGGAGGATGGTACAACTATACAGCATCTGGATACTGAGAGACCTGGCGAGCTTTTCCAGCAATTTCTATATTTCTTTTAAAAATCCATTCAGTTTAACACAGGTACTCTGAATAAATTAAACATTTTTATTTTTTAATGACACAGGGATATATAAACATATCTTCAAATTGACCGAGACCATTTTCTGCGAAGGGCATGACTCTCTGTATGACAGCAGCAATGATGCACCTACATGGAACAGGGAATGTGATGGAGACATAGTTTGGACAATGTACAAGGAGACCTCACATGGTCCAGTTTGGGAGAGGATGACATTACTGTGTGATTCAACTTAGAGAGGGAGAAAATGTAATCTGCCCGAGAAGGAATGGCCTATTGCACTCTCTCTCCATCATTGTTCCTTATCACAGCAATGTGTGCGAGCTAAAAAAAAATCTCTACAGTCATCGTTATCATTCTTATTTTTATGGAATCCCTGCAGTGTGGAAACATGCCCTTCGACCAACAAGTCCATAACAACCTTCCCCCTATACTTACCCCTGACTAATTCACATAACCTAGAAATCCCTGAACACTACAGACAATTTAGCATGACCAATCCACCGAACCTACACTGTTTGTGGTAGGAAATTGGATCACCCATTAAAAGCTCGCACAGACAAGGGGAGAATGTGCAAACTCCACACAGACAGTCACCCAAGGCTGGAATCAAACCCAAGTCCCTGGTGCTGTGAGGCAGCAGTGCAAACCACTGTGCTACCCTTTGGATGATCCCTAACCAGAATTCACTGGAATCTCCTTCCTGCCTAAAGCAAAGGGAGTTCAGCCAAATCCAAACTCTCCCAGGATGAAATCCCATTGCTGGCAGCTTGTGTGAGTACAATATCTTCAGAAGCAGAATATCGTTTTGGACAATCTCATAATTTTTCCTTTGTCATGAGTTCTAATAATATTTGGACCAAGTTCTTTCAAGGTAAAATTGTGTTTGTCAGTGTGTGTGTCAGTGTGTGTGTGTGTGTGTGTGTGTGTGTGTGTGTGTGTGTGTGTGTGTGTGTGTGTCAGTGTGTGTGTGTGTGTCTGTGTGTGTGTCAGTGTGTGTGTGTATATGTGCGCGTGTGTGTCAGTGTGTGTGTGTATGTGTGTGTGTCTGTGTGTGTGTGTATGTGTGTGTGTGTCTGTGTGTGCGTCAGTGTGTGTGTGTGTGTGTATATGTGCGTGTGTGTGTCTGTGTGTGTGTGTCAGCATTTTTAGAAAGGGAAATATTGATTATATAATTGCAATACCCAAACAGTTTGCCATTCATCCTTCCATCATAGTTTGAGTAACATTGCTCTGGATCATAAACGTGTTGTTTTAGCAGATTAAAGAAACTCGTCTGACTTGTTCCTAAAACTGACCCTGACCCAGTCTGAGCTTGATATCATCGGCCATATCACTAACCTGGATACATTTAACATTTGTTATGAGCAGTGGAGGAGTGGGACTAGAAAAGGAAACAGTGACCCCAAAAAGCCGGGGAACTATAGACCGGTCAGCCTGATGTCAGTGGTGGGTAAGTTGTTGGAGGGGATTCTGAGGGATAGCATTTACTTACATTTGGGAAGGAAAGGGCTGATCGGGGTAGACAACGTGGCTTTCTGCATGGGAAATCATGTCTCATTAATTTGATTGAGTTTTTGAAGAGGTAACAAAGAATATTGATGAAGACAGTTTGGTAGACATTGTCTATATGGACTTCAGCAAAGTGTTCTTTTAAAGAAAAAAGACCAAAGAAAATTTACAGCCCAGGAACAGGCCCTTCGCCCTCCAAGCCTGAGCCGATCCAAATGTACTGTCTAAACCTGTTGCCCAATTCCTAACCATCTGTATCCCTCTGCTCCCCACCTACTCATGCATCTGTCCAGACGCATCTTAAATGAATCTACCGTGCCTGCCTCTACCACCTCTGCAGGCAATGTGTTCCAAACGCCCACCACCCTCTGTGTGAAGTACTTACCGCGTGTATGTCCCTTAAACTTTCACTTTGAAAGCACGACCTCTCATTATTGAATCCTTCACCCTGGGAAAAAGCTGGTCTCTATCCACCCTGGCTGTACCCTTCATGATTTTGCAAACGTTAATCATGTCCCCCCTCAATCTCCTTTTATCTAGTGAAAATAAACCTAACCTACTCAGCCTGTCTTCATAGCTAGTATTTCATTCTGATTGGTAGACAGATTAGTAAGTTTCAGTCAAATGGGATACAGAGGAAGCTAGTCACAAATGGCGTGAAGGAAGAGGGATATTTTTCAGGCCTGGAGGCTTGTGAGCAGCAGTGTGCTGCAAGAATCAGTACTGAGTTCACTGCATTTCATCATTTATGTAAAGGATTTAGATGTGAATATTGGGGCAATAGTTAGTAAGTATACAGATGACATCAGAAAGGTGGTGTAGTAGATTATCTCAGACTACAACGAGACCACAATTAGATGGGACAAAGGGGCAAGGATGGACAGATGAAGTTTAATTTAGATAAATATGAAGCTTTGCATTTTGGGAAGGCATATCAGGGCAGACATTATATACTTCATGGTCAGGTCCTGGGGCATGTTGTGAAACAAAGGGGCATAGGGCTGCAGGTGCATTGTTCCTTGAAAGTGGAGTCGCAGATAGACAGAGTGGTGCAGAACACATTTGGCACATTTGCCTTAATCAGTCAGAGCATTGAGTACAGGAGTTGTGGTGGTATGTTGCATCTGTACAGGATGTTGGTGAGGCCACTTTAAGAATACTGTGTACAACTCGGTTTTCTGCAGAAATGTTCCAGGACTGGAGGTTTGAGCTATAGGGAGAGATTGATTAGGTTGAGGTGTTTCCCCCTGGAGTGTCAGAGGCTGAAGGGTGAAATTATAGAGGTTTATAAAATCATCAGGGGCATGGATATTCTGAACAGCCACGTTCTGCTCTCCAGGATAGGGGAGTCCAGAACAAGACAGCATAGGTTGAAGGCTAGGAGGATTGATTTAGAAAGGACCTGAAGATAAATGTTTCACACAGAGAGTGGTGTGTGTGCAGAAAGTGCTGCGAGAGGAAGTGCTGAAGACGGTTACAATCGAACATTTAAAAAGTATCTGAAAGAGGAGAGATATTTACCAAATGCTGGCAAATGGGACAAAATCAGATTTGATATCTGATCGGAGTGAACAGATTGGACTAACGGGTCTGCTTTCGTTCTGCATGACCCTCTGATTCTATAAGAGAGATGATGAAAAATTCTGTAAGGTCCTTTCAAGTCGTACTTCTCTTCTCTGGAAGTTTATCGTGACTCTAGGTTCACATTGATTGAAAGCTGCATTAGTTAAATATTTGACGGAGAAGTGAGTCATGGATAATGGGATATAGACAGGACAGTGGGGCTGAGACCACAACCTGATCAGCCACAATCTTACTGCCTGTTGGAGAAGGCTCGAAGTATCTAATGACCCACTCCTGCTCCTCAGTCCCATGTTCCTGTGTGCCATTCAGCCCCTCATACCTGCTAGACAGGAACAGTTGGAGGCCACTTGCTCCTATAACCTGGTGCACAGAACCAGAAGAGACCATTCAGTCCCTCAAGACTGTCACACATGCTTTGAGATGATTTGGGAAATGTAATTGGAATATCCAGGCTGAGTATGAAAGAGGCCCCTCATCGTTCTTTAGAAAGCTTCCCCTCTCTGCAGCTTGTGCTCCATTTGTTGATCATGTTGTAGACCCAGATTCACTGTGAAAACAGCCCACATACCTCACCCAGAGATGGCTCACCAAACCATCTGGTCTCCCTGACTGCAAAATGCAATACCAGAGCATTCATAAAAATAACACCCACTAACTTGCCAATAACAGAATGTGAGAACATCAGAAACAGGGGAATGTCGTTCACTCCCCAAACCTGCCTTGCCCTTCACGAAGATCATGGCTGATCTGCTTCTGGCCTCAAATCCTCTTTCATACCCTATTCTTCATAGCCCTCACCTCTCTGACAGGTCAATATCCATCGACCTCCTCTTCAAATACTTTCAGTCATCTCGCTCCCCGAACACTCTTCAGAAGAGAAATCCTGACATTCAATACCACCTGTTTGTAGAAAACACGTGCTGCTCCTATATCATGGTTTATTGATGTGAACAAAAGAGGTTGAGACAAGGTTCCCGGTAAAAATGACTGGCCCTGATATCAAGACAATGGTTGATTTCTGTTGACATCAAGGAGCTGAACTTAATGGGAATCAGAGTAACCTCTCCAGTGTTTGGAGTCAAACATGGCACAAAGGAAGATGTTCATCATCTCAGTCCTGTGTCACCTCTGTGCGAAATCCTCTGGGTAGCTTCCTCTTCATAAACATCTTCAGCTGCTTCATCAATGTCTCCCCACCCTCACCCGCCCCACCATAAGATCAGAAGTCGGGATGGTCACTGAAGATTCAACAATGTTCAGAACGTTTTGTCCCCCGTCAGTTCCTGAACTGGTCTGTGTCCATGTGCAGCAAGATCCAGGCTCCATTGAGACTTGTGCTGTTAAAGTATCAGTAACATTCATGTAACAGCACTGCCTGGCACTGCGCACTGCCACAGTAAAACAAGAGTTCATTCAGCACCTCACGCTGGTTTCACAGGAATATGAGGAAGCCATTTAGTCCATGGACATTATTGGAGAAGAACAGGGGCAGCACATTCAGTGCCTCCAGCCTATTACTCAGGAAGAGAAGGAGTCCAGTGTGATGGACCACACCAGAGCCCCTCCAAAATATTTGACGGCAACATCCTAGACCTTTATGTTTTCTTATTTTAAAGGGAATGAAAAGTGTCCGTTCCAGATGCAATATGACTGGTCAAACTACTCGGTGGTAAGCAAAATACCATCCATTTCAACATGAAAGAAGAAATAACACCACAGAAAGAGGAATTTAGAATAACGTAATTCTATTGGACAGCTTAACAGAAGAATAGATCTAGGAACTATGACTAATGAACTGTTCCAATATAGGGAAATCCCATAAACACAGCCCTTGGCAAAAAGGAATATTCAGACACAGAATGTCACAAATATTTCTCCAATCCAGGAATTAAAAACAGCATCAAGAGAAAATTCAGAGAGAGTAGCAACCAGGAGACATTCACTGAAGCTTCCAACTCTGTGGAGAGCCCATAGTTTCTGATGTTACTGAGAAACCAAAACACAGAGATCGTAATCTGTGAGAGCTTGCCACACCCAATCACGCTGCATTAAAATAAACCCAAGGCCTCCCTAGCTGTTACTCAAGTGGTCTTAACTAGCCAGCTTACTAACGATCGTTCAATCTCTCTCATAAAAGAAACCCGGACAAAATAACCTCTTAAAGCTGCAGCACCATCACACTTGTCAGTACATCGAGCTGTCAAACAGAAACCAGGGATAACCCAGTCAGGCCCTTGGCCCTGTCCAATTGGACGAGGAAGAAGCCAGTCAGTCCCTTGAGTCACTTATACAGGAACAGCAGGAGGCCACTCCCACCTCAATGTACTTACACGGGGGCAGAATGAGGTAATTGATGCTGATTCCTGATGAATGTCTTATGCCCAATACGTCGATTCTCCTGCTTCAAGGATGCTGTCTGACCCGCTTTGCTTTTCCAGCAATCAACTCTCTACTCTGATCTCCAGCATCGGCAGTCTTACGTGTCTCCAGATTGATGCTCGAACATGATGATCAAGTGGAGCAGAGGCTGCACAGACAGACTGTTCCACGTTGTTCCTCCTGGCTCCGTTGCTCATGATACACATGTGGGACTTTAACATGGTTTTCTAGTGGTGAGCAGGGAAGCCATATGTATGGTGCAAAGTCTCAAGAAGGCATCTTTCATCTCCAAGAAGACAGACTGGTGTTCTCTATGTAGGGTGGAAGCTGGTGGGAATGGCGATCTGTTTCAGACGGAGGTATTGTGGCTGCTGTTGGGGATTGTGAACAACCTGACGTTCAGTACAGGGTTCACACGCCGACTGCACAATAACGTGGGGAGAGTTAATTTAGGCAAATACACTATTAGGAAAGTCACGTTAGACTAATGAATGGACTCCCTAAGTTCAAATAATGGTGATGTTGTTCATGTTGATCTTGTCTAGTGCATGTCCTGTGCAGTGTAACCTGTGTGCCTTACTCTGTCCAAGTCTATTTCCACCCTATGATCTGTCTGGCCATGCTTACTATGATCTTCCTCCACTGCTCATAAACAAAGTGGGCGGCACGGTGGCACAGTGGTTAGCACTGCTGCCTCACAGCGCCAGAGACCCGGGTTCAATTCCCTGACTGTGTGGAGTTTGCACGTTCTCCCCGTGTCTGCGTGGGTTTCCTCCGGGTGCTCCGGCTTCCTCCCACACTCCAAAGATGTGCAGGTCAGGTGAATTGGCCATGCTAAATTGACCGTAGTGTTCGGTAAGTGGTAGATATAGATGTAGGGGTATGGGTGGGTTACGCTTCGGCGGGGCGGTGTGGACTTGTTGGGCCGAAGGGCCTGTTTCCACACTGGAAGTAATCTAATCTAATCTAATCTAAAGTGTTTCCCTGTACTGAGGTACACGTGACAATAAATCAAACCAATCAATCCTGGGTAAAGTATGGAATTTCTCACCCTATCAATGTCTGTTTTGGAAATAAGTGATCGCTGCCACTCCTCGTGTTTCAGCGTCACCATTTCTTTGTCTCTCACAGCTCTACAGATTAAACACTCAGTTTATTCACTCTATCCTCATGTTACCATCACCCGTGTCTGTGGTAAGGAGATCATTCCTTACAAAGGAGATCAAATCTGTACAGAGTGCCCCAAATGCTCTCTCAGGAAGGCTCTACAACAGCAGGAAGATGGCTTTACTTATGTACTCGAATCATCTTACAATGAAGGACAGCATACCATTGACTGCACCCATTACTTACACAGGGTTTGATTCGGAGCAGTCAGCATAGACTTGTGAGTGGGAGATCATGCTTTCCAAATTTCTTAGAGTCCTTTGGTGAAGTGACGAAGAAGGTTAATGAGGGCAGAGTGATAGACGTAGTCTCTTTGGATTTCAGTATGGCCTATGATAAGTTTCCACATGGCAGGCTGCTCAGGAAGGTTCAATCACGGAGAATACTGGGGGAACTGGCCAATTGGATACACAGTTGGGTTG
The DNA here is from genome assembly GCF_047496795.1 of Chiloscyllium punctatum. NCBI lineage: Eukaryota > Metazoa > Chordata > Chondrichthyes > Orectolobiformes > Hemiscylliidae > Chiloscyllium > Chiloscyllium punctatum. Next base: position 1,678,744 of record NC_092751.1, read on the forward strand.
ATGGTAGGAAGCTTGTTAGACTGGAGGTTGGATCCATAGCTTTTTGTTATCTATGATTTGGATGAGAATATACAAGGCATGATTAGTCAGACACTAAAATAAATGGCAGCATGATCAGTGAGGACGTTTATCAGAAATTGCAGCAAGACCTTAATCAGGTGGGGAAGTGGGCTGAGAAATGGCAAATGGAATTTAATATAGATGTGTGAGGTCTTGCAGTTTGGAATCTCAAATCAAGGTAGGAGTTTCACAGTGAATGGGCGGGCCTTAAGGGGTGTAGTGGGCAGAGAGACCTTGGAATTCAGGTGCACGGTTCCCTGAGAGTAGAGTCACAGGTAGGCAGGGCAGTGAAGAAGGCTTTTGACACACTGGCCTTCGTCAGGCAGGACATTGAGTATAGAAGTTGGGAATTTATGTTGCAGTTACACAGGACTTCGGTAAGGCCGCAGTTGGAGGATTGTGTTCAGTTTTGTCAACTTGTTATAGGGGGGATATAATGTAATTAGAAAGAGTGCAGAAGAAATTTACAAGGACATTGCCAGGACCCAATGGTCCAAGTTATAGGGAGAGGTTGGACAAGCTATGACCTTTTCTTTAAAGTGTAGGAGACTGAGGGAGTCCTTATAGAGCTGTATAAGACCATGAAGGATATGGATAGGGTGAATGCTCTCAGTCTTTTCCAAAGTTTAGAGAATCGAGGAGGAAAGGGGATTAGTTTCAGGTTAAAGGGAAAGGAATAAAAGGGAACCTGAGGGACCATTTATTTACATAAATGGCTGGTACTTGGATGAGCTGCCAGAAGATGTGGCTGAGGGGGGTGTATTAACAACGTTTCAAAAGCATTTGGATAAATATGTGGATAGGAAAGGACTAGAAGGATATGGGCCAACTGCAGGGAAATGGGGTTAGTGTGGATGGACATTTACAAGGTGGAGTCGAACCACTTTGTTAATTAAAACAAAACACCCAGAAAATCTCGCCTCACCTCGTAATCTGTTAACATATGAGTGATAGAGATCTCCTGCATTCCACTATTTAAACAAAAATTAGCAATTTAGTTTCTTAACTTTAATAGTGAACACGAAACAAAAACTATTCGCAAATACAAGCCCCTCTTTTATTAGCTACTTACTATCTGACTCCAACTCTGTAAAAAATATGCTGTTCCAACAACCCACATATTAAACGTTACAATCTCAAGACCTCACAGTCTCTATCTTCCCTGCTGTGTTCACTCTTTCAGCTGCTGATCTCCCTGGGTCATTTTTTTTAACTGCAAGTCGGTTTACATGAACATGTGTCTTTGATAGAGAGTGTTTGAGATGGTCAGTTAGCACTCCTGCTCTACAGCAGTTACTCTGCTGTCGGATGGCAGCAGCTCTCCCTCTAGTGTTCAAATGCTGGGTTTATTTACTTCCCATGATACAATAATTCTCATAATTTGATTGATTTCCAGGTGTACGAACAATAATATTCAAATTCCATTGGCTTCGGAAATTCAGAGCATTATTTAAAGTCTTTGATTGCATTTGAATTGCTGTCAAAACAGCAACCAAAACTCAGGCTTCCATTTCCCAGCTAATTGTTACATTTGGAACAGTCTGACCTTTAGCTGGCATCTGTGGCTGTACCTTCGATTCAGCAAAACCCGTCCTATCTTAAAGTGAACAGACATTGATTAGCTTCCTGGCAGTAACACACTCCGGGCTATCTGTTATTCTGTATAATAACCTTCTTGAACCACTCGATTATATTCCAGGCCGTAACTCACTCTGTGCTATCTGTTATTCTGTACATAATCCACGCTGAACACCTCGATTCGGTTCCAGACTGTAACTCACTCCGGCGTATCTGTTATTCTGCATATAAATCACCCTGAACCCCTCAATTAGATTCCAGGCTGTAACACACCCCAGAATATCTGTTATTCTGTATATAAACCACCCTGAACCCCGCGATTAGATAGCAGGCTGTAAATCACTCCGGGGTGTCTGCTGTTCTGTATATAAACCACCCTGAACCCCACGATTAGATTCCAGGCTGTAACTCACTTCGGGCTATCTGTTATTCTGGATATAACCCACCCTGAACCCCTCGATTCGATTCGAGGCTGTAACTCACTCCGGGCTATCTGTTATTCTGTACATAAAGCACCCTGAACCCCGCGATTAGATTCCAAGCAGCAATCTCCTGTCAGGGTTGAAAGGGAAGGCTGGTAGTAATTGGGAATGCTGGCTGACTAAAGAAATTGAGGGTTTGATTCAGAAAAAGAAGCAAGCATATGTCAGGTATAGACAGGATTGATCGAGTGAATCCTTAGAAGAGTATAAAGGAAGTCGGAGTACACTTAAGAGGGAAATCAGGAAGACCAAACGCGGACATGAGATTGCTTTGGCAAATAGAATTAAGGAGAATCCAAAGTGCTTTTACAAATATATTAAGGACAAAGGGTAATTAGGGAGAGAATAGGGCCCCTCTAAGATCAGTAAGGCGGCCTTTGTGTGGAGCCACAGAAAATGGGGGAGATATTAAATGAATATTTTGCATCAGTATTTACTGTGGAAAAGGATATGGAAGATATAGACTGTAGGGAAATCGATGGTGACATCTTGCAAAATGTTGCAGATATACAGAGGAGGAAGTGCTGGATGTCTTGAAATGGTTAAAAGTGGATAAATCCCCAGGACCTGATCAGGTGTACCCGAGAGCTCTGTGGGAAGCTAGAGAAGTGATTGCTAGGCCTCTTGCTGAGATATTTGTATCATCGATAGTCACAGGTGAGATGCTGGAAGACTGGAAGTTGGCAAACGTGGTGCCACTGTTTAAGAAGGGCGGTAAAGACAAGCCAGGGAACTATAGACCGGTGAGCCTGACCTCGGTGGTAGGCAAGTTGTTGGAGGGAATCCTGAGGGACAGGATGTACATGAAGTTGGAAAGGCAAGGACTGATTCGGGATAGTCAACATGGCTTTGTGCGTGGGAAATCATGTCTCACAAACTTGATTGAGTGTTTTGAAGAAGTAACAAAGAAGATTGATAAGGGCAGTGCAGTAGATGTGATCCATATGAATTTCAGTAAGGCGTTCGACAAGGTTCCCCATGGGAGACTGATTAGCAAGGTTAGATCTCATGGAATACAGGGAGAAGTAGCCATTTCGATGCAGAACTGACTCAAAGGTAGAAGACAGAGGGTGGTGGTGGAGAGTTGTTTTTCAGACTGGAGGCCTGTGACCAGTGGAGTGCCACATGGATCAGTGTTGGGCCCTCTACTTTTTGTCATATATATAAATGATTTGGATGCGAGCATAAGAGGTACAGTTAATAAGTTTGCAGATGACACCAAAATTGCAGGTGTAGTGGACAGCAAAGAGGGTTTCCTCAGTTTCCAAGAGGATCTGGACCAGATGGGCCAATGGGCTGAGAAGTGGCAGATGGAGTTTAATTCAGATAAATGTGAGGGTCTGCATTTTGGGAAAGCAAATCTTACCAGGACTTCTACATTTAATGGTAAGGTCCTAGGGTGTTTTGCTGAACAAAGAGACCATGGAGTGCATGTTCATAGTTCCTTGAAAGTGGAGTCGCAGGTAGATAGGATAGTGAAGAAGGCGTTTGGTATGCTTTCCTTTATTGGTCAGAGTACCGAGTACAGGGGTTGGGAGGTCATGTTGTGGCTATAGAGGACATTGGTTAGGTCACTCTTGGAATATTGCATGCAATTCTGGTCTCCTTCCTATCGGAAAGATGTTGTGAAACTTGAAAGGGTTCAGAAAACATTTACAAGGATGTTGCCAGGGTTGGAGGATTTGAGCTACAGGGAGAGGCTGAACAGGCTGGGACTGTTTTCCCAGGAGTGTCGGACGCTGAGGGGTGACATTATCGAGGTTTACCCTGGGATAAGGGAGTGCAGAACTAGAGGGCATAGGTTTAGTTTGAGAGGGGAAAGATATGAAAGAGATCTAAGGGACAACTTTTTCACGCAGAAGGTGGTCAGTGTATAGAGTGAGCTGCCAGAGGAAGTGGGGTGGAGGCTGGTACAATTACAACTTATAAGAGGAATTTGGATGAGTATATGAATAGGAAGGGTTTGGAGGGATATGGGCCGGGTGCTGGAGGGTGGGACTAGATTGGGTTAGGATATCTGGTTGGCATTGACAGGTTGGACCAAAGGGTCTGTTTCCATGCTGTCCATCTCGATGATTCTGTAACTCTGTAACTCACTCGGACTACCTGTTAGTCTGTATAGAAACCACACTGAAACCCTCGATTAGATTCCAGTCTGTAACACACTCTGGGGTATCTGTTATTGTACACAAAATCACCCCGAATCCCCTTGATAAAATTCCAATCTGTAACTGACTTCCAATTTGAAGGGAGTCTGTACATTAGCCACTTCAATCGTTTGATTAGATTCCAGTCTGTATCACACTCCGGGGTATCTGTTAGTTTGTATATTAATCATCCAGTCCAAACCCTGTTAAAATTGCCCATAGTATTCAGGGAAGTGTAGGTGAGGTGCATTAGTCAGGGGTAAATGTGGGAAAATGGATCTGGATGGGTTATTCTTCTGTGGGTCAGTTTGGTCTTGTTGGGCTGAAGGGCTTGTTTCCCCACTTCGGGATTATATGAATCACACGGAACCCTCTCGATTCCAACGTGTAACTCACTTCCATCTATGTGTGACTGGCATGTTTCAAAAACACCCCAAAACCTTCAATTCTATTCCACTTCGATAAACACGAGGCGCTGCATTTTGAGAAAGCAAATTTGAGCAGGACTTATACACTTAATGGTCAGGTCCGAGGGACAGTTGCTGAACAAAGAGACTTTGAAGTGCAGGTTCGTAGCTCCGTGAGAGTGGAGTAGCAGGTGGATAAGATAATGAAGGCAGCGTTTGGTATGCTTTCCTTTATTGGTCAGAGTTTTGAGTATAGACATTGAGAGGTCATGTTGTGGCTGGACTGGACATGGGTTAGGCCACTGTTGGAATATGGCGTGCAATTCTGGTCTCCTTCCTATCGGAAGGATGTTGTGAAATTTGAAAGGGTTCAGAAAAGCTTTTCAAGGAGGTTGCCAGGGTTGGAGGATTTGAGCTACAGGGAGAGGCTGAATAGGCTGGGACTGTTTTCCCTGGAGCATCAGAGGCTGAGGGGTGACCTTATAGAGTTTTATAAAATCATGACGGGCATGGATAGGAAAAATAGACAAAGTCATTTCCTTGGGGTGGGGAGTCCAGAACTAGAGGGCATAGGTTTAGTGTGAGAGGTAATATGAAAGAGACCTAAGGGGCAACTTGTTCACTCAGAGGGTGGTACATGAATGGAATGAACTGTCAGAGGAAGTGGCGGAAGCTGGTACAATTGCAACATGAAAAATGCAGCTCGATGTGTATATGAATGGGAAGATTTGTAGGGAGATGGGCCAAGTGTTTGAGAAAGAGTCTAGAGTAGGTTAGGATATCTGGTCGGCATAGACGGGTTGGACCAAAAGGTCTGTTTCCATGCTGTACATCTCTATGACTGTATGACTCCGCGATTCTGTGACTCACTACTTGTTATCTGTTATTCTGTATGTAAACCAACTCAAACCTCTCGATTAGATTCCACTCTGTCCCTCACTCCTGGGTATCTCTTATGCTGTATGTAAACCCTAAACCCCTCTCTTAGATTCCAGTCTGGAACTCACTCCTGGGGATCTGTTATTGGATCTGTGAAGTGATCCTTGTTGGATGTTAGACCGAAGACAAGATAAACTAAATGGTCAAATGTTACATTGGAAGCAGGAACACAGAAAGCTGCTGGTTCATTTCTGTCCTGTTACATATCTCCAAGTTTCAGATTGGGGCTGAATTTCTGTCACAATGGGGAAAGTCTCAAAAGCTGTTTACTGTCCTGTACGAATGCATCATCATAACATGAATTCTCTTGCAAGATAGGAAATGGAGACAGCTTCTGGAAGGTGTCTGTATCCCTGTGTGTGTGATTCGGTGTGTCTGTGATTCTGTGTGCATGTTCAATGTTTTATATATTTTCAAACTGTATTGATGTTGCCAGTCTCTCTTGCGTTTCCTTATTTATAAACTCAATGTCATCGTTTTGCTGATATAAAATGGTGGCTGTGGACAAATCTAAAATGACTGATTTGTGTCAAGAATACTTTCAGCAAGGGAGAGGTGGCAATGTGTCAAAAGCCATTTCCATTCATTGATGCTAGCAGAGATAGAAAATGGAGACAGCTCTTTGAAGGTGATTAAAATGTAAATCCCAGAACCTTTTTACAGTGAATGCGGAGAGACAATGTGACATTCCAGTAAGGTCTGCCTTACTTTCCAAGCTCCTAATATATGAGAGAAACATAATATACAAAACCTGATAGAGCTCAGCCACTGAATTGTAGATTTGCAGCGTTGGATCAGAATTTTGCCTGGCTAGGTCTCATCCCAAATTGAAGGGTTTCTCAAATCCCACACTGACCTTCTGTGGGTTCAAAGTGTGTGTTGTCTACAAATAAAAGAAAATAATGCACCTGCAATTGAACAAAGCTCTTTCTGGAACTTTGTGCATCTGAAAATTTAAGTATCTTTCAACAGGATTGAACATAAATGTGAGAGATAGGTAGCACTCTAACCAGAATGGCAGTGCAGTATAAAAGGTATATTAATAATTTCAGTGAAAGGGGAAAACAGAGGAGGATAGTCCTCAAACAAGGAAAGTTGGGAGTCAGTAAAGTTGTGTAGTTTGTGACTGCATTATGTTTATGTGAGTCAAGATTTGAAACCACTTGGCCAATAGTACACTTTGTGACTCACTCCCAGTTACAAGTTATTTCACATAAAAAGGTTAACATATCCCTTGATTAGATTCCAGGCTGTAACTCCCTCCGGGCTATCTGTTATTCTATATCTAAAACTCCCTGGACCCCTCGATTAGATTCCGGGCTGTTAACTAACTCCAGGGTATCTGTTATTTTGTACATAAACCATCTTAAATCCCCCGATTAGTTTCCAATCTGCAACACACTCCAGGCTATCTGTTAATCTGTAAATAAATCACCCTGAACCCCTCAATTAGATTCCAGGCTGTAACTCACTCTGGGCTATCTGTTATTCTGTATATAAACCACCCTGAAACCCTCGATTAGATGCTAGGCTAGGATGTAACTCATTCTGGGGTATCTGTTATTCGTATATAAAGCACCATGAACCCCTCAATTAGATTCCAGATTGTAACTCACTCCGGGGTATCTGGTATTCTGGATATTAACCACCCTGAACCCATTGATTTGATTTCCCTTCCTGACATGTTAAGCTCATGTTCCCAACACAATCTAATCTCAATAATGATCAATGTATCACTGGTCCTCCAATCTGCTGGCACTACCATCATGTTAACTTTCTGATGTTTACGTACATGATTACCTGTAGCAGTGAGTCGCAGGTAGACAGAGTGGTGCTAAACACATTTGACACATTTGCCTTAATCAGTCAGAGCATTGAGTATAGGAGTTGTGGTGGTATGGTGCATCTGTACAGGATGTTGGTGAGACCACTTTAAGAATACTGTGTACAACTCGGTTTTCTGCCGAAATGTCTTACACGTATGTTCCAGGACTGGAGGCTTGAGCTATAGGGAGAGGCTGATTACGTTGAGGTGTTTCCCCCTGGAGTGTCAGAGGTTGAGAGGCAACATTATAGAGGTTTATAAAATCATCAGGGGCATGGATATTCTGAACAGCCATGTTCTGCTCCAAAGGATAGGGGAGTCCAGAACAAGACAGCATAGGTTGGAGGGGAGAGGGCGAATGAGTTAGAAGGGACCTGAAGGTAAATATTTCACACAGAAAGTGGTGTGTGGACAGAAAGTGCAGTCAGAGGAAGTGGTCAAGGCGGGTACAATCACAGGACGAATATTGGCCAAATGCTGGCAAATGGGACTAAATCAGATTTGATATCTGATCGGAGTGAACAGATTGGACTAATGGGTCTGTTTCCATTCTGCATGACTCTCTGATTCTATAAGAGGGATGACGAATAATTCTGAAAGGATCTTTCAAGTCGGAATTCTCTTCAGTGGAAGATTATCGTGTCTCTATGTTCACATTGATTGAAAGCTGTGTTAGTTAAATATTTGATAAAGAAGTGCACAATGGGACACAGACAGGAAAGTGGGGCTGAGACCACAAACTGTATATAATTTTAGTGCCTGGTGGAGAAGGCTCAAAGTATCTCATGACCCACTCCTGTTCCTCAGTCCCATGTTCCCGTGTTCCATTCAACCCATCAATCCTGCTAGACAGGAGCAGTTGGAGGTTACTTACTCCTGTAACCTGTTGCACAGAAACACAGGAGACCATTCAGCCCCTCAGTACTGTCCCACACGGTTTGAAGTGAATTGGGAAATGTAATTGGAAAACCCAGGCTGGGTACGAAAGAGGCCCCTCATCTCTCTTCACAGAGCTTCCCCTCTCTGCAACTTGTGCTTCATTTGTTGGTCATGTTGTAGACCCAGATTCAATGTGAATACAGCCCCCATACCTCACCCAGAGATTGCTCACAAAATCCTCTGGTCTCCCTGTCTGCAACATTCAACAACAGAACATCCATGAAAATAACACCCACTAACTTTCCAATAAGAGAATGGGAGAACATCAGAAACAGGGGCAGGTCGTTCACTCCCTAAACCTGCCTTGCCCTTCGTTAAGATCATGACTGATCTGCTCTTCGTCTCAAATCCTCTTTCATATCCAATTCTTCATAGCCCTCAACTCTGACAGGTCAATTTCCATACAACTCCTCTTCAATTATGTTCAGTCATCTCGCTCCCCCAACACGCTTGAGAAGAGAAATCCTGACATTCAATGCCACCTGTTTGAAGAAAACACTTGCTGCTCCTATATCATGGCCTATGGATGTGAACAAAAGAGGTTGATACAAGGGTTCAGGTAAAAATGACTGGCCCCGATATCAAGGCTGTGGTTGACTTCTGTTGACATAAAGGAGCTTAACAAAACTGAACTTAATGGGAATCAGAGTAACCTCTCCAGTGTTTGGAGTCAAACATGGCACAAAGGAAGATGGTCATCATCTCAGTCCTGGGTCACCTCTGTGGGAGATCCTCAGGGTAGCTTCCCCTTCACAAACATCTTCAGCTGCTTCATCAATGTCTCCCCGCCCCCACCCTCCCCACCATTAGATCAGAAGTGGAGATGGTCACCGAACATTCCACAATGTTCAGAACATTTTGTCCCCCGTCAGCACCTGAACTGGTCTTTGTCCGTAACTAGCAGGATCCAGACTCCATTGAGACTTGTGCTGTTAAAGTTACCGTAACATTCATGTAACAGCAGTGGTGGGCTTTGCACATTGCCCCAGTAAAACAAGAGTTCATTCATCACCTCACGCTGGTTTCACAGGAATATGAGGAAGCCATTCAGCTCATTGACACTATTGGAGATGAACAGGGACAGCCCATTCAGTGCCCCCAGCCTATTACTCAGGAAGAGAAGGAGTCTAGTGTGATGGGCCACACCAGAGCCCCTCGAAAATATTTGAAGGCGGTAGCCTGGATTCTAATGTTTTCTTATTTTAAAGGAAATGTAAAGTGTCTGTTCCAGATGCAATGTGACTGGTCAAACTACTCGGTGTGAAGCAAATCACCATCTACTTAAACACGAAAGAGAAAATGAAACCAAAGAAAGAGGAATTTAGAATAACGTAATTCTATTGGACAACTTAACAGAATAATAGATCTAGGAACTATTACTGATGAACTGTTCCAATATAGGGAAATCCCACAAACACAGCCCTTGGCAAAAAGATATATTCAGACACAGATTGTCACAAATATTTCTTCAATCCAAGAATTAAAAACAGTATCAAGAGAAATTTCAGAGAGGGTAGCAGCCAGAAGACTTTCACTGAAGTTTCCAACTCTGTGGAGACTCCAATAGTTTCTGATGTTACTGAGAAACCAAAACACAGAGATCATAATCTGTGAGAGCTGGCCACACCCATTCAGGCTGCATTAAAATAAACACAAGGCCTCCCTAGCTGTTACTCAAGTGGTCTTAACTGGCAAGCTTGGTAACGATCGTTCAATCTCTCTCATAAAAGAAACCCGGACAAAATAACCTCTTAAAGCTGCAGCATTGTTCCATGAGTCAGTACAATGAGCTGTCAAACAGGAACCAGGGTTAATCAGTCAGGCCCTTGGCCCTGTTCAATCGGACGAGGTTGAAGCCAATCACTCCCTTGAGTCACTTACACAGGAACAGCAGGAGGCCATTCCCACCTCAATACACTTACACGGGGGCAGAATGAGGTACTTTTTGGTGATTCCTGATGAATGTCTTATGCCCGAAACGTCGATTCACCTGGTCCTCGGATGCTGCCTGACCTGCTGTGCTTTTCCAGCAATTGATGGTCTATTCTCATCTCCAGCATCGGCAGTCCTCACTGTCTCCTAATTGATGCACGAAGATGATGAACAAGTGGGGCAGAGGCTCCACAGACAGACTGTTCCACATTGTTTCTCTTGGCTCCGTTGTTTATGATACACATGTGGGACTTTAACATGGTTTTCTAGAGGTGGGCAGGGAAGCCATATGTCTTGTGTGAAGTCTTAAGAAGACATCTTCCATCTCCACGAAGACAGACTGGTGTTCTCTATGTAGGGCGGAAGCTGATGGGAATGGCTACCTGTTTCAGACGGAGGGTATTGTGGCTGCTGTTGGGAATTGTGAGCAACCTGAAGTTCAGTACAGGGTTCACACGCCGACTGCACAATAACGTGGGGAGAGTTAATTTAGGCAAATAAACTTTTAGGACAGTCACGTTAGACTGATGAATGGACTCTCTAAGTTCAAATAATGGTGATGTTGTTCATGTTGATCTTGTCTAGTGTATGTCCTGTGCAGTGTAACCTGTGTGCCTTACTCTGTCCAAGTCTATTTCCACCCTATGATCTGTCTGGCCATGCTTACTATGATCTTCCTCCACTGCTCATAAATAAAGTGTTTCCCTGTACTGAGGTACACGTGACAATAAATCAAACCAATCAATCCTGGGTAAAATATGGAATTTCTCTCCCTATCAATGTCTGTTTTGGAAATAAGTGATCTTTGCCACGCCTCGTGTTTCAGCGTCACCATTTCTTCATCTCTCACAGCTCTACAGATTAAACACTCAGCTTCTTCACTCTATCCCCATGTTACCATCACCCGTGTCTGTGGTAAGGGAATCATTTATTACAAAGGAGATCAAATCTGTAGAGAGTGCCCCTAATGCTCTCTCAGCAAGGCTCTACAACAGCAGGAAGATGGCTTTACTTATGTACTCGAATCATCTTACAATGAAGGACAGCCTACCATTGACTGCACCCATTACTTACACAGGGTTTGATTCAGAGCAGTCAGCATAGACTTGTGAGTGGGAGATCATGCCTCCCAAATTTCTTAGAGATCTTTGATGAAGTTACCAGGATGTTTGATGAGGGCAGAGTGATAGATGTAGTCTCTATGGATTTCAGTAAGGCCTTTGATAAGTTTCCAAATGGCAGGCTGCTCAGGAAGGTTACATCTCGTAGAATGCGGGGGGAACTGGGCAATTGGATACACAGTTGGCTTGATGGTCGGAAGCAGACGGTTTAGTGGAAAGATGTTTGTCAGACCGGAGGCTTGGTCCATTGCTGTATGTTATCTATGATTTGGTTGAGAATGTAGAAGGTATGATTAGTAAGTTTGCAGATGACACTAAAATAAGTGGGAGCATAATCAGTGAGGATGTTTATCAAAAATTGCAGCAGGACATTAATCAGGTGGGAAATGGGCCGAGAAATGGCAAATGGAATTTAATATAGAAGCGTGAGGTCTTGCATTTTGGGAACTCAAATCAAGGTAGGAGTTTCATGGTGAATGGGAGGGTCTTAAGGGGTGCAGTGGGCAGAGGGACCTTGGTGTTCAGGTGCACTGTTCTGTGAGAGTGGAGTCACAGGTAGGCAGGGAAGTGAAGAAGGCTTTTGGCACATTGGCCTTCATCAGGCAGGATTTTGAGGATAGAAGTTGGGACCTTATGTTACAGTTACACAGGACTTTGGTAAGGCCGCACTTGGATTATTGTCTTCAGTTTTGTCACCTTGTCATGGGGAGGATGTTATTAAATTAGAAAGAGTGGAGAAGAAATTTACAAAGACGTTGCCAGGACCCAATGGTCTGAGTTATAGGGAGTGGTTGGACAAGCTAGGACCTTTTCTTTAGCGTGTAAGAGACTGAGGGAGTCCTTCTCGAGCTGTATAAAATCACAAGGGGTATGGATAGGGTTAATGCTCTCAGTCTTTTTCCAAGGTGTAGAGAATCGAGGATTAGCGGGGATCAGTTTAAGTTTAAAGGGGAAGGAATAAAAGGGAACCTGAGGGGCCACTTCTTTATACAGAGGGCCGGTACGTGGATGAGTTGCCAGCAGATATGCTGGAGGGGTGTACATTAACAACATTTCAAAAACATTTGGATAAATATGTGGATAGGAAAGGACTGGAAGCATATGGGCCAACTGCAGGGAAATGGGTTTAGCGTGGATGGACATTTTCAAGATGGACTCGAACCCCTCTGTTAATTAAACCCAAACACCCAGAAAAGCTCACCTCACATCGTAATCAGTTAAAATAAGAGTGACACAGATCTCCTACATTCCACTATTTAAACAAGAATTATCAAGTTAGTTTCTTAGCTTTAACAGTGAACTCTAAACAACAACTATTCACTAATACAAGCCCCTCTTTTCTTACCTAATTACTATCTGACTCCAACTCTGTAAAAATATGCTGTTCCAACAACCCACATACGAAACATTAAAATCTCAAGACCATACAGTCTCTATCTTCCCCGCTGTGTTCACTCTTTCAGCTGCTGATCTCCCTTCGTCATTTTTTTTATTGCAAGTAGGTTTACATGAACATGTGTCTTTGATAGAGAGTGTTTGAGATGGCCAGTTAGCACTCCTGCTCTACAGCAGTTACTCTGCTGTTGGATGGCAGTGGCTGTCCCTCTATTTTCAAAATGCTGGGATTATATACTCCCCATGATATAATAATTCTCATAATTTGATTGCTGTCCAGGTGTCCAAACAATAATATTCAAATTCTGTTGGTTTCTGGTATCCTGAGCATTATTTAAACTCTTTGGTTGGATTTAAATTGCTGTCAAAACAGCAACCAAAACTCAGGTATCCATTTCTCAGCTAATGGTGACATGTGGAACAGTGTGACCTTTAGCTGGCATCTGTGGCTTTAATTTCTATTCAACAAAACCCGATCTGTCTTAAAGTGCCCATACATGTTTTTGTTTTCATAACATCTTCCCGCTTCAGAAAATAAAATGAACCAGCAGACTGAAAAGATGGCTATATTTCTTTTCCTCAAATTCTTAATCCGAACTATATGAAATATAAAAGTATTAATCTCAGTTATATCATTCATATTAATTCTGCACACCAATACAACACTGGAATAAGTCAAATCTTATCTCTACTGCTTTCCTTTAAATCCGCGAAAACCCATCTGCTATCACATTGTAGGGGCCACAGCATGTACATTTTGTAAGTTTAACGTCGGTAAGGTAAGACTCCAATGAAATAGTCTCATATTCTGGTCTTTAAATGTTCCAAAAATGCGAGAGATTTGTCATTGTCCACAACCATCTCCGACAATTTGTTTGTCATATACACATTAAAATATTGTCAGACCAGTGTGAAACTTAATCATTCTTGTTCAATAATGGAGATTTTTTTTTTCTGGTGGATATTGAGTTTTTTCAACAAGTAGCCAATTAGCCATTCAATTCCATCATCCTCTTTCTGTATCAAAATATCTCTGACCCCTATATCCCGAGCATCAAACACAATTTTCAAAGGGTTTCAGAATATTTGGTGTAGCTAAAGCTGGTGTGGTGATTAATCCTGCTTTAAAATTCTCAAATGCCTCCTGGCATTGTTCGGTCCACCACAATTCTGTGTTCATCTTTAGTAAATCCATCAGTGGTGCCAATACGCTGCTGAAGTTTGGAACAAACTTCCAATAGAATCCACTCAGTTCCAAAAATCGAAGCATCTTTTTCTTCGAGGACTGTCGTGGAAATTCCTCAATGCCATTCGTCTTTGTGGTCCATGGGGTCAACCTTCCATGTCCAAGGTAATGTCCCAAGAACACCACCTCTACCTTCGCGAATTCTGTTTTCTTTAAGTTTCTTGCCAAGTTTGCTTCTTGTAATCGTTCAGCATGCTCTGCTAACTGTAACACGTGAGCTTTCAATCACTTGCTAAAGGTCACTACATCATACAGATAAGCTGCACAATTTGTTCATATGGCCACAACTCTGTTTCTGAGTCTGAAATGTGGCTGGTGCATTATTCATCCATATGAAATACTCGATAAAGTTTTTTTGTCATCTCTGGTATCTTTACTAGATAGTTTAACTGACTCCACATTTTTAAAAATTTGAATGGGGCCACTAAACCTGGCTTTGAAGGGATTTCCTACCACTGGTGGCAATACTAATACGTCATCCCCACGGGAAATCTTCAAAGTTTCTGAGTTTTTATCTGCCACCTGCTTTACTCTATGCTGTTCTCTTCAGATACTATTTAGCAAACTCACCTACTCCATCTACTCTCTCCTTCACCTCACACACAGAATCCAGGTGTGAGATTTCCAACTTCGGTCCTGTCAATTTACATTTAATTAATTTCAAAGGACCTCCCACTTCATGTACGAATGTTAACTCAACAGACGTAAAGTGAGTAGATTTATTTGGGACATCTCTAATGGCAAACAATTTAATGGGACACCTTTATCACAATCATTTGGCCAACCCTGACAGTACGCTGTTAACATAGTCTTCAGCGTCTGATGCTAACTTTCCAAGGCTCCCTGGGATTCAGGATAGGACGCCCTTGATTTGAAGTGCTGTCTGCCTAAGCCATCCATGACTTCCTTAAACAGCTGAGTGGTAAAATGAGACCCTTGGTCTGACTGAATCTCTCTGGGCAGCCCACAGCGAGTAAAGAAAGCTACCAACTCCTCCACTTCCCTTTTTGCCTTGACACTCCAATAATGGAATTGCCTCTGGAAATCTGGTAGACACATCCAATATAGTCAGCAAATATTGGTTTCCACTTTTACTTTAGAAAGGGGAGCTACACAATTAATCATAACCCACGTGCAAGGTTCTTCGAATGCAGGAATTGGCAAGAAAGGTTCTGGTTTTATTACTGCCTGTTAATTACCTACCATTTGGGATGTATGTCATGTACAAGAAAAAATAACAGTGTCCTTGTACATTCCAGGCCACTAGAAACGCTTCTGTACCTTAGCCTGAGTCTTCTGTACACCTAAGTGACTGTCTGTCGTTAGTTTATGAGCTACCCGTAACACTGTACGTTACTGCTAACACAATCTGGTGCACTTCGGCCCATTTCCCGTCTGCAGTAACCTATCGGGGTCTCTATTTTAATTTTATGATTCTATCTTTCAGTTAATAACGTTCAACCATATATTCTGATTCCTTTTCTGTATGTGTGCATGTGAATGTGTGTGTATATATCTGTTGTAAGTCCATTAGCCTTTCTGGACTAAACCCCTCTGCCTAACCCTCTGCCTGTTCAGGTTTTTCCTGCACCGTTACATCAAACAGGGGGTCAGTTCACTGAGCATCAATTCATTCGTCTTTTTCGTTCGTTTTTCCTTCCTGCTGTAACTTATGACAGTGGGATCTTGTTACTACACAGTCTGGAAAAATTCCTGGGTAATTTTCTTTTAACTCCCCAATTCCCTAGTCTTCCTTTGGCTTCTCCACCACAAGGGGTGCCTATCCCTCCTCACCTCCTGCTAAATCGTTCCCAAGAACAAACTGTATTCCTGGAACTGACACTCTGTTACTCACTGTCACTGTTACTTCCCTAATCTTGATTTGGCATTCCATCCTGATATTACACAAGGGAATGCTTAATTTCTGACCCCATTCCACAAATTATCACACTCTTGATTAACATGCCAGAAACAGTGAAAAAAACTTTCATCTCTTACTATTAGAGGGTGAGAGAGTGAGGGCTGCAGATGCTGGAGATGAGAGTTGAAAAGTGTGGGACTGGAAAAGCACAGCACGTCGTCAGCATCCAAGGGGCAGGGGCGTTGACGTTTCAGGCATAAATCCTTCATCAGGAAAGTGGGAGGTAAGGGAGGGGGAAGGAGGTTGAGAAATAAATGGGAGGGTGGGGGTGGAGCTGGGTGGAAGGGAGCTTGGAAGGCGATAGGTAGATGCAAGTGGGGTGTGATGGTGATAGGTCGGTGAGGAGGGTGATAGGACTCCTATCAGTGGTAGGACAGCTGGAACTCTCAAACTGTTCCGCATCAATGTTGACTTCACCAAATTTCAAATCTCCCCTCCACCAACCTCTCCCAGATCCAACCGTACAACCTAGCACTGCCCTCTTGGACTGCCCTAACTAGACATCTTCCTTTCCACCTATCGACTTCACCCTACACTCCGACATATCACTATCACTCCCACCTACATCATCTTATTGCCTTCCCAATGACCCTTCCACCAGCTCAGCTACTACCCTCGTATTTATCTTTCAGTCCCCTTTGCCCCCCCCCCCTCCACCATGTTCCTGACGATGGGTTTCTGCCTGATATTCGATTGTTCTGCTGTTCGGATGTTGCCTGATCTGTTGTGCTTTTCTAGCGCCTCACTTCTCAACTATTACAGACTGAGCAGATCCCATATCTCACAAAATTATAACTTCCTGTCGTTCTCCCCCTGTTCTTTCTGAGTAAACTTTATCTACAGAGGTGAATTCTTTTGAGAGATCAGGCACTGCCTCCATACCCAGCCCTTGCCTCGGCTGTGCAATTTCCTGCAGCTCCTCGGCGCCACTTGGGGTCTCCTTTATCAGTTTCACTAATGCCACTGGGCTTAGCCTCTTCGACCGCATCTTTCCCCAAAGTGTCTTCCTTTAACGCCCAGCACGGTGTGTCCCAGCTTACTGCAGTGAAAACAACTTTTACCCTGTGCCCTTCTGAAACCACCAGCACTGTAATTTTATGTGTTCCACTCCCTTATTGTGAGAGCACCTGAGGCCTTTCACCACCTTTCAACCCCCTTGTGCTTCTTTCTTCACCTGTGGTAAAATATTGTGAGCTACTGTTCGCTTTGTAATGTGTGATCGTCCCTTCTCCCAATTTCTATCCCTCACAGGATGAAATTCCTGCCAGAAGCTAAATTTCATCACATGCCCCAGTGCATATTTACCTGCCATTTCTGCCGCGCTTCTCACTTCTTGAACTTCCTATTCATTCACATGAATTCTTACTATCTCTGGAAGTGAGTCTTTTAACTTCTCCAGCAGATTAATCTCCCTTCAAGCCTCACAGGTCTTATCCATTTTTAAGGCCAGCACCCACCTGTCAAAATGACTGGTTAATTCTTTCAAACTCAATATAAGTCTCTATTTTTCTGAACTTCTGTCTATATGCTTCTAGTACCAATTCATAACCAATCAAAATAACCAATTTAACATCTTGATAATCTCTTGACCCCCTCATCTGTCAGCGCTGCACATACCTCACCAGCTGTGCCCATCAGCTTAGTCTGAACGAGCATTACCCACAAGTTCACTGGACATGTCATCTGCCTAGCCATTTTTTCAAATGAAATGAAAAAGGGTTTGACAATTTTCTCAACGAAATATGGCAAGTTACTAACCTAGTTGTATACATCCCTACGTTCTCCCTGCATCTCCATCCTGTTAATTTAAATTTTTTGTCTAATTCACAACTTCTGAATTTCAAATCCCGTCTCTCTTTCTTTTTCCTCTCTTTCTCTTTCGTCTCTCTCTGTTTCCATCCCTTTATTTATCTTCTAACTCCAGTTGCCACATTTGCAATTTAAGTTTTTATAACTCTACTGCAGTTGCCTGTTTCTCTGATACATCAAAGTGCTGAACCAACTCCATTACAATTTTAGCTTCCCTTTTCTCCCTGGTTAAACCCAATTCCAACCTATTTGTTAATTCTAACAAATGTCCTCCTTCTGTCTTTCTAAACTTTCTTGGAAAATTTGGGAACCTCTTTAGTAATGTGAACAGCCATTTCCCTCACTTTTCATTTAACCAACCACAAGTAACAAAATTAAACGAATTTTCCCACTGGTTTTATTTGAAGATCAAAGTCACGAATTGCAATGAGTTGGAAATTGCTGCGACCTGTTGAATCTCAAATCTGTTCAGATCGGTCCAAGTGCCACACGGCAAGGCCCCAAACTGTTATGACATCAATGTCGAACCCCTCTGTTAATTAAAATCACACACCTAGAAAGGTTCACCTCACATCATAATCTGTCAAAACGTGAGCGACAGAAAACTCCTAAATTCCACTAATAAGCAACAAATAACAATTTATATCTCTGCAAGTTAGCTCGCTGAGCTTGAAGGTATGTTTTCAGAAGTTTTGTCACCATGACTAGGTGACATCATCAGTGAGAGTATCTGCTGAAGTGCTAGTGGTATGTCCCACCTCTCTATTTATAGGTCTTGGTTTCTTAAAGTGGATGATGCCATTTCCGGTTATTTTTAACATGGGAATGTAGACAGGATCTAAATTGATGCGTTTATTGATGGACTTCTGGTTATAATACGATTCCTCTAAGAAGGTCCTTGCGTGTCTTAGTATGTGTGTTTGCTTTGTCCCAGTCAAAGTGATGCCCTTCTTTGTCTGTATGTATGGAACATAGTGATAGTGGATCATGTCTTTTGGTGGCTAGTTGGTGTTCTGTTGTTTGTTTACAATGTGTTGTGCACATATCAAAAATGCGACTTATCTGCACACACACATTGATTAAACAGTGTATATAAAATCATTTTTCCACCATTGAAACTGTCCTGTTATTGTGTTACGAGGATAGATTAGATTAGATTAGATTACTTAGTGTGTAAACAGGCCCTTCCGCCCAACAAGTCCACACCGCCCCGCCGAAGCGCCACCCACCCATACCCCTAACATCTACCCCTTACCGACACTACGGGCAATTTAGGATGGTCAATTCACCTGACCTGCACATCTTTGGACTGTGGGAGGAAACCGGAACACCCGGAGGAAACCCACGCAGACACGGGGAGAACGTGCAAACTCCACACAGTCAGTTGCCTGAGGCGGGGCGGTGTGGACTTGTTGGGCCGAAGGGCCTGTTTCCACACTAAGTAATCTAATCTAATCTAATCTATCCTCGTAACACAACAACAGGACAGTTTCAATGGTGGAAAAATGATTTTATATACACTGTTTAATCAATGTGTGTGTGCAGATAAGTCGCATTTTTCATATGTGCACAACACATTGTAAATAAACAACAGAGACACAGTTAACGAAAAATGATGCATATGATGTATAAAATTGATAAAACATTAAAACATGATTTGATCCTCTCAACGAACCCTCCTTTTCTGGGATTCCCAACGCTAATCTCTCATTCTTACCAGGATGTGTGCTCCAAATTCTTGATTCTGGTGTCCCAACTTATTTCAGTTAATCCCCTTTCTACCGGGACTTCAATATGTTGGCCTGGTGGGTTCTTTCCAAAGCTAGTGTCAGTCATATTATTGGAGATAAATATTCTGGCATCAGACTCAGCATTTGAACATATTACTCTGTTGTAGATGCACTGTACCAAGGACCACAGCACACAGGCATTGCCAAACCATTGGGGAATGTTCATCTACTTCTTTCGATAATGTAGCTTTCTCATTTTCCACATCTCCAGATCTCTATCCTCTCTCTCGTTCTCCCTTTGTATCTAGTTAAGAAATCCACTAATTATTCTTCGTGTCCCGTCTCCCAAAACTCCTCCTTTCGGTTTATATCTAACGCTCTCTTCAGGATGTAATGTGGTTATAATTGAGCAATGTAACTACAAGGACATGCGGGCGAAGCTGTCCAGAGTTAATTGGAAGGGGAGCTGAGCAGGAAAGACCATGGAGCAGCAATGGGAGGAGGGTCTGGGGATAATTCGGAAGATAATACCAGAAATGCAACCCAAAGAACTTGAAACATACTCAAGGGAGAACAAGGCAGCCATGAGTGATAAGGCATCAAACCAAAAGAGAAAATATACAATGTGGTGAAGATGATTGGGACTCCAGAGAATTCATTGGCTCTGAAACTACATAACGCTGGCATTACTGACACTACAGAGCTCTTAATCATGGTCAGGTAAAGAAATAGAGGAAACACATTCACTTTAAACACAGCAGATTGGTATTTCTCAATGAAAAATATTTCGGTGAATGAAATATTTGAATTAAGATCAGTTAAATGCTTTTGCGGAATGTGTCAGATTGGAAGCAAGACCCGGGGAGAGAGACCCTCAGCAGGATGAGAGTTTGAAAATGGAAGTATTTCCACATCAGAAACCAGGTTAGGTCACTGAGTGCAGGGCTGATGGGTGAATGGGTCACAGTGAGAATTGGGGAACAGACAGCAAAATTGCATTGCAGATATTGCAGCTCGAAACTGTGTATTCACGTAGTGCTGTAGATCACAGAAGCAGGAGAAGCAGATCTGCATTCAAACACAACCTGTAACTTTTTGCCAAGGTAACACCTCAGTCTGTCATTGGCATCAACACCATCTATGGCTCAGTGACGAGTGTGGGTGAAGATGTCAGGGTCAGAATCACGTGAACTTTACCTGATGCTAACTCATTAAAGCTACCAGACTTGACCAACAGATCTGTTCGAAGCAAACTACTCCGCGGTCTGAAAGGATGAAACCGGACAGAAAACCCAGCCTCAGCATCAATGTCGGAAAAGGGAATGGGAACACAGTCCTGTCGACCCTGCAGAAACCTCCTTCCTAACATCTGAGAGTTTGTGACAGCATTTACAGAGCTTTCCCACAGACTGCACAGAAACATTGGGAATGGAAAACACATTGAGCTTCCCCATTCTAGTTCATGGAAAAACTCTCCTCAATGCACTTACCCTAAATGATATACATATCCGTTAATGTGAGTAACCTTGGGAAGCTATAAAATAGGCGGTGCAGTAGTACCTTTGGTCCATCGAGTTTGCTAACCAATTCAATATAATAATGGTTGTCCCTTCATTTCCACACCGTACTCCTGCTCTCCCACTATCCCTTTACTGTCTCGAAATCCTTATTTATAATCAGTGTCTCGGTTTCCAGGTGCGAGAGAATTCCCCAGGTTCCCGAGTCATTGAGAGCAGACATTTATTATCATCTCAATGCAGAGTGACTGCCTGTATCTAATACTGTGGTCCCTTGTTTTACAAGTCCCAGCCAGGGGAATTATCATCTCTGCTTCCAATCTGTCTCACCCTGTCAGAGTTTTATATATCTCACTGAGATCTCCACTCATTTTCCTAAACCCCATGGAATACTTGCCCAGTCTCCCATACTCTGCTCCCATAACAAGCCCGTCATCCCAGAGACCAGTCTGGTCATCCTTCACTGCTCTCCCTCAATGTCAGGTTTGTCCTTTATTAGGTATGGAGACCAAAACTCCCCACAATAGTGCACAATGTTCAAGATGATATCTCACCAAGGCCTTGTACAGCTGCAGTAAGACACCTTTTCTCCTGGACTCACATCCCCCTGAAATGAAGATCCACACACCATTTATCTTCCTCACTGCTTTCTGTTTCGGCAATATTACTTTCAGCGACTGATGTACAAGGAGATGCCGATCCTTTTCAGTGTTGCAGCTCCCCACTTGGTGGGTCTGTGTACACTGGGCAGCATGCCAATGCCATGCCCAGTATTGACTTCTGGTTACAGAACTCACTGCACTGCAGGGGCCTCAGAGGTTTATGCAGAAGGAAACAACAAACAGGAGCATACGTCCCTTTGTAGATCAACATGTTTCAACCAATCCCTTTCAAATGGTAGGCTGCCAATTTATCGTTTCCACCAAAGAGCACACCGTCACCTCTATCCACATTGTTCTCCATCTGTCATGTATTTACCCATTCACTCCACTTGTCTTCTCGGTGCTTTTTTATAACCTCCTCACCCATTCACAATCCCACATCCGTTAGTGCTGTCAGCAGGCTGGGATATATTGTATCTGATTCCAGTAACCAAATTTTTAAAGGGCATTGTGAAAAGCTGGGCCCCAAGCACCGATCCCTGCGACACCTCAGCAACCGTCCTCTGTTAATTTCTATTTATTTATTTCGTGAATCTCGGAGTCACTGTCTGGGCCAGCATTTATTGCCCGTCCCTAGTTGCCCTCGAGAAGGTGGTGGTGAGCTGCCTTGTTGAACGCTGCAGTCCACCTGCTTGGTTGACCTCAAATGCCATTATGGAGGGAATCCCAGGATTCTGACCCAGTGACTGTGAAGGAGCGGTGATAAAATTCCAAGTCAGGATGGTGAATGGCTTGGAGGGAACCTGAAGATGATGGTATTCCCATACATCTGTAGCCCTTGTCCTTCTAGATAGACATGGGAGTTGTGAAGATGGTCTCTGAGGATCTTTGGTGGATCATTTTATTGCAGCATGTAGATAGTAAAACACTGCTGCTGCTGCTGAGCGTTGATGGTGGAGTATTGTGGATGAAGGGACAGTCAAACTGGCTGCTTTGTCCTGGATGGTGTAAAGCTTCTTAAGTGTTATTGGGGCTGCACTCATCAAGACAAATTGGGAGTCTCCTATTACACTTCTGACTTATGCATTGTAGATGATGGACAGACTTTTGGAAGTCAGGATGTGACTTACTCGCCGCAGTATACCTAGCTTCTGACCTGTTCTTACAGTTACTGTGTTCATGTGGTGAGACCAGTGAGTTTCTGAGCAATGATTACCCACCAGGAATTTGACACTGGGGGATTCAGTTATAGTAACACCATTGAATGCCAAGTGGCAGGTTAGATTGTACTTTACTGGTGATGGTCATGGCCTGGCATTTGTGGCCTGAATATTACTTGCCACTTGTCAGCCTGGATACTGTCAAGATCTTGTCTCATTTGAACATGGACTGCTTCAGTATCTGAGGAGCCACAAATGTTGCAGAACATTGTCCAATCATTGGCGAACATCCCCACTGCTGACCTTAAAATGGAGGGAAGGTCATTGATGAAGTAGCCCTGAAGACGTTTTCGGTCACTGCCCGAGGGACTCCTACAGACTTGGAGCTGACTTGACTGACCTTTATCAACCATGACCACCTTCCTACGTGTCAGGTATGATTCTAACCAGCGGGGAGTTTGCCCCTGATGCCCATTGATTCCTGTGTTGCTAAGGCCCCTTGATACCACACATAGTCGAATGCAGCCTTGATTTAAAGGGCTATCGCTCTCACCCCAGCTCTGGAATTCAGCATTTTTGTCCATGTTTGAATCACGGTAATGAGGTCAGGAGCTGAGTGGCCCTGGTGGAGCCCAAACTGGGCGTCATTGACCAGGGTATTGCTGAGCAAGTGCTACTTAAAAACACTGAGACCTTCCACCACTTTACTGATGATCGAGAGGAGACTGATGGGGTGGCAATTGGCCGGATTGGATTTGTTCTGCGTTTTACATACAGGAGCAATGATTACTTGGGGTAATTTTCCACGTCATCAGGAAAAGCCATTGTTGTAACAGTATTGAAATAGTTTGGCGAGGGGAGTGGCAAGTTATGGAGCACAAGTTGTCAGTACTATTGCCAGAATGTTGTCGGATTATGGACCCGATGGAGTATCCAGTATCTGCAATCGTTTCTGGATATCGAGTGGACTGAATCGAATTGGTTGATGACTGGTAACTGAATTGCTGAGGACCACTGGAGGGGGCTGAAAGGGATCATCCACTCAGCATTTCTGACTGAAGATTGTTGCGAATGCATCAGCCTTATCTTATACACTGAAGGGCTGGGCTCTTCCATCATGGAGGAAGGGGTTATTTGTGGAATCTCTTCCTCCAGTGAATTGTTTCATTGTCCCCAACGTTTCTCGGCTAGATGTGGAACAACTGCAGAGCTTAGATCTGTTCCTTTGCTTGTGGGATCACTTAGCTGTGTCTATTACTTACTGCTTATGCTGTTTGGCGCATAAGTAGTCCTGATTGGTGGCTTCACCAGGCTGACACCTCATTGTCAGGTATGGCTGGTGCAGTTCCTGCCATCCTGCACACTCCACTGAACCAATATTGATTCTCTAGATTGATGGCAATTGTGAGGGGGATATGCGGGAGGCCATGAGGTTATGCAGGTGTACAACTTGGCTGCTATTGATGACTCACGACACCTAATGGACATCCAGATTTGAGCTGCTAGATCTGTTCGAAGTCTGCTCTGTTTAGCAACGTGATAGTACCACCCAAAATGGTGGAGGTTATTCTCAATGTGAAGGTGTGATTTTGTCTCCACAATGACTATGCGGTGGTCTCTCTTACCGATAATATCATGGACAGATACTTCTGTAACTGACAGATTAGTAAGGCTGTGTTCAAGTTTGTATTTTCCTCATGTTGGTTCTTTCCCCACCTGCTGCAGAACCAGTCGAGCAGTTATATCCTTTGGGACCCGGCCAGCTCGATCAGTAATGCTGTCACTGAGATACTCTTGTTGGTGAACATTGAAATCCCCCACCCAGAGTTGATCTTGCGTCCGTGCTACCCTCAGTGCTTCCTCCAATTGTTGGTCTGCATGGAGGAGTATTGATTCATCAGTTCAGAGAGGCTGGTACATGGTAATCAGCAGGAGTTTTCCTTTCCCATGTGCAAAGTAATACCATGAGACTTCATGGGATACGGAGTCACTGTTGAGGACTCCAAGAGCAATTCCCTTCCAACTGTATCCCACTGTGCCGCCACTTCTGCTGTGTCCGTCCTGCTGATAAGACAGGAGATATTCGGGGTAGGTAATGGGGTGTCTGTGATATGGTCATACTCACAGAATCATACCTTACAGACAATGTCAGGCTGTTGCTTGACGAGTCTGTTTATTTCTTTTCACTGTTTCCTGCCAGCTGCCCCATTCTGGAAACATAGCCATATATTAGCCCCCAGTTCACTCAGATTTGATTTTGCAAATTGGGCTTGGAGCTTTACCAAAATGTTTGTAAAAGTCCACATGTTTTGCATCCATTGTTTCTCTTTCATTTGTCTCCCATTCTGTTTCTCAAACATAATTCCCATTTCATAAATCTACGTCAGTGTTGCCTATGACCATTACTTTCAGCCACAATAATTTCTCCTCAACCATTTACTTACTATGTTCTATGTTCAATGTACTCTATCATTTTCATCCAACAGACTTGGTTTTCCTTGTATTGTTTGAAAGTTCTGTGAAGACATTGTTCTGCCATTTCCCTGTTTCCCATTCTCTATTCTCTGATTTCAAACTGTAAGGAAACTGCACTTGTTTTCTCATATTTCTCACATTGACATAATTTAACCAGCTATTACAGTTCACTCTTTTAACCCTTGTGAATATACTCTTCAGAAAGCCATCAATTCCTGCCTTAGACTGCTCAATAATTGACCTTACACACCATACACTCACAGGAGCACAGACTCTGTGCCAACAGAAATACAGCACAATCTATATTAATCCCACTTTCCTACACCAGGCCCATAGCCTGGAATGTTATGACACTTCCACGTGCTCGTCCAAATACTTTTTAATGATTGTGAGGTTACCCGTGATAATCCCCCTTCTCAGGAAGTAATCCCAGAATCCCACATCCTCAAGGTGAAAAAAATATTTAAATCCTCTCTGAACCTCAAACTTTTCACTTTAAAAGTGTGCTCATTTGTTCTTGACCCTCTGACTAAAAGGAACAGCTGCTGTCTTTCCACCCTGTCCATGTCCCTCATAATCTTATCATCCTGAATCATAGAGCCCTCAGCTTTCTCTGCTCCAAAGAAAACAACCCGAGCTAATCCAGCCTATCTCCATAGCTGATATGCTCCATCCCAGGGAACATCCTGGTGAATCACCTCTGCACCCTCTCCAGTGCAATCACATCTTTCCTGGAATGTGGCTCCCAGAGCTACATACAGTACTCCAAAGCCCTGTATTGCACTTATAATCTACTCCTGATTAGGAAATGCTACACCCAAGGTCCAATTCTTAACTAGTCCATTAACCTGTCCAGTCACATTCAGGGATGTGTGGAGAAGCACACCCTGAGGTTCCCAATGTGCTGCCATTCATTGAGTCCTCCCCTGTAACTTAAGGCCTTCCTCCTCACTGCGAACCATCCAGTCAATCTTAATGTCAAACATACAGTTACTTATCACACCTCCCCCACTCTCCACCTCGCCCCCTCCACATTCACATCTTTTTTTATGAATAACACATACAATAAGGGACACAGCACTGATCCCTGTGGTACACCAGGGGACACTGGTCTCCAATCACACAAACCGCCTTCTCCCACCACCCTCTGCCTGCTGCCATTAAGACATTTCTCCTTGTAACCTGTCAGGGTATCCTTCATATTGTGAGATTTTACATTATTTCTCAGTATCCCGGCTGGAAATTTGTCAGAGTCCTTCCTACAAAACTAAACAATCGACCTCCTCAAACTAATTCAATCAAATCCATTAGATGCGACTTCCTTCTGATAAAGTCACGATGATTATCTCTGATCAAACCTTGTGACTCTGATTGGAGTTCGATTTTCTCCTTCCCTATTTTATCCTGTAGTTTCCTTAACAGTGATCTAATACTCACTCGTCTATAGTTCCCTGGTCTATCTCTCCCACCCTTACTGTGAAGTGGAATCGTATTAGCAGTCCTCCAGTTCTCTGGCACCTCCCCTATGATCAGATTCTAATTAAAATATTCAATCAGGGTCATTCCTCCCTTGACCCCAACAGCCGCCTGTGATACAACTCTTTCAGACATGGAGATTGGTCCAAATTTGTACAGAACAAAGCCTCAAATCCCTACTCGTATTTTACATCAATCTGTTCAAGAGTTGTCCAGTCCATCTTCTTGAATTCTGTACCTGCATCCTCCTTCTCCCAAGTAAAATAGATGTGAAGGTCTCATGTTACAATCCATCAATATTCTCCCGCTTGACACACAGAGTGCCCCTTTGGTTTCTAATGTACACTGACTGTTTGCTGATTATTCTGTTTGACTTGTCTGTGTAGAATATCGTGGGATTCTCCCAGATCTCGCCTACTTGTACTTCCTCATGTCCCTCTGTTATTCAGTCCTTTCGATGTTTCTAAGATTCACTACGATCACCTCTCATGTTTCGAAACTTGAGATTACAGGCTGAGTTACCCCGTCAGACAACCTTGCCAACTTAGGGGTTAATGTGGAGAATAGCTTTTGCAGTTCCTCTGTAGTCAGTATATTCTTTCTTAGATTGGGAATCCGAGCGATACACAATATTCCAAGTGTAGTCTCATTAACACTCGATGCAACTGGTGAACGACATCCTCTATCTTCCAATTACATTCACATGAATGTAAACCTAATTTTTCTTTCCCATTTGCATATGTTCTTCCTAATACCTCTCAGTTTAACTTTTCTTATGAGCTCAGTGTGTGAGTTCTTTTAAAAAGCTCATGAATATCCAACTATACATTATTCATTTGTTGTTCATTGCCTATGTCCACAAGAATCATCTTCAAACCATTCCAAAAAAATGTTTGCCACTGCTGGTTTTCCATTCATCTGTGCATTCTCACACTCCCCAGTTATGTTTTTACCTTCTAAATATCTAGTAGCATGTTCTTTGTAATCGAGTCCAAGAGATACCTGACTGCGGATGACAGGTTAATTGGTCTGTAGTTTACCATTCTCCAAATTCATCCTTTCTTAAACTGTTGGATAATATTTATAACCTTTACCTTATCCAGATTGGATAAATGCCTTTCGGGAATGTGTCGGAAAATAAAGTGAAAATCCACGATGCAATCAACATGTCTATTGCTGCTTCCTCTGAAATTCTTGTATGAAGTACATCTAGTCTGTCAGATTTATAAATACTCAATCCAGCTTTCTTTTCAAAGATGACCTCATCACTGATAAGAATGATCTTAGACTTTACTTACACAAGTCCCATGGTCACTTGGTATTTCTGGGAGAATTTCTGGACATTCTTCCATGGAGATAGACACAAAGGAACTGTTTCTTTTCCCTGCGATTTCTCTGTAATCTGCAATAAATTATCCTGTCTGCACACCAACTGTTCCACATTTGACTTTGTTTTTATTTTTTTCATACATTGATAGACGCTTTTTAGCAGTCTTTATGTTTTTCTTCCGTTTGCATGCTTTTTCTCTTTCTAATTTTGGTCATCCTTTGCTGGGTCCTACATTTCTCTGAAACCACTGGTTTACTGCAACACTTGGCATTTTTCTAAGCTGCTTCCTTTCATCGAATAGGTCGATGAAGGTGGGGTTGAAAGTGATAGTCCGAGAGGAGGGTGCTCCAGATTGATAGGAAGGAAGGTGGACACATAGGAACATTCAAAAGGGCGGTGCTGACTTGGAAGGTTGGAGTAGGATAAGGTGGGATTAGGGGAAATGGGGAAATCAACTATGATCCCCTGTGGTTGGAGGGTCCCAAGGCAGAAGAGGAGGCTTTCTTACTCCAGGCTTCTGGTGGCTCCGGTTAGGCAATGGAGCAGGCCCAGGACTCTCATGTCCTTGGCAGAGTGGGAAGGGGAGTTAAAGTGCTCAGCCACTAGGCGATGGAGTTGTTCAATGTGGTTGTCCTAGAGATGTTCCCTGAAATGATCTTCAAGTTGAACTCCTGCCTCGCCAATGAAGAGAAGACCACATTGTCTTTAATGGATGCAGTAGATGAGGCGTTCTGTCTCCCTTCATCACCTTTCACTTTCAACCCCACCTTCATCTACCTATCGTAATCCCAGCTACCTCCCTCCTGCCGCACCCTCTTGTCATTTATCTCTCAGCCCCCTAGGCCCATAAGCTTCATTCCTGATGAAAGGCTTATGCCTGAAACATCGATTTATCTGCTCTTAGTATGCTGCCTCACTGTGCTTGTCCAGCACCACACTCTTCGACTCTGATCTTCAGCATCTGTCATCCCCACTTTCTCCTCACACCTTCATGGTCTGCATGACTCAGATTTCAAATGGTTACTTCAAATACAACAAAAACTGTCGTGTACTCAAACAGCATAAAAGAAAACCAATACATTGTGGTCACTGTTCCCAAAATGTCCTTTCCAGCAAAATTTTCAATTAGCTCTTCTGATCACTCAACACCAATTCCTAAATAACCTGATCTCGAGCTCAGTGCTCAACATAATGTTCATGTAAACCATCTCACACGCGGTCATGAAATCCATTTTCCCAGCATTAGCATTCAGTTGGGTTAACACAGTTTAGATATAATGTAAGCAGTATATTATTACTGCAGTACCCACAAATGTGTATATCTCATTTCCTGTTTTATCATATGTCCAGCATTTGTATTGCAGCTTTCACTTTGAGATATAACTCCCATCAATGTTTGCTCCATCTTACTAGATTCTGTGGAATCTGAGCGATGTGGGCTCTGGAGAGATTAATAGTAGAGATCATCTCGCCACATCATTTATGATCTTCTCTAACTTTACTTTCTCCAGATCTCCCGTTATGCTGATGGAGTAGAGAAGGGCAATGATTTTCCAACAATGCTCTATATTCCCCCAGAGAGCTGAGACAGCTCTACCCGGGTTGGGACCCTTACAACAGGCTGGTAAAATGTTGCTGCTGCTGTACAGGGTATTAGTGAGATCACATCTGGAGTAGTTTGTACAGATTTAATCTCTTCAGTGAAGAAATGATGTTGTTATATTGGAAGCAGCTCAGAGATGGTTCCCTCAACTGATTCCTGCAATGAAGGTGCTAGCTTATAACGAAAGGATGATCAGGTTGATCCAGTAGCCATTGGAGTTTGCAAAAAATAAGGTGACCTTATTTCAACATAGATGACAGATGTAGTCAACGAGTGAAGCGAATTACACAGATAGTGGAGGAACCATTCCGTTCTCCAGTGTGTTATGCAGGAACAACAGAAGGATAATCAAGCCTTCGACCCTGTTACACAAAAACAGGATGAGGCTATTCAGCCCCTGGAGCCTGATATACACTTACAGAAGGAGGTCAATTAGCCATTCAACCCTGTAGCAGTCGGCCATGCTGCACCAGTATCCTGTTAAACAGCAACAGGATCAGTCCATTCAGCCTCCTCAAGTCTGTAACATAGGAACTGGAAGAGGTCACACAATGACTGGAGATTGTTACACTGGGATACCAGGAGGCCATTCAGACCCACCGAGCCTATTGCAAGGGAATTGGATAAGGATAAAAACTATCTGAGACTTCTTTAATGAGAAAGGAAGAAGTAATTTCGACACGTGTCTGTTGTATGGGAACAAGATAAGACCAATCAATCCCTCGGAACCATCTCCCGGATACATGAGGAGACCGTTCAATATTTCGATGGAGAAGTATGAGAAGACCCATCAGCCCATCAAAATGTTAGAGAGCAACAGTAAGATTCCATAATGTCCCAATCCTCTAAAGGATCAATAGGAGGAGGTCATTCTGGCCTTGGAGACGACAACATGGGAACACCAGAAAGACGTCAGCCCATCGAGTTTGTACACCAGCAGGATGGTGAGTCCATTCAGCCACACATGGCCCTTACACAGCAACTGGAGCAGATCTCTTAAAGCCTTGTGCCCATTAAATAGGAATTCAAAGAAAACGTGCAGGTTTTGGAAAGGGATGAACTTATAATAATGGTATACATTAGGGACTAAAGTGTAACAATAAACCATTGTAATTTAAGGCTAATTGTTAGAGTCCATTGTTCAGGACATTTGCAAAATTAAACACAATCCGTCAGATTCAACATGGTTTTACAAAGGACAATCAAGTTTGAATTGTTTGCTTGAGTTATTTGAAGATGTCACAAAAAAGGTGGATCGTGGGAGATGGAACATCTCTGGCCTTCCTGAAGGCACTGGATGTGTCGCTTCTCCAAAGACTAAGTGGTAAGATCAGACAACATGGGTGTAGGAGTAATTTATTCGCTTGGATGGAGGATTGGTTAACCAATAAAATGCACTCAGATGGAATAAATGTGTCATTTTATTTTGGCAAATGCAATTTGTGGGTGCCATTGATTTCAGTACTCATGCCTCAACCATTTGCGATCGATGGTGTTACTGTACTCGGTTGATGGGATAGAAAATACAATGCCACATTTTCAGATGACTCTCACATCGGTGGGAAATTACTTTGGAATGACGATGCAAGAGATTTTAAAACTATATGGATAGGTTGCGTGAATGGGCCAAAATTTAGCAAGGAAAATTAATGGGAATAAATATGGGGCTATTCATGTTTGCCAGGATAATGGAAAGACAAATTATTATCTAAATGGAGAGAAAGTTCAAAGTGCTTAAGTGCAGAGGGATCTGGGTGTCTGCTTACATATCACAGAAAACCTGCCTGCAGTTACTACAAGTAATGAGAAATGCAAGCATAATTTCAGTGTTTATTTATAAAAGGATAGAGTAGAAAGGTAGGGAGTGTTGGTGTAGCTACGCAAGGCATTAGTGAGGCTGCAACTGAAGTATAGTTTGGGGGTCCGGCAGAATGAGGTGTTTCCATTGGAGGCAATTCAGAAGAGCTTCATTAGATTGATTCCATATTCGAAGTTTTTGTCTTATGAAGAGTAATTGAGCAGTTTAAACATATACTTTCGAGTTTATAAGAATGAAAGGAGATCTCATTGAGGTCTGTAACATTCTATAAATAATTGAATGTGTAGATATGGAGTGGATTTTTTTTTCATGTGGCGCAATCTACAATAATAGACTAGAATTTTAGGATGGAGAGATGGCAGGAAAGTAGAACAGAGGCCGTGTTGACATCAGTGTCATCGAGGGGTTGGATTCCTCACAGATGCTCCTTGTTCTTTTTCAACCCTTCGACAGTGTTTCACTGGAATGGGGGAGGACTGGGTATCATACAGGAGCAGGCACTCAGGATAAATCCGTCTCAATCAGTTAGACAGAACGTAACCAGTAGCGTCACACATTGACCAGCGCTGGGTTCTCAACTATTTACAGTCTATATGGATGATCAGGAGGATGGAACAGATATACAGATGCTGAGTTTGGTGATGTCGCTGTGGTAAGCAAGAGATTAAATTATCAAGAGAGGGTGGAGAGTCTGCAAATAGATTCAGAGAGATAAAGGCAATAGATAACA
The DNA here is from genome assembly GCF_047496795.1 of Chiloscyllium punctatum. NCBI lineage: Eukaryota > Metazoa > Chordata > Chondrichthyes > Orectolobiformes > Hemiscylliidae > Chiloscyllium > Chiloscyllium punctatum. The sequence goes on from NC_092751.1 coordinate 1,710,987, forward strand.
GTTTGGCAGGTGGAATTTAACATGATATAACCTGTCATTTCATTTACAGGAATAATGGAAGGCAGTATGTTACTGAAATGGAGAGGGATGACAGGGATTAAAGATACTGTGTACTGGGGGGCTCACTCAGACCCGGTCAGACATGGGAGGTTTTGCTCCATCCCTGATCGTCTATTCCCAGATACCCCAAGTGACCCCATTGCTCTCCGTACACATGGAATACTTTGATGTGGTTGATTGGTGGTGGGGATGGTGTTTTGAAACGTGCATCAAGGGGACGGCCTTTATCCAAAATATATTCATTCCTTTCTACGTGGAGACCGGATGACGATGGGACTGGCTGACTGCTTCTGAATGAAGAGACGATGACTGCTGACAGGACAGTGGGTATTCACCACATGATGTAGTGTGATGGGCACGCTGTGACATTAATGGAATGAGAGCGAGCTCCTTCAGTTCCTCTACATCTCCGCATTGACATGGATACTTTGCAGATGCCATAGACACCATCGGGAATCCCACTATCCAGTATAGATACAACCGGCAGCTCCCTGCTGAGGGAGAAACAATCTATTTACCTCATCCACCATATATATCCTCCATCACCGAATGGTAACATTGATGTTGAGATACTGGGAGATGATGGATATGTCACCTAGTCCTGCCTGGAAAGTTCTGGATCATAGAAGCTGAATGAAACAGTGACCCTCACAGCCCCTGGCAACACCATCCTCCCCCTGGTGTGAGGCTGCAGGTCGTGTTGAAGGAGGTGACACCGCTCTGTGACCAGCTCCTTGTTCAGGCAGGGTCCCCTCATACTTTGATCCTGGTTTAAGTGGAGTTTGAGAAATTGTTCCTGGAAAATCCGGGGTAGATACAGCAGATCCCTTTCCCCACACACACTCACTGCGTGGTTTCAGAGCTTCCCCTCTCTGCAGCCTCTGCTCCATTTCTTGTTCATGTTACAGACCCAGATGCTGTAGCTGCAGTCCCCGTGCTCCATCCAGAGTTGGGTCACCAAATCCTCAGATCTCCCTGAATGTCTGAGGCAACTGACAGCACAACCTCCAGCAAAACATCCCCTGCCCCTCCACTAAATTTTCAATTGCAGAAGCCAGTCAGAAGCCCCTCGCTACAAGTGTTTTCGACCAGACCAGATTCCCTCAAAATATTTCCAGAAGGCCGTTTAGACCCAAACCTTTCCTTATTTTAAATATAGATGTGAAGTGTGTGTTCCAGTTATGTTGTGACTAGTCAAACCACTCAACATTGAGCAAAATATAATCTATTCAAATGCTTTAGTTCAAATACAATCAAAGAAAAGAACGTTTTGGGATAGCTTATATGTTGGAACACTTACACAAACAATAGATACCGTACCTGTTTGGTTTACACCGCTTGGCACAAAGATATATTCAGATTCAGATCCTTACAGCAGTTTTCCAATCCAGAGGGAAACAAGATGAACAGAGATCTCAGAGAGAAAGGCAGCTGGGGATCACGTATTGAAACATCCAACACTTCTGGGATCCCCAGCAGCTTCTGAATGCTGCAGCTAAAAGTAAAATGAGGAAATCTGGTCTGGGAGAGCTGGCCACTGCCCTTCCATTGTTATCACCGTTTTAATGAAACCTAAAATCTCAGTTATTTATTTAAACTGTTTTCAGACAGCAGTTCTGCACCTCTGCCTTTAACACCTCTCTTCAAAAGAAAACCCCAAGAGAAAATAACCTTTTTACAGTGATAGTGTCCTCACAACTCCATCTTTAATAAAATAATCCATCAATACACAAAGGTGGATTCATTTTAGACATCCTACTCTTCCTCTATTAGTAGACTGAAATGCATATATATTACATTGACTCTGAGCATACAAATATTCACATCTATTTCGATTTCAGTCATTTTACTCCTGCCACAGAATGCCTTTGTCTTTCTTCATCCAAGTCTCCACACTTAGGTTTTATCACCCTGTCGCCTGTATAGTTTCAAATTGAATGGCAGCAATAATAAGCTCAATCGAAACAGACTGGTATTTTTCTCCCTAAACTTAACCAAAAACTTTAAGGGGTTATGATCAGTGATAAAGATTTGTTTCAGGTATGTTATTGGCAATGTAAATCTGAAATGTTGCAACGCCAACACCAAGGCCTCCTTCCCCATTGTGGAATAAATCTGTTGATGTTTCCACTGGACACTCCAATCACACGTTACATAATGTAGCGCTTCTCATCTCTCCACTACTCCCTCTGAATGACATAGCTCCTCATGTCTCAGCATAAAAGAATTACATGCTTCTGTACCTCTTAATGCTCTAACCTCTTTACCTGCTACTCCTGGCCTATGCCTGTAAACCTTAACAAGACCTCGCACATTCTTCTCCATCTCTCACGGAAACCAAACTTTGATTTCTGAACTCAATCATCATCAGCAGCCATTTCAGCTTCTAATCTTGCCGTTTTAACTCTGCTCTTCCACACGAGTTTTCACGGCTGCAGGAAGTGAATTATTGACCTTCTCCAAAATAAGAATCTTTCTAAGAGTGTCATAGGTTTGCTCTGTTTTTAATACCCTTACCACCTTTCAAAATTACTTTGTTTGATCCTTTCAAACTCAATGTGCGTTTAACCAGGGACCCTCTTTTAGATTCCTGTAACGCTGTCTGTCAGTGTCTGGCCCAAGCTCATATACACTTCAGATGGCTTTCTACACACCTCATACTCCCCAGATACCTCCTCTGATAGGGATGCAAATACCTATCAGCTTTGGATCAAATAAATTCACATGGTCACTGGTGTCTGCATTTGTTTAGCCACTTTCTCAAATGAAATTCAAAAGGCTTCCCCATCCTTCTCATCAAATTTAGAGAATGCCTGGATGCATTTAAACGGAACCTCGTTAGGCCATTGGTTACAATAGGGTTGCTCAACCGCACTATCCTCCTCATCCCACCGACATTCTACCTTCATCTCCGCCTTCTATATCAACTTTCATCTCTAATTGCTAACTTTTTAAGTTGAAACTCTCTGCTTTTCTTCTACCCTTTTCTCTCTTTCTTCTTCGTTTCCCTTTCTTTTATTTCTACTTTTCATCATAATTCAAACTCTTTCAATTCCTTCTCAGGTTCAAAGACCATCATTTGAAATTGAATTCCAGCCATTTCCAAAGAGTCTGATGGCGGTTCTACTAAACGTAATTGCCGATCTATAGCTGTAATTATCTCTCATTTTCTCACAGACAATCGCAACCCTAACTCCAGGTTGTTTGTCAATTCCGAAAACTTTACCATCATTACCTTTTGTAAAATCGCCAACTTCACTTTTCCACACCCAGAGAACTCTTAAGGACTGAATCTTTTTACACAAAATACTGTTTAAACCAACCAAATTCAACATCCAGAAAAAAGACACTATCAACTACCATACACGACCTTTGAACCCAATAGCCTCCTGATGCATACTCTCCAGTGTCTGCATGAGCTTATTCTGGATGGTTTGGTTTCCTCCCACAATCCAAAGATGTGCATGTCAGGTGTATTGGCCATGATAAATTGTTCATAGTTTTCAGGGATGTGTGGGTTAGTTGCCTTTGTCGGGGTAAATGTGTAATAATAGGGTAGAGGAATGGGTCTGGGTAGGTTACTCCTCGGAGGGTCGGTGTGGACTTGTTGGGGAGAATGGCCTGCTTGCACACAGTAGGGATTGTAATTCTAAACCCAATTTGGTATTATCGATATAGAACCGGACAAGAGTCCATAGTTTGCTATAGACGAACCAGACTGCCTCAAACTATTTTAAGAAGGTAGTTTGGATGCCAACCTTTCCTTATTTTAAAGGTAGATGTGAGTTGGGTGTTCCAGATGTCAAACTATTCAAACCACTCACCATTAAGCAAAACACAATATATTTAAACACTCTAATGAAAATCCAATTAGAAATGAAGATGAATTTAGAATAATTGTTCTACTGGCAATCTTAACCGAATAATGGATACAGTACCTTCTACTAATGAACTGTTCCAATATATCAACATCCCATAAACACACCTCTTGGCAAAAAGGACCATTCAGACATACATTCTTGCATACAGTTTTCCAATCCAGGAGGAAACACCATCAAGTGAGGTTCCAGAGAGAATACTAGCTGGGGATAATTTACTGAAACTTACAACTCTTCTGGCACCCCAAGCACTTGGTGATTGTTATAGCTACAATATAAAAAAAACCTAGAAATCCTGGTCTGTGCCAGCTGGCCATTGTATCTGCTATTTATTTTAAAAACCCTAAAAGCCCCATAAGTTATTTACTTGAGCCGTTTTCAGCAGGCAGTTTTGCCTTTAAGGTCTCTTACTAAAAAAAGGGAGAAAATAACCTCTTATTTAAAAAGTGACAGCATTGTTAGGCAATTTATATGCGTGGTCCTTTACTCAGTGGGCTTCCTTTTGTTACTAATCGCATGGTCACCTGAGAGCAACAGCCACAGGTACAGACCAAGTTACAAGGATGTTTCTCATAACTTCTGAAACACGCTTGTCCATGGACCATCACATGGGACATACCAGGAAGTGAACAACAGCTTGACACACCTCATTTCATTATTTCTGAGCTACACAATGCCAGCACTCGATACACTAGGGAGACAAAACCCAAGGCCAGGGAAAGAAAGAAAGGGACAAGAGATTCACATTAAAGACAGAAACAGACAGTTAATTAACTGAAAAGATGTTGTGGAAATATGTGGAAAACGGCAGGGCAGTGGGACTAACTGGCGAAGTGAGATCTTCGAGAGTACAATTACAAGAATGAGAACAATGAATAAAGGCATTGTCAGATCAGCTGAAATGGTTGTTACATCAAGTTCTCAATCTGCTTCACAGAACACCACAAACAACATAAACTGGGACAAGATGACAGCCCAGCATGGAGAGCTGTGCAGACCATGCTAGTGTGTTGCTCAGTAAACTGCACTATCTGCACAGCATGAGAGTATTGCAAACTTTACTATCATATGCTAACTATACTCGCAACAGATTTACTGCTTACACTGGGAAAGTTTGCTCTCTCTGCGTGTGTGTGTGTGTTCATCAGAGACTGAGTGTGTGTGTGTGTGTTCATCAGAGACTGAGAGAGTGTGTGTGTGTGCACGCGATTGGTGTGGTTGAGTGCAAAACTCATTGTTTGAGAAGGTACGCACATGGAGGAAATTATTTTAAATACGAACAACAGGCAAGCTTTTTGTTAATCAGTAGAGAGAGTGAGAGAAGTTTCATGGACAGATAAGATAAAGTGTTTGAGAGTGTTAAAATAAAGGCATTGCCAGACACAACAGCAATATACATCGGCGTGCACATGAATGACAGATGGATGGGAGTTTGGTGTGAGGTTGAATCAGATTTGCTTCAGCAGGTTTGAAGCCCGGAGTGTCAGCAGCAGATTATTGACTTCATTAAGACTGTATTTCATAGCTCAAGGTTCAAACAACAGATGGAATAAACCAGTGAGATATATTCTGGAGTGGTGAGTATTTCAAGTTAGAAATGTTCAGGGTATGGTGTCAAGAATCAGCTCATAGTCAAAGGGATCTCCCACAGTTGTGATCTGATTGCTCCAGCTGCAGATATTGGCCAGGAATGGGATGGAAACAGTGGAAGGAAGTGGAGTTTGTAACCAGAACAGTAGACAGTGACCTCCATGCTCTTAACAGTAAAGGCAATGAGACAATGCATTTGGTTCTCCCCTGAAACTGAATAGATCAACATAGAGACCCATGAGTAACACAACCAGAACAGAGAGCGAGACAGTAATTGAACACCTTCATTAATGTAGTTCGTAGTGGTCTGTAGAGTGAATATCTGGATGGAGAGATTCAACAGGAACAATAATAGTGGCAGGAAGTGTAGACAATATGAAATAACAATAATAAACTCATGACTGGTTTATAGAAAACAAAATCTGGATAGTGACACTAACCAGGAACACCAACGATAGCCAGGAAGGGATAATAAAAGTATTGAATAATGAGAAGAGCGAAATAGATCCGCAATGATAATGACATCCAATCAAATTCAGAAAGATACCAAACATAATCGGATAAGCTCCTGTATATTGTTGGAATATTCCTGTCTAATGTTCTCAGATTCTGATCCATTGTTGGAATATTTCAGTCTAATGTTCTCTGATTCTGATCTCTCCTCACCCTCTCTCTGGATCTGCTAATCCCTATCAGTGTTGTCAGTGATGCTCCCGCTCATGTTATGGGTTGACACATTGAACGGAGCCCATTTATCATTAAAAGATGGAAAGCTTCCACTGAGATAATTAGAATCCATGGAGATTGGCATTAATCACAGTCACTGAACAAACAGGCCCAGTTAACAAATACATCACTTTTCATTTACTGGTTTTGGACGGAATGGATAAGGTTGCTGAGGGATGTACCATAAATCTTTCAATATTTTTAACCTTTTTTCCCCTTATATATGAGAGTATTAACAGAACACTGCAGCGGTCTATATATGTTTAAATCTGTCTATGAAAATAGGCAGTTATAAAATGACAGATCTGCTGCGTAAAAAAGAAACGTCTGGTGGGCAAGTTTCTAGATACCTGAAACAAAGTACGGTACTTATTGACCAGTGTGAGGCTACTCCTGGTTTTAATGTCCTGTTTTCAAATCCTTTCATAACCTTGAGACAGAGCATTGCGACTGCTGCTCAGTAACAGGCCAAAGCAATTCTGTCCCTATGGGCCCCTTACAGAGGGATAGGAGAAGGCCATTCAGCCCATATTAACCTGTTGCTACTTGAAAAGGTGGCAAGTTGGAATATTGGCACATTTTGCCAACAGAATCATTCAAAACAAAGAGATTTGTCACTGCAGCTGTATGAGGTGTCACTGAGAGGGCACCTGGAGTACATTGTGTTGTTTGTGTTTCTGTAACTGAAAAGGAATGGGTCTCCATTAGATACAGTTTACCGGCTGCTCGTAATCCACAGGTTGCTATGTCTCGGATCTGTTACACAGGGACAGGAGGAGGCCATGCAGCCTCTCGAGTGTGTTTAGAAGAACTGGAGGAGGCCATTAAGCCTCTTGGGTCTATTACAGAGGGACAGCATTCCAGTGTAATACAGAGGGACAGGATGAGCCTATTCAGTCTCTCGAGCCCTTTATAGAGGCACAGGAAGTGTTTATTTAACTTTCAAGTTTGTTATGCATAAATATTAGTTTTAAATTAATTATGGAATCGGAAATACCTGATGTCAACATTAAAGTTCTAACTTTGAACAAGGCCAATTTTGAAAGTGTTAGGTGAGCCCTGTGAAAGGCTGATTGGAATACCCTATTCACAGGTAAAGGGATGGTTGGTAAATGCAAGACCATCAAAACTTGGTTTCAGAGAGTCCAGAGCAAACGTGTTCCTATTAGTGAGATGGGCAAGGCTGGTGGGTGCAGGGAGTGCTGGATGGCTAGATATATTGATGTTATGGTCAAGGTAAGGAAGGAGGCATATGTCAGGTAAACAGAGCTGAGATCAAGTGAATCCCGAGAGGTGTATAAGGGCAGCAAGTGTATCATCAATCGGAAAATCGGGCCAGGAAAATGTGGACAAGAGATTGCTTTAGAAATTGGGTTAATGAGGCATTGAACAAATTCTACAAATCCTTCAATGGCAAAAGATTAACTAGGGAGACAATAGGGCCCCGTAAAGGTCAGTAAGGCTACCTATTTATGGAACCACAACAAATTTGAGGGATACTAAACAAGTATTTCTCCTCAGTATTTAATGTGGAGGAGGTTACAAGAGCGAGAGAATGAAGAAATATGCAATGATACCTTGAAAAGTGTCTATATTACAAGGAGGTGTTGGACATTTTAAAACACATAAAGGTGAACTAACCCCTTGGACCTGATCAGTTGTATCCCAGATGTTTGCGGGAAGCTAGGAAATAGATTGCTTATGCATTTTGCTGATATATTTGTAACTTTGATTTTCACAGGTGAGGTGTCAAAAGACTGGAGGGTTGCTAACATAGTGAAATTATTTAAGAAAGTTAAGAAAAAACAGGTAACTCTAGATTGGTAAACATGGCGTCAATGGTGACTAAATTGTTGGAGGGGATTTCGAGGAAAAAGATCGATATGTATTTGGAAAGACAAGGACTGAAGAGGGCTTTGTACATTGGAGATCACGTCTCACTGACTCGGTGGAATTTTTTGAGGATGTGATGAAGATGATTGATGAAGGCAGGACAGTGGATGTTGTCTTTATGAAATTCAGTAAGAAAACCAAAATGGTCTACATGGTAGACTGGTTAGCAAGGTTAGACTGGCTGGGATCCAGGGAGAACTCGCCATTTAGGTCCAAACTTTTCTTGAATATTGGAGACAGGGCGTGACAGTGACATTTGTTCATTAAACTTGGAGACCTGTGACCAGTGGCGTGCCGCAAAGATCAATAGTGGGTCCACTGCCTTTTGTCACTGATACAAATCTTTTACATTTGAGTATATGAAGTATGGTCAGTAAGTTTGTAGATAATACCAGATTTGGTGGTGTCGTCGACAGTGAAGAATGATCTCTCAGACTATAATGGGACTTTGTTTAGGTGAACCGAGGAGTGGCAGATAGAGTTTATTTCAGTTAAATGTGAGGTGTAGCATTTTGGCAAGACATATCAAGGCAAGACATGTAGGTAGGGTCCTGTCGAAAGCTGCCAATCAAGGAGAATTCCATAGAAATTATCGAATCCCTACAGTGAGGAAACAGGCTTTTCGGCCCATCGAGGCCACACCGACCCTCTAAACAGTATCCCACTAGACAAACCCCCACCCTTTCCCTCTGAGCCTGCATTTTCCATAACTAATCCACCTCGCCTGCACATCCCTGGGTACTTTACTCAATTTAGCATGGCCGATCTACCCTTATCTATATATCTTTATACTGTCGGAGGAAAACATAACATCCGGAGGAGACTCATACAGACACGGCGAGAATGTGCAAACTCCACACAGACCGTCATTCAAGGATGGAGTTAAACCCAGATCGCTGCGCTCTGAAGCAGCAATGCTAGTCACTGAGCTACTGTGTCACCTTGTGGTGCAGGTTCTCCGTTCCTTGAAAGTGCTGTCACAGGTAGACAGCGCAGTGAAGAAGGCACTTGGTGATCTTCCCTTTATTGGTCCGTGCTTTGTGTCTAATCATTTTCACGAAGCGTTGCATCTGTACAGGACATTGGTTTGGCCACTTTTGTAATATTGCCTTTAATTCCAGTTTCCCTGCTGTCGGAAAGATGTTGTCAAACTTGAAAGGGTACAGAAGAGATTTAAAATAATGTTGCAGGTGTTGGAGGGTTACAGCTACAGGGAGAGTTTGAATAGGCTGGGGCTATTTTCAAGTGTTGAGGCTGAGGGGTGATCTTAAAGGGGTTTATAAAATCATGAGGGGAATAGATAAGGTAAACAGTGAACGTCTTTTCCCAGGATAGGCGAGTCCAAAATTAGAAGACAAAGGTTTAAGGTGAGAGGAGAAATATTTTAAAAAGGGACATGAGGGACAACATTTTCAAACAGAGACTGCTGTGTGTATGGATTGAACAGACAAAAGAGGTGGTGGAGGCAGGTAGAGTTACACCATTTAAAAGGCATTTGGATGGATACATGCATGGGAAGTATTTAGAGGGAGATGGGCCAAGTGCTGGCAAGGGGGACGAGATTTATTTAGGATATTTGGTTGGCATAGACTACAGGAGTGAAGGATCGTTTTCTGTACTGTACATCTCTGAGACTCTATTACCATTTGAGTGTATAACACAGGAACAGGAGGAGGCTACTCAGCTTCTGAATTCTGTCAGTCAGAGTGTTTGCTCAATTACTGAGAGCAAAATACAAAAATACATCATTCAGATTTTGATGGTGATTTACAGAATCAGGAGAATTGCTTTTAGTCAACAGAAGCTGAAAGGAATGTGAAGAGGCTATTCAGTCCCTCAGTTCCATTCCACAGGGGCAGGAGGTGAGCACAGAGCTATTGGAGCCTGTTACACAGGAACAGGAGGAGGACATCCATTTTCACAGACTTGGGATCAGGAAGCATTCATTCAACTGCTTGAGACTGGGACACAGGAACAGCTGGGAGTCATTCAAATGCTCGAGGCTGGGACACGGGAACAGGAGGGAGTCACTCAAATGCTCGAGACGGGAACACAGGAACAGAAGGGTGTCATTCAACTGCTCTAGGCTGGGACATAGGAACAGGAGGGAGTCACTCAAATGCTCGAGACGGGAACACAGGAACAGAAGGGTGTCATTCAACTGCTCGAGGCTGGGACATAGGAACAGGAGGGAGTCACTCAACTGCTTGAGACTGGGACATGGGAGCGGGAGGGAGTCACTCAACTGCTTGAGACTGGGACATGGGAACAGGAGGGAGTCATTCAACTGCTTGAGACTGGGACACAGGAACAGGAGGCGGTCATTCAACTGCTTGAGACTGGGACACAGGAACAGGAGGGAGTCACTCAACTGCTTGAGACTGGGACACAGGAACAGAAGGGTGCCATTCAACTGCTCGAGCCTGGGACACAGGAACAGGAGGGAGTCACTCAACTGCTCGAGACTGGGACACAGGAACAGGAGGGAGTCACTCACCTGCTTGAGACTGGGACACAGAAACAGGAGGGAGTCATTCAACTGCTCGAGACTGGGACACAGGAACAGGAGGGAGTCACTCAACTGCTTGAGACTGGGACACAGGAACAGGAGGGAGTCATTCAACTGCTTGAGACTGGGACACAGGAACAGGAGGGTGTCATTCAACTGCTCGAGGCTGGAACACAGGAACAGGAGGGAGTCACTCAACTGCTTGAGACTGGGACACAGGAACAGGAGGGTGTCATTCAACTGCTCGAGACTGGGACACAGGGACAAGAGGGAGTCATTCAACTGCTCGAGACTGGAACACAGGAACAGGAGGGAGTCACTCAACTGCTTGAGACTGGGACACAGAAACAGAAGGGTGTCATTCAACTGCTTGAGACTGGGACACAGGAACACGAGGGAGTCATTCAACTGCTCGAGACTGGGACACAGGAACAGGAGGGAGTCATTCAACTGCTTGTGACTGGGACAGAGGAACAGGAGGGAGTCCCTCAACTGCTCGAGACTGGGACACAGGAACAGGAGGGTGTCATTCAACTGCTCGGGACTGGGACATGGGAACAGGAGGGAGTCATTCAACTGCTTGAGACTGGGATACAGGAACAGGAGGGAGTCACTCAACTGCTTGAGACTGGGACACAGGAACACGAGGGAGTCACTCAACTGCTTGAGACTGGGACACGGGAACAGGAGGGAGTCACTCAACTGCTTGAGACTGGGACACAGGGACAGGAGGGAGTCATTCAACTGCTCGAGACTGGGACACAGGAACAGGAGGGAGTCACTCAACTGCTTGAGACTGGGACACAGGAACAGAAGGGTGTCATTCAACTGCTTGAGACTGGGGCACAGGGACAGGAGGGAGTCACTCAACTGCTTGAGACTGGGACACAGGAACAGGAGGGAGTCATTCAACTGCTTGAGACTTGGACACAGGAACAGGAGGGAGTCATTTAACGGCTTAAGACTGGGTCACAGGAACAGGAGGGAGTCATTCAACTGCTTGAGACTGGGACACAGGAACAGGAGGAAGTCATTCAACTGCTCGAGGCTGGGACATAGGAACAGGAGGGAGTCACTCAAGTGCTTGAGACTGGGACAGAGGAACAGGAGGGAGTCACTCAACTGCTTGAGACTGGGTCACAGGAACAGGAGGGAGTCCCTCAACTGCTAGAGACTGGGACACAGGAACAGGAGGGTGTCATTCAACTGCTTGGGACTGGGACATGGGAACAGGAGGGAGTCATTCAACTGCTTGAGACTGGGATACAGGAACAGGAGGGTGTCATTCAACTGCTTGAGACTGGGACACAGGAACAGGAGGGAGTCATTCAACTGCTTGAGGCTGGAACACAGGAACAGGAGGCGGTCATTCAACTGCTTGAGACTGGGACACAGGAACAGAAGGGTGTCATTCAACTACTCGAGACTGGGACACAGGGACAGGAGGGAGTCACTCAACTGCTCGAGACTGGGACACAGGAACAGAAGGGAGTCACTCAACTGCTTGATACTGGGACATGGGAACAGGAGGGAGTCACTCAACTGCTCGAGACTGGGACACAGGAACAGGAGGGAGTCATTCAACTGCTTGAGACTGGGACACGGGAACAGGGAAAGGAACAGGAGGTCGTCACTCAACTGCTCGAAACTGGGCCACAGGGAAATCTGTAGGCTAGTGAGGCCCGAGGATCCTGTTACACAGGAACAGGATGAGCTGACTCACTTCCCACCAGTTTGGGACATTGGGAGAGAAGAGGAGTTTGCTTGGAACAAACATAAATACATGAACAAGTTGCATTTGTGGTCCACACAATCCTGCCCCACCATTCACTAAGACCACGGTTGATCTGATTGTGATTTCCTCATTCCATTTTACGGAGACTGTCCTCTCTGCAGCCTCTGCTCCATTTGTTGGTCATGTTACAGACCCAGATGCTGTAACAACAGTCACCATCACTCATGCAGAGGGTCGGGTCTAAGGATGAGTCAGGATTTGAAGGATCCAATCACAAGAATGAAAACACAAAATAAAGGTATAGCCAGATGTTTAGTTCTCTCACATTCGCAATCAAACTCACATAAACAGCCCATCCATAATACATTCGGGATGGAGTAGTGTGTAGATATGGCTAGCGTACTGCTGAATGCAACCCAACAATATCCAGAATGGAACTTTGTGCAGCCCACACCAATACTTGATCTATATTCCTGGGATAAATGTCCAGCGTGGGGAGATGTGCAGACCTCACTGGTTTATTCATATATAAACACGGGTTGTTCCAGTTTTCGGAAACACTGTGTTAGATCAGTGTGGGGAAATTTGCTGGAAGTGACAGGATGTGCAGCTCCCAAACAGTTACAGCACCAAGTCTCCACTGTACCTTGACAAGTTTTGATGCAGATGTGAAAATCATTGCAAGGGAGAGATGTAAATGGAAACAGTTGAAACACCAATAGTTCTGATTAAGGCGAGTATCCCACAAGTATTTAAAGATGAAATAACTGAGATATTATCCGATGAGGTTCTGTGAATGGTACAAGGAAGTAAGAGGGGGTTAGTGATGTTATAGTGGTTGCACTATAAGCCTCCAAATCATCAATGGTAATTAGAGGAACAAATAATCAGGGAAGCTGGTGAGAGTAGCAGGAGCATTAGGATTGTTATAATAGGTGATTTAAATTTTCCTAACATAGACTGGGACATCCAGATGGTTACGAACTTCGATGGAACGTAGTTTCTTAAGTTTGTTCAAGAAAGTTTCCCCAAGCAGTATATAAAGGGTCCTACACGGGAATGGACACACTCGACCTACTGTTGGGAAATAGGGATGAATAGGTGACGGTGGTAAAGTGGGGGAGATTTTTGGGAAAAGTGACTGGCGTTGTATTAATTTTAAAATAGTTATGGGAGGGACAAAATTGGTCCACAGATTCAAGTTCGAAATTGGGGCAAGGCGTATTTTGTTGGAATTAGACAGAGGATTGCAGGGGTTAATTGGAGTAGTTGGTTTTCAGGTAAAAGGATATTGGGCACGAGGGAGGGTTGTAAAAGTGAGATAGCTCGAGTTCAAGGTTTATATATTCCTGTGAGGGTGAAGGGAATGTGAGGGTGGAAGAGAAAACCCTGGATGACAAGAGATATTGAGGCTCTGACCAACAAAAAGGAGGCGTGGTTCAGGTACAGGCAGCTGGGATCAAGGGAATCTCTGGAGGTACACATGGAATACAGGAGTTTACTGAAGAAGGAAATCAGGAAGGCGAAAAGGGATAATGAAATAGCCTTGGCTGAGACGATTAGGGTGAACCAGTGTTCACTATAGTAAAGAAAAAGAACAACTAGAGAGAGAATAGGATGCCTTAAAAACCAAAATAGGCACGCATGTGTAAAACTACAAGAGATGGTTGAGGTCCTCAATTTCCCCTCTGTGTTTACCATGAAGAAAGACATGAAGACTTGTGACCTTTGGGAGGTTAAGTGTCGAAATCACAGTAGAGGTGCTGCTGGACATATTAGAATGCACAAAGTCAGATAAATCTCTTGGTCCTGACCAGATATATCCAGGAGCACTGCAAGAGGTGAGAGAAGACAGGGGCCAAGGTCCTGGAAGACTAGGCAGTAACAAATATATAGTGCTCTTCTTCAAGAAGGGCTGCAAATAAATGCCTGGGAAATACAGACCAGTAAGCTTCACATCTGTTTGCGGTAAACTACTTGAGAAGGTTCTGAGATACAAGATATGCATGCATTTGGAAAGACAGTGTTTGACTTGGAGCAGTCAGCATAGCTTTGTGCGTGGCAGATCATGCCTTACAAATTTTATTAGGGTTTTTTAAGGAAGTGACCAGGAAAGTTGTCGAGGGCAGGGCGGTCAACATAATCTATATGGATTTCAGTATGGCCTTTACTAAGATTCCACATGAAAGGCCGCTCTAGAAGGTTAGATCGCACAGACTCTAAGGTAAGCTGGCAATTTGGCGATGCAATTGGTTTGACATTATAAAGCAAATGGCTATGGTGGAGGTATGCTTGTCGGACTGGAGGCCTGTGACTAGTGGAGTGCCTCAGGGGTCTGTACTGTCTCCATTGCTGTGTGTTATCTAGATCAATGATATAGACGAGAGTGCACAATGCAGGTTAGTAAGTTTGCAGATGGCACTAAAATAGGAGGTATTGTTTACAGTGAGGAACATTATCAGAAATTGCAGCACTACCTTGATCAGCTGGGGAAGTGGGCTGAGAAATAGCAAGTGGAGTTTAATACAGATAAATGCAACATCTTTCATTTTGGAAAGTCAAATTCAGGTGGGAGTTTAATGGTGAATGAGAGGGCCTTAAGGAGTGTAGTGGAACAAAAGGATGTTGGATATCAGGTGCATGGTTGTCTGAATTTGAGTCGCAGATATACAGGACAGTGAAGAAGGCTGTTGGCACACTGGCCTACATCAGGACATTGAGTATAGAAGTTGGGACGTTCTGTTTCCGTTGTACAGGATGTTGGTAAGGCTGCAGTTGGAGTATTGTGTTCAGGTTTGTTCGCCTTGCCCTAGAAAGGATATTATTGAACGAGAAAGAATGTACAAGAAATTTACAAAGATGTTTCCTGAGCTAAAGGGTCTGCCTTTTGGGGAGAAGTTGGACAGGTTAGAACATATTTCTTTACAGCGTAGAAAACTGAGGGGGATTATATAGAAGTGTACCGCCTATCAAATCATGAGAACCATGCATAGGGTGAATATTTCAATTTTTTTTTTGCAAGGTTGGGAAGCCAAGGACTAGAGGACATCTGTTAATGTTTGGAGAGGACAAAAATAAAAAGGAACCTGAGGGTCAACGTTTTTACACAGACTGTGTTTTGCCTTTGGACTGAGCTGCCTGTGGAAGTGGTTGAGGTAGGTACAATAACAACATTAAAAAGGTATTTGGATAAATACATGGATAGGAAAGGAGCAAGGGCAGGAAATTGGGGTGAGTGGATGCACATTTTGGTCGGCATCTACCAGCTGGGCCGAAGGGCCTGTTTCCATGCAGTAGAAACGTATGACTGTAAATATGTGTGTTTCAGGATAGAGACAGAGAGGGACAGACTGAGAAAAAATGTCATGGAAAGATATGTTCACAGGTTTTAGAATGCTGATATGAAGACATTTCGATAGCATCATGCAACACCGGTCAGTATTATGAAGAATTATGAGTGAATGGAATAATGTTGTGAGTTCAGGTGATGGGGAGTTTTGAATGAGCAATTGTTCTGCAACTTTGTAACTGGGAGTGAGGACAGCATAGTGTTCGGCTCATTGAACTGTATAAAACAGTAATTTGTCTCAGTGTCATTTTCATTGAGTGTGACAGAGGGATTGTCTGTACGAAGCTCAGCGAGTTTCCTGGTGCTGTCCTATCGAACTCACCTCATTAAATACCACCCACCCCACCTCTCATTGAATGCCAGCCCGATTCTCCCACCCATCACGATTGGAGGTACTCACAGTCGCCAGGATTTCCCTAGATATTCCGTGTTCCCTGTCACTGGTGCCATCTTTAACAGGCCAAGGGGCACACGGCTGAGCTTTCACAGTTTGGAGCTGCCCTGTACCGTTTACCCCGATCATGGCAGATAGTTTGTTGACGGTGCATAGTGTGCATAGTGGATGGGCTAGTGCAGAGCGGGGCCATTGCCTTCCCAGAGGGGGCCATACCACCAGACCCACCGAGCATGGTCTGTGCTCACCACCGAATTCGGTGCAGCATCTGCGGCCTGAAGAAATGTCCAGCAAAACAGGACAAGCATCAATAACCTTCTCCGCTCTGTCAGGGTAATTGGTCTCTCTACTCCATCACACTCACTGTATATCTGTGATAGCATGACCAAGGCTCATGCTCCACCACTCTCACTGCCGCATGCAACAGCTTCGCTCTCTCTCTCTCACGCCTTTGCAATACCCCTCACACAGTTAGAGAATAGTCTGGAGAACACCGAATATGGAATGTTCCAGATAGTGTTCCAAATAATGCCCAGTTTCAGGAAAATTAGCAGTGCCCCAGTGTGTAACCACAAAAGAGGAAGGAGTAGAGATGCACGTTTTCTAATTCACACATATTTCAAACCATGTTGAGGCCATTCAGCCCTTCAAATGTGCTCTAGCATTTAATAAGTTCCCAGCTGATCTGGTGCTTTTCTCAGATACAGGAGCTTTCAGTCATTCAACCCTCTGCGTTCCTGTCACTGTCCAGACGGCATTCAGGCACTTTTCCCCCAATTTTCTTCAAGCGCCTGTTTGAGGGCATTTCCGATTGAACGCACTCTCCTAACAGTATATTCCATCAACTATATACTTTCATGCAACAGTCAGCATGCTTTACACAGACCAAACAAAAATATACTTTCATTTTATGGTTATAGATATCCAATCACACTGTGTAATTCTGGTTATTTCAGTTGACTCACCATAATGATATTAAACCAAAAACAACTTCTAAACACGTCTTGTTATAAAATACAATTTCGAGCAGAGAATGTTTTTACCCTTGCTGGGCCCAAGGGCTTTTATCCACACTGTAAGGATTCTACTAATTATAAATCACTCAAGTAAGACACACCCCTTGCTGCCCACAGTTTAGACCTGGAATCCATTATCCCAGGATGACAACCCGGTATGCTAATTATACGGGTAAGAAACATGGTTTTGACTGTATTGCCCACAATGTGACGAATTGTCATTCATGCTTTAACAGTATTGAAAGTTATTGGGTTATGACAATACTCCATAAATGTTATATCCGTTAACTGAACTGTACCACTTTCCTTGTTATGAGTGTTTCTCTTGCCCTTTGTGACTGTATTTGTGTGTAACAGTTGCACAGTCTCCCACTCAGTTGGCTGGACGGCACATTTATGATGTAGAGGGAGGCCAACAGCGCACATTCAGTTCCTCACACTGACAGAGGTTACCAAGAAGGGGACGCTCTCTCAACCTCACCCCATCACCCGAGATGTGGTGATCCTCAAGATAAACCACCATGAGTGGACTGTGTAATGAGAGTTCTTTGGGACTGTATTCTATCAATGTTAGCATTTTAATACTTTTAAAAATATCTTTATTGAAAAAGAGAATTTTAATATTATAATAAACCAATAACAACACAACTCAAGTAACTGATCTAAATTCCACCCATGTGCATGTACATACAAAACAAGTTAAAAACACTAAACGGACAGAAGAAAAATAAACAATAACAGTAAATAATGGATAAATAATACTGCTCAGTGTAACAAAATGATAGCTCTCGTTCTTCAAGAGCATTAGCTGATATCCCTTTTTATGTTCATTATTCTTCCTCTTTGGATATAAGATTCATTAGATAATATCTTCAGGGCTGTATAAAAGCCCTTCTGAGAGTGGCAGATAAGCCTGTATCACGGTAATTCAAAAAGGTCTGCCATGGTCTTATATAAATCTCTGTTTTTGGTGCACCATGCTGGTGAGAAAGGCCAAATGGATATTCTCCATGAAGAGCTTACGACGACCCAACAGACCCGGGCGGGGGGTGGGGGAGGAGGTTGTGGGTTTGCGGGGGGGGGGGTGATTCAGACATCCAACACAACAGAATGCTTTTCCTAGCACAGAAACTAACGATATTTTTTCACTTGTGCATCTGTGTAAAGTACCCTGGGCAGGCCCAGGAAAAGAGAAACCAGGTCCATCTCCAATTCAGTCCCCTCGACTCACTCTATCACACCTGATACAGTGCTCCAATATATATGAAGCCTGCAGCAAGACCACATGCAATGAGTAAGAGTGCCTGTAGTCATTCTGCATTTCGGACATGCTGAAGATAATCCCATTTTGAATTTTGGGAGATAATCTAGGGTCTGATAGCCCATATGAAAAATTTCCAACTGCATGGAAAGGGTCCTATTACAGATGAAATTCTTCGAGCATTTTCACAAATATCCTCCTATGGCTCCGAAGTGTCCTGAACCCCCAACTCTCTCTCGCAGGCATCACAAAGCTGCACAGTCTCGTCTGAGGTGACAGTCTCCAACTAATGATGAAGGGTACTGAGGGAGAGTGTATTCTAAGCAATAAGCACCCTCTTCTCTCTATTGGATCTGTAAGAGTCTGGTAAAAGTGTGTTTTTTTAAATCAAATCTCTGATCTGGAAAAGAAAGAGAAGAGGTCTCTACTAGCCAGTCCATACGTACGAGTTATTTGATCAAATGACATCATTGTTTCTCCCTCAAAAAAGCACGAGGTGCCTCAGTAGTGAGCATTGCTGCCTCACAGCACCAGGGTTCCGAATTTGGTTCCAGCATTGGGTGCCTAGCTATGTGGAGTTAACATATTCTAGGCCTGTCTGTGTGGGTTTCCTCCCACAGTCCAAAGATGCGTTGATTAGATGAATTGATTATTGATAAATCACCCACAGTATTCAGTGATGAGTAGGTTGGGTCATTAGTCAGGGGAAATATAGGATGGTACGGGAATGGGTCTGGGTGGGCTACTCTTCAAAGGGTCAAAGTGGACTTGCTGGGCCCAAGGGCTTTTATCCACACTGTAAGGATTCTACTAATTCTAAATCACTCAAGTAAGACACACCCCTTGTTGCCCACAGTTTAAACCTGGAATCCATTATCCCAGTATGACCACCCGGCATACCAATTATAGGCGTAAGAAACATGGTTTTGACTGTATTGCCCTCAATCTGACGCATTGTCATTCATGCTTTAACAGTATTGATAATTATTGGGTTATTACAATATTCCATAAATATTCTCATTTTGTCTATATCCAGCAGACCAATAAGGGTTCACTTTGTCTGAGAGGGTTCAATATCTAATCGTATTGACGCCGAGTCCTCAGCGGCCCAGGCACTAACATAGGATAAAAAAGACCTGAATTCATAGCTTTTAATCTGGGAGATCTACTCCCCACAATGTGGGGTAGTTAAAATTTGGTTAGCTTGATATAGAGTCGCTTATGGTTCCCAAATGTCTGTCTGGGAAACATCAAAGGAAGCTTTCACACGGGTTACAGTAAATGAGGAAGAACATTCATTTTAAGAACAGCTATCCAACCGAGCCAGGATATTGGAGGTGCCTCCCTTCTTTAAAGGTCTTGTTTAATTTTTCAAACAAATAGACATAGTTCCTGTTAAATAAATGATCAAAAACGGATGTAATGAATATACTGAAATAGAGAAGCCTCCCTCCCCCCACCCACCCCCGTCCATTTAAAAGGAAAACAGGATTTACCCTCAAAATCTGGTATTTCCCTGAGGCCTCCCATAGGCATGGCCTCCAACTTTGTAAAATTAATCTTAAAGCCCAAAAAGGTGACGAGCAAATTCATGCATTGCATCACGTGAGCTGCCGAAATTGCGGGATTTGACAAAAATATAAGACCTTCATCTACAAACAACATAATCTTATGTGACTTCTATCCCATTTCTGGAGCAAGTATGTTGGGGTAATATTCCCAATTGTGCAGGATGCCAGCGAACCTAAGATTGTTTCAGTGATGGGGAAGAGATCAACCCTCGTGTGCCACTTATGCGGGTTCAAGAAGAAAATAAAATCTCTACTTGTGAAGTAGAACTGCCTCCAGACCTCCACCAGCTCTGATTCTGCACACAAATCCACTAATTACGTACATTATAACGAGGGTATTGGGGACCTTTGGACATTCTGTCCACCGTTGAAATATCCTCTACAATAACGTGCAACGATGCAAGATAACTTAATTTGGGAAATGCATCTACCAGGATTTTAAGCGGGTGCACTGGGTGGCAATTCAAAACACTGTATTAATTCCCATAGTTCAAGGCTTTGAGGATTATGATCCTTCCATGAGCGTTTAATACAATCTAGTGATTTAAATGGAAGATTCTTACTATCCATTCTGACTTTTCCCCTACGCGTAGTATTAAAAGACGCGAAATAAACCCGATCAAAGCCGCCCTGCTGGAACATCAAATGTCCCTTGTCATCACAGTGCATCTCCTGCAATAGGCAACATCCACCCTCTTTGATTTTAAGACGAGAAATTACATTTTTCCTCTTGACTGGCAGATCACTGCCCTTAATGTTTCAGGTACACCATTTAACCACATAATAATCCATAACACATTGCAGCAACATTTTAATTCGAGAGAGTTTCACATCGAATTACACATCGCTGAGCATTAATGATAAAACACTCAGCGACCCTAAAAACGATACAAACTATTACTACTACAACTAACAAGCTCGCAAAACTTTCCAAAGCTAAACACATAAAAGAAACAATGAACAAAACAAAATCCCAAGTGCCAATGACACTTTATATGGAAATTTACCCCGCCCATTGGGGGCACTTACATATCCCAAAACTTTATCTTTCCCGCCTACCAATAAGGCATTCAGGGCAATTAATAACAAAAACCAGGCTTCAACTGTCCTTAGGTCAGCAGTTTGTCATCACAACTACTTTTGTAACTCCCTCCAGCTTGAGCCACACTTCCGACACAAGCAAAGGAAGAGAAAACAAGTAGTAATCCTAATGAAGAAGTTAAAAGTGTGCACTCTACCCATCCCCGACTATAATTTAACACTGGTTAATACCAGAAAAATCCAACAAAATTTTTTTAAGGGAGAAACATGATTATCTAAACATCCAGCTTTCTTTAAAATATCCACAAAGTTTTCCCTTTCTCTGGAGAATCAGACGAGTTCATTGACCCATTCAAAGCAATACCGAGCACCGCTGGGAACCTTAAGGAATACTGAATCCCGAGTTCCCTTAATCTTCTCTTGATATCATCAAAAGATTTTCTTTCCTGAATCACCGATGCTGAAAAGTCATAAAAGAACATAATCCTGGAGCTCTCGTGAATTAAAGCCATCAGAAACCACACTGAGCTTCCATCAGTCTTTGTTTATCCCTGTAACTATGTAGCCGCACAAGGATAGGGCAAAGGCGTTGGTCTGAGTCTTACCACCGTGCCGTAACCCAACGAACTTCAGCTTCGAAGTGAAGGAATCACAGCTTCTACAGCTTCATAAACTTCTATAATGTCAGCCCACAACCTTCTAGACTCCATCTGATACTAACTTCAAGAACAAGCATTTAAAGATAAGCGCTGCAAATTTGAAACTATATTAAACATGACAGTAAAATAATACTCAGTCAAAACTTCATACTATTATTTGTTTTTCTCCTTATTACAATACTGAGGCAGCATGAAACGCTTATTTAGTGCCAATAACAAGTCACGCACCTGAATTTATTTGTCTAACGGGGGTGATGATCTCGACAATGAAAACGTATCTATGGCCAGATCGATATAATAAAACATAGTCAACATTCCCCCTCCTGGCCTCCCAATGACCTTGTGTGCTTGTGTCTTCCTTATCTTGCACTCAATAGAGAGAACCCCTTTCCCCATCGCATCTTAATTTAAACTCATTTCACAGAATCTTCTTTTATCTTTTGCCACACCCTCTTTCCCCTGTCACCCATTCCCCATCTCTGGCTAGGGATTTAAAGCACATTTTCCAATCATTTTGAGTTCTGAAGAAGTGTCACACGAGACTTGAAACACTAATTCTGTTTCTCTGTCCCTGCAGATGCTGACAGACCTGCTGAGTTTCTCCAGAAATGAATAGCGGCACAGAACATATTTTCAATTACAAAATAACGATCGATACTGGAAATAAAAATATCAAAAATTGATAGAGAAACCGGGAGCTTTTTAGAAGGTTCACTGGACCTGAAAGTTTATATCTGCATTTACTTCATAAAATGCTGCAACATCTTCAGCAATTTCTTCAGCAATTTCTGTTTTTGAACAATTTCCAACGACATATTGTCAAAGATGCTCAAACATCCTGTCCAACATGGAGCGCCGTACACTGGGAACTGAACGATAACACATGGTGACAAGTTCCTTAACTCTGGAACTGCATAAGGCTGGCATCACTGACACGGCAGTGCTCTGAATTATGGTCAGGGAGAAAAACAGAAGGAAACACATTCACTTCAAATACAGAAGATGGCATTACTGAAAGGAAAATATTTAGATTAGTACCTAAAATTGATTGAGTTAAAGTAACAAATTGGAGGCGTGACACCAAAAAAAAGAATTTCAGCAGAATGAGAATATGAAAATGGAAGGGTTGCCGCATCAGAAACCAGAGTAGGTCACTGAATACAGGGCTGATGGGTGAATGGGTCTCGGTGTGAACTGGGGGACAGTCAGTAGAATTGAATTGTAGATATTGCAGCTAAAACTGGGTTATCATCTGATGCTGTAGGTCACAGCAGCAACAGCAGAAGCAGAATTGTATTCAATGACAATCTGTAACCTTACCCCCAGGATAATGTCTCAGTCCACCATTACCCTCAAGCCGATCTATAGTTCAGTGACGAGTGTGGGTGAACATGCCAGGGTCAGTACCATGTGTACCTTTATATGATGAAAACCCATTAAAGCTACCGCAATTGGCTGGTTTCTCTCAAAACAGCAGAACTAACATCTGGTACAGAGGCAGAAATTATACCACGAGTAACAAATCAGATCGAAGCACTGTCATCCTGCCAAATCCAAGCATAAATATCGATGGACCATTAAACAACTGACTGGGGGAGAGGACTCCACAAATATCCCCATCCTAAATAATGGAACAGTCCTGTACATCAGTGTAAAAGTCAAGTATGTGGTTTCTGCACTATCCTCAGCCAGATGTGTTGAGTGGATGATCCAACTTACCCTATCATGATGCCCACAGAATCACAGATGGCAGTCTTCAACCAATTCGATCCGCTGCACGTGACATGAAGAAACCGCTGAACACAGTAGATACAACAAAGGCAATGGGCCCTGACCCCATTCCTGCAATGGGACTGAAGACTTGTGCGGTACAATAAGCCGTGTCACTGGGGAAGCTGTTTCATTCCAGCTCCAACTCTGACATCTCCCTGGCAACGTGGAAAATTACTCAGCTATGTCCAGTTTCCTAAGAGGGGAATAAATACAATCTGACCAATTACCACCCCATCAGTCCCATCACGACAGTCAAATTGGTGGGACTTCGATTTGACAGAGCTGTCAAGTAGCACAGAAATAACCAGCTCAGTGTGGTTTCAGATAGGTCTCCATGTGGAGATGATGCGGTCTTGGAATTGTCATTGGATTACTAATACAGACCAGGCTCATGCTTGGGCAGCTGGTGGAAGATAAAAACAATTATTAACATATCAAGATCTAAAATCTGGTGTCAGTAATATTGATCTTGTGTCCAATGTTGATTGTAAACATCGATTTCCTTCCCCAATGTACTTTCAGGAAGTGAATCTCCCGTGTTTTCCTGGTCTGGCCTAAAAGTGACTCCAGACACACAGCCATGTGATAAACTCTTCAATAGTCCCTGAAACGGCCAAGCAAGACACTCAATTGTATCAACTGCTCCGAACTCTTAAAGAATATACCCGGAGAGAACACCTGGCTCCAACTTTGGTGTCGGAAAAGGGAACGGGAAACATTGTCCTGTTGACCCTGCAGAGACCTCCTTCCTAATGTCTGACGGTTTGTGACAACACTTACTGAGCTTTCCCACAAACTGTACAGGAACTTCGGGAAATGAGCACGTCACACAACACATCGAGCTTTCTCTGTGCAAGTTAATGTCCGAACATCTCCTTAATGCAGTTTTACCCATACAATATTCATATCGCTTAATATGTTTATACATTGTGAAATATAAAGTGAGAACTGCTGTAGTCCCTTCAGCCCATCAATTTTGCTCCTCTATTCAATATACAGGCAGTTCTCAGATAACGCGTGCTGATTAAATACAATTTGGCTGCAATGTGATTCATGAACCTTTTTCCATAAAGTGAATTCCCGTTCATTGTGACGCAATTCCTTGCCGGGAACCAACTGAACAGCAAAGCCCAGCCTCAGGATCCTCTGTCTGCAAAATGTACAACAATGTGTTCAGCTAAAACAGGAATGTAATCCGCTCGGGAAGCCTTGAAAATGAGCCTGAAACGGGGAATTGTAGTATCCATTTAGAAAGAACTTTATTTCAAACTGTGGGGAGATTCTTGAGGAGAACTGGAATCTCCCCATCGACATCACGTGGTCAGTCAGCCTCACGCGCTTTCTAGTGAAGAGTGTGGTGAAAGGTACACTGCTGTAGTCAGTGACCTGTATTTTGAAAGTGTTACATTTACAGCACTGGTTTATTACAATATGGGACTTAAAGATTTATTTAGACTGTGCTAGTATGTGTGTTAGCCTAAATTAAATTTTTGGCTTTACTAATATTTTGGGGGTTCGCCCCTTACCCTCTTTTTCCCATAGACCCCATGATTAATATTGCATGATTTTGCACAACATGCTGTTGCACAGGAACACAGCGACTGAGTTATTGGAGAACAACCTGGATTGATAGCTGATCTTCTATCTTCACAAGATACTCCGCTCTCTCGCTATCCTTTTAATTTCCAGAAATCCTTATTTATATTCAGTGCCTAGGTTTCCACAGCCCGAGCTGGGAGATAGTACTCCTGGTTCGCCAGTCTCTGAGTGAAGACATATATTCTCATCTCAATGCAAAGTGACCTCTCTGTACTTAATGCTGTGGCCCCTTGTTTCAGGCGTCCAAGCCAACTTCCAATCTGTCTCGCCCTGTCAGAGTTTTATATATTTCACCCTGATCACCACTCATTTTCCTAAATCCCATGGAATACAGGTCCAGTCGCCCAAAACTCTGCTCCCACAACAAGCCTGTCATCCCAGAGATCAGTCTGGTCATCCTTCCCTGCTCTCCCTCAATGTCAGGTTTGTCCTTTACTGGGTAAGGAGACCAAAACTGCACACAAGACTGTACAATGTTCGAGATGGGGTCTCACTAAGGCCCTGTACAACTGCAGTAAGATACTCTTACTCCTGCACTCACTTCCCCTGAAATGAAGGTGAATACATCATTTATCTGTCTACCTGCTTTCTGCTCCTACAATATTGCTTTAGTGACTGGTGTACAAGGTGATCATGATTCTTTTCAATGTTTCAGCTACCCACTTGCTGGGTCTATGTACACTGGTCAGAGTGCCAATGCCATTCCCAGTATTGACTTCTGGCTTCAGATTCACTGTCACATGTACTCAGAGGGCTGCACAGAAATACACGAAAATGCAGCTTAAGTTCCTTTATAGAACAACTCGTTTCAAACATTCCCTTTTCAAATTATAGGCTGCCAAATCAATTGTTCCTATCAAAGTACACAACATCTCATCTCTGCCATTACTCTTCATCTGCCACATATTTTCCCAGTAATTTCACTTGTCTCAGTCAATTTGGAGCTTTTTTACATCTTCCTCACAACTCACATGCTGATATCGTTTAGTGCTGTCAGCAGACTTGGGAATATTGCATTTGAGCCCGTCAACCAAATATATGATGGGTATTGGGAATAGCTGGGGCCCAAGACACGATCCTTGCTATATCCTCCTAGACTTCCAATTTGAAAAAAATGTTGTTTTATTCCTGCGCACTGTTTCCTGCCAGCTCTCCCATTCTAAAACCATGACCATACGTTAGACCAAGTCCCTCAGGATTCGAATTCGCACAATATGCTTGGGGCTTTATCAAAAATCTTTCTGAGATTCCCCTCGTATTACATTGCTACCTTCTCCATAATGTTGCTAAAAACCACTTTAACAAATATGATTCCCATTTCATAAATCTCTGTTGACTTTGTCTATGTCTATTAATTTCATTCCGATACTTTCTCTAAACTGTTTAGTTGCTAATTTCATTCTATTCCATTTTTCTCACCAGACTAAAGATCCCTAGTATTGCTAGGAAGTTTTCTTTTTTATTTTGTTTTCCTCTGTGAAGGCATAACTGAAACTTTTGTTCCATAGTTCTACCATTACCCGGTCCTCAATTATCTGACATCAAACTGTAAGAAAGCTGCACATTTCTTTCTCTTAATTTTGCCATTAACATATTTTCAGAAAATATCACAAGTTCTCTCTTATAAACTTTGTTAAGACATTCTTCAGAATCCTATCAATTCCAATTTTAAGGTACTCACTGATTGACCTTCTACAGTCATACAATCACAGAAGCAAAAACTCTGTACGATCAGAAATACAGCATGGTCTACATAAGGCCCACTTTCCGACACAATACGCCTAGCTGTGAATCTTAAGGCATTTCAAGTGCACAACCGCGTATCTTTTAATAGTTTTGACTTTGCCATGATATCTCCCCTCTCAAGAAGTGTACTTCAGACCCCAATACACACTGGCTGAAAAGCAATCCTCAAATCCTCACTAAACCGCAAACCCTTCACTTTAAAAGTGTGCCCCCTTGACTAAAAGGAACAACTGCTGCCCATCCACCCTGTCCTTGCTCCTCGTCATCGTATCCTTCAGAATCACGTCCCCCTCAGCCTCCTCTCCTCCAAACTAAACAACTCAAGCTTATCCAGCCTCTCTCCATAGCTGATATGCTCCATCCCAGGGAACATTCTGGTGAATCCCCTCTGCAAACCCTCCCATGCAGTCACATCCTTCCTGTAATATGTTCCCCGGAACTATACACAGTATTCCATCTTGGCCTCACCAAAGTTCCGCATAGCTCTTATAATCTGCGCCTCAATGTTTCCAGTCCCTTATACTTTCCCAAATTGTGTATGAACCTGTCCACTCACATTCAGAGATGTGTGGAGAAGCACCCTCTGACCTTCCTAGTGTGCTACCATTCATTGAGTCCTCTCCTGTCTGGTTCCTTCTTCCAAAGTGTATTCCCTCCTATTTATCAGGGTTACATTCCATCTGTCATTGATCTTCCCAGATGACCATTCCATCTGTATCTTCCCGTAACTTAAGGCCTTCCTCCTCAATGCCAGCCAACAGCCAATCTGTGTATCAAACACAAACTTACTTCTCACACTCCCCACCTCTCATCCATATTCACAGCTTCATCATTTATGATTACCACAAATATTCAAGTTGAACATCACACAACATCAGGTTACAGTCCAACAGGTTTATTCAGAGGCACTCGCTTTTGAAGCACTACTTCATCAGGTGATTGTGCGCTTTGATGAAGAAGCAGCACTTCGAAAGCTAGTGTCGCTGAATAAACCTGTTGGATTTAACCTGGTGTTATGAGATTTACAGGATTGTCCACCCAGTCCAACACCAGCACCTCCGAATCACAAACAATAAGAGATACAGCACTGATCCCTGTGGTATACCATTGGACACTGGCCTCCAGTCACACAAGCAGTAAACCACCACCTTGTGTCTCCTACCACTAAACTTCATTTGGATGCAATTTGGCAAGTCACCAATGAGACCTACCTGTTCCCTGGTTATTCTGTTCCGCTGGACACACTTGTATATTATCTGGGAATTCTCCCTAATCTTACCCTGTCAGCAGGTTTCCATGCCCCGTGTTAGTTAGTCCCCTACCCGTGCAGAATTTAGTCCTTATTGAAGTCTTAAATGGTCTGTCCTTTATCCTGCCATTATTTCCCTTGATTGTGGATTAGGCAGCCGGAAAAACATCCTGTTAATTTCCAACTTGTCACATGTTTTGTGAATTTTTTGCATTTCACAGTGACCCACCTCTCATTCTTTGATCTCTAGAGAACACAGGCGAAGATTCCTCATCACACAATCTCGCCAATTGAGGGATTAATCTGGAGAATGTCCATTCAACTTCCTCTGGGGTCGGTATATTCTTTCTCAGATTTGGTGACCAAAACTGTACTCAATATTCCAGGTACAGAACTCACCAACACGCTGTTAAACTGCTTCAAAATGTCTTTACATCTATATTCTGACTCCCTTAAAGCAAGGCAATCCAAACTTTAATTTACCACTTGCATATATTCCTGCAAATACCTTTCACATTCATTGCATTTATGAACTCATTGCGTGAGTTCGTATAGAAAGCCTTCTGATAATCTAAAATATGCCAATTGTAATGGCTCCCCATTATCTATGCTGTAAGAATCAACTTCAAACAATTCCAAAGCTTGTCAAGTATGATTTCCCTTTCAGAAATACATACTGATTCTCTCCAATGTTGCTGTTAATTTCTAAATAACGAATATCACATCCTATATAATAGACTCCAACAGTATCCCCACAAATGTCAAGTTAATTGGTCGGCAGTTCCCCACACTATCTCTTCTTTCCTTTGTAGATGCTTGAATCACTACCGTTCATCTGTAGTGCTTGGATCACGTTTACTAATGTCCATTTATCTGCAATGGCTTCTATGCAGAATTCACTGGGTCATAGAACACAGTCATCGACAGTGCAACTAATACTTCTATTAGTGGTTTATTTCTGAAGATTTTGGTATGAGCGACATCTGGTTTGTCAAGGTTAGCAATGCTCAATCCAGCTGCATGTTCAAGTAGAGCCTTGTTACTGATATAAATTGACTTTTTGTCTTTTGATCCATAAGTCCTAAATAATGACAACGTAATTCTGGGTGATTTTCTGGATCGTCCTCCATGAAGACAGATGCGAGGTAACTGGTTATTTGCTTGGCCATTTCCCAGTTATCCATAATAAGCTCGTCTCTCCTGATTGCAGATTTCTACATTTGACTATGTTTCTCTCTTTCCTTTGAAATATAGACCATAGATTTATGTAGTCATTGTGTTCCTGTTTGTTTGCATGCATGTGCCCTTTTTGATTTCCTTACCCGTTTCATGGCCCTGCTTTTCTGGATCGTAAATTTCTGAGAATTCTCAGGATTTCACAATGTGTGGAATTCTTCTGAAGTCACTTCCTGTGATTAATATAATCTTAATTTATTATGCTAATCATTGTTAACTCACTTTCTCACTCTTGGGTGTTTTACCTGAAATACATAAAGATATTTTTCAGACTTTGTAGTATTTCTATAAATATCCTGGTACTGAGCAGATATATTCAGGAACACTGCAGGAGGACAGGAAAGAAATAGCGGGGGCCGTGGATGGTACTTTTGCATCATCAGTAGCCAACGGGTGAAATCCTGGAGGACTGGAAGGTAGTAAATGCTGTGCCCTTATTCAAGAAGTTCTACAAAGAAAAAACCGGGGAACTTTCGACCAGTAAACCTAAAATCTGTAGCAGGTAAGCTACTTGAGGAGATTCTGAGGGAGAAGATATACATGCATTTGGAAAGACAGGGCCTTGTGAATGGGGGATTATGGTTCAGACATTTGCTGGAGTGCTTTGATGAAGTGACCAGTAACTTTGGTAAGGGCATGGTTGTATATATAGTCTATATGGATTGCAGTAAAGCCTTTAATAAGGTTCCCCATGGTACGCTGCTCTGGAAGGTTAGATCATATGGAATTGAGGGGGAGCTGGCAAATTAGGTTGAAAATTAGATTGATGATAGGAGGAAGAGGGTAATCATGGAAGGATGCTTGTCAGACTGGAGGCCTGTGATGAGTGGAATGCCTCAGGGGTCGGTGCTGGGACCATATATTTATATATTACATATATCTATGATTTAGATGAGAATGTACAGGCATGATTTGTAAGTTTCAAGGCGACACTAAAATAGGTGGTATCGTGGACAGTGAGGAAGGTTATCAGAAATTTCAGAAATTACAGCAGTACCTTGATCAGGTGGGGAATTGGGCCGAGAAATGGCAAATGATATTTAAATCAGATATGTGTAAGTTCTTGCATTGTAGAAAATCAAATCAAGGCAGGAGTTTCATGGTGACTGGCAGGGCCTTAAGGATTGCAGTGGAACAGAGTGACGTTGGAATTCAGGTGCAGAGTTCTCTGTAAGTGGAGTCACGGGTAGACAAGGCACTGAAAAAGGCTTTTGACTCACTGGCCTTCATCAGTTAGAGCACTGAGTATCGAAATTAGGGAGTTATGTTGCAGTTATACAAGATGTTGGCGAGTCCACACTTGTAGCGTCATGTTCAGTTTTGTTCACTTTGCTCGAGGAAGGATGTTATTAAACTGGAAAGAGTGCAGAAGAAATTTACAAGGATGTTGCCAAGACACAATGGTCTGAGTTATAGTGAGAGGTTGAACAAGCTAGGAGTTTTTTACTTTAGAATGCATGAGGCTGAGGGGGATCTGATAGTAGTGTATAAGATTATGGGTGGCATCGATTCACTCAGTCTTTTTTTCCCTCGGATTGGGCAATCACGGTCTAGAGGGCATCAATTTAACGTCAGAGGGGAAAGAGTAAAAGGGAAACTGAGGGGCAATTTCTTTTAAACAAAGGGTGGTATGCATATGGGATGAGCTGCCAGCAGAAGTGTTTGAGACGGGTACATTCACAAAATTTAAAATACAGTTGGACAAATACACAGGTAGAAAAGGATTAGAAGGATACAGGGAAATGGCAGGGAAATGGGGTCAGTGTGAATGGACATTTTGTTCGGAATTGACCAGTATGGGCCGAATGGCCTGTCTCCGTGCTGTAAGACTACATGGGTCTAACAACCATTGTTCTCCTACTGAATGTGATATTGTACTTTCCCAATTCACTGAGTGAACTTGACCCTCTAACCTCTGGGCTTCCATGGTGTTTGACCAGAATGTTCAAACATTCCACATTGAATACAGACGCCGTGTAAAATACAACATATTAATGTCACTATTCCTCCAAAGCTGCGTCAGAGCAAGGTTAGTAATTAGTCCTTCCGACCACACAATAGACAAGAGACAATTGGTGCAGGAGTAGGCCATTCTGGCCTTCGAGCTTGCACCACCATTCAATATGATCATGGCTGATCATCCTTTATCAGTCTCACACACCACCAAATCCGAAATGATCTGCTCTCTAGTTTGGTTCACAACATACTCTTCAACCTATCTGATATACACTTATGGAATTTATTTTTCACAACATTAGCAGTCACTTAGTTAACTCAGTTTCGATGCAACTTGACACCATCCATTATTACTGCAGAACCCACGAGTATTTGTTACACATTCACAGGATGGGGACTTAGCTGGATAACCAGCATTTACTGGCCATTCCAGACGGCAGTTAAGAGTCAACAGCGTTGCCTTGGATCTGGAGTGACATGCAGGCCAGATCACATAAGAACAGCCGTTTCCTTCCCTAAAGGACATGAGTGAACCAGATGAGTTTTTCCAGCAACCAGGAATGGATTCCTGATCATCATAAACCCTTGATTCCAGATACATATTGAATTCAAATTCCACAATCTGCCATAGCAGGATTTGAGACCATGTCCCCAGAACATTACCTGGGTCTCTGGCTTAAGAGCCCAGCGATAATATCACTATGTCATAGCTTCCCTTTGAGTATAGTTGCATATATAATTTCCAGAGCATATGATGCAAAATATTTGCGCGACAGTTTTGGTTCAGTTATATAACACAACAAGTTTGTTTCTCCTTGCTATTTGTAAGACCCACTCAAACTCATTCTGTGGAATCTGAGGGACAGAGCCTGTGTCGTTATTAGTGATAAACTTGGATAAGACATTCGGGGAGGCTCACATCGATGTTGAGATGATCTGAAGACATGACCAGCAATACAGGACAAGCATCAATATCCATTCCGCTCTGTCAGGATAAGTGTCTCCGTATATTCTCACTGCTCCCTCACACTCACTGTATGTCTCTTATAGCACCGACCCTCGACCAAGGCTCACACTCTATCTCCAATAAAGCTCAAGCACGACCACTCTCACTGTTGAATTCAGCACCTTCCCTCCCCCACATTTCCTGTCCCTGATGCAATAGTCCCACACACTAATAGCACGACATGGATACAACACTATGGACAGACTCCCTCCGGCCACCTCACCAGATCACACCTCACCTAGTCCAGCACTAACAGCAGGACCATCCACTTCCACCCACACTCCTTCCTTCCCTTTGTCCCATTCCAGGAGAAACAGCCTGGAATAGGATAGAACGTGCCACGCCGGGTGGTGGATTGTCAGATATCCATTCCCTCATGCCCCTACCCTGATATGTGGGGAGGATCCTGGAGAGAGCCGGAGAGGATCAGGAGGCCTTGTGTGGAGATTCGGAAACATCCACGTCCCACCAACCGAATAAGGAGCAGTGTTTAGTAAAGAGAAATTCTCCATTCAAACCTCCTGTCAGTTCCAACCTCATCTCTCTCACTCGAAGAAGAACAGATACCCCATTGCACAGAGATGCAGGCATTGAAATACACAGACGCATTGTTAAATACCCCAATATAATAACATGCACAATACATACAAGGAGATAAGCATGCACACACGGAGAAGCACACAAAGACATAAACAGTCACACACAATTGGACACAAACACAGATAGAAACACACAGGTTGATACAAGGACAGACAGACATAGTCACACAAATACAAAAGTAACAAGCACATGGACACACACACACAAAAATACACATTAAGACACAGACGCGAGTGTCATGAAGACTCAAATAAATAAGTTTTTTATTTTATAAGGAGATCAAGGATTCTAGGGAGAAGGTAGGAGAATGATGTTGAGGAACATATTAGAAATGACTGAAAGGTATATCAGACTCGATGAACCAAATGGTCTAATTCTGCTCCTTTTTTTAATGCCCGTATGGTGTTATGCTATCAGGTATTCTCTTCCTGAGACACCAACAGCAACATATTTGATTGGAAACAGTCAGTGATAACGTGGGAAAAGATAGGAGGGCAGAATGGTTAATGTCTGTTCCTAGTTAATGTACCACTTTATCCGAAAAGGGGCAGTGATTTGATATGAGGTTAACACGGTTTTTTAAAAAACTGTGTCCCACAATGAAAGAAGGATGTCCCTTTCCCTTTACTGTTGTGCTGTCTGTGGTGCCCTCATCCTCAGGGAGCAGTGGAGACTCGGTTAATTTAGGTATTTTAGTTTGAGCTTGACTGATCTTTGCCGGGCAGGAGACACAATGTTTATTGGGAACAGACAGGAGACGGATGGTCAGACACACCCGGATCAGCCATGAGCATTCTGGATGGTGCCGCTAAATGGCCAACTGCTGCCACTTTCCAATCTGTTGTTCCCTCAATCCACGCTCCCGACCGTTACAGAGATATACTGCTGACCATACCCCATGTGTTGTTCCCTCAATCCACCACTGAGTGCGATTACAGGGTAGAGGACCATCCCATTCAGCCTGAATGGATCGTTACAATGAGACGGGAGGAGACCATTCTGCTCCTCCAAAGAATTTCACAGGAATATAGAATGAAGTAATTCAGCTCGTTGAGTACATTACACAGCCCAGGACGAGGCCATTCAACCCGCCTGAACTGCTGCACAGGAACAGGGATGCTGCTCACTAACAGGAAATAGACAGTAGAGATATATGATTTTTTAAACAAAACTGTAACTAGTTTTGACTCAGAGATCACTGTAGGGTCATCAATGATCAATAATCTATGTAAAATATCTGGATGAAGGGACTGAATGGATCAAAGCTGAAGAACCTTGTACTCCAAAATGATCATTCAATAGATCTTCAAATTGAGGGAGTGAATCTGCATTATGATGTAGACAGGGAAGGTTAGTGAGCATACCCTCAACAGTAATAATATAATGTGAGTTGTTTATTGCAGTCGGGAGCAATTTAAATGCAGAGAGATTGCAGAACTCTGTGATGCAGATGTTTTTCATATTCTTGTTACATGACTGATACGAAGTCTGTCTGCAGATGCAGCAAGTGATTCGGAAGGTAAGTGGAATGATGCTGTTTTTAGCAACGGGTATTGGGTTTAATTAGGAATATTTCACTGTATCTGTACAGGGCATTGCTGAGACCACATCAGATACTCTGGGGGAAGTTCTGATCCTCTAAACTAAAAATACAACCGGATACAATTCCTTTCAAAAATGTTCAAAGATGTTTCCCTTTACTCATTCCTGAAATGAAGGCCTTTTGTTATCAGGGATTATCTGTTTTGATCTTAGATGAGAAATCTTATTAAACCACGATTTTCAGGGAAGTTTTTCAGCTGGATACACATTTTCCCTTGTTAAGAAGACTAAAGATCGATAATAATTTTTGAATGAGATGCATTGGTATTAACACAAATACTATGAAGATATCAACCCATTTTTTAAAAATTACGCAGATGTATATAAACATCTCATCAAATCATCAAACGGGCACATTACTTTCTTTGTAGAGACGCTGATAGGGGAGGAGAGGGAAATAAATCCCTGGTGGTGGGGTCCGTTTGGAGGTGGGGGAAATGGCGGCGGATCATATGCTGTACATGGAGGTTGGTGGGGTGGTCGGTGCGGACATTATTTTCTTTTGCTAATGAACAAACATTGTGCACAACAACAGCAATGATGCTGCATACAGCATACAGTTTATTATCATCCATTCCAGAGAATGTACATGGAGAGCGCACATGGTCCAGTTTTGTTTACAGTTGACATTCTTGTATTTTTCCACACAAAGACGGAGAAAAATATTATTTGCTTCAGAAGCAGCAGCCAATTGGTCTCTCTCTCTTACTTACTTCTGCCTGAAAACAAGGCATGAGAGCAGAAAACTCCTGAGTCATCTTTACCACTCGTGGAGGATTCCTGATGAGGATTCATAGGAATCTCTGTACAGCTCGAAGCAAAGGGAATTCAGCCAAATGCAACTGTACCGGGAAGAAATCCGCATTCCCAGACATTTGTGTGAGCAGAATAAGTTGAAAGTCAGAAAAAAACATTTGGGACACTATCATTTTACCATTTGTTCACAGTTCAACTTTCTGTGTCTCAGATTTTTGAAGAAAAATTACCCAGTCCGATACCTATATCATTGGACACAGCACTCAACTGGTTACATTTAAAATTTGCTTTCACCAATAGAGGAGTGGGAAAAGACATGTGTGACCCTCCAACACTGGTCAGAACACGAACAAGAGATTCTCATAGGGTTGTCAAGGTGTGAATTCCCTTCCACAGAAGATTGTGATATTTCCTAGATATTTCCATTTGTTCAAAATTGTCTATGTAAGACATTTGAAAGACAAATGAATGTAGGAAAATGGTACACTGACAGAAAAGTGCTGAGACCTTAATCAGATCATAGTGCATGGTAGAGCCTCACTCAGAGATGACTCAAAAGTGCTTTGCTCTCTCTGATTGCAACATGCAATAACAGTACATCCAGGAAAATTACAGCGATTTACTTTGAAATTACAGAAAATGAAAACATAAGGAACAGGAATAGGTAATTCGGACGGTCAAACCATTGTATACGATCATAGCTAATCTACTGTTCGCATTAACTCCTCCTTAATGCCCAGTTATTCAAACTCCTCAGCTCTCTGACAGGTCAACGATTCATGTACCACCCCATTAAATACTTTCAGTGATGTAGCTCCCCTAACTTTCTAGTCCAGATAATTCCTGACATTGATTACCCTCTGTGAGAGGAAAACACTCTCTACGCATACACCGTCACCGTGTTGATGTGAACAAGAGGTGAACACAGGGGCTCAGGAAAGAGTGAATGGCCTTGATATCAAGGCAGTAGTTGACTGAGGATGTCATCAAGACCACCTACTTATCTAAGCTTAATGAGAATCAGGTCTAACGTCCTCACTGGTTGGGGTCTTTCAGAGCACAAAGGAAGATGTTTGTGGTCGTTGGCTGACAATCCTCTCAGTCCCAGGACATCTCTTCAGGAGATCCTCAGAGTAACTTCCTCAGCACAAACATCTTCAGCTCCTTCGTCAACGTC
Source organism: Chiloscyllium punctatum (assembly GCF_047496795.1). Lineage (NCBI taxonomy): Eukaryota > Metazoa > Chordata > Chondrichthyes > Orectolobiformes > Hemiscylliidae > Chiloscyllium > Chiloscyllium punctatum. Next base: position 1,747,369 of record NC_092751.1, read on the forward strand.
TATATGCCCCCATTCCCGGCGCCCCCCACCTATCCCAAGATCAGAAGCGGAGTGATCACTGAAGATCACACAATATTCAGAACATTTTGTCCCCACTCAGCTCCTGAACCGGTATGTGTCCTAATTCAGCAAGACCCAAACAACATTCACATTTGTGCTGTTAAAGTGTCGGTAACATTCATGTAACAGAACGGCCAGGCACTGCACATTTCCACAGTTAAAAGAGAAACTCATTCAGCACCTCAAGCTGGTTACACCCGGATATGTGGAAACTATTCAGCCCATCGAAATGACTGAACAAGAAGAGGGACAACCCATTCAATCCTTCTGCCTGTTCCACAGGAAGAGGAGGCGTCTGGTCAGTACATTGAGCTGTTAAACAGGAACAGGCAGAGTTCAGTAAGACCCCTAAACCTGGTCTATGGAACCAGGAGGAGACCATTCACCCCTCGAGACACTTATACAGGAATAGGATGGTGTCATTGATGCTCCAACCTGGAAAACGAATGGAGCAGAGACTGCACTCATAGACTGCTCACATTGCTCCTCGTGGCTCCATTGCCTGTGGAACAGATGATTCTTTAACGTGTTTTGCTGGCAATGAGGAAGGAGTCAAATGTTTTGTGCCAAGCCTCAAGGAGGCATCTTCCATCTCCAAGAAGACAGACCCATGTTCTCCGTGGGGGTCAGAAGCTGGTGGTGATAGTTAACTGTTTTAGAATGAAGGTGTTGTGGCTCCTGTCGCGATGGAGGATAACGTGAAGTTCTATGTATGATCACCAAATGCACTGGATTAATGTTGGAAGAGTTTATCGAAATGGGGAGTGGCGTGGACTGAGAGGGACATTCTCAGAGTCTTTTAAGCCATTGAGAATTATGTAAACCATGTTAAACAAACATGGAATTTATCACCGTTTTAGTTCTGTTTGGGATATAATGAGTGACTGTCCATCACCTTAAGTTTCAATGCAATCACCTCTTATTCTTCAAAGCGCTACAGATCCTCATGCACTCCCGATGGTACAATCATCCCAATAATTAGTCTGGTGAAACTCCTTTATACTGTTTCTGCCAAGAGGATTATTCCTTATAAAGGAGAGAAAATCTGTGCACAATACTCCAAATACTATTTCAACAACACTCTCAGGTTGATCAAAACAATTCTGTTCCCTCACTTAGCTGTCTCAGCTTCTTTCCTGTTGTATAAAAAGCTATTCCTTCTCTCTGCACTGCGAATGTTGTGGAAATTTGAAGTTTCTTACATCTGTGCGTCAGTCATCACCAGAGGTGTCGATGGAGATGTATATCACGTTCAGAGGGAGACTCAATCAGAAAGAATTCACTTGAAACAGGGAATGGTCACCGACCTGAATGGAAATGACTTTCAGGAAAATGGAAATCAGGCAGAGAAAGGGAGCTATCTTTCCTTCTGTTCTTCCCTCACGGGATATGTGCAGCCCTGGTCAGGCCATAATGTTATGCTGATCCTGAACTGAGTGGCTGATTCAGCTGTTGCACAGGATAATAAAGAGTAAACCACATTGCTGTGGGTTTGCAGTCACACAGAGACCTGAACATGAAAGGATAACCCATTGCCTTCTCTAAAGGACATGAGGCAAACAGATATGCTCCTGTTTAAAACTAGTGGTGATGATTTCATTTGCATTCCATCAACTTCCTTCATGAGACACCAAAAGATTGTTATTCTGTGCCGCTTGATTATGAGTAAATGACTTGACCACCATGCACTGTCTGTCCATCTGACAGATTCTGTGGAGAGGACAAATTAACCAGCTCAAGTGACGTAAGCATAGTTAGATGGGACTTTAGATTAGATTATTTACAGTGTGGAAACAGGCCCTTCAGCCCAACAAGTCCACACCGACCCGCCGAAGCGCAACCCACCCATACCCCTACATTTACCCCTTACCTAACACTACAGGCAATTTAACATGGCCAATTCACCCTGACCTGCACATCTTTGGACTGTGGGAGGAAACCGGAGCACCCGGAGGAAACCCATGCAGACATGGGCAGAACGTGCAAACTCCACACAGTCGGTCGCATGAGGCGGGAAATGAACCCGGGTCTCTGGCGCTGTGAGGCAGCAGTGCTAACCACTGTGCCACCGTGCCGCCCACCACGGTTATATCTGGATCTACCAAAGGCACAAACGATGGATTATTCAGCAACAGCAGCATTGAGGCTGAGAAGGTGACTGAAATATCCTGATAGTGGTCTTGGGCAGGATTGGTGAGTGGGGAAAATAAGTATAAATGTAAATATGAATAAAGAAAAAAGATCATGGAAATTAGGAACAGTGTGGTTTCTCCTCGTGTATTGTTGAGTAAGCTGTGAATAGTAATTTGCTAGTTATAATCAGTAAGGAATAAAATTTTTGACTGGACCTGAAAATGATGACTTGCAAATTTTAAAATTTGAATATGAACAACAATTCAGTACAACTCAGTTTAATGGTCAGATGGAATGACTTACCAGGAACACCAACTATAGCGTGGATGGGATAGTAACCACCTTGAATAATCCAAAGGATATCTTCGATCCGTGAGGGTAATGATATCCAAGGCTGAGAAAGGTAGTAAAGACCCTCGGATAAACTCCTGTCTGTTGTAATATTCCAGTCTAAGGTTCTCAGATTCTGATCCATTAAGGGAACATCCCAGTCTAATGTTCTCAGATTCTGATCTCTCCTCCCCCTGTCTCTCAAGCTACTGATCCCTGTTCGTCCAGTCATTGATGCTCCCACCCATACTGGGATAACACATTGAACCGAGTCCTTAATTAATAGAAGAGGCAAACCCTCCAGTGACACATCTCGGATCCACGGAGACTGACATCAATCACAGTCACTGAACAAATAGCTCCAGCCAACGCCTTTAAATTCAATATTGTTTTATTCATATTCAAAACAATGATTCAAACTGTCATTTTCTGGATGGGCTATGTGAGGGTGACTGATGGAACAAATCTTGAGGACGGTTGATCAATTGAGTGTAACTATTCAATCTGTCTTGGATGCAGGAGTAATGCCATAAGTTTATCAGAACGTAAACACGTGTCTCTGATTATAAATGGAAACATACATCCTGGAACTATTGATCAAGCATCATAATTTCAATTAAACATTGAGACAATTTTTATAATTCATGATCTGAGGTGAATGCGTGTCTGAGAAACGTGGGGTTGTCACAGGCAAATAGCATGGATATGTTAACAGAGAATTGAACATGGCGAATACAATTCAGATTGTTATTCCAGGTTTAGAGAGAGGCAGATGAGGCCTGTGCTATTGATGTTATCGATGTTAGTGAACTGTGATGAAATATTATTTACTGGACTTCAATTACAGTGTGATTATGGTATTGTGGAGGAGACAGGAAACAGAGAGAATAGTGAGACATGGCAGTTCAGACTGGAGGGAGGGACAATAATATTCCCCAGTCATCAGCATTGGAATGTTACTCTTTATAACTCATATGAAGAACAGATTCAAGGATACATCTAAAGTGAGGAATGAGGAGTAAAATTTGTTTATTGAACACAAAGTACGGGGACAAAATAATTATCTGTCCGTGCTAAACTATGGGTAGTACAAAGAAATAAGATACACTCATGATATTGAGTTTCATAAATTGAAATGTGCATTACAAAACCACGGAAGTTGTGTGTAATCTTTGTCAATCATTTTTTGGCCCACAGCTGAGATGCTGATTTCCCTCTGTCAGTGATCCCCCTCATTGAGATTCGCTGGCGCAGTATCTCAGTATCGAGCACGATTCTCAGTTCCTGCTGCTGTTCATCCAGTCTATTTAAATTAAATCACCTTCTCACTGTAGAGAAAAAAAATCACTTGGCCTTTTGGACTCTGCTTAACTGTCAGCAACTCAGCTCTGTGATATTATTGGCGATAAATGCTCTGGGACCACAGCCAGTATCCGCACAGTGCTCAAACGGTATGGCAATAGATAAAAACCTTGCCACCCGTGAGAATTTCTAAATAAAACTTCCATTTTCTTTCCGTTCCTGTCTATCACCCCTCATGCTGTCTTCTGATCTATCCAACTCACCCTCTTTTAGCATCCCTCCAATGACTCCCTGTTTCCAAATTGTGCAGTTGAACAGCTTGATGTTTTGGCCAGTTTGGAGAAATGGATAGAACAGGGACAGGACTGATCGTTGGAGGGTCCGGGTTTAGATGCTTCAATAAGAACAAGGAAGGTACTAAAAGTGGGGCGGGGGTGGTGGTTGGGGTGGGGGAGGGTGAGGTGCCATTGAAAATCAAAGACAGCATTACGTTGGTAGAAAGGATGCTTGATAAGGACTCGTCTAGTGAGGATGTATGGGAAGAGGTTAGATACAAACACGGAGAGGTCACTCTTCTGAAAGTTCTCTACTGCCGTCTGAAAAGTTCCAGAGATGGAGAGGAAAGGATTACAAAGATGATACTGGATAGGAGCGAAAATAACAGAGTAGTTGTCATGGAAGAGTTTAACTTTCCAAATATTGACTCGAAATGCTGCAGTTCAATTACTTTATATGGGTCAGTTTTTGTCCAATGTGCGCAGAATGGTTTACTGGCACAGTATGTAGATAGGCCAACAAGGGCCGAGGCCAAATTGGGTTTGGTACTGAGTAATGAACCAGACCAGGTGTTAGAATTTGAGGTAGGTGAACACTTTGCTGATAGTGACCACAATTTAGTTATGTTTACCTTAGCAATGGAAAGGGACAGGCGTATACCGCAGGACAAGAGTTATAGCTGGGGGAAAGGCAATTATGATGCAATTAGGAAAGGATTTCGGATGCATAGGATGGGGAAGGAAATTGCAGAGGATGGGTACAATTTAAGAGTGGAGCTTTTTCAAACAACAGCTACTGTGTGTCCTTGATAAGTTTATACCTGTCAGGAAAGGAGGAAGTGGTCGAGTGAGGCTGCTGTGGTTTACTGAAGCAGTTGAATCTCTTGTCAAGAGGAAGAAGGAGTCTTATTTTATGATGAAACGTGAAGGCTCAGTTCAGATGCTTGAGAGTTACAAGTCAGCCTGGAAAGTCTTAAAGAAAGAGCTAAGAATAGCCAGGAGATAACATGAGAAGTCTTTGGCAAGTAGGATCGCGGAAAACCCTCAACATTTCTATCAGTTCGTCATGAATAAAAGAATGAACAAATGAAGATTAATGGCAATCAAACATAGTAGTGTTAAGTTGTGTGTGGAGTCTGAGGAGATAGGACAGGCTGTAAATTAATATTTGAATCAGTATTCACAATGGAAAAAGAAAATGCTGTTGAGGCCAATACTGAGATACAGGCTATTAGACTAGACAGGATTGAAGTTTGTAATTGATGTTAGCTGTTCTGGACAGTGTGAAAATAGATAAGTCCCCTGGGCCAGATGGGATTTATCCTAGGATTCTCTGAGAAGCTAGGGAGGAGTTTACACAACCATCTGTTCGGATTTTTACATTGCCATTATCTACAGGAATAGTGCCAGAAGACTGGAGGACAGCAAACGTTGTCCCCTTGCTCAAGAAATGGAGAAGAGACAACCCTGGTAATTCGATACCTGTCTTACTTTGGTTGTGGGTAAGGTGTTGGAAAGGATTATAAGAGATAGGATTTACTATCATCTAGAAAGGAATCATTTGATTAGGAATAGTCAACAAGGTTTTGTGAAGGGTATGTCATGCCTCACAAATCTTACCGAGTTCATTGAGAAGGTGACCAAACAGGTGGATGAGGGTAAAGTCAGTTATGTGGATTTCATTTAAGCGTTTGATAAGGTCCCTCATGGTAGGCTATTGAAGAAAATATGGAGAGTGTGGTGTTGGAAAAGCAGAACAGATGAGGCAGCGTCCAAGATGCATGCAAGTTGATGTTTCTCTTGTAAGCCTTTCATCAGGAATCAGTTTTCTGGTCTGCAGCATCTGCAGTCTTCATTTTCTCCTCGCTCCTCGGATGTTGCCTGACCTGCTGTGCGTTTCCAGCGCCACAATCTCGACTCTGATCTCAAACATTTGCAGTCTTTACTTTCTCCCAGAAAATATGGAGACGTGGAATTGTGGGTGATTTAGCGTTTGGATCACAAATCGGCTAGCTGAAAGCAGACTGAAGGTGGTAGTTGATGGGGAATGTTCATCCTGGAGTTTAGTTACTCGTGGTATACTGCAAGGATCTGCTTTGGAGTGACTGTTGTTTGTCCTTTTGAAAATGACCTTAATGAGGGTATAGAAGGATGAGTTAGTAAATTTACGGTTGATAGTAAGGTCGGTGGATCTGTCGGCAGTGCTGAAGGATGTTGTCGGTACTGAGCAGTAATGTTCTGTGTGCATGGACCTACAATGGGCTAAGTAGTGTTCTTCTCTGATGTAACGATTCTGAGGTACTCTGGCCCACAATAAAAGCTTTAGGTGCCTGGAGAGACAAGCTGGTCCAGTAAAGGACACACACTGCACAATCATCCATCATCTCTTCCTGTTCTCTGATATACAGTGGCATCAAAATATCTGCCCAAACAAAATAGATTGATTCAAATTCACGCAGTCAGGAGGACGTTCACCCGAGGGGATTACCGTCAGAGGATTCAATGAATTTTAAGGTTTCAGAATGACTCAAAAAATAAAGCAATATCACAGCAGCATAATAATTGGCAGCAGAGTGAAACTTACAGTTCCAAATATTTCCCAGTTCAGCATTGTGTTCAGTTTTGGTCACCTTGCTATAGGAAGGATGGAATTAAACTGAAACTTTACGTGGATTTTGCCAGGATTCAAGGGTCTGAGTCATAGGGATACATTGGATAAGCTGGGACATTTCTCTTTAGAGTGCAGGAGACTGAGGGAGGCATGAAGTTCTTCGAGAAGCTCGTCATGGCCCACATCAGTTCCAGTCTCCCAGCCTGCCTCGATCCCCTACAATTTTCCTACCAGTGGAATGGGTCCATAGCGGGTGACATATCCCTGGAACATCTGGACAACAAGGACACCCACGTCAGATTCCTGCTCATTGACTATAGGTTCACCTTCAACACCATTATTCCTTCAGACTGATCACCAAACTCCCTGACCTTAGTGTTGGCTCCGCCCTTTGAATTTGGATCCTCATCTTTCTGACCTACAGTACACAGTGAGTGAAAATAGGTAAGTGTGTCTCTTCCATGAAAACATTCTATCCTGAAATCCCAAAGGATGTGTCCTCAGCCCCCTAGTATACTCCCTTTTCACCCACGATTGTATTGCCAAATTTTGAACAAATGCCATCTACGTGTTCACTGGTGACACCATCATAGTAGGGCAGGTATGTAATGATGGCAAGTCAAAATACAGAACGGAAATAGAGGACTTGGTGATGTGCTGCACTGAGACCAATCTCTCTTTCAACGTTGGCAGAACTAACCAACTGATCAATGACTTCAGAAAGAAATGAGGAGAACATGCCCCCATCTGCATCAATGGAACTGAAGTTGAAAGAGTGGAAAGCATTAAGTTGCTTGGAGTGACGATAACCGACCTCTCATGTAGATGTGACAGTCGAGATGGCACAACAACGCCCCTTCTGTCTCTGGCTGCTCATGACATTTGACATGTCCACAAGGACCATCACCAATGTCTACAAATGCACCACTGACAGCAAACTATCTGTGTGCATAATGACCTGGTGTGGCCACAGCCCTGCCCAGGACAGTAAGTGAAATGACAGAAGGTTGTGTGCACAGCCCATGCCATCATGGAAACCAACGTCCTATCCATTGTCTCCATTTACACAGCTCACTGCCGTGGAAAGGCTGATAACATTATCAAAGACCCATCGAACCCTGGATCTCCTACAATCTCTTCCATCATGGAGACAATACAGAAGCTTGAACACACAAACCAGCGGCTCATGAACAGCATCTTCCCAGCCATTATTAAACTAATGAATGGACTCTCTAACTTCAAATAATGCTGACCTTGCTCACATTGATGTTGCCTATTGCCTGCCCTTTCTGGTGTAGCCTGTATGCCTCAGTACAAATTTTTCCTTTACCCTATGATCTGTATGTCCTTGCTTATTGTAGGAGCGAGATTCCCCAGCCAGGGACAAAGACTCTGGAGGCAGACAGGGCACAGGCACGGAATGGACTTTAATTCAAGCAAAACCTGGTTAATGCTGGGAGAATACCAAAGGATCTTCCTCGAATCTGACTTTGACATGAGAAGACAATCGTTCCCTTAATCTTTAGCTCAGATCAGACGGCAAATCAATGACACACTTCGAGTTTACAGTAAAAGGACAGCATTTTTATACTTTCTGTGTTGCAATGATCATACACAACTTTGTCAGTGTCCCCTCCACTCCCCTTCTGCAGAACCAATCTTGTTAAACAACTGATCAATGATGGACACTCCCGGGGACAGCTCGAGGTTCTTATTTGTTTCGGAAGTTTAACAATTGTTATCTCTAGGCCTTGGTATCTTTCTATAATGCATTCCCAAAGTTAGTGGCTGTGCTCTTTTTAGTCATAGCCCTCATTGCTTATCTTGAAGGATTGCATAAATCCTATTCTCCAATGGGAAGGCTATCTCTTATCAAATTCCGAGATCACATTTTACATTAAAAAGTTGATTCTGTTACAAAATTCGTATTGTTATTATTATTTCTACTGTTAAACTTTTTCTTAATGAATTAGACAAGACATGGCAGGCATCTCTTTAAGCTTTTAGAATTACGTTGAAATCTGTGTCCATGATTATTTACCAAATATTTAACTCGGACCTATTACTATTGTAAATGGTTTCAAAGGCACAGCGAGCTTCTGAAAGATAACTTGAGTTGCTGTTTTTGTGGATGAAAAGAATCCTTACTGAGATCAGAATAAGTTACCTTTTGTAATGATTCTTCAAAGTTTTTGTGCTATAATTTCATTATTTCTTCTGTGTTCTGTTAAAAATAATCGATTCTTTAAAAAAGAACTTTCTTTATCACTCTGTTGGCATATTTCTGAATCTTACGAATCAGATTATCATTTATTTTGCTTTGGAATAATTCTCTTTTCAAAGGCCCTTTTTTCACTAATGCTGAAGCAATCTATTTTAATTTCTGTCTATTTTGTGGCTCTTCAAAAACAGACAGTTGAAGTAGACTTTTATATTTTGGCCACTCAATGTCTCTAAAAAAAAGGCAGCTCCAACTCTCACTATGATCTGCCAGAACTGTGTATAAACAAAGAGTTTCACTCCACTTAGATACATGCGACAATGACTCCTATCAAATCAAATGAAACCAAATCTAATGATAGAGAGAGAGAAATTGTCACAAGGTCAATACACCCAGATCGAACTCTGCAGTCTGCCACATCCGGCCAAAAATCGTGATAGACGATTAAACAACTGACTGATGGAGAGGGCTCCACAATTATTCCCATTCTATCAATGGATAAGCTCTGCACATCAGTGTAAAAAACAAGGAAATAGTATCTGTACCATCCCAGCCAGGGGTGTTGAGTCGATGATTCAACTCACCGTCATCATGATGCCCACAGATTCACAGATCAGTCTTCAACCAATTCGATTCGCTGCACGTGACATGAAGAAACAGCTGAACACAGTAGAGACAGCAAAGGCAATGAGCCCTGACCCCATTCCTGTAATAGGACTGAAGACTTGTGCTGTACAACAAGCCATGTTCCTGGGGAAGCGGTTTCCTTCCAGCTCCAACTCTGACATCTCCCTGGCAATGTGGAAAATTACTCAGTGTCAGGGAATAATTACAATCTGACCAATTACAACCCTCTCAGTTTCATCACGATAGTCAAATTGGGAGTTCGTTTTGATAGAGCTGTCAAGCAGCACAGACATAAACTTGCTCATTTTGGTTTCTGATCGGTCCCCATGTGGAGATGGTGCTGTTTTGGAAAAGTCACTGGATGAATAATCCAGACCAGGCTAATGCTCTGGCAGCTGGTGGAAATTAAAAACAATTAATAAAATATCGAGATCTCAAATCTGGTGTCAGTAACAGCGGCCTTGAAGTCAACGTTGATTGTAAACACCAATTTGCTTTTTCAATGAACTTTCAGGAAGTGAATCTCCCGTGCTTTCCTGGTTTGGCCTGAATCTGACTCCAGATACACAGACATGTGATCGACTCTTCAATGGTCTCTGAAAAGGCCAAGCAAAACACTCTATTGTATCAAACTGCTCTGAAGTCTTAAAGGATAAAACCTGACAGAACACCCAGCCCCAGCCTCAGTATGGAAAAGGGAACTGGAAAGACAGTCCTGTTGACCCTGCAGAGACCTCCTTCGTAACATCTGTGAACTTGTGACAACATTTCCAGAGCTTTCCTATAGACCACATAGAAACATCAGGCGACTGACTGTGTGGAGTTTTCACGTTCTCCCCGTGTCTGCGTGGGTTTCCTCCGGGTGCTCCGGTTTCCTCCCACAGTCCAAAGATGTGCAGGTCAGGTGAATTGGCCATGCTAAATTGCCCGTAGTGTTAGGTAAGGGGTAGATGTAGGGGTATGGGTGGGTTGCGCTTCGGCGGGGCGGTGTGGACTTGTTGGGCCGAAGGGCCTGTTTCCACACTGTAAGTAATCTAATCTAATCTAATCTAATAGGCCATACAGCACATTGAGCCTGCCCCATTCTAGTTCATGTCTGAACATCTCCTCAATGCACTTTCCCCACACACTGTACACATGCCTTAATGTGATTAACCGCGTGAAGCTATAAAATAGGAACTACAGTCGTCCCCTTGGTCTGTCGAGTTTGCTATCCAATTCAATATAATGACATATATATATAACCCTTTATTTCTACACCACACTCCTGCTCTCTCCCCCATCCTTTCGGTGTCTAGACATCCTTATTAGTCTTAAGTGCCTTGTCTTCCACAGCCTTATGTGAGAGAGAATTCCCAGGTTCACCAGTCTCTGAGTGCAGACATTTATTCGTATCTAAATGCAATGTGACCCATCTGTATTTAATACTGTGGCCTCTTGCTTTAGACTTCCCAGGCAGGGGAATTATCATCACTGCTTCCAATCTACCTAACCCTGTCAGTGTTTTATATATCTCACTGAGATCTCCACTCATTTTCCTAAACCCCATGGGATACAGGCTCAGTCGCCCCAAACCCTGCTCCATAAAAAAAAGTCTGTCATCCCAGAGATCAGTCTGGTCATCCTTCGCTGCACTCCCTCAATGTCAGGTTTGTCCTTTATGAGGGACGGAGACCAAAACTGCACACAATACTGCACAATGTTCGAGTTGAGGTCTCACCAACGGCCTGTACAGCTGCACTGAGACACCCTTACTGCTGGACTCAAGTCCACCAGAAATGAGGGTCAACACCCCATTTATCTTCCTGACTGCTTTCTGCTCCTGCAATCTTGCTTTCAGTGACTGATGTACAGGGAGATCCGAGATCATTTTCAATGTTACAGCTCCCCACTTGGTGGGTCTGCGTAAACTGGTCTGTGTGCCAATGTATTCCCAGTATTGGCTTCTGTCTTCAGTACTCATTGCCCTGATGTCTGTCCAAACAATAACAGGAGAAATGTACAGTTCCCTTCATAGATTGACATTTCTCAACCACTCCCTTTTCCAATGGTTGGCTGGCATTTTAGTGTTTCCCAACAAAGTGGACAAAATCACATCTATCCAAATGCTCTTCATCTGCGACATATTTATTCATTCACTCTATTTGTTTCAATTACCTTAAAGTTTTTTTCACATCCTCCTCAATTTTCAAAATCCAATTCCATGAGCAGACTTGGAAACTTTGCATTTGTTTCCCTCAACGAGATGTTTGAGATTTATTGTGAATATCTGGTGCCCCAGCACCAATCATTGCGATGCCTCATGAGCCTTCCAAACTAAAAACCATCCATTTATTCCTACTCATTGTTTCCTGTCAACACTCCCATTTTCACACGATGTTCATATATTACCCCCCATCCCATGTGTTTTTACTTTGCACACTAGGCTTGGGACTCTATTAAAATTCTTGCTGAAAATCCAAGTTCAGTGCCTATATTGTTATTTTTCTGTAATTAATCTACTAGTCAGTTTCTCAAATATGTTTCCAATTTCATCAATGTGTGTTGATTTTTTTCTATGCCCATTATTTTCAGTTCCAATAATTTCTCCAAATTAGTTTGATTACAAATTTCATTCCACATCATTTTCTCATCAGACTCAGGTTTTCTCCTATTGCTGGGAAGGCTTTGTTTATGTATTTTTCTGTGAAGACAGAAATGAAGTAGTTGTGTCATGTTTCTCTGTTCTCCATTCTCCATTCCCTGGATTCAGACTGAAAGGAATCTGAAACTTCGACTAAAAATAACAGCTGTTGTCTATTCACCTTGTCCATTCCCCTTGTAATCTTAAACCTGAATTACTTATCCGCTCAACTTCCTCTGCTCCAAAATAAATAACTCGAGCTTACCCAGCCTCTCTCCATAGCTCATATGCTCCATCCCAGGGAACATCCTGGTGAATCTCCTCTGAACCTCATCCAGTACAATCATATCCTTCCTATAATGTGGCTCCCAGAACTGCACACAATATCTCATTTGGCCTAACCAAAGTTGCCATATAAAACTCGTATGGCATTAGGTCAATGAATAAAAGCTTTATCTACAGTCATGCTGAACTCATCAATTATCATATCCAGTCACATTCAGGGATGCGTGGAGAAGCACGCTCTGAGCTTCCTAGTGTGCTGCCATTCTTTGAGTACTCCCCTGTCTGGTTCCTTCATCCAAACTGTATCACCTCATATTTATCAGGGTTACATTCGATCTGCCATTGATCTGACCATCTGACCATACCATCTGTATCTTCCTGTAACATAAGACCTTCCTCCTCACTGCCAACCACCCGGCTAATCTTTGTGTCAAACACAATCTTACTTATCACACTCCCCCACCCACTTCACATTCACTTCTCTTATGAATACCACAAATAATAAGGGACACAGCACTGATCTCTGTGGTACACCTGGGGAAATTGGGCTCCAGTCACACAAACAGCCTTCTATCATGAAGTTGAGTTTGGATGCAACTTGCCAAGTCACTAATAGGCCCTACATGTTCCCTGGTTGTTCTGTTCCACTTGATATACGTGAGGAATATCTGGGGATTCTCCTTAATCTTGCCCTTCCCTGCCCCTGTGTTAGTCAGTCCCCTCTGAGGGAAGGATTTCCTCCTTATTACGGTTTTAAATGACATATCCCTTATCCGGTCATTATTTACCTAAAGTATAGAGTAGACAGCTAGAGAAACATCCTATGCATTTCCACCACATCACATGTAGCATAGAGTTTTGAAATTTCACTGCGATAACCTCTCATGCTTTGAAACTGGAGAGGTCGCAGGACAAATCTCCCCATCAGAAAATCTTGTCATCTCAGGAATTAATCTGGGGAATGTCCATTGCACGTCCTCTGTGATCAGCGTAATCTTTCTTAGATTAGGTCACCAACACTGCACTCAATACCTCAGGTACATTCTCACCAACACTCTATGCAACTGCTTCATAATGTCTTTACCTCTCTATTCCGAGTCCCTTAAACAAACTCCAACCTAAATTTAACTTTCCAATTACATGTATTGCACCAAATACCATTCACACCAATTGCATTTACGAACTCACTCTGTGAGTTATAGAGTCATAGAGATGTACAGTATGGAAACAGACCCTTTAGTCCAATCCGTCCACGTCAAGCAGATATCCCAAACCAATCTAGTCCCACCTGACCGCACCTGGCCCATATACCTCGAAACCTTCCTATTCATATAGCCATCCAAATGCCTTTTTAAATGCTGCAATTGTACAAGCCTCCACCACATCCTCTGGCACCACATTCCATACATGTACCACCATCTGTATGAAAAAGTTGCCCTTTCGGTCTCTTTTACGTTTAGATTTTTTAAAGACTGGAAACAAGTCCACACCAACCCACCAAAATCCCTACATTTACCCCTTAACCTAATACTACTGGCAATTTAGCATAGCCAATTCACCTAGCCTGCCCATTTTTGGATTGTGGGAGGAAACCCACGCAGACATAGGGAGAATGCGCAAACTCCACATAGAGAGTCCACACAGCCTGAAGCAGGAATTGAAGCGGAGTCTCTGGCGTTGTGAGGGAGCATTGCTAACCACTGTGCCACCGTGCCGCCCAACATCTTGCTCCTCTCACCCTAAACCTATGCCCTTTAGTTCTGGAGTCCCCGACAACAGGGAATAGACTTTATCCCTTTATCCTGTCCTTGCCCTTAACAATTTTTTACATCTCGAGAAGGTCACCCTTCAGCCTCCAATACTCAAGGGAAAACAGCCCCAGCCTGTACAGCCTCTCCTTATACCTTAAATTCTCCAACCCTGTCAACATCCTTGTAAATCTTTCCTGAACCCTTTCAATTTTTATAACATATTTCTGATAGGAAGGAAACCAGAATTCCACGCAATATTCCAACAGTGGCCTAACCAGTTTCCCGTACAGCTGCAACATGACCTCCCAACTCCAATACTCAATACTCTAACTAAAGGAAAGCATACCAAACACCGCCTTAACTATCCTATCCACCTGCGACTCCACTTTCAAGGAGCCATGAACCTGCACTCAAAGGTCTCTTTGTTCAGCAACACTCCCCAGGACCTTACCATTAAGTGCATAAGTCCTGCTAAAATTTGCTTTCCCAAAATGCAGCACCTCACATTTATCTGAATTAAACTCCATCTGCCACTTCTCAGCCCATTGGCCCATCTGATCATGATCCTTTTGTACTCTGAGGTAACCCTTTTCGCTGTCCATTACACCTCCACTTTTGTTGTCATCTGCAAACTTACTAACGATACTTCTTATGCTCGCATCCAAAGTATTTATGTAAATGGTAAAAAATAGAGGACCCAGCACTGATCTTTGTGGTACTCCACTGGTCACAGGCCTCCAGTCTGAAAAGCAACCCTCCACCTCCACTCTCTGTCTTCAACCTTTGAGCCAATTTTGTATCCAAATGGCTAGTTGCCCCTGTATTCCGTGAGATCTAAACTTGCTAACAAATCTCCCATGGAGAATCTTGTTGAACGCGTTACTGAAGTCCATATGGATCACATCTACTGCTCTGCCATCTTCGTTACTTCTTCAAAAAACTCAATCAAGATTGTGAGATATGATTTCCCATGCACAAAGCCATGTTGACTATCCCTAATCAGTCCTTGTCTTTCCAAATGCATGTACATCCTGTCCTTCAGGATTCCCTTCAACAACTTGCTCACCACCGACATCAGGCTCACTAGTCTATAGTTCCATGGCTTGTCAGTACCACCCTTCTTAAAACAGTGGCACCACGTTTGCCAAACTCCAGTCTTCTGTCACCTCTCCTGTGACTATCAACAGTATAAATATCTCAGCAAGAAGCCCAGCAATCACTTCTCAAGCTTCCCACAGATTTCTATGGTACACCTGTTCGGGTCCTGGGGATTTATCCACGTTTACACGTTTCAAGACATCCAGCACTTCCTCTTCTGTAATATATACATTTTTCAACGTGTAACCATTTATTTCCTGACATTCTATATCTTCCATATCCATTTCCACTGTAAATACTGATGCAAAATACTCGTTTAGTATCTCCCCCATTTCCTGTAGCTCCACACATGGGCTGTATTGCTGATCTTTGAGGGGCTCTATTCTCTCCCTAGTTATGATTTTGTCCTTAATGTTTTTGTTAAAAACCCTTTGGATTCTCCTTAATTCTACTTGCTAAAGCAATCTCATGTCCCCTTTTTGCCCTCCTGATTTCCCTCTTAAGTATACTCCTACTGCCTTTATACTCTTCTAAGGATTTGTTCGATCTATCCTGTCTCTACCTGACATATGCTTCCTTCTTTTTATTAATCAAACCCTTTAGTTAGCCAGCAATCCCTATACTACCAGCCTTTCTTTTCATCCTAACAGGAATATACTTTCTCTTGTTATCACATTTCTGAAGGCTTTCCATTATCCAGCCGTCCGTTTACCTGTGAACATCTGCCCCCAATCAGGTTTTGAAAGTTCTTGCCAAATACTGTCAAAATTGGCCTTTCTCCAATTTAGAACTTCAACTTTAAGATCTGGTCAATCCTTTTCCATAATCATTTTAAATCTAATATAATTATGGTCGCTGGCCCCAAAGTGCACCTCCACTGACTCCTCAGTCACGTGCCCTGCCTTATTTCCCCAGAGTGGGTCAAATTTTACACCGTCTCTAGTAGGTTCGTCCACATACTGAATCAGAAAATTTTCTTGTACACACTTATTAAATTCCTCTCCATCTAGACTCTTAATGCTATGGCAGTCCCAGTCTATGTTTGGAAAGTTAAAATCTGCTACCATAATCAACCTACTTTCTTACAGATAGCTGAGATCTCCTTATAAGTATGTTTCTCAGTTTCCCTCTGACTATTAGATAGTCTATAATACATTCCCAATAAGGTGATCATCCCGTTCTTACTTCTCAGTTCGACCCAAATAACTTCCCTGGATGTATTTCCACGAATATCCTCCCTCAGTACAGCTGTAATGCTATCCCTAATCAAAAACTCCACTCCCCCTCCTGTCCTGCCTCCCTTTCTATCTTTCCTGTTACAGTTGTAAACTGGAACATTTAGCTGCCAGCCTTGCCCATCCCTGAACCATGTTTCTGTAACTGCTATGATATCCCTGTCCCATGTTCCTAACCATGCCCTGAGTTCATCTGCCTTCCCTGTTCGGCCCCTTTGCATTGAAATAAATGCGGTTTACTTTATTAGTCCTATCTTGTCCCTGCCTGCCCTGACTGTTTGACTCGTTTCTGTTCTCAATTGTACCAATCTCAGATTGATCTATTTACTCTCTATCTCCCTGCCCCCAGCACCTCCCCCCTCCCTTACTAGTTTAAATCCTCCCGAGCAGCTCTCGCAAATCTCCCTGCCAGTATATTCGTCCCCTTTCAATTTAAGTGCAATCCGTCCTTCTACAGGTTCCTTCTACCTCAAAAGAGATTCCAGTGATCCTAAAATGTGAATACTTCTCACATACACCAGCTCCACAGCCATGCATTCATCTGGTCTATCCCTCTATTTCTGCCCTCACTAGCTTGTAGCGCCGGGAGTAATCCAGATATTACTACTCTCAAGAAACTCCTTTTTAAATTTCTGCCTATCACCCTGCAATCTCCGTCCATAATCTCAAACATTTCCCTTCCTATGTCGTTGGTTCCAATTTGGACAATGACCTCTTGCTGGACCCTCTCCCCTGTGAGAACATTCCGCACCCTTTCTGAGACATCCTTGTTCCTGGCACCAGGGAAGCAACACACTAATCTGCTTATTTCTCTGCTGTCCACAGAACCGTCTGTCTGTACCTCAAACTAGCGAGTCCCCTAACACAATTGACCTCGTGGAATCTGACGTATCCCTTTTTGCATTAGAGCCAGTCTCCATACCACAAACTTGTCTGTTTGTGCTACGTTCCGTGCGAATCCATCACCCGCTACATTTTCCAAAACAGCATATTTGTTTGAAACGGGGACAGCCACAGAAGACTCCTGCACTAGCTACTTCATTATCTTGCCTTTCTTGGAGTTATCCCATCTATGTAACTGTATCTGAGACTTCCCCCCCTTCCTATAACTGCCGTCCATCACATACTGTTGCTGTTACCAATTCTTCATTGTCTTATACTGTCTCTCCAACCGATCCATACAATCTGATAGGATTCACAACCAGAAGCATTTATTGCAGATATAATCCGCAGTAACTTTTAAATCCTCCTTAAACTCCCACATCTGACAAGAAGCACATATGATTCTACTAAGGCCATTTGTGCTCCTTCACAATCTACAGAAAAACAAAACTGTCTTATTCCTCTACAAAACAATGCCCAAGGTTATATTAATATTTATGGCTTATATTTTAAGATTAATCAAAAGACATATCTCAAAAATATATAATTAAGGAATAACCCACTCTACTTACTTCTGCAGACTTTCTGTAGGACACATTTAAAACAATCCCAATCTGGCTGGGAACTTTGCTCAAACAGTTCCTCCAAACCAGTTTAAAATTCCACTGTTTGTTAATTTTCCTAGAGGCACTCCGATATCCAGCGATACATGAATTCAAACAGCAAAGGCAGTAACTGTGCAGGTACGCTGTCCTGTCAGTTTCTTCCCCTCACCATGTGCTTCCTTTGTCCGTTCTTTTCCCTGTTAAAACTGCTGTTTCTTTGACTTTCTTTTTCCCAAAGTTCCAAAACAATGCAAGTGCATACAAAACAGTAATTGCTGCTTTCTGGAATTCGAGGAAATCACCTCTAACACCTAAAATACCTCAAAAAGAGGAGCAGCTGTTACAGCCAGAAATTTTTCCCGCCCGCCCAGACATCTGAAAATCCAAATACACTACTCCCACTGGTTGTCTGTGGTCTATGCTGCAAGAAACAACTTCAAACAATTCCGAAGTTTGTCAGGCATGATTTCTCTGTCAGAAATGCATTGTGATTCTCTGCAATTTTGCTGTTCATTTCTATGTACCCAATATCACATCTTATATCATGGATTCCAACTCTTTCCATACATATGTCAAATTAATTGGTCTGCAGTCCTCCACATTATCACTTCTTCCCTGTGTACATAGATGGGACATGTTTACTCCCTTTCAGTTACATACAATGGCTGGATCTGCAAGAAAATAAAACACAGTCACCGGCAGTTCAATAAATATGCTGTTTTATTTCTGACATTTTGATATGAAGTATATCTGGCCCATCAGACTTAGCAATGATTAATCTAGCTCAATTTTCAAGTACTACCTTTTTGCTGATATGAATGGACTTCATGTCTTTCGTTCCACAAGTCCCATGTGATCACTTGCTTTACACAGAGATTGCCTGGCGCTTTCTCAATGAAGACAGATGCAAAGTAGCTGGTTAGTTTCTCTGCCATTTCCTTGTTCCCCACAATAAATTCTCCTATGCCTTACAAATTTCCACATTTGGCCTTACTTTTGTTTTCTTCGGTATATGCATCGGAGATTTAAGCAGGCTTTTTTTATTTCCTGTTTGTTCGTATTCATGTTCTTTTTGATTTCCTTAACACTTTCTTCGTCCTTATTTTCAGAAAAGTAAATCTCTCTGTATGTTCAGGTTTGCACAATACCTGGAATTCTTCTGAAGCTGCTTCAATTTAATGCAATCATTAATTTCTTACGTAAACCATTAATGAGTCACCTTCCCTTTCGCTGGTGTTTGTAACTTAGTGATATGTACGTATTGTTCAGACTATACAGTATTTCTATGACTACCAGCCAATGTTTGTCTCACACTAAGTGCCATATTGTATTTTTCCAATTCACTTGACCCTCTAGCCTTCGGGTTTCCTTGATATTTGAGTGTAATGTTCAAAAATTCTATATTGCTTGCAGGCGCCGTGTAAAAAACAACATATTAATGTCACGATTGGCCAATAGCTGCCTCAGAGCATGGTCAGTCATCAATCCTTCTGACCACACAACACCACGCCCAAAATAACCTGCTCTCTACTTTAGTTCACAACATACTCTTCAACCTACCTCATATACACATGAAATTGATTTTTCACAGCATTAGCAATCATTTAGTTAACACAGTTTAGATGCAATTTTAGATAATCCAGTATTACTGCAGCACCCACGATATTTGCATATCTAATTTCCAGAGAATCGGATGCACAAAGTTGCACAACAGTTTTGGTTTAGATATGTAAGGCACCAATGTGTGTTCCTCCTTGTTGTTTGCACGATCCATACAAACTGATTCTGAAGAAGCTGTGTGATGTGGTGTGTGGTGTTATTAGTGATAGACATGGACAGGACATTGGGGAGGCTCACTCCGATGCTGAGATGATCTGAAGAAATGCACATCGATACAGGGCAAGCATCAATAACCTTCCCCGCTCGGCCAGGACAAATGTCTCTCTGTTCTCTCTACTCCCTCACACTCTCTGTATATCTGTTACAGCACCTACCCCCGAACAAGACTCTTGCTACACCACTCTCACCTTCGCATGCAACACTCTCTTTCCTTCACTCTGTCACTGAAAGCAAATCGAGATTGAATTTATTGTTTTGCCAACATTGAACCAGTGAGACAATTGGATGCTGGGGACATAAAAATGCGAACATTTTGAAAATTAGGGAGAGAGCAGATGTCATCGAGACAGAAGAAGCCTGGGGATCAACCATCTTGCTTTGCAAGAAATTAGGAAATACTCACTAATCATATGTATTTTTTCATACGAAACATATTCACAGTAAACAGAAATACGACGACCCAGGGAATTCAGCAGCCAGGAGAGTAACCTCACAGAGGACGGCAGTGGCTGTGTGGTTTTGAAATTAAGTTGATTTAATCTTCATAAGTGTCTTATTGAAACAGTATATTGTTAGAGATTTGGGGGCAGTTGTGGGGGGTGGGTTGGTTAAAGTTGTAAATAGTTGTGCCGTAATGTTCACTTTTGCAGTTAAAAATAAATTGGCGTTATTTTCTTTAAATAGTGGAATTTGGGAGTTCTCTGTCACTCATATTCTAATAGCTGACGGGTTAGGTGAGCTTTCCTGGGTGTTTGGTTTAATTAAGAGGCGTTCACCCCCATATCGTAACACTTGCAAAGACCAATAGAGAGCAAAAAAAATGATATAAGGAGTGAGAAAGTTAAATATGAGGTAAGCAAGCCAGTCATGTAAAGAAAGACTCTAAGAGCTTCTTTCGATACATAAAGGGCAAACGAGAGTCAAAAATGGGCATCTGATCGCTAGAAACTGACGCAGGAGAGATAGTAATGTGGAACAAGGAAATGGATGAGGAGCTGAAAAATTACTTTTTGTCAGTCTTCATCGTTGAAAACACGAGTAATATCCCAAACATTGAAAAGACTTAGTGGACAGTAAGGTGAGTAAGGTGGCCATCACCTAGGAGAAGGTGTTGGAAAAACTGAATGGCCTGAAGGTAAGTAAATCACCTGGACCAGATGGACTCCACTCCAGATTTCTAAGGCAGATAGCTGATGAGACGGGGGAGGCGTTGGTGGTGATCTTTCAGGAATCTCTCGAATCAGGGAGATTCCCAGAGGACTGGAAAATCGCTAACGTGATGCCCCCGTTTAAAAAAGTAAAGAAAAAAATGGAAAATTACAGACTGATTAATCTAAACTTGGCTGTGGGTAAGATCCTGGATTCCATTGTGAAGGATGAGATTTCTGAATACTTGGATGTGGATGATAAAGTAGGACAAAGTTACCATGGTTTCATCAAGGGGAGGTAATGCCTGGAAAATCTGCTAGAAAACATTGAGGAGGTAATGATCAGCTTAGAACAAGGAGAGCCAATGGATGTCATCCACCTGGACATCCAGAAAGTCTTTGACAATGTGCCGACAGGAGGCTACTGAGTTAGGCAAGGGCCCATGGTGTTAGAGGCAAGGTGCTAGCATGGATAGAATTTTGGG
Source organism: Chiloscyllium punctatum (assembly GCF_047496795.1). Classification (NCBI taxonomy): domain Eukaryota; kingdom Metazoa; phylum Chordata; class Chondrichthyes; order Orectolobiformes; family Hemiscylliidae; genus Chiloscyllium; species Chiloscyllium punctatum. The sequence goes on from NC_092751.1 coordinate 1,768,879, forward strand.
TGTCTGGCAGGAAGCAAAGAATATCGATAAACGTGTCACTCTCAGGTTGACAGTCGGTGACAAGTGGCGTTCCTTAAGGCTCAGTGTTGGGACCACAACATTTCACTTTATACATTAACGATCCAGATGAAGGATCTGTAGGCATTCGATCTACGTTTGAAGATAAAACAAAAATTGGGATAGGGACAGGTAACATTGAAGAGGCAAGGAGGCTCAGGAAGAATTTGGATAGGTTAGGAATATGAGCAAAGAAATGGCAGATGGAGTACAAAGTGGGAAATTGTGGGAATATGCACTTTGTTAGGAAGAATAAAAACATGGACTACCGAGAAAATTCAGATATCTGAAGGGCAAAGGGACTTGGGAGTTCTACTCCAGGATTTTCTCAATGTAAAATTGCAGATTGAGTCAGTAATTAGGAAGGCAAATGCAGTGATGGAATTTATTTGGAAAGGATTTGAATATAAAAGCAGGGATGTACTTCTGAGGGTCTATAAGGCTATTGTCAGACCATATTTGGAGTATTGTGCGCTGTTTTTATCCCCACAACTCTGGAAGGATGTGCTGACCTTGGAATGGGTTCACAGGAGGTACATGGGAATGGTCTCAGGAATGAAAAGCTTAACATATGAGAACGTTTGAGGACTCTGGGTCTGTTCTTGATGGGGTTCAGAGGGATGTGGGGGGGATCTAATTGAAACATACAGAATACTAAATGGCCTGGACAGTGCGGATGGTGAGAAGACTTCCATTGGTAGGAAACTCTTGGCCCCAAGGATATAGCCTTAGAGTAAAGGAAAATCCTTTAAGAATGGAGGTAAGGAGAAACGTCTTCAGCCAGAGAGTGGAGAATCTATGGAATTCATTTTCACAGAAGGCAGTGGAGGTCAGGTCATTGTGTATAATTAAGATAGAGGTCGTTAGCTTCTTGAGTATCAAAGGGATCAAGGGTTACAGGGAGAAGACAGGAGAATGGTTTTGAGAAACTTGTCAGCCATAATTGAAGAGTGGATCAGACTCGATGGGCTGAATGGTCTAATTTCTGTTCCTATATCCGATGATCTTATGGTCGTAATGGACAGTCTATTGCCACCTCTCTCTCACTTTGTCCCTTCTGACAGCAAAATGTGAGAGTAAAAATTCCCTGAGTCCTCTTCACCAAACTTGGAGCATTCCTGTTGAGGATTAATGGGAATCGCTCCACTGCTTGAAGGAAAGGAAATTCAACTATTCCAGGTAGAAGTCTCATACCAGCAGCTTGTTTGAGTAGAATGACGTCGGAGACAGACTATCAGTTGGGACGCATCATTTCTTTTCCATTTGAAATGAGTTCACCTACTATGAAACTCTGGAAACCTTTTCCTATTATTTTTCATCTTCAGACAATGCGATTGTGTATGTGTCTGTACGTGTGTGACTCTGTGTCTCACATTTTTAGAGAGACTGGGCTAGGTTACACTTCAAACCTGTTGTAACCAGTGGAGAAGTGGGGCTGCAAAAGGACACAGCGACCCTCCAACATTTGTCGGAGCAGAAATGAGAAATTCGCACGGGTTGTTCAAATGGTTTTCTTTTCCCCAGATGTTTCAGCTCAAGGTGGCAGCTAAACACTACCACTTTCAGCGTAATTAGACATGGTCCATAAATGTTGGCCTATCAACAACACCCACGTTCCATGAACAAATCTAAAATGATAAACTGCAGCAGAATTAATTGAATGGGAACAAGACTGATAGATAAATGTCTGTTTCCTTCCAGAATTGTGCTGCCTGTGTACTTTGACTTTGTGCAGTTTCCTAGTATTGTGCCTGGGTGCCTGCATTTATTCAAAGTTGTGTTTTACAACACTTGACAGACATGTGAATGGAGGAAAATTGTGGACAGACTGAAAAGTGCTGCTCAGACCATAATCAGATCAGCCATGATCTTATTGTCTGGTCGAGCAATGACAAAGTGTCTAATGACCCCCTCCTGCTCCTCAGGTCTCTGTTCCTATCTTCCATTCAGTCCTTCAAACCACTTGTATAGGAGCAGATGGAGACCACTTGCTCCAAATACCTGGTCTGCAGTATTACAGGATATCATTCAGTCCCTCAACACTGTGTGGTTTGCTGTGGGTTGGAAAATGTGATGGGAAATTCAAGCTGTGTATGAAAGTGGTCTCCCACCTCTTTAAAGAGTGTCTCCTCTCTGCAAGTGGTGTTTCGTATGTTGGTCATGTTGTAGACCCAGATTCATGTGAATATCGGGCCCATACCTCTCCCAGAGATGGCTCACAAAATGCTTTTCTCTCACTGTCCTCAACATTCAATAACAACACTTCCAGGAAAATTAAAACCATTACCTTTCCAAAGACAGAATATGAGAACATAAAAACAGGAGTAGTAATTTGGATGCTCACACCATTGTATGCCATCATGGCTGACCGACTGTTGGCATTAACTCTCCTTTAATGCGCAATTCTTCACACCCCTCAGCTCTCTGACAGGTCAAAAATCCATCTACCTCCTCTTGGAGTAATATGGCCCCCCCTAACTTTCTAGACGTGAGAATTCCTGACACTGCCCTCTATGAGAAGAAAATACTCTCCACACAGACACCATCACATATTAACATTAACAAAAGTGTTTAACTGACCTGCTTAGGTAAGAGGGATTGACCCTGATATCAAGGCAGGATTTGACTGAAGATTTTATCCACAGAGGCACTTAAATATCAAGAATCATGCATCCCGATTAAAATTAAAAATGCAATTCATGGAATTTATCACCTTCTCGGTGACTGTATAGAACATAACGAGTGATTGTCCATCACCATCAAGTTTCAATGCAATGACCTCTTATTCTCCGGCAGTGTTACAGATTAACCTTCACTCACTCCTCTTTTATCATCAGCCCAGGGATTAGTCTCATGAAATTCCTTTACACAGCCTCTATTGTAGTGAGATAATTCCTTCTAAAGGAGAAAAATCTGTCCATAATACCCCAAGTACTACCTCAACTACACTCTTAGTGATGATCACAATAATTCCTTTCCCTCACTTATTGGTCTCCATATCTTTATTATGACATAAAAACCCATTCCTTCTCTATGCACTGCCACTGTTGTGGAATTTAAACGTTCCTTACATCTGCATGTCAGCATCAGTAAAGCCAGTACCAGAGGTGCCTGTGGAGATGAACATCACTCTTGGGGAGGGACATAGTCAGAAAGATTGCACTTGAAATAGGGAATGGTCACCTACTTGAATGGAAATGAAGTGTAGAAATAAGGAAAACAGGCAGAGGAAGGGAGCTAACTTTACTTTTGTTCTTCACTCACGGGATGTGTGCAGTCATGGTCAGGCCAGAATGTTATGCTGAGCTTGAACTGAGTGACTGGTTCAGCTGTTCCACAGGACAGTCAAGAGTAAAACACATTGCTGTGGGTTTGCACAGACATGACTGGGGAAGGATAACGCATTGGCTTCTCTGAAGGACATGGAGCAAGCAGATGGGCCTTTTCTCACAAATGATGATAGTTTCAGTCCAATAACATCAATTTCGTTCATGAGATATCAACGGATTATTATTCTGTGCCTCTCGATTATGTGTCAATGATTTAAGCAGCATGCAGCATCTGCCCATCTGACAGAATCTGTGCAGTAAACAAGTTCAACAAAGTCAAGAGCAATTATTCTGTAATTGACGTGTGGTTACAAGGGACTTGATAAATTGTATTCAGATTTAACAAAGACACAATTGATGGTTTATTCAGAAGATGCACTGAGGCAGAGGAGGAGTCGGGGATATCATGATTTTGGTATTGGACAGGATGAGTGAGTGGGAGGATATAGAAATGTAGAATCTGTGCAGGGCTAGAAGGATTATGGAGTTTGAGAACAGTGTGGTTCTCCTCACAATTTGGTGAGTAACTTGTCATGAGTAATTTTCTCGATACAAATTGTGAGGAAAGAAATAGTTCATTGGATTTGAAAATGTTGACATCCACCTTTCAAAATTTTAAATAATACGTGCTGCAATTCAGTCCAACCTGGCTTAATGAACAGATAGCATAAATTACCAGGAACATCAACTTAGCGAGGATGGGATAGGAACCAGCTTGAACAACCATCAATACATCATAGATCTGCAAAACTAATGAGATCCAACGCCGAGACAGACAGTAAAGAACCTCGGATAAACTCCTGTCCATTGTTGGAACATTCCAGTCTAATGTTCTCAGATTCTGATCTCTCCTCCCCCTCTCTCTAAACCTGCTGATGCCTGTTAGTGCTGTCAGTGATGCTCCCGCTGATACTATAAGATAACACATTGAACCGAGTCCATAATTAATAGAAGAGGAAAGCCCTCCAGCGACGTATTTAGGATGCATGGAGACTGACATCAATCACAGTCGCTGAACAAATACCTCCCGTTAACCCATTTCAATTCAATACTTTTTATTAAAATTCAAAATTTTGATTAAAATTTACATATTCTGGGTGGGATATGTGGGGGTGACTGAGGGACAGCATACGTTAGGTTCGGTCTGGTAGATCAGTCATGTGTAAGAATTCAATCTCCCTTGGATATGGGAGCAATGCCAGGGGTTTATCAGAATATAAGCGTGCTTCTCCGTTTATAAATTGAAACATACATTCTGTATCTACTGATCAGGCACTGCAATATCAGGAAGACATTGAGAGAACTTTTATCGTCCATGATCTGATAAGAAAATATCCCGAAGACTACATGCGGTTATAACAGACTGCGACATGGCCATGTTAAAAGGGAATTGTATCTAAGAGATAATGGGGACTGCAGATAATGGATAATTCAGTGCAGGTAAAGCATGGAGGTGGACAAGGCACAGTAAGCCAGGCAACATCCAAGGAGCAAGAGAGTAACGTTGCAGGCAGGACCTTTTATCAGGACTGGGGAGGGAGAAGGGGCTAAGAGAAAATGGGTGATGGGGTGAGGCTGGGGGAAAGATCAGTGATAGGTGAGTGAAGGTAGGAGGTGATAGTGATAGATCGGTGGGGAGTGTGGAGGAGATGGTGGGAAGGAAGATGGACATTAAGTCTTCTCAAGAGGGCAGATGTGAGTCCGGGGGTTGGATCTGGGATCTGGGTTGGCCAGGGGAGATTTATAAATCAGTGAATCCAATGCTCATGCCGTGTGTTTGTTTCTTCCGAGGCAGAAGATGAGGTGTTACTGGTAACATCCTGGTAATCTCTTCTCAAACATCTCCGGATTAATAATCTCCTTCCTATAACAGAACTGCACACAGGACTTCAGAAGAGGCTGCATCAATATCCTGCACAATCTCAGCATGACTTCCCAACTTCTAACCTCAAAAGTATGAGCAATGAAGTAACCTTAAACACCCTGCGCCACAAACTTCAAAGAATTATACCTGCGTCCCTGGGTCCCTCTTTACTATATAACTACCAAAGCCCACCATTAATTGTATAAGCCCTCCTCTTGTTTATTTTATCAAAATACAATGCCTCACATGCATCCATGTTAAACTCCATCTGCCACACCCCAGCCCAGTGAATGATATTACTGCCCCCTCACACTCCCCCTTCGGATTAAACGACAATCCCGTGTCCAGAAGGCCAACAAACACCAGCCTTGAGTTTCCCAAAGACCCAGAACTTGGTTTGCCTTGCGCAGGCAGAGGGAGGAGTCGGAAAGCAAAAGCTGGAAAGGAAACAGTTGCCTTGTCTCAATGAATGATTTTAGGAAGACGGAAGCCACGGGATTTGAAATAGTGACCGGTGTTTTGGGCCCAGAATTGTGCTCCTTTCTCGTCTCTGATGTTCAGTATTGATATCTACTCGAGAGCCTTCATAGTGTAGAGTGTGTCTGCAGGATTTCTTTCCCTAATATAGCAGACTGCTGGTAATAGCTATTTAAACCGGAAATCATAGCCAAGCAATTGAAGATGTTCATTGGCTATCTCAATGGCTTAGCGAATGCACTCAACATCCTTTCGTTGAGGCTAATAACTTGTACTTTTTTTTCAATTAGAAATGTCCCCTGTATAATTTTGTAATGTTAACCAGAATTTAATAAATCCATACACTTCAAATATGACCCGAAATCTGGGCATGATTTAGGCCTTGTTTAATGGATGGGTGCCCAAATTTCTGATCCGGAGCTCTGGATTCGATTCCAGTCCATGACTGGCTGATAGTGCCCCTATCTCTGGAGAAGGTGGAGTGGAGTCATGTCCTGTGGAGGTGTGTCACAGCATGTTACAACAGGCTGAAGAACAAACACACCGGAGCATCATGTTGCAGCTTTCGGGGCTAATGCTGAATGATGGTAGTGTCCCTATCACTGCACCGAAAATTCTCGTTCCGAATCCCACAGAGCTGTTTCACATGTCTGAACAAGTTGATTAAACTTTTTTGGAATCGTGCCAGGGTTAATGGTAGGGTTCTTGGTCAGGTGGAGGAACAGAGGGATCTTGGGGTCTATGTACATAGATCTTTGAAGGTTGCCACTCAGGTGGATAGAGTTTGTAAGAAGGCCTATGGAGTATTATCGTTCATTAGCAGCGGGATTGAATTCAAGAGTCGTGAGGTGATGTTGCAGCTGTACAGGACTTTGGTTAGGCCACATTTGGAGTACTGTGTGCAGTTCTGGTCGCCTCACTTTAGGAAAGATGTGGAAGCTTTGGAGAGGGTGCAGAGAAGATTTACCAGGATGTTGCCTGGAATGGAGAGTAGGTCGTACGAGGATAGGTTGAGAGTTCTCGGCCTTTTCTCGTTGGAACGGCGAAGGATGAGGGGTGACTTGATAGAGGTTTATAAGATGATCAGAGGAATAGATAGAGTAGACAGTCAGAAACTTTTTCCCCGGGTACAACAGAGTGTTACAAGGGGACATAAATTTAAGGTGAAGGGTGGAAGGTATAGGGGAGATGTCAGGGGTGGGTTCTTCACCCAGAGAGTGGTGGGGGCATGGAATGCGCTGCCCGTGGGAGTGGTAGAGTCAGATTCATTGGCGACCTTTAAGCGGCATTTGGATAGGTACATGGATGGGTGCTTAATCTAGGATAGAAGTTCGGCACAACATCGTGGGCCGAAGGGCCTGTTCTGTGCTGTATTGTTCTATGTTCTATGTTCTATGTTCTATGTGCCTTGATGGAGAAGGAAGAGGTACGACTACTGAATTTGAGACTATAGACCCAGGATGACTGAAAGCGCAGCCAACCGTCTTGATTGGAGTCACATTTACACTTTCTAGAGGTTTATAAAATTATGAAGGGCATGGATAGGGTGAGTGGTCAAGGTTCCTTCCCCCCAAGGTAGGAGAGTCTAAAACTAGAAGGCATAGGTTTAAGGTGGGAAGAGAAATATTTGAAAGACAATGAAGAACAACTTTTTTTTCCTGCAGAGGATGGTGCTTGTATGGAATAAGCTGCCAGAGAAACTGGTGGAGGCTGGAACAATTCCAGCATTTCAGAGGCAACTGGATGGCTTTATGATTAGTGAGACATGGGGCAAATGCTGGCAAATGGGAGTGGATTAATTTAGAATAATCGGATGGCATGAACAAGTTGAAGGGTCTGTTTCCCTGTTGTACATCTCTATGAATCATTGATTTAATTAATGAAGGTCTCTTTGTAATCTTCAGTTGTTCACCATTATACAAACACAGTCCACTGTACACCCAAACTTGATGTTATCCGCAAATTTGCGAAATATATCTTCTATTACTCTCATCTAAATCATTTATATAAATGACAAACAAAAGTGGACCCAACAATTTTGCCTCTGGATCATCGCTGCTCACAGGCTTCCATTTCAAAAAACAACCATCCACCACCACCCTGTCTCCGCCATTAAACAGATATACACAGAAACACACACGCAATCACACACACATACCGACACACTGACGTAACCATGTCTTTAAGACAAATGTTAGATTAAAACAACGATCGAGAGTTACAGTGATAAGGTGGGAAAGTTGTGTGAGAAACACACACCCGACAGGATCAAATAGCAAAGTGGACGTGATGGGCCAAATGGCCTAATTCCAATTTCTTATGCTCTGTTGCCTTAAGGTGTCAGGATTATTTTCCAAGGGTGCAGTAGAAGCTACGTTTGATAAATACTTGACTGAACAGCCAATGGGACTGTGGGATACGTTTGAGGGGCTGAATGGTATATGTTTGTTCCTATTTTCTGTGCCCTTGTTTCTGAAAAGAGGAGGTGACTTGCTGTGAGGTCAACACGCTTTAATATAAAAGGTGTCTCCTATTTCCATTTGAGATAACGTTGGTCCTTTCTCCTTTGGATTATGCGATCTGTGGTGTTCTCATCCCCCGAGAACAGTGAAGTCTGGGTCACTGAGGATGTTCAAGGTTGACCTTGACTGACCTTTGATGGACAGGATGGTCAATGTTTATTGGGAACTGACAGGAAAGGGGTATTCAGTTACAATCAGACCAGCCATAATGTTTCTAAACTGAGCAGCAATTTGGAGGGGACGAATGAGCAACTGCTGTTCCTACTTCATCCGTTGTTCTGTCAATTCACCCACAAGGTTGTTACAGAGGGAGAGAAAGATCCCATTCAGCCAGTCAGCATCGTGATAATACAGCAAGATCAGGCCATAATGAACCTCCATGGGGTTAGACAGGAATAGAATGAAGTATTCAAATCATTTCAGTAAATTACACAGCACGGAAGGACGCCATATAACCATCCCAGGCTGTTACGCAGGAGCAGGGGCGCCTTGGGCAGTATCAGGAAATACAGACAAGAGATCATTACTCACTTTATTTTTAGCAAGCTGTAACTAGTGGAATTCTTCAGGGATCTGTGTGAGGTCATCAACAAATCACAATCCATACCAATGAATTGGATGAAGGGGATAGAGCTCAGTTTGCTCATACATCAGGATAGTCAATCAATAAGATGTCAAATGAAGACAGAGCGTCTGCAATGGGACACAGATGGGGGGAGGGCTTCGCATCTGTAATGGGATACAGACAAGGGAGGGCTTCGCATCTGCAATGGGATACGGACGGGGAAGGCATAGCGCCTACAGTGGAATACAGACGGGGGAGGGCAGACCGCCTACAATATGATACAGACAGGGGGAGGGCAGAGCGTCTGCAATGGGACACTAACTGGGGAGGGGCAGAGCTTCTGCAATGGGATACGGACAGGGGAGGGCTGCGTGTCCGCAGTGGGATACAGACGGGGGAAGGCATAGCGTCTACTGTGGAATACAGATGGGGAGGGCAGACCGTCTACAATATGATACAGACAGGGGAGGGCAGAGCGTAAGCAATGGGATACTAACAGGAGAGGGGCAGAGCTTCTGCAATGGGATACAGACAGGGGGAGGGCAGCGCATCTGCAATGGGATACAGACAGGGGGAGGACAGAGCATCTGCAATGGGATACATACAGGGGGAGGGAAGAGCTTCTGCAATGAGTTACAGACAGGGGAAGGGCAGAGCATCTGCAATGAGATACAGACAGAGGGAGGGAAGAGCATCTGCAATGGGATACAGACAGAGGGAGGGCAGAGCATCTGCAATGGGATACAGGCAGGGGGAGAGAAGAGCATCTGCAATGAGATACAGACAAGGAAGGGCTGTGCGTCTGCAATGAGATACAGACAGGGGAGGGCTGCACGTCTGCAATGGGATACAGATAGGGGAGGGCTGCACGTCTGCAATGGGATCCAGACAGAGGACAGTTTTGAGCAAACCTTCAGCAGAAAACAAAGTACAACATTTCTGTGATGGGAATTTTCTGTTTTGGGCAATAGACAAAACAGCAGAAAAATATTTAAATGCAAGGAGAATGCAGAACTGAGTGGTACAGAGGGATCTGTGTGTCTTTGTACATGAATCACATCAAATTACTCTGAAGAGGCAGCTGGTGATTTGATAATAAATGGAATTATTCTGTTCCGTGTAAGGGGTGTTGTGTTTGATCTTAGCGATGATTTTTTTGCATCAGTACAGGGCATTGCTGAGATCACATCTGATGTATTATGTGTCGTTATAATTGCCTTAACTGATAAAAACAAAATTACTTTCGAAACGTTTCAAAGATCTTTCTCTTTACTCATTCTTGTTATGAAGGCATTACGTTACGAAGAAGTAACAGTTCGACCTGAGAATGTTTTATTGACTGTATAACATCTTGAGAAGAGTGTAGTTGGTGAATACCGGATGGATAGTTCTTCTTATGTGGGAGAATAAAATTGGGGAAATAATTTAAGAATAAGTAAGGTTCAAAGGAAAAGTCATTGGACGGAAACATTGAACTCTGATTTCTCTTCATATCTGATGCCAGACAGGCTGAGCTTTTCCAGCAATTTCTCTATTTGTTTAAGAATAAAACATATTCATCTTAACACAGATATTGCGAAGTCATCAAACGCTAATGTTTACATTATTCAGGCACATATTAACACATCTTCAAAACAAGTAGGACCATTTATTGTTAATGATTTGATTCTGTGTATGACAACAGCATTAATGCACTGGCCTGGAGACGAGAATGTGATGGAGTCATATAATTCGGACAATATTCAAGGAGAGCTCACATGGTCCAGTCTGGGGCCTGATAACGTGAATGATTTAACTCACAGATAGAAAATGTAGTCTATCTGTGAAGGAACAGCCTATTGCTCCCTTTCTGTTTCCCTGCCGTTCAACACAGCAATGTGTGGGAGTGAGAAAAAGCCTAGTCGTCTTTTCCACTCATGGAGGATTCCTGATGATGATTCATTGGAATCTCCCCACTGCCGGAAGCAAAGTAATTCAGCCAAATCCAACTGTTTCATGAAGAAATCCCATTGTCAGAAGGTTATGCGAGACAAATAACTTCAGAAGTAATTATTCAGACTCGATATGTGAGGGGATCAGACAAGAGATTCTATGGCTGCAAATGGGAATCCAAGATGATGTATAGCCTCCTACGTGCCAGGGTCCAGGATGTCTCAGAGCGGCTGCAGAACGTTCTCACCGGGGTGGGGGAGCAGCCAGAAGTCATTGTGCACATTGGTACAAATGACACAGGTAGAAGTAGTGATGAGGTCATGCAGAGTGATGATAGAGAGCGAGGAAAAAGGGTAAAAGACAGGACCACGACAGTGGTAATATCCGGTTTCCTTCCAGTGTTCCGTGCTCGTGAGGGTAAGAACAGGCTGACATGGCAGATGAATACGTGGCTAAATAATTGGTACAGGAGGTAGGGATTCAGAGTTTTAGATCACTCGGATCTTTTGTGAGGCAGAGGTGACGTGTTCAGGAAAGACAGGTTTTACCTGAATTGGAAGGGGACTAATCTCCTGGATGACAGGTTTGCTAGTGCTACAAGGGAGGGTTTCAACTAGATTTTTGGCGTGGGGGACGGCGTAGGATCCTCAACAGCAGGGAGGCAAGTGCGAGGCTGGAAGGAGATACCGTAATCACAAACAGTAAAGTGCAGAGACAGGTTAGGCAGGAACACGACAGGCAGCAAGGAATGCCTGTTGGATTAAATTGCATCTGTTTGAATGTAAGATGGCTGACAGGTAAGGCCGATGAACTCAGTGCGTGGATAGGTGCGTGGGACTGGGATATTGTAGCCATTACAGAAACATGGCTAAGGGAGGGACAGGACTGGCAGCTTAATGTACCAAGGTACAGGTGCTTTATGCGAGACAGAGATGGTGGAAGGAGGTGCGGGGGTTTCATTTTTGATTAAGGCGAGTACCACAGCAGTAATCAGAGATAAAATAACTGATGGATGGATCATCCAGTGACGATTTGTGGGGGAAGCTAAGAAATAAAAAGGGAATGATGATATTATTTGGGTTGTACTATAGGCCCCCAAATAGTAAACGGGGAATTACAATAATTAAAATATGTAGAGAGATTGGGGAGACTTGCAGGGCCAATAGGATTGCCATAGTCGGAGATTTCAATTTTCCTAACATTGACTGAGAATGTAATTGAGATGGTGTGTTCAGAAACGTTTCCTCAAGCAGTATGTAGAGGGAGCAATTCGGGAAGAGGTAAAACTTGACCTACTCTAAGAAATAGGGCAAGACAGGTGACTGAGGTGACAGTGGGGGAGCACGCTAGGACCAGTGACCATAGATTTAAAATACTTATGGAGAAGGACAAAACTGGCCCGCATGTTCAAGTTCTAAATTCGGGGCAAGGCGAATTTTGATGGAATTAAATAGGAGCTTGTAGGGGTTAGTTGGAGGAGTTTGTTTGCAGGAGAAGGAACCTCCGGCAAATGGCTGGAGTTCAAGGTCTGTATGTCCTGTGAGGATAAAAGGCAAGGTTGGTAGGAAGAGGGAACCCTGGATGTCAGGAGATATTGAGGCTTTGACAGGCAAAAAGGAGGTGTGGATGAGGTCCATGCAGCTGGGATCAAGGGAATCCCTGGTGGTGTACAAAGAATACAGGAGTTTACCGATAAAGGAAATCAGAAGGGCCAAAAGAGTGCACGCGATAGCCTTGTCTGAGAAGATTAGGGTGAAGCCAAAGAGGTTCTTTAAGTATATTAAAGTTAAAAGAATAACTACATGAGAATATGACCCCTCAAGGTCCCAAGTTGACATGCATGTCTGGAACCATAGGAGATGTGTGAGATTCTCAATGAATAGTTCTCCTCTCTCTTTACCGTGGAGAAATACATGAAGACTTGGGAGATTAACAAAGGTAGTGATGATATCTTGGGGTTAGTCAATATCACAGGAGAGGACGTGTTGGATGCATTAGAATGTATGAAGGTGGATAAATCTCCTGGTCCTAAACAGATGCATCCAAGAATACTGCAAGAGGCTACAGAAGAAACTACGGGGACATGCGTGATATTTTTGCATCATCGTTAGCCGCAGGTTAGGTTCCAGAATATTGAAGTGTAGCAAACGTTGTGCCATTTTTCAAGAAGGGAAGCAAAGAAAAAATATGGGAACTATAGACCGGGAAGCCTAACATCTGTAGTAGGTAGCTTACTTGAGAAGATTCTGAGGGATAAGATATACACACGTTTGGAAAGACAGGGTTTGATTAGAATTTTTTTTTTCAATTTCCTACAGTATAGAAACAGGCCATTTGGCCCAACAAGGCCACACCGACCCTCTGAATAGAAACCCACCCAGTCCCATGCCTCTAATCTATATTTACCCCTAACTAATGCACATAAGGCGGTGGCCAATTCACCTGACCTGTACATCTTTGGATTGTGTAAGGAAAATGAAGCTCCCAGAGCAAACCCACACAAACACCGTGAGAATGTGCAAACTCCACATGAGAGTCACCCGAGGCTGAAATCAAAGCCGGATTCGTGACACTATGAGGAAGCAGTGCTAACCACTGAGCCACCATGCCACCCTTGCTTTTTCTCAACGCAGTTCAATGACACAGGTACAATATCTGTTCTGTGTTGCTGGAAAAGCCCAGCAGGTCAGGCAGCATCCAAGGAGCAGGAGAATCGACGTTTTGGCACGAGCCCTTCTTCAGGAATCAATCTGAAGCCCTTCCTGAAGGAGGGCTCATGCCCGAAACGTCGATTCTCCTGCTTCTTTAATGATGCCTGACCTGCTTCGCTTTTCCAGCAACACATTTTCAGCTCTGAACTCCAGCATCTGCAGTCCTCACTCTCCCAACAAAATCTATTCTGCCCTTCACCAATGATGCACGTTCCAATGCCACAAACCATGGATAATTTATTATCCATTGAAAACGTCATCTTACTATTATTTATTATTGTTTGTTGTTATTTATTTTAATTATTATTATTAATAGTTGTTTTTAGACTGGAACGATTGCATGACTTTGTGAGTGGGAGATCATGCCTAACAAATTTGTTTGAGTTCTTTGATGAAGCGACCAGGAATGTTGATGAGGGTAGCGCAGTAGACATAGTCTGTATGGTTTTCAATAAGGCCTTTGACAAGATTACTCTTGATAGGTTGGTCTGGAAGGTTAGATTCGCATGGAATCCAGAGGGATCTGACAAATTGGATGCACAATTGGCTTGATGGTAGTAAACAGCGGGTTATCGGGAATGATACTCTCCGACTAGAGGCCTGTAACACATGAAATGCCTCAAGGGTCAGTGCTGGGCCCATTGTTGCTTATTATCTATTTCAATGATATTCTTCAGAATGTATAAGGCATGATTAGTAAAATTGAAGGTGACTCTAAAATTGGTGGTATTATGGACCAACAGCGCATTTTCAATTCCCCACACAGACAGAGGTTGTCATGAAGGGTACACCCTCTCAACATCATCCTGTCACCCGAAGTGTGATGACCCTTAAGATAAACCATAATTTGTGGTCTCACTAACGAGAAAGTGGTCCTTTGGGACTCTATTCTATCCATGTTAATATTTTAATTTTTTCAAAAATATTTTTATTCAGAGAAAATCTTTTTAATGCTTCGATGAACCAATAAGTACCCAACTCAAAAAGCAATGCAAATGGAATACAATTACACCCACTTGAATGTACATAAAGAAAAGGTAAATCAACGGACCGAAGAAAAATAAAAAAAATTGAAAAACGAACAGTAGGACTCAGTGTAACAAACTATAGCTCTCAACCTTCAAGAGCATTAACTAATACACGTTCATTCCTCCTCTCTGGACATTAGATCCATTAGTCAAGTTCGTCATAGCTATATAAAAGTCCTTATTAGAATAGCAGATCAGCCTGTACCTTGGTAATTCAAAAAGGGCTGCCATGTCTTATAAAAATCCTCTATTTTATGGTGCAACATACCTTTAAAAAAGTCCAAAGGGCTATGCTCCATGACGAGGTTATGACAAACCAATAGACCCAGGGGGTTTTCAGACACCGAATGCAACAGACCTTTTTTTCTGAACTCAGAGAGTGAGGGTATTGAAGTGTTTTTTTCTTATGCACATCTGAGTAAGGTAGACTGGGCAGGCCCAGGAAAAGGGATACCTGATCCATCTCCAATTCGGTCAGCAAGATCCTCTCCATCCCAGCGAGCACACCGCTCCTATAGCGCCGGTGGGAGGTCAACAAGCAATGAGTAAGAGTGTCCATAAATATTTTGTATTTAAGACAGACTCCCATCTTGAATTTTGAGAGAGTGTCTGGGGCCAGATAGACTCTATGAAGAATCTTCAACTACATGGCAAGAGTCTTCTTGCAGATTGAAATCCTTCTTGCATTTACACAAATATCCTCCCCTATGTTCAAAGAGATCTGAATACCCAACTCTCTTTGTAGACCTCAGAAAGTCACAATGTCTCGTCTGAGAGGTCACTCTCTAACAAATGATAAAGGGTACTGACAGAGAGAGTGTTCTTAGCAATAAACACACTCTTCTCTTTATCGGATCTGTACGGGTCTGTTAAAAGCGTGGTTCTTTTCTGAATAACATCTCTTATCTGATAAAAAGAAAACAGAAGAGATCTCTACTCGGTAGTCTATAGTTAACACTTATTTGATCAAAGGACATCCTTGTTTCTCCCTCAGATAAACCATCAAAGCAAGATACACGCACGAGTTGTCCATAGTTTAAGCATGGAATCCAGTATTCCCCGTCGGAAACATGGTACACCACGCTTTGGGGTAAGAAATGAGGTTTGGCTATGTTGCCCTCGATCGGACACATTGCCCTCCCTACTTTAAAATTATTGATATTTATTGGGAAATGGTAATAATTCATAACTGTCCTCATTTTGTCTATGAGTAGCAGACTAATAAGGGAGCACTTTGCCTGAGAAGCTTCAATATCTAACCATATTGACACTGAGGCCTCACTAACATCGTGTAAAGAAGAGCTTAATTGATAGCTTTTAATATCCGGGAGATCTACTCCCCACAAATTGTGGGGTCGTTGTAATTTGGTTAACTTGATAAGGGGTCACTTATGGTTACAAATCAGAGCTACACCATCCATTTAGTCTCCTAAATATCTGTCTGGGAAACCTCAAAGAAAGCATTCACATGGGGTACAGCAAATAAGGGAGGGAATTCATGTTAATAAGAGCTATCTGACCTAGCCAGGATATTGGAAGTGTCTCCCATCTTCAAAGATCTTGTTTAATTTTGTCAAACAAATGGACAAATCCCACTTAAATATAAGTCCAAAGATAGGATTGATGAATACACCAAAATAGGGAACATCCCCATTACCCCCTGGGACTATTGAAAAGGAAATCAGGATTCTCCCACGGCATCAGGTATTTCCCTGAGTTCGCCCAGAGGCGAACTGATGCATTGCATGAGGTGAGGTATCAAAACTGTGGGATTTAACAAAAAATTAAAACCATCATCTGTAAACAATGTAATCTTACGTGACTTCTATCCCACTTCTGGGGCACATATGTTGGGGTCCCTGCAGATGGCCTTCGCCTGTGGCTCCATCAACATCGTAAACAACATTGGCATTAACAACCTTGTCGACTGCCTCTAGAAATATTAATTTTACAGGATCGCACACCGGGGGTCATTTTCAAGGACCCTCACCCACTTGATAAAAACTTTGCTGAGACCAAACCATTCTAACGTATAGAAGAGATACAGCTACTCAACCCAAGCAAATGTCTTCTCTGCATCTAAAGAGATCATTAATAGCTGCATAATTTGCTGTTGACACCCTTGGATCATATTGAGTAATCTCCTAACATTGTTGGAATATCTGCAGCCTTTTATAAGCCGGTTTGTTATACTTTGACAATAGAAGGATAAATAGTTTCCATCCTCAATGTAAGGGACTCAGACAGAATTTTGAAATCAACATTTAGATGTGAGATGGGCCTATAGGGAGCACAATCTTTCGGTGTTTTCCTTTTCTTCAGAATATGAGAGATATGAGCCTCTCTTAGGATGGTGGGACACAGTCGTAACTGTGTGAGTGACGAACATAGTAAGCATCGGCTCTGACAACAGGTTTATAAATTCCTCATAAAACTTACGTGGACATCTGTCAGGACCGGGTGCCTTTCTGCCTGGAAGCTGCTTTACACCCTCCACCACTGACAATGGTGCATTAAGGCAAGACGCTTATTTGGGGGTTACCCCTGGAAGGTCCAAGTTCTTGAAGAAAGATTCCATCTTAATCCATCTATCCCCATAATGTTTAGTCTGATATAATTCGGAGTAAAATCTCCGAAATGCTGCTTTAATCTTTATGGAATCGCACGAAAGGGTCCCAGTACCTTCCCTAGTTGAGGTAATGGCTTTGGGGTTCTCTTTTTCATCGCAAGATAGGCTAACTACTTGCCCGGTTTATTACCATGCGCAAACAGCCTTTGTTTTGCAAAATTAAGTTTTTCCTTGGCTGTCTGTGTGAGCATAGAATTCACTGCAGACCGATGCATTGTGATCCTCTGCACCCTAGCCACCGAGGGTCTATCACAGTATGCCTTCCCAGCTGCCTTCAAACGTGCCTGGATCAAGCTTTCCTGCTCAAGCTTCTGCCGCATCCTCAGGAATAATTATTCCTTTGGCATAAATCTTAGCAATTTTCCATAGAATGGATGGGT
This sequence comes from Chiloscyllium punctatum, assembly GCF_047496795.1. Lineage (NCBI taxonomy): Eukaryota > Metazoa > Chordata > Chondrichthyes > Orectolobiformes > Hemiscylliidae > Chiloscyllium > Chiloscyllium punctatum. The sequence continues at coordinate 1,786,373 of NC_092751.1, forward strand.
TACTGGTTGAATCTGAATTAATGGCTAAGAAAGATCTGAATTCATTACAGAAATACTCAATGTACTTACTATCCTTAAGAATAAAGGGATTCTCCAGTGTCTCCAACCTGCTATATTGCCCTTAATCTTAACCAGTAAGTATGCTGCTGCATGGTCAGAAATGGTAATATTCCCAATTGTACAGAAAACCACTGAATCGAAGATTGCTGCAAGTTGAGGAAGAGATCAACCCTAGTGTTGCATTTCTGCGGGTTAAAGAAGAAAGTAAAATCCCTATTTATGATGTGGATCTGCCTCCAAACATCCACCAGCCCCAGTTCCACACAAAAATCCACTAATTGCTTAGATTGGAAAGATGGTACTGGGGGCCTTTGGGCATACTGTCCACTGTGGGTGCAAAAGACAATTGAAATCTCCTCCTACGATAATGTACTACGAAGAAAGCTTACTTAATTTGGAAAATGCATCTATCAGAAATTTACGGCAGTGAGCCAGGGAGCAATAAACATTCAAACTATTGCTTTCTTCCCCATATATCTTCGAGGATTATGATCCTCCCGTGGGTGTCTAATACAATCTACTAATTTAAATGAAAGAGTCGTCCTCACCAGTATGGCTTCTCTCCTATTCCTAGTGTTAAAAGACAAGAAATAAACCCGATCAAATCCACCCTGCTGTAATGTTGAATGTTCCTTGTTATCAAAGTGCATTTCTGCAATACGACAATATCCACCCTCTCCTTTTTCTTAACTGGCGAGTGGCTCCCCTTAATGTTCCAGATACGCCATTTAAGCATGACATTAGCCATTACACACTGAAAGAATATTTGAAATCCAGAGAGGAAGAACTCAAATTACAAATCACTGAGCACCAATGAAAAAAGAATCATAGAACCTAAAAGAAATACACAAAAAAGCTACTACAACTAACAAGCTCTCAAAACGTTCCAAAACTAAATACATACGAAAACAAAAAAAAGATACAAAGTGCCAATGGCTCTCAGGAGGGGTATTTACCCGCCGCCGACTGGGGGCATTTGCACGTCACAAATCTCTATCTTCTGCCCCATTATCAATACTGCATCCAGGGCAATTAATCACAAACATCGGGACTGAACTGCCCTTTGGTCGGCATTCAGTCATCACAATCACCTTCATAATTTCCTCAGCTTGAGCCGAACCCGACACACAAACTAAGCAAGAGAAAAACCAGTAGTATTACTAATGAAGAAGTTAAAAGTGTGTACTCGACTCATCCCCGACTCTAATTTAACACTTCTTAATACCAGAAACGGTCAACAAACTTTGTTTTAAAAAAGATAAACAAGGATATCGCTTTCCATTAACGCACACACCACACTTAAAGTGTCCACAAAGTTTTCTCATCCTCTGGAGAGAGTGGATCTATTGAAAGATCCACTAGTGCATACGGAGCACCGCTGAGTCCATTAAGGAATACTGAATCTCAAGTTCCCTTAATCTTCTCTTGATATCATCAAAAGATTTTCTTTTCTGAATCACTGCCGCTGAAAAGACCTGGAAGAACATAATCCTGGATCCCTCTTCGGGTCTCTTCCCTGTGTTCTGGAAGCTTCCCCAAATCTTTGTTTGTCCCTGCAACAATGTAATAGCACAAGGACAGGGTGAGGGCGTTGGTCTGAGTATGACCTGAGCACCGTAACCCAATGAACTGTCTCACTCTTCACCCGTCCCTCGTCAGCTTCGAAGTGAAGGAATCTCTGCAGCCAGTTCTCGCAGAAAAGCTCACCGGCTGATCACCTTATGTCCGGTCCAGCAGACGGATGATATGAACACTCTTCATCCTGCCCCTGCTCTCGAGGTCGTCACCTTGTTTAGTTAAGGTACGGACCTGTTTTTCAAGGGTGAGGATCCGCTGCTTACAGGACTCGATCACAGTCTCTACACCTACAGTTTGGCTCTTGACCTCATCTGTTCTGTTTCCAAGCCTTTCAAGTTGCTGTTCATGTTTTTGGAGCACTGCTGAGAGTGGTGCTATCTTCATGCTGAATTTTTCTTCAATCATGGTTTCAGTCATTTCCCGTAACTTGGTGAACTCGGTGACCAGTCCTGGTGAGTAACTCGGTCCATTGAATGAGCAGAGGGTGTTACAGGTGCGGCCACAGACATACTGAAAGCTTCTGACGAGTGTGCTGCGTGTTGGGACTTACTCGATCCTTTCCAATGTTTTGTCATTTCCACTTGACAAAACGGGATTAGTGAGGATTCTGTAGCTCTTTTAGTGTTCAGTTGTAAGTAAATGACTGTGGTGGGTTGGGGTAGAGCATTATTGTGGTACAGAGATCAGCAAAGCTGACCTTTCAGATCGCTGCCATCTTGTTTCCCCATTCAACCTTTATCGATGTTATCATTTCGTTTAATTCCTGGATACTCTGGAGCCGTGTCATTCAGTACCACTGACTACATATTCCCCACAAGGCACATTGCTGCCCACTCTTCGATAATCCTTGACTCATCTGTGATTCGTGAACATTGCCTCAAAAATACTCAATATCTCTGCCTCGAATGGTCTGCAGGGAAGAGTGTTCCAAAGACTCACTGCACCCTGAGAAAACAAAAATAAACAGACTAATCGGTAATTTAGCATGGTCAATCAAACTAAGCTGCACGTCTTCGAACTGTGGGAGAAAACTGGAGAACTGGGAAGAAACCCACAGAGACACGGGAAGAATGTTCAAACTCCACATAGAGGGTCAGACGAGGTTGGAATTGAGTTCAGCTCCTTGCTGATATGAGGCAGCAGTGCTAACCACAAATCTAACATGCTGCTCCATTAGCCCTATTTGTTACCTGCGGCTGACGAAAGAAATCTGCCTGACTTGTTCCTGTCACTGAACCTGACCCCGTCTGAGACCTTTATCATCGGTCATATCACCGACCCGGTTACATTTAACATTTGTTGTGAGCAGTGGAGTAGTGGGACTAGAAAAGGAAACAGTGACACCCTCCATCCTCATTCAGAACCGGAGTGAGGAAAAATTCACAAAGTAGGATTTCACTCAAGTGGGAATTCCCTTCCCCAGAAGTTTAGGATGGCTGAATCATTATATTATATCGACGCTGGCTTTGTCTGCTTTTCCATAGACAGGTGAATCAGGGATAAAGGTGCATGGAGAGAAAAGTGCAGCTGGGACCACAAGGAGATGAGCCATGACCTTATTTACTGGTGGGGTAGTGTCAAAGGGCCGTTTAGCCCACTCGTGTCCCTCAGCCCTATGTTCTGATGTTCCATTCAGCCCTTCGGACCTGCTACAAACAGGAAGATGGAAGCTACGCAGATGGTTAGGTGTAGTTTCGGAAATGCACTTTGAAATTCCAGGCTTGGTCAGTAAGTGGCCCCCAGCCGCAATCCCTTTTTCCATGCTTCCCCACTCTGTAACTTCTGCTCTGGAATTGCTTTGAATGCAGATCCCATATCCCATCCAGGATTAACTCAGGCAAATTTTCTCCTCTCCCGAATACAACATTGTACAACACGACTTCCAGGAAAATAACCAATTACTTTCCAAAAGCATGACATAAAAGACTAAGAAGTAGGAACATGAGACGGCTAGTCGGCCCCTCAAGACTGAACTCTCATTCAATGAGAACATGGCTGATCTACTTCCAGGCTCAACTCCACTTTCCTACCCAATTCCTTGTATCCCTCCACAACTCTCTGGGTTAGGGAATTCCAGACATTCACTACCTTCTGAGAGAGTTCATCATTTTTCACCTCAGATTGAAATCGATGTCCCTTATTCAGTATCTACCGCCTCGAGTTCGAGACTCAGGGGAAACACCTTCTCAGCATCTACCTTGTCAAGCCCCCTCTGTATCTTGTACATTTCAGTAATATCACTCTCATTCATTTCAACCACAATGAATAATCTCCTCACCATTTTAAATGTATTCAATAATTCAACCCTTCCGTCCCAGGAAGCCGCCTCATGAACCAACCTAGTTGCCTGCTGCATCAGCATGCTGACGTTACGTTTCATACTCAGGAACACTCCAATCCCTTTGTACTACTATTTTTTTGGGAGTCCTCTTCATCAAATAGCAGCCTGCATTTTGGTTCTTAGTGTCATCCACAAGCTCGGATGTATATTGCACTCAGCTCCGGCCGTCAGGCTATCAGTATAGATTATACATAACTGATGCCATCGGCCTGCTATTTGTGGTAATGCAGTAGATACGTCTTTATCATAAAGATCCATTAATCCTGACTCTCCGATTTTTATGTGTTAAGCAACCATTATCCCATGCAAATATATTATTCATCACACTACAAGCCTCTGTCTTGTGTCAGAACATTTATTTTGTGATACCTTGTGAAAACTTTCTGGAAAGCCTCATGTTGACCAGTGCCCTTTATCAAATCTGCCTGTCACTTTCTCAGGAATTCCTGATGAACGGCTCCTGCCCGAAATATTGACTTTCCTGCTCCTCGGATGCTGCCTGACATGCTGTGCTTTTCCAGCATGACTCTAATCTTGACATTCTCAGGCATCTCCAAAACAGAATTTGTATGATTTTACAGAGCAAAAATAGTTTCCCCTTCACAAAACCATGCCAGCTCTGCATTAAGCTTTTCTAACTGCCCTGCAATGCCTTCCTTAATAACAGGCTCTAGCAGATTACCACCAATAATGGTTAGGCTAAATTGTTCCTGCGTTCTGTCTCATTCCTTTCTTGAAGACAGGCACCACATTGGAGATTCTCCAGTTTCACTGGAACACTCCTGTAATCCAAAGAGTTATGGAATATTTCACACAATGCCGCTAGTCACTCTGTGACCACTTCTTTTAAAATTAACTATGAATTACTGCTGACCCGCCTACCCTTATTCTTATCTGTTAGGTAAATACCTTGTTCCTTTTGTTAGAGACAGTTCAATAACTTCCCTCCTGTTACCACTTTGTTTATACTATTGACATTCTTACACTACTTTCCTCATGGGGAGTGATTTAAATTACTAGTGTAAATTATCTGCCTGTTTGATTAGATTACTTACAGTGTGGAAACAGGCCCTTCGGCCCAACAAGTCCACAGCGCCCCGCCGAAGCGTCGCCTATGCCTACGCCTACGCCTACGCCTCCGCCTACGCCTCCGCGCGATGTAGCATGGCCAATTCACCTGACCTGCACATCTTTGGAGTGTGGGAGGAAACCGGAGCACCCGGAGGAAACCCACGCAGACACGGGGAGAACGTGCAAACTCCACACAGTCAGTCGCCTGAGGTGGGAATTGAACCCGGGTCTCTGGCGCTGTGAGGCAGCAGTGCTAACCACTGTGCCACTGTGCCACCATGCCGCCCATAAGGGCACTGGCAACATGAGGCTTTCCAGAAAGTTTTCACAAGGTATCACAAAATAAACATTCTGACACAAGACAGAGGCTTGTAGTGTGATGAATAATATATTTGCATGGGATAATGGTTGCTTAACACATAAAAATCTGAGAATCAGGATTAATGGATCTTTATGATCTTTATGGCCAGTTCTCCAGTCACACCCTCCTAATGGCCTCAATGTACTTTCCTCACTTCACTTCCCCCTCAGCTCACACACAAATCTTCAAGGTTTTTTATGTTGACAGAAAAGCTCATGATGCTTGTTTTTATATTTCTTACCAATTTATTACATCATATCTTTTCGTACATTTTCCTCAATTTCTACATCCATCCAGTAATATCGTGCTCAAACAGACCCTTTGGTCCAACTTGTCCATGCTGACCAGGTTTTCTAAATTAAACTAATCCCATCTGCTTGCACTTGGCCCAAATGCCTCGAAACGTTTCCCATTCATATGTTGGTCCAAAAACCTTTCTGAAAATGCAATCATATTTCATTGATTGCTTCTCTATAATTATGCTAAACATCACTTTCTCAAATATGATTCCCATTTGATAAATCTCTGTTGACTTTGTCTGTGCTCAATCCTCTTAGTCCCAATACTTCCCCTAAAATTGTTTGGTTGCTAATTTTGTTATATTCCCTTTTTCTCAGCAGACTAATGTTCATTAGTATTGTTGGGAAGTTATCTTTTCTGTTTTGTTTTCTTCTGTGAAGACATAACTAAAATATTTGTTCCGTAGTTCTGCTTTTTCCCTGCCCTCAATTCTCTGGATTCAGACTGTAAGAAAGCTGCACCTTTTTCCACTTAATTTTGCCATTGACATATTTTCAGAAGATATTACAAGTTCAATCTTAAAACACTTGTTAATATACTCTTCAAAAACCCATCAATTCCTATCTTAAGCTACACAATGATTGACCTTCCACAGCCATATAGACACAGAAGCACAGACTTTGTACCATCAGAAATACAGCACGGTCTACATTAGTCCCACTTTCCAACACAAGGCTTGTAGCCATGAATCTTATGGCATTTCAAGTTCACAGCCATATATTTTCCAAAGGTTGTGAAGTACCATGAGAACTCCTCTCTCAGGAAGGGCATTCCTGACCCCAACACCCTCTGGGTGACAAACAAAGCTCAATTCCCTCCAAATCTCAAATCCTTCACTTTAAAATGCGCTCCATTGTTCTTGGCCCTTTGACTAAAAGGAACAGCTGCTGTCTATCCACCCTGTCCATGTCCCTCGGAATCTTATCCTCCTAAATCACATCCCGCTCAGCCTTCTCTGCTCCAAAGTAAACAACCCGAGCTTATCCAGCCTATCTCCATAGCTAATATGGTCCATCCCAGGGAACATCCTGGTGAATCTCCTCTGAGACCCCTCCACGACAATCAGATCCTTCCTGTAATGTAGTTCCAAGGACTACACACAGTATTCCAACTTGGCCAAACCAAAGTTCTGCATAGCTCTTATAATCTATGCCTTGATGAATAAAGATTATGTTTACATCCCCGATGTTTTCTCAAATTGTGTATTAACCCGTTTAGTCACATTCAGGGATGTGTGGAGAAGCACCCTCTGAGCTCCCGAGTGTGCTGCCAATCATTGTGTCCTCTCCTGTCTGGTTCCTTCTTCCAACGTGCATCACCTCATATTTATCAGGTTTACATTCCATCTGCCATTGATCTGTCCATCTGACCATTCCATCAGTATCTTCCTGTAACATAAGACCTTCCTCCTCACTGCGAACCACCCGGCCAATCTTTGTATCAAACAAAAACATAGTTGTCACATTCCCGCCACCCCCGTCTGTATTTACAACTGCATCATTTATGAGTACCACAAATAATAAGGTTATAGTTCACACAACACCTGGTTATAGTCCAACAGGTTTATTCAGAGGCACTAGCTTGGAAATGCTACTTCTTCATCAGGTGTTGTGCACTTTGAAAGCACGTGCCTCTGAATACACCAGCTGGACTATAACCTGGTGTTATGTGATTTTTAGGATTGCCCACCCCAGTATAACACCAGCACCTCCGAATCACAAATAATTAGTGATACAGCACTGATCCCTATGATACACCATTGGACACCGTTCTCCAGACACACCGGTCTTCAGCCTTCAACAACTATCCTTTGTCTCCTAACACTAAGTTAATTTGGATGCAACTTGGCAAGTCACTAATGACAAGTCACCTGTTCCCTTGTTATTCTTTTCTGCTTGACACACTTGCAGAATATCTGGAGATCCTCCCTCATCCTACCCTACCAGCAGGTTTGTATGCCCCTGTTTTAGGCAGTTCTCACCGAGTGATGAATTTCCTCATTATTACCGTATTACGTGGCCAATCCCTTATCTTGCCATTATTTGCCCTGAATGTGGATAAGACAGCCAGGGAAGCGTTCTGTTAATTTCCAAACTGTCATATGTTTTGTGAATTTTCTAAATTTCACTGTGACACATCTCGCTTCGAAACTCTGGAGAACATGGACTGAGTTTCCTCATCAGGCAACCTCGCCATCTGTGGGACTCATCTGCAGAATGTCCACTGCACTTTTTTTTTGTGGTCAGTATATTCTTTCTCCGATTGTGTCACTAAAACTGTACACAATGGATGCAGGAGAAAGTGAGGACTGCAGATGCTGGAGATCAGAGTTGAAAATGTGTTGCTGGAAAAGCGCAGCAGGTCAGGCAGCATCCAAGGAGCAGGAGAATCGACGCTTCAGGCGTGAGCTTTTCCAGCAACACATTTTCACCAATGGATGCAGGTTTTCTCGCTGAGCTGGAAGGTTCATTTCCAGACATTTCATTACCTTACTAGGTAACATCTTCAGAGGACCTCATGCGAAGCAATGTTGAAAATTCATGCTTTCTATTCGTATGTTTGGGTTTCTTTGGGATGTTGATGTCATTTCCTGTGGTGATGTTATTTCCTGTGGTGAAGTCACTTCCTGTTCTTTTTCTCAGGGGGTAGTAGATGGGGTCTAACAATTAAAAGCGCGTCTAGTTAGATGTCTGTCAGAAATACATACGGATCCTCTCCATTGTTGCTGTTAATTTCTATTTATCCAATATCACACGCTGTATAATAGATTCCAACAGTTTCCCTGCAGTTGTCAAGTTAATTGATTGGCAGGTCTCCCAACTATGTCCTCTTCCCTTTTATAGATGCTTAGCTCCCTTCCATTAATCTATTGTGCTTGGACCACGTTCACTAACTTGTATTGATCTGCAATGGCTTCCGGCCTCTTCAGAATGCACAGGAAAATAAAACAGTCAGTCATCGACAGTGCAATTAATACTTCTATTACTGATTGATGTCTGAAATTTTAATATGAAGTACATCAGGATTGTCAGACTTAGCCATGCTCAATCCAGTCACTTTTTCAAATACTACCTTGTTACTGATATAAATTGACTTTATGTCTCTCGTTGCACAAGCCCTACATGATCACTTGGTATTACTGGGTGATTTTGTGGATCGTAATCCATGAAGACAGATGCATAGTCACTGATTATTTTCTTGGCCATTTCCCTGTTCTTCACAATAAACACTCCTCTCCCGATTACAAATTTCCATATTTGACCTTGCTTTTATTTTGTTTCCTTTGAAATACAGATTGTAGATTTATGCAGTGTTTTTGTTCCTGTTTGTTAGCATTCATGTTCTCTTTCTGATTTCCTTATCAGTTTCGTTGCCGTTGTTTCTGGATTGTGAATTTCTGAAAATTCTCAAGTTCCCAAAATGACTGAAATTCTTCTGAAGCCACTTCCTATGATTAATACATTTTCGATTTTGTTATGTAAAAAATCATTTTGTCACTTTCCCTTTCTTTGGTGTTTGTAGCTGAAATAAATAGACGTATTTTTCAGACTTTGTATTTCTTTAAATCTCTTGGTCCTGACCAGATATATTCAGGAACACTGCAGGAGGACAGGGAAGGAATTGCGGGGTCCCTGGCTGATATTTTTGCATCATACTTCGCCAACAGGTGTGGTCCCGGAGGACTGGAGGGTAGCGAATGCTGTGTCCTTACTCAAGAAGGGCTACGAAGAAAAACCTGGGAACTATAGACCAGGAAACTTAAAATCTGTAGTAGGTAACTTACTAGAAAAGGTTCTGAGAGATAAGACAGGGTGTGATTAGGAGTAAGATTAGAGTAGTGCTAGAAAATCACAGCAGGTCAAGCAGCATCCGAGGAACAGGAAAATCAATGTTTCAGGCAAAAGCCCATCATCAAATTCAGCACAGCTTTGTGCATGGGAGATCATGGCTCACAAATTTGTTTGAATTCTTTGATGATGTGAGCAGCAACGTTGAGGAGGTCCGGGTTGTATACGTAGTCTACATGGATTCCAGTAAGGCCTTCAAAAAGGTTACACATGGTACGCTGTTCTGGAAGGTTAGATCACATGAAATTGAGGAGGAGCTGCCAAATTAGATACAAAATTGTCTTGAAGGTAGGAAGCAGGGGGGTAATAGTAGAAGGATGTTTGTCAGCCTGGAGGCCTGTGACTAGTGGAATGCCTCACGGTTTAGTGCTGTGACCACTACATATTACATATATCTATGATGTAGATGAGAATGTACAGGCATGATTTGTAAGTTTGAAGATGACAAGAGTGGAGTTGAAATGCCCATCAGCCATGATTGAATGGCGGAGTGGACTCGATGGGCCGAATGTCCTTAATTCCACTCCTATATCTTCTGCTCTTATGATCTTATGGTCTTATGAGCTTGACTGATCTTTGATGGACAGGAGAGTAAATGTTTATTGGGAACAGACAGGAGACGGTTGGACAGACAAACTCAGATCAGTCATGAGCATTCTGAATGGTGCAGCCAAATGGCCAACTGCTGCCCCTCAGCCATGTGTTTTTCCTCAATTCATCCCTCAAGGCTGTTCCGGAGATATACTCTGCCCCTAACCCATGTGTACAGGAGCAGACATGTAACCAATTCATTGAGTTGTGTAAATCCAGTAATAGGATCATTGTATTCAGGCATTTCAATTCCAAACATTCATGACGGCAGTGAATATTTTTAAGAGGGAAAATATGTCTTGACATTTATTCCAGAAAACTTCGTATATCAATACGTTTCAGATACAAAAATAGGTGCCAGAAGAGCAGTGAACATGTAGGGCTAATCTCATGAAAGTTAGTGGAAGAATTAAAATGGGGTTAAAAAAGCATTAGCGGGCAATAGCTTCAATAATCCAAAGACATTTTATTGGTTTATTAAGGACAAGCGAAACAATAGGGAGTATTAGGGCCCGAGGATGCAGCCTGAGGACAGAGCCAGAGAATATGTTAAACACGTGCTTCACTTTGGAGAAGCAGTTCCTGGATTCACTCAGGCCCTAATAGAGTGCTTTAAGCAAAGTGACACACAAGCTGAGGAAGAATTGGACGTTTATGCAGGATAAAAAGTGGCAAATCCCTAGATCCGGATGAACTGTACCCTAGGCTGATGTGGAAGATGAGGGAAGAGTTTGCAGACTCCTAAAATCATTGTTTTTTTTTTATTTGGGATCTGGCCACAGAGTTGGTGTGATTGAATTTAATGTAGTTTCAAATTCCACACAGTGTGAGAAAAAAAAAGGCAATGGGTTTAAAGACCACCAAGTCTCACATCAGTGGGAGGAAAACAACTGTAGAAAATTGTGAAGGCTGATGAGGCTCGATCACTAAATATCTTCAAGGCTGAGATGGACAGATTTTTAAACAAGTGTTATGGGGAAAATGTAGGAAAGTGGAATGGAGGGTTGTCAGAATAAATATATGCAAATTGAAAGGAAAAAACAGACAGTGAGCGGATCGGCATACTGTCGCTCATATGTCCAAAGGTAAACTTTTTTTCCCAATAGCCTGTATTCAGTGAAATTTCAACCCCTTTCCCTAGGGAGTGAGACGCAGTTTGGAATGCAATCAGTAGATTCAAGGTATTCAGAAATGCAGTACTAATAGTCAGAAAAGACCAGAGGAATGCAAAAACGCGGTTTGGATGTCGGTGGAATACTTGCATCAGCGCAGTCACCACTACTAGAAGGAAGACCTCAGTAAGACACCTTCCAAGGTCAAGCGGTGACCTGCACTGACGAAGAGGTCATTATGTGCCTGGTGTCAAGGAGTGCTTCAGACCCTAACACTTTTTCCCTGCAGTGTCTTCCTCCTTCCCTCGCCAAAACTAAATGTGGATTTGTCCATAGATATGCTGCCAGTAGCAGAGTAGGTAGTCGTGCTTTGATTTGATTGGTTTCAGTGCGCAGCAGCTCAACAAAAGGTGCAGATAAGCTCAGGTAAACTCCTTTGAACTCTAGTCTTACAGCAGTCGAGATGGCAGTTAGGGCAGTCGCATGTTCCTCCTGCAGGATGTGGCAGTTCAGGGAGGCTTCAACTTCGTGATGAATACACGTGTTTGGGAAGTGCACCCAGCTCCAGGTGCTGGGAGACACGTTCGGGAGATGGAGCTGGATGTACTCCGAATCATCTGAGTTACTGAGAACTACATAGAAAAGGTTGAAGATGCTAAAGAGATGTGAATGCAAGTCTGGAGATGTCACAGAGGTAGGAACGCAAGGCTGGAGATGTTACACAGAGAGGAAAGCAAGGCTGGAGATGATACAGAGATAGGAAAGCAAGGCTGGAGATGTTACAGAGAAAAGCAAAGCTAGAGATATTACAGAGATAGGAAAGCCAGGCTGGAGATGTTACAGAGATTGGAAAGCAAGGCTGGAGATGTTATAGAGACAGGAAAGCAAATCTGGCGACAATATAGAGATAGGAAAGCAAGGCCGGAAATGATACAGAGATAGGAAAGCAAGGCAGGAGATGTTGCAGAGATAGGAAAGCAAGGCTGGAGATGTTACAAAGACAGGAAAGCAAGGCTGGAGATGTTACAGAGAAAGGAAAGCAAGTCTGGAGCTGTTACAGAGATGTGAAAACAAGACTAGAGATGTTACAGAGATAGGAAAGCAGTGCTGGAGATTTTACAGAAATAGGAGAGCAAGGCTAGCGATGTTACAGACAGAGGAAAGCAAGGCTGGAGATGTTACAGAGATACAAACACAAGGCTAGAGATGTTACAGAAATGGGAATGCAAGTCTGGAGCGGTTACAGAGATGTGAAAGCAATGCTGGAGATCTTACAGACAGGAAAGCAATGCTGGAGATGTTACAGAGAGAGAGGAACGCAAGGCTGGAGACGTTACAGTGATAGGAAAGCAAGGCTAGACATGTTACAGAAAAAGGAAAGCAAGGCTGGAGATGTTGCAGAGACAGGAAAGCAAGTCTGGATACGATACAGTGATAGGAAAGCAAGGCTGGAGATGATGCAGTGATAGGAATTCAAGGCTAGAGATGTTACAGAAAAAGGAAAGCAAGGTTGGAGATGTTACCGAGAAAGGAAAGCAGGGCCGGAGATGTTACAGAGTAAGGAAGGGAAGGCTGGAGATTTTACAGAGATAGGAAAGCAAGGCTAGAAATTTTACAAAAAAGGAAAGCAAGGCTGGAGATGTTACAGACAGAGGAGAGCAAGGCTGGAGATGTTACAGAGATAGGAAAGCAAGGCTGGAGATGTTACAGACAGAGGAGAGCAAGGCTGGAGATGTTACAGAGATAGGAAAGCAATGCTTGAGATTTTACAGAAAATGGAAAGCAATGCTTGAGATGTTACAGAGATATGAAAACAAGGCCAGAGATGATACAGAGATACAAACACAAGGCTAGAGATGTTACAGAGCTGGGAAAGCAAGTCTGAAGATTTTACAGAGACAAGAAAGCAATTCTGGAGATGTTACTGAGATAGGAACGCAAGGCTGGACATGTTACAGAGAGAGAGGAAAGCAAGTCTGGAGTTGTTGCACAGACAGGAATGCAAGGTTGCAGATGTTTTAGTGATCGGAAAGCAAGGCGAGATATGTTACAGAAAAAGGAAAGCAAGGGGGGAGATGTTACTGAGATAGGAAAGCAAGGCTGGAGATGTTACAGAGTAAGGAAGGGAAGGCAGGAGATTTGACCGAGATTGGAAAGCAAGGCTAGAGATATTACAGAGAGAGGAAATCAAGGCTGGAGATGTTACAGAGAAAGGATATGAAGGCAGGAGATTTTACAGTGATAGTAAAGCAAGGCTAGAGATGTTGCAGAGATAGGAAAGCAAGGCTGGAGATGTTACAGAGAGAGGAAAGCAAGGCTGGAGAAGTTACAGAGATAGGAAAGCAAGGCTGGAGAAGTTACAGAGATAGGAAAACAATGCTTCAGATGTTACAGAGATATGAAAGCAAGGCCGGAGATGATACAGAGATACAAACACAAGGCTAGAGATGTTACAGAGTTGGAAAAGCAAGACTGGAGTGGTTACAGAGAGGTGAAAGCAAGGCTGGCGATGTCACAGCGTTGGGAAAGCAAGTCTGTAGCTGTAACAGAGATGTGAAAACAAGGCTGGAAATGTCACAGAGATAGGAGACGATACAGAGATAAGAAAGCAAGGCTGGAGATTTTACAGAGACAGGAAAGCAATGCTGGAGATGTTATAGAGAGAGGAACGCAAGGCTGGAGACGATAAAGAGATAGGAAAGCACGGCTGGAGATGTTACAGTGATAGGAAAGCAAGGATCAAGATGTTACAGAGTTAGGAATGCAAGGCTAGAGATGTTACAGAAAAAGGTAAGCAATGCTGGAGATGTTAAAGAGATAGGAAAGCAAGGCCGGAGATGATACAGAGATACAAACGCAAGGCTAGAGATGTTACAGAGAGTGGAAAGCAAGGCTGCAGATGTTACAGAGATAGGAAAGGAAGGCAGCAGATTTTACAGAGATCGGAAAGCAAGGCTAGAGGTGTAACACAGATACAAAAGCAAGGCTGGAGACCTTGCGGAGAGAGAGGACAGCAAGGCTGGAGATGTTACATAGAGAGGAATGCAAATCTGGAGATGTTACAGAGATGTGAAAGCAAGGCTGGAGATGTTACGGAGAGAGAGGAAAGGCTGGAGATGTTACAGAGAGAGGAAAGCAAGGCTGGAGATGTTACAGAGAGAGGAAAGCAAGGCTGGAGATGTTACAGAGAGAGGAAAGCAAGGCTGGAGATGGTACAGAGAGAGGAACGCAAGGCTGGAGATGTTACAGAGAGAGGAAAGCAAGGCTGGAGATGTTACAGAGAGAGGAACGCAAGGCTGGAGATGGTACAGAGAGAGGAACGCAAGGCTGGAGATGTTACAGAGAGAGGAAAGCAAGGCTGGAGATGTTACAGAGAGAGGAACGCAAGGCTGGAGATGTTACAGAGAGAGGAATGCAAGGCTGGAGATGTTACAGAGAGAGGAACGCAAGGCTGGAGATGTTACAGAGAGAGGAAAGCAAGGCTGGAGATGTCACAGAGAGAGGCAAGCAAGGCTGGAGATGTTACAGAGAGTGGAAAGCAAGGCTGGAGATGTTACAGAGAGAGGAAAGCAAGGCTGGAGATGTTACAGTGATAGGAAAACAATGGTGGAGATGTTACAGAGATAGGAAAGCATGACTGGGTATGTTACAGAGAGAGGAAAGCAAGGCTGGAGATGTTACAGAGAGGGGCAAGCAAGGCTGGAGATGTTACAGAGAGGGGCAAGCAAGGCTGGAGATGTTACAGAGAGGGGCAAGCAAGGCTGGAGATGTTACAGAGAGGGGCAAGCAAGGCTGGAGATTTTACAGAGATAGGAAAGCAAGGCTAGAGATATTACAGAGAGAGGAAAGCAAGGCTGCAGATGTTCCAGAGATACAAAAGTAAGGATGGAGATGTTGTGGAGAGAGAGAGGAAAGCAAGACTAGAGATTTTACAGAAAAAGGAAAGCAAGGCTGGAGATGGTACAGAGATTGGAAAGGAAGGCTAGAGATGATGCAGAGATGAGAAAGCATTGCTGGAGACGTTGCAGAGCTAGGAAAGCAAGGCTGGAGATGTTACAGAGAGAGGAAAGCAAGGGTGGAGATGTTACAGAGATAGAAAAGCAAGGCTACAGATGTTACAGAGATACAAAAGCAAGGCTGGAGATGTTGCAGACAGATAGGAAAGCAAGGCTGGAAATTTGACAGAGTAAGGAAGGGAAGGCAGGAGATTTTACAGAGATAGGAAAGCAAGGCTAGAGATATTACAGAGAGTGGAAAGCAAGGCTAGAGATGTGACAGAGAAAGGATATGAAGGCAGGAGATTTTACAGAGATAGGAAAGCAAGGCTGGAGATGTTACAAAGATAGGAAAGCAAGGCTGGATATGTTGCAGAGATAGAAAAGCAATGCTTGAGATGTTACAGAAAATGGAAAGCAATGCTGGAGATGTTACAGAGATATGAAAGCAAGGCTGGAGACGATACAGAGATACAAACATAAGGCTAGAGATGTTACAGAGTTTGGAAAGCCAGTCTGGAGCGGTTACAGAGATGTGAAAACAAGGCTGGAGATGTTACAGAGATAGGAAAGCATTCTGGAGACGATACAGACATAGGAAAGCAAGGCTGGAGATGTTGCAGAGATTGGAAAGCAAGGCTGGTGATCGTACAGAGCTGGGAAAGCAAGTCTGGAGATTTTACAGAGATAGGAAAGCAATGCTGGAGATGTTACAGAGATAGGAAAGCAAGGTTGGAGATATTGCGGATAGACAGGAAAGCAAGGCTGGAGATGTTACAGAGTAAGGAAGGAAAGGCCGGAGATTTTATAGAGACAGAAAAGCAAGGCTGGAGATGTTACAGAGATACAAAAGCAAGTTTGGAGATATTGCGGAGAGACAGGAAAGCAAGGCTGGAGATGTTACAGAGTAAGGAAGGAAAGGCAGGAGATTTTACAGAGATAGGAAAGCAAGGTTGGAGATATTGCGGATAGACAGGAAAGCAAGGCTGGAGATGTTACAGAGTAAGGAAGGAAAGGCAGGAGATTTTACAGAGACAGGAAAGCAAGGCTGGAGATGTTACAGAGTAAGGAAGGAAAGGCAGGAGATTTTACAGAGATAGGAAAGCAAGGTTGGAGGTGTTGCGGAGAGATAGGAAAGGAAGGCTAGAGATGTTGCAGCGATAGGAAAGCAAGGCAGGATATGTTACAGAGATAGGAAAGCAAGGCTAGCTATGTTACAGACAGAGGAAAGCAAGGCTGGAGATGTTACAGACAGAGGAAAGCAAGGCTGGAGATGTTACAGAGACAGGAAAGCAATGCTTGAGATGTTACAGAGATATGAAAGCAATGCTTGAGATGTTACAGAGATATGAAAGCAAGGCCGGAGATGATACAGAGATACAAACACAAGGCTAGAGATGTTACAGAATTGGGAAAGCAAGTCTGGAGCGGTTACGTAGATGTGAAAACAAGGCTGGAGATGTTACAGAGATAAGAAAGCAAGGCTGGAGGTGTTGCATTAGGGAAAGCAAGTCTGGAGATTTTACAGAGACAGGAAAGCAAGGCTGGAGACGTTACAGAGAAACAAAAGCAAAGGCTGGAGATGTTACAGAGAGAGGAACGCAAGGCTGGAGACGTTACAGAGAAACAAAAGCAAAGGCTGGAGATGTTACAGAGAGAGGAACGCAAGGCTGGAGATGTCACAGAGAGAGGAAAACAACTCTGGATACGACACAGTGATAGGAAAGCAAGGCTAGAGATGTTACAGAGATAGGAAAGCAAGGCGAAAGACATTACAGAAAAAGGAAAGCAAGGCTGGAGATGTTACTGAGAAAGGAAACAGGGCCGGACATTTTACAGAGTAAGGAAGGTAAGGCAGGAGATTTTACAAAGATAGAAAAGCAAGGCGAGAGATATTACAGAGAGAGGAAAGCAAGGCTGGAGATGTTCCAGAGATACAAAAGTAAGGATGGAGATGTTGTGGAGAGAGAGGAAAGCAAGACTAGAGATTTTACAGAAAAAGGAAAGCAATGCTGGAGAGTTTACAGAGATAGAAAAGCAAGGCTGGAGATGTTACAGAGATAGAAAAGCAAGGCTAGCGATGTTACAGAGAGAGGAAAGCAAGGCTGGAGATGTTACTGAGAAAGGAAAGGAAGGCAACAGATTTTACAGAGATCGGAAAGCAAGGCTAGAGGTGTTACAGAGATACAAAAGCAAGGCTGGAGACGTTGCGGAGAGAGAGGACAGCAAGGCTGGAGATGTTATAGAGAGAGGAATGCAAATCAGATGTTACAAAGAGAGGAATGCAAATCTGGAGATGTTACAGAGATGTGAAAGCAAGGCTGGAGATATTACGGAGAGGGAGGAAAATCTGGAGATGATTCAGAAATAGGAAGGCAACGCTGGAGATGTTACAGAGAGAGGAAAGCAAGGCGAGAGATTTTACAGAAAAAGGAAAGCAAGGCTGGAGATGTCACCCAGACAGGAAAACAATGCTGGAGATGTTGCAGAGATAGGAAAGCAAGGCTGGAGATGTTACAGAGATAGGAAATCAAGGCTGGAGATGTTACAGTGATAGGAAAGCAAGACCGGAGATGTTACAGAGAGAGGAAAGCAAGTCTGGAGACGATACAGAGATAGGAAAGCAAGGATGGAGATGTTACAGAGCGAGGAAAGCAAGGCTAGAGATGTTACAGAGAAAGGAAAGGAAGGCAGGAGATTTTACAGAGATATGAAAGCAAGGCTGGAGATGTTCCAGAGAAAGGAAAGGAAGGCAGGAGATGTTACAGAGATACGAAAGCAAGACAAGAGATGTTACAGAGATACAAATGCAAGGCTAGAGCTGTTGCAGAGAGAGAGGAAAGCAAGGCTAGAGATTTTACAGAAAAAGGAAAGCAAGGGTAGGGATGTTACAGAGAGAGGAAAGCAAGGCTGGAGCTGTTGCGGAGAGAGAGGAAAGCAAGACTGGAGATGTTACAGAGATACAAAAGCAAGTTTGGAGATGTTGCGGAGAGATAGGAAAGCAAGGCTGGAGATGTTACAGTGATAGGAAAGCAAGGCTAGAGATATTACAGTGATAGGAAAGCACGACCAGAGATGTTACAGAGAGAGGAAAGCAAGTCTGGAGACGATACAGAGATAGGAAAGCAAGGCTGGAGATGTTACAGAGATAGGAAAGAAAGGCTGGAGATGTTACAGTGATAGGAAAGCAAGGCGAGAGATGTTACAGTGATAGGAAAGCACGACCGGAGATGTTACAGAGAGAGGAAAGCAAGTCTGGAGACGATACAGAGATAGGAAAGCAAGGCTGGAGACGATACAGAGATAGGAAAGCAAGGCTGGAGATGTTACAGAGATAGGAAAGCAAGGCTGCATATGTTACTTTGATAGGAAAGCACAGCTGGAGATGTTACAGTGATTGGAAAGCAAGGATCAAGATGTTACAGAGTTAGGAATGCAAGGCTAGAGATGTTACAGAAAACGGTAAGCAATGCTGGAGATGTTAAAGAGATAGGAAAGGAAGGCAGAAGATTTTACAGAGATAGGAAGGCAACGCTGGAGATGTAACAGAGAGAGGAAAGCAAGGCTGGAGATGTTACAGAGATAGGAAAACAATGCTGGAGATGTTGCAGTGATCGGAAAGCAAGGCTGAAGATGTTACAGTTAGGAATGCAAGGCTAGGGATGTTACAGAGAGAGGAAAACAATGCTGGAGATGTTGCAGTGATCGGAAAGCAAGGCTGAAGATGTTACAGTTAGGAATGCAAGGCTAGGGATGTTACAGAGAAAGGAATGCAAGGCTGGAGGTGTTACAGAGAGACGAAAGCAAGTCTGGATACGATACAGTGATAGGAAAGCAAGGCTGGAGATGTTACAGTGATACGAAAGCATGGCTAGAGACGTTACAGAAAAAGGAAAGCAAGGTTGGAGATGATATAGAGATAGGAAAGCAAGGCTGGAGATGTTGCAGAGATAGGAAAGCAAGGCTGGAGTTGTTACAGTGATAGGAAAGCAATGCTAGAGATGTTACAGAAAAAGGAAAGAAAGGCTGGAGATGATATAGAGATAGGAAAGCAAGGCTGGAGATGTTACAGAGAGAGGAACGCAAGTCTGGAGATGTTACAGTGATAGGAAAGCAACGCTAGAGATGTTACAGGAAAAGGAAAGAAAGGCTGGAGATGTTACTGAGAAAGGAAAGCAGGGCCAGAGATGTTACAGAGTAAGGAAGGGAAGGCTGGAGATTTTACAGAGATAGGAAAGCAAGGCTAGAGATATTACAGAGAGAGGAAAGCAAGCTTGTAGATGTTACAGAGAAAGGAAAGGAAGGCTAGAGATATTACAGAGAGAGGAAAGCAAGCTTGTAGATGTTACAGAGAAAGGAAAGGAAGGCTAGGGATGTTACAGAGAGAGGAAAGCAATGCTGGAAATGTTGCAGAGATCGGAAAGCATGACTGGAGATGTTACAGAGAGAGGAAAGCAAGGCTGGAGATGTTACAGAGATAGGAAAGCATGACTGGATATGTTACAGAGAGAGGAAAGCAAGGCTGGAGATGTTACAAAGAAAGGAAAGGAAGGCAGGAGATTTTACAGAGATACGAAAGCAATGCTGGAGATGTTACAGAGAGAGGAAAGCAAGGCTGGAGATGTTACAGAGAGAGGAAAGCAAGGCTGGAGATGTTACAGAGAGAGGAAAACAATCCTGGAGATTTTGCAGAGATAGGAAAGCAAGGCTAGAGATGTTACAGAGATAGGAAAGCATGACTGGATATGGTACAGAGAGAGGAAAGCAAGGCTGGAGATGTTACAGAGAGAGGAAAGCAAGGCTGGAGATGTTACAAAGAAAGGAAAGGAAGGCAGGAGATTTTACAGAGATACGAAAGCAAGGCTGGAGATGTTACAGAGATAGGAAAGCCAGGTTAGAAACGTTGCAGAGATCGGAAAGCATGACTGGAGATGTTACAGAGAGAGGAAAGCAAGTCTGGAGACGATAAAGAGATAGGAAAGCAAGGCTGAAGATGTTACAGAGATAGGAAAGCAAGGATCAAGATGTTACAGAGTTAGGAAAGCAAGGCTGGAGATGTTACTGAGAAAGGAAAGGAAGGCAGCAGATTTTACAGAGATCGGAAAGCAAGGCTAGAGGTGTAACAGAGATACAAAAGCAAGGCTGGAGACCTTGCGGAGAGAGAGGACAGCAAGGCTGGAGATGTTACATAGAGAGGAATGCAAATCTGGAGATGATACAGAGATGTGAAAGCAAGGCTGGAGATGTTACGGAGAGAGAGGAAAGTCTGGAGATGATACAGAGAGAGGAAAGCAAGGCTGGAGATGTTACAGAGAGAGGAAAGCAAGGCTGGAGATGTTAGAGAGAGAGGAACGCAAGGCTGGAGATGTTACAGAGAGAGGAAAGCAAGGCTGGAGATGTTACAGAGAGAGGCAAGCAAGGCTGGAGATGTTACAGTTAGGAATGCAAGGCTAGGGATGTTACAGAGAAAGGAATGCAAGGCTGGAGGTGTTACAGAGAGAGGAAAGCAAGGCTGGAGATGTTACAGTTAGGAATGCAAGGCTAGGGATGTTACAGAGAAAGGAATGCAAGGTTGGAGGTGTTACAGAGAGAGGAAAGCAAGTCTGGATACGATACAGTGATAGGAAAGCAAGGCTGGAGACGTTACAGTGATACGAAAGCATGGCTAGAGACGTTACAGAAAAAGGAAAGCAAGGTTGGAGATGATATAGAGATAGGAAAGCAAGGCTGGAGATGTTACAGAGAGAGAGGAAAGCAAGTCTGGAGATGTTGCATTGATAGGAAAGCAAGGCTGGAGGTGTTACAGTGATAGGAAAGCAACGCTAGAGATGTTACAGAAAAAGGAAAGCAAGGCTGGAGATGTTACTGAGAAAGGAAAGCAGGGCCAGAGATGTTACAGAGTAAGGAAGTGAAGGCTGGAGATTTTACAGAGATAGGAAAGCAAGGCTAGAGATATTACAGAGAGAGGAAAGCAAGGCTGGAGATGTTACAGAGAAAGGAAAGGAAGGCTAGAGATATTACAGAGAGAGGAAAGCAAGCTTGTAGATGTTACAGAGAAAGGAAAGGAAGGCTAGGGATGTTACAGAGAGAGGAAAGCAATGCTGGAAATGTTGCAGAGATCGGAAAGCATGACTGGAGATGTTACGGAGAGTGGAAAGCAAGGCTGGAGACGATAAAGAGATAGGAAAGCAAGGCTGCATATGTTACTTTGATAGGAAAGCACGGCTGTAGATGTTACAGTGATAGGAAAGCAAGGATCAAGATGTTACCGAGTTAGGAATGCAAGGCTAGAGATGTTACGGAAAACGGTAAGCAATGCTGGAGATGTAAAAGAGATAGGAAAGCAAGGCTGCATATGTTACTTTGATAGGAAAGCACGGCTGGAGATGTTACAGTGATAGGAAAGCAAGGATCAAGATGTTACAGAGTTAGGAATGCGAGGCTAGAGATGTTACAGAAAACGGTAAGCAAGGCTGGAGATGTTACTGAGAAAGGAAAGGAAGGCAGAAGATTTTACAGAGATCGGAAAGCAAGGCTAGAGGTGTAACAGAGATACAAAAGCAAGGCTGGAGACGTTGTGGAGAGAGAGGACAGCAAGGCTGGAGATGTTACATAGAGAGGAATGCAAATCTGGAGATGTTACAGAGATAGGAAAGCATGACTGGATATGTTACAGAGATAGGAAAGCAAGGCTAGAGATGTCACAGAGAGAGGCAAGCAAGGCCAGAGATGATACAGAGATAGGAATGCAATGCTGGCGGTGTTGCAGAGAACGAAGGAACGAGATTGTACAGAGATACGAAAGCAAGGCTAGAGATGTTACAGAGATACAGAGATACAAATGCAAGACTGGAGATGTTACAGTGATAGGAAAGCAAGGCGAGAGATGTTACAGTGATAGGAAAGCAAGGCGAGAGATGTTACAGTGATAGGAAAGCAAGGCGAGAGATGTTACAGTGATAGGAAAGCAAGGCGAGAGATGTTACAGTGATAGGAAAGCACGACCGGAGATGTTACAGAGAGAGGAAAGCAAGTCTGGAGATGTTAAGTTAGGAAAGCAAGGCTAGGGATGTTGTGGAGAGAGGAAAGCAAGGCTAGAGACTTTACAGAGAAAGGAAAGGAAGGCAGGAGATTTTACAGAGATACGAAAGCAAGGCTAGAGATGTTACAGAGATACAAACGCAAGGCTAGAGACTTTACAGAGAAAGGAAAGGAAGGCAGGAGATTTTACAGAGATACGAAAGCAAGGCTGGAGATGTTACAGAGATAGGAAAGCCAGGTTAGAAATGTTGCAGAGATCGGAAAGCATGACTGGAGATGTTACAGAGAGAGGAAAGCATGTCTGGAGACGATAAAGAGATAGGAAAGCAAGGATGCATATGTTACTTTGATAGGAAAGCACGGCTGGAGATGTTACAGTGATAGGAAAGCACGACCGGAGATGTTACAGAGAGAGGAAAGCAAGTCTGGAGACGATACAGAGATAGGAAAGCAAGGATGGAGATGTTGCAGAGATCGGAAAGCAAGGCTAGAGATGTTACAGAGAGAGGAATGCAAGGCTGGAGATGTTACAGAGAGAGGAAAGCAAGGCTAGAGACTTTACGGAGAAAGGAAAGGAAGGCAGGAGATTTTACAGAGATACAAAAGCAAGGCCGGAGATGATACAGAGATACAAACGCAAGGCTAGAGATGTTACAGAGAAAGGAAAGGAAGGCAGGAGATGTTACAGAGATAGGAAAGCATGACTGGATATGTTACAGAGAGAGGAAAGCAAGGCTGGAAATGTTACAAAGAAAGGAAAGGAAGGCAGGAGATTTTACAGAGAGAGGAAAGCAAGGCTGGAGACTTTACAGAAAAAGGAAAGCAAGGCTGGAGATGTTACAGACAGAGGAAAGCAGTGCTTGAGATTTTACAGAAAATGGAAAGCAAGGCCGGAGATGATACAGAGATACAAACACAAAGCTAGAGATGTTACAGAGTTGGGAAAGCAAGTCTGGAGCGGTTACAGAGATGTGAAAACAAGGCTGGAGATGTTACAGAGATAGGAAAGCATTCTGGAGACGATACAGAGATAGGAAAGCAAGGCAGGAGATGTTACAGAGAGAGGAAAGCAAGGCTAGAGATGTTACAGAGATACAAAAGCAAGGCTGGAGACGTTGCGGAGAGAGAGGACAGCAAGGCTGGAGATGTTACATAGAGAGGAAGGCAAGTCTGGAGACGATACAGAGATAGGAAAGCAAGGCTGGATATGTTACAGAGAGAGGAAAGCAAGGGTGGAGATGTTACAGAGATGGGAAAGGAAGGCAGGAGATTTTGCAGAGAGAGGAATGCAAGGCTAGGGATGTTACAGAGATACAAAAACAAGGCTGGATATGTTGCGAAGAGAGAGGAAAGCAAATCTGGAGATGTTACAGAGATAGGAAAGCAACGCTGGAGATGTTCCAGAGAGAGGAAGGCAAGGCTGGAGATGTTAGAGAGAGAGGAAAGCAAGGCTGGAGATGTTCCAGAGGTAGGAAAGCAAGGCTGGAGATTTTAGAGAGAGAGGAATCCAGTCTTGGCGATGTTACAGAGATCGGAAAGCAAGTCTGGAGAATCCATACTGAGTGGGCCACTTTAAAACCACCACCCAGAAGGGCTCAGCCGCAGCATTGCTGATTGATGTGGTTGGGTTCAAACGGTTATAGCTGCTTGACTGGGTCTGCACTGGGTCAGGAAGGAACGACTGACAGGGAGAAACATACTTTACCTCATCTTCACCAATCTACCAGCTGCAGACACATTGCATGATGACCATATTGGGAACAGTGACTACCGCACACAGTATTTCCGGAGATAAAGCCCCACTTTTATGTTGTGAAGTGTGTGTGTGCGTGATACGCATGAGCGCACATGTGAGAAATACTATCACCATTCTAAACGGAACAGATTTCAAAAAGATCTAGAACTCGGCACTGGCCTATGTGAAGTGATGTGAGTCATAACTTACAGAAGCAGATTTTTTTACTCTGCATAGTTTTCACTGTCCATGCCTGGCATACGCTCCACTTTACCCTTACCATCAGGCCAGGGGATAAACCCTTGTGTGTCCGGGTATGTCCTGTACACACACAGACAAAACATCAGACAATTCAATGATTGCCCCATTGCTCTAATCCCTGTCATTAATAAATTGATGAAGATGTCATCTACAGTGGGATCAAGCAGCACTTCCTCAACACCAACCTGATCACTGAAGCTCAGTTTGGGCACTCATCCCTTGGGCTCATTGCACCCTGGGTTTAATGATGTACAACATGAAAACACACAGCTGAAATCTCGAGGGTTGGCGACAATGACTGCACTGAACAGCATCATAACTGCATTTGACCAAATGTCGTAACCAGGATTAACAGCAAAACTGGAGCAAATAGGAATCGTCTGCACTGGCTGAAGTTATATCTGAAAGGAAGGTGGCTGGGGTTGGTGGGGAGCAGACATCTCAGCTCCAGGACAGGCCTGCAGCAATTCCTCGGAGAGGGGTTTCTGAGTAAACCTGAAGATCAAAATTGGAAAGGTAGGGCACCATACCCCGACAGGGTGATAGGGCTGCTCTCTCGTTAGACAGAGATGACTGGTGGCAGTTTAACTGCACAGTCATCATGCCTCAAGTAAGGGAGAGGACAGTACTTTAGTCACCCCAGTCAGTGCAGGAATTGAACCAACGCTGTAGGCATTAATATCTAGCTGTACAACTGATTGAGATAACCAAGTCCTCCCTCAGCTCCGTGGGGAAGATCCTGTAACATTATTCTGCTTAGATATGTTGTTTGACAAATCTGGACCAGGTAGAACTAGAAACAAGTTTCCTAGCTTAGAGAGAGGGACAGCATCGATGAGCCATAAGAGTGCTCTTTGCCCATGGCCCAATCATAAATGACCATTCCTACACTGTAAATTCACAAGTGGGAATGTTTGCCAATGATTGGACAATGTTCAACACCATTCGTGATTTACTCAGATCCTGAAGCAGTCCTTGTCCAAATGCAACAGGACCTGGACATATGCAGGTGTGTGCTTAACAGTGACAATACCATTTGCATTACACACGTGCCAGGCAATGATTACCTCTAAAAATAGAAAATTGAACCATATCTTCCAACGTTCAATGCCACCACCATAACTGAACACCCACCTAGCAGAATCCCAGAGATTCCCGTTATCCAGAACTGGACTGACCATATAATTTCATTACCATTCCTGTGAAGGGATTATACTAAAACGTCGATTCTCCTGTACCTCAGATGCTGTCTGACCGGTTGTGCTTTTGCCAGTGCCACGCTTTGATACATTTAAATTGATTGGCAGCAAGAATATGTCAGGAGCTAGGAATCCTGCAGAAATAACTTACCTCATGGTTTCTGAAAGCCTGCACACCATCTATAAGACACATATTGAATGTGTGTGTGATGAAATACCCCCATTTGCCTGTGTGAATGCAGCTTCATCCCTCACCCACTGACACTTAGTAGCAGCAAAGTCTGCCATCTACACGGTGCTCTGCAGAAATTTACCAAGGCTCCTTACAACATACCTCCGAAACCACGACAATCAAGAAGGGCAAGGGAAGCAGACACATGGGATCATCACCAAATTCACGTTCCATTTCAAGCCACCCACGAAATTGCTGTTCTGTCAGTGTCACTGTTTCAACCTCCCTCCGGAATGCACATCGACAGCACATGGACGGCAGCGGGTCAATATGGCAGCTCACCCCCACCTTCTCAAGGACAATATGGGATGGGCAATAAATACCATCCCAATCATATCCTATGAATAAATTAAAATGAAAAATATTCATGCCCATAGCTGGACACTGTGCTTTGGGTTTTGTGTGCTCAGGCTGGTGGGGTCCAAGCGGTACCTTGCTTTTTGTGAACAGCTGAAGGGAAATGATGTTTGAAACAATCTGTCCATCCCTCAGATGCATGGCCTACATATTCAACATCACACAGACACTGCCATTCACATCCCACATTACTGAGCTCTGAGATAGAAAGAAGCAATTCAAAATGTACTCATGTCTGACTGTAACATGTTTAAATACACAGTGATATTGTTGCTGTGAAAATTATTATGAGTGAATATTAGCCGGGAGAAAGTGAGGACTGCAGATGCTGGAGATCAGAGTCAAAAAGTGTGGTTCTGAAAAAAAACACAACCGTTTAGGCAGCATCTGAGGAACAGGAGAGTTGACTATTCGTTCACAATACTAATACAAGGGAAAATAGTTGCATATTTTCAAAGACCTTGTACTTAATAATCTTCTAGTCTTGGTAGTGGCAATGAGGCTCATCATTTCAATGCTCCTTCCTGTGAATTGGGCACTGTTTTCATCATATTATTGTTATAAAAGTGAACTAAATAAAGGGGCGATATAATGCTTATTGGACAATCTAAAAGTTGGTATTATGAAAGGCTATCGAAACTTCAGCAAAGAGACTTGGCTGTTCATGGTTAGAACAATGCTGTAAACATTTACACAGACATTTCCAGCTCAAGTCGCACACAAGGTTGTTGGGCTGGGATCATACTGGCCATCAATGGAGCTGCACAATTCTGTTTGGATACTGACATTGTGGGGCTAACATACACTGGATATGGTTTTTGAGGGATTCAGTGTAAGATGCCATGTGCTGCAGGAGCCCATCACCTTTATAAACACTTCATTCAGGATCGGGTCTAAGGAGCAGAATTACAGAGTTCAGGTGGCACACAGAAGAGATATATTTCCAAGACAGGGTTGTTGACAGGTCATTGTTACAAATGTTGGACTGCATCTGGACCAGTGCTATGTTCTAGTCCAATGACCAATCTGCAACAACACACATCTCCCCGTTGTTCAGGTATGTCTCTAACCAGAGCTGAAAAATGTTTTGCTGGAAAAGTGCAGCAGGTCAGGCAGCATCCAAGGAGCAGGAGAATTGACGTTTCAGGAATACGCCTTTCTTCAGGTTTGCTTCACACCCCGACATACCTCCCACTGTACAGTAGCCACCATGGCCCGACATACCTCCCACTGTACAGTAACCATCACACCCCGACATACCTCCCACTGTACAGTAACCATCACACCCCGACATACCTCCCACTGTACAGTAACCATCACGGCCCGACATACCTCCTACTGTACAGTAACCATCACAGCCCGACATACCTCCCACTGTACAGTAACCATCACACCCAGACATACCTCCCACTGTACAGTAACCGTCACACCCCGACATCCCTCCCACTGTACAGTAACCATCACACCCCGACATACCTCCCACTGTAAAGTAACCATCACACCCCGACATACCTCCCACTGTACAGTAACCATCACGGCCCGACATACCTCCCACTGTACAGTAACCATCACACCCCGACATACCTCCCACTGTACAGTAACCATCACGGCCCGACATACCTCCCACTGTACAGTAACCATCACAGCCCGACATACCTCCCACTGTACAGTAACTGTCACGGCCCGACATACCTCCCACTGTACAGTAACCATCACGGCGCCACATACCTCCCACTGTACAGTAACCGTCACGGCCTGACATACCTCCGACTGTACAGTAACCATCACACCCCGACATACCTCCCACTGTACAGTAACCATCACGGCCCGACATACCTCCCACTGTACAGTAACCATCACACCCCGACATACCTCCCACTGTACAGTAACTGTCACACCCCGACATACCTCCCACTGTACAGTAACCATCACATCCAGACATACCTCCCACTGTACATTAATCGTCACGGCCCGACATACCTCCCACTGTACAGTAACTGTCACGGCCCGACATACCTCCCACTGTACAGTAACCATCACACCCCGACATACCTCCCACTGTACAGTAAGTGTCACACCCCGCCATACCTCCCACTGTACATTAACCATCACACCCCGACATACCTCCCACTTTACAGTAACCATCACACCTCGACATACCTCCCACTGTACAGTAACCATCACACCCCGACATACCTCCCACTGTAGAGTAACCATCACACCCCGACATACCTCCCACTGTACAGTAACCATCGCACCCCGACATACCTCCCACTGTACAGTAACCATCACACCTCGACATATCTCCCACTGTACAGTAACCATCACACCCCGACATACCTCCCACTGTACAGTAACCATCACACCCCGACATACCTCCCACTGTACAGTAACCATCACGGTCCGACATACCTCCCACTGTACAATAACCATCACACCCCGACATACCTCCCATTGTACAGTAACCATCACACCCAGACATACCTCCCTCTGTACAGTAACCATCACACCCCGACATACCTCCCACTGTACAGTAACCATCACACCCCGACATACCTCCCATTGTACAGTAACCATCACACCCCGACATACCACCCACTGTACAGTAACCATTACACCCCGACATACCTCCCACTGTACAGTAACCATCACGGCCCGAGATCCCTCCCAATGTACAGTAACCATCACGGCCCGATATAACTCCCACTGTACAGTAACCACCACACCCCGACATACCTCCCTCTGTACAGTAAACGTCACGGCCTGCCATACCTCCCACTGTACAGTAACCACCACACCCCGACATACCTCCCACTGTACAATAACCATCACGGCCCGACATACCTCCCACTGTACAGTAACCATCACACCCCGACATACCTCCCACTGTACAGTAACCATCACACCCCGACATACCTCCCACTGTCCAGTAACCATCACACCCCGACATACCTCCCACTGTACAGTAACCATCACACCCCGACATACCTCCCACTGTACAGTAACGACCACACCCCGACATACCTCCCACTGTACAATAACCATCACGGCCCGACATACCTCCCACTGTACAGTAACCATCACACCCCGACATACCTCCCACTGTCCAGTAACCATCACACCCCGACATACCTCCCACTGTACAGTAACCATCACACCCCGACATACCTCCCACTGTACAGTAACTATCACACCCCAACATACCTCCCACTGTACAGTAACCATCACACCCCGACATACCTCCCACTGTACAGTAACTATCACACCCCGACATACCTCCCACTGTACAGTAACCATCACACCCCGACATACCTCCCACTGTACAGTAACCATCACGGCCCGAGATCCCTCCCACTGTACAGTAACCACCACGGCCCGATATAACTCCCACTGTACTGTAACCATCACGAGCAGCACGGTTGCTCAGTGGATTGCACTGCTAGCTCACAGCACCAAGGTCCTGGGGTGACTGTCTGTGTGGAGTTTGCACGTTCACCCTGTGTCTGTTTGGGTTTCCTCCCACAGTCCAACGATGTGCAGATCAGGTGAATTGGCCATAATTAATTTCCCGTAGTGTTAGGTGCTTTAGCCAGAGGGAAATGGGTCTGGGTGGATTACTCCACTGAGGGTTGGTGTGGACTATTCGGGCTGATGGGCCTGTTTCCACACTGTAGGGAATCTAGTCTCCTCTCCAAGGTTCAATTCAGGAATATGATGGAATAATCATTTGTCTGAATGAGTGCAGCTCCAACAGTACTCTAATAGGGACTTATTCGTGATAGGCAGTTGTGTGGGGAACATCATGTGTCACAAACTTGATTGAACATTTTGAGGGAGTGACAAAGTTGGTTGATGAGGGCATGGGGCTGGATGTTGCCATTTGGACCTTAGCAAGGCCTTTGATATGGTTCCTTATGCAGGGAGGTGAAATGAAAAGGGATCAGCGGTCAGTTAGTAAGATGGATAGAGAACTACTTGGTCATAGAATAAAGAGTAATGGTGGAACAGTGTTTTGTGATTGGAGACCTGTAAATAGATTAGCGGAGTTGCAGATTGTGAGGATCATTGCCAGAGAATACAGTAGGATATAGGTGGGCTGCAGACTTGGACAGAGAAAACACAGATGTAACTTTATCTGGACAACTGTGACGTGATGTGTTTTAGAAGGTCTAATGCAGGAGGGAAGTGTACAGTGGATGGAAAAACTACTGATTGCATCAGCATCCGAAGGGATCTTGGTGTACAGCTCCACAGTTCCCTGAAAGTGGTAACACGGGTGGAGAGGGTGATCAAGAAGACTGACGGCAAACTTGCAGACAGGCATCAGAGCATACAGTATGAAAATTAGCAGGTCATATTGCAGCTGTAGAGTAGCTTAGTTCGGGCACATTTAGAATATTGTGTACAGTACTGGTTGCCACACCAGCAGAACGATGTGAAAGTGTTGGAGAGGGTATGGAAAAGGTTTCCCAGGATGTTGCCTGGTTTGGAGGGTATTAGTCAGAAGGAGAAATTGAACAAACATGGTTTGTTTGCACCTGGGCATCATTGACTATGGGGCTACCTGATAAATATTTGCAAAATTATCAGAGGCAGAGATAGAAGGACAGTTAGAGGCTTTTTTTCCCCAGAGTAGAAATATCAATTACTCAAGACCGTAGGTTTTTGATAAAAGGGAGAAAGTTTAGGAGATATGATCGGTAAGGTTTATTTTGCTTTTCCAGACAGAATGTGCAAGTGCCTGGAATGCACTGATAGAGGAGAAGGAGCCAATATAGCAAGGTTTAAGAGGGATCTTGGCACAAGTATAAGTAAGTAGGAAACAGAATGACATAGAGGGTGTCGGAGCAAAAGCGTTCTTTTTAACTTTAGAACGGCATCATGTGTCAGTGTGGTCTTGCTGGGATGAAGGGCCTGTTCCTGTGCTGGACTGATCTCGAAAACAAGGGAGTGGCGAGATGTTGACTGAATGATTACTGATGATCAACAGCCACATTCAGTGAGTCTCTCCTCAACAACTTGCAGTTTCATACCCTCCCTCCCACAGTAGGGAAACTCAATATGGAGAATTTGACGTGAAAGTCCGAGCTGGTAACTGGTGACTCCATCTCGCCCTGCGCTCCTACGGCCTTCTATCTTGGACATCAACGTCTCGGTGGACACTGCACTGAGAGAAGCTGCATGTAATCCACACTCACCAATGCTGACATCTGACACGTCAGCCTCACCACGCCATCCCAGAATATCTCCGTCCCACTGACAGTATACATTTGTACTTCAATGCTGCAGCTCAGGGTCCACTGACAACTCTCATTGCAATGCCGCTGCAAGGCCACTGTGCTCAGGGACACACCCAGCTCATGGACTATCCCTCTGGGCTGCTCACTCCGTGTTTGTACACACTCAATGATGCTGCAAGGACACTGAGCTTAGGCACACACCCAGTTCATGGACCGTCCGTCTGGGCTACTGACTCTGTGTTTGTACACATTCACTTTGAGCTGATTTGAATGCTGACAGAATTATTGCTTTGCCTTACCCTGTCTTTAGTAGTGTTACCCCTCAGCCAGAGCGACCAGGTTCACCCTCCTGCTGTATTGTTTTGGTGTTTAGCACAGACACAAACCCAGGAAGCTTGATATCATTGTCACGGTGCCCAGTAGTGAGACAAGGGGACTCAGATCCCAATCCGGGAGCTTGTATGTGGTCAGTCAGGCTCCTTCCCCTGTGAGGGGGATGAGGAGCTGAATGTTGGGGAGAGCCATGCCTCGTTTGGCTCTTTCTCTCCGATTGCGGAATGGATCCTTCTGGAATGTGAAAATTAACAAATGTTATAAAGGGAGATGGAAAAGGTTGGTACAGCTGTTAGTGCTGGGACAGCTGGGGGAAGGTGGCAAGGTATCCTGAGTGAGTGAGTGGGCAGCACAAACACCAACGCAGAGTGACAGAGAAGCGGTTCGAGAAAGACTGAGAGAAGATGCTGCATTCAGTGAGAGTGGGAGAACATAAGCCTTGGTGGGAGGTGGGTGCAGTAACAGAGAGAGCATGAGGGCGAGGTCATTAAGTGCAGATGGTGGCACTTACCATGGTGGAGGGGAGACGGTCACTGACCTGCTTCCTACACTGCTGGGCATTCACCAAGAAGGCTGACACCTCACTGACTAGGGAACCCCCTCGGACCAAGCTGGCAGGGTATAATGTCATGGCCTCCCCTGCCAGTCCTGGAGGAAGATAATGTTCCTCTCCTGCACCATGTCATACACCAGAAACTCTGAGGCTTGGCCACAAAGTGAAGCTCCAGTTTTACCCTCTCTGCCATGTCCAGGGCAGTTTCAGAGTGATAATCCAAGTGTGCAATGACTTTTTAAAGATGGCCACTGGAACAGGGAGGCTGGTGCATTCTGGGAAATCCAGGCAGTGGGTGGTTGTTATGACAAAAGGAAAAATCATCACCTTAGTGTCAGATGAGCGGAAGAGCACACGGTCAGGAAGGGTAGTTAATGAAGCAGATTGTGGATGGCATCATGAGAAAATGCACTTCACCTTGTGGAGAGAAACCCTCCAGGAAACCCGACTAAAATCGGACTTGACCAAATCAAAAGATGGTTTAGACCCCTGTCTGTCTGAACCAAAATAGGGATGCAGTGTGAAATATTGGGAGCAACAAACTTGGAGCGGAGAATCATAAGGAGATTCAAATCCTCAAAAAGGGGTAACACAATGTTCCAAACTGTTAAATAAAGCCGAGGAAAATGCCCTGCCTTATAGTTACCC
This sequence comes from Chiloscyllium punctatum, assembly GCF_047496795.1. NCBI lineage: Eukaryota > Metazoa > Chordata > Chondrichthyes > Orectolobiformes > Hemiscylliidae > Chiloscyllium > Chiloscyllium punctatum. Next base: position 1,819,229 of record NC_092751.1, read on the forward strand.
ACATTATCCAATCCTCACTGGATGCAGGGATGGTGCCGGAAGCCTGGAGAATGGCTAACACTGCAGCTTTGTTTAATGTCGAGCAAGGGACTGACAATAGGTCGCGGCTGGAATTCTGAGACAGTGGATGAACGGTCACTGAGAAAGTCCCGGGATTTGTTCAAGGAAGATTCTGTGTAATTAATCTGACTGTGTCGGTTTGAGGCAGTAACTTGTAACTGCATGTGACTTACATGGATTTGACGAGAGATCCCATGGGAGCCTATTTAAAAACAGCAACTATGGGGTCCAGCTGAATGGAGCAAACAACCCAGAGAAGTGCAAGGCAATGCATTTGGGGACATCAACAAAAGAGAGGAATGGACAATAAATGAGAGAATAGTCTGTGGTGGGCGGATAAATGAAGGTAGCTGGAAACATCAATCATCTCGTTAATGCAACAATTGGCATTATTTCCTCTATCAGACAAAATACGGAACTTCAGAGTAGGAAGCTTATCGTGGAACTGTATAAATAATGAGCTCAGTCACAGCTTGGAGACTGTGTACATTTCTGGTCATCCCATCACATGGAAGGGTGGAATTGGACTAGAGAGGGTCCAGAGGAGATTCTCCTCCCTGTGACAGTGGAAGTGCAGTTATGGGGAACGATTGGAACGGAGGATGCTCAGAGGAGATTTGATTGGGGTGCACATATTGTCAGGAGCCTGGGTACAAAGGGAGAGAATACCTTGTTCCTGTTGGAGAGCTCAGTTACCAGTGGTGTATATTTAATGTAATTGGTTGAAATATTTGCGAGTTTGTGAGGAAAGTTGTTATTTCACCCAGAGTATGGTCGGGATCTGGGAGTCACACATGGAAGTGGAGTAGAGGCAGAAACTCTCAAACCATTTTAAAAAGGTGCCGGGATCTGCAGCTCAAGTCCGACACTGTCTGGGGAGACAGAACTGGGGCTTCAAACAACAATGTTACATCTTGTCCAATGCAGACAGTGGACAGAGTAATCTCCTCTGTACTGTGCTATTTACTGAAATTTTCAAAGGTTACCAACATCTGATAGGATCAATACACAGGGATGAGGGGTGAGGGCAGGGGGTAGCAGTGTGCGAATTGATTAGCATCACAATAATACTGATCCCATTCTTTTACACAATGCTACTTCACTGTGTTGGCCTGCTTAGCCTTCCTGTAGAAATGGGGAAAACCTTTGATTATCCAGTTCTCAGTCGTGGGCACACTACAGCCACATCTCCACAATCCCAGCTCCATCTGATCTAGCTATTTAAAGCTACCATTTCACTGGCCTTGTTGAAAGGTTCCCAGCTCCATTCTTGCCCTATTGAAGGTATTGAAGGCTGATCGCAGTCAACTAATGTTTCTCACTCTCAATTATTGTATATCATTCTCTACCATCATTCTGAACTTTACAATAAAATGATCGCTGCACCCCAAAACGTTCCCCTACTGACACTGCATCCACTTGCCCCATCTCTTTCCCAAGGACCAGGTCCAACAGTGCATACTCTCTTAGGCTGGACACATACTCCTGAAGTGAGCTCTCCTCCATATAATCCAGGGATACTGGCCCCTCATGACCCTGCACCACCAATAACCCAGTCAATATCTGGATAAATTAAGTTTCTCAGTATAACTAATCTGTAGTATTATCATCGCTCGCAAATGCCCCTGCATATTTATTCTCTCCATCCTTTCCAATGGTGGCTGGCTGATAGACTGTACCTCAGTGTAATTGTACACTTTTTGTTCTGTAACTCCAGCCAAATTCATTCCGTCCTTGGATGGATCCTCATTCCCTTGGACCCCTTAACTAACGCTAATCTCAACCAGTACTTCTACCTTCATCTATTCCTTTCCCTACTATTATTTTGGAATCCTTTATACCTGGAAATATTTAACACAAAGGCCTGCCATTGCCTGAGCCAGCTATCGGTGATCAGTACATCAGATTTCCACACACCAATCTGCATCTGGGACGCCCCACATCCCGAGTATTTATGTCCATGTCCATGAGGCTTTCTTTCTCATTCCATCTTGCACTGATAAACTTGTTGTTGTAAATTAGTACCAACTATATCTCCCATTATTTTGAGATTCCTGGTAGTCTCCTCTACTATTCCTTTTTGGATCCTAAGCACACGCCAAGTTATTTTCAATCACTCCCAAACACCCCGTAAGAGATTTAGTCCTGGTTCTGTCACGTTAGCTCATCCAGCTTGTACAGCTGCTGCCTTCCCCAGAATCAGTCCCAATGTCCCAGGAATCTGAAGCCCTTCCTGCTGCACCATCGTTCCAGTCACACTCTCATCTACCTAAAACTCCGAGTTCTGTTCTCACTTAGACACGGCACTGGCAGTAACCAAGGGATTGCTACATTTGAGGTCCTGCTTGCTTACCATCCACCAAGCTCCCTAAATTCTGATTTCCAGACCACTTCAACCTTCCCTCCCAGGTCATTCCTACCAACATGGCTGCTCACTGTCCATCAGACGAATGTCCTGCAGACACCGTGACATTCTTCACTCCACTATCCTGGAATTACAGGAATACTGACACCTTCTTCAATTTCCTGACTCCCCTGTGCCTAGTACTCCACCTTCCTTATCCCCCACAGCACCCCCCCTCCTGTACAGTCAGGCTGCTTGTGGTGCAGCAGACATGGCGCCGACTGCCCTCCCTGAGCATCCAGCACCTTCATCAGCTTCCAAACCAGGAAACTGAATTGGGACGGAGAAATCAGGATATTATCCCATTCCTTGAATGTTTCTCTTTGATTGTCTATTCCCCTGTTCCCTTTCTTCTTCTCAGGTGTCATGTCTGCAGGGTGATCTGCTCTGTGTATGTGCTATCCCCTAATTCTCAGCATCACAGATGTCCCATTGAGTCTCTCGTCACTGTCTGAGCTCCAACACCCAGTGTCCAACTAGGACACGAGCAGGGGCTATAACAGCCCAATGTAACAGAACACATTTTCCATCTGACAAACATGTCTTGTCATGTCTTAAAATGCAACATGTCTAGAGTAACTTCATTCTTAGTAATTAATTAAGTTAATATCAGGGAAATAACAATATGGTTAACTCTCTAATTCCACTATGGCTTACTGAGGATAATTTATTATATTGGCTCAGAATTTCACTTCTTCCTCTTAGTTGTGAGTTCAACTCTTATTTCAAAAGTTGACAAAATACATTTGCTGACTTACAGCAGTTAACTGACAGTCGCTAATAACGGCGTCATTATAAGCCAATGAAACTTATAACCTTTTCTGTGATGGCTCGAGCCCTTCTGTCAAACTCGGTGCAGGCAGGTCCAAGTAGCAGAAAGTTATCTATCTGACTCCCAGGTACGTGTAATCCTCCAGCTCCCACTCCACTCTGCTCCCTCACTGGGTCACCGTCTCTGTGATTCCCAGGCCCGTGTAATCCTCCAGCTCCCAATCCACTCTGCTCCCTCACAGGGTCACTGTCTCTGTGACTCCCAGGTACATGTAATCCTCCAGCTCCCACTCCACTCTGCTCCCTCACAGGGTCACCATGTCTGTGACTCCCAGGCATGATTAGGCCTTGATCCTAAGTGCTGATTTATATCCACCCTCTTTGGTGCTTCTGTAACACACAGGTGAATGTGAGCCTCATGTTCCTGCTTCAAGTTGCTCCCTCACGTGGTCACTCCCTTGTGACTTGGTGCTGGTTTAGAGCCTCCTGCTCTGCTGTTTCTCCAACGCCAAGTCCCAGTCGGCCCCGATCCTCGCTGCTGATTTATATTCTCCAGCTTTGTGCTGCTCAAGGTCAGGTTTTCTCCCTTTGTCATTCCCAGCTAATGGTAGGCCTCAAGCCTCAGCTGAGATGTATAATATCCCACTCCACACTGCTCCCACATAGGATCGCCGCTGTGCCTTGGAGGACAGAGGAAAAGAGGAGGTTGAGAGTATACAGAGGGTGTTACAGTGATTGAGCGAGCTGTCGGGGATGGAACAGGTTATCTGGAGAGGTAGGCAGACCTGCAGTGTCTAAAGCAGGTTACTGGAAGATACAGGGAGGATTGTAGGCACTGAGGGAGGCAAAATAAATAGAGAGATGGTGGTTTGTTGGTTACGGAGCCTTGTAGACTCTAAAGGGCTTTTTGTGAGCTACTTACTGAGATGTGTTGACTTCAACAAATTCAAATTGACAGCCAGTAAGTGTTGTACGGTACTGGAGACTGTTGGATGTTACAGAGTTAGAAGACTCGCAGTAACTGGGGGGGTTACAGATGTTTGAAGCACTCGTGATATTCAAGGACCCTCAGGACATAAGGAGGTACAGAGAATGGGAGCATTGCAAATTAGTGGGATTGCAGCGGCTGGAAGAGCTAAGATGGATAAAGGGGATGAAAAATACCAATTTAGCACAACCAGCTGCTGTAATTCACAGTGATTTAAGGAAGGGAACCTATGCTGTCATTGATTACAGTTATATGGAGAGTTGCAGATACCGAGGGGTTACAAATTTAGAAAGGAAGAGGTTATAGATGATCAGAAGTTTAAACAAGAATAAAAAAAATTGAGAGATCATGAGTGTAGATGGGAATGGAGGTGGTGAGACATTCTGATGAACAATAAGTGTTGTCGGTAGAGGAAGATGTCACATATACTGGAAGAGCTGCATTGTCTGTATGCATTTACAGACATGAGGAGTGTTGTGGCGCCTGCTGGAGGGGATACAGATAACAGCATTTCCATCGGCTGGTGCAGTGGCTCAGGAAGGCAGCTCACCACCACCTTCTCAGGGACAACTCCAAATCAACAATACATCCAGCAATTCGCATGACCACGAGTGAATAAATAAATAAAAGATCTTCAAGCAGCACGGAGGTCACTCAGGAAGGCTCTTTCAACAGTCCTTCACAAACCCGGAACCACTATACCCTGGAAGTACATTAGTTCCAGGTGCACGGGAACACCAGCATTTCCAAAGTGACTGCCAAGCCACACTCCATCCTCCCAGCGCTGTATCTGTCCCTGCACCTAAAAGGACTGCAGTGCGTCAGGAAGGCAGGTTACCATCACCTTCTCCAGGGAAGTACAAATGGGAAGGTAATGATGGCCGAGCAAGTGATGGCCACATCCCATCAATGAATTTGAACAAGGGAAACTCATGGACTGTTCATGTCCCCTTTGCTTCCTCCACACATTCCTATCGAGTTCGATGTCAACAACAAACATGGAATCAGTCGATTTTGTCCACCATCAAATGTATCGAATCCCTTTGTGAATAGTTAGGGGTCAAGCACTAATCCATTTATGCCCGCTTAGTTTTCAGTTAAAGAATTCCCGTACCATGCCAGTACATTCCCTCCAACCCCACACATGTTAATTTTGCTTATCCTCCTCTTCATTGGGACCTTGTTGAAATATTTATAAAATTCCCGACAAACCGTTCCTCCCTTTTATCTACTCTGCTGTTTACAGCCAGACAGGAAATCAAATCCGGCAGGGTTTATGAAATGGAATTTCAGGTTCAGAACAACATGCTTGGCATGGATAGAGGATTGGCTGATTGACAGAAGACAGGGAGTGAGTATAAAGGAGTTGTTTTCACGATGGGATCTGGTGATGAGGGGAACTCCGCAGGGGTCAGTGTTGGGACCACGCTGTACATGTCATGCATTAACAGTCTGGAAAAAAATGTGAAGGGGTACAAGAACTAGTTTTCCAAGAATGAGCCCAGAATGAAATGCTTGTCATATGAGGAGCAGGTGAAGTCTCTTGATCTGTACTCGATGAGGTTTAGGAGGCAGTGGCTGAAACTCATTCAAACTTACACAATACTGAGGGGCCTAAATGGAGATGATGTGGGGAAGATGTTTCCACTAGGCAGAGAGACTAGGGGCCAAGGGCACATCTTCCGTGTGAAGGTACGACCCTTTAGAATGGAGATGTGAAGGAGTTTATTCAGCCAGAGGGTGATGGATCAGTGGAACTCACTACCTCATGGGACTATGGAAGTAAGTAATTCAGTGCATTTAACTCAGAGATAGATAGGCTGTTCATGAACGAAGAGATCAATGGTTACAGGGAGTAGCTGAGAGAATGGGGCTCACACAAAATACAGCCATATTTGAATGGTGTGGCAGATTCGATAGACTGAATGGCCTAATTCTATTCTTGTATCCGATGGTCTTGTGGACAGTGCTTATTCCATAGGTTTCTAAGTGTGCATTTGTCCTTTCTGCCATATCGTTTACCATGCATTCGGGCATTTTCCTAATTTTTGCAGTCACCTCTTGGTTTCAGACAGACTGCAGAAAGCTGCACCACAGAGTAAGGTGGGGAGCCTTGTGTATAAACCTCAGAAAGGTGGTATACAAGGTCAGCAGGTCATAAAGAAGGCAAGTGGAATGCTGGGATTGATTCCAAAGGGAATGGAGAATAACAGTAGGGAAAGCCTGTAACAATTATAGAGAGTTCCAGTCAGCTCACACTGAGAATACTGTGAACAGGTTCGGTCCCCTATCTTGAGGGGGAATGTTCTTGCATTGGAGGCAGCCCAGAGAAGGTTCAACAGACTGTTGCTCAAAATGGAAGGTTATTGATTGAGTAGGTGGAGAAGGTTGAACTTGAACTCATTAGAATTTAGAAAATGAGGCAAAATTATTCATACACCGAATATCCTTGTGTTCTTACAGGTTCGGTACTGAGACGTTGTTCCCCTGAGCAAGAATCTGTAACCGGATATAATGGGGAATGCAGGCACGAGGGAAGCTTACATAGAAAAGCAGGGAGACTGGAGGATGTTATAGAGTTCGGATGGTTTGAGATCACTGTTGGTGGTAAGAGATCAGATAGGTTGTCGGGATGAAAGATATCTCATAGAGGTAGAAGATTATCAGTCCAGAAGAAGTTACAGCGATAGGGAGGAATATAGGGACTAGAGATTACACAGATAGGGCTGGTAGGTGAAGCTCCAGGAGATACAGAGACTGGAAGGTGGTCGGGACTGGAGATTACACAGATATGGATGGTAGTTGGAGCGACAGGAGGTTTTGGAGAAAAGGAGGGGCGTAGGCACTGGAAATTACAGAGATAGTGGTGGTGGTCGGAGCTGCAGGAGTTTTTAGAGAAAGGGAAGATTTGAGGGACTGGAGATTGCACAGAAAAGGGTGACAATTGGAGATGCAGGACTTACAGAAATGGGGACGGTTGTAGGTCTGGAGTGTAAGCAGATAGGGATGGTGGTTGGAGCTTATGGAGTTTATAGGATAGGGAGGATTGTTAGTGCTGGGGATTACACTAACAAGGACAGTACTTGGATCTGCAGGGATCAGTGAGATAGGGAGGTTCAAAGTGGCTGGATAAGTTCACAGAGCCAGAGAGAATTTTTGCGATTGAAGAAGTCAGAGATACTGAGGATTGTAAGGCCACAGGAGTTCAGAGAGTTAGTGGGGTCTATGAAGGCAGGATTGCAGCATTCCCATCAGTTACAGAGATGTGGAGTGCTGCTATGGAGGAGGTTACAGAAATCAAGAGGGTTGGAGATGCTGGAAGATGTTACAAAGACAGTGAGCTGTAGTATTTGAGGAGGTTACAGCGACAGGGTGCATTGAGGAGTTGGAGGGTGCTACAGGTGTTAAACATGCTGCAAGGGATCAATAACCTTACATCAATCAGGGGAGTTGGAATGTCTGGAGATAGAGAACGGGAATTGCATGGAATGAAGAATATCATTGTATTCAAAGGAGTCAGGGAAGATACAGGGAGATCTGAACGGACCACAGGTGATCAAAAGGACAGTAAGGCTTCTCACTGTAGGATGGGGCAGTTTACGCAGACAGTGAGTATTTTATGGAATGGTACTAGTTACTGAGATTACAAAGTTGTATAGAATTGAGGAACGAACAGAGATGTGAAAGGCTGTAGTTAATGAAGACATTTGTCAATGTCGGCTACTAAGGTTCTGGAAATTAAATGGATGTGAGAGCTGAACAGTCTGTTAGAGCTTACAGAGACAGGAACATCAATAGAGCTTGGTGACAATAACACATATTAGGAAGCATTACACACACTGGAGGAGGTTCCTGCGGTAGAGAGGGTTCTGGGCGAGGGTGACGTTTACACAGATAGAGGTGTAAGAGCTGGAGAAGATTATGGACATGATTAGAAAGATAAAGAGACAGCAGGAGCTTACATTGACAGGGCGGGTGAAGTGACGGGAGGAGGTTACATAGATAGAGAGTTTTGTAGGAACTGGATTGAGAGAGTCACAGGCATTGGAGTGGGTTCTATACGTTGCGAGTGGTGCAGCAACCAAACGCAGAGGATGACGCAGATAGGGAGGATGGTAAGATCTCCACATTATCAGAGGGTTTTAGGACTGGAAGAGTTTACATAGAAAAGGATGAATGTTGGAGCTGTCGGAGTTTACAGAGACTGGGCGGTTTGGAGGGTTTGGGGTTATTTGTGGATAGAGATATATTTTTAGGGACCTTAATATGGAACGCAGAGGTAGAGTTTAGATTAGACTAAATCCCCTACAGTACTGAAACAGGCACTTCGGCCCAACAAGTCCACACCGACCTAACACGATGGACAAATTCGAATGGCCAATTCACGTAATCTGAATATCTTTGGACTGTGGGAGGAAACCAGAGCACCTGAAGGAAATCCACGCAGGCATGGGGAGAATGTGAAAGCTCCACACAGACAGTCACCCAAGCCTGCAATTAAATCTCGGTCCCTGCCACTGTCAGGCATCAGTGTTCATCACGGAGCCATCATGATGCCGCAAATTGCAGAGTTACACAAAGAGAGAGTTTGCGATGGTGGGAGGGTTGTAGGATGTGGAGCAGCAAATAGAGGTATATGGTGTTGTTTCAGCTGGAAAAGTTTCTGTAGCTGTTTATATAGATAAGGAGGTCTTTAGGGATGGGAGATGGTTACTGAGGTCGTGTGGTGCTATAGGCCAGGAGGCAGGAATATGATCGAGCCTGCAGAAGGTTACAGTGATATCATGGTCTCTTGGGGCTTGAGAAAGATACACAGGTCGGTATTTTGGTCCGGACTGGAGGACTTTACAGAGACAGGGTGGACTGTAGTTGTTTTGCAAGACTACAGGAATAGGGATTATTGTACTGAGTCCAGGATGAGGTTATCGAGATTGGGCATGTTATTGAGACCAGAGCAATTTAAAAATAGGGAGAGTCGTCAGCATTGGAGTAGGTTTCAAATATATAGCAGGATTATGGGAGGGGTGGAGGTTACAGAAATAAGACATTTCCTGGGAATTACAAGCATTCAAGACACTAGTGCAGATGAGTTGGACCAAAAGGTATGTTTCTTTTGCTGTATGACGCTATCACACGACAAGAGACAGTGTGAGAGGGGAACATAGAACAGAAAGATCCCAGGTTTCAATACCACCTTCCTAAGGGAGGCCTGCTTTCCTCTCTGTTGTACTGATCCTCACTAAGACAGCACAGGCCTGGATTGATAACTGTGAACTTCCTATATTGTCAGAGGAAGGCTCAGTACAGCAGAGATGAAAGTAAACAAGAGGGTGGGAACTGAGCCAAGAATCTTCATGGTCTGTGTTCACCCTTCAACACTGTATCTGTGTTGTGTCTTCTGGATCAAACTTCAATCCCTTAAATACGCTCTGCTCTGTTCACTGTGAGTGATCGTACCTCATTGCAGTACTTACTGAAGGTTCCAGATCTCACACTCCATCTCTCTCTGGCTGACTAACCATCCTCAATGAGGTGATTGACGAGATAGGGGTTGGGAATTCTGCTGAGTCAGGAATATCCTAAGTACCTACAGGAGACAGAGAAATAGACAGAATGGGAAATTAGACTGATGCATTGAGGGTTACACATGGAGAATGACACTGAGTCCCAGAGATCTGAAATATCCCAGTCTCCATCCCTGGCCTGTGCTGCCTGGACTCTCTGAAGTGGAGAATTCTGTTGGCTCAGGATCTGGAGTAGCTGCAAAAGGTGGAGTCAGAGACAGCAATTAGACGCTGACAGTGACAGATACTGAGTGATATCACCAGAGTGCAGGAAGGCATCAGGATCAAACCACAGTCAGGAAGAAGAGTGTTTGATTCATGGTGAACTGGAATCAGTACTCAGGGATGAGGGAGCTATCAGTGAGTCAGGCAATGGTCTGGTGTTACTCTCACTAGACTGTTCATCCAGAATTTAATGCCGGTGTCAGGCATACCCATGTGAATACTCAATAGCCTTTAAGGAAGGAAATCTGTTGTAGGCAGCTGGTCTGGCCTACATATGAATTCAGACCCACAACAATGGGACTGACACTCAGCTGCCCTCTTACATGATCTAGCAAGCCACTCAGCTCAAGGGCAGCTCGGGGTGGGCATGACGTGCTGGCCAGCCAAAGACAGCAACATCCCATGAATGCTTTAAAACTAACCCTGCTGGGAGCAGTATCCTGGCCAGTCATATCAGTAGGTTTATTTACAGAGAGGATTCGGGGATAGGGTTCAGGTGAAAGGAGCTTTCCAAATTCAGAGACGAAAGGTGAAGCATCGGAACAGCATTGGGAATGGGGCTGAAGACAAGCAGAAAGGAACGGGAAGGGACAGAGTTGAACTAAAACTGTACATCAGTGAATAGGTTTGTGACAGGACATTGTGGGAAAGAGGAAATTATAATGTTCTTTTCTGGAATTGCCAAAGTATCTGCAATAAGGTAATAGATTAGTGACATAGAGATAGCTGAGATTTAGTCACCAGACAGTCATAATTACAGTGTGAACAAAAGGTGGAACATAAATATTTAATGGTAAACAACCTTAATGGATCTCAGGCCGAATAGGAGCGCAGGAGCATAACCCTGACAGTGATGTGGAACAAAGGCAGTACAGAAAAAGCATTTGGCCTCAGATGATGTGGCTTAATCAGCCTGAATGTGAATTCTATGTCCTACGAGAGAAAAGCACAACAGAAGAACTTTTATTTTTAAGGCTCCCTAGCAGCATTTCGTTGTAAATCACTGCAATAAGCAGGAATTTGTTGGCATTTCTAACAGGTGGTGTGATAATTTTGAGAGACTTCAATATTTGCATGATCTGGGACAGTCGCACTGGCAAGAATGATATTCTGCAAGCTCCTGTTTGAATGTGTTTGTCAGTGTTTCTTTGAGTAACATATTGTGCAAATGGCTAGGGATGTCACTATCTCAGATCGACCATGGAGTGATGAAGCTGACTGAAGGAGTGGTGTAACACAGAGATCCTCCAGGAGATTGCAATATGGTGGAATTCAAAGAGAGTATCAAGTTTTCAAGCGACCATAAAACACACCCGAGCATCAGAAACAAAGTCAATTACATGAGTGCGAGTGGAGAACTGACCAAGGTAAACACGGAAACCGACTAAAATATATGGTTGTAAGTGAACAGTGGAAAACAATTACGGTCATACAGCCATATAGATATACAGCAGAGAAACAGACCCCTCAGTCCAATTTATCCACGCCGACCAGATGTCATAACTATTCTTGTCCCATTTACCGGCATTTAGCCCATATCCCACTAAACCCTTCCTATTCATATCGCCATCCGGGTGCCTTTTAAATGTTGCAACTATACTAGCCTCCACCACTTCCTCTGGCAGTTGATTCTGTACATACAACACCCTCTGCATGAAAGATTTGCCCCTTAGGTCCCTTTTAAGTCTTTCACCTCTCACTTGAACTTATGCCTTCTGTTCTGGACTCCCCTACCCCAGGGAAAAGACCTTGTCTGTTTATTCTAACCATGCTCCACATGATTTTATAAACCTCGATAAGGCCACCCCCTCAGCCTCTGACACTCGACTGTTTTCCCTCGAGTCTTTGTTACAAATTCCAACAAATTCCTGTTTATTGGAGTGATGAACAATGAAATGCTGCTCGTTGCCTTATTACTAAACGTTCTTCTGTTGTGCCTTTCTCGCCAGCTGAAACTCTTCACTCCATTGGCTCATCTGATAAAGAGGAGACAGTGAGGTCTACAAATGTTGGAGATCAGAGTTGAGTGTGTGTTGCTGGAAAAGCACAAGTCAGGCACCATCTGAGTAGCAGGATAGTCGATGTTTTGTGCTGGAGCCCTTCATCAGGAATGAGGCTGGGAGCCTCGGGGGTGGAGAGATAAATGGGAAGGGGAGTTGGGGGAAAGGTCACTGAGAGTGCAATAGGTGGTTGTTGATGGGGATAAGATTGTTAGGTCAGAGAGGACGGTGAAGTGGATAGGTGGAAGGAAGATTGACAGGTGGGACAGGTCATGAGGGCAGCGCTGAGCTGGATGGTTGGAACTCGGGTAAGGGGGGAGGGGAAATGAGGAAACTGGTGATGTCCACATTGATGTCATGGGGTTGAAGGGTCCCAAGGCAGAAGATAAGACGTTCTTCTCTCTTCCTTCCTCAGGTGGTGAGGGAGTGGCGAAGTTCTCGGCAGAGTGGGAGGGGGAGTTAAAATGTTTGGCCACAGGGCGGTGAGTTGATTTTCAGGTGTCGTGGAGATGTTCTGTGAAGCAAGATGTGAGAAGGCATCAGTTTCCTCATCTCCTCGCAGACCACTTTAGAGAACATCTCCTAACACCTGCACCAATCAACCCCACCGCCCTGTTGGCCAGGATTCAAACCTGTGTGGGCAAGCCCCAATGGATTTCTAACCCATCGCCTAAACCACACGTCTACCACCACATGCTTACAGAGGATACAGAGCTAAGGAGGATTGTAGGGACTGGAAGAGGTTTCACAGTTTAAGAGTGTAGTGGGGACTGGAGGAAAATACCAAAAGCTGGAGGGTTTAAGATAGAAGGATTCTGCAGAGAAATGTAACAAAGATTAAAGCCAGGATTCTTGACAGTGAGGAGTAACAGAAAATTCTTGGGGTCAACGTCCAGAGATTCTTCAAAGTTGCCAACCAAGATGTTCGGGTTGTTAAGAAAGCCAATGATTCGTCAGCTTTCCTTAGTAGGGGTTTGAGTTTAAGAGCTGTGAGGTTATGCTGCAGCTTGATACAGCCTGTGGTTAGACCACAATTGGAATATTGTGCTTAGTTTTGGTTGCCTCATTTCAGGAAAAACGTGGAAGCTTTGGAGACGGTGCAGAGGAGATTTATCAAGATTCAGCCTGGACTGGAGGGGAGGACTTATGAAGAAAGGTTGAGGAGCCAGGGCTTTTCTGTTTGGAATAAAAAAGGATGAGAAGTGACTTGATAGAGGTGTATGAGATGATGAGAGGCATACATAGAGTGGGTGGCCTAAGTTTTTTTTCCAATTGCGAAAATGGCTATATCTTGGAGGCAAAATAGTAAGGTAACTGGAGGAAGGTGATGTCAGAGGGAGGTACTTTAGACAGAGTGTGGTGGATGAGTGGAATGTATTGCCAGTATTGGTGGTAGAGTCAGATACATTAGGACATTTAAATACATTTTGGATAGGCACATGAATGACAGCAAAATTAATTTCTCAAAATGGAGACCTGTGACCAGTGGTGTTCCACAGGGATCCGTGCTGGGACCACTGTTGCTTGTGATACATATCAATGATTTGGAAGAAGGTATCGGTTCCTTGATTAGTTTGCAGATGACACTAAGATTAGTGGAGTAGCAGACAGTGAATGGGACTGTCAGAGAATACTACAGAATATAAATGGATTGGACAGGCGGGCAGAGAAATGGCAGATGGAGTTCAATCTTGGCAAATGCAAGGTGATGCATGTCGGAAGATCCAATTCAAAAGTGAACCCACAGTAAATGGAAAAGTCCTGAGGAAAATTGATGTACAGAGATGTCTGGGTATTCAGGTCTATTATTCCTTGAAGGTGGTAACGCAGGTCAGTAAAGTGGTCAAGGTGGCATACGGCATACTTTCCTTCATTGGACGGGGTATTGAGTACAAGAGTTGGCAGGTCATGTTACAGTTGCTTAGGAGTTGGTTTAGAATATTACGTACAGTTCTGGTCTCCACATTACCAAAAGGATGTGCATGCTTTGGAGAGGGTGCAGAGGAGGTTCACCAGGATCTTGAAATGACATAGAGGGCGCTAGCAATATGGAGAGATTGAATAGTTTTGGATTATTTTCATTAGAAATACAAAGTTTGATTGGGGACCTGATTGAGGTCTGCAAAATCATGGGATTTATAGACAAGATGAATAGCAAGAAGCTTTTTTCCCCAGAGTGCGAAACTCAATTACTAGGGGTCACGAGTTCACAGTAAGAGGGGAAAGATTTAGGGCAGATATGCGTGGCAGGCCCCCATACGCAGAGAGTGATGGGGGCCTGGAACACTTTGCCAACGGAGGAGGAACAGGCAGGAATGATAACGTCAGTTAAGATGTATCCACACAGATGCCTGAATGGGCAGGGAGCAGATCCTCACAAAATAGGTGAAGGGTTTAGACATAGAATCTGGATCAGTGGAGGCTTAGCGGGCTGAAGAGCCTCTTCCTGTGCTGTGATTTTCTTTGTTCTTTCAATGGTCTGCAGGTTAAATTGATCTTAGAGTAGGATAAAAGATTGGCACAACACTGAGGGCTGAAGGGCTTGTACTGTGCTGTACTGTGCTGTACTGTTCCTTGGTTTAAATAGGGAGAGTTCCGATGGCAGGAAGAGGTTTCAGGAGGCTGGAGAGGATGGGATCTGAATGAATAGACACATTACGAAGGGTTTACTAGGATTGTCGGAGATAACAGTGACAGCAATGATCTGATCTGGAGAAGACGACCCAGACTGGGAGGTTTGTGGGGACTGGAGGTGGTTTCACGGGGAGCACATAGAGCCCCAGGATGTTACAGAAATGTGGAGAGCTGTTCTGTCTACATGTGTTCATGAAGATGGAGAGGTTGGGAGGGATGGAGCAGTTTACAGGGAGAAGGATGTTAGTAGGATGGAGCGGTTTACACAGACAGGGAGGATTTTCAGTGAATGGAGGAGATTACAGAGATAAGGTGGATTGTATAAACTGGAGGACCAAACAGAGATATGGAGGGTAGTCGTGACTGAAGATGTTTACAGATTTAGAACGCTTAACTTTGCAGATTATTTAGATATGAAGAGTGTGGAGTCTGACAGATTTTCCAGAAGGGCAGTAATTTTGGTTGGAGACAGTTTCACAGATGAGGGAGCATTAGAAACCTCCTCCAGAATGGTCAAAGTGGGAAGGGTTGTAGGGGAGGGTGACATTTACACAAGTAGGGGTGTAAATGCTGGAGAAGGTTATGGAGATGAGTAAATGGATGGAGATACAGGAGGGGCTTACATTGAAAAGGTGGGTGTTAGCGATGGGATGATGTTACACAGAGAGTGAGTCTTGTCCGAACTGGTTCGCGAGAGTCACAGGCTTTCAGTGGGTTCGACAGATCGGGAGGGCTGCAGGGACCTGAGAGGGTTGTTGTGTCTCCACTGAGTGATCGTGTCTTTAGGACTGGAAGAGGTTACGTAGATACGGAAACATTGAAGACAATATGTGCCGCCTTCTTTTTCTTGAACAGAGCCTCAATATCCTCCATCAGCCAGGGATCGCTAAACCTGCCAGCTTTTCCCGTCACTCTAACAGAGATCACACTTTTAAAATCCTCCCATTTGCCAGTCATTCCATTTCCTTCAAACAGACTCACCCAGTTGACAGGAGCATGATGTGGAGGAGCTGGTGTTGGACTGGGATGGACAACGTTAAAAACCACCCAACCCCAGCTTACAGTCCAGCGGGTTTATTTGGAGGCACTGGGTTTCATCGCGCTGCTCCTTCAGCAGGTGGTTGTGGAGCACAATAATCAGGCACAGAATTTATAGCAACAGAATTGCAGTGTCATGGAATGTAATACCAAACATATTTAGTTGAAGTTTTCATCTTTCAGAATGATCACCTGGATTTCGAAAGCTGGTCCTTTGAATTAAACCTGTTGGACTATAACCTGGTGTTGTGTGATTTTTAATTCACCCAATCGACCTCTGCTCAATCTGCCAAATAGCCCCAAAATTGGCCCTGCTGCAGATTAAGACCTTAATCTGTGGACCTGCCTGATCTTTTTCCATAACTATGTTAAAACGAGGACAGTTGTGGTCATTGGACCCAAAGTGCTCTCCGACTGACACTTCAGTAAATGACTGAACTCTTTTTCTGAGGGGAGGGCTCGTTTTCAGCTGCCTGAGTAGAGTGGGGCCCTCTTCATTTTGATCGAGGAAACTTTCTTGGACACATTTGACAAATTCCACCCCATACAGGACTTTTTACACTCCGGGTGGTCCAAGCAATCCAGGGGAAGGTAAAATCTCCAACCAATACTATTCTATTATTTCTATAGGTACCTGCAATCTCTCTACACATTTTCTCCTCTAGTACCCGCTGGCTATTTGTGGGTCCAGAACACAATCCCAGCAGACTGACTATCCCCTTTTTGATTCTAAATTCTAACCATATGACCTCATTTGATCACCCCGAAAGAGTATCCTCTCTCAGCACTGTTGTTATGTCCTCCCTTACCAAAAGGGACAACTCCCCCTCCTCACTTACTTGCCCTTCTATCACGCCCGAAGCTTCCTTGTCCTGGAACACTGAGTTGCCAGTCCTGGCCTTCTCCCAGCGATGTTTCTGTTATGGTTATAATATCCTAGTCCCCAGAGCCAGTCCATGCTCTGATCTCATCTGCCTTACCTGTCAGGTCTCATGTCTCAAAATAAATGTCCTTTAAACCAGAAGTCTTTTCCCCCCCTTTACTGTGCCCCTAGATATCCTGGATAGAAAACATGCTTTCGATGGCTGATGCATTTTTCCCTTGACTGATCAATGGGCCGTCTCTTACTTAGAATCCAAAACCCTGCCAAACTAGTTTAAACCCTCTGGGGTAAGACAAACAAATCTCCCCCCATGGATACTGGTGCACCTCTGGTTCAAGTCTAACCTGCTCCCCTTTTTCAGGTCACCTCTACCCCAGAAGAGATCCCAATGATCCAAGAACTGAAAACCCTGCCCCCTCCACCAGCTCCTCAGCCACGTATCCATCTAGCCAATCTTTCTATTTCTACCCTTATTGGCATGTGGCACTGGGAGTATTCTGGAGATCACAACCCTTGAGGTATTGCTTTTTAACTTCTTTCCGCACTCCCTGTACGTATTTCACAGGAGACTATCCCTTTGACTAACTGTGTCATGTGGACCGATGTGAACATTAACCTCTGAATATTTATCCTGCCACTTCAGAATGTTCTGTAACTGCTCAGAGACATCTTGACCCTCATACCAGGGAGGCAGCACACCATCTTGGGGTCTCTTCTGCAGCCACACAACCTCCTGTCTGTCCCCCTCACAACTGAACCTCCTATCAGTATCACTATCAATAGAGAGGATCTGACAAACAGAGATTGGGAGGACTGTCTGCAGTTGGGTCTATATTTGGAAAGTGGGAGTACGTTAAAGCAATGCAGTGAGTGTTCAGGGCCAGTGTGTTCCTGACGAGGGAATAGTAAAGGCAGCAAGTCCAGCAAATACTAATCAAGTGATATCGTGAGTTTGATAAAGAAAATACAGTGCAATAAACACAGGTGAAGCCATTCAAAAGTATAGGGAGTGCAAGTTGGGCTCCAGAAAAATGAATGTATTTTAGCAATATAGTAAGGATAGGAAAATTACTGAGGGAAGAGTTAGAAACTAAAAGACCAATCTGTGCATGGAGCCAGAGGAAGTAGGTGAGGTCTTCAATGAATACTTCCCATCTGTATTAACACAGGAGAAAGGCATTGTACCCGGGGACTTCAGTTGGGATGGCAAGTTTCTCGAACATGTTAAGATCAATAAGGCGGAAGTGTTCCATTTTTTCACATGCATAAAGTTGGAGGAATCCCCAGTGCCCAATGAAATGTATTCCAGCCTGCTATGGGAGGTAAGGAAGGAGATTGCTGGGGCCCTGATGGATATGTTTAATACTTTGTTGGCCACAGGTGAAGTGCTGAATGACTGGAGAATCGAAAATGTGGTTCCTTTATTCAAGAAGGGCAGCAGGGATAGGCCAGGTAATTACAGAGCAGATAGTCTGACGGCAGGGGCAGGGAAATCATTGGAAACAATACTGATTGACAGAATGAATCAACATTTGGAAAGGCAGAGATCGATTATGGATACTCATCACGAATTTGATAGAGAAAGATCCTGTCCCAAATTCAGCTGAGATTTTTGTTTGAAATTACGATTAAGGATTAGATGAGGGCAGTGCAGAAGATGTAGGTTACATGGAGTTCATGAAGGAGCTTGACAAAGTCCCTCATGGAACGCAGGCCTAACAGACCAATGGGATCCAAGGCAATTTGGCAACCTGGATCCACAACGGTGGAGGGTAAGTTTTGTGTTTGAAATACTTTCACCAGCGGGTGTACCACAGGGATCTGTGCAGCAACCATTGCTGTTTATTATAGAAAATAGAACATCGAAAAGTACGGCACAGAACAGGCCCATAGGCCCACGAAGTTGTGCTGAGATTTAATCCTAATTAAAATATATTAACTTAACCTACGCACCCCTCAACTCACTGCTATCCATGTGCATGTCCAGAAGTCGCTTAAATGTCCCCAATGACTTCGCTTCCACCAGAACCGCTGGCAACGCATTCCATGCATTCACAACTCTCTGCGTAAAGAACCTACCTCTGATGTCTCCATTATACCTTCCTCCTAATATCTTCAAACTATGACTTCTCGTACCAGTCAATCCTGCCCTGGGGAAAAAGGTCTCTGGCTATTTACTCTATGCATTCCTCTCATTATTTTGTACAGTATTATGTGCATTTATGAGTTGGATGTGAAAGCAGAAGGTATCATTAGTAAGTTTGCAGCTGACATGAAGGTGAGGGTGTTGTCCACAGTGAGGGAGATGGTCTCAGGCTACAGTCTGAAGGTTGAGGCTGGGACAGAATTTCAAGACAGGAATTTAAATAGAGGGAAAACTGATTAATTAAAGTGCATTTATTCGAAAGTAAAAAGCCTAACAGTTAAGGCAGATGAACTCAGTGCATGGACGGGAACATGGGACCGGGGTACCATAGTATGACAGAATCACAGCTGAGGGAGGGGCAGGACTGGGGGCTCAATGTTCCAGGGTACAGATTCTACAGGATGGAGAGAACAGGTGGTGAGAGAGAAGGGGGAGTGGAGTTTTTGATCAATGAAAACATTACAGCAGGACTTCGAGAGGATGTTCCAGAGAACGCCCAGTGAAGCCATAATGGTGCAACTGAGAAATGAGAATGGGTTATCAGTTTGATATGACTGTACGACAGGCCCCCAACAGTCAGTGGGAATTTGAGCAGCAAATATGTCAGGAGATCTCAGAGATCTGTAAGAATGATAGGATTGTAATGGTCGGGGAGTTTAACTTTCCAAACCAAGACTCGGACTGCTAGAGTGTTCAGAGCTTGGGAGCGAAGAATTTGTTAGTCATATTTAAGAAAACTGTCTCAGTCAGAATGTAAATGGTCAGACTGCAGAAAGGGGTAAAACCTGACCTCCCCTTGGGAAACAAGGAAAGGAAAGGGACTGAGTCATTAGTGGGGCAACACTTTCGCAAAGTTCTCACGATTCTATTAGTTTGAAAATAGCGATGGAAAAGGATAAGCCTGGTCCACAAGTTAAAGATCAAAACTGGCCTTGCTTCAAGAGGTTTTAACAATTGATTGTGGAGGATATTTGCAGGTAAAGGGACGTCAGGCAGGTGGGAAACTTTCAAAAGAGAGATAAAATGAAAGGTCAGGGCCAGCATATTCCTGTTAGTGTGAATGACAATGCTGACACAAGTAGGAAACATTGGATAAGGGGGGGGGGGGGTATTGAGGCTTTGGTCAACAAAAGGGGGCACATGTCACATATAGCCAGCTGGATTAAGGGAATTCATTGAAGAACATTGCGGGTGGAGTAATACATTTAAGAGGGAAATCACGAGGGCCCAAAGGGGACCTGAGAAAGCTTTGGCAAATGAGGCTGAGGAAAATCCAAAGAGATTCTACAATTATATTAACAACACAAGATTAACTAGGGGGAGAATACGGCTCCTTGAAGATGAATGGAGCCAGCCACAGGAGATGGGTGAAATACTAAACGAAAATGTCACGTTTGAACTTACTGTGGAGGAAGACTGGTGAAGTCAGGGGGAAAAATGTGATGTCTTCAAAAGACTCCAGATAACAGGAGGTACTAGAGGTATTAAAATGCATATAAGGGAGACAAGTCCTTGGGAACTAATGCAGTATATCTCAGGATATTGTGAGAAGCTCAGGAAGAAATTACGGAGTCCCAAAAAGAGATTTTTCTATCACTGATAGCCTGAAGTTATCAGTGTCTCCAGGGAGCCAGGAGGGGGGCTAATGTTGTGCCAGTGCTTAGGAAAGGCTCCGAGGGAAAGCCAAGGGACATCAACACCAATTGGCTTGATGTTAATGGTGCATACATTGTTGGAAGCAAGTCCGCAGGACAGGAGTTATATGCATTCCAACGACAAGGATTGATTAGGGATAGTCAGCATAGCTTTGGAGTACTGCATAGAATTCTGATCATCCTGATTTAGGAAGCATTTTCTGAAACTGTAAATGCTGCAAGGATTGATGGAGATGTTACTGATACTGGAGGGTGTGACAGAAACAGAGAGGATGGATAAGCTGGAAAGTAACATGGGGGTGGGGGGGATGAGATAGTTTTGGCAGATAAGGTAAAGGAGAATGCAACGGGTTTTCTACAGAACAAAAGTACAAAAAAGCAACTGGAGAGACACTAGGGCCCCTCAAAGATCAGTGAGGCCATCAATGTGTGGAACCACAGGAGATGGGCAAGAGCCAAAATGAGCATTTCATGTCAGAACGTACTGTGAACAAAAACTAGGAAACAAAGGAAAGAAACAGTGATGGCTTGTAAAGAGTCCCTATTACAGAAGAGGTGGCACTGGAGGTCTTAGAACACAAAGGGAGAGAAAGCCCTAGGTCCTAAACAAGTGTATCCCAGAACATTGTGACAGCGTAGTGGCAGGGACATGAGCAGGGATATTTATATCATTGTCTTTCTCATTTCCATTGGGTGTAGGTGCCTGAGGGGTGACCTTATAAAGGTTTAGAAAACCATGATGGGTACAGGAAAGTTGATGAGCCAACGTCTTTACCCCAGGGTAGTGGGGTCCATAACTAGATGGGATTGAACTGCAGAAGGAGAAGGTGTTAGCAATTCTGGAAAGTGTTACAATTGGTAAGTCCCTTGCACTAGATATGGATTGATCTTTGGATTCTCTGGTAAGCCAGGAAGGAGATTGCCGAGCCTTTGGCTTTGATCTTTATGCCATCATTGTGTACAAGAATAGGGCCAGATGGCCGGAGGATAGCAAATGTTGACCCCTTGACCAAGAAGGTAAGTAGAGACAACCCTGGGTAATTATAGACCTGTGAGCCTTACTCCGATTCTGGGTAAAGTGTTGAAAAGGCTTGTAAAAGAGGCTAGGATTTATAATCATCTGGAGGTGAATACATTGATGAGAGATAGTCAGCATGGTTTTGTGAAGGGTAGGTCATGCCTCACAAACCTTATTGACGTATTTGAGAAGGTGACCTAACAGGTGGATGTGGGTAAAGCAGATATTGGTAATGCAGATGAACAGAGAGATCACTGTGTGTATGTAAATGGATTCATTGAAAGTCGCCACCCAGGTTGAAAGGGTTATTAAGAAGGCATTCAGCGTGTGAGCTTTTATTGGTACAGGGATTGACTGTCAGAACCATGAGATAATGCTGCAGCTGTTCAAAACTCTGGTGCGGCCGCATTTGGAGTTAGACCATAAGACATAGGAGTGGAAGTAAGGCCATTCGGCCCATCGAGTCCACTCCGCCATTCAATCATGGCTGATGCGCATTTCAGCTCCACTTACCAGCATTCTCCCCTTAGCCCTTAATTCCTCTAGACAACAAGAACCTATCAATCTCGGCCTTGAAGACATTTAGCGTCCCGGCTTCCACTGCACTCCGTGGCAATGAATTCCACAGGCCCACCACTCTCTGGCTGAAGAAATGTCTCCGCATTTCTGTTCTGAAATGACCCCCTCTAATTCTAAGGCTGTGTCCACGGGTCCTCGTCTCCTCGCCTAACAGAAACAATTTTCTAGCATCCACCTTTTCAAAGCCATGTATTATTTTGTACGTCTCTATTAGATCTCCCCTTAATCTTCTAAACTCCAACGAATACAATCCCAGTATCCTCAGCCGTTCCTCATATGCTAGACCTGTCATTCCAGGGATCATCCGTGTGAATCTCCACTGGACACGTTCCAGTGCCAGTATGTCCTTCCTGAGGTGTGGGGACCAGAACTGGACACAGTACTCCAAATGGGGCCTAACCAGAGCTTTATAAAGTCTTAGTAGTACATCTCTGCTTTTATATTCCAACCCTCTTGAGATAAGAGACAACATTGCATTCGCTTTCTTAATCACAGACTCAACCTGCATGTTTACCTTTAGAGAATCCTCGACTAGCACTCCCAGATCCCTTTGTGCTTTAGCTTTATTAATTTTCTCACCATTTAGAAAGTAGTCTGTGCTTTTATTCTTTTTGCCAAAGTGCAAGACCTCGCACTTGCTCACGTTAAATTCCATCAGCCATTTCCTGGACCACTCTCCCAACCTGTCTAGATCCTTCTGTAGCCTCCCCACTTCCTCAGTACTACCTGCCTGTCCACCTAACTTCGTATCATCGGCAAACTTCGCTAGAATGCCCCCGGTTCCCTCATCCAAATCATTAATATATAATGCGAACAGCTGTGGCCCCAGCACCGAACCCTGCGGGACACCGCTCGTCACCAGCTGCCATTCTGAAAAAGAACCTTTTATCCCAACGCTCTGCCTTCTGTTAGATAGCCAATCCTCAATCCATCCCAGCAGCTCACCTCGAACACCATGGGCCCTCACCTTGCTCAGCAGCCTCCCGTGTGGCACCTTATCAAAGGCCTTTTGAAAGTCCAGATAGACCACATCCACTGGGTTTCCCTTGTCTAACCTACTTGTTACCTCTTCAGAAAATTCCAACAGGTTTGTCAGGCATGACCTCCCTTTACTAAATCCATGTTGACTTGTTCTAATCAGACTCTGCTCTTCCAAGAATTTAGAAACCTCATCCTTAATGATGGATTCTAGAATTTTTCCCAACAACCGAGGTTATGTTAATTGGCCTATAGTTTTCCATCTTTTGCCTTGATCCTTTCTTGAACAAGGGGGTTACTACAGCCAACTTCCAATCATCCGGGACCTTTCCTGACTCCAGTGACTCTTGAAAGATCTTAACCAATGCCTCTGCTATTTCCTCATCAACCTCTCTCAGAACTCTAGGGTGTATCCCATCGGGGCCAGGAGATTTATCAATTTTAAGACTTTTTAACTTTTCTAGCACTATCTCTTTCGTAATGGCAACATACTCAACTCAGCCCCGTGTACCCTTTAATTTTTGGGATAATACTCATGTCTTCCACTGTGAAAACTGACGCAAAGTACTTGTTAAGTTCTCCTGCTATTTCCTTATCTCCCATCACTAGGCTCCCTGCATCAGTTTGAAGTGTCCCAATGTCTACTTTTGCCTGTCGTTTGTTTCTTATGTACTGAAAGAAACTTTTACTATTATTTCTAATATTACTGGCTAGCCTACCTTCATATTTGATCCTCTCATTTCTTATTACACTCTTTGTTATCCTCTGTTGGCTTTTGTATCCTTCCCAATCTTCTGATTTCCCACTGTTCTTAGCCACTTTATAGGATCTCTCTTTTTCTTTAATACATTTCCTGACTTCCTTTGTCAGCCAAGGTTGTCTAATCCCTCCCCGGTTAATCTTTCTTTTCTTGGGAATGAACCTCTGTAGTGTCCTCAATTATACCTACAAACTCCTGCCATTTTTGCTCTCGTGTCTTTTCAGTTAGCCTCTTCTTCCAGTCTATTTTAGTCAGTTCCTCTCTCATGCCCTCATAATTACCTTTATTGAACTGTAACACCATTACATCAGATTTTGCCTTCTCCCTTTCAAACTCCAGACTGAACTCTACCATATTATGGTCGCTACTTCCTAACGGTTCCCTTACTTTAAGATCTTTTATAGAGTCTGGTTCATTGCAAAGCACGAGGTCCAGAATAGCCTGCTCTCTTGTGGGCTCCATGACAAGCTGTTCCAAAAAGCCATCCTGTCAGCATTCCATGAATTCCCTTTCTTTAGATCCTTCCGGACTTATATACTCACTTTTCCTTCCCGGCTGCCCCTCTGCTCGCCGTCACTTCCGCTGCAGCTCCCGCTCTTTCTGTGGAGAGAGAGAGAAAAAAAAACACACCGCTGCCCGCTACAGGTAAGCAATTTTAAAACGAACTGTCTTACCTTTGCTGTAGTCTCCCGGGTTCGCTTTTACTTCGACGCTGCCCCCGCTCAAATTTTGACTATGGTTCATAGTCATAGTTTTGACTATGGTTCAGACCAACGCATTACAGGAAGGATGTTGAAGATTTGGATAGGGTTCAGAGGAGACTTACTAAGATTTTACCGAGTCTGGAGTGAAGGACTTATGAGTAATGCTGAGAGACTTGAATCTGTTTCTGGTCGTGAGAAGACATTTGAGGCCTATTAATTGAGACATATAACATAAACAGAGTTAGCTGAGTTGGACAGTGAGAGCCTTTTGTCTTGGATCGCGATGCCTAATGCGAGGGGAGACAGTAAATTGAGGTAGATACTAATACTAATAAATAGATATGGGACAGATGCCAGAGGTAGGTTCTTTCCTCAGAGTAGTCGGGCCATGGAATGCATTGCCGGCAACAGTGGTAGACTCGTCAACTTTAAGGGCATTTAAATGGTCATTGGATAGGCATATGGACAAGAATGGACTAGTGTTAGTTACTTGGGCTTCAGATTAGTTCCACAGGTCAGTGCAACATCGAGAGCTGAAAGGCCAGTACTGCACTGTCATGATCTGTGTTATAGAGGGCATAAATATGAGATGGGAGAGGAAAGACTTAGATGGGATTGGAGGAGAACATTTTTCACACAGAGGATGGTGCAGGCATGGAATGGGTTCCCAGGGGAAGTGGTAGAGAAAAGTACAATAACAACATGTAAAAGACATTTGGGCAGGTACATGGAGAGGAGAAGGTTTGAAGGGATATGGGTCAAGTGCAGGGAAACATGACTTGTTCAGGGACTCTGGTCAGCATGGACTAGTTGGATCCAAGGAACCCTTTTATGCTGCATGGCTCTGTCTCCAGTTATTGGAGGAGGAGATAAGGCATGTGATAGACACTGTAGCAAGTCACAGTGATAGTGATTGTAGTCTGGAATGCAGTACATTTCAAATATGTGGAGGTGCTATCGGGAAGGGAGGAGGTTACAGAGACAGGAACGGTTATAGGAGTTACAAATTATTGAAGACACTGGTGCACAAGACATGCCACAGATACAGTGTTGCAGAGTAATGAGTCTTAGTACAACAGAACTTACAGTAGGGGTGGGGATTGGGCCTGAGGGGTGTGTGTACTGTGCTCCCCCTCCAGCACTGTATCTATGTCATGTCTTGTTAGCCGATGTTTGGAGCCCACTCTTGCTCTCTGCTCTGTGCGCTGTGAGTGATCTTACCTCATGCAGGATTTATTGAAGACTCCAGATCTCCCTTCCCTTTGTCTTTCTGGCTGACCAACTATATTCAATGTGCTGATGGACGAGACACCCAGCAGATGGGAAGTCTATTTAGTCATGAACCTACTGGAGACAGAGAAATAGACAGAATGGGATGTTAGACGGATGAACTGAGGGTTACACATACAGAATGGCACTAAGTCACACAGAGATCTGGAAAATCCCAGTCTGCATCCTTGGCCTGTTCTGCCTCATCTCTCTGGAGTGGAGAATTCTGTTGGCTCAGGATCTGGAGTAGCTGCAAGAGTGAGAGACACTGACAGAGGCAGCAATTAGACCCACACAGGGAGGGATACCACATGGAGAGAGACTGAGTGATATCACCAGACTGCTTGAAGATGTCAGTATCAAATAATTGTGTAGGAAGGACGGGTTTTGCTTCAGTATGCACTGGCATAAATGATCAGGAATGAGCAACCTGTGAGCAGGTGAAGTGATGGCCGAGTGGTATTATTGCTAGAGCATGTATCCCAAACCTCAGCTAATGGTCAGGGGAGACAGGTTTGAATCCCAGCAACAGAAATGGGGAAGTTTAAATCAATAATTAAAAACAACTTGCAATTACAAATTCATGAATAAGTATGAAACCATTGCTGATGTCCAAAATAATCTTTGTTCATCAAAAAGACACTGGTCCTTAAGAGAAGAATATCTGCCTATCCTCACGTGGTCTGCACGACATACCCACAGTAAAGTGTTTGTCTCTCAATTACCCTCTGAAATGGCCGAGCAAGTTACTCAACTCAAAGGCAGCCAGGGCTGGGCTAGAAAGGCTGGTCAGCCAGAGACACCCATATCCCACAAGTAAATAAAAACAATCCCATTGCACTGGGATCCAGCGGAACCATGATGAGAACGGAGTGTTGGTAATTATGTTGGCAGGTTTATGGACAGAGCTTTAAACTGACAAAGAGAGGACACAGGGACAGGGTTCAAGTGAAAGGAACTTTCCAAATCCAAAGATAAAAAGTGAAGCATCAGAACAGCGTGGGAATGTGACTGAAGTCAAGCAGACAGGAACAGGATGGAAAAACTTTAACTAAAACTGTACATCAGGTTTGTGACAGGAGATTGTGGGAAAGAGTAAATTATGTTTTATTTTGGAATGGACAAAGTATTTTCAATAAGGTAGATGGATTTGTGACACAGAGATAAATGGGATTTAGACACTACAGAGACATGGTTACAGGACGAACAAAAGGTGGAACATAAATATTCAATAGTTCACAATCTTGCGGGGTCTAAGGCAGAATGGGAAAGGACGGTTGGGTAACGCTGACAGACATGGGTAACAAAGGCATTACAGAGAAAGTATTTGGCCACAGATCATGAAGTAGAATCTGTCTGAATGTAAATTCTGGCTACTACTTGCCAAGGTCACAAGCAGCAGAACAGTTTTAGCCACCGAACAGGACTTCCTTGCTCATCATTGCATTAAACCGGAACTCATTGGAATTTTTAACAAAGGCATTGAGATAATTTTGGGAAACTTCAATATTCGCATAATCTAGCACAATCACACTGACAAGAGTGATATTCGAAGAGGAGAACTTTTTTTTCCCATCAGTGTTTCTTTGAATATCACATTGTGCAACTGGCGAGGGACGCAACTATCTCAGAGCGACTGTTGTCTGATGAAGCTGAGTGAATGAGTAATGGCACACCGAGAGATCCTCTGGGAAACTGGGATAAAGTGAAATTTAATTAATTCTAAAGCTTTAACATGAATCACAGAATGGACAAGACACAATGTGAAACAAAATAGCCCATTTACATGGGTTTGAGAGGAGAACTGACCAAGGGTTAACAGGATGAACAGACTAGAATGTGTGTCTGTAAGCAAACAGTTGAAAACACTTGAAGAATGATGTAAAACACTCAACAAAAGGACATTCCATTGAAACAGTCAAAATCTCAGCAAGAAATTTCCTGCTGTCCCTCACTCAGGACAAATGGATCTTATTAGATTATCAGGCTTAGAAGATCACCAAAAAGTACTAACAATTCTAAAGTGAGAGAGTGTTTATGCAGTAAGTGTTAGAGGGATTGTGAACTGTTTGCTAGCAGGAGGGGGGCAGTGAGAAGGGAAATCATTGTCAGGGTTTGATGAGATGATAGGAACATGGAGAGGTGAAGGTGCTGGAGGTGGTGAGAGTGTTTCAGAGAGTGGTCAGGGCCTGAATGGTGTTACAAAGCCAGGACGGATTGCTGCAGCTGGAGGGGTTCACAGAGGAATGGAGGGACATATGTATTTAACTTATTCATTCATGGGCTGTGGGTGTCACTACCGGAACCAGCATTCTTTGCCCCACTGCTAATTACCCAGAGGGCAGCTCCGAATCAGCCATATTGCTGTGGGTCTGGAGTAACATGACAGCCAGACCAGGTTAGAATGTCAGGTGTCCTTCCCTAAAGGATGTAAGTGAACCAGATGTATTTCTCCTACTGATCAACAATGCTTTTATGGTGACCTCACCAGTGTCCACCACAACATGACATCCAAACTCCTACTCTCAATGCCCTCCCCAATGAAGGTAACCATTCCAAACGCCTGCTTCACCAACCTGTCTCCCTGAGACACCACTTTCAAAGAGCTGTGTACCTGCATCCCTGGCTTGCTGACTGACAACACTACCCAGGGCCCGAACATTAACTGTACAATCCCGCCATGGCTTGTTTTACCAAAATGGAACACGTCACATTTATCTAATTAAACTCCATCTGCTATTCTTCAGCCCACTATCCCAGCAGTACTGTTCATCCTGTTTTATCATAGTTAACCTTTTTCACTGTCCAGTATATCACTAATCTTAGTGCCACCTACAAACGTATTTACCAGGAAACTAATATTCTCAGCCAAATCAATTATCCAAATGACAAACACCCTCAGTCAGAAAAACAAAATGTCTCCAACTACCCTCTGTCTCCTACCATGAGGTAAATTGTATATCCAGTTGACTAGCTCCTCCTGGATGTCGTATCCTTTTACCTTGATCAGAACATATTACCCAGTTTTCCATACGGAACGTAGAACATAAAACAGTACAGTATAAGGCCCTTGGGCCCTCAATGTTCTGCCGACCTTTTATCCACCTCCAAGATCAAACTAACCTACATACATTTCATTTTGCACTATCATCCATGTGCCTTTCCAAGAGTCTATTAAATGCCCCTAATGTATCTAACTCTACTACCTCCACTGCAGTACATTCGACACACCCACCACTCTGTGGAGAACCAAACTCTGAAATCTCCCCTTAGCCTTCTTCCAGTGACCTTAATATTATACTCCCTTCTGATAGCCATTTCTGCCATGGGGGAAAAAATAATCACTGTTCACTGTGTCTGCACCTCTTATTATCTTGTTCACCTCTACCAAGACGTCCTTTATCCTTCTTCATTCCGATGAGGAAAGCCTTACCTCACTCAAACTTTCTTCATAAGACATGTTTCCCAGTACAGGCAGCATCCTTGTAAATCTTCTTTTTACCATCTCTAAAGCTTCCACATCCTTCCTGTAATGAGAGAACCAGAACTGAATGTAATATCTAAGTGTGGTCTAAGCAGAGCTCTATAGAGCTGCAGCATAGCCTCACAGCTCTGAAACTCAATCCCCCAGCTAATGAAAGCCAACACAACGTATTCCTTCTTAACAACCCTATCAGCTTGGGTAGCAACTTTGAGGGATCTATGGACATGGAACCAAACATCCAACTGTTACTCCACACTGCCAAGAATCTTACTTTTCACCCAATATTCCAAATTCAAGTTACGACCTTCGAAAACGAATCACTTCACACTTTTCCAGGTTGAATTCTTTCTGCCACCCACAGCCCAGCTCCCCATCATGTCAATGCCCTGTTGCAACCAGCAACAGATCTCCACACTATCCACCACTCCAACAATCTTTGTGTCATTGGCAACTTACTAACCCAATCTTCCACTCCCACATCCAAATCATTTATAAAAATCACAAAGAGCATGGTTCCGGGAACTGATCCCTGCAGAACACGACTGGTCACTGAACTCCAGGCTGAAGGTTTTGTATCTATCATCGTCCTCTGTCTTCTAGAGGCCAGGAATTCTGTATCCAGACAGATAGGTTTCCCTGTAACCCATGCCTCCGTACTCTCTGAATAGTTAGAGGTAATGAGGTGATGTATGAAAGGATGGAGAAGTGCTGTGGGGACCGGAGAAGTTTGCAGTGATATCATGTGCTGGAGAGGCTGGAGGGTAGATCAGTAAGGGCTGGGTGTTACCGACAGAGTAGGTTGTAGATGCTGGACAGGATGATAGACAGAAGGATAAGGATTTTTGTAGGGTTTTTGGGATAGTGGACACAACACTAAGTGTCAAAGTCATTTTGGAAAGAAATAAGGAGAGTGCAGAAGTGGAGGTGCCAAACTTGGAGAAGCCCCCTAATCATTAGAATATTACTGTCACTGGGCATTATCATTATCACGAGACAGGATCTGGCAAACACAGACTGGGAGGAACTATTTACAGTTGGGTTCATATTCGGATTAAGGAAGAAGGTTAAAGTGATACAGGGAGAATTCTGGGCCAGTGTGCTCCCAGAAGAGAAGAGTGAAAGACAACGGCAGTAACTGCAGTGAATACTGGTCACGCGATATCGTGACCTGGATAAAGTAAGTACAGTGCAATGAAAACAGGCGAAGCACTTCAAAAGTATAGAGAGTGCAAGGGGTCCTTAAAAATGAGGAGCAAAGAATGGGCTTGAAATACCCTTGGGAGATACCGTTAAGAAAAGGCCACAAGGTATTTTATCAATACAGTTCGAGGAAGAAGATTACTAGTTAAATAGTTGTGCCTGTTAGAAACCAAAGGAATAATCTGTGCATGGAGCCAGAGGAAGTAGGTGAGGTCTCCAATGAATACTTCCCATCGTATTCACACAGGAGAAAGACATTGTAGCCGGGGATTTCAGTTGGGATGGTGAGGTTCTACAACATGTTAAGATCAATAAGGAGCAAGTATTAAATGTCTTCACAGGCATAAAGGTTGGGAAATCCCCAAAGCCCAAAGAAATATATCCCAGGCTGCTATGGGAGGTAAGGGAGGAGATTGCTGGGGCACTGGTGGATATATTTACTACTTTGCTGGCCACAGGTGAAGTGCTGAATGACTGGAGGATCGCTAAGGTGGTTCCTTTGTTCAAGAAGGGCAGCAAGAATAGGCCAGGTAATTACAGAGCAGATAGTCTGACAACAGCGGGAGGGACATTTCTGGGAACAATTCTGAGGATGAATAAACACTTGAAAAGGCAGGGATCAACTTGGCTGAGTCATCGCGGATTTGGCAGAGGAAGATACTGTCCGAGGAATTCAGTTGCGTTTTTTTAAAAATGATCTCTCAAAATATTGATGAGGGCAGTGCAGATGATGTGGTTTACATGGACCTGAATAAGGCCTTTGACAAGGTCCCACATGGAAGGCTGGTCCGAAAGGGAAGAGCCACTGGGATTCAAGGCAAGTTGGTAAATTGGATACAAAATTCGTGGATAAGCCTCTTCGTGTTTGAAATTCTTTCACCAGCGGGTGTACCACAGGGATCTGTGCAGGAACCAGCACTGGTTAATCTATTGAATAATAACTTCGATGTGAAAGCAAAAGTTATCATTCATAGGTTTGCAGTCGACATGAAAGATGAAGATGTTCACAGTGAAGGGGATGGTCTCTCGTTACAGTCTGATGACGATCAGATGATAATCTGAGCAGAGTTTAGTTCTGATCAATGTGAGGTCATACCCTGTGGGAGGTATGATAAGCAAAGGGCAGACATAATGAATGGTTGGTTCTTGCCGACTACTGAGGAACGCAGGGACCTGACCAAATATCCCTAAAGGTGTCAGAACAGGTGGACTGGGTGGGGAAGGCACCTGAACTGGGAGCAGGAGGGGGATCCATATCCTGGTGGGGCGAATTGTGAGAGCTGCTTGAGAGGATATAATCCAATCTGGCAGGGTGTTGGACCGTAAACAGTCATAAGGTCAGAAAGAAGATTGAGGTTGGTGCACAAGTTAAAGACAGCAATTTCAACAGACAAGGCAGGCAAGAACATAGCAGGGAATAGTGGAAAACCGATGATTAAACTGCATTTATTTCATTGCAAGGGGCCAGACAGCTAAGGAAGATGAACTCAGGACATGGATTGGAACATGGGACTGGCATATTATAGTTATTACAGAAACACAGCAGAGGGAAGGGCAGGACTGGCAGCTCATTGTTTCAAGGTAGAGATGCTACAGGAAGGGGAGGCAAGAGAGGACGCGTGGTGATGGGTTTTGATTGCATGAATCATCACAGCAGTACTTAGAGAGGATATTCCTGTGGGATCGCCCAGTGAAGCTATGTTAGTGGAACTGAGAAATAAGAATGGGTCATCACTCTGACACAGTTGTCCTATTGACCCCGAATAATCCGTGGCAGACTGAGAAACAAATATGTCAGGAGATCTCAAATATCGATCACAATAATAGGGTTGTTATGGCAGGGGTTTTTAAACTTTCCAAACTGAGACTGGGACTGCCAGTGTTCAGCATTTGCAAGGGAGGAATTTGGTAATTGCGTTCCAGAAAACTCCCAATCAATATGTAAATGGACTGAAAAGAGAAAGGGGCAAAACCTGACCTCCACTTGGGAAACAAGGTAGGGAAAGGGACTGAGGCAGTTGTATGAGTTTGAAAATGGCTATGGAAAAGGACAGGCCTGGTCCACAAGTTCAAATTGTAAAATGGGGCCAGACAAATATTGATCGTATCAGCCAAGGAACTTTGAAAAGGTGATTGGAGAGTCCATTTACAGGGAAAGTGAAATCTGGCAAGTGAGAATATATTAAAAGTGAGATAAATTGAGCGTTCAGTGCCAGCATGTTCCTGTTTGTGTGCAGGTCAATGCTGACAGCATTTTGAAACACTGGCTGTCTGTTAAGAGTCTGGTCAAGGAAAAGGGGAACATGTCAGCTGGATGAAGGGAATCCACGAGGATCACAGGGGCTGGAGAAATACACTTTGGGTGGAAATCAGGAATGCAGAAAGGGTACATGAAATAGCCTCTGCAGAGAAGCATAAGGAGAATCCAAAAGTGGTTGTATAAATATATTAAGCGTAATAGAGTAACTCGAGACAAAATAAGGGCCCTTAAAGATGAATGAGGCAATTGATGTGCAGAAGTGCTGGATATTTCCTAAGACCCTAAACAATGTTTTCACTCCAGAACTTACTGTGGAGAAAGACTGGGGAACTCAGGGAACAAGAGCAATATGTTAGACCACAATTGAGTTCTCGGCAATTCCAGTCACCCTGCTATAGGAATGACGTTGTGAAATTTGAAAGTGCTCAGAAAAGATTAACAAGATATTGCCCGGGTTGTTGCTGAATAAGCTGGGGTTACTGTCACTGGAGAATCGGAGACTGAGGGGTGACCTTACAGAGGTTTATATAAACATGAGGGGTATGGATTGGGTAAACATTGAAGGTCTTTTCCCAGGGGTTGGGAGTCCAAAACTAGAGGGCATAGGTTTAAGGTTAGAGGGGAAAGATTTCAAAGGGACTGAAGGGACAGCTTTTTCATGCACATGGTGATGCGTGTATGGAATGAGCTGAGAGAGAAAGTAACATAGACTAATACAATTACAACATTTAAAAGGTATCTGGTTGGGTATATCAATAACAAGTGTTTTGAGGTACTTGGGCCAAATGCTGGTAAAAGGGATGGATGCATTTAGATCTTCTGGTCAGCATAGATAAGTTGGACCGAAGGCTCTGCTTCCATGGTATCCATCTCTATGACTTGAAAAAAGTGCACATTATAGAAGAGGTGGTCCTTGAGGTTTTAAAACACAAAGGTATGGACAGCCCCACGACTTCATTAAGTGTATCATAGGACATTGTGGGATGCTAGGCAAGAAATTGTGGAGCACTGAGCAAAGGTATTTGTACAATTGACAGCCAAGTGTGAGGTGCTGGAAGACTGGAGGGTGGAATCGTGGACTGTGAAGGAGGTTTGCTAAAATGGATCTTGATAATATGGCTGAAATGGCTGAGAAACCGTAGATGGAATTCAATCTGAATAAATGCGAGGTCGTGCACTTGGTAAAACAAACAAGAGTAGAGCTTATACAATTAATGTTCGGGTCTCGGTTAGTGTTTTAGAGCAGAGGGCCCTCCGGGTTCAGGTACATAAATCTTGAAGCTTACATCACAGGATGGATAAGACAGTGCTTGGCATGCCTGACTATTGCTCAGTCCATTGAGTGGAGGATTTGGGACATCATGTTGAGATTGCACAGATATTGGTGAGGCCTGTTCTGCAATACTCTGTCCAGTTCTGGTCGCCCAGTTATTGTGAGGATATTATTAAGCTGCAGGGCGTTCAGAAGAGATTTACCAGGATGTGGCTGGGTATGGAAGGCTTGAGTTTTGAAAAAAAGCCCATCCAGCCAGTCTTTTTTCACTGGAGCCTGGAGGATGAGAGATGGCCTGATGGAAGTTTATGAAAAAGATGAGGGATATAGATAGAGTTAATGGCAGTTACCTTTTCCTCAGGATGGGGGAGTCTCAAGTGGAAGGGCCACATTTTTAGGGTGAGAAGAGGGACATGTTAAAAAAAAACATGGGGGCTAATTGTTACACAGAGGGTGGTTTGAGAGTGGAATAAACTTCCTGAGGAAGTGGGGGGGAATGTGGGTACAAATACAATGTTTAAAACACATTTGATTAAGTACAGGAATAGGGAGGGGTAAGAGGGATATGGGCCAGCAACAGGCAGCTGGGATGTGTTTAGTTTTAGGTAATGTTTGGTACCAACTGAAGGGTCAGTTTCCATGCTGTATGGCTCTATGGCAAGAATATAGTTTTATTCCATTATTTATGAAAGGCTGCAATGGAAAGCCAGGGAACTTCAGGCCAATTAGCCCAACGTCAGTGGTGGGTAAGTTGTGAAAGTGATTCTGCCAGATAGGAGTCACATTCATTTGGAAAAGCAAAGATTGATCAAAGATCGTCAGCAGGGCATTGTGCAGACAAAGTCAGGGCTCACCAACTTGATTGCTTTCGTTGAAGTTGTGACCAGATATTGTCTACACCAATGTCAGCAGGGCCTTTGACAGGGTTTAGCATGATACACTGGTTAGTAAGGTTAGATCACATGGGATCAGGGAGAGCTCGCCAACTGGATACAAAATTGGCTTCACATTAGGAGACAGAGGGAGGTGGGAGAGGGTTGTTGTTCAGACTGGAGGCCTGTGACCAGCGGTGTGCCATAAGGATCAGGGATGGGCCCACTGATGTATATCATCTACATAAACGATTTGGTTGAGAATATAGGAGCCATTGTTTGTAATTTTATGGATGATCAAATTAATGGTGTAGTGGACAGTGAATACGGTTATCAAAGGGGATCTCGACCGACTGGTGCTGCATGCCTCTGTCTCCAGTTATTGAAGGAGTAGACTTCCGAGATAAGGCATGTTGTAGATACTGAAGCAAGTTACAGAGACAGGGATGGTAGGCTGGAATGCAGTACATTTCAAATATGTAGAGGGACGAAAGGGAAGGGAGGAGGTTACAGGGACTGGAACTGATGTAGGGGTTACACACTGTTGAAGACACTGGTCAAGGAGACATGACATAGATACAGTGTTGGAGAGGGAGCGCAGAACAGAAAGATCCCAGGCAGCAGTCCCACCCTCCCGTGGGAGGCCTGCTTTCCCCTTTGTTGTACTGATACTCACGAAGACAGCACAGACCTGGATCGATAACTGTGACACTACCGATGCTGACTCAGTACAAAGTAAGTTAAAGTTGGGGCGGTGATTGAGCCAGAGTTGTGTCTGTACTGTGCTCCCCCTCCAGCACGGTATCTATGTCATGTCTTGTTAGCCGATGTTTGGACCCCTCTCATTGCTCCTTGCTCTGTGCACTGTGAGTGATCTTACCTCACTGCAGGATTTATTGAAGGCTTCAGATCTCCCTGCACTTTGTCTCTCTGGCTGACCAAACATCTTCAATGTGGTGATGGACGAAACACCCAGCAGCTGGGACTTCCACTGAGTCAGTAACTTCCTGAGTACCTATAGGAGACTGAAAGATAGATAGATTAGGAAATTAGACAGCAGCAGTGAGGGTTACACAGGGAGAATGATACTGTGTCCCTCAGATATCTGGAAAATCCCAGTCTCCATCCCTGGCCTGTGCTGCTGTATCTCTCTGGAGTGGACAATTCTGTTGGCTCAGGATTTGGAGTTGCTGCAAGAGTGAGAGACACTGACAGAGGCAGCAATTAGATCCAGACAGTGAGGGATACCACTTAGAGAGAGACTGAGTGATATCACCAGAATTCAGGATGATTTTAGGATCAAACAAGTGTGTAGGAAGAACGAGTTTAGCTTCATGATGTATCAGTGCTCAGGGTTGAGCAATCTGTGCACAGGTGAAGTGCTGACCTGGTATTATTGCTAGAGCATGTATGCCAAACCTCAGTGAATGTTCTGTGGAGGCTGGTTTAAATCCCACCATCAGAAATGGAGAAATTTGAAATCAATAACTAAAACAAATGGTAATTAACGATCCATAATTACGTATGAAAACATTGCTGATGTACAAAAAAAAGCCCAAACACGTGTCTTTTAGAGAAGGACATCTGCCCATCCTCATGTGGTCTGCACGACACACACACAGAAAAATGTTTGCCTCTCAATGATCCTCTGAACTGGCCGAGCAAGTTAATCAGCACAAGGGCAGCTAGGTCTGAGCAAGAAAGGCTGGTCAGCCAGAGACACCCATATCCCATACCTGATTTAAAATAATCCATTCGGATGGTCCCACTGGAACTGTGCAGGGACCAGTATCTTGGCCAATCATGTCGGTAGGTTTATGGACAGGGCTTCAAACTGACAGAGAGGATGCTGGGACTGGATTCAGGTAAAAGGAGCTTTCCAAATCCACAGAGAAAAGGTGAAGTATAGGAACAGTGTGGGAATGTGACTGAAGACAAGCAGAAAGGAACAGGATGGGACAGAGTTTAACTACACCTGTACATCAGGG
This sequence comes from Chiloscyllium punctatum, assembly GCF_047496795.1. Taxonomy (NCBI): domain Eukaryota; kingdom Metazoa; phylum Chordata; class Chondrichthyes; order Orectolobiformes; family Hemiscylliidae; genus Chiloscyllium; species Chiloscyllium punctatum. The sequence continues at coordinate 1,855,982 of NC_092751.1, forward strand.
AATCGATTTGTGAGAGGAAATTGTGGGAAAGAGTAAATTATGTTTATTTTGGAATGGATAATGTCTCTTCAATAAGGTAGATTCATTTGTGACACAGAGATAAAAGAGACTTAGACACCAGAGAGACGTGTTTACAGGGCAAACAAAAGGTGGACATAAGTTTTCAATGGATCACAACCTTGCGGAAACTCAGGCAAAATGGGTAACACTAACAATAATGGATAACATAGGCATTACAGAGAAAGCATTTGGTCTCAGATCATGAAGTAGAGTCAGTCTGAATGTAAATTCTGGCTACTACTTGCCAAGGACACAAGCAGCAGAACAGTTTTAGCCACTGAACAGCATTTCATTGCTCATCACTGTATTAAACATTGTTAAAAAATTCCAAACACATTATGATAATTTTGGGAAACTTCAATATTCCCATAATCTGGGACAGTCACACTGACAACAGGAATATTGGAAGAGGAGTTCAGAGAACTTTTTTCAGTGTTGCTTTGAATAACAAATTGTGCAACTGGCTAGGGATATAACTATCTCAGTGCGATCGTTGTGTGATGAAACTTAGTGAATAAGTAATATCACCTGGAGAGATCCTCTGGGAAATTGTGATAAAGTGCAGTTTAAAGAAATATAAAGTTTTAAAGTGAATCACAGAAAGGACATGCGACAACTAGAAACAAAAATAACCAATTACATGGGTTTGAGAGGAGAAATGACCAAGGTAAACAGGCTAAACAGACTGAAATGTGTGCCTGTAAATGAACAGTGGAAACCATTTGAAGGAACAGTGTAAATCACTCAACGAAAGAACATTCCATTGAAGCAGACAGTACGAAATTCCCACCGGCCCCTCACTCAGGACAAAATGTATCATATTCGATTATGAGGATGAGAAGATCATCACAAAGTACTTAAAATGAGAGTGTGTTGAAGGAGTAGGTGTTAAAGGCATTGCAAAGGGTCTGCTAGCAGGGGGAAGGCAATGGGAAGGGGAATCATTGTCAGGATTTAATGTCACAAAAGGAACAGAAAGAGGTGAAGGTGCTGGAGGTGGTAAGAGTGTTACAGAGAGTGGCCAGAGCATGAACAGTGTTACAAAACCACACCGATTTGCTGCAGCTGGATGTGTTTGCAGAGGTAGGGACGGACGTATGTATTTTTATTTATCCATTCATGGGATGTGGGTGCCACTGCTAATTACCCAGAGGACAGCTCAGAGTCAGACATATTGCAGTGGGTCTGGAGTCACATGTTAGCCAGACCATGTTAGAATGTCAGATGTCCTTCCCTAAAGGAGGTAAGTGAACCAGATGAGTTCTTCCCACTGATCAACAATGCTTTTATGGTGACCTGACCAATATCTTGTACAGATACAACATGACATCCCAACTCCAACACTTAATGCTCTGCCCAATAAAGGAAACCAGCCCAAACGCCTGTTTCACCAGCCTGTGATACCACTATCAAAGAACTGTGTACCTACATTCCTGGGTCACTGATTGACAAAACTGCCCAGGGCCAGAACATTAACTGTACAATCCCGCCCTGGTTTGTTTCACCAAAATGGATCACTTCACATTTATCTAATTAAACTCCATCTGTTATTCTTCAGCCCACTATCCCAGCAGTACTGTTCATCCTGTTGTATCACAGATAACTTCATCACTGTCCACTTTACCACCAATTCCAGTGTCACCCAAAAAACTTATTTAACGGGAAACCAATATTCCCATCCAAACCATTTATCCAAATAACAAACAACAGGGGACCCACTCCACCGCTGGTCACATGTCTCCAGTCAGAAAATAAACATGTCTCCCATCGCCCTCTGTCTCCTACCATCAAGCCCAACTTCCTGTCCAGTTGACTAGCTTCTCCTGAATGCCATATCCTTTTACACTGATCTGAGCTTATTACCCAGTTTAAGATACGACAGTTAGAACACAGAACAGTACAGAACAAGACCCTTCAGCCATGGTGACATGCCAATCCTTTATCCGACCGTAAGATTAAAAAAGAGTGGCAGATAAAGTTTAATTCAAATAAGTGCGAGGTGTTCCATTTTAGGAAAGTACTTCTTAACAGGACTCAAACACTTAATGGTAAGGTCCTAGGGAGTGTTGCTGAACAAAGAGACCTTGGGGTACAGGTTCATAACACTTTGAAAGTGGAATCGCAGGGAGATAGGTTAGTGAAGGCGGCCTTTTGTATGCTTTCCTTTATTGGTCAGAGTACCGTGTACAGGAGTTGGGAGGTCATGTTGCGACTGTACAGCACATTAGCTAGGCCATTGTTGGAATATTGCGTGCAATTTTGGTCTCCTTACTATCAGAAAGGTGTTGGGAAACTTGAAAGGGTTCAGAAAAGATTTGCAAGAATGTTGCCAGGGTTAGAGGATTTGAGCTACAGGGAGAGTGTCAGAGGCTGAGGGGTGACCTTAAAGAGGTTTACAAAACTATGAGGGGCATAGATAGGGTAAATACCAAAGTATTTTCCATAGGGTAGGGGAGTCCAGAACTAGAGGGCATAGGTTTAGGGTGAGAGGGGAAAGATATGAAAGAGACCTAAGGGGCAACATTTTCACACAGAGGGTGGTACCTGTATGGAATGAGCTGTCAGAAGAAGTGGTGGAGGCTGGTACAATGGCAACATTTAAGAGGTATTTGGATGTGTATATGAATTGGAGGGGTTTGGAGGGATACGGGCCGAGTGCTGGCAGGTGGGACTAGATTGGGTTGGGATATCTGGTCAGCATGGACGGGTTGGACTGAAGGGTCTGTTTCCATGCTGTACATCTCTATGACTCTAACTTCCATACCCTTCATTTTATTACCATTCATGTGCCTATCCAGAAGTATATTAAATGTCCCTAATGCATCTACTTTTACTGCCACCACTGGCAGTGCATTCCACATACACCAATCAGTCTGTAATGAGCCTACCTCTGAAATCTCCCCTTAACCATCCGCTAATCACCCGAAAATTATACCCCCTTGTCATAGCTATTTATGTCAGGGTAAAAAAATCTCTCTCTATTCACTCTATGACTCTCAGCACCTTGTTCACCTCTGCCAAGTCACCCGTCACCCTCCTTCACTCCAATGAGAAAAGCCTAATCTCCCTCAACCTTTCTTCATAAGACATGCTCTCCAGTACAGGCAGCAACCTGGTAAATCTCCTCTTTACCCTCTCTAAAGCTTCCACATCCTTCCTGTAATGAAGGGAACAGAACTTAACACAATATTCCAAGTGGGGTCGAACCAGGGCTCTGTACAGCTGCAGCATAACCTCATGGCATTAAAACTCAATTCTCAAACTAATGACATCCAACACAATATATTCCTTTTTAACAAGCCTATCAGCTTGGGTGGCTACTTTGAGGGATCTAGGGACTTGGAACCCAAGATCCCTCTGTTCCTCCACACTGCCAAGGATCCTACCTTTAACGCTGTATCCTGCATTCAAATTCAATCTTCAAAATGAATGACTCCACACTTTTCCAGATTGAACTCCATCTGCCACTTCTCAGCCCAGCTCTACATCCTGTCAATGTCCCATTGCAACCGACAACAGCCCCCCACACTATCCACCACTCCACCAACCTTCGTGTCTTTTGCAAACTTACTCACCAACTCTTCCACTCACACATCCAACTTATTCATAAAATCACAAAGAGCAGAGGTCCTGTAACAACTCCCTGCAGAAAACCACAGGTCACTCAGCTCCAGGATGAATTGTTTCTATCGATCATCACCCTCTGTCTTGTGTGGGCCAGTAATCCCGTATCCAGACAGACAGGTTTCCCTATATCCCATGTCTCCGTACTTTCTGAATGAGCCATAAAGGTGTTTCATCACATTCTCAAAAGATTCAATAAGACATGTAAGGCATGGCCTACCCCTTACAAAATCACGCTGACTACCTCTAATCAAACTATGGTTTCCCAAGGAATAATAAATCCTGTCTCTCAGAGTCCTCTCCAATAATCTGCACACCACAGACATAAGACCGAGAGGTGTGCATTTCCCAGGATTATCCCTATTCCCTTTCCTGAACAAGGGACTAATATTTTCCTGCCTCCAATCATCTGGTAAGACTCCAGTGGACAGTGAGGGCACAAAGGTCATCACCAGGTGTGCAGCAATCCATTCCCTCGGTTCGTGTAGTAACTTTGGACGCATCTCGTCTGGTTCAGCGACATATCTATCCTTATCTTTTAGAAATTCTCAGCATATCGTCCTTCTTAACATCCACCTATACATGTACATCAGCCTGTATCACGCTGTCCTCACAAACGACAAGACCCTTCTCAGCAGTGAATACTGAGACATAGTATTCATGAAGGACCTCTCATTAAGGAGCTCCTTTATCTCAGAATCTCCTCGAACAACTTCCCCATCACTGGGCTCACCGGCTGTAATTTCCTGGCTTTTCCCTGCAGTCCTTAAGTGACGGAACAGCATTAACAACCCTCCAGTCCTCCAACACCTCACTGTGTCTGTTGATAATATAAATATCTCTGTTAGGGAATCTGTAATCTCTTCCCGAGCTTCCCACAATATTCTAGCACAGACCTAATGAGCTCCTGAGGATTGATCTACCTTTATTTGATTTAAGATTCCAACACTTGCTCTTCTCTGGTGAGGATTCTTTCCAACACATCACTATTTAACTCCCCAAGTTCCCGAGCTTCCATGTCTTTCGCCACAGTAAATTCTGACACGATTATTTTGTCCAAATATCTCACCCATCTCCTCTGGTTTCACACATTGGTGAGCTTATTGATCTTTAAGGGGCCCTATTCTCTACCAAATTACTCTTTAGCCCTTATTGAAACTTGTGTAAAGTTCAAATTCAAATACACCATATCCCCTATACCACTACACCCCTCCTACACCCTTACAATTCTGCCATTTATATTCACACCAACAAATTAAATCCAACAGGCTCAAAAACAAATTCTCTTTTATCAAATGTGTTTCTAAGTGGCCAGTTATTGTATATTGACATATCCTTTCTAACTATTTCAGCATGCTGGGGCCGATGCTGGGAAGTTAGAAAACTTAACAGTGCAGCACAGAAACAGACCATTCGGCCCAACACGTCTATGCTGTCTAAGATACTATTCTAACTCATCCCATCTGCCTGCACATGGTCCATATCCCTCTATTCTCTACCTGTTCATGTTTGTGTCTTAATCCCACTTGAAACCTTTACTCACATTTCTGCTTCTAGGACCTCCCTCAGTAACATCCACTCTACACAAAAAAACACTTGCCTCACACATCCCGTTTAAACTTCCTCTTTCTCACCTTAAACCAGTATTTGAAACCAGCTCTAGTATTTGAAACTTACACACTAGAAAAGAGATTCTGATTATCTAAATTATCTAACCCTGTTCCAAATGTTATATTACTGTACCTGGTCACCTGTCAGCCTCTTATACTCTCATTAAACAATCCAACTTTGTATAATTTCCTCTTACACCAAACACACCCTTAAAAATCCCTAACACAGGCAATGTGCTGATAAACCCCTTTTGTCCCCTCTCCAAAGCCTCTACATCCTTCCTATTGTGTGGAGATGAGACATGCACCCAGTACTCCAAATGTGGCCAAACGACCATTTGATACAATGACAGCATCAGATGCAATCCACGATACCCAACGTTGTGACCGATGAAGGTCAGTGCTCCATTTGTTTTCTTTCCCAGCTGAAACACTTCTGTTACCATTTTCTGAGAGTTACTGACTTGCAGCAAGATCCTTCTGTATATCAATATCCCTCAGTATGATAACTTTCTTATTGAATTTGACACTATCTCACACTTGTCCAGATTAAACTAAATTTGCCATTTCTGTCTATCTCTCCAACTGTTCTGTTATCTCCTGCAGATTTTAGTTCATCAGGGAAGCAAAGGTTTTGTGGAAAAGGCAGGAAAGTAGAGTTGAACAGCCATGATCTGATTGAAGGACAGAGCATAGTCAATGGGCCAAATGGCCTCATTCCCCTCCTAAATCTCATGGTCAGGGCACAAACTCAATATATCCTGCATAATATTATTTGTCTCTGCTCACAAAACTCCTTTATAATGGGATTCTTGGATATTTATTAGTACACAGCATTTGATCTACAAATATGATATGATGTTATAGAAAACTCTCACCTACAATCCAGGATTCTATCCGTTACAGCACTGATACCCATTGCTGTATCAATCGGCATGGAGACCACTGTCACACACAGTTACTGTCCTGCTCTTGCTACAAGTACATTCAGTGTCCTGACTGTAATCATATTGACATTCCCATCACTGGGTGGTGCCTACAAAAGAATTTCTGCTAACAGTTGCTGCTGCTTGCTTATTCTCAGCTCTACTTTTCATATTCAGATCCACATGTCTGTCTCATTAATGCATTAACATCATCCTTCCTTCACAACTTGTTGGCTTTTTGCCTAGTCTGCCTATTGGGACTAGATTGGGTTGGAATATCTGCTCAGCATGGATGGGTTGGACCGAAGGGTCGGTTTCCGTGCTGCACATCTCTCTGACTCTATGGCTCTATCCCAACAACCCTTCAGTATTCACTTCCCAGCGATGGTCATTCTGCAGCTAAATCTCCGGAATGACAGTTCCATCATATCTGATCACTGTCATTCCTTCTCCCTTATGGCGAATACAGGGAGTCATTCCTCGGTAGTGGGGAGTTGAACAGATGCGTAGAGGTTACAGAGATAGGAAGGCTTACAGGACTCGAGGATGTTAGAGTTAAAGAGAGTTACATCTGGTCAAGAATGTCAGTTGGACAAAGGAGTTTGGGGATTGGAGGAACTTTCAGAGATAGAAGAGGGAGCTGGATTAGATTCTGGAGATAAGGATAGGGATGGAGAAAGGAAGAGGTAAGCAGACGAAGAGGCACAGATAGGGGGCTGTTTCATCTCAGAGATTATTGTGTATACTAATAGAGATATGGAAGGTTGTCGTGACTGAAGACATTTACAGATATAAGAAGGCTTCTAGGCTCTGGAGGTTACAGAGATCAGAAGGCAATGGAGAATGCCAGGTTACTGGGATGGAGACAGTTACACAGATGGGGAGGGTTGCACAAACTGAAAGAGGTTCCTATGGTCGGGAGGGGTATGGTGTCGGGAATGAGAGTGAAATTTAACAAAATAAAGATCAAAGAATTGGAGAAGGATAAGGAGATTACAAATTTTTCACAGCTAAGGAAGGATTGTAGGAGCTGGAGAAGATTACATAGGTAGGGACGGATGGAGAGGTTAAAGACAAATACATTGACATGGAGGGTGGTATTGGTGGGAGGAGCTTACAGGGATAGACAGGGCTCTCAGGGTTTATAGGGATGAAGGAATTTAGTATCTACTGGAGAAGGTTAGGGATTAGGGTGTTAGGGACTGGAGAACCTGACAGAGACAGAGACAGAGACACAGAGAATGATGTGGACTAGAGGAGATTCCAAACAGAGGAAGGATTATCGGGACTGGAGAATATTACAGAGATCACTAACACAGCATGGGCCAGGATTGATGCCTGCGATCCCCTGTGCTGTCGCATTGAGGACCAATACAGAAGAGGTGAAAGCAGGACCCTCACAAGATGGTGGGAATGAAACCTAGAATGTTGCTGTTCCTTGCCCAGCTCTGTATCTCTGTCCTGTCTTCCTGGTCTACCTCCACCCTGTGCTGTTTACTGTGAGCGATCTTAACAGCTGCAGGAATTACTGAAGGCCCCAGATCTCCCTCTCCATCTCTCTCTGGCTGACCAACCAGTTTCAATGAGGTGATGGATGAGACAGGAGTTAGGAACATCCTGATTACCTGCATGAGACAGAAATAGACAGAATGGGAAACTAGACTGATGCAATGAGGATAACACATGCAGAGTGGCACTGAGTCCAGCAGAGATCTCGATAATCCCAGTCTCCATCCCTTGCCTGTGCTGCTGCATCTCTCTGGAATGTTCAATTCTGTTGACTCAGGATCTCAGACCATCTGTAAGAGGGAGAAATGCTGACAGAGGCAGTAAATAGACTGACACAGCGAGGGATACCAGATGGAGAGATACTAAGTGATAGCACATTATTAGACACTGTATTAACAGGGAATTATTTGAATTTGTAACAAAGGCACTGGGATAATTGTGAGGGGATTCAACCTTCCTATCTCATCATCTCTTTGGCAGTGGCTCACAGATGAGGCTGACCCTCTCCCACTCTCAGTGGGGGTGGGAGAGTCTGGAGTGGGCTGTACAGACCGATGTGACCTTCCACAGACTCGGTTACACTTGAGGCTGATGGTGGACATGGAAAGGTGGTGGGTGGGGCGTTGATATAACAGCGCGCTCCTTGTGTTGTTTTCTCCTGGATTCCCGTTTTCCCCACAGAAAGTCTCGAGGTGCTCGACACCTTCCTAATGCTCCTTCCCCACTTCAGACGGTCTTGGCCGATTTGTTTAAGAGCTGAAAAAAAAACTGATCAATTCTGAAGTAACCAACATTTAGAAATGTGGAGGAGTGCAGTAGGAAGAGGAAACATTGTCAGTGTTTAATCAGAGTAGCGGAACAGGGAGAATTGAAGGTGCTGGAGTTGGTGACAGTGTTACAGAGAGGGGCAAAGGCCTGAACAACATTACAAAGCCAGTACGGATTGCTGCAGCTAGAGCAGTTTGCAAAGGTAGGGATAGACATCTGTATTTTTCATTGATTCATTCACGGCCTAAGGATGTCACCGGATGGACCAGCATACATTGCCCTCCTGCTAATTGCCCAGGTGCAGCTCAGAGTCGGCCATATTGTTGTGGGACTGGAGTCACATGTGAGCCAGACCAGGTAAGAATGTCAGATATCCCTCCCTAAAGGACATACGTGAACAAGTTGTTTTTTTCCAATCAACAATGCTTATACAGAGGCCTCACTAATGTCCTGTACAGATACACCATGATATCCCAACTCCTACTCTCAATGCTCTGCCCAATGAAGGGTAACCCTCCCAAACACCTGCTTCACCAGCCTGTTTACTTTCAAAAAACTGTGTACCTGCATCACTGGGTCACTGACAACAGTACCCTGGGCCCGAACATTAATTGTACAAGTCCAGCCTGGTCTGCTTTACCACAATACAACATCTTGCATTTCTCCACCTGTTATTCCTAACCTCACTGGTCCAGCAGTACTGTTGATCCCATTGTACTCTTCGATAACCCTCTTTACTGTCCACATTATCACCAATTTCAGTCTCACTCACAAACTTGAGAACCATGGCGACTGTATTATCATCCAAACTGTTTACGTAAATGATGCACAACAGTGACCCAGCACCGAACCCCATGGCACACCGTTGGTCACAGGCCTGCAGTTTGAGCAGCAACCCTCTATGAACATGCTCTGTCTCCTACCATCAATCCTGTTTTGTATCCAGTTGGTGAGCGCTCCCTGGTTCTGTCTGATCTAAACTTACTAACCAGTCTGTCATGCAGAACCTTGTCAAAGGCCTTGATAAATTTCATGTGGACATCGTGTACTGCTCTGCTTTGACCTCTCACTTGTCTACCTCCACACTCAGGTTTGAGGCATGATTTCCCGTGCACAAAGCCATGCTGATGGTCATTAATCTGTCCTTATCTTTCCAAATGCACGATGATCGTTTCTCTCAGAATCTCCTCCAACAACTTACCACCCTGCCATCAGTCTCACTGGTCCGTAGTAGCTGTTGATGATACAAATATCTCTGGAAGGTGCCCTGTAATTTCCTCCCTCGCTTCTCACAAGGCGCTGGGATATATCTGACCATGTCCCAAGGTTTTATCTAACTTATTGCATTTTAAGACATCCAGCACCTCCTGTTCTCCAATGTGCACTCTTTTCAAGACATCACTATGTATTTTCCTAACTTACCGAGCTTCCATGTCTTTCACCACAGTAAATCCTAACGCAAAATATGTGTTCAGTATCTCCCCCATCAGCAGTGATTCCACACAGACAGCCTCATTGATCTTTCAGGGTCCCTATTCTCTCCCGAGCTAAGTTTTAGCCCTTGTTGAAGCTTGTCAAAATACTTCTGAAATTTCAAATATCCCTCTACCACAACTAGCCTCCCCCAACCTTATCTATTCTGCATTTATAGTCACACCAAAATATAGAATCCAACAGATTTAAAAATATTCTCCTTTTATAAAATCATACATCTCCCATTGTTTCGAAACATCCAGTTATCATTTATTGTCATATTCTTTATAGCACATTCCAGCACGTTACCGACTTACTGTCAGGCTAACACCGTTTGGTTCAGACTCACTGCACAAAGGATTTTGGGAATCCATGTGCATCAATCTGAAACAGGTAGCTTCCAGGATCAGCAGGTCATAGAAAAGGCAAAGGGAATGGAGTCTAAAAATAGGGAGGTCTTGCTAAAACGATGCAAGGTACAAGTCAGACCACACCTAGATTATAATGAGCAGTATGCGTGCCCTAAGGAAAGACATTCTTGTGTTGGAGGCAGGCCAGGGAAGGTTCACTCGGCTGACCCTGGAGATGGCAGGATTTTCCAATGAGAAGAGATGGAGTAGATTGACCTTGAACCTAATGGGGTTTTGAAGAATGGGAGAGAAATTGAATGAAACATCCTGGATTGTGAGGGGCTTTGACAGGGTGGATGCCGTGAAGTTAGAAACTAGAATAGTACAGCACAGGAAAAGGCCCTTCGGCCCACCATGGCTGTGCTGACCATGATGCTATTCTAAACTAATCCCATCTGCCTGCACATGGGTGATATCCCTCTCTTCTCTGTTTGTTCATGTTTCTGTCTAAATGCTACTTCAAAACTGAGTGACAGTCTGCAGAGAACAACAGAATCCATGAATCCCCGTTGCATGTATCAGGGTCAATGACAAAAGTTTCATTCTTTTAAAAATGACAACTCCTCAATTCCTGCATCTCATAAAACTGCCATTTAAAAATATTTAAATAAAGAACATTCTAAATGAAGGTTTTGATGCGGTGACCTCTGGTCAGTCCTGTCGATCTGTTTGTTACCAGATGCATGGAGAGTGCTTTTTACCAGAGCATCACCAGGTCAGTGTCAGGCACACAGAGAGAACGGGCAAATAGATTCACACCTGAATTCACATCTCCCAGCCTGGCAATCGTAAGCTGTGCTCACCATTCCGGTAAAGATCTCTAGAAACAGGACATCAGAGCCAGAAGACTGGAGGTTGGCTATCGTGTTGCTACTATTTAACAAAGGCAGTAAGGAAAAGCCATGGAACTATAGACTGGTGAGCCTGACATCGGTGTGTACGTTGTTGGAGGGAATCGTGAGGGGCAGGATGAACATGTATTTGGAAAGGCAAGGACTGATTAGGGATAGTCAATATTTCTTTTTGAGTGGGAAATGATGTCTCACAAACTTGATTGAGTTTTTAGAAGAAGTAACAGAGAAGATTGATGAGGGCAGAGCAGTGGATGTGATCTATATGGACTTCAGTAAGGCGTTCAACAAGGTTTCCCATTGGAGACTGGTTAGCAAGGTTAGATCTCACGGAATACAGGGAGAACTAGCCATTTGGTAAAGAACTGGATCACAGGTAGAAGACAAAGATTGGTGGTGGAGGGTTGGTTTGCAAACTGGAGGTCTGTGACCAGTGGAGTGCCACAAGGATCGGTGCTGGGTCCAATATTTTGCATTGTTTCCATAAATGATCTGGATGTGAACATAAGAGGCATAGTTAGTAAGTTTGCAGATGACAACAAAATTGGAGGTGTAGTGGCCAGCAAAAGAGGTTACTTCCAATTACAATGGAATCTTGATCAGATGGGCCAATGCGCTGAGAAGTGGCAGATGGATATTAATTCAGATAAATGCGACGTGCTGTATTTTGCGAAAACAAATCTTTGCTGGACTTATACACTTAATGGTAAGTTTTGACGGAGTGTTGCTGAACATAGAGATATTGGAGTGCAGGTTCATAGCTCTTGAAAGCAGAGTTGCAGGTAGGTAGGATAGTGAAGAAGGCATTTGGTATGCTTTCTTTTATTGGTCAGAGTATTGAGTACAGGCGTTGTGAGATCATGTTGTGGCTGTACAGGACATTGCTTAGGTCACTTTTGGAATACTGTGTGCAATTCTGGTCTCCTATCTTTGAGAAAGATGTTGTGAAACTTGAAATGGTTCAGAAAAGATTTACAAGGATGTTGCCAGGATTGGAGGGTTTGTGCTATAGAGAGATTGAATAGGCTGTGGCTTTTTTCCCTGGAGCATCGAAGGCTGAGGGGTGATCATTTAGAGGTTTATAAAATCATTAGGGGCGACCATATAGAGTTTTATAAAACCATATAGAGCTTTATAAAGTAGGGGCATGGAGAGGCTAAAGAGACAAAGTCTTCACCCTCGGGAATGGGAGTCCAGAACTGGAGGACACAGGTTTACGGTTAGAGGAGAGAGATATAAAAGAGACTTAAGGGGCTTTTTTTCCACGCAGAGGGTAGTACGTGTATGGAATGAGCTGCCAGAGTAAGTGGTGGAGGCTTATACAAAGATATCCAGATGGGTATATGAATAGGAAGAGTTTGTAAGAATATGGGCCAGATGCTGGTAGGTGGGACTGGATTGGGTTGGGATATATGTTCGACATAGACAGGTTAGACTGAAGGGTCTGCTTCCATGCTGTACATCTCTTTGACTCTAAGATCGGCTGAATGGTCCAATCGAAGATGATCTGTGATTCAAATCTTAACATCCTTCAGGGTCCACAACCCATTCTTGGTCCCATCCTGCAGGCTCTATGAATCCCACACTGTCTAACCTCCTGCAGGATCCACGTTCCTTCCTACATTAGTACCATCCTCCAGGTTCTGCAGCCCTTCCTACCTCCGTAACATGGCCCGGTCTCTCCAAATCTTCCTTCCTTTGCAATGTTCCCCAGAAAGGCACTGGAGGATGGTGGCATTTACAGAGTTAGGGAGGGATATCGGGATTGGAGGATTTTGCAGGCATTAGGAATATAGGGACTTGAGGAGGTTTCACAGTTTATGAGTGTTATATAGATTGTAGGAAGGTACAAAGATAGGGATGGTTTCAGATTGGAAGAATCTGCAGAAAACGTTTACATGGTTAAAGGCAGGAACCTTAGCAGTGTGCACGAACAGAGTGATCCTGTGTCCCTGAAGTTACCACCCAAGTTGAGAGGGTGTTAAGAATGCATATGGTGTGTTGGCTTTCATTAGCAAGTATGGCTAAGACCCTAAACATTTGTTTTCCCTCCAGAACTTACTGTGGACAAAGACTGGGGAACGCAGAGAACAAGAGTAATACGTTAGACCACAATTGGAGTTCTCTGCAATTCCAACCTCCCTGCTACAGGAAGGATGTTGTGAAGCTTGAAAGTGTCCAGAAAAGATTAACAAGATGTTGCAAGGATTTCTGCTGAATAAGCTGGGGTTATTTTCCCTGGAGCATCAGAGACTGAGGGGTGACCTGACAGAGGTTTATATAAACATGAGGGGCATGGATTGGGTAAACAGTCAAGGTCTTTTCCCGGGGTTCGAGAGTCCAAACCTAGAGAGCATAGGTTTAAGGTTGAAGGGGAAAGGTTTAAAAAAGGGACTGAAGGGACAACTTTTTCATGCACATGGTGCTGTGTGAATGGAATAAGCAAAGAGAGAATGTAATGGAGACGGATACAATTATAACATTTAAAAGGTATCTGGATGGATATATGGACAGTCAGAGTTTAGCGGTACATGGGACAAATGCTGGTAAACGGGATGAATTTATTTACATCTTCTAGTCAGCATGGATGAGTTGGACTGAAGGCTCTGGTTCCATGCTGTACACCTCTGTGATTTGAAAAGAGTGCATGTTATAGAAGAGGTGGTGCTGGAGGTTTTAAAACACAAAGGAATGGAAGGCCCCAAGACCTGATTAAGTGTATCACAGGACATTGTGGGATGCTAGGGAAGAAATTGTGGAGCTTCTAGCAAGGGTATTTGTACCATTGACAGCCATGTGTGATCGGCTGGAAGGCTGGAGGGTGGCATAGTGAATTTCTAAGATTCCAAAGGGATCTTGATGAAATGGGTGAATTGGCTGAAAAACCGCAGATGGAATTCAATCTGAATAAATGCAAGGTAATGCATTTGGTAAAACAAACAAGGGTAGAGCTTATACAATTAATGTTCAGGCCTTGGTTAGTGTTTTAGAGCAAAGGGACCTCCGGGTTCAGGTACATAATTCTTGAAGCTTGCATCACAGGATGGATAAGACAGTGCTTTGCATGCCTGACTATTACTCAGTCCATTGAATGTAGGATTTGGGACGTCATCTTGAGATTGTACAGACATTTATGAGGCCTGTTCTATAATACCACATCCAGTTCTGGTCGCCCAGTTACAGGGAGGATATTATTAACCTGAAGGGTGTTCAGAAGAGATTTACCAAGACGTTGCTGGGTATGAAATGTTTGAGTTCTGAAAAATGGCTGGATATGCAGAGTTTTTTTTGACTGGAGCCTGGAGGTTGAGAGGTGACCTTATAGAAGTTTAAGAAAAAAAGTTGGGATATACATAGAGTCAGTGGTAGCTGCCCTTTCCTTTGGGTGACGGAGTCACAAGTGGAGGGGCCACATTTTTCAGGTTAGAGGAGAGATATGTTCAAAAAAAAGGATATAAGGGGCAAATAGTTACACAGAGAGTGGTTTGGGTGTGGAATGAACTTCCTGAGGTGGATGTCGGTACAAGTACAACGTTTAGTTAAGTAAATGAATAGGAAAGGGTTGGAGGGGTACAGGCCAGCAACAGGCAGCTGGGACGAGTTTAATTTGAGATTATGGTTGGTATCAACTGAAGGGTCAGTTTCCATGCTGTACAGCACTGACAACACTATGGTTTTGATCCATTATTTAAGAAAGGCTGCAAGAGAAAGCCAGGGAACTGAAAACCAATTAGCCCAACGTCAGTGGTGGGTTAGTTGTGAAAGTGATTCTGCCAGACTGGAGTTACATTCGTTTGTAAAGACAAGGATTGATGAAAGATAATCAGCATACAAAGTCAAGTCTCACTAACTTGATGGCTTGTGTTGAATTGGTGACCAGACATTGTCTACACCAACGTCAGCAGGGCCTTTGACGGGATTTAGCATGATTTAGGGTGTAGGTTTGCTCGCTGAGCTGTAGGTTTGAATTCCAGATGTTTTGTTACCTGGCTGGGTAACATCATCAGTGGCGACCTCCAAGTGAAGTGAAGCTGTTGTCTCCTGCTTTCTATTTATATCTTTCTCCTGGATGGGTTTGTGGTGAACCCCAGGAACCCCATCCAGGATAAAGATATAAATAGAAAGCAGGAGACAACAGCTTCGCTTCACTTGGAGGTTGCCACTGATGATGTTACCGTGCCCAGGCAACGCAACGTCTGGATATCAAACCTACAGCTCAGAGAGCAAACCTACATCCTAAACCTCAATCTGAGCAACAAACCTTCATAAACCTTGCATTTAGCATGATATACTGGTTCGTAAGATTAGATCACATGTGATCAGGAAGAGCTAGTCAACTGGACACAAAATCGGCTTGACAGTAGGAGACGGGTTGGTGGGAGAGGGTTGTTGTTCAGACTGGAGGCCTGTGACCAGCAGTGTGCTACAAGGATCAGGGATGGGACCACTGATGTGCATCATCTACATAAACAATTTGGTTGAGAATATTGGAGTCATTGTTAGTAATTTTGTGGATGATCAAATGAATGGTGTAGTGGGCAGTCAATACGGTTATCAAAGGGGATCTCGACCAACTGCGCCAGTGGACCAAGGAATGAAAGATGGATTTTAATTCAAGTATTGAGTTTTGGACGAACACAGGTAATGGTACAGCCCTGGGTAGTGTTGTCGAACAGAGAGAGACCAAGAGGTGCAGTTACATTGTTCTTTGGAAGTAGCATCACACTGGACAGGGTGGGGAAAGCGGTACTTGGCACACTTGCTGTCATTGGCCAACGCTTTGATACATGAGTTGGAGATATTTGTAACATTGTCTTCAATATTTCCCTTGGAGAGAGGTGGCTTATAAGGGGTGACCTTATAAAGGTTTATAAAACCATACGGAGAGTAAGAATGGTGAATATCCACGGGTAAGTCAGTCCAAAACTAGAGGGTATAAACGTGAGGCGAGAGAACAAAGATTTAAAGAGGGAGCTGAGGGGCAACATCCACAGAGGATGGTGCATAGACGGAATGAACTGCCAGGGGCACATGGGAGAAACAAGAACAATTACAACTTGGAAAAGAAATTTAGGCAGGCACATCGAGAAGGGAAGGTTTGAAGGGATATGGGCCAAACACAGGCAAATGCGACTCGTTCAGGTTTGGGGGAAATAGTCAGCATTGATGACCTGGACTGAAGGTTCTGTTCTCATGCAGCATGACCCTGTACCCAGTTAAAGAGGGGGAGAATCCGGAGATAAGGCATGTTATAGACACTGAAGCAAGGTATAGTGATAGGGCTGGTAGTCTGCAATGCGGTACATTTCAAATATGCAGAGGGCCTATATGGAAAGAGGGAGGTTACAGAGATAGGAACTGTTATAGGAGTTAAAAATTATTGAAGACACTGATCCACAAGACATACCTTAGGTACAGTGTTGGAGAAGGTACACAGAACAGAAAGATCTCAGGCAGCATTCCCACCCTCTCGTGGGAGGCCTGCTTTCCCCTTTGTTGTACTGATGCTCACTAAGAGAGCACAGGCCTGGATTGATAACTGTGAACTCTCTACGTTGTCTCACTACAATATAAGTTAAAGTAGACGTGGTGATTGAGCCAGAGTTGTGTCTGTACTGTGCTCCCCCTCCAGTACTGTATCTATGTCATGTCCTGTTAGCTGATGTTTGGATCCCTCACATTGCCGTCTGCTCTGTGCATTGTGAGTGATCTTACCTCACTGCAGGATTTATTGAAGGCTCTAGATCTCCCTGCACTTTGTCTCTCTGGCTGACCAACCATCTTCAATGGGGTGATGGGTGGAACACCCAGCAGCTGAGAAGTCTATTGAATCTCCCTGAGTACCTACAGGAGACAGACAAATAGACAGAATGGAAAATTACACTGATGTAGTGAAGGTTACACATGTAGAATGGCATTGAGTCCCACAGAGTCCCTGTGCTGTTGCATCTCTCTGGAGTGGAGAATTCTGTTAGCTCAGGATCTGGAGGAGCTGCAAGAGTGAGACACTGACAGAGGCAGCAATTAGACCCACACAGTGAGGGATACCACATGTAGAGATACTGAGTGATATCACCAGAGTTCAGGAAGTTGTCAGGATCAAACAATTGTGACAGAAGAAGATGTTTAGCTTCATGATGCCCTGGTATCAGTGCTCAGGCATGCGCAACGTGCGAGCAGGTGAAGGGATGGCCTCGTGGTGTTATTGCTAGAGTATGTATCCAAACCCTCAGCTCATGTTCAGGGGAGACAGGTTTGAAACCCACCATCTGAAGTGGTGGAATTTGAAATCAATAAATTCAAATATTATAATTAACCAGCCATAAATATGTATGAAACCATTGCTGATGTACAAAAAACCCAAACACTTGTCCTTTCGAGAATGACATCTGCCCATCCTCACATGGTCTGCATGACATACCCACAGCAAAGTGTTTTCCAAATCCAAATAGAAAAAGGTGATGCATCAGAACAGCATGGGAATGTGGCTAAAGACAAGCAGAAAGGAACAGGCTGGGCCAGAGTTTAACTAAAACTCTACATTAACGAATTGGATTGTGATAGGACATTGTGGAAAAGAGTACAGAAACTTGTTTTCCGCATAGACAAAGTATCTTCAATAAGATAGCTGGATTTGTGACACAGCTGAAAGAGATTTAGATACCAGAGAGATGTGGTTACAGGGTAAACAAAATGTGGAACATAAACATTCAATGGTTCACAACCTTGTGGAAACTCAGGTAAAATGGACAACACTAACAATAATGGGTAACAAAGGTGTTGGATAGAAAGCGCGGGGGGTGGGGGTGGGGTTTCTTAAAAATAAACGGGCAAACAATGGTCACAAAATATCCTTAGCAGATAATGTTCAGGATAAGCCACGAGATATTTAATAAGTACAGTTAGAGGAAGAGGATCCCCAACTAAGCAGTGGGGCCTGTTAGAATCCAAAGGGACAATCTGTGCATGGAGCCAGAGGAAGCAGGTGAGGTCTACAATGAATACTTCCCATCTGTATTCACTCAGGAGAAAGGCATTGTAGGGATTTCAGTTGGGATGGTGAGGCTCTGGAACATCTTATGATCAATGAGAAGGAGGCGTTAAATGTATTCATAGGCAAAAAGGTGGAGAAATTCCCAGTTACAATAAAATATATCCCAGGCTGCTATAGGAGGTAAGGGAGGAGATTGCTGGGGCCCTGGCGGATATATTTAAAACTTTGCTGGCCACAGGTGAAGTGCTGAATGACTGGAGGATGGCAAATATGGTTCCTTTGTTCAAGAGCAGCAGTGATAGGCCAGGTAATTACAGAGAAGATAGTCTGACAGCAGGGGGAGGGAAAATATTGGAAAACAATTGTGAGGGACACGATGAATCAACATTCAAAAGGACAGGAATACATTAGGGATTATCTGTATGGATTTGGTAGAGGACTGTCCTCTGATATTGATGAGGCCAGTGCAGATGGTGTGGGAACATGGTGTTTATTAATGTCTTTGACAAAGTCTCACATGGAAGGCCGGTCCAAAAGCAAAGAGCCCATGGAATCCAAGGCAAGTTGGAAAATTGGATCCATAATTGGTGGAGCAGGTTTTTCACGACTGGAAAACTTTGCCCAGCGGGTGTACCACAGGGTTCTGTACAGGAACCATTGCTGGTTATTATGTACATTAATATCTCAGATGTGAAAGCAGAAGGTATCATTGGTAGGTTTGCAGATGACATGAAAGGGGAGGGTGTTGTCCACAGTGAGGAGCATGGTCTCAGGCTGCAGTCTGATATTGATCAGATGATAAACTGAGCAGAGTAATGGCAGATGGAGTTTACTTCTGATCACTGTGAGGTAATGCACTGTGGGAAGTCCAATCAGCAAATGATATCCATCATGAATAGTAGGTCCTCCTGGTGTACTGAGGAATACAGGGACCTTGGTGGGCAAGTCCCTGGATGTCTGAAGGTGTCAGCACAGGTAGACAGGGTGGGGAAGATACCTGAACTGGGAACAGGAGGAGGACACATATCCTGGTGGGGAGAGTTGCTGGAGCTGCTCGAGAGGATTTAAAATCATCTGGCAGGGATGTGGGACTGCAAACAGTCGTAAGGCCAGAAAGAAGTTTGAGGCTGGTATAGATGTTCAAGAGAGCAATTTAAATAGACAAGGCAGGCAAGAACATAGCAGGCAATGAGGGAAAATTGATTAGTTAAACTGCATTTATTTCAATGCAAGGGGCCGCACAGATAAGGCAGATGAACCCAGAGCATGGAAGGGAACATGGGACTGGGATATCGTAGATATTACAGAAACACAGATAAGGGAGGGACAGGACTGGCAGCTCAATGTTCCACAGGACAGAGGCAACAGGAAGGATAGAACAGGAGGCAAAACAGGAGGAGAGCTGGTGGTTTTGACTGGGGGAAAACATCACAGCAGTACCGGGAAAGAATATTCATTCAGGATCGCCCAGTTAAATGATATTAGTAGAACCGAGAAATAAAAATTGCTCATCAGTTTGCTACGATTGTACTACAGCGATAGGCAATGGGAGATGAAGGAGCAAATATGTCAGGAGATCTCAGATATCTGTTAGAATGATAGCGTCGTAATGGTAGGGAATTTTAACCTTAAACCTCGACTGGGATTGCTACTGTGTTAAGCAGTTGGATGGAAGGAATTTGATAAGTGTTCCAGAAACTCCCAGTCATTATGTAAATGACCCAACTGGAAAATGGGGCTAAACCTGACCTCCACTTGGGAAACAAGGTTGGAAACGGGACTGAGCTGTTAGCGGGGACG
Organism: Chiloscyllium punctatum; assembly: GCF_047496795.1. Lineage (NCBI taxonomy): Eukaryota > Metazoa > Chordata > Chondrichthyes > Orectolobiformes > Hemiscylliidae > Chiloscyllium > Chiloscyllium punctatum. The sequence goes on from NC_092751.1 coordinate 1,876,007, forward strand.
CACTTTGGAAAGTCACCAGAATTGTATTAGTTTGAAAATAGCGATGGAAAAGGACAGGCCTGGTCCACAAGTTCAAGTTATACAATGGAGCAAGATAGTCATGAATTTTTAAAGTAGATTTGGGGAGGTTATTTGCAGGTAAAGGGAAGTCTGGCAAGTAGGAATATTTTAAAACCGAGATAAAAGGAGTGTTCAGCGCCAGCCTGTTCCTGTTAGTGTGCAACTCAATGCTGACTGAATTAGGAAACACTGGCTGAGATTCGAGGCTCCAGTCAAGAAGAAAGGGGCCACATGTCAGATATAATTGGCTGACTCAAGGGAATCCCTTCAGGGGCATCAGGGCTGTAGAAATACATTTAGGATGGAAATCAGGAATGTAAAAAGGGGACACGAGATCGCTTTGGCAGAGAAAGTTAAGGAGAATCCAAAGAGACTCTACAAGTGTATTAAGAGCAAAAGAAGAGCTCGGGACAAACCCCGTCTCCTTAATGATCAATGAAGGCAACGATGTGTGAAACTACAAGATCCAAAACAAATATTTCACTTTGGAACTTACTGTGGATAAAGACTGGGGCGCTCAGGGAACTAAACAGTGTTTGTCCTGACTACTATTGGAATACTGTGTGCAATTCTGGTCTCAATGCTGTGGATGTTGTGGAACATGAAAGGGTTCAGATGACCAAGGATTTGCCAGGGTTGTAGGGTTTGCGCTGCACGGAAAAGCTGAATAAGCTGGGGCTGAATTCACTTGAACATGGGAGGCTGAGGAGTTACCTGATAAAGGTGTTTAAAATCATGATGGTCATCGATAGGGTGAATAGATAAGGTCTTTTCCCCAGGTTGGGGGGATTACAAACTGATAGGCCTTTACTTTAAAGTTCGAGGTGAAATTTTCAAAGGGACCTAAAGGACAACTGGTTCCTGCAGAGTGTATGGAATAAGCTGCCAGAGGAAATAGTGGAGGCTGATAGAAATACATTTAAAAGGCATGTGGATGGCTATATGAATAGGAAGGATTCAGAGGGATATTGGCAAAATTGTGGCAAATGTGACTAGAAACGTCATGCAGGAGTTGGTTTGAAGGATCTACTTCTGTTCTGTACATCTCTGTGACTCAATGTCCTAAATGTTTCCACATTACAGAAAAGGAGGTGCTGGAGGTTTTAATATACAAAGGTAGATAAATCCCCAGGACCTGATCAAATGTATATTAGGACATTGTGGGAAGCTGGTGAAGAAATTGTAGGGGCCCTAGCAGAGATGTTTGTACCATAGAGAGCTATGTGTGATAGGCTGTTAGACTGGAGGGTGGCATTGTAAACAGTGAAGAAGGTTTTCTAAGATTACAAAGGGATCCTGATGAAATGTGTGAATGGCTGAAAAATAGTTGATGGAGTTCAATCTGAATAAATGTGAGGTAAGGCATTTGGTACAACAAACACAGGCAGGACTTATACAATTAATGATTGGACCCTCGGTAGTGTGTTGTAGAACTTTGAAGCTTGCAACATGGAGAGACAGGATGGTCAAAAAAAGGTGCCTGCCATACTTCCTTTCATTGCTCAGTCCTTTGGATATAGGAGTTGGGAAGTCACATTGAGATTATACAGGCCATTGCTGAGACCTCTTCTGGAATACTGTGTCCAGTTCTGGTCGCCCAGGCTATCGGAAGGATATTATTAAGCGGGAGAGGGTTCAGAGGAGATTTACTGGGACGTGGATGGGTATGGAAGGTTACAGTTATAAAGAAACCTGGAGAGATTGGTATTTTTTCATTGAGGAGAAAGTGAGGACTGCAGATGCTGGAGATCAGAGCTGAAAATGTGTTGCTGGAAAAGCGCAGCAGGTCAGGCAGCACCCAAGGAACAGGAGAATCGATGTTTCGGGCATCAGCCTGAAGAAGAGCTAATGCCCGAAACGTCGATTCTCCTGTTCCTTGGATGCTGCCTGACCTACAGCGCTTTTCCAGCAACACATTTTTTTCACTGAAACCTGAATGTTGACAGATGACCTCATAGAAGTTTATAAAGTCATGAGGGGGATAGATAGAGTTAATGGGAGTTGTCTTTTCCTATAGACAGGGGAGTTTCAAGACAAGGCACTACATTTTTAAGTTTAGAAGATTGACATAAAAAAATGATACGAGAGGCACTTTGTTACACAGAGGGTGGGTTGTGTGTGGAATGAACTTCCCAAGGAAGGGGTGAACATGGGAACAATTACAATGTTTAAAAGACATTTGGATTACTCCAGGAATAGGAAAGGTTTGAAGGGCTATGATCCAGGAACAGGCAGGTGGTCAGGCAGGAGATCAGTTTTAGAGTATGGTTAGCACTAACCAACAGTGCGGTATGACTGTCTGACTGTGATTATAATATTGTGTTATTAATTAAGGAAGGATGCAAGATAAAGCCAGGGGTGTACGGACTGGTGAGCCAGACATCAGGGTGGGTCAGTTGTTGAAGGTCATTCTGAGAGGTATGACTTACTTGCAATGGGAAAGATAAGGACTGATTACAGCCAGCCAGCATGGCTTTGTGCGTGAGAAAACATGTCTCACAAACTTGATTGGAGTTTGTTCAAGATGTGACCAAGAAGACGAAGGCAGAGTAACAGACGTCAAGGTGTTGCATGATATATTGGTAAGTAAGGGTAGATCACAAGGGATCAGGGAGAGCTCGCCAACTGGATACACAATGGGATGACAGTGGGAGACAGAGGGTGGTGGGAGAGGGTTGTTGTTCAAACTGGAGGCCCCTAACCAGCAGTCTGCTTTCAGGATTGGTGCACCATTTACATAAACAATCTGAGTGAAAATATAGCAGTCTCTGTTAGTATGTTTGCTGATACCAAGATTAGTGAAAGAGTGAGCAGGGAATATAGTTATCGAAGGGGATGTTAATCAACTGGGCTCGTGGGCCAAGGAATGAAAGATGGAATTTAATTCAGGTGCTGGATTTAATTAAGACAAACCAGGGAGGACTAATACAGTTAATGGTCGGGCCCTGGACAGTGTTGTCAAACAGGGAGAGACCAAGGGGTGCAGTAACATGGTTAGTTGGATGTGCCATCACAGGTGGACAGAGTGGTGGGGAAAGCAGCATTTGGCACACTTGTCTTCATTGGTCAGAGCATTGAGTAGATGAGTTGGAGATATTTGTAACATTGTCGTCAATATTTCTCCTCAGCAGAGGAGGCCATGGGGTGACTTTATAAACGTTTATGAAACCATATAGGACCTAGGTAAGGTGAATAGCCAAGGGTAGGTGAGTCCAAAGCTAGAGGCATAAACGTGAGGTGACAGAGCAAGTATTGAAAGAGGGAGCTGAGGGGCAACATTATCCACAGAGGATGGTGCATAGACGGAATGAGCTGCCAGAGGAAATGGTAAAAACAAGTACAATTAAAACATGGAAAAGATACTTGGGCAGGTACATGGAGAGGAGAAGATTTCAAGGGACATGGACCAAACACAGGCAAATGTGACACATTCCATTTTGGAAACCTCAGCCGAAGAGCCATGCCGCACAGAAACAGACCCGATGTCTCCAGTTATCGGAGGAGGAGACTATCGAGACAAGGCATGTTGTAGAGACTGAAGCAAGTTACAGCGATACGGATGGTCATCTGGACTGGAGGTTTCAAATATGTGAAATAATTGGTGAGGGGGAGGAGATGACAGAGATAGGAACTGTTATAGGAGTTAGAATGATTGAAGACACTGGTCCACAAGACAATCCATAGAAACAGTGTTGGAGAGGGAATAGGGAACAGGAAGATCCCAGGAAGCATTAACACCATCTCGTGGGAGGCCTGCTTTCCCCTCTGTTGTCCTGATGCTCACCAAGACATCACATGCCTGGATTGAAAATTGGGAACTCTTGATGCTGTCTCAGTACAAAACCAAACTTAAAGTAAAGGTGGTGACTGAGCCTGGTGTGGGTCTGGACTGTACTCACCCTCCAGTACTATATTTATGTCATGTCTTATTAGCTGATGTTTGGAGCCCTCTCCTTGCTCTCTGCTCTGTGCCCTGGAAAGATCTTACCTGGCGGCAGGATTTATTGAAGGGTACCAACCTCCCTGAACTTTATCTCTCTGGCAAACCAACCATCTTCCCAACCAGCAGTTGGCAAGTCTATTGAGTCATGAACTCCCTGAGTACCTGTAGAAGACAGAGAAATAGGCAGAATAGGAAATTAGACTGATGCTGTGAAGGTTACACATGTAGAATGGCATTGAGCCCCACAGAGATCTGGAAAATCCCAGTCTCCAATCCTGGCCTGTACTGCCTCATCTCTCTGGAGTGGAGAATTCTGTTGGCTCAGGATCTGGAGTAGCTGCAAAAGTGAGAGGCGCTGACAGAAACAGAAATTAGACCCACACAGTGAGGGATACCACATGGAGAGATACTGAGTCATATCACCAGAGTGCAGGATCAAACAATTGTGCAGGAATAAAGGGTTTTGATTCATATTGCAGTGGAATGCGCAACCTGTGAGCAGGCGGAATGACGGCCTAATGGCATTATTGTGAGACAATTAATCCAGAAACTCAGCAAATGTTCTCTGGACACAGGTTTAAATCCCACCATTTCAAATGTTGGGATGTGAATGAAATGTTTCAAAAAAAGATTAGATTTAAAACCCATAAGTGAGTATTAAATAATTGCTGATTTTAAGAAATATCCATCGAGTGCATTCCTGTCTTTAGTGAAATAATCTAAGATGGGACTGGGATATCACAGGTATTACAGAACAACAGCTGAGGGAGGGACAGGACAGGCAGCTCAATGTTCCAGGGGACAGATGCTGCAGGAAGGACAGAAGGGGAGCTGAGAGAGGAGGAGAGCTGCTGGTTCTGATTGGGTGAAACATCACAGCAGGACTGAGAGAGGATATTCCTGCAGGATCGCCCAGTGAAGCTGTGTTCGTGGAATTAATTGCTGGAAAAGCGCAGCAGGTCAGGCAGCATCCAAGGAACAGGAGAATCGACGTTTCGGGCATAAGCCCTTCTTCAGGAATCCTGAACCTTGGATGCTGCCTGACCTGCTGCACTTTTCCAGCAACAAATTTGCAGCTCTGTTCTCCAGCATCTGCAGTCCTTACATTCTCTTCGTGGAATTAATCAATAACAATGGGTCTTCTCTTTCCTCTGATTGTTCCACAGACCCCAATAGCCCCGCCCTCCTCCAACTTGACCTTCTCAAGATGGCGGCCCTCAGGCCCGTGCTCCCTCTTCCCTCAAACAAATGGCGGCCGTGATCATGGGCCTCTTCCCTGATCAGAGACCGCCACCTCCTGACCCGGACCTGAAGGGTCTTTTTCGGGGTTTTTAACCTTTACTTGGGACTTGTGAATTCTCTCCGCTCCTTTCTCCCAGCAAGGCTCCCACACACTGGCTCTGAGCGCCGCTCTTTGAAGCCGATCGCAGCCGCTGCGGAGAAAGCAGCTCCATGTTTCTCTGTCCTGGTCAATGTGACACTGCGCATGCTCCACATAGAAAGCAAACTACGCGTGCGTCTGAAGTTATCAATGAGTTTACAGAGAATATTCATACCTGCACAGAATCATGGGGGAAATATTAGTCATTAATAATTGCTCTGTCGAGTTATAGTCATGGCGCTATCTAGCATGTAAATAGACTGGTCGCCTCAATTTAACCATACCGGCCAGGTATGTAAATTAACAATTGTTCTGGGATTTGAAAAGAGGTTTCTTACTCGAAATGTGCAAATATGTAGCACTATTTGTTAAAATTTCACATAGATTTTTGAGAGAGGTTTAATGCTCCACTATGTTAATGAGAATTATCAATCCTGCAAAACAGTTTGCTTTCTGACCAATTTTCAAGCGTTTACTCTGCGAGAATGCTTTGGCCCCGATCCTCACTCACTTTTGGTTGGAGGACCGGCCGCTGCTCGGTCATCAGTTCCGCCCCTTCCTCCCAATTGCAGAGTTGATTCAGGCGTGACTCAGCAGGCTCAGCACAAGAAACAATAAGGGACAAGGGAAGTTAGAGTCGATGTCTTGTCATGCAGTGAAAATATCCCGAATCTTGGATCGAGAGGCTTGAGTTCAATTCACAGCTAGTGCAGGTGTGTGTAATAACTACTTTGAACAGGTTCATTAGGAAAAACAAGGGAAGTCAGGAACAGAGGAAAAAAATATAGAAAATAAATACAATGTGGTGGGGCTCTCAATGCTCAGAAGATTTCAGTCTTTACCAAGTGTTTCAGGGCCCCATTGGGTCCCAATACATACTGTTGCACTCCTCCTTGTGCACAGTCAGATACCACGATTGTGGGGCAAAGTGTTGTGGTGGGATATGGAGGTGCTTTTGTAGAATTTCCTCAGTTTTGGAGGTGAAAATAGGTAAGAAGGTGTAGGGTTTTGTATGGAGTTACCTATTCCACTCCTGTTGCAGCATCATATTATTGAACTGACTATACCTCGTACATTGTTGGCAGAGATCGCTGACATTTTGTAAGGCCACAATACAAGATCCATCACTCTGTTTAAGACAGCAGAAATCTCTTGTAGCACGATAGTCATAGAACAATACAGGGCAGAACAGGCCCTTCGGTCCTTGATGTTGCGCCGACCTGTGAATCATTCTCAGCTCGTCCCCCTACACTATCCCAAAATCACCCATGTGCTTAAGTAAAGGATTGTTTAAATTTCCCTCATGTGGCTGAGTTAGCCACATTAGCAGGTAGTGCATTCCATACCCTAACCACTCTCTGAGTAAAGACCCTGCCTCTGACGTGTTTAAATCTATCACCCCTCAATTTGTAGTTGTACATACATGCTAGCATCATCATCCTAGGAAAAAGACTTTCACTGTATACCCTATCTAATCCTCTGATCATCTTGTATGTCTCTATCAAATCCCCTCTTAGTCACTTCTTGCCAATGAGAACAGGTTCAAGTCGCTCAACCTTTCCTCATAAGACCTTCCATCCAGACCAGGCAATATCCTGGTAAATCTCCTCTGCACTTTTTCAAATGCTTTCACATCCTTCCCGTATTATGGGCACTAGAACTGCACACAATATTCCAAGTATGGCCGCACCAGCATTTTGTTCAGTTGCAGCATGATATTGCAGCTCCAGAACACAATCCCTCTATGAATGAAACCTAACACACCGTATACTGCCTTAACAGTACTATCCACCTGGGTGGCAACTTTCAGGCATCTATGTTCATGGACTCCACCATCCCTCTGCACATCCACCTACCAAGAATCTTTCCATTAACCCAGTACTCTGCCTTCCTGTTATTCTTCTCAACGGTATCACCTCACATTTAGCTGCATTTAACTCCATTTGTCACCTCTCAGCATAATTCTGCAGTTTATCCAAGTCCCCCTGCAATCTGTAACATTCTTCCATACTGTCCACTCCACGGAATTTAGTGTCGTTTGCAAGTTTACTGATCCAGCCACCCATGCCTGCATCTACGTCATTTATAAAAATGACAAACAGCAGTGGTGCCAAAACAGATCCTTGTGGCACACCACTACTAACCTGAGTCCAGGCTGAATATTTTCCATCAGCCACCACTCGCTGCCTTCTTTCAGAAAGCCAGTTTCGAATCCAAACTGCTAAATTACTCTCCATTTCATGTCTCTGCATTTTCTCCAACAGCCTACCATGTGGAACCCTATCAAAGGCTTTACTGAAGTCCATGTATATCATGTCAACTGCCCTACCCTCATCTACATGCTTGGTCACCTTCTCAAAAAACTCAGAGGTTTGTGAGACATGACCTGCCCTTGACGAAACCATGTTGACTATCTGAAATCAAATTGTTGTTTGCTCGTTGATTATAAATCTTTTCTCTTATAATCCTTTCCAAAACCTTTCCTACAACAGAAGTAAGGCTCACTGGTCTATAATTACCTGGATCATCTCCATTGCCCTTCTTGATCAAGGGAACAACATTTGCAATCCTTCAGTCCTCTAGTACCAAACCTGTAGAGAATGACGACTCAAATATCAAAGCCAAAGTCTCTGTTATCTCCTCCCTCGCTTCCCAGAGAATCCTCAGATAAATCCCATCCAGCCCAGGGGACTTGTCTACTTTCTGGAATTGATAACACCTGATCGTAACTAACCTCGATCCTTTCTAGTCTAATATGTTGTACCTCTTCTCCTCTACAATATTCTCCTTTTCCTGAGTGAAAACTGATGAGAAATGTTCATTTAGCACCTCACCGGTCTCCACAGGGTCCACACTGAACTTCCCACTTCTGTCTTTGACTGGCCATATTCCTACCCTACGCTTTTGTTTCTCACATACCTATAGAAAGCTTTAGGGTTCTCCTTTATTCTATTCACTAAAGACTGCTTGTGTCCTCTCTTTGCTCTTAACTCTCTCTTTAAATCCTTCCTATCTGATATGTAACTCTCCATTGCCTCATCTGTTCCATCTTGCCTCATCAACACATAAGCCTCCTTCTTCTTCTGAACAAGAGATGCAATTTCCGCAGTAAACCATGGTTCCCTTACCTTATCACTTCATTCCTGCCTGACAGGGACATACCTGTCAAGGACATGTAATATCTGTTCATTAAACCAGCTCCAGATTTCAATAGTCTGTATCCCCTGCATTTTGCGACCCCATTCTATGCATCCTAATTCTTGCTGAATCGCATTATATTTGCCCCGCCCCATCGATAAGGAGGAGGTTAATTAGGTTGTTTCCGGAGTTGAGGGGTTTGGCTTAACAGTAGATTGGTAATATATTCATTGGAATTCAGAAGAATGGAAAAATATAAAATAATGAATGGAATGGATAAAATAGAAGTAGAGAGGATGTTGCCACTGGCAGGTGAAGCTAGCACAAGAGGGATCATCTCAAGATTAGAGGCAGCAAATTTAAGACTGAATTGAGAAGGAACTTCTTGACCTCTACGGAATTCATTGCCCAGGGAAGTAGTTGATGCTAGTTCAGTAAACATTTATAAAGCTAAGGTAGGTTTTTTAAAAAAGAAATAATTAATTAAGGGATACGGTGAGAACGTGAGTAAATGGTTCTGCATCCACAAAATGATCAGCCATGGTCACATTGAATGGCAGAGCAGGCTCAAAGGGCAGGACGGCCTTCTCCTGTTCCTAGTTCTTATGTTACGCATTCCTCCCTCACTCGACTTGGAAGTGCTGGTTCTGGATTAGTGGTGCTGGAAGAGCACAGTATTTCAGGCAGCATCTGAGGAGCAGTAAAATCGACGTTTCGGGCAAAAGCCCTCCATCAGGAATAAAGGCAGAGAGCCTGAAGTGTGGAGAGATAAGCGAGAAGAGGGTGGGGAGCAAGTAGCATAGAGTACAATAGGTGAGTGGGGAAGGGTATGAAGGTGATAGTTCAGGGAGGAGGGTGGAGTGGATAGGAGGAAAAGAAGATAGGCAGGTAGGACAAGTCAAGGGGACAGTGCTGAGCCGGAATTTTGGAACTAGGGTGAGGTGTGGGAAGGGGAAATGAGGAAACTGTTGAAGTCCACATTGTTGCCCTGGGGTTGAAATGTGGACTTCAACAGTTTCCTCATTTCCCCTTCCCACACCTCACCCTATTTACAAACTTCCAGCTCAGCAGTGTCCCCTTGACTTGTCCTACTTGCCTATCTTCTTTTCCACCTATCCACTCCACCCTCCCCCCGACCCATCACCTTCATCCCCTCCCCCACTCAACTATTGTACTCTATGCTACTTTCTCCCCACCCCCACCCTCCTCGAGCTTATCTCTCCACGCTTCAGGGTCTCTGCCTTTATTCCTAATGAAGGGCTTTTGCCTGAAACGTCGATTTTACTGCTCCTCAGATGCTGCCTGAACTGCTGTGCTCTTACATCACCACTAATCCAGAATCTAGTTTCCAGCATCTGCAGTCATTGTTTTTACCTTAGAGGTGCTGGTGTTGGATTAGGATGGACAAAATTCAAATTCACAGAACACCATGTTATAGTCTAATGGGTTCATTTGAAAGTACGAGCTTTGCTGCTTCTTCATCAGGTGGTTGTGTGATTTTTAACTTTGTCCCTCACTCTTGTAACTGATAAACAGCAACAAAAGTCATGAATCAGTGCGCATGCTCTAGCCAACAATCGGGCCCGGGTTGAGCAATTCATCAACTTCACCAACACATTCCACCCTGACCTTAAATTTACCTGGACCACCTCTGACACCTCCCTCCCCTTCCTGGACCTCTCCATCTCCATTAATGACTACCGACTTGACACTGACATTTTTTACAAACTCACCAACTCCCACAGCTACCTGGATTATACTTCTTCCCACCCTACCTCTTGCAAAAATGCCATCCCATATTCCTAATTCCTCCGCCTCCACCATATCTGATCCCAGGAGGACCGGTTCCACCACAGAACACACCAGATGGCCTCCTTCTTTAGAGACCGTAATTTCCCTTCCCACGTGATTAAAGATGCCCTCCAATGCATCTCATCCACATCCCGCACCTCCACCCTCAGACCCCACCCCTCCAACCATAACAATGACAGAATGCCCCTGGTGCTCACCTTCCATCCGACCAACCTTTGCATAAACCAAATCATCCACCGACATTTCCGCCACCTCCAAACACACCCCACCACCAGGGATATATTTCCCTCCCCACCTCTTTCCGCCTTCTGCAAAGACCGTTCCCTCCGTGACTACCTGGTCAGGTCCATGCCCCCCCTACAACCCACCCTCCCATCCTGACACTTTCCCCTGCCACCGCAGGAACTGTAAAACCTGCACCCACACCACCTCCCCTACCTCTATCCAAGGCCCTAAAGGAGCCTTCCACATCCAAAGTTTTACTTGCACATCCACCAATATCATTTATTGTATCCGTTGCTCCCGATGTGGTCTCATCTACATTGGAGAGACTGGGCACCTCCTAGCAGAGCACTTTAGGGAATATCTCCGAGACACCCGCACCAATCAACCACACCGCGCCGTGGCCCAACATTTCAACTCCCCCTACCACTCTGCCGAGGACATGGAGGTCCTGGGCCTCCTTCAACCCCGCTCCCTCACCATCAGACGCCTGGAGGAAGAACGCCTCATCTTCCGCCTCGGAACGCTTCAACCCCAGGGCATCAATGTGGACTTCAACAGTTTCCTCATTTCCCCTTCCCCCACCTCACCCTCGTTCCAAACTTCCAGCTCAGCAGTGTCCCCATGACTTGTCCTACCTGCCTATATCCTGTTCCACCTGTCCACTCCACCCTCTCCTCCCTGACCGATCACCTTCTTCCCCTCCTCTACTCACCCATTGTGCTCTATGCTACTTTCTCCCCACCCTCCTCTAGCTTATCTCTCCACGCTTCAGGCTCACTGCCTTTATTCGGGCTTTTGCCCGAAACGTCGATTTTGAAGCGACTTGGATGCTGCCTGAACTGCTGTGCTCTTCCAGCACCACTAATCCAGAATCTGATTTCCAGCATCTGCAGTCATTGTTTTTACCCCGGGTTAATGATGTCAGTGGTGGACCAATGGAAAGGCAGGGGTAGAGCTGGAGGACCTGGTGGGGCAGATGGTCCTCAGGTCAATCAGTGAATGAGGGGCGGGACTTGACTATACCACGTGATCATCCTCGCGGTCGGCGCGGATGTTGGGGATGGATGTGCGGGGAGCTGTCGGTAAGGAAAGAAATAAACAGCAGGAAGTGGGAGGGAAATGGTGTTGGTATGGTCTGAGAGGTTTTACAATCATTTGGTACACATCCGAAAATGCAAATTTGAAACTTACAGTCTCATTTTTGAAGCAAACGGGAAAATGCCTCGTTGAGTAATCGGTCCGAGTGAGCGCCGCCATCTTTCTTCGGGGCAATGATTCACTGGACACGTGCGCGGCCGCCAGCTTTGTAGGGGGCAAAGTTCAGAGGGATGTATGTGCAGCCTTCCCTGGTAAAAAGAGTCATAGGGCAGGATTTACACAGAGCACATTCAAACCCAGAGAAATGGACTTTTTTCTGGATTTGTTTCGTCATTCATCGAAATGATTTAGATGTGAATAGAGGCCGTATAGTTAGTAAGTTTGCAGGTGACACCAAAATTGGAGGTGTTGTGGACAATGAAGAAGGTTATCTCAGAGTACAGTGGGATATTGATCAGATGGGCCAATGGGCTGAGGAGTGGCAGAGAGGATTTAATTTAGATAGATTAGGTAGGGATATCTGGTTGCCATAGGTTGGACCGAAGAAGTCTGTTTCTGTGCTGGACATCTTTGACTGTGAGATCATAAAAGTGAACTCTGCTGTGGTTCACATCTGGGTTCTCTGATGTCCACTTGTTCATTATCTAGCTTCCTCAGTCTCTCTTGGGTGTATTTTTGGTCTGCGTAGTATTTTACAATTACTTTCACAGTTGTTTTGTAAATGAATTGAAAAATGTAGAGCTGGAAAAACACAGCAGGCCAGGCAGCATCCGAGGAGCAGGAGAATCGACGTTTTGGGCATAAGCCCTTCTTCAGGAATGTAAATGAATTGTCCACTGCTGCCTGGCTCCTGACCATATGCTGTTCCATTATCAGGTTATTTTTTCCACAATATCTTTGACAGTCAAGAATTCTTTTTTCCATTAAGCGAGTGCATTTTCCTTCAATTTCTAACAGTCAAATTCTGCACCATTTTCATTCCCTGTAATTCATATTGCACTCCCTGAATCATCAACTGTGTATTTCTCCTTCCACAGAAACCAATGATCAATGCCAAAGCCTTGTTGCCTGTGGAGAGGGTGATGTTTGACTGCCTTGTACTGCTGCAGTTTGTATGGTGAAGGTGGTTGGGTAAGAGACATTACAGATTATTCACTGTGATATTGAAGAGTAGAAGATATCTGGACAAATCATCATGGTTTTAATTTCACAAAAATATTATTGAGAACTTTTGACATAAGGCTACAGATGGAGAATATTGTGTCCATTGACCACAACCATTGCCAAATAAGCAGCTTTTCAAGAATGCCTTAAAGGAAGAAAGTAGATCTTAGAGGGTTAGAGTGGGGATTCCAGTCCATGTTCCCTTGGAGTCTATAGAAACAGTCACACAGGTGAACTCAAAAGTAAACACATCATTCAGAGTCTGAACTAAAATGAGTTATTGAGATATGAAAGGGGGTGTGATGCAGGGAGATAGGAATGATTACAGCCAGGAATTAATTCAAAGGTGCGAAAGTAAATTGTTGTTGCTTATAAATGGAGTCTTTTGATTGATCAGCAAGTTTTCGTACAAGTGAGCACTTTGGCAGTAGAGTTTTCAATATTCTTGAGATTATCGGGAGGGTGAATGTGGGATGCTGGCCAGGAGTGGGTTTAGACAATGAAATCTAGAGTCAACAAAAGGAATGAATGAGAGTTTCAGCAAATGAGCTGAGACTGTGGTGAGGTCAGGTGATATCACTGAAGTCGAAATAGTGGTCTTGGAGGGGGTCTGGCCTGTCATCCTCACCTCATTCAGCTGTTTGTCAGTTTGTGAATCAAGTCTTTAACAAGCTCAGGAACTGAGTGGCCCTGGCAGAACCCAAACTGGGCATCGCTGAGCAGGTTATTGCTGAGAAGTTGCTTGACAGCACTGTTGATGACACCTTCCATCACTTCACTGCTGAGCAAGTGTGGACTGATGGAGGGGAATTGGCTGAGTTGGGTCTGCCCTGTGTTTTTGTGTTGGAACATCCCTGAGCAATGTTCCACAAAGTCAGTAGGTGCCAGTGCTGGAGTAGTACTTGCCTTCGTGGGCAGCAAGTTCTGAAGCGCAGCCATCAGTACTATTGCCAGAATATTGGCAGGTCCCCTAGCCTTTACATTACTTATCCATTTCTTGATCTGATTTGAAGTGAGTTTTAAACCAAGTCGATTCATATCTGTGATGTCAGGGACCAATGGAGAAGGCTCATCCACTTGGCACTGCTGGCTGAAAATCGCTGCAAATGCTGTCCTCTTATCTGCTGCATGGATGTGTGAGACCCCCTCCATCAGTAAGGGTGAGGATATCTGTGATGCTGTAATTGTCCATCATCATTCCTGACTAGGTGTGGCAGGACTAATCCATTGTTTATGGGATCACTTAGTTCTATCTGGCGTTGCTTGTGCTGTTTAGCATGCAGGTTTGGTAGCTGCACCAGGTTGGCACCTCATTTTTAGGTATGCCTGGGACTGCTGGCATGCCCTCCTGCATTCACTATTGAACCAGGGTTGATTCCCCTGGCTTGATGTTAATGGTTGTGTGGGGGAATATCAGGCCATGAGATTTCAGATTGGGCTGGAGTACAGTTCTACTGCTCTTGTTGGCCCACAGTGAGGCGGAAGTTGTAGGGTCAAGAGGGCTGATTTTGTGTTTGTAGTTGCTAGTGCATTGGTAGATGTAATGTGGTCTTTCCAGTTTCATTCCTTTTAGATTAGATTGCTTACTGTGTGGAAACAGGCCCTTCGGCCCAACAAGTCCACACCGACCCGCCGAAGCGCAACCCAGCCAGACCCATTCGCCTACATTTACCCCTTCACCTAACCCTACGGGCAAGTTAGCATGGCCAATTCACCTAACCTGCACATTTTTGGACTGTGGGAGGAAACCGGAGCACCCGGAGGAAACCCACGCAGACACTGGGAGAATGTGCAAACTCCACACAGTCAGTCGCCTGAGGCAGGAATTGAACCCGGGTCTCTGGCACTATGAGGCAGCAGTGCTAGCCACTGTGCCATCCTTTGTTGAGACTGTGCAGTGATTAATACAATGAGTGATTTGATGGGCCACTGTCGGGTTTCTTTCCCTCAAGGACATTGTCAATGACAGAAAAAACATCCCCAATGTTTCCATGCCAAACAGGAGATTCTTCATTCCAGTTATCCTTTTCTTGATTTCAGAGCCACCCTCTCCCAATTTGGGATTCAAACCTGAACTTCAGTTGTATATTTTAATATTCTTGATAAATGATAAATACAACAGGTTTGTTCACTTAGTTTTAGAATCACTATCACAGGTTTTGTTTTTTTTTATTTCGAAAACAATATCCATTATCCATTATCCATTATCCTGTCTCCTCCATCCTCCCCTCCAGCAACAAGAGGAGCACATGGAGTTTCTCTGTTAATAACATTGAGATAATCCGATCAGCTGCCTCTGTTTCTTTCCTCCCTCTCCACTCGCCCACCGAGCCAAACTGCTTCTCAAGATTGCTCTCATTTTAGTCCTAAACTTGCATTTCCTAGAGTCCCTTGTCAAGCCTTATTAGAGGTCATCTTGACCATTTACCCTAGTGTAGCTAAATCATGGACATTCCAAATCTCTCTCTCTCATCCTCCTGCTTGTCACCGCACTCCCCGCCCCCCCTGCCCCCCCTTGCCATTCACAGATATTGTTCCATGATCTGTCTGTCTTTTCTGGTTGTGTCCTTCTCTCCCATTCTGCTAAAAACTAATATTTGACCTCACCATCATTGGAAAATCCTGCTCCGTCTCCACTCTCCCTTTCCTTTCTGAATTCAATGTATTTGGTGTCCCTCCAGCGTCTATCCTTGGTCTGTCCTGTTCCTCACCTACGTACTGCCAGGAGGTAACATCGCCCAAAAGCACTGTGTTAGGCTTCACATGTACACTGACAATGTCCAGCTCTCCCTCCCCATCATCCCTCTCCATTATTCCACGATTACTCAGTTATCAAACTGCTTACCATGCTTAGATGAGCTACAATTCACTCCAAAGAAACACTGCAATTGTTAAACCCATTGCCTTCAGTTGCTATTCCAAATTCATTTCCCTTACTGCTGTGTCCCTCCCTCTCACTGGGAAGTGTCTGAGGCAGAACTACATTCTTCACAATATTGCTCTCATATCTGACCCCAAGGTGACCTCCTGATCAGACATCTACACAATCACAAACACCAGGAATTCCAAACTCTAAAATGTTGCTTGTCTCCTTCTCACCCCAGCTCTATTGTTACTGAAACCCTAATCTGTGTCAGTGTTGCCTTTAACTTGAGAAATCTGAAACGAAATCCTTGATTCCGCGACTGACCCAGAACCTGGTTTAAGACTCGCCCGTAATGGGGCACATCCTCTCCATATTTACCCTGTCAAACCTTGTCAGAATCCTGTATGTTTCAAAGAGATGTCCTCTCATTCTTCCAAAGTCCAGTGAGTAGATTCCCAACTTATTCAGCCTTTGCTTACAGGATGATCCCTTCAAAACGGGGATCATCCCAAAGGATCTTCTCTGAAATGCCTCCGATAAACTACTCTATTTCGTTAACTAAAGCGGCCAAATCTGTTCACGTTACGCCAGTTGTGGTCTCACTCGCGATTTGTTTAGTTTCCCTAAGGTATATACTCCAAACTCTTATATTGCAAACTCCTTGAAATAAGGGACAGCATTCCATTCCCTTTCCTGATTCCCTGTTGTAACTGTGTGCTAGCTTTGTGTTTCCTGCTCATTCCCCCCCCACCCATCCCTTTCTGGTGCAGCTTTCTACAGTTTATCCCAAGTTATACTCCATTTGCCAACTTGTTGCCCAGGTTTCCTGTGAATATCTCTCTGTAAACTGTTTATAATCCTCTTGGAACATTCCTGTTATGCCTTTTCTAGGAGATTTCCCTCCTCATTATTCGAAACATTTACTGGGAGCACTGGACAGTGGGAATCATGCTCAGATGCTATCTTTTCAGGGATACTCTGTTTAATGACTGGGAGGAACTTGTTGCCCATTGGTCAGAATGGAGACAACTTGCCCATCGAGCTGCATGAGCCTTTCACACCCCATGTCTTATTGAGGAGGCACAGCGGCAGAATGGAAGGAAAGAAAAGGAAGCAAATCCTGCTCTCTATATCTGAGTGAATCTTGGATCATTCTGTCACATGTTCAGTCACATGAAGTCCCAAGGTGGAAACTCATAGAAACCCACATAGATTTGCCCCTGAATTGCCTGCTGACCTCCACCAGGGGTAATGTGTACAGTCAGGACGGCACGGTGGCACAGTGGTTAGCACTGCTGCCTCAGAGCACCAGAGACTCAGGTACAATTCCCGCCTCAGGCGACTGACTGTGTGGAGTTTGCACATTCTCCCCGTGTCTGCGTGGGTTTCCTCCCACAGTCCAAAGATGTGCAGGTCAGTTGAATTGGCCATGCTAAATTGCCCATAGTGTTAGGTAAGGGGTAAATGTAGGGGAATAGGTGGGTTGCGCGTCGGTGTGGACATGTTGGGCCGAAGGGACTGTTTCCACACTGTAAGTAATCTAATCATCCTGGGCCAGGAGGGGGGGATTGTATAAGTTTCAAACTTGAACTGACAGTGACGGATTTTATAAACTTGTATTACAGGTGTACATTCAGATGGGAATCTCAGTCATTGTAACGCCAAACTCTGACAGAATTACTCAATACTTCAGGACGTGGATATTCATATTGTGTGAGAGTATTGTGTTCCAGATCAATACCATTTGCTGCATAAAAGTTCTCCTTTGAATCAAACCATCCTATCAATAGATCTTCCCAAATCTTCAACATGTGTCCTGTAATCCTTGTATAATGAGCTGACGGGTGTAAGGTTTATTATTATCATGTGTAACTTTTATAAACCGCTCTGTCACAGCTCCCCATAATTTCCTTTGCTACAAGGAGAATACTCTCAGTTTTTCCAAACCGCTGATTCCCCAATGTCTGTTTGCTCTCTATAAGGTACACATCAGGATTGTGTTGGAACATACTCCACTTGCCTGCATCAGTGCACCCCCCCCCCCCTCCAACAATATTAAAGAAAGTGAACATCCTCCAGGGTAAAGCACTGTACCTGAGTGGTTTCCCATCCACCACCTTCAGTATTCTCTCTCCCCACCCCCGAGGCACAGTGGCACCTCTGTGTGAAAGATCAAGTCAGCATTGTCCTCCCAGACCATAGGACGACTCTCTCATGAGAGAGAGATGTTGGTGGTGGTTAACCTGAATATTACCACAGCACAGGCAAGAGGATAGGTTGAAAAGGAGAGTCCATTAATTGTGGATGGTTATTCTTGATGTGTATTAGCAACACACATGTCACATGAGTAATTAATGTTAAAAAAGCCCGACAAATTCTGCAACTTAAATCCCTCATTCCTTGAACCATCCTAGTAAATCTCCTGTGCCCCCTCTCTGTGACCCTGCCATCCTTCCCAATGTGTGGGCGATCTCTGGTTTGCACAGACCCAGCTGCTCTGTGTTCCTGTGGGTGATGTCATCATAGAGCAACAGTTGCACTAAACCTCACTGTCTGGAAGTGAGTGAGAGACAGAAATCCCGATGGCATTTCAGATATATTTCGGAACACACTTGCAATGTCAAGGCTGACAGGTCTATGGGCTCAGTGCTGGAAAATGGGATTAAAATAGTTAGCTGGGAGATTTCTTCACAGCATAAACCCGATGGACCACAACAGCTTTTTCAGTCATGTAGACCACAGATGTATAATAAAGGAATATGACAAGCCACAATAGAAACCAGGTCAGAGAAGGTGACATTAGAATAGATGATACGGAATTGATTCATGTTTATTGCAGGAAAATGTGACAGATGTTAAGCGGGACATTGTGGAGCTCAGGATTCAGGAATCTGAAATAAAAATGGGTTATCCTGAAGGTTGGAATTAAAGAAAGGCACATCACAGCGATTTGTGAGGGTGGACAAGATTAGAGATAGGGAGGGTGTTGAGACTGGAGGAGATTAGAGATTGGAGGATGTTGCATAGATTGAGATGTTTTTGATACCAGAGATAGTGATAGTTCTGAGGCTAGAGAGGAATTATAGAGATAAGGATGAGTTGTTAGCTTTCCCAACACTACCTCTTTACTGATAATGATTGTTTCTCTGTCCTCATCTGCCATTACCTCCATAGGCCTGCGACAATGAGAGTACGCAGATAGTATGTTCCCGTTAAGGCCAAGGCTGGGAGACGTCGAGAATGCTGCATGACCTGAGAAATTGAGGCTTTGGTCAAGAAAATGAAGAAAGGATATGGCAGGTACAGACCACTCTGTTTGAGTGAGTCCCTAGAGGACTATAAGGGCAGTAGGAGTATACTCGCGGAAAACCAGGAGGCAAAAAAGGGGACATGAGATAGCTTTGGAAAATAGGTTTAAGGAGAATCCAAAGAGAATCTACAAATACACTAAAGACAAAAGAATAACTAGGCAGAGAATAGCGACCCTCAAAGATCAACAAGACTGTCTATGGAACAGCAGGAGGTGGGAGAGATTCTGTAATTATTTCATGTCAGATTTTACTGAAAGGGGATATGGAAGTTAGAGAAGTTGGAGAAATAAATAGTGATAACTTGGCAAGGGTACATGTTACAGAGGATGAGGTATTGGATGACTTAAAATGTATAAAGGTGGATAAATCCCTTGAATCTGATCAGGTGTATCCCAGAACTTCGTGGGTAATTAGACAAGCTTTTGCTGGGCCCCTCGCTGCGATATTTGTATCATCGATCGCCACAGGTGAGGTGCTGGAAGACTGGCGCCATTATTTGAGAAAGGTGGGAAGGAAAAGCCAGGGAACTATAGACCGGTGAGCCTGAAGTCAGTGGCAGAGAAGTTGTTGGAAGGGATTCTCTGGGACAGGATTTACATGTCATTGGAAAAGCAAGAAATGGTTAGGGAGAGTCAGCATGGCTTTGTGCATTGAAATCAGTAACTTGGACTTGGGAAAGACACAAGGTTTCACATAACACACTGGTTAGCAGGTTCAGTACCATAGAATTCTGGCGGAACTAGCTGTTTCAATACAGAATTGGCTGGAAGGTCAAACTGTCATAGATGGACAGCACAGAAACAGAGACCCGTCGGTCCAACCAGTACATGCTGATCAGATATCCCAATGCAATCTAGTCCCCCCTGTCAGCACCCGGCCCATATCCTTCCTATTCATATACACATGAAGATGTCTTTTAAATGTTGCAATCATAATGGCCACCACCACTTTCTCTGTCAGCTCATTCCATATACGTACCACCTCTGTGTGAAAACGTTGTCTCTCAAGTCTCTTTAAAGTCTTTCCCCTCGTACCATAAACCTATGCCCTCTTGTGCTGGGATCCCCTACGCCAGGGAAAAGACTTTGTCTATTTATCCTATCCATGCACCTCCATGTTTTGATATGCATCGATAAGATCACCTCTCAGCCTCCGACGCTGCAGGGAAAACTGCCCCAATCTATTCAACCTCTATTCAACCCCCAGCCTAGCTCAAATCCTCCAACCCTGGCCACATTCTTGTAAATCTTTTCTGAACCCTTTCAAGTTTCACAACATCCTTTCAATAGGAGGGAGACCATATTTGTATGCAACGTTCCAAAAGTGGCCTAACCAATGTCCTGTACAGCCACAACATGACCTCACAACTCCTGTACTCAATACTTTGTCCAATTAGGGAAAGCATGCCAAATGCCGCCTTCACTATCCTATCTACCTGCACTCCAAGGTCTCTTTGTTCAGTCACACTCCTCAGGACCTTACCATTCAGTGTATACGTCCTGCTAAGATTTGCTTTCCCAAAATGCCACTCCTCAGCCGTTCGCCCATCTGATCAAGATCCCATTGTACTCTGAGGTAATCTTTTTCACTGTCCACTGCACCTCCAGTTTTGGTGTCATCTCACTAACTATATCTCCTATGTTCACATCCAAGTCATTAATATAAATGACGAAAGGTAGTGGATCCAGCAGTGAACCTTGTAACACTCCACTCGTCACAGGCCTCCAGTTTGAAAAGCAACCCTCCATCACCACCCTCTGTCTTCTGCCTTTGAGCCAGTTCTGTATCCAAATGGTTAGTTCTCCCTGTATGCCATGAGCTCTAACCTTGCTGAGCAGTCAGTGTCATAGTGGAGGGTGCTTTTTGGACTGGAAGCCTGCGATGAGCAATATGCTGTCAGGCTGGGTACTGGGTCCACTGCTTTTTGCCATTTATATAAATGATTTCTATGTGAATATAGGAGCTATGGTTGTTAGGTTTACAATAGACACCAAAATAGGAGGTGCAATGGATAGCAAAGTTACCTGAGAGAACAATGAGACTCCGATCAAATGGGCTGAGGAGTGGCAGATGCAGTTTAATTTAGATAAATGTGAGGTTCTGCATTTTGGAAAAGCAAATCAGGGCAGGACTTCTACACTTAATGGGAAGGTCCTGGGGAGTGTTGCTGAACAAAGAGATCTTGGAGTGCGGGTTCATAGTTCCTTGTAAGTGGAATCATAGATAGGCAGTGAAGTAAATGTTTGGTGTACTTGCCTTTACTTGCCTTTAGGGCGGCACAGTGGCACAGTGGTTAGCACTGCTGCCTCACAGTGCCAGAGACCTGGGTTCAATTCCTGCCTCAGGTGACTGACTGTGTGGAGTTTGCACGTTCTCCCCGTGTCTGCGTGGGTTTCCTCCGGGTGCTCCGGTTTCCTCCCACACTCCAAAGATGTGCAGGTCAGGTGAATTGGCCATGCTAAATTGCCCGTAGTGTTAGGTAAGGGGTAGATGTAGATGTCGGGGTATGGGTGGGTTACGCTTCGGCGGGGCGGAGTGGACTTGTTGGGCTGAAGGGCCTGTTTCCACACTGTAAGTAATCTAATCTAATCTTACTGGTCAGTGCATTGAGTACAGGAGTTGTGACGTCATTTTGCAGCTGTACAGGACATTCATTCAGCCACTATTGGAATTCTGCTTTCAGTCCTGGTCTCCCCGCTATTGGAATGATATTGTGAAACTTGAAAGGATTCAGAAAAGATGCAAAGATGTTGCCAGGTTTGAGGGATTGAGCTATAGGCAGAGGCTGAATAGACTGAGGCTGTTTTCACTGGAGAATCGGATGCTGCGAAGTGACCATAGAGGTTGATAAAATCGTGAGGGGCATGGCTAGGGTAAAGAGCCAGGGTCTTATTCCTATTTAGGTGAGTCCAAAACTAGAAAGCACAGGCGTGAGGGAAAAGATTGAAAAGGGATATTAAGGGCAAAGTTTCGAGCTGAACGTGGCACGTGTATGGAATGAGCTGCCAGAGAAAGTGTGGACGCCGGTACAGTTACAACATTTAAAAGGCATCTCATTGGATTTGTGATTGGGAAAGGTTTAGAAGGCTATGGGCCAAGGGCTGGATTATGGGATGAGATTAATTTAGGATATCTGGTCAGCATGGAAAAGTTGGACTGAAGGGTCTGTTTCTGTGCTGTACATCTCTATGACACTAATAAATTTAAATTAAGATAGTTTACTCTTTTATGGAGAGTTAGCAGAAGGTCAGATAATTCTCCTTGGAGCTGAGAAGGTTAAGCAGTGATTTCGACCAGGAGTCGATTTGTTTCCAGGGTATTTAATTTACAGAGAGACAGAGTGAGAAATTTTTAACGTCACAATTTTTAGTAACTATTTTCAAGTAACTGGCAAATAATGCAGAGGAAAAATGTGAAGATTATTTTACTCACTAAGTTCTCAGCATCTGGAACAATTTAAAAGACAGCTGGATGCAGATACAATAGTTTATGTCAAAACAAATTTGAAATTTAACTTTTTTAAGGAAGGATTTGGAGGGTTCTGTCCAAATGGGAGGTGAGTTGGGACTGACTGGCACCATCTCCAGAAGGAGAGAGTACAGCCCCAATGGGCTGAATAGCCTCCAGCCCCTGTGCTCTGTGATACTGACCCATTCACTGTGAATGATGAAGCTCATCACAGGGCAGAGCCGTAGAGATGTACAGCATGAAAATAAACGCTTTGGTTAAACTGGTCCATGCTGACCAGATATCCCAACCTAATCTAGTCCCATTTGCCAACACTTGGCACATATCACTCTACACCCTTCCTATTCATATACCCATCCAGATGCCGAATGGTTTAATTGTACCAACATCCTCCACTTCCTGACAGAAGATTCCATACACGAACCAACCCCAGTGGGAAAAAAAAATTGCCCCTCAGATCCATTTTAAATTCTTCCCCTCTCATCTTAAACCTATGCCTTCTCATTCTCGACTCCCCGACCCCAGGGAAATGACCTTGTCTATTTATCCTACCCAGGCCCCTCATGGTTTTATAAACCTCTATGAGGTCACCCCTCAGCCTCTGATGCACCTGGGAGGATCCCACCACTCAGGTCACAATGGGGCCTGGCTGATTGACACAGCTTCAGACCAATAGGAGAGTTGGCCTGATGCTCCAGCCAATGGGAGTGAATGAGGTGTGGGACCAGCAGGCCAACACATGACCATCAGCTTTGCAGGCGCAGTGTCACTGTGAGGGGGGACTGCATGTGAAGGAGTGGGAGAGACAGCAGATACTGGGAGAGAGATGGAGTTAGTGTGGACTGGGAAGGTTGAAAAACACTGTTTCAGTCTGCTGGACCTGAATTAGATTCTCCGGGTAAATTAGAACCAAAAGAACTTCGGATGCTGTAAATCACACACAACAACCAGAAGGTACTGGAAAAGCTCAGCAGATCTGGCAGCATCTGTGAAAAGAAATCAGTTCGCGATTTTGATCCAGTGACGCTTCCTCAGGAACTGATGTTACTGAGGAAAAAAAGTCTGTTTTTATGCAGAAGGTAGGGGTTAAGGAGTAAATGATAAGTGGGGATAGAGTCCAAAGAGAGAGATAGGAGCAGTTGGACAAAGGAGTGAATAACGATCGGATGGGGGGAGGGTGAATAGCTGTTTGTGGGGACTGTTAGTGGCTAACCATAGGTAGTGTGTAATGACAGACTACGTAATAACAAGGCCTGGTATGTGGGGTAGGGGGCAAAGACACTAGGACGTGTGAGAGTTCAGGACCTAAAATTATTGAATTTGATGTTGAAGCCAGAGGGTTGCAGGGTCCCCGAGTGGAAGATGAGGTGTTGTTCTTCCAGCTTGTGTTAAAGTGTGATGCTGGAAAAGCACAGCAGGTCAGGTAGCATCCAAGGAGCAGGAGAATTGATGTATTGGGCATGTCAGCACTTCATCAGAAATGTGGGTGGTGGAATACGGCTGAGAGATAAATAGGGAGGGGTGTTTGGGGTTGGGGGAAGCGAGCTTGGGAGGCAATAGGTGGTTGTAGATGGAGGGGAGTGGTGCGAGGGTGGAATGGATAATTGGAAAGGAAGATGGGCAGGTGGGACTGTTCAAGAGGCCAGTGCCGAGTTGGAGGGTTGAATCTGAGATAAGTTAGGGGAGGGAAGATGAGGAAACCTTGATGCCGTGCAGTTGAAAGTTCCCAAAGTGGAAGATGAGGTGTTCTTCCTCCAGATGTTGGCTCGGATTTGGGGATGGAGGACTTGCATGTCCTTGGCAGCGTGGTGGCGGAGGGGGTGGGGGGTATCCAAAGTGGTCGGCCACAGGGCGGTGGGGTTGGTTGATGCATGTGTCCCAGAAATGTTCCCTGAAATATTCCACAATTTTGCGTCCCGAGAGCAAGGGACACACTAGGTGAGGTGTTTGGGTGGGCAGGGAAATCTCTGCTGGATGTGGGAGGATCCAGTTGTGCCTTGGATGGAGTTAAAGGGAAGGTTTGGGCAAAGATTTTCCACCTCTTGCAGTGGAAAGCGAAGGTGCCTGGAGTGGAGGGTGGGTTGGTGGGGACTGTGGATCTAACGTGGAAGTCACAGAAGGTATGATCTCTGTGGAATGCTGAAAGGGGTGGGGAGGGAAATATATCTCAGGTGGTTGGATCTGATGGTGGAAATAGCAGAGGATGATGTGTTGTATCTGGGTGGAAGGTGAGGATGGTGGGATTCCATCTTTGTTGCATTTGGAGGGGTGGGGTTCAAGGGCAGTGGTGTGGGAAGTGGAGGAGATACACTGGAGGGCATTGTTGACCACATGCGAGGGGAAATTGCAGTCCTTGAAATAGGAGGTCATTTGGTATGTCCTGAAGTGTTCTTCCAGCTTGCATCAAGCTTCACTGGAACACTGCAGTAAGCATGAGACAGAGATGTTGGCAGGGAACAGTCTTGTGTGTTAAAGAGCAGGCAACTGGAAGCTCAGGGTCTTTTTTGCAGGCACAATGTAGATCATCAGCCACCATTTCCACCACCGCCACTGAGATGCTAGAAGGTTCCTGTCTCCTCCATTAACAGCTTTCCACCTTCCCACTCCTTTAACTTTCCAAATATTCCTGTCTCTCTTTGGGCTCTGTCCCCACCTATTATTTACTCTTTAACCCTTATCTCCTGTAGTCCAAAGATCTGTAGGTGAGGTGAATTGGCCCAGCTAAGTTTCCCGTAGTGTTCGGGGATGTGCATTAGTCCAGGGAAATAGAGAGTAATAGAGTAGGAAAACAGATCTGGGTGGGATAAACTTCGGAGGGTGGGTGTGGAATTGTTGGGCCAAAGGGCCTGTTTACTGAAGGTATCCTAATTTTCCCAGCTGTCATTGGTTCTGAGGAAGGGTCACTGGAGCCATGATGACCCATGGTGTGTGCAGGAGGCGGAAAGGGGAGAGTGGCAGCAGAAACCGGATGAAATGTATCAGTGGAGACTGGGAGGGTTTAGGTACACTCTGGGCAGGTCGTTAGTCTGAATTAGAAACTCTTGCTCCCACGTTTGCAGCAAAGGGGAAGATGGCTTGGTCCTCAGGCAGTGAGAGGTACTGGGTTATAGCCACCATCTTTATTTGGGGCAAGGTTCAGCAAGGAGCATGCACGTGTCCTCTTCCTGGGTGGGGGCGGGGTGATTTGAAGAGGAGCATTTACACATCAAACACGTACCAAGAGAAGTGTTTGTCTTCACTATTCATCTTGCACTGACTGTGAGCTTTGTTTTGTGAATTCATTTTATAGAATATTAATTGAGAATAATTGAGACTGGGATCTCAAAAAACAAGTTTCTACAGTCAGCGGAGTCATCAGGATCTGAATATCAATGGCATTTAACTGTGGAACGAGAAAGATTTGTCTGTTCTGTCTGTGGGAAAATATCTTCAAGATTTTTGTCAAGCCAAAAGCAGAAAGATGTTCAAGTTCATGATTGGATAACCCTTGGGGTATGTGTTCAATTCTTGGCCCTGTAGCTGTGGAAGGAGGTATTGGCCTGAGAGAGAGCACAGATTTATCCAAATTACACCTCGTCTTTTTGCAGGAACTGTCAGATTTAGTCTCAATCATCCACTTTATAATGTTAATCTGTAAACTCCCTACTTCCAATTCTCTGCAAATTTCTCATGGACTCAAATTCCAGCACCATTTCAGGTGGAATGTTCCAGATTCTGACAACTGTCTGTTCATTCAGAAACTGCTGAGGTCCATTTTGACTCTGGGGTTACAAAGGACTGAATTGAAAGATGCAATGCTGGTCCTGAGCTCCCATTGAGGTGCATTGGAACAGGACAGGAGGCTGAGGGCAGTGTAGGTATGAGCACACAATGAAAATGACAGGGCTGCACTGTGAGGGCTGCTTGGCTCAATGAGAGTGTTTTGGAGTTGGGTGTAAATAGTGAGGTGAGACAGGGAGAAGGTGAAGCTGAAACTCCATTTTAGTTCAGGCCTTTCAGAAATTCACAGTCCCAATGGGAATAGCCAATTTGTCAGTGATACCTGTGGAGTATTTAAGTTTTTAAAGTATGACATATCAGCTTAAGTAAAGATTTTTTTTGTTATTATAATGGACATGTTTGAAGTGAAGGAAGGTTACTCACTCATTTAAATTCTCTTATTGGGAGTAACTGGATGAATGTAGAGAGACGTTGTGACAGGAGCCCTCAGACCCGTGGTGTGCTCCTCTTGCACAATGTGGGAAATAAGGGCCGCTTCCAGTGTCCCTGACGGCTATTTGTGCAGCAAGGGTTCCCATCTGCAGCTACTGGGAAACTGCTTTTCAGAGCTGGAGCTGTGAGTGGACTCACTGTGGAGCATCTGCAATACTGAGAATGTTATGGACAGCACGTTTAGTGAGTTAGTCACACTGCAGGTGAGGGTTACACAGGCAGAAAGGGAATGGGTGACCATCAGATCTAGTAAAATGCGAAGTACAGGAGTCCCCTGTTGTTATCCCCTTCTCATACAGATACTGTATACCGCTTGGGATTCGGTAAGGGCGGGAATGGGTGGGGTGGCTTTTCGTGAAATCAGCATCAGCCAGGTTAATGACACCACAGAGAGCTCTGCTGATCAGAACAAGAGGAATGAGAGTGGCAGGGCTATAGTGACACGGGATTCAATAATCAGGGGTACAGCCAGGCACTTCTGTGCCCACAGACATGAATCCAGGATGGGATGTAATCTCCCTGGTGCCAAGATCCATGATATCATGAAGTGGCTGCAGGACATTCTGGAGCTGTAGTGTAAACAGGCCATTGTTTTGCAACACACAGATACCAAGGACATCGCTAAACAGAGGGATGAGGGCCTGAAAGCTGGACATAGGGAGAGCAGAGATACATTAATATAGCTCCTGAAATGTAATAATGTCAGACTTACTCCCAGTGCCATGTGCTAATGAGAGCAGGAATGAGAAGGTCGATCAGCTGGATGTGTGGCTGGGGAAATGGTGTACCAGAGAAGGGTTTTGATTCTTCAGGCACTGGGACTGTTTCTGGGTGGGACATGTACCAGCCTGACCGGTTACCCCTGGGCAGAGCTGAGACAAATCTGGTGGGGGCTTTTGCCAGTTCTGTTGGTGAGTTTGTAACTAGTCTGGCAGGGGGATGGGAACTAAAGTGTAGTCTTAGAGGGTCAGATTCAGGACAGAGAATGGGAGGTAGAATATTAGTGATGTAGTTAGCGGCTCAGAAAGCCAAAGGAAAGGAGGATTAAACGAAGATTGAGTCCCTCTTCATCCATCAGTCCTGACATCCCAGGAAGGTGAGTCAACAAAACATGGAGCTGTTTACATGTCTATGACTCTGTGCTTCAGCAAAATGGTGGAAATCTGCAATAAAAACAAAAAGTGGTGGAGATCCTCAGCAAGTCTGCCAGCATCTGAAATGGTGACAGATGCAGGAAACATTGCAGCCTTAAAGAAGTGTTCAGATGATCACACCAGGCAGGACAATATCGGTTACATGCTGAGTGCTAGAACGTGGGACTGGAATAAATAGCTGCTTGATGACCAGCATGAATACGATGGGGCTGGAAAGTTGACATTTCGAGTCAGGGTTATTTATCAAGACTGACAAAGGGTCCCGACCCAAAACATCAACCTTCCTGCTCCTCTGATGCTGCCTGAGCTGCTGCACCTCCCCAGGTCCACATTGTACAGACTCTGACTTCCAGCATCTGCAGTCCTTAACTATCTTCACATCCCATGACTCATCTGGTGATCCTCCTTTACACTCTCTCAATAACCAGGAGAGCCTTCCTTGGAAAAGGGGAACAAAGGTCTAAACAGTACTCCAGGTGTGGTCTCACCAAGGCCCTTCCAGAAAGGGATCCCTGCCCCCATCTTATCCATAATGGTCATCAAGCACACATGCCTGGTGTGATCATCTAAACACTTCTTCAAGGCTGCAATGTTTCCTGCATCTGTCACCATTTCAGATGCTGCCAGACCTGCTGAGGATCTCCAGCACTATCTGTTTTCTCTGTTATAGAGGATTGAAAGGGGGGATTTGCAGTTGAAAAATTCAAATTGAACTTCATGTTACTGGATCCGTGCCGATCTGAATATCATTGACTTTTTCATCTGGATGGAAAGGTGGTGCATTCTGCCCGTGGGGGAATATTTCAAATGTCAGTGTGACTGGGAAAAAGTACTGAGACAGCAAAGTCCATGTTAGCGTGGGGACTGTGGAGAGAAATTTCATTGGTTTTTGAAAGTCTAAACAATCATGGAACATTTCCCTGGAACAGGTAAGCCACAGATTGGGTTTGTATGAGGACAATGAACCATGAAACCAGAAAGACAACAGGATTCCTGCATCATGGAAAAATCTATGAAAATGAGATTGTTGTAATGGAGTGAGTTATCGATCATTGATTGTAGTCCATTGGCGTTGTCACATCGGTTCCAGTGCCGTGGGGAAACACGGAAATTTGATGAGTGCAGTGTAGGTTTCAGTTATTCAACTGGAAAGGTGAAGAAGAAATTTACAAGGATGATGCCAGGTCTCAGGGGTCTGAGGTACAGGGAGAGGTTGGACAAGTGAGGACTTTTTTGTTCAGAGCAGAAGAAACTGTGGGGTAATATTTTATAGAAGTGTATAAGACCATGAGAGGCATGGTCTTTTTTGCAGGGACTCAAGGATTGGAGGGCATCATGTTAAAGTTAGAGGAGAAAGAATACATGGGAAACTGAGGGGCAACTGTTCTCCACAAAGGTGGTATGTATATGGAATGAGCTGCCAGTGGAAGTGGTTGAGGTGGGTATATTAACAACACGTAAAAGACATTTGGACATATACATGGATAGGAAAGTTTCAGAAGCAGATGGGCCAAGTGCAGGGAAATGGGGTTAGTGTGGATGGACATTCTGATTGGCTTGGGCCAAAGGGCCTGTCTCTGCTGCAGGATGCTATTACTCTAAGTGCATTCGTTATTTCTCCCCCTAACTCTGTTGGTCTCCTGGGATGTATTCCATCAGGGCAAGGAGACTTGTCTACCTTTAGCTCCATTAGCTTGCCCAGCTCTAACTCTTTCGTGACAATGGTTGTTTCTTGGTCCTCACCTTCCTTAGTCTCCTTATCAATTACTGCCATTCTCTTCGTATCCTCCATTGTGAAGATTGACTGCTGTGTACTCCTATTCCTGAACACTGCTGGATAGGAATAACCAGGCACAGAACTCTGAGAGGTCTTCTTTGAGTCTTTATTGATGAGACACGGCAGTTACCTGGATAGTGTACATGCAGAACACCTCCAGGCAGCATCAGGTAACTCCCCGCCTGTCCGATGGACAGCTCCCCTTCTTATGCATTTTGTGGTTTGTGACTTTGAGTACAGACAGTCTCTCAATATTATCTCCATGGCAACGGCAGTTCAAAGGTCTAGTCCAGTTCAGCACTTTGTGGTTAAACCACACACCCCTACCCCCACCCACCCCCGTGGCTCCCTCAAGTACCTGACAGGTGCTTCAGTGTCCGTGGGGCTGTCTATCGGGATGGTGATGTGGAGGAGCTGGGGTTGGGGTGAGGTGGACAAAGTTAAAAACCACACATCACCAGGTTATAGTCCGACAGGTTTATTTGGAAGTACAAGTTTTTGGGGTGTGCTGTGATTTTTAACTTGATCAGGATTATCTCTATGGTAACAGTTAAGTGCTTCAACAATTACAGAGGCCATATGTTCCCCACACAATAAGTTCCCCTCTAGCAGAGTAAACTGCTATTCTGTCCCTGGGGATAGCTACTCATCACTTTTTATCCCCAATTCCATCATGCTTTCTGTTGAGCTTGGGAGTTTTTCCAATCTCCGAATTTATCCTTGGTCTTTGCCAATTTGTATACCTTCTACTTCAATTTCATAGACTTCCTTATTTCCTTAGACATGACAGATTACTCGTTTTCCTACAGTCCTTCCTTTTCACTGATATATACTTTTGCTGAGAAATTTGAAAAATTACTTTGATATTCCTCCACTGTCTGAGAACTGCCCCACAGTAAAGTCTTTGCTTCCAGTCTGCATTAGCCAACTCCTGCCTCATCCTATTGTAGACTCCTCTGTTTAAGCACAGTATCTTGGGATTGGATTTAATCTTCCCGCTTTCCAACTGTATTCTAAATTCAACCAGATTAATGACAAGTCTTTTTATCAGATTGTGAGGTGAAACGATGTTTCCTGCGTGTTTTGGTTTCATTGTCAGTGACCTTGGCTTTGTTGTAAATATCTATCCTGTACTTTATTACAGCGTATTCTAGACGGCGTGAATGTACTACAGTCTAAAACCATAAATCACTGTCTCCCCTCAGTTTAAAATTGCAAAATTGTTACCTCCTACACGCTTCCTCACTACCTTAGTTTGGAGCGCTAATCCACCTGACTATCCTGCTGTTTCTGAAAATCTCCTTTGGTGAAGGTGGTGATTTTTGGATTCAGCTTTCCAGTTATTGCCGTAAGAAGATAAGCACTGGGCACAGGAGAGGCAATGCAGCCCTTCGAACCAGCTCCACCATTTAATACGGTGATGATTGAGCTCACCTCGGTCTCAGCTGGATTTTCCCGCCTGCTCTCTCTCACACTTCAACTCATTGCAAATTAAAAATCTGTATCTCTTCATTAAATTGGCTCATTGTCCTGGCATCCACCGCATTTTCAATAGGGAATTCCACAGATTCACAACACATTGAGATAGGTACATTCTTCTTCATGAGAATAGAATAGAGTCCCTATAGTGCAGAAACAGGGTATTCATCCATCGATTCCACACCAACCCTATGATGAGCATCCCATTCAGACCTACCCATTCCCTGTAACCCTGCATTTCCCGTGACTAATTGCCTAACCAGCACAGGCATGGACCCTGTGAGCAATTTGGCCTGACCAATCCACCTAACCTGCACGTCTTTGGACTGTGGGAGGAAACTGGAGCACCGAACAAAACCATGCAGACATGGGGAGGATGTGTAAACTCCACACAGTTGCCTAACGCTGGAATCAAACCCGGGTCCCTGACGCTATGAGGCAGCAGTGTTAGCCACTGAGCCACCTCTGCTTAAAATCTGCTGCCCATTATTAACCTCCCCACCCCGCAATTGGCCGAATGTATATTCCTTACCTCAGAAGTCCGGGTGTCTAAGCGGATGTCTCAGTAAATCCCAGTGACAGCTCACATGTCCTGTGTGTCTGAATAGATATCCTATACACAACACCCTCCAGCCCACACTTTCTCTCACTTTCCAGGGACAGATCTCCAGAGGCTTCTTGGGGACTACAACTCCCACAAGCCCTGAGGCAGGGACCACACGTGTGTGGGGAAACCTAGCACTATACATGTACAGAATGTGGGCTGGTTTTGGAGTATGTTCTTTGGGGTAACTAGCGGAAAGCATTTCACACTGTGATTGGCTGGAGAAGGGACGCATCTGCCTATAGTATTGATCAGTTGGGGGGGGTTCAAAGTGGCACTACGCCCAGATGGGACCAAGTTCCATTCGCAACTTGTCATAACACTGGGAATTGACCAATGAGAAACAAGGAAGAATCTGACCCATTCTCCCAGACTGAAGGTTCCTGTTCTGTCCAGGATCTGCCACCTCCCTTTCTGTTTCCTTTTGTTTCATTCTGCTGTTACATTATTGACTTGCAGCAACTGAAGGGAAAGGAAGTGAACCCAGAAAGGGTGCAGTGTCTAACCAGGGACGGGAAGTGGTGGCATGGACCTGTTTATCAGTTACTCCATGAGAATGGGGAGGGTGTACATTAGGGGGTAGGAGAGTCAGAATGGTGGGAGAGAGTAAGTGGGCTGGAGGGTTACAGCTTTGGGGGAAAAAAGGGGAAAAAGATATTCCAGAGAAACTAGAATTGTCTGTTCTGAATTTCTAATCTGTACATATTCCTTTATACAGGGTGCTAGATGGTGAAGATTTGCAGACTGATATCTCAACATCATGTGACTATTGTGATAAAGTTAACCAGAATTTGAAGAGTCAAAGATGGAGAATCGCTCGGCCAAAATCCTGCAACACTCTCCCTCCCAGCATTGTCGGTCTCTCTGCGTCAAATGGACGGTGAATGGTTCAAGACAGCAGCTCACTACCATCTTCTCAAGGGTAAGGAGAGATGGGGAATAAATGCTGGCTGAGCCAGTGATGCCCATATCCTGGAAACGGTTTCTATCCCTAGTTGCTGAAACCCAGTTGATGTTACTGCAGGATGATGAGGGAGGCTGAGTGCATCCTCCAGGAGGCAGCACCATCACATTACCCCTGCCTACACCCACACAGTAACACCGCAACGCCACTGGAACAAAAGGCAATGAAGCTGAAGGAGGACTGAGATATAGTTCTTCAAGGTAAAGTCATGAAAGGGGATTGGAACACAGCAGGAACAGGAGACTGAGCTGGATGGTCAGCTGTTTCCCCTTGAATGGTGGAGCAGGATTGAAAGGCTGAATGGTCTCCTCCTGCTGCTATCTCCCAGGTATGTATATAAGCATGGAGCCCGGGTAGGAAGAAGGGGGCAGGGATTCTCCAGGAGATTGCACTTCCACAACAGTTTTCAGTGAGCAATGGTTTGATGGATTTTATTTAACATTTATCTTTAACACAAGGTTTCTAAATTTTGGCTTTAAAATGTTGCAAAAGCTTTTTGCACAGCAAATAAAATTAAAGAAAATAATGTAAACTGTCTGAATATAACAGTTTTAAACCTTTCAACCTTCTGTAAAACAAAATCCTGTCTATTCCCAGACACCATCACTTTCCATCTACTCAAACTCCAGGGAAATATTCCCTCCCTGTCTGAACCTTTGGTTTGATTTAACTGCTTTTCAGTTGTCATTCTGTGAGGTGTGAAGCGTTCTTTTTCCCCATTTCTCTGACCCAGAAACGTGATCACAGCAACCTTCCCACCATCAAAATTATCATTATGCCATTTTGCTTTTGGTTAACCTATAATCTCCAGCAGTGCAAAAGTGAGGACCGCAGATGCTGGAAACCAGAGCCTAGATTAGGGTGGTGCAGTAAACCATTTGTGTAACCAATTGAATATTTCCAAACAAAGCCTATTACGGGTCAAGCAAACCATTACAAGTGACAGAGTGAGAAGGGACTAAATCAAAAGTAGAGTTGTGGGGAGGGGTCAGCGGTGGAGATAAAGCACTGTATCCCCTGCGGTGCCCACCTCTATCTAAAGGCATCGAGGGCATTGATCCACACTCCATGCTCCTTCTCCAAGGACACCCTTCTGTGCAGCCTTTATCCTCAATCATAGAATAAAATCCCTACAGTGTGGAAGGAGAGCATAGGCCCATCAGACCCCACCGACCATCAACAGAACATCACTCCCAGAGCACTCCATCACTGTAACACTGCATTTCCCATGGCTGATCCACCTAGTCTACACAATCGTGGATACTGTGGTCAATTTAGCACGACTGATCCACCTAACCTGCACATCTTTGGACTGTGGGAGGAAACCAGAGCACCTGGAGGGCACCCACACTATAATGGAGAGAATGTGGGAACTTCAAGCAGGGCGTTGGACAAGGCTGGACTCCAACCTTGTACCTGGTGCTGTGAAGCAGCCGTGCTACAATCACAATTTAAATCAAAACAGATGATCCCTGTTTATTGTCACATTGCTGTTTGTGGAGACTTACTGCCCAGAGAGACATCCTGAGGTTCAGAAAGTGGCAATGTAAGTTCAGTCACCTCCAGCCCAGTTAATGTGATTAACAACAACAACATCAATACTCCAACAGTGTCATCGTGTACAAGGTCCACTCCTGACTCTGATGGACAGTAACATCCGAATCAGAGTCCTACAGTCCACACGGATCAGGGGGATGACCACTTCCCTGTGAGCACTCACTGGGCTCTCAATCGTGTTGAAGACGCAGCACATCCCTTGTCACACAGAGGGGTGAACTGCTCCTACCGGGGGCAGGATGAATCACTGAATCCCTTCTCCCACACTGACCATCTGAATGGCATCTCCCCCTGTGTGGGCTCACTGGGGACTCCGCAGGTGTTGCGTTTGAGTGAATCTCCCCCCACACTGGGAACAAGTGAATGACCTTTCCCCAGAGTGAGCTCGCTGGTGTTTAAGCAGGTCAGAGGACTGAGTGAATGATTTCCCACACACTGAGCAGGTGAATGGCCTCTCCCCGGTGGGAATGCACTAATGTCTCCGCAGGTGAGAGATTTGAATGAATCCTTTCTCACACATGGAGCTGGTGAAGGGTCTAAATCCACTGTGCCATCTCTGGTGCCTCAGCAGGTGGTAAGATCGAGTAAATCCCTTCCCATACGTGGGGCAGGTGAACAGCCTCTCCACAGTGTGACTGTGTCGGTGGGTGTCCCACTGGGAGGGGTTAGTAAATTCCTAATTCTGATTGAGTACATCCTCCTGTTTTCTCATTTGTTATTGACCATCGCATTTCCCCTCGCACCAGAGCCTGTTCCAGTGTTACGGAAACAACAGAATGGTCAGCTACAGCTGGTCACCTGACTGATCACTGGACACGAACGGTTCACTCTCCACAGATGCTGCCAGACCTACTGAATTTTTCCAGCAATTTCTGATTTTGTTTCTGATGTCCCAGAGTTTGCAGATGTTTAGTTTTCCAACACTCATCTTGTGTGTTTCAGAGGAGTTTATTGATGAAATTAGACGGTTTTGAAAGTTGTACGTTAGGTCACACATCAGCTATGATCATCATGAATGGCAAAGCAGAGTTGAGGGGCTGAATGGCCTCCTCCTGTTCCAATGAAAGTTACCCATCAGCAGCTTTTGACAACAGATAGTACTCACTACCCTCAGGCCACAGGATTGTTCACACACAATAGTGACCATCCTTAGTCCAAGGATTGTTCACACACAGTATTCAGTGCACAGGATAGTTCACACACTGTACTGACCATTCTCAGGTCACAAGATTATTCTCCCATAGTAGTGACCATTCTCAGGCCACAGGATTATTCACACACAGTACTGACCATTCTCTGTCCACATGCTTATTAAATCACAGTATTGACCATCCTCTGGCCACGGGATTATTCCCACACAGCATTGACCATTCTCAGGACAACAGGATTATTCCTATATATTATTGACCATTCTAAAGCCACAGGATTATTCACACACAGTACGGACCATCCTCAGGCAACAGGATTATTCACACACAGTATTGACAATCCTCAGGCCACTAGATTATTCACACACTGTATTGAACGTTCTCAGTTCACAGGATTATTCGCACACAGTATTGACCACCATACGGCCAGAGTATTAATGAACACACTGTCTTGGTCATTTACACGTCACAGGATTATTACCACGCAGTATTGACTATTCTCAGGCCACAGCAATATTCACACACAGGATTGACCATTCACAGGGCACAGGATTATTCACACACAGCATTGACTAGCACACGGCCACAGGATTAATGAACAAACTGTCTTGACCATTTACAGGTCACAAGATTATTCCCACATAGTATTGACCATCATCAAGCCACGGGATTGTTCACACACAGTATTGATCATCCTCAGGCCACAGGATTATTCACACACTATATTCACAATCCTCAGACCACAGGATTATTCGCAGACTGTATTGAACATCCTCAGGTCACTGGATTATCCACACACAGTACTGACCATCCGCAGGACACACTAGTTTTCACACACAATACTCAATATTCCCAGCCCACAGCATTATTCACACACAGTATTGATTGGAACCTTGCTGCAGGATTAATGAACACACTGTCTTAACCATTTACATGGTCACAGAATTACTTTCACACAATATTGACTATCTTCAAGCCACAGGATTGTTCACACACAGTATTGAACATTCTGAGACCACAGGAGCATTCACACCCAGTATTGACCATTCTCAGGCCACAGGATTGTTCACACACAGTATTGACCATCCACAGGCAACAGGATTATTCTCACACTGTATTGACCATCCACAGGCAACAGGATTCTTCTCACACTGTATTGACCATCCACAGGCAACAGGATTATTCTCACACTGTATTGACCATTCTCAGGCCACAGGATTATTCACACACGGTACTGAACGACCTCAGGCAACACGATTGTTCAGTTATATTATTGACCATCTGCAGGCCAAGGGTTATACACACACAGTACTGATAATTCACAGCCCATAGCATTATTGACTGCCCTCAGGCCACATTATTATTCACGCACAGTATTGACCATCCTCCGTCCACAGGATTACTCACACACAGTATTGATCATCCTCAGATCAATGGTTATTCACACACAATATTGACCATCCTAAGGCCATTAGATCATTCACACACTGTATTGACCAACCTGAGGCCACAGGATAAATGAACACATTCTCTTTACCAATTAACAGGTCACAGGAATATTCCCACACAGTACTGACAATCCACAGGGCACAGGATTATTCACACACAATATTGACCACCATTCGGCCACATCATTAATGAACACACTGTCTTGATCATTTACACGTCACAGGATTATTTCCACGCAGTACTGACGAGTCTCAGAGCACAGGAATATTCACACACAATATTGACCATTCACAGGGCACAGGATTATTCACATACTGTATTGACTAGCACATGGCACAGGATTAATGAACACTTTGTCTTGACCATTTACAGGTCACAGGATTATTCCAACACAGGATTGACCATCCTCAGGCCATGGATTATTCATACACAGTATTGATAACCCTAAAGCCACAGGATTATTCCGACACAGTACGGATCATCCTCAGGCAACAGGATTATTTTCACACAATATTCAACATTCCCAGCCCACAGGATTATTCCCACACAGTATTGACGAACATACGGCCACAGGATTAATGAACACATTGCCTTGACCATTCAGTACAAACAGTACTGAACATGCACAGGCCACAGTTCATTAACACCTAGCATTGACCATCCACAGGCCACAGTTTTATTAACAAACAGTATTGAACATACACAGGCCACAGATTATTGATTCACAGTATTGACCATCCACATCACAAAGGATTATTATCACACAGCATTGACCATCCACATCACAAAGGATTATTATCACACAGCATTGGCCATCCACAGCCCACATTAATATTCACTCACAGTATTGACCATCCTTAGACAAAGGGTTATACACACACAGTACTGATGATTCACAGCCCATAGCATTATTCACACACAGTACTGACTGCCCTCAGGCCACATTATTATTCACACATAGTATTGAACATCCTCCGTCCACAGGATTACTCACACACAGTATTGATCATCCTCAGATCAAGAGTTATTCACACATAGTATTGACCATTCACAGGCCAGAGGATGATTCACACAGTATTGACCACCCTAAGGCCATAAGATCATTCACACACTGTATTGACCAACCTCAGGCCACAGGAGTATACATACACGATATTCAATATTCTCAGCCAACAGGATTATTCCCACACAGTATTGACCAGCCTACGGCCACAGGACGAATGAACACACTGTCTTGACCATTTACAGGTCACAGGATTATTCCCACACAGTATTGACCATCCTCAGGCCATGGATTATTCCCACACAGTGTTGACAACCCTCAAGCCACAGGATTATTCCTACACAGTATTGAACATCCTCAGGCCACACAAGTACTCGCACACAATATTCAACATTCTCAGCGGACAGGATTATTCCCACATAGCATTGACTCGCATACAGACACAGGATTAATGAACAAAATGTCTTGACCATTTGCAGGTCACAGGATTATTCCCACACAGTATTTACCATTCTCAGGCCACAGGATTATTCACACACAGTATTGACCATTCTCAGGCAAAGATTATTCACACACAGTATTGATGATTCACAGATCACAGAATTATTCACACCCAGTATTGACCATTCTCAAACCACAGGATTATTCACACACAGTATTGTCCATCCATATGCCACAGTATTATTTGCAATCAGTATTGACCATGCACAGGTCAGAGATTATTAACACATAGTATTGACCATCCATAGCCCACAGGTTTATGATTACACAGCATTGAACATTCACTGGCCATATTATTATTCACACACAGTATTGTCCATCCTTCGGCAAAGGACTATTCAGACACAGTCTTGACAATTCACAGGCAACAGGATTATTCACACAGTGTATTTACCATCCTCAGGCCGCAGGATTATTCATACAGTGTATTTGCCATTCACAGTTCAAAGGATTATTCACACACAGTATTGACCATTCTTTGGCCAAGGGTTATTCACACACAGTATTGACAATCCTCCGTCCACAGGATTACTCTCACACAGTATTGACCGTTCACAGTTCACAGCATTTTTCAACACATTATTGACCATCCTCAGACCACACGAGTTTTCATACACATTATTGTGTATCTTCAGGCCACAGGATTACTCCCACACAGAATTGACCATCCACAGGCCACTGGATTATTAACAAACAGTATTGACCATCCACAGGCCACATTATCATTCACACACAGTATTGACAATCATTAGACAAATGGTTAATCACACACAGTATTCAGCATTCACAGTGCACAGGAATATTCAGACACTATATAGACCATCCTCAGGCCACAGGATTACTCACACGCAGTATGGATCATCCTAAAACCATAGGATTCTTCACACACGGTATTGACCATTTACAGTCCACAGCATTATTCATACACAGCATTGACCATTCACAGGCTAGAGGATTATTCACACACAGTATTCTACATCCTGAGGCCTCAGGATTATTCAAACACAGTACTGAGGATGGTCAGTCGACAGGATTACTCACGCACAGTACTGATGATTCAGAGGCCAGAGCATTATGCATACATGGTATTGACAATACACTGTCCAAAGGATTATTCACACACAATATTGACCGTCCTCTGTCCACAGGATTTTTCACACACAGATTATGACCACACTCAGGCCACAGAATTATTCACACAAAGTATTGATAATCCTTAGGCCACATGATCATTCGCACACTGTCTTGCCCAACCACAGGCCACAGAATTATTCACACACAATATTCAACATTCTCAGCCAACAGGATTATTCACACACAGCATTGACTAGTTTATGGCCACAGGATGAATGAACACACTGTCTTGACCATTTACAGGTCAGAGGATTATTCTCACACAGTATTGAACATCCACGGAGCACAGGATTATTCCCACACAGTATTTTCCATTCGCAGGATTATTCCCACCCTGTTTTGACCATCCTCTTGCAACAGGACTTTTCACACACAGTATTGAACATCCTCAGGCCACAGGATTATTCACACACATTATTGACCTTTCTCAGCCCAGAGGATTATGCACACACTGTATTAAACATCTTCAAGCCACAGGATTATTCTGACACTCTATTGACCATGCTCAGGCCACAGGATCATTCACACATAGTATTGATCATACTCAGGCCAAGGTATAGTCACACACAGTAATGACCATTCACATGCCAGAGTATTATTCACACACAGTATTGACCAACCTCAGGCCACAGGAGTATTCACACACAATATTCAATATTCTCAGCCCAGGATTATTCACAAAGTATATACCAGCCTACGGCCACAGGATTAATGCACACACTGTCTTGATCATTAACATGTCACAGGATTATTACCACGCAGTTTTATTCATCCTCAGGCCACAGGGGTATTCACAAAGTATTGAACATCATCAGGCCACAGGATTATTCCCACACAGTATTGACCATGCTCCGTCCACAGGATTACTCACACACAGTATTGATCATCCTCAGGTCAAGGGTTATTCACACACAGTATTGACCATTCACAGGTCACAGGATTATCATACACTATATTGATCATGATCAAACCACAGTATCATTGACACACTTTATTGACAAACCTCAGGCCACAGGAGTATATACACAAAATATTCAATATTCTCAGCCAGCAGGATTATTCACACAGAGTATTGACCAGCATATGGACACAAGATTAATAAACACACTGTCTTGACCATTCACAGGGCACATGATTATTCCCACACAGTATTGACTATCCTCAAGCCACGGGATTGTTCACACACAGTACTGACCATCGTCAGGCCATAGGATTATTCACACACAGTGAAGACCATCTTCCGGCCACAGGATTGTTCCCACACAGTATTGTCCAACCTTCGGCCACAGGATTATTCGCACACTTTATTGACCATTCTCAGGCAACAATATTTTTCACACTGTATTCACCATCCTCAGGCCGGAGGATTATTCAACACAGTATTGATCATCCTCTGGCCACAGAACTATTTACAGTGTTGGCAGTACACAGGTCACAGGATTATTCATACAGTTTTCACAATCCTCAATCCACTGGATTATTCTCACACAGTATTGACTTCTTAGGCCAAAAGGTTATTCCAACACAGTATTGGCCATTCTCAATCCACATGATTATTCGCACACAGCATTGACTACCCTCAGGCCACTGGATTATTAACACACAATATTGACCATCCACAGCTCACAGGATGATTATCACACAGTATTGACAATCCACAGTCCACATTATTATTCACACACAGTATTGCCCATCCTTATGCAAAGACTTATTTACACAGTATTTACGATTCACAGGCCACAGGATTAGTGACACACAGTATTGTTGGCCTCAGTCCACAGGATTATTCACAGATGGTAAAGAGCATACACACGGTACTGAACATTCACAGCACACAGGATTATTCACACACTGCATTGACCATGCACAGTCCAAAGGATTATTCCCACACAGTATCAACCATCCTCCGTCCACAGGATTGCTCATACACAGTATATACCATCCTAAAACCATAGGATTATTCACACAGAGTAATGACCATTCACAGTCCACAGCAATATGCACACACACCAATTGACCATTCATGGGGCACAGGATTATTCACACCCAGTATTGAACAACCTCAGGCAACAGGATTAATTACATACAGTTCTGACCATCCTCAGGCCACAGGATTGTTCACACATAGTATTGACTATCCTCAGGCCAAGAGTATTGTTTTTTTTACACACTGTATTACCATTCACACTGCAGAGGATTATTCACACACAGAATTGACCATCCTCATACCACAGGATCATTCATTCACTATACTGACCAACCTCAGGCTACAGGAGTCTTCACACACAGTATTCAACATTCTCAACCAACAGGATTATTCCCACACAGTATTGACCAGCCTATGGCTACAGCATTAATGAACACGCTGTATTGACCATTTACAGGTCACAGGATTTTAACCACACAGTATTGACCATCCTCAATCCACAGGATTGTTCACACACAGTATTGACAAACCTCAGGCCACAGGATTATACACACACAGTATTGAACATCCTCAGGTCACAGGAGTATACGCACACATTATTGACCAGCCTCAGGCCTCAGGAT
Source organism: Chiloscyllium punctatum (assembly GCF_047496795.1). Lineage (NCBI taxonomy): Eukaryota > Metazoa > Chordata > Chondrichthyes > Orectolobiformes > Hemiscylliidae > Chiloscyllium > Chiloscyllium punctatum. Next base: position 1,918,005 of record NC_092751.1, read on the forward strand.
TAATCACACACAGTATTAAACAACCCCAGGCCAGAATAATATTCACACACAGTACTGACTATCCACAGAACACAGGATTATTCCTACAAGGTATTGTCCATCTCAGGCCAAAGGATTTTTCACACACATTATTGATCATCCTCATGCCACAGGATTATTTTTACACAATATTGACAGTACACAGGCCACAGGATTACTCACACACAGTCTTAACCATTCACAGGCCAAAGGGTTATTCCTACACAGTATTGATCATCCTCAGACCACAGGATTATTCACACACAGTGTTGACCATTCACAAATCACTGTCTTATTCACACACAGTATTGGTCATCCTCAAACCAAAGGATTATTTACAAACTATATTAACCATGCACAGGCCACAGGATTACTCACACATAGTATTGACCATTCACAGGCTACAGGATTATTATCACACTGCATTGACCATCCACAGGCCACAGGATTATTCACACACAGTATTACCCATCCTTCGGCAAAGAGTTAGTCACACACAGTATTGACCATCCTCGGGCCGCAGGATTATTCACACTGTGCATTGACCATTTACAGTCCAAAGGATTATTCACACACAGTATTGACCATCCTTAGGCCAATGGTTATTCACACACAGTATTTACAATTCACAGGCCATAGGGTTATTTACACACAGTATTGACTGCCCTCAGGCCACAGGATTTCTCACACTCTGTGTTGAGTATTCACAGTGCACAGGATTATTCAAACATAGTACTGAATAACCTCAGGCAACAGGATTAATTACACAAAGTTTGGACAATCCTCAGGCCAAGGGTTATTCACACACAGTATTGACCATTCACAGGCCAAAGGATCATTCACAAACTGTATTGACCAATCTCAAGCCAAAGGGATATTCACACACAATATTCAACATTCTGAGCCCACACGATTATGCACACACTTTATTGACCAGCATGTGGCCACAGGATTATTCCAACGTAATATTGACCATCCTCTGGCGACAGGATTATTCCCATACCATATTGTCCATCCACATGCCAAGGGTTATTCACACAGATTACTGGCCACACAAAGTGAGAGTGTTAGAGGTGCTCGGAGAAGCAAACAGAGATGTGGAGTGTTGTTGCGACTGGAAAAGGGTCTGAAAAGGATTTTACAGTGACAGGGTGGACTGTAGTTATTGTGAAAAACCACAGAAATAGAGATTATTGTACTGAGTGCAGGATGAGATTATTGAGATTCGGCAAGTTATCAAGACTAGAGCAATTTACAAATATGAAGAATCATCAGTATTGGAGTAGGGATCAAATTAATAGTGGGATTGTGGGCAGGGTTAAGGTTACAGAAATAAAAATGTTTCTGGGAATTACAAGCATTCAAGTCCCTGGCACAGATGAGTTGGACCGAAAGGTATGTTTCCTTAATGAATGACTCCATCCCATGACAAAAGTCAACGTGATAGGGGGCAGTGTGGAATAGAAAGATCCCAGGATTCAAAACCATCTCCTTGGGGGGAGGCCTGCTTTCCCCGCTTTTGTACTGATCATCACTAAGACAGCACAGGCCTGGATTGATAACTGTCAACTTCCTATATTGACAAAGGAAGACTCAATACAGCAGAGAAGAAAGTAAACAAGAGAGTGGGGATTGAGCCTGAGACCATCACACTCTGTGTTCACCCTTCAATTCTGTACCTATGTCATGTCCTCCATACCAAAGATCGATCGCTGAAATGCTCTCTGCTCTGTTCACTGTGAGTGGTCCTATATCGCTGCAGGATTTCTTGAAGGTTCCAGGTCTCCCTTCCCTCTGAATGAAATGTATCCCAATCTGCTTTGGGAGGTAAGGGAGGAGATTGCTGGGGCCCTGGTGGATATATTTAATACATTGCTGACCACGGATGAAATGCCGAATGACTGGAGGATAGCAAATGTGGTTCCTTTGTTCAAGAAGGGCAGCAGGGATAAGCCAGGAAATGACAGAGCAGATAGGTCACCCCATTAGAGGAACGATGTGTAAGATTTGGAAAGGGTTCAGTGGAGATTTACGAGGATGTTACCTGGTATGGAGGGAACGTGATATGAAGAACTTGAAGCTGTTTTTGTTTGAATGAAGACATTTGAGATGAATTAATTGAGATATTAAGATAATCAGAAAGTGAAATGGATTGGACAGTGAGAGCCTTTTCCCTCAGATGGCAATACCGAGCATGAGATGGGATAGCTTTAAATTGAGGGGTGAAAGATATATGACAGATGTCAGAGATAGTTTCTTTACTCAGAGTAGTAGGGGCATGGAACAAACTGCCTGCAACAGGAGTAGATCTGCTAACCTTAAGGGCATTTAAACAGTCATTGGATAGTCACATGGACGTGAATGGAATAGTGTTGGCTACTCGGGCTTCACATTGGTTCCACAGGTTGGCGCAACATCGAGAGCTGAAGGGCCTGTACTGTGCTGCCATGTTCTATGTTCTAGAGGAAATAAATATAAGGTGAGAGGGGAAAGACTTAAAAGGGATTGGAGGAGAACATTTTTCACACAGAGGATGGTGCAGGTGGTAGAGAAAAGTACAATAACAACATGTAAAAAAGATTTGAGCAGAAACATGGAGAGGAGAAGGTTTGAAGGGATTTGGGTCAAATGCAGGGAAACGCGACTCGGTCAGGGAATCTGGTCAACATGGACGAGTTGGATCGAAGGAACTATTTTCGTGCTGCATAACTCAGTCTCCTCCTCCAATAACTGGAGACAACCGAGATAAGGCATGTTGTAGACACTGAAGCAAGTTACAGCGATAGGGATAGTAATCGGAATGCAGTACGTTTCAAATACGTGGAGTGACTATTGGGATTGGAGGAGGTTACAGGGATACGAACTGTTACTGGAGTTAAAAATTATTGAAGACACCAGTCCACAAGACAAGCCATAGGTGCAGTGTTGGAGTGTAGCAAGTTTTAGTACAACAGAACTTAAAGTAGGGGTGGGGATTGTGCTTGGGGTGGGCCTGTACTGTATTCCCCATCCAGATCTGTATCAACGTCATGTCTTGTTAACAGAGGTTTGGAGCCTTCTCATTCCTCTCTTCTCAGTTATCGAAACTGGATGAAGTTATCAATACCGAGGGTTGAAGAATTAGTAAGGACTCTTCAGACTAGCCAAGGTTACTGGTAGAGGGAGTTGTTGGGACAGGAAGAGGTGACAGTCCTCAATAGGATGGTACACATTCACGGAAGATTTTAGTGACTGCAGGAGGTTACAGAGTTAAGAAGGCTAGTAGTGATGGGAGGAGGTCACAGAGATTGGCCAAGGTTACAGTTTGGGGAACGATCACGTGGCTTCATAATGTTACACAAAGGGAGGATGGGCAGGAATGGCTGTGGGAGCTGGGGGGGTTTATACAGATAAGGAGGTTTATAGGGATGGTAGAAGGTTCATGGGAGTGAGGTGCTGTAGGATAGGATGGAGGAGTGCTGTGGGGACTGGAGAAGTTTGCAGTGATATCATATGATGGAAAGGCTTGAGGAAGGTACAAGCCTTTGGTAAGGGCTGGAGGATATTAAAGAGACAGGGTGGGCTGTAGGTACTGAACATTTTGACAGAGATAAGGATAAGGTAGTGTTTGGGGATAATGACCATAATTCTGTACGTTTTGAAGTCATGATGGAAAGAGCTAAGGATCATGCAGAAGTTGTGTCCCCAAATTTGGGGAAGGCTACTTATCATTTCATTATCACTATCACTGATCATTATTACTAGCATTAGACAGGATTTGAAAAATATAGACTCAGAGGAACTATTTACAGTCGAGCCTACAATTGGAAAGAGGGAGTATTTTCAAGTGATACAGTGAGAATTCAGGGCCAGCGTGTACCATGAACAGTGAATGACAAAGGCACCAAGTTCAGCGAATACTGACCAAGTGAGATTGTGAGTTTGGTAAAGAAAATACAGTGCAATCAAACCAGGTGAAACCCTTCAACAACTATAGAGAGTGCAAGGGGGTCCTTAAAAATGAGGGGCACTCAATGGCCATGAAACCTCCTTGGCAGACACTAGTAAGGAAAAGGTACAAGATATTTTATGACGAGAGTCAGAGTAAGAAGATGCCCAGCTAAAGAGTGCCGCCTGTTGGAAACCAAAGGGACGATCTGCGCATGGAGCCAGAGGAAGTAGCTGAGCTCTTCAAATGTATGCTTCCCATCTGTATTCACACAGGAGAAAGACACTCTAGCTGGGGATTTCAGTCAGGATGGTGAGACTCGAGAACATGTTAAGATCAATAAGGAGGTATTAAATGCTTTCACAGGCATAAAGGGGGAGACATCCCCAGTGCCCAATGAAATGTATTGCAGACTGCAGTGGGAGGTAAGGGAGGAGATTGCTGGGGCCCTTTTGGATCTTTTTAATACTTTGCTGGCCACAGGGATATTGGGTAAAAATTGGGAAAAATTCTGAGGGTCAAGATGTATCAACATTGAAAAGGAAGGAATAGATTCAGGACAGATTTTGTAAAGGAGAATCCTGTCTGATGAATTCAATTGAGTTTTTTGAAAAGTTATCTAAAAATATTTATGAGAGCAGTGCAGATGATGTGGTTATCATGGCGTTTGGGAAGGCCTTTGACAAGGTCTCAGTCAATATATAAATGGCCCAACTGGAGAAAGGAGCGAAACCTGACCTCCCCTTGGGAAACAAGGTAGGGAATAGGACTGAGGTGTTAGTGAGGGAGCACTTGGGCAAAGTGACCACAATTCTATTAGTTTGAAAATAGCTTTGCTGAAAGACAGACCTGATCCAAACGTTAAAGTTATAAAATGTGGCAAGACAAATCTTGATAGTATTAGAAAATGAACCTTTTTTAAAGTTGATTGGAGAGTCTATTTGCAGGTAAAGGGAATTCTGACAATTGGGAATATTTTAAATGTGAGATAAAAGGACCGTTCAGCACCAGCATGTTCCTGTTTGTGTGCAGCTCAATTCTGACAGCTTTCGGAAATACTGGCTGTCGACTGAGACTCTGGTCAAGGAAAAGGGGGCACATGTCAGGTATAGCCAGCTGGATCAAGGGAATCCCTGAGGAGCATAGGGGCTGGAGGAATACTCTTTGGATGGAAATCAGGAATGCAGAAAGGGGACATGAAATAACTTTGGCTCATAAAGTTAAGGAGAATCCAAAGTGTATTACGAGCCAAAGAAGAGCTAGGGACAAAACCGGTATTCTTAATGATCAACAAATCCAACGATGTGTGAAACTACAAGATCCTAAACAAATATTTCACTTTGGAACTTACTGTGGATAAGGTCTGGGGCGCTCAGTGTTTGGCCTGACCACTATTGGAATATTGTGTGCAATTCTGGCCTCAATGCCATCAGAAGGATGTTGTAGAACTTGAAAAGGTTCAGAAGAAATGAATAAGAATGTTGCCAGGGTTGGAGGGTTTGCACTACAGAGAAAAGCTGAAGAGACTGGGATTATTTATACTTTAACATGGGACGCTGAGGAGTTATCTTATAAGGGTTTCTTAAAATCATGATGAGCATGGATAGGGTCAATAGATAAAGACCTTTCTCTGGTCATGGGGGGGGGGGTGAGTCCAAACCTACAAGGCATAGCTTTAAGGTGAGAGGAAAAGATTTAGAAGGGACCAAAGGGACAGCTGTTTCCTGCAGAGGTTGGTATATATATATGATATAAACTGCCAGAAGAAATGGTGGAGGCTGACAAATATATTTAGCAGGCATCTGGATGTGTATATAAATAGCAGGGCTTTAGAGGGATATTGGCAAAGTTCTGGCAAATGGGATAAAAAACGTCTCGGAGGAGTTGGACCAAAGGGTCAGTTTCCGTGCTGTACATCTCGATGACTCCATGTCTTGAAATGAGTCCACATTATAGAAGAGGCGGTGTTGGAAGTTTTAAAACATAGAAGTAGATAAATCCCCAGGATCTGATCAAGTGTATCTCAGAACATTGTGGGAAGCTGGGGAAGAAATTGTAGGGGCCTGAGCAGTGATATTTGTGGCATTCTGGGCAGTGAAGGAGGTTTTCTGAGATTACAAAGGGATCTTGATGAAATGCGTGAATGGCTGAAAAACTAGAGATGGAGTTCAATTCAGGTAAATGCGAGGTAATGCATCTAGGTTACAACAAACAAGGGTCGAGCTTTCACAATTAATGGTAGGGTCTTCAGTAGTGTTGTATGCCTTGGGGTTCAGGTACGTAGTTCTTTGAAGTTTGCCACAAGGAGAGACAGGATGGTTATAAATGGTCCTTGCTTTCATTGCTCAGTCATTCGAGTTTAGGAGTTTGGGAAGTCGTGTGTAGATTGTACAGGACATTGGTAAGGCCTGTTCTGGAATACTCTGCCCAGTTATAGGAAGGATATTAAGCTGAAGAGGGTTCAGATTACATTTACCAGGATGGTGATGGGTATAGAAGGTTTCAGTTATAAAGGAAGGTTGGAAAGTCTGGGACATTTTTCACTTGAGCCTGGAGATTGAGAGGTGAGCATATAGAAGTCTATAAAATAATGAGGGGTATAGATAGAGTTAACGTGACTTGTCTTTTCCCAACAGAATGTCATTTTAGAACTGGGGGCTACATTTCTTAAGGTTAGAAGGGAGAGATTTAAAATCAGAAAACATAAGGAGCAAACTGTTAGAGTGTGTTTTGTGTGTGGAATGAAATTCCAAAGGAAAGGGTGACTGTGTGTACAATTACAATGCTTGAAATATTAGTACAGGAATAAGAAAGGTTTGAAGGGATATGATCCAGGAAGAGGCAGGAGGGACGAGGTTAGTTTATGATTATGGTCGGTATCAATCGAACAGTCAGTTTCTGTGCTGTATGACTGTCTGACTATGAAAATAATTTTGTGCCCTATTTAAGAAAGACTGCAAGGGGAAGCCAAGGAATTGCAAATATGCATTTGGAAAGACAGGACTGATTACAGACAGTTAGAGTGGCTTTGTGCGCAGGAAAACATGTCTCACAAACTTGCCTGAGTTTGTTGAAGATGTGACCAAGAAAATAGATGGAAGCAGAGCAATAGACATTGTTTCTGGGTTCAGCAAGGCCTTTGACAGGGTTGAGCAGGCTTCATGGGTTAGTAAAGTTCGATCACATGGATTCAGGAAGAGCGACCCAACTGGATACACAATGGGTTTGACAGGAGGAGGTAGAGGGTTGTTGTTCAGACTGGAGGCCTTCGACCAGCAGTGTGCTGTAAGGATTGGTGCTGGGGCCACTGATGTGCCTCATTTATATAGAGGATCTGGGTAAAAATATAGGGGTCACTGTTTGTATGTTTGCGGATACCAAAATTAGTGGAAGAGTGGGCAGGGAATATAGTTATCGAAGGGGATGGTAATCAACTGGGCCAGTGGGACAAGGAACGAAAGATGGAATTTAATTCATGTGTTGGATTTAGTTAAGACAAACCAGGGAGGACTAACACAGGTAATGGTCGGGCCCTGGACAGTGTTGTCGAACAGAGAGAGACCAAGGGGTGCAGTTACACTGTTTTGGAATGGAATCACAGGGGGACAGAGTGGGGAAAGCAGCATTTGGCACACTTGTCTTCATTGGTCAGAGCACTGAGTAGATGAGTTGGAGATATTTGTAACATTGTCGTCAATATTTCTCCTGGGCAAAGGAGGCCACGGGGTGGCCTTATAAAGGTTTATGAAACCATGTAGAGCCTAAGGAAGGTGAAAAGCCAAGGGTAGGTGAGTCCAAAGCTAGAGGCATAAACGTGAGGTGACAGAGCAAGGATTTAAAGAGAGAGCTGAGGGGCAACATTTTCCACAGAGGATGGTGCATGAACGGAATGGAAATGGTAAAAACAAGTACAATTTCAACATTGAAAAGACACTCGGGCAGGTACATGGAGAGGAGAAGGTTTGAAGGGGTATGGGCCAAACACAGGCAAACCTGACTCATTCTATTTAGGAAACCTCAGCCGAAGAGTCATGCCGCACAGAAACAGACCCTGTGTCTCCAGTTGTTGGAGAAGGAGACTATCGACACAACAAGGCATGTTGGAGAGACTGAAGCAAGTTACAGCGATACGGATGGTCATCTGGACTGGAGGTTTCAAATATGTGAAATAATTGGTGAGAGGGGAGGAGATGACAGAGATAGGAACTGTTATAGGAGTTAGAATGATTGAAGACACTGGGCCTCAATACAAGCCATAGATACAATGTTGGAGAGGGAATAGGGAACAGAAAGATCCCAGGCATTATTACCACTTACTCATGTGAGGACTGCATTCCCTTCTGTTGTCCTAATGCTCACCAAGACAGCACACATCTGGATTGAAAACTGGGAACTCCCGATGCTGTCTCAGTGCAACAAAACTTAAAGTAGGGGTGGTGATTGAGCCTGGGGTGTGCCTGTACTGTGTCTATGTCATGTCTTGTTAGCTGGTGTTTAGAGCCCTCTCATTGCTCTCTGCTCTGTGCATTTGAGTGATCTTACCTGGCAGCAGGATTTATTAAAGGCTCCCGACCTCCCTGACCTTTGTCTCTCTGGCTGACCAATCATCTTCCCAACCAGCAGTTGGCAAGTCTATTGAGTCAGGAACTCCCCGAGTACCTATAGTAGACACATAAATAAGCAGAATGGGAAATTAGACTGATGCTGTGAGGGTTACACATGTAGAATGGCAGTGAGCCCACAGAGATCTGGAAACTCCCAGTCTCCATTCCTCGCCTGTGCTGCCTCATCTCTCTGGAGCGGAGAATTCTGTTGGCTCAGGATCTGGAGTAGCTACAAGAGTGAGAGACACTGACAGAGGCAGCAATTAGACGCATACAGTGAGGGATCACACATGGAGAAATACTGACTGATATCACCAGAGTTCAGGATCAAATAATTGTGCGGGAAGAAAGTGTTTTGATTCATGTTGCACTGCGATATACAACCTGTAAGCAGGCGAAATGATGGCCGAGTGGCATTATTGTGTGACAATTTATGCAGAAACTCAGCAAGTGTTCTCTGGACACAGATTCAAATCCCATCATTGCAAATGATTGAATGTGACGTAAATGCTTCAAAAATGATGTAATTAAAAACCTGTAAGTGAGTATTAAACAATTGCTGATGTTAAGAAAAATCCATCAGTGAAGTAATCTAAGATGGGACTGGGCTATTACAGGTATTACAGGACAACAGCTGAGAGAGGGACAGGACAGGCAGCTCAATGTTCCAGGGGACAGATGCTGCAGAAAGGACAGAAGGGGAGCTGAGAGAGGAGGAGAGCTGCTGGTTCTGATTGGGTGAAACATCCCAGCAGGACTGAGAGAGGATATTCCTGCAGGATTGCCCAGTGAAGCTGTGTTCGTGGAATTAATCAACAACAATGGGGCTTCCCTTTCCTCTGATTGTTCTACAGACCCCAAGAGCCCCGCCCTCCTGCACCTTGACCTTCTCAAGATGGCGGTCCTCAGGCCCGCGCTCCCTCTTCCCTCAAACAAATGGCGTCCGTGACCCAGGACCCCTTCCCTGATCAGAGACCGCCGCCTCTTTACCCAGGATTGGAGGGTCTTTTCCGAGTTTTTTTTTTAACCTTTATCCGGGACTTGTGAATTCTCTCCGCTCCTTTCTCCCGTCAAAGCTCCCACACACCGGCTCTGAGCGCCGCTCTCTGAAGCCGATCGCAGCCGCTGCCGGAGAAAGTAGCTCCATGTCTCTGTGTCCTGACCAATGTGACACTGCGCATGCTCTGCATAGAAACAAAACTGCGCGTGCGTCTGAGGTTATCAGTGAGTTCATAGAGAATATTCATATCTGCACAGACTGATGGGTAAAATATTAGTCATTAACAATTGCTTTGTCGAGTTATAATCATGGAGATGTGTAACATGCAAATTGTCTGGTCCAAATCAACCATACCGGCCAGCTATGTAAATTACCAACTATTCTGCGGGTTTGAAAAGAAGTTTCTTACTCGAGTCGTGTAAATCGATCGGAAATATGTACGTTATCAGATTTACATTTCAACTACAGTATTTTTTAAAATCTCACATTGATTTATGAGAGACGTTTAATGCTCCACTATGTCGTGAGAATGTTCAATCCGGCAAAATAGTTTGCTGTCTGACCAATCTTGAAGCGATCACTCTCCGAGAATGCTTTGGCCCCTCTCCTCATTCACTCTGGTTAGAGGACCGGCCGCTACTCGGTCCTCCTGTTCCGCCCCTTCCTCCCAATTGCAGAGTTGATTCGGACGTGACTTAGCAGGCAAGGGACAAAGGAAGTTCGAGTCGATGTTTTGTGTCGCGGTGAAAATATCCCGAATCTTGGACGAGAGGCCTGGGTTCAATTCACTGCTTGTGCAGATGTGTGTAATAACAATTTTAGCAGGTTCATTCGGAAAACTAAGGGAAGTCAGGAACAGTAAAAACAAGAGAAAATGCATTCAATGTGATGGGGCTTTCAATGCTCAGATGATTTGACTCTTTACCAAGCGTTTCAGGGTCCCAGTACAGACTGTTGCACTGCACTTCGTGCGCAGCCAGATACCACGATTGTAGGGCAAAGTGGTGGGATATAGAGGTGCTTTTCTGGAAGGCGCTCGGTTTTTGTGGTGAAAACAGTTGAGAAGGAGTCGGGTTTTGTATGGAGCTACCTGTCCCCCTCCTGTTGCAGCCTCTTATTATTGCTCTGACTCTACCTCGTACATGGAGAAAGTGAGGACTGCAGATGCTGGAGATCAGAGCTGAAAAATGTGTTGCTGGAAAAGCGCAGCAGGTCAGGCAGCATTCTGTACCTCGTACATGTTTGGTAGAGATCAGTGACATTTCGTAAGCCCACAATACAAGATCCATCACTCTGTTTAAGTCAGTAAAAATCACTTGTAGCACAATAGTCAGAGAACAATCCAGCGCAGAACAGGCTCTTCAGTCCTTGATGCGCCAACCTATGAACTATTCTCAGCTCATCCCCCTACACTATCCTGAAATCACCCATGTGCTTATCTAAAGGATTGTTTAAATCTCGCTATAGTGGCTGAGTTAACGACATTAGTAGGTAGTGGATTCCATGCCTGAACCACTCTGAGTAAAGAACCTGCCTCTGACATCTGTCTTCAATCTATCACCCCTCAATTTGTAGATATGCCCCCTTATAATCACTAATGTCATAATCCTAGGAAAAAGACTTTCACTGTCTACCCTATCTAAGCCTCTGATCATCTTGTTTGTCTCTATCAAATCCTCTCTTCGCCTTCTTCTTGCCAATGGGAACACGTTCAAGTCTCTCAACCTTTCCTCATAAGAGCTTCCCTCCAGACCACACGACATCCTGGTAAATATCCTCTGTGCCTTTTCCAATGCTTCCACATCCTTCCAGAAATATGGGCACCAGAACTGCACACAATATTCCAAATATGGCCACACCAGTGTTTTGGATAGTTGCAGCATGATATTGCAGCTCCAGAACTCAATCCATCTACGAATGAATTCTAACACAATGTATGCCACCTTAACAGTACTGTACACCTAGGTGGCAACTTTCAGGCATCTATGTACATGGCCTCCAACATCCTTCTGCACATCTACACTACCAAGAATCTTTCCATTGACCCAGTACTCTGCCTTCCTGTTATTCTTCACAAAGTGCATCACATCACATTTAGCTGCATTGAACTCCATTTGCCACATTCAGCCCAATTCTACAGTTTATCCAAGTCCCCCTGCAACCTGTAACATTCTTCCACACTGTCCACTACTCCACTGACTTTGCTGTCGTCTGCAAATTTACTAATCCATCCACCTATGCCTGCGTCTAAGACTTTTATAAAAATGACAAGCAGCAGTGATCCCAAAACAGATCCTTGTGGCACACCACTAATAACCGCACTGGAGGCTGATTATTTTCCATCATCCACCACTCGCTGCCTTCTTTCAGAAAGCCAGTTTCTAATCCAAACTGTTAAATCACACTCAATTCCATGTCGCTGCATTTTATCTAAGAGCCTACCATTTGGAACCTTATCAAAGGCTTTACTGAAGTCCATGTATACCGCGTCAACTGCCCTACCCTCATCTATATGCTTGGTCACCATCTCAGAAAACTCAATGAGATTTGTGAGACACGACCTGCCCTTGACGAAACCATATTGATGATCTGAAATCATATTGTTGTTTGCCAGATGATTACAAATAGTGTCTCTTATAATCCTTTCCAAAACCTTTCTTACAACAGAAGTAAGGGTCACTGGTATATAATTTCCTGGGTCATCTCTCCTGCCCTTCTTGATCAAGGGCATAACATTTGCAATCATCCAGTCCTCTAGTACTGAACTTGTAGGCAATGACAGCTCAATATCAAAGCCGAAGTATTTGCTATCTTCTCCCTAGCTTCCCAGACAATCTACAGATAAATCCCATCTAGTCCAGGGGACTTGTCTACTTTCAATCCTTCGAGAATTGATAACACCTGTTCGTAACTAACCTCTATCCTTTCTAGTCCAACGTCTTCTATCTCATTATTATCTACAATATTCTAATTTTCCTAAGTGAAAACCAATGAGAAATGTTTGTTTAGCACCTTTCCGATTTCCACAGTGTCCACACTCAACTTCCCACTTCTGTGTTTGATTGGCCCGATTCCTACCCTATCCTTTATTCCTCACATACCTATAGAAAGCTTTAGGGTTCTCCTTTATTCTATTCACTAAAGACTGCTCGTGTCCTCCCTTTGTTCTTCTTAACTCTCTTTAACTCCTTCCTAGCTGATCTGTAAGTCTCCATCGCCTCATCTGTACCATTTGCCTCATCAAAACATTATCCTCCTACTTCTTCTTAACAAGAGATGCAATTTCTGTGCTAAACCACGGTTCCCTTACCTTATCACTTCCTCCCTGCCTGACAGGGACATACCTATCAAGGACACGCAATATCTGTTCCTTAAACCAGCTCCACATTTCCATTGTCTGCATCCACTGCATTTCGGTACTCCATCCTATGCATCTTAATTCTTGATGAATCGCATTATAATTGCCACTGCCCCATCGATAAGTCTTCACCTTGACACATACCTATCCCTTTTCATTGCCAAACTAAACATAACTGAATGATGAGTATAGTGTGATATTGATCAGATCGGCCAATGGGCTGAGGAGTGGCAGATAGGATTTAATATAGATAGATTAGGTTAGGATATCTGGTTGGCATCGACAGGTTGGACCGAAGAAGTGATTGATGTCAGCGGCGGACCAATGGAAAGGCAGGGGAGGAGCTTGAGGACCTGGCGGGGCAGTTGGTCCTCCGGCCAATCAGTGAATGAGGGCGGGACTAGACTATACCACGTGATCATCCTCGCTGTGAGCGCGGATGTTTGGAATGTGTGTGCGCGCGGAGTTCTGTCGGTAAGGAAAGAAATAAACAGCAGGAAGCGGGAGGGAAATGGTGTTGGTATGGTCTGAGAGGTTTTACAATCATTTGGTACACATCAGAAAATACAGATTTGAAACGTACAGTTCCGTTTTTGCAGCAAACGGGCATATGTTGAGTAATCGGCCCGAGTGAGCGCCGCCATCTTTATTGGGGGCAATGATTCACTGGACACGTGCGCGGCCGCCAGCTTTGTAGGGGGCAAAGTTCAGAGGGATGTCTGTGCAGCCTTCCCTGGTATAAAGAGTCAGAGGGCAGGATTTACACAGAGCACATTCAAACCCAGAGAAATTGACTTTTTTTTTCTGGATTTGTTTCGTCATTCATTTAAATGATTTGGATGTGAATAGAGGCCGTATAGTTAGTAAGTTTGCAGGTGACACCAAAATTGGAGGTTTAGATTAGATTAGATTACTTACAGTGTGGAAACAGGCCCTTCGGCCCAACAAGTCCACACCGCCCCGCCGAAGCGTACCCACCCATACCCCTACATCTACATCTAGACTTTACCTAACACTACGGGCAATTGAGCATGGCCAATTCACCTGACCTGCACATCTTTGGACTGTGGGAGGAAACCGGAGCACCCGGAGGAAACCCACGCAGACACAGGGAGAATGTGCAAACTCCACACAGTCAGTCGCCTGAGGTGGGAATTGAACCCAGGTCTCCGGCGCTGTGAGGTAGCAGTGCTAACCACTGTGCCACCGTGCCGCCTATTGTGGACAATGAAGGAGGTTATCTCAGAGTACAGTGGGATATTGATCAGATGGGCCAATGGGCTGAGAAGTGGCAAAAAGGATTTAATTTAGGTAGATTAGGTTAGGATATCTGGTTGGCATAGGTTGGACCGAAAAAAGTCTATTTCTGTGCTCGACATCTTTGACTGTGGGATCATAAAAGTGAACTCTCCTCTGGTACACCTCTGGGTTCTCTGATGTCCACTTGTTCAGTATCTAGCTTCCTCAGTCTCTCATGGGTATATTTTTGCTCTGTATGGTATTTTACTATTACTTTCACAGCTGTTTTGTAAATGAATTGAAAAATGTAGAGCTGGAAAAACACAGCGGGCCAGGCAGCATCCGAGGAGCAGGAGGATCAACGTTTTGGGCATAAGCCCTTCTTCAGGAATGTAAATGAATTGTCCACTGCTGCCCGGCTCCTGACCATATGCTGTTCCATTATCAGGTTATTTTTTCCACAATATCTTTGACAGTCAAGAATTCTTTTTTCCATTAAGCGAGTGCATTTTCCTTCAATTTTCTGACAGTCAAATTCTGCACCATTTTCATTCCCTGTAATTCATATTGCACTCCCTGAAACATCAACTGTGTATTTCTCCTTCCACAGAAACCAGTGATCAATGCCAAAGCCTTGTTGCCTGTGGAGAGGGTGATGTTTGACTTCCTTGTACTGCTGCAGTTTGTGTGGTGAAGGTGCTCCCACAACGTGGTTGGGTAAGAGACATTACAGATTATTCACTCAGCGATATTGAAGAGTAGAAGATATCTGTACAAATCATCATGGTTTTAATTTCACAAAAATATTATTGAGAAGTTTTGACATAAGGCTACAGCTGGAGAATATTGTGTCCGGTGACCAAAACGATTGCCAAATAAGCAGTTTTTCAAGAATGCCTTAAAGGAAGAAAGTAGATCTTAGAGAGTCAGAGTGGGGATTCCAGACCATGTTCCCTTGGAGTCCATAGAAACAGTCACACAGGTGAACTCAAAAGTAAACACATCATTCAGAGTCTGAACTAAAATGAGTTATTGAGATATGAAAGGGTGTGTGGTGCAGGGAGATAGGAATGATTACAGCCAGGAATTAATTCAAAGGTGCGAAAGTAAATTGTTGTTGCTTATAAATGGGAGTCTTTTGATTGATCAGCAAGTTTTGGTACAAGTGAGCACTTCGGCAGTAGAGTTTTCAATATTCTAGAGATTATTGGGAGGGTGAATGTGGGATGCTGGCCAGGAGTGGGTTTAGACAATGAAATCTAGATTAACAAAAGGAATGAATGAGAGTTTCAGCAAATGAGCTGAGACTGTGGTGAGGTCAGGTGATATCACTGAAGTCGAAATAGTGGTCTTGGAGGGGGTCTGGCCTGTCATCCTCACCTCATTCAGCTGTTTGTCAATTTGTGAATCAAGTCTGTAACAAGCTTAGGAACTGAGTGGCCCAGGCAGAACCCAAAATGGGCATCGCTGAGCAGGTTATTGCTGAGCAGTTGCTTGGCAGCACTGTTGATGACACCTTCCATCACCTCACTGCTGAGCGAGTGTGGACTGATGGAGGGGAATTGGCTGGGTTGGATCTGCCCTGTGTTGGATCTGCCCTGTGTTGTTGTGTTGGAACATCCCTGAGCAATGTTCCACAAAGTCGGTAGGTGCCAGTGCTGGAGCAGTACTTGCCTTGTTGGGCAGCAGGTTCTGGAGCACAGCCAACAGTATTATTGCCAGAATATTGGCAGGGCCCATACCTTTACACTGCTTATCAATTTCTTGATCTGATTGGAAATGAGTTTTCAGCCAAGTCGATTCATATCTGTGATGTGAGGGACCAATGGAGAAGGCTTGGCACTGCTGGCTGAAAATCGCTGCTAATGCTGTCCTCTTATCTGTTGCATGAATGTGTGAGACCCCTCCATCGGTCAGGGTGGGGATATCTGTGATGCTTCCTCCAGTGAGTTGTTTAATTGTCCATCACCATTCTTGACTAGGTGTGGCAGAACTGCAGAACTCCGATCTCATCTGTTGGTTATGGGATCACTTCGTTCTATTTGGTGTTGCTTGTGGTGTTTGGCATGCAGGTTTGGTCGCTGCACCAGGTTGGCACCTCAATTTTAGGTATGCCTTGTACTGCTCCTGGCATGCCCTCCTGCATTCACCATTGAACCAGGGTTGATTCCCCTGGCTTGATGTTAATGGTTAAGTGGAGGATATCAGGCCATGAGATTTCAGATTGGGCTGGAGTACAGTTCTGCTGCTGTTGTTGGCCCACAGTGAGGCGAAAGTTGCAGGGTCAAGCGGGCTGATTTTGTGGTTGTATTTGCTAGTGCATTGGTAGATGGAATGTGGTCCATCCAGTTTCATTCCTTTGTTGAGACTGTGCAGTGATTAATACAATGAGTGACTTGATGGGCCACTGTCTGGATTCTTTCCCTCAAGGACATTGTCAATAGCAGAAAAACGTCCCCAATGGTTCCATGGCAAACAGTAGATTCTTCATTCCAGTTATTTTTTTCTTGAATTCAGAGCCACCCTCTACCGATTTGGGATTCAAACCTGAACTTCAGTTGTATATTTTAATATTCTTGATAAATGATAAATACGACAGGTTTGTTCACTTATGTTTATAATCACTATCACAGGTTTTGTTTATTGTTTTGGAAATAAAAGCACTGTCCATTATCTTGTCTCCTCCATCCTCCCCTCCAACAATAAGAGTGAGGAGCACATGGAGTTTCTCTGTCAATAACATTGAGATAATCCGATCAGCTGCCTCTGCTTCTTCCCTCCCTCTCCACTAGCCCACCGAGCCAGACTGCCTCACAAGGGTGCTCCTCATTTTAGTCCTAAACTTTCATTTCCTCGAGTCCTTTGTCAAGCCTTATTAGAGGTCGTCTTGACCATTTACCCTAGTGTAGCTACATCATGGACATTCCAAATCTCTGTCTCATCCTCCTGCTTGTCACCACCCACACCACCCCCCCGCCCCCCCCCCCACCCCCACCTTGCAATTCACAGATATTGTTCCATGATCTGTCTGTCTGTTTTTTCTGGTTATGTCCTTCTCTCCCATTCTGCTAAAACCTAATATTTGACCTCACCATCATTGGAAAATCCTGCTCCATCTCCACTCTCCCTTTCCTTTCTGAATTCATTGTATTTGGTGTCCCTTCAGGATCTATCCTTGGTCCGTCCTGTTTCTCACCTACATACTGCCAGGAGGTAACATCGCCCAAAAGCACAGTGTTAGGTTTCACATGTACACTGACAATGTCCAGCTCTCCTTCCCCATCATCCGTCTCCATTACTCCACTATTACTCAGTTATCAAACTGCTTACCACGCTTCGATTAGCTGCAATTCACTCCAATGAAACACTGTAATTGTTAAACCCATTGCTTTCAGTTGTTATTCCAAATACATTTTCCTTACTGCTGTGTCCCTCCCTCTCACTGGGAAGTGTCTGAGGCAGAACTACATTCTTCACAATATTGTTTTCATATCTGACCCCAAGGTGACCTTCTGATCAGACATCTACACAATCACAAACACCAGGAATTCCAATCTCTAAAACTTTGCTTGTCTCCTTCTCACCCCAGCTCCATTGCTCCTGAAACCCTAACCTGTGTCAGTGTTGCCTTTAACTTGACAAATCTGAAACAGAACCCTAAATTCTGCTACTGACCCCCAGAATCTGGTTCAAGACTCACCCGGAATGGGACACATCCTCTCCATATTTACCCTGTCAAACCTTGACAGAATCCTGTATGTTTCAAAGAGATCACCTCTCATTCTTCCAAAGTCCAGTGAGTAGATTCCCAACTTATTCAGCCTTTATTTACAGGATAATCCCTTCAAAAACAGGGATCATCCCAAAGGATCTTCTCTCAAATGCCTCCAATAAACTACTCTGTTTCGTTAACTAAAGCGACCAAATCTGTTCACGTTACTCCAGTTGTGGTCTCACTCGCCATTTGTTTAGTTGCCCTAAGGTATATACTCCAAACTCTTATATTGCAAACTCTTTGAAATAAGGGACAGCATTCCATTCCCCTTCCTGATTCCATGTTGTAACTGTGTACTAGCTTTTTGTTTCCTGCTCATTTTCCCCCAGTCCCTTTCTGGTGCAGCTTTCTACAGTTTATCCCAAGTTATACTCCATTTGCCAACTTGTTGCACACTTTTCCTGTGAATATCTCTCTGTAAACTGTTTATAATCCTCTTGGAACATTCCTGTTATGCCTTTTCTAGGAGATTTCCCCCCTCATTATTTGAAACATTTACTGGGATCACTGGGGAGTGGGAATCATGCTCAGTTGCTATGTTTTCAGGGATACTCTGTTTAATGACTGGGAGGAACTTACTGCCCATTGGTCAGAATGGACAACTTGCCCACCGAGCTGCATGAGCCTTTCACACCCCATGGTCTTATTGAGGAGGCACAGCGGCAGCACAGAAAGAAAGAAAAGGAAGCAAATCCTGCTCTCTATATCTGACTGAATCTTGGATCATTCTGTCCCATGTTCAGTCACATGAAGTCCCAAGGTGGAAACACCTAGAAACCCACACAGATTTGCCCCTGAATTACCTGCTGACCTCCACCAGGGGTAATGTGTACAGTCAGGACGGCACGGTGGCACAGTGGTTAGCATTGCTGCCTCACAGCGCCAGAGACCCAGGTACAATTCCCGCCTCAGGCGACTGACTGTGTGGAGTTTGCACATTCTCCCCGTGTCTGCGTGGGTTTCCTCTGGGTGCTCCGGTTTCCTCCCACAGTCCAAAGATGTGCAGGTCAGGTGAATTGGCCATGCTAAATTGCCCATATTGTTAGGTAAAGGGGTAAATGTAGGGCAATGGGTGGGTTGCACGTCAGTGTGGACTTGTTGGGCCGAAACGCCTGTTTCCACACTGTAAGTAATCTAATCATCCTGGGCCAGGAGGAGGGGATTGTATGAGTTTCAAACTTGAACTGACAGTGACAGATTTTATAAACTTGTATTACAGGTGTACATTCAGATGGGAATCTCAGTCATTGTAACGCCAAACTCTGACAGAATTACTCTATACTTCAGGACCTGGATATTCATATTGTGTGAGGGTATTGTGTTCCAGATCAATACCATTTGCTGCATAACAGTTCTCCTTTGAATCAAACCATCCTCTCAATAGATCTTCCCAAATCTTCAACATGTGTCCTGTAATCCTTGTATAATGAGCTGATGGGTATAAGGTTTATTATTATAATGTGTAACTTTTGTAAACCGCTCTGTCACAGCTCCCCACAATTTCCTTTGCTACAAGGATAATACTCTCAGTTTTTCCAAACCGCTGATTCCCCAATGTCTGTTTACTCTCTATAAGGTACACATCAGGATTGTGTTGGAACATTCTCCACTTGCCTGCATCAGTGCACCCCCCCCCCACCGCCCAACAATATTAAAGAAATTGAACATCCTCCATGATAAAGCACTGTACCTGAGTGTTTTCCCATCCACCACCTTCAGCATTCTCTCTCCCCACCCTCGAGGCACAGTGGCATCTCTGTGTGAAAGATCAAGTCAGCATTGTCCTCCCAGACCATAGGACTACTCTCTCATTAGAGAGAGATGTCGGTGGTGGTTAACCTGAAGGTTGCCACAGCGCAAGAAAGGGGATAGGTTGAAAAGGAGAGTCCATTAATTGTGGATGGTTATTCTTGATGTGTATTAGCAACACACATGTCACATGAGTAATTAATGTTAAAAAAGCCCCACAAATTCTCCAACTTCAATCCCCCATTCCTTGAACCATCCTGGTAACTCTCCTGTGCCCCCTCTCAGGGACCCTGCCATCCTTCCTAATGTGTGGGCGATCTCAGGTATGTACAGACCCAGCTGCTCTGTGTGCCTGTGGGTGATGTCATCATAGAGCAACAGTTGCACTAAACCTCACTGTCTGGAAGTGAGTGAGAGACAGAAATCCCGATGGCATTTCAGATGTATTTAGGAACATACTTGCAATGCCAAGACTGACAGGTCTATGGGCTCAGTGCTGGAAAATGGGATTAAAATAGTGAGCTGGGAGATTTCTTTACAGCATAATCCTGATGGACCACAACAGCTTTTTCTGTCATGTAGACCACAGATGCATAATAAAGGAATATGACAAGCCACAATGGAAACCAGGTCAGAGAAGGTGATATTAGAATACATGATTGATTAATGTTTTTTTGGAGGAAAATGTGACAGAGGTTAAGCGGGACATTGTGGAGCTCAGGGTTCAGGGATCTGAAATAAAAATGGGTTATCCTGAAGGTTGAAATTAAAGAAAGGCACATCACAGAGATTTGTGAGGGTGGACAAGATTAAAGATAGGGAGGGTGTTGAGACTGGAGGAGATTAGAGATTGGAGGATGTTGCAGAGATTGAGATGTTTTTGATACCAGAGATAGTGATAGTTCTGAGGCTAGAGAGGAATTATAGAGATAAGGATGAGTTGTTAGCTTTCCCAACACGACCTCTTTACTGATAATGATTGTTTCTCTGTCATCATCTGCCATTGTCTCCATAGGCCTGCGACAATGAGAGTACGCAGATAGTAAGTTCCCGTTAAGGCCAAGGCTGGGAGGCGTCGAGAATGCTGCGTGATCTGAGAAATTGAAGCTCTGATCAAGAAAATGAAGAAAGGATATGGCAGGTACAGACCATGTGGTTTGAGTGAGTCCCTAGAGGACTATAAGGGCAGTAGGAGTATACTCGCGGGAAACCAGGAGGCAGAAAAGAGGACATGAGATAGCTTTGGGAAATAGGTTTAAGGAAAAAACCAAAGAGAATCTACAAATACACTAAAGACAAAAGAATAACGAGGCAGAGAATAGCGACCCTCAAAGATCAACAAGACTGTCTATGGAACAGCAGGAGGTGGGAGAGATTCTGTAAGTATTTAATGTCAGATTTTACTGAAAGGGGATATGAAAGTTAGAGAAGTTGGAGAAATAAATAGTGATATCTTGGCAAGTGTACATGTTACAGAGGATGAGGTACTGGATGACTTAAAATGCATAAAGGTGGATTAATCCCTGGAATCTGATCAGGTGTATCCCAGAACTTTGTGGGTAATTAGAAAAGCTTTTGCTGGGCCCCTCGCTGCGATATTTGTATCATCAAACACCACAGGTGAGGTGCTGGAAGACTGGCGCCATTATTTGAGAGATGTGGTAAGGAAAAGCCAGGGAACTATAGACCGGTGAGCCTGAAGTCAGTGGCAGAGAGGTTGTTGGAAGGGATTCTCAGGGACAGGATTTACATGTCATTGGAAAGGCAAAAATGATTAGGGAGAGTCAGCATGGCTTTGTGCATTGAAATCAGTAACTTGGACTTGAGAAAGACAGAGTTTCACATAACACACTGGTTAGCAGGTTCAATACCATAGAATTCTGGCGGAACTAGCTGTTTCAATACAGAATTGGCTGGAAGGTCAAACAGTCATAGATGGACAGCACAGAAACAGAGACCCCTCGGTCCGACCAGTACATGCTGATCAGATATCCCAATGTAATCTAGTCCCACCTGTCATCACCCGGCCCATATCCTTCCTATTCATATACACATGAAGATGTCTTTTAAATGTTGCAATCATAATGGCCACCACCACTTTCTCTGTCAGCTCATTCCATACACGTACTACCCTCTGTGTGAAAACGTTGTCTCTCAAGTCTCTTTAAAGTCTTTCCCCTCGTACCATAAACCTATGCCCTCTAGTGCTGGATTCCCCCACGCCAGGGAAAAGACTTTGTCTATTTATCCTATCCATGCACCTCATGTTTTGATATGCATCGATAAGATTACCTCTCGGCCTCCACTGCAGGGAAAACTGCCCCAATCTATTCAACCTCTATTTACCACCCCAGCCTAGCTCAAATCCTCCAATCCTGGCAACATTCTTGTAAATCTTTCCTGAACCCTTTCAAATTTCACAAAATCCTTCTAATAGGAGGGAGACCATATTTGTATGGAACGTTCCAAAAGTGGCCTAACCAATGTCCTGTACAGCCCCAACATGACCTCTCAACTCCTGTACTCAATACTTTGTCCGATAAAGGAAAGCATACCAAATGCCACCTTCACTATCCTATCTACCTGCACTCCAAGGTCTCTTTATTCAGTAACACTCCTCAGGACCTTACCATTAAGTGTATACGTCTTGCTAAGATTTGCTTTCCCAAAATACCAATCCTAAGCCCATTCACCCATCTGATCAAGATCCCATTGTACTCTGAGGTAACCTTTTTCACTGTCCACTACACCTCCAGTTTTGGTGTCATCTCACTAACTATACCTCCTATGTTCACATCCAAGTCATTGATATAAATGACGAAAGGTAGTGGATCCAGCAGTGATCCTTGTAACACTCCACTAGTCACAGGCCTCCAGTCTGAAAAGCAATCCTCCATCACCACCCTCTGTCTTCTGTCTTTGAGCCAGTTCTGTATCCAAATGCTTAATTCTCCCTGTATTCCATGAGCTCTAACCTTGCTGAGCAGTCAGTGTCATAGTGGAGGGTACTTTTTGGACAGGAAGCCTGTGATGTGCAATATGCTGTCAGGCTGGGTACTGGGTCCACTGCTTTTTGCCATTTATATAAATGATTTCTATGTGAATATAGGAGCTATGGTTAGTAGGTTTACAATAGACACCAAAATTGGAGGTGCAATGGATAGCAAAGTTACCTGAAAGTACAATGAGACTCCGATCAAATGGGCTGAGGAGTGGCAGATGAAGTTTAATTTAGAAAATTTGAGGTTCTGCATTTTGGAAAAGCAAATCAGGGCAGGACTTCTACACTTAATGGGAAGGTCCTGGGGAGTGTTGCTGAACTAAGAGATCTTGGAGTGCAGGCTCATAGTTCCTTGAAAGTGGAATCATAGATAGGCAGGGTAGTGAAGAAAGTGTTTGCTGTACTTGCCCTTATTGGTCTGTGCATTGAGTACAGGTGTTGTGACGTCATTTTGCAGCTGTACAGGACATTCATTCAGCCACTTCTGGAATTCTGCTTTCAGTCCTGGTCTCCCCGCTATTGGAATGATATTGTGAAACTTGAAAGGATTCGGAAAAGATGCAAAGATGTTGCCAGGGTTGAGGGATTGAGCTATAGGGAGAGGCTGAATAGACTGAGGCTGTTTTCACTGGAGAATCGGATGACCATAGAGGTTGATAAAATCGTTAGGGGCATGGATAGGGTAAACAGCCAGGGTCTTATTCCTGTTTAGGTGAGTCCAAAAATAGAAAGCACAGGCATGAGGGAAAAGATTGAAAATGGATATTAAGGGCAAAGTTTCAAGCTGAACGTGGCACTTGTATGGAATGAGCTGCCTGAGAAAGTGTGGAGGCTGGTACAGTTACAACATTTAAAAGGCATCTCATTGGATATGTGATTGGGAAAGGTTTAGAAGGCTATGGGCCAACTGCTGGCATATGGGACGAGATTAATTTAGGATATCTGGTCGGCATGGACAGGTTGGACTGAAGGGTCTGTTTCTGTGCTGTACATCTCTATGACACTAATAAATTAAAATTAAGATAGGTTTCTTTTTTATGGAGAGTTAGCAGAAGGTCAGATAATTCTACTTGGAGCTGAGAAGGTTAAGCAGTGATTTCGACCAGGAGTTGATTTGTTTCCAGGGTATTTCATTTATAGAGAGACAGAGTGAGAAATTTTTAACGTCACAATTTTTAGTAACTATTTTCAGGTAACTGGCAAATAATGCAGAGGAAAAATGTGAAGATTATTTTACTCACTAAGTTCTTAGTATCTGGAACAGTTTGACCGACAGCTGGATGCAGATACAGTAGTTATTGTCAAAACAAATTTGAAATTTAACTTTTTTAAGGAAGGATTTGGAGGGATATGTCCAAAAGGAGGTGAGTTGGGACTGACTGGCACCATCTCCAGAGGGAGAGAGTACAGCCCCAATGGGCTGAATAGCCCCCAGGCCCTATGTTATGTGATACTGCCCCATTCACTGTGAATGATGAAGCTCATCACAGGGCAGAGCCGTAGAGATGTACAGCATGAAAATAAACGCTTTGGTTAAACTGGTCCATGCTGACCAGATATCCCAACCTAATCTAGTCCCATTTGCCAACACTTGGCACATATCACTCTACACCCTTCCTATTCATATACCCATCCAGATGCCAAATGGTTTAATTGTACCAACATCCTCCACTTCCCGACAGAAGATTCCATACACGCACCAACCCCAGTGGGAAAAAAAAAATGCCCCTCAGATCCATTTTAAATTCTTCCCCTCTCATCTTAAACCTCTGCCTTCTCATTCTGGACTCCCCGACCCCAGGGAAATGACCTTGTCTATTTATCCTACCCAGGCCCCTCATGGTTTTATAAACCTCTATGAGGTCACCCCTCAGCCTCTGATGCACCTGGGAGGATCCCACCACTCAGGTCACAATGGGGCCTGGCTGATTGACACAGCTTCAGACCAATAGGAGAGTTGGCATGATCCTCCAGCCAATGGGAGTGAATGAGGGGTGGGTCCAGCAGGCCAACACATGACCATCAGCTTTGCAGGCGCAGTGTCACTGTGAGGGGGGACTGAATGTGAAGGAGTGGGAGAGATAGCAGATACTGGGGGAGAGATGGAGTTAGTGTGGACTGGGAAGGTTGATAAACACTGTTTCAGTCTGCTGGACCTGAATTATATACTCCGGGTAAATTAGAACCAGAAGAACTGCGGATGCTGTAAATCACACACAACAACCAGACGGTGCTGGAAAAGCTCAGCAGATCTGGCAGCATCTGTGAAAAGAAATCAGTTCACATTTTCGATCCAGTGACGCTTCCTCAGGAACTGATGTTACTGAGAAAAAAAGTCTGTTTTTATGCAGAAGGTAGGGGTTAAGGAGTAAATGATCGGTGGGGATAGAGTTCAAAGAGAGAGATAGGAGCAGTTGGACAAAGGAGTGGATAACGATCTGACGGGTGGAGGGTGAATAACTGTTTGTGGGGACTGTTAGTGGCTAACCATAGGTAGTGTGTAATGGCAGGCTACGTAATAACAAGGCCTGGTATGTGTGGTAGGGGGCAAAGATTCTCGGACATGGGAGAGTTCAGGACCTAAAATTATTGAATTTGATGTTGAAGCCAGAGGGTTGCAGGGTCCCCGAGTGGGAGGTGAGGTGTTGTTCTTCCAGTTTGTGTTAAAGTGTGGCTCTGGAAAAGCACAGCAGGTCAGGCAGCATCCAAGGAGCAGGGGTATTGATGTATTGGGCATGTCAGCACTTCATCAGAAATGTGGGTGGTGGAATATGGCTGAGAGATAAATAGGGAGGGGTGTTTGGGGTTGGGGGAAGGGAGCTCGGAAGGCAATAGGTGTTTGTGGATGGAGGGTCATGGTGAGAGTTTGGAATGGACAATTGAAAGGAAGATGGACAGATGGGACTTTTCAAGAGGCCAGTGCCAAGTTGGAGGGTTGAATCTGAGATAAGTTGGGGAGTGGGAGATGAGGAAACCTTGATGCCGTGTGGTTGAAAGTTCCCAAGGTGGAAGATGAGGTGTTCTTCCTCCAGGTGTCGGGTGGCTCGGATTTGGGATGGAGGACTTGCATGTCCTTGGCAGCGTGGTGACGGAGGGGGTGGGGGGTAGCCGAAATGGTCGGCCACATGGCGGTGGGGTTGGTTGGTGCATGTGTCCCAGAAATGTTCCCTGAAATATTCCACAATTTGATGTCCTGAGAGCAAGGGACACAATAGGTGAGGTGTTTGGGTGGGCAGGGAAATCTCTGCTGGATGTGGGAGGATCCAGTGGTGCCTTGGATGGAGGTGAGGGGAAGGTGTGGGCAAAGATTTTCCACCTCTTGCAGTGGCAAGCGAAGGTGCTTAGAGTGGAGGGTGGGTTGGTGGGGACCGTGAATCTAACGTGGAAGTCACAGAAGGTATGATCTCTGTGGAAAGCTGAAAGGGGTGGGGAAGGAAATATATCTCAGGGGGTTGGATCTGATGGTGGAAAGAGCAGAGGATGATGGGTTGTATCTGGGTGGAAGGTGAGGATGGTGGGATTCCATCTTTGTTGCATTTGGAGGGGTGGGGTTCAAGGGCAGTGGTGTGGGAAGTGGAGGAGATACACTGGAGGGCATTGTTAATCACATGTGAGGGGAGATTGCAGTCCTTGAAATAGGAAGTCATTTGGTATGTTCTGAAGTGTTCTTCCAGCTTGCATCAAGCTTCACTGGAACACTGTAGTAAGCGTGAGACAGAGATGTTGGACAGGGAACAGTCTTGTGTGTTAAAGAGCAGGCAACTGGAAGGTCAGGGTCTTTTTTGCAGGCACAATGTAGATCATCAGCCACCATTTCCACCACCGCCACTGAGATTCTAGAAGGTTCCTGTCTCCTCCATTAACAGCTTTCCACCTTCCCACTCCTTTATCTTTCCAAATGTTCCTGTGTCTCTTTGGGCTCTGTCCCCACCTATTATTTACTCTTTAACCCTTATCTCCTATAGTCCAAAGATCTATAGGTTAGGTGAATTGGCCCAGCTAAGGTTCCCGTAGTGTTCGGGGATGTGCATTAGTCCAGGGAAATAGAGAGTAATAGAATAGGAGAATGGGTCTGGGTGGGATAAACTTCGGAGGGTGGGTGTGGAATTGTTGGGCCAAAGGGCCTGTTTCCTGAAGGGATTCTAATTTTCCCAACTGTCATCGGTTCTGAGGAAGGATCACTGGACCCGTGATGACCCATGGTGTGTGCAGGAGGTGGAAAGGGGAAAGGGGAGAGTGGCAGCAGAAACCAGATGAAATGTATCAGTGTAGACTGGGTGGGTTTAGTTACACTCTGGGCAGGTCGTTAGTCTGAATTAGAACCTCTTAGTCCCATGTTTGCAGCAAACGGGAAGATGGCTTGGGCCTCAGGTAGTGAGAAGTCCTGGGTTTTAGCCACCATCTTTATTTGGGGCAAGGTACAGCAAGGAGCATGCACGTGTCCTCTTCCTGGGTGGGGGCGGGGTGATTTGAAGAGGAGTATTTACACATCAAACACAGACCAAGAGAAGTGTTTGTCTTCACTTTTCATCTTGCACTGACTGTGAGCTTTGTTTTGTGAATTCATTTTATAGGATATTAATTGAGGTTAATTGAGACTGGGATCTTAATACACAAGTTTCTACAGTCAGCGGAGTCATCAGAATCTGAATATCATTGGCATTTAACTGTGGAACGAGAAAGATTTGTCTGTTTTGTCTGTGGGAACATATCTTCAATATTTTTGTCAAGCCAAAAGCAGAAAGATGTTCAAGTTCATGGTTGGATCACCCTTTGGGTATGTGTTTAATTTGTGGCCCTGTAGCTGTGGAAGGAGGTATTGGCCTGAGAGAGAGCACAGATTTATCCAAATTACACCTCGCCTTCTTGCAGGAACTGTCAGATTTAGTCTCAATCATCCACTTTATAATGTTAATCTGTAAACTCCCTACTTCCAATTCTCTGCAAATTTCTCGTGGACTCAAATTCCAGCACCATTTCAGGTGGAACGTTCCAGATTCTGACAACTGTCTGTTCATTCAGAAACTGCTGAAGTCCATTTTGACTCTGGGGTTACAAAGGGCTGAATTGAAAGATGCAATGCTGGTCCTGAGCTCCCATTGAGATACATTGGAACGGAACAGGAGGCTGAGGGCAGTGTAGGTGTGAGCAGACAATGCAAATGACAGGGCTGCACTGTGAGGGCTGCTTGGCTCAATGAGAGTGTTTTGGATTTGGGTGTAAATAGTGAGGTGAGACAGGGAGAGGGAGAAGGTGAAGCTGAAACTCAGTTTTAGTTCAGGCCTTTCAGAAATTCACAGTCCCAATGGGAATAGCCAATTTGTCAGTGATACCTGTGGAGTATTTAAGTTTTTAATGTATGACATATCAGCTTAAGTAAAGATATTTTTTGTTATTATAATGGACATGTTTGAAGTGAAGGAAGGTTACTCACTCATTTAAATTCTCTTAATGGGAGTAACTAGATGAATGTAGAGAGACATTGTGACAGGAGCCCTCAGACCCGTGGTGTGCTCCTCTTGCACAATGTAGGAAATAAGGGCCGCTTCCAGTGTCCCTGACGGCTATTTGTGCAGGAAGGGTTCCATCTGCAGCTACTGGGAAACTGCTTTTCAAAGCTGGAGCTGAGAGTGGACTCACTGTGGAGCATCTGCAATACTGTGAATGTTATGGACAGCACGTTTAGGGAGTTAGTCACACTGCAGGTGAGGGTTACAGAGGCAGAAAGGGAATGGGTGACCATCAGATCTAGTAAAAGGCTCAGGAAGTGAGTACAGGAGTCCCCCGTTGTTATCCCCTTCTCATACAGATACTGGATACCGCTTGGGATTCTGTAAGGGCGGGAATGGGTGGGGTGGCTTCTCGGGAAATCAGCATCAGCCAGGTTAATGACACCACAGAGAGCTCTGCTGATCAGAACAAGAGGAATGAGAGTGGCAGGGCTATCGTGACAGGGGATTCAATAATCAGGGGTACAGCCAGGCACTTCTGTGCCCACAGTCATGAATCCAGGATGGTATGTAATCTCCCTGGTGCCAAGATCCATGATATCATGGAGTGGCTGCAGGACATTCTGGAGCTGGAGGGTAAACAGGCCGTGGTCGTGCAACACACAGTCACCAACGACATCGCTAAACAGAGGGATGAGGGCCTGAAAGCTGGACATAGGGAGAGCAGAGATGCATTAAAATGTAGCTCCTGAAATGTAATGATGTCAGACTTACTCCCAGTGCCATGTGCTAATGAGAGCAGGAATGAGAAGGTAGATCAGCTGGATGTGTGGCTGGGGAAATGGTGTACCAGAGAAGGGTTTTGATTTTTCAGGCACTGGGACTGTTTCTGGGTGGGACCTGTACCAGCCTGACCGGTTACCCCTGGGCAGAACTGAGACAAATCTGGTGGGGGCTTTTGCTAGTTCTATTGGTGAGTTTGTAACTAGTCTGGCAGGGGGATGGGAACTAAAGTGTAGGCTTAGATGGGTCAGATTCAGGACAGGGAATGGGAGGTAGAATATTAGTGATGTAGTTAGCGGCTCAGAAAGCCAAAAGACAGGAGGATGAAATGAAGATTGAGTCCCTCTTCAGCCATCAGTCCTGACATCCCAGGAAGGTGAGTCAACAAAATCTGGAGCTGTGTACATGTCTATGACTCTGTGCTTCAGCAAAATGGTGGAAATCTGCAAATAAAAACAAAAAGTGCTGGAGATCCTCAGCAGGTCTATCAGCATCTGAAATGGTGACAGATGCAGGAAACATTGCAGCCTTGAAGAAGTGTTTACATGATCACACCAAGCACTACAATATCGATTACACGCTGAGTGCCAGATCGTGGGACTAGAATTAATAGGTGCTTGATGACCAGCATGAATACGATGGGGCTGGAAAGTTGACGTTTCAGGTCAAGGTTATTAATCAAGACTGACAAAGGGTCCCGACCCAAAACATCAACCTACCTGCTCCTCTGATGCTGCCTGACCTGCTGCACCTCCCCAGGTCCACATTGTACAGACTCTGACTTCCAGCATCTGCAGTCCTTAACTACCTTCACATCCCAGGACTCATCTGGTGATCCTCCTTTACACTCTCTCAATAACCAGGAGAGCCTTCCTTGGAAAAGGGGAACAAAGGTGTGATACAGTACTCCAGGTGTGGTCTCACCAAGGCCCTTCCAGAAAGCGATCTCTGTCCCCAACTTATCCATAATGGTCATCAAGCGCACGTGCCTGGTGCGATCATCTAAACACTTCTTCAAGGCTGCAATGTTTCCTGCATCTGTCACCATTTCAGATGCTGCCAGACCTGCTGAGGATCTCCAGCACTATCTGTTTTCTCTGTTATAGAGTATTGAAAGGGGGGATTTGCAGTTGAGAAATTCAAATTGAACTTCATGTTACTGGATCCGTGCCGATCTGAATATCATTGGACTTTTCATCTGGAAGGAAAGGTTTCTGTCCGTGGGCGAATATTTCAAATCTCAGTGTGACTGGAAAAGTACTGAGACAGTGAAGTCCATGTTAGCGTGGGGACTGTGGAGAGAGATTTCATTGGTTTTTGAAAGTCTAAACAATCATGGCACATCTCCCTGGAAACGGTAAGACACAGATTGGTTTTGTATGAGGACATTTAACCATGAAACCAGAAAGACAAAAGGATTCCTGCATCATGGAAAAATCTATGAAAATGGGATTATTGTCATGGAGTGAGTTATCGATCATTGATTGTAATCCATTGGCGTTGTCACATCGGTTCCAGTGCCGTGGGGAAACACAGGAAATGTGATGAGTGCAGTGTAGGTTTCAGTTATTCAACTGGAAAGGTGAAGAAGAAATTTACAAGGATGATGTCAGGTCTCAGGGGTCTGAGGTACAGGGAGAGGTTGGACAAGTGAGGACTTTTTTATTTAGAGCAGAGGAAACTGCGGGGGAATATTTTATAGAAGTGTCTAAGACCATGAGAGGCATGGGTAAGGTGAATGCACTCGGTCTTTTTCCCAGGGACTCAAGGATTGGAGGGCATCCGGTTAAAGTTAGAGGAGAAAGAATACATGGGAACCTGAGGGGCAACTGTTCTACACAAAGGTGGTATGTATATGGAATGAGCTGCCAGTGGAAGTGGTTGAGGTGGGTATATTAACAACACGTAAAAGACATTTGGACAAATACAGGGATAGGAAAGTTTCAGAATGCTTTTGCCCGAAACGTCGATTTCGCTGCTCGTTGAATGCTGCCTGAACTGCTGTGCTCTTCCAGCACCACTAATCCAGTATTTGCTTTCCAGCATCTGCAATCATTGTTTTTACCAAGTTTCAGAAGCAGATGGGCCAAGTGCAGGGAAATGGGGTTAGTGTGGATGGACATTCTGATTGGCATGGGCCAGTTTGGGCCAAAGGGCCTGTCTCTGCTGCAGGATTCTATAACTCTAAGTGCATTTGCTCTTTCTCCCCCTAACTTTGTTGGTATCATGGGATGTATTCCATCAGGGCTAGGAGACTTGTTTACCTTTAGCTCCATTAGCTTGCCCAGCTCTAACTCTTTCGTGATAATGGTTGTTTCTTGGTCTTCACCTTCCTCAGTCTCCTTATCAATTACTGGCATGTACTTCGTATCCTCCACTGTGAAGACTGACTGCTGTGTACTCATATTCCTGAACCCTGCAGGATAGGAATAACTGGGCACAGAACTCTGAGAGGTCTTCTTTGAGTCTTTATTGATGAGACACGGCAGCTCCCTGGATAGTGTACATGCAAAATGCCTTCAGGCAGCATCAGGTAACTCCCCGCCTGTCCGATGTATGGCTCCCATTCTTATACCTTTTGTGGTTTGTGACTTTGAATACAGACTGCCTCTCAATATTATCTCCATGGCAACGGCAGTTAGAAAGTCTAGTTCAGTTCAGCACTTTGTGGTTAAACCACACCCCCCCCCCCCCCCCCTCGCAAACCCCCGTGGCTCACTCAAGTATCTGACAGGCTCTTCAGTTTCAGTGGGGTATCTATCAGGATTCTGATGTGGAGGAGCCGGTGGTGGGGTGGACAGAGTTAAAAACCATACATCACGAGGTTATAGTCCAACAGGTTTATTTGGGAGTACAAGCTTTTGGGGTGTGCTGTGATTTTTAACCTGATCAGGATTATCTCTCTGGTAACAGTTACGTGCTTCAACAATCACAGAGGCCATATGTTCCCCAAACAATAGGTTCCCCTCGAGCAGGGTAAACTTATTCTGTCCCTGGGGATAGCTACTCATCACTTTTTATCCCCAATTCCATCATGCTTTCTGTTGAGCTTGGAAGTTTTTCCAATCTCCGAATTTATCCTTGGTCTTTGCCAATTTGTATGCCTTCTACTTCAATTTGATAGACTCCCTTATTTCCTTAGACATGGCAGATTACTCCTTTTCCTACAGTCCTTCCTTTTCACTGATATATACTTTTGCTGAGAAATTTGAAAAATTACTTTGATATTCCTCCACTGTCTGAGAACTGTCCCACAGTAAATTCTTTGCTCCCAGTCTGCATTAGCCAACTCCTGCCTCATCCTATTGTAGTCTCCTTTGTTTCAGCACAGTATCTTGGGATTGGATTATATCTTCCCACTTTCCATCTGTGTTCTAAATTCAACCAGATTAATGACAAGTCTTTTTATCAGATTACGAGGGGAGGCGATGTTTCCTGGGTGTTTTGGTTTTCATTGTCAGTGACCTTGGCTTTGTATTAAAGTACAGGATAGATATTCACAACAGAGTATTCTGGACGCTGTGAATGTACGACACAATCTAAAACCATAAATCACTGTCACCCCTCAGTTTAAAATTGCAAAATCATTACCTCCTACACGCTTCCTCGCTATCTAAGTTTGGAGCGCTAATCCACCTGACTATCCTGCTGTTTCTGAAAATCTCCTTTGGTGAAGGTGGTGAGTTTTGGATTCATCTTTCCAGTTATTACCGTAAGAAGATAAGCACTGGGCACAGGAGAGGCAATGCAGCCCTTTGAACCAGCTCCTCCATTTAATACGGTAATGATTGAGCTCACCTCGGTCTTGGCTGGATTTTCCCGCCTGTTCTCTCTCACCCTTCATCTCATTGCAAATTCAACATCTGTATCTCTTCATTAAATTGGCTCATTGTCTTGGCATCCACTGCATTTTGAATAGGAAATTCCACAGATTCACAACACATTGAGACAAGTACATTCTTCTTCATGAGAATAGAATAGAGTCCCTATAGTGCAGAAACAGGGTATTCATCCCTCTAATCCACACCAACCCTATGATGAGCATCCCATTCAGACCCACCCATTCCCTGTAACCCTGCATTTCCCGTGACTAATTGCCTAACCAGCACATGCATGGACCCTGTGAGCAATTTGGCATGACCAATCCACCTAACCTGCACATCTTTGGACTGTGGGAGGAAACTGGAGCACCGAACAAAACCATGCAGACATGGGGAGAATGTGTAAACTCCACAGAGTTGCCTCATGCTGGAATCAAACCCGGGTCCCTGACGCTATGAGGCAGCAGTGCTAGCCACTGAGCCACCTCTGCTTAAAATCTGCTGCCCATTATTAACCTCCCCACCCCGCAATTGGCTGAATGTATATTCCTTATGTCAGAAATCGAGGTGTCTAAGCGGATGTCTCAGTAAATCCCAGTGACAGCTCACATGTCCTGTGTGTCTGAATAGATATCCTATACACAACACCCTCCAGCCCACACTTTCTTTCACTTTCCAGGGACAGGTCTCCAGAGGCTTCATGGGGACTACAATTCCCACAGTCCCTGAGGCAGGGACCACACGTGTGTGGGGAAACCCAGCACTGTACATGTACAGAATGTGGGCGGGTTTTGGAGCATGTTCTTTGGGTTAACTCGCGGAAAGCATTTCACACTGTGATTGGCTGGAGAAGGGATGCATCTGACTATAGTATTGATCTGTTGGGGGGGGGTGGTCAAAGTGGCACTACGCCCAGATGGGTCCAAGTTCCATTCGCAACTTGACATAACACTGGGAATTGACCAATGGGAAACAAGGAAGAATCTGACCCATTCTCCCAGACTGAAGGTTCCTCTTCTATCTAGGATCTGCCACCTCCCTTTCTGTTTCTTTTTGTTTCATTCAGCTGTTACATTATTGACTTGCAGCAACTGAAGGGAAAGGAAGTGAACCCAGAAAGGGTGCCGTGTCTAACCAGGGACGGGAAGTGGTGGCATGGACCTGTTTATCAGTTACTCCATGAGAATGGGGAGGGTGTACATTAGGGGGTAGGAGAGTCAGAATGGTGGGAGAGAGTAAGTGGGCTGGAGGGTTACAGCTTTGGGGGAAGAAAGGGGAAATAGATCTTCCAGAGAAACTAGAATTGTCTGTTCTGAATTTCTAACCTGCACATATTCCTTTTATACAGGGTGCTAGATGGTGAAGATTTGCAGACTGAAATCTCAAAATCACGTGCAGATTGTGATTAAGTTACCCAGCATTTGAAGAACCAAAGATGGAGAATCACTCGGCCAAAATCCTGCAACACTCTCCCTCCCGGCATTGTCGGTCTATCTGCACCAAATGGACGGTGAATGGTTCAAGACAGCAGCTCACTACCATCTTCTCAAGGGTAAGGAGAGATGGGGAATAAATGCTGGCTGAGCCAGTGATGCCCATATCCTGGAAACGGTTTCTATCTCTAGTTTCTGAAACCCAGTTGATGTTACTGCAGGATAATGAGGGATGCTGAGTGCATCCTCCAGGAGGCAGCACCATCACATCACCCCTACCTACAGCCACACAGTAACACCGCAATGCCACTGGAACAAAAGGCAGTGAAGCCAAAGGAGGGCTTAGATATAGTTCTTCGAGGTAAAGTCATGAAAAGGGGATTGGAACAGAGCAGGAACAGGAGACTGAGCTGGATGGTCAGCTGTTTCCCATTGAATGGTGGGGCAGGATTGAAAGGCCGAATGGTCTCCTCCTGCTGCTATCTCCCTGGTATGTATATAATCATGGAGCCCAGGTAGGAAGAAGGGGGCAGGGATTCTCCAGGAGATTGCACTTCCACAACAGTTTTCAGTGAGCGATGGTTTGATGGATTTTATTGAACATTTATCTTTAACACAAGGTTTGTAAATTTTGGATTTAAAATGTTCTAAGAGCTTTTTGCACCGCAAATAAAATTAAAGAAAATAAATTAAATTGTCTGAATATAACAGTTTTAAAGCTTTCAACTTCTGTAAAACAAAATCCTGTCTCTTCCCAGACACCATCACTTTCCAGCTCCTCAAACTCCAGGGAAATATTCCCTCCCTGTCTGAACCTTTGGTTTGATTTAACTGCTTTTCAGTTCTCGTGCTGTGAAGCATTCTTTTTCCCCATTTCTCTGACCCAGAAACGTGATCACAGCAACCTTTCCACCATCAAAGTCATCATTACACCATTTTGCTTTTGGTTAACCTATAATCTCCAGCAGTGCAAAAGTGAGGACCGCAGATGCTGGAAACCAGAGCCTAGAGTAGGGTGGTGCTGGAAAAGGGCTTTTGCCAAAACGTTGATTTTCCAGCTCCTCGGATCCTGCCTGACCTGCTGTGCTTTTCCAGCACCACTCTAGACATATAATCACCAGCAGTAAACCATTTGTGTAACCAATTGAATATTTCCAAACAAAGCCTATTACGGGTCAAGCAAACCATTACAAGTGACAGAGTGAGAAGGGACTAAATCAAAGTAGAGTTGTGGGGAGGGGGCAGCGATGGAGATAAAGCACTGTATCCCCTACGGTGCCCACCTCTATCTAAAGGCATCGAGGGCATTGATCCACACTACATGCTCCTTCTCCAAGGACAACCTGCTGTGTAGACTTTATCCTCAATCATAGAATAAAATCCCTACAGTGTGGAAGGAGAGCATGGGCCCATCAGACCCCACCGACCATCAACAGAACATCACTCCCAGAGCACTTTAACACTGTAACACTGCATTTCCCATGGCTGATCCACCTAGTCTGCACAATCCTGGATACTGTGGACAATTTAACATGACTGGTGCAACTAATCTGCACATCTTTGGACTGTGGGAGGAAACCAGAGCACCTGGAGGGGACCCACACTATCATGGGGAGAATGTGGGAACTTCAGGCAGGGCGTTGGACAAGGCTGGTCTCCAACCTTGGACCTGGTGCTGTGAAGCAGCCGTGCTATAATACCAATTTAAATCAAAACAGATGATCCCTGTTTATTGTCACATTGCTGTTTGTGGAGACTTAATGCCCAGAGAGACATCCTGAGGTTCAGAAAGTGGTAATGTAAGTTCAG
Organism: Chiloscyllium punctatum; assembly: GCF_047496795.1. Taxonomy (NCBI): domain Eukaryota; kingdom Metazoa; phylum Chordata; class Chondrichthyes; order Orectolobiformes; family Hemiscylliidae; genus Chiloscyllium; species Chiloscyllium punctatum. The sequence continues at coordinate 1,953,973 of NC_092751.1, forward strand.
TCACCTCCAGCCCTGTTAATGTGGTTAAGAACAACAACATCAATACTCCAACAGTGTCATCGTGTACAAGGTCCACTCCTGACTCTGATGGACAGTAACATCAGAATCACAGTCCTGCAGTCCACAAGGAGCAGGGGGATGACCACTTCCCTGTGAGCACTCACTGGGCTCTCAATCGTGTTGAAGACGCAGCAAATCCCTTGCTACACAGAGGGGTGAACAGCTCCTACCCAGAGTGAACCCATTGGGGTCTCAGGGGATGGGATGAATCACTGAATTCCATCTCCCACACTCACCATCTGAATGTCCTCTCCCCTGTGTGGGCTCACTGGGGATTCCGCAGGTGCTTCATTTGAGTGAATCTCTCCCCACACTGGGAACAAGTGAATGATCTTTCCCCAGAGTGAGTTCGCTGGTGTTTAAGCAGGTCAGAGGACTGAGTGAATGCTTTCCCACACACTGGGCAGGTGAATGGCCTCTCTGCTGGTGAGAGATTTGAATGAATCTCACACATGGAGCAGGTGAAGTGTCTAAATCCGCCGTGCTATCTCTGGTGTCTCAGCAGATTGTAAGATCGTGTAAATCCCTTTCCATACATGGGGGAGGTGAACAGCCTCTCCGCAGTGTGACTGTGTCGGTGAGTGTCCCACTGGGAGGGTTAAGTGAATTCCGAATTCTAATTGAGAACATCCTCCTGTTTCTCTCAGTTGTTATTGACAATCTCATTCCCCTCGCACCAGAGCCTGTTCCAGTGTTACAGAAACAACAGAATGGTCAGCTACAGCTGGTCACCTGACTGATCACTGGACACGAACGGTTCACTCTCCACAGATGCTGCCAGACCTAATGAATTTTTCCAGCAATTTCTGATTTCCCAGTATTTGCAGATGTTTAGTTTTCCAATACTCATCTTGTGTGGTGCAGAGGAGTTTATTGATGAAATTAGAGGGTTTTGCAAATTGTACGTTAGCTATGATCACACGTTAGATATGATCACACATCAGCAATGATCATCATGAATGGCAGAGCAGAGTTGAGGGGCTGAATGGCCTCCTCCTGTTCCAATGAAAGTTATCCAGCGGCAGATGGGGTAACATTTCCCCTCACTGCTCACTTCACCTCCATGTCTAACACACTGTTACTGACTGAACAAACCTCCTGTGTTTGAACTAAACCTGTTAATGTTCAGTGGCTCCCTCTACTGCCACCCGGATTTAACTCTCATCATGGAATGCTGTCTTTTTTTTTCTTTTTTTTATCTTCTTTTTTTCTTTTTTTCAACTCCCACACTACCGCCTAACTGTGGTAGTGCTTATTTTTTCCCCAGCACCCATGGTGTGTGTGTGTGCGTGCAGGTGTGAATGCTGTCTCATTACTGCAGGAATGCCCACAAGGACTAATCCTGGAGTCTGTATCCCCTGGGATCCACAAACACCGTTTATGTCCTTCTTCCTATTTCATTCGGGCTATTGAACTCTCGGTTTCAATCCACTCTCCTGTCATGCTCTTCAACATGTCCATGTGGGTGGACTAGTGACAGCTGGGATTTAATGAAGGGCAGTGGGGATTAGGCGGAAGCACGAGGAGAGGTGACAGCAAATTAAGCTTTCATTGTAATGGCAGAGTTTCTCCATGACCCAGTGAGTGGTGAGGCACCTGAGATTGTGGGGGAGGCAGATTCAATCAGGGATTTGGTAAGACTCTCAGACATTGACCTATACATCTGTTTGATAACTCAGACAGAAAGAAAGATGCACATTTAGATAGCACCTTTGATGATCTGGGGCAATGAAACATGCTTCCAACCCAATGATTTCAACCACAAATTTCTGAAAATACAGACACAAAGCTTTCTACTTGTACCAGGTTGTCTCTGAGCCTCCTCTTTTCTTGAGAAAAGCGTTTTGAGCTGTTCAGCCTTTTCTGGTGATTATAACCGCTATGTTCCTGTAGGATTTGTGACGGAACCTTTATATTCCTGTTCCTTGTGAGTGATGAAAGGAGCAGAAACAGTTCCTGACCTGGGAGGGGTTTCGGTTGTAGTATTTATATTTACAAATCCATTCCCACCCTCACATACAGTGTGAAATTGATGTAAAACTGAAGGGAAGGAGTGAGTGAGCACACACAGAATCATATGTATCTGACTTGAATGAACCTGGCATGAGGAAAATGGGACAACAATCACAACTAGTTAGAATCACAGAATCCCATAGGTGCAGAAAGGGTCTATTCGGCCCATCGAGTCTGCAATGACCTGCTCACCCACCCTACCCCCATAACCCCACATTAACCATGGCTAGCCCAACCCACCTAAATTGCACACTGCGGCCATGTTAGCATGGCCAATCCAGTAACGTTACACATCTGTGGGAGGGTCACAAGTTACATCCAAATGCTGGGAATTGTGGATGAAGGCTCACAAATACTTGACTCTGACACAAATGCTCTGCTTTTCAAAATAAAATCTGGGAGAAACTGCAACCAGAAAGATTTCTGATTATCTCAGGAGGAAGAGAATTCAAAACTCGCGCCATTGACCCAGGGGGTGCAATGAAAGTTACAGAGGTCTGGGAATCATCAGGAATGTAACAGGTTGTGAGCAAGGTGGGGGTGAGACAAGGACATAAAGACAGTCTATCACACGGGGGAAGGCAGGAGAGATTAAATAGTAGAAATGATCGTTCCGCAAGGCTATGGGGAATGGAGTTAGGACTGGGAAAGAAACAAGGAAACAAGGTGTGCAGCTGTCAGAGAAATATGTTAAAAACAGATTATAGAAGCATAGAGGGCAGAGTACAGTCTGAAATTGTTGCTCTCAATGGTGAGTACAAAAAGCTGTAAAGACTGGGGAGTTCTATTACAGCCAACACATACGGGATGGGCCAAGTGGCCTCGATCTGTGCTGTAACTTTCAGATAATTTTTTTATCTGACATTTGTAGTTAAAGTCTGATGACGCTAGTAACTTTTCAAATTGGACTGGAGATTAATATTCTGGAGAAGTGTCAAATAAATCACATTGATCACATTCTGCAGATCTTAGTCCATAACCCTGCATGTTCCAGCATTTCAGTTACATCCATGTCCCCTGCCGGTGGGACAGGACATTCAGGGATGGTAACGGTGGTGTCTAGGACATTGTAAGCTCTGATTCTCTGCGTATGACTGCATCAGCTTGTTGCTTGTGTCAGCTGTGTCTGCATTCCAGCTCACCCAATAAGATGTTAGCAGGGTGAGACACTACAGTTGCAGCTCCTCTGCTCGCCAGCTCCTTTCATTTCTGCTTTTTAAAAATTTCTTTCTCTCTCACTCTCCCCTTTGCAGACTCTGACACAAGTATCTCAACATTGAATCATGACAATTTTAAAAAATGTCTCTACAAGAAAACCAATGGAGGAAAATATATTATTCTTGCATCAACTGCATTTTTAAACAAAAACAATCCTGCTCAATAAACACTGTCTCATTTTTTCCTTCAGTTCTATCAAGCAAGCTATTATGTTTTGTCCCTCAGTTTACCGATCTTAATAAATATCCAATTAATTTCAGAGCAATATGCTGACTAAGTATTGAACCAATTTATTTGTTTAGGTTTTAGCATTAGTTGCCAAGTCATTACCATTACAATAATTGCATAATAATTGGTCTGGGTAACAAATATACTGAGGTTCACAATTTAATTTTTTGACTGTTTGAAAAATAGTACAATATATCTTTTTTTCAGGATTCTAACAGTAATTATTAAGGGATTTGCATGATAATAATTATAGTATACTTCAGTTTAGTCTTGCTAACAACTAGAGTGAAGTTTATATCAGAATTTAATCCAATCTTCCCTAGTACCTACACAGTAATATAAAAATCCATTTTATTTCCAATCAACACACCTACAAAAGAATCCATTATTTCTGATGCAACATGCACTGTTAAAAATATGACTTTTGCTCATTTGAATGATCTGTGTAATCCCAGCCTTATAAATTTAGAAAAACCTAATTACTTTTCCCTGCAACGATTCCTGTTTATTTTTGCATATAGCACAGTCAAATAGCAAGATGAAATTTATCATTATTCGTAAGTATGCTAATAGAATTTTGAAAATCTATATGTTGCTAATATATAATTGTTCATTTCAGTCCATAGAATATAGAATAGTACAGCACAGTATGGGCCCTTTGGCCACGATGTTGTTCCAACCTTTTATCCAACTCTAAGATCAAACTAACCAACATGCCCTTCATTTATTATCATCCATAGATGTCCCTGATGGATCTGAATCTACTACCACCACTGGCAGTGCATTCCACGCACCCACCACTATCTATAAAGAAACTATCTCTGACATCTCCAGACAACTTCCCCCATTCACCTTAAAATTATGCCACTTTGTGGGGAAAAGTCTTTCATTATCCACTCTATCTATGCCTCTCATCATCTTACACAAATCTATCAAGTAAACTCTCATCCTCTTTCACTGCAATGGCCAAAGCCCCAGCTCCCTCAACCTTTCTTCATAAGACATGCCTTCCAGTCCAGGCAACATCTTGATAAATCTCATCGACACCTTCTCTAAAGCTTCCGCATCCAATGTCTAATGAGGTGATCAGAACTGAACACAATATTCCAAGTGCAGTCTCACCAGATCCATAGAGATGCAGCATAACCTCGTGGCTCTTAAACTCAATCTCCCCGCTAATGAAAACCAACACACCATACACCATCTTAATAATCCTATCACCTTGGATGTCAGCTATGAGGGATATATGGAGGTGCACCCCACAATCCCTCTGTTCCTCCACATTGCCAAAAATCCTGCATTTAATCTGAAAATATGCATTCAAATTTGCAATTCCAAAATGAATAACTTCACATTTTCCCAGGTTGAACTCCAACTTCTCAGTCCAGCTCTGCTTCCTGTCAATGTCCTCTAGCAACCTACAAAAGCCCTCCACACTATCCACAACTCCACCAACCCTCATGTCATTGGCAAACCTCCTAACTCACCCTTCCACTTCCTCATCCAAGTCATTTGTAAAAATCACAAAGAGCAGAGGTCCCAGAACTAATCCCTTCAGAACACCATATGTCACCGTGCTCCAAGCTGAAAACTATCTATGTAATCTCTCCCTGTCTCCTATGGGTCAGCCAATTTATTATCTAACCAGGCAGGTTTCCCTATATCCCATGCCTCATTACTTCCTGAATGAGCCTACCATGGGGAACCTTATCAAACACCTTGCTAAAATCCTTAGATACCACATCTACTACTCTGTCCGCATCAATGTGTTTTCCACAACCTCAAATAATTCAATAAGGCTTGTGAGGCATAACCTGCCGCTCACAAAGCCATGCTGACCATCTCTAATCAATCTATACTTTTCCAAATAATCATAAATCCTGTCTCTCAGAATTCTCTCAAAAATTTGCCGTCAACTGATGTAAGACTGACTCATCAATGATTCCCAGGATTATCTCAATTGCTTTTCTTGAATAAGGGAATAACGTTTGCCACCCTCCAATCATCTGGTATGACTCCAGTAGACAGTGAGGATGCAAAGACCATCGCCAAACACATTAATCACTTGCCTCCCTTCCCATAACAACTTAAGTTATATCCTTTCTGGCCCAGGGGACTTATTTTTCCTCATGATTTTTCAATATTTTCAGCACATTCTCAGTCTTAACATCGACCTGTTCGACCATATCAGCCTGTTTCACGCTGTCTTCACAAAGAACAAGGTCCCATTCACTCGTGAATACTGAAGCAAAGTACTCATTAAGGACCTCACCTACCTGCTCTGACTCCTGGCACAAGTTTGCTTCACTATAAGGGGTATAAAGGTGGAATTATGTCTCAGCACTAAATTAAAGTAAAGATATTGTAGTGTACAGTCACTCGATTACTTTGAATATTGAACTGTATTTTAACTGAGAAAATAGTTGAATTGATTTGATTATATTTCACTTCATGCTAACATTTATTGTATTTCGAACCACAATAAGAGTTTCCTTTTTACATACATAAAACTTACTTAAAATTAATCGCATGTTTATGTAAAGAAAATAGAATTAACATCTGCTTGTTACTTACTTTATCAATGCCTGTTCATTTTGAATTTGTGGAAGTTGTACATTGTTGAAAGGAAGAGAAATTGTCTTCAGCTCAATATTCACATTGAATGACTGATGCATTTTAAAAATCAAAGTACAATGATCACGCAGTTTTGTCAATTTGTCTTTCAAAGAATTGTCATGAGATTCCTGTTTATTTAAGTTTATCATTCCTTTATTCTATTGTTATTGTAAAATATTGTTTAATTTCCAGTCCATTACTCACAGAAACTACCTAATTAATTCCCATTCAAATTACTGCAATAAACAGCTGATTAGTTTTGATTTGTGTAACCACATTAAACATAATATTGCAGTCCTGCCATCCTGAGTGGGAACATTATGAGAGCATCTTGTGGAGTTGTGGCAGTGTCTCTATTAATAGACCCGAGGGAAGGTTCCAAATCACACCTTCAAAGAAATGTATCAAGAGTTGCTCTGAATGTTGATTCGAGAGTAACTAAGCACAGACTGAGTTGCTTTTCAATCCAACATTAGATCTGCTTTTATCTATTATATCAATAATCACAAAATTTGATACTTATTTGAGTCAGGTTACCAAGAAATATGTGTTGGAAAATTCGCTTTAGCCACTTTGCTTTTACAAAAGACTTACATCTGTCCCTGTTTTCTCTAACTGAAAGAAATCTGAAGAGGATTTTCACTTTTACGAAAAAGGGGACATGTTTCCCATATAAATTAATGCTTCTTCGATTAACGCCTTTTCAGCTTATGTCAGGTTTCATAATAACGATTTACTTTCGGATAGTGGGGATACCTGTATCTAATTCTGTTGCTTATAAGTTCCTGGAGAATATTTGAAAATGTTGCAGAATTAAAGATTTCGATGTCTAAGTAATGAGATTGATCTTTTTTTTGTTACAAAGGGGCAAGTCCAAACAATTGAAACACATTAAACATTATTATATCATTCTATAAATTGGAAATAAAGTTGATATCTTCTTCAGTAAACTAACAAATGCTACCACCTATTACTTGTCAGTCAGCTGATTGCCTACTTCGTAACTAAAAGTTGTGATTCATCTAAATATTACTCTGTCCTTTGATCAAAGTGAATTTGTAATTGTTGTTCAGTTTATGAATTGTTAGAAACTTGTTTTTATTTTTCCATTCACCTGTTCATTTTGACCGTAAGAATGAAATGCTTTGAAAATATTGGAGTTTGTTCATTTAAAAATAAGGTTTGCACATCTCTCACATATCTCATTTCTTGTATTATGATTCAAGAATGTTTCCTGGTGGAATTCAAGTAAATTCCAAACATTTGTTGACTTCAGATAAGATCTGTAACACCCAGTTATCAATCTGTTGTTAATGTTTCAGCTGGTTACATTGACATTGATTAGGTTCTCATTCAGAGAGATCAACTGACAATTATAAACTATTTGCAGGATTATTGAATTGAAAGAGAGATACTGACGGGCAAACATTTTTTGGAGGAATTGGTTTTTCATTTAAATGTCTAGGCTGTTCAAGAATTCTATATCGCCTTCCATTGGTTTTCTTGTCGAGAATGCAAATTTATAGTTCATGTGAATTTTAATGTGTTCTATATTTTGAGATTAGTATCAGATTTAAGAAGAAAAGGCGAAACAATTAATATGAAAACTTTAGTGAATAGAAAGCAAAGTAAATTAAATTGACAGAGGCAACTTTTAGTATAATCTCTGAATATTCAGCCAAATATTTCTTATGTCAAGAGCGTGATGCCGGAAAAGCACACCACTTCAGGCAGCATTTGAGGAGAAGCAGAATCAACGTTTTGGGCATAAGCCCTTCATCAGGAATCTTATCTGATGATGACCTAAGCCCGAAAGGTCAATCCTCCTGCTCTTTGGATGTGCCTGCCCTTTTCCAATGCCACATTCTTGGCTCTGATCTTCAGCTTCAGCTTTCCTCACTTTCTCTGAATATGTTTAATGAACGTGAACTGAAAATGTTAGCATCAGCAGTTGAACAAGACCATTTGTTTATTTCCATGATGAAGAAATTGACTTGCTTTTCATCTTTGTAACACTGCAGAATAGTGATTTATGTGCCTGAAATGTTTGAATGAAGCTCTTTCTAATAAAAGAAATCAGTACAATCACATTGACTTCTTCATCTTTAAGACTGCAACATTATCAAATGCTTTCCAGGAATTTAGAACCAGCAAAATTAGCTAATTTGGTTGCTGGGAACTCGAAGAGAATAAACTGCAGATTCTGTGAATTAGACATTCAATGTGATAATTCAGCTGAAGACAACATCCCTTCTTTGCAAAAATGCTCAACTTCGAAAAATTCAAAATGCATTGTCATTGTTTAATGAAACAATACAGAGCTGTTAATTCTTTTTCATTTGACTTAACAAAACGCAGGAATTTTGCATGAAAAATACTTAAATCTTATTGTGATTAGAAGTAGAATAAATGTTCGCATCGAAGTGAAATATATTTAAATGAATTCAACTATGTTTCCGCAGGTAAAATAAGAATTAATATTAACAATGATTGAGAGATTGTACACTACAATATATTTAGTTATTTATGTAAAGAGCTGTAATTCCACATTTACAGCAAATATTGGATTGAATGATTATTAGGTACGAGCAACAATTGGATTATAAAATTCAATTAATGAATTTAAAAATAATGAGAAATCTCGTTTTGCTATGTGATTGAGGAATATGTGCAAACAAACAGGAATTATTGCAGTGAAAAGTAATTGCAGGTCTGTGAATTTAAAGTCTGTGATTATGGAGATCATTCAAATAAGCGAATTAATGTTGGATGGGAAGTCCTTGGATCCATTGTGGGAAACTTGACCTGAAAATAAAGTTTCATATTGCAGTGTTGGCACTCAGAAACAATTGGTTAAATTAAAATGTGAATCTCACTTTACTTGTTCAAAAGACTTTCTGAAATAATTGCACAATTATTATCATGACAATGACTTGATAATTAATGTTGTTACATGAGCAATTAAGATGATTCAATATTTCAAAAACACTTTGCTATGATGTTGATTGGATATTTATTAAAATTGGTAAATTGTGGAATAAAATATAGTAACTACCTTTATGAATTGAAGAAAAAATGAGCCAATCAGTGATTATAGAACATTTTTTTCTTTCTTGACTAAAAAATGAAGGTAACACAAGAAATATAAATTTCTATCAAATGGTTTCCTCATGGAGACATGTTATTTTAATTTAGATGATTAATATGATTATCAGAGTTCAGACATTGTGTCAGAATTTGGAAGAAATCTAATAGATAATGAAAGTGAGCATGAAAGTGAATAAATGATGCAGTCAATGACATTTGGTACATAAAGGAATTATAATAATTGTTTATTATTGTACAGTGATGAATAATGTTGGAATAGAAAAGACAAAAAAAAATGTTCAAAGCAGTGCTTTTCTTACAATTAGATGAAACCAATAATCATTTTGCCAAGCACGTTATTTGAAAAAAAAGTCATTTATTGTGTTATGTAAACTGAAGACTACTTCTGGAGGCATTCCCAAATTCAAAACTTAGGTTTGCTGAATTATACCACAAAAATGGTTGTAATTTGAAATATCTCTTGCACACAAATTTAAAATAAGTAAACTTAAAGATTATTAGAATAACAAAACGTTTGTTGTTTGCATGATTGTATTACAGTCAATATCCGTGATAAAGTAGAAGCATTGTTTTAAGCAACATAAATCATCATTAACTACTGAACTGAAATAGAAGATATCAATTGCACTTGTTGCATGGAATAGTAACCAAATGCTGACTGTTGTCATTGGTTTCAGGAGCAATAAGGTACTTACTCAGGTTATTCTACTGAACAATAATCAGATGGTGATGGAAGTCTTTGTGTTGCTTTATGTGTATTGTTTAGTGTGAACATTGGGTTTGCTAAAATTGAGATATTTATATGAATTAGGAACAGATTGATAATTGGGTGTGAATGATCAGATTTAAAATCATACAGTTTTTGATATTTACGAGGATTGCTTAGTGAAACGTTCTTAAACCATCATGCAATCAATGCGATAAGTGAGAGATATGCAAATTGAACTTTCAAATGAACACACCCTGATATTTTCACACCATTTCAATGTCACATTCAATACAAATAGGTGACTGGAAAGCTAAAAACAAATCTGATACAATTCATAAACTGACCAGTAATTAAAAATTGATAAATAATAGCAAGTGACATTTGTTTACTTTACTGAAGAAGTAATTGATCTTTTCTCATATTTATAACACTGGAGCATAAAATTCTATGTGTTGTTTTAACTAAGATCTACAGAACAAGAGAAAATTAATGACTATCATACTTCGTATATTTCAGCTTCATGACTGCAACATTCTCAAATATTTTCTGAGGAATATTGATTGAGTGGAATTAGATACATCTTGCTATTAGTGACCAGAAGAAAGTAAATAGCAGATAATGTGATTATTGGAATGAACGATGATACGTTCAAATAATCTACTGATATTGTGATTGGATATACAGTAAGTGTCAGCATCGAAGTAAATTATAATCAAATCAATCCAAAAATGTTTCCAAGTTAAAAATAATTACAATATTCACAACGACTGAGAGATTGTACTTTGCAATATCCTTGCAGTATTTATTGTATGGAAGCATAATTCCCCATTTATACCACTTACTGGATTGCACAATCATTATATATAAGATAATTAGCAAAAAGGGATTTTTAAAATCATATTCGTGAAATTGAGAATAATGAGAGATCTCATCTTGATATTAGACTGATTAATATGTAGAAATGAAGCGGAGTATTGTAGGGAAAGGTAATTGGAGCTCTCTGAATTTCAAAAGCTGAGATAATTATTATCATTCAAATGAGCAAAAATCAGATACTAACAAAGAATTTTGCAAGAGATATTATTGGTCGTTTTGTATTTGCACTGGCCTGAACAAATAGGTATTAATATCGTAGTATTGACAATAAGAAATAATGAATGAAATTTTAAAAACACTGCATTTTTACAAAGTCTAAGTTAAACTGCTGTGCAATTATTGTAATTGATAATTGCTTTTAGAATCCTGACAGATAAGTTGACTTAATATTTTGAAAACACTTTGCTCTGATGTTGATTGGATATTCATTAAGATTAAGAAACTGAAAATTAAAGCATAAATCGTAGCTGTATGATCTGAAAAAATCATTCAGCAACAATTGAAAAAAATGGACTTTGTTCAAAAATGCAGGCAATGCAAGAGTTATCTGCTTTCTTCCAGTAGTTTTCTTGAAGAGTCATGTCAATTTTATTAATGTAACTTTTATCATAATAAATGCTTCAACATTTATTTCAGAATTAGGAGGAAAACAATAAGGCCGTGAAAGTGACTATTACTGTGAACAAAAGATAGAGTCAATGACATTTTGTACGGAAATGAATTCTCATAATTGTGTGAGTATTTGTCACTGATGACTAACATGAAAGGAAAAGGAAAATTTTCAACATCTCCAAGCAATTTAAAAAAAAATGGAGGACACATGATTGGAAAAAAAGGAAACAATCATTTAATGTGACATTTGAGCTGAAGACTAGTTCCCGTTTCCCCCATTGTAGTCTTTTCCATAATTTAAAATTTCGTGTTAGTTGAACTAAAAAACAAATGGATATACCCCCATTGTTTTCTGTATACAAAAAAAGCAAATGTAAAGCAATTTTATCATGAAAATGACATTGCTCAAATATAATCATTTCACACACAATAAATGTTTGTATTGAATTGAAATGTCATCACAGCTGCAGAAGTGTTTTTCCCTGACAGGGAATGAAGACTCAGGAGGCAGGCTGAGCTCAGGCATGTGGAAGATGTTTACTCATGCAACAACCAGTTAATGAAGGGATCGTCCCCTGAGGCCAATCTCGGAATGGAGATCCATGACACATTGTAACATGTACAGTAAAAAGCAGCATTGTTATGCACATATAATGTGACAGCCCTCTCCTCCTTATCCAGACACCCAAACCAAACACATCATCTCAGATGGGCATCCTAATAGACAGTCCCAGATTCTTATCATCTCATGTTGTTTAACAGGTACTATAATCTCCAGGCCTTGGGATCTTTCCACGCATCTCATTCATTCAGATTCCAAAGTTATTGCAGCACTCCCTCGGGCCGTTCAGGATGCCTTATCTGGTGTGACATTTTGAATTCTACTGTTTATTATATTTTACTTTATCCAAGTCAATTACTCCTCAGATTGTTCACTGTCCTAATTATTTATGTACAAAGACATACAACTGACAGTTAGTTTTAACTTACTTGCTATAAGATTAGTAATATGACTTGTGTTATACAGTTCATTATATTGTTTAAAATTATATAGCTACTCTTACTGTCAGGACTTTATAATTAATGGACAGTGAACATTATATCTTAACACAAATTCCTAAAACTAGCTAACTTCACATCTAAGTCTACATGCTTTTCTCTAATGCTTTTTAATAGACATTGGTTACATGTATCTAACTTATGTTGCAAATTACCCCAATGATTCTCAAGAATCTGCAATTAGAACCTTTGTTTAATATTCTGAGTAACTTTAAAATAATAACTGTTTCTGACAAACAAACTCTTCTGTTGTCGTGATAGCTGCTTAGTGAGTTAACTGGGCTGCATCTTGTAGCTGCTGTTTATTCATTTACTGGGACAATTATCCTTTCATTTATGAAGATCGAGATTAGTCATTTGTCTGTATGCTATCTGGAATTCTGTAGTCCTGGCGTTGGAGTAGGTCCATTGGTAGTGTGTTTTTTTTAATGAAAGGCTGGAACAGACTGTTAGTCTTGTTTATCACCCCTCTGACACCTTGTGTTTTAGTTCGAAGGTACTCTGCCTCTTTCTGATTGTCAGGGATTTTGTATGAGCCAATATGAACTATTTTCTGTTCCAGATGGAGGCAGGCCACACCCACAACAGAAAATCAACCACGATTCAAGTATTAAAATAAAAATCACCATTCGCTACCATTGGTATCTGTACAATGCAATACGTTTCCGTCACTGAGTCTTACTTTCACACTGAAAGTTGGATATACTGGATTTGATCAATTATTAAATATTAGATATAAGCATTAATTAGTCTTAAAACCATTTCATAGCAAACTTAAAAAACGATTAGAAATCTGCCTGTGATGTGTCAAAATGAACAGTATTTGTTGGAGTGCAAAACAATCAGACGTCTGTTAATATGTAAGACCGAATATTAATCCAATGATTTCTGTGAACAGTCAAAGGAGAAAGGAACAGATATTATCTGTGAGTGTTGGATGGGGAACCATTAGTTAGTTTGTGGTTGTGCTGACCTGGAATAAGAGAACTATTATTCTTGCAATATTGGCACAAAGACATAATGGATTAAACTAAAATATGAATTTGATGATGTTTGTTATGAAACCTAAACTGAATTGCTGTGTGATTTTTGGAGAGACAATGAATTATTAATTAATTTTAGAACTCTGACAAGGTGAATGAATTAATATTTCCAAATAGGTTTGCTCTGATGTTGATTAGTAATTTATTAAGATCAGTCAACTGAGAATTAAAATGCTGGCATGATGGTTTGAAAAGACTTTAGACATTCAGTGAACATTGATCAGAATTGCTTTGTCATTCAAAATCCTCAGATCTTCAAGAATTCTACACTTGGTGTCTCTGCTTTCCTTCTGGAGAAATATAATATATAATAAGAACAAGTTATGTATTATCTTTCATTCATGCAATTTTTCATAAAATCAATATTTAGACATTTGAGTCAGAATTACAAAAAAAAAGTCAGTAGGGAGCTTTTTTCACAGAAAAACACAGTCAACAGCATTTGTCAAGGTATTTGTTTCACTATTTTCTCTGAATAAACAGATGAATTCCTTTTATGGGGATCTGTTCACAATGTAGTGAACCTCAATTATACTTTATCATAATTATTCGATTGGAAACCTATCAGAAAACTTGCCTGTAGTCAAGACTTGCTTCTTCTCAATACATGTTACAATTAGCATCCACAACCATAAGTAATAAACTGTCATCATTGTTCTGGGAAAGATATAGTGTGTAAATTATAATAAGGTGTCTCGTACATATGTTTGGATCTGATGAGAGCATGATGATTGCTGTGATAATTGATCCTGAGAACAATAAGGTACTTACAAAGAGGTTTTCACCGAACAGTAATTAGGTGGTCTTGAAGACCATTATGAGTACTTTGATTTCAATAATGTTGAGCTGACTTCCATGATTTGGGAAATGTTTCACAACATTTTACCAGAACTCTGGATTCTAAGCATCCAATGGGTTTCGAGTAAACACCCTTCTGTTGTTGTCATTCTCAAGTGAGGTGTATAATGCTCAGGCACTGGCTGGAAGTCTGCTTCAACCTCTCCAAAACACAACTCTCGGGCTTGTTGTAACTGGATCTCCTGAACCTTTGTGACCTCTTTGACCGGGCCTTCCGCTGTTTTCTGGAGCTGATTATTTTGTCTACTCTTTCCTTTAGTTTGACCTTTTCAGCTCCGATTTCTCCAGCTGTTGGAATATTTAGAATGTTCACTTATGAGCCACAGGTGACTTGACCTTAGCGGACAGAGAAAATATGGTTCACTTATTGTTGTAATAACGAATTGAGAATGAATCTTTGCATTTTAACAAACAAAATGATTCAATATTTTTCAGCAGTTTACATTGAGATTGATTAGATAGTCATTAAGAGAGATCAACTGACAATTATAAGCTGTTTGCGGGATTATTGAATTAAAGAAGGATACAGTCATGCAGATATTTTTAGAAGGCATTGCTTTTTCATTCAAATATATAGGCTGTTCAAGAAGTCTATGTAGCTGTTCATTGGTTCGCTTGTCCAGATACTAATTTATAATTCATATCACTTTTATTGTGCCCAGAATTTTGAGATTTGTATCAGAATTAAGAAGAACACGAAGAGCAATTAATATCAGAACTTTAGTGAATAGAAAGCACGGTAAATTTAAATTACAGAGGAAACAGTCAGTAATTGCTCCACATAAGCAGACAAGTATTTTTAATGTCGAGATTGTGGTGCTGGAAAAGCACAGCAGACCAGGCAGCATCCATGGAGCCAGAGATTCCCAATGAAGGCCTATGCCCAAAACGTGGTTTCTCCTGCTCCTCACATGCTGCCTGTCCTACTGTGCTATTCCAGCACCATACTTTTGACTGTGATCTCCAACATCTGTTTTCCTCACTTTCTCCAAATATTTTTAATGGACATGAACTGAAAATGTTAACATCAGCAGTTGAACGAAACCAACGTATTTTTTGCAATATTTGGACTGAAAACCTGTTTGTGACCGTGCAACACATCAGGCCATATGAACATCTCTTGAGTTAGAATCCTTGGCCATTCATAATAAAGAATGACCACTGCTTTGACCAACCAGTATTGTGTGTAATTATTGAACTGAAATACCAGAGGACACCTACTGTATTTATTGGAGGGAATGATAACAGATCCTTACTGTGGCAGTGGGGATTGATCTCGGGAACAATCAGATAGTTACTCTGATTATTCCACTGAACAGTGATTAGCTGGTCATGGGGACCTTTGTGTGACCTAATATTTAGTGTTTTGTGTGAGCAACGATTTAAAAAATATTGAGCTATTTTACAAGATTTAGGAATACATTGATAATCAAGTGTTAAAGGTATTAACTAAAGTCAACTTTAAAAAAGTTAGAATTGCTTAGAGAAACGCAATGAAACTATTGTAGAATCCCTGTTAGCACAGTGTGGTAACAGGTCATTTCGTTGAAAAAAATGACCCTCCAAAGAGTAACCCATCCAAACACTTTCCCAACCATATTCCTCTAAATTTACTGCTGACTAACATACACATCCCTGAAAACAATGTGCAATTTAGCATAGCCAGCTCACCTACCCTGCACGTCTTTGGATTGTAGGAGGAAACCACAGCAAAGTCACATAGACTTGGGGAGAATGGGCAAAGTACACAAAGACAGTTACCCGAGGATGGGATCAAACCGAGATCCCTGGCACTGTGAGGCAGCACTGTGCAACTATATGCAATAAGTAAAATCAGTGAGAGGTATGCAAAGACAAATTTCAAATAAACACCCTCCGCTATTGTCAAAGCATGTAAAATTTACATTCAATACGAATAGATGAATGGAAAACAAAAACAAACAAATCTCCAACAATTTACAAATGAAAATAATTAGAAATTTAATTTGATCAAAGCTCATTACAATATTTAGATGAATTGCAATTAGCTGACTAATGAATAATTGGAAGTGGCATATGTTTACTTTACAGATGAAGAAAGCGACTTGTTTCCCCCCCCACCTCCCCCCACCCCCCATAACACGGCAGAATAACAATCTGAATGTCCGAAATGAATGAATCAAGCTCTTACGAACAAAAAACTGATCAATTACGATCACTTAGCCTTTTCATCTTTAAGACCACAACATTCTCAAATATTTTCCAGGAATTTAGAACCAGCAGAACTAGTTAATTTCTTTTCTTGGGCACCCGGAGAAGAGAATAAACAGCAGATACTGTGAAGAAGTCATTGAATGCGAACATTCAACTGAAGACAACATTCCTTCTTTCTAAAACTGTTCAACTTCCAAAAAATCAAAATTTATTGTCATTGTTTAATGAAATAATAAAGAGATGCTGATGCTTTTTTATTGGATTTTGTTGCATGAGAAATGCTTAAGTCTTATTGTGATTACAAACACTATAAGTGTAAGCATTGAAGTGAAATATATTTACATTAATACAACTATGTTTCAACAGGTAAAATAAATATTGATTGTTACAATGAATGAGAGATTGTACACTGCAATACATATGAAGAATTAACATGATTCAATATTTCAAAAACACTTTGCTGTGATGTCGATTGAGTATTTACTAAGATCAGTAAACTAAGGAATAAAACATAGTAGCTAGCTCTACGTATTAAAGAAAAAAATGAGACATTCAGTCATTATTGAACAAAATTCTTTTCTGAACTCAAAAATATATGCAATATAAAAATTGTGAATTTCTTTCCACCGGATTCTTTGCAGAGATGCTACGTTGATTAATATTATAATCAAAGTGTCAGAATTAGGAAGAGAATTAATAGATCATGAAAATGAGCATGAAACTAAACAAACAATGAAGTCACTGCTGGGTGGGGGGTGTATAAAGCGATTGTAATAATTGTGTCATTATTGTGCAATGATGAATAATGTTGGAATTGAAACAACAAAAAATTCAACACTTCTTTTCTTACAATGTAATGAAAGCAATAATCATTTTGTAGCATGCATGTTTGGAATAAGCAGTCTTTTAATATGACATACAGTGAAGACGATCCTTTTTGCAAATATGTAAGAAGTTCATAAATTCAAAATGTAGCGTTTGTTGAATTTGCAACAAAAATGGTTATAATTTGAATTGTCTCTTGCACACTCATAACAGAAGAGGAGCTTAAAGATTGTTAGAATAGTTAAAAAGATGTTTCCAGTGTTATTGTATTACAGTCAATATCCATGATAAATTAGAATTATTGTTTTAAACAACATAAATCGTCGTTAACAACTGAACTGAAAATAAGATATCAAATGCACTTACTGCATGGACAAGTAAACAAATGCTTACTGTTGTCATTAGTTTCAGGAACAATATGATACTCAGGTTATTCCACTGAACAGTAATCAGCTGATGATGAATATCTTTGTGTCGCTTTATGTGCACTGTTTTGTGTGAACATTGACTTCAAGAAAATTGAGATATTTACATGAATTAGGAATAGATTGATAATTGGGTGTTAAGGATCTTATTTAAGATTAGACTTTTTAAATAGTTGGTAGAATTGCTGAGCAAAACACACTTCAGACATCATACAATAAATGAGATAAGTGATTATGAGAAACGAGGTTCAGTCACTTCAATAACTTCAGTCCGGAACAAGACCTGAATCAGTAATATCGTTTATTACGCTGTTGCAAGGGGGGTGTGGTGTCCACTGTCCACAAGGCACACACACACACACTGAATTTAACGAGTACACAATATTTATGTAATTCGTTTCTCTTCCCTCCTCCCATTGCTCCTTCACTGTTTACAACTATTTCTAATCTAAACCGGCTGTTTATCTCTGAACTCATCCGGCCTTGTCCATGACAAACTTTTTATTACAAGGCCGTTTGACCACCTCCCTCTGTGGTCTTATTGTTATTTATCCTTCTTCACTGCCATCTATTTCCGTGCTAACCAAAGCAATATTTCCTTTTATTCTTTATTTACACCGAGCCTTATGACCTTTTGATGTTTTTCTTTGTTTCTGCTGAAGCGGGAAACAGATGCTTGTAACTGTTTGTACAGGCATATCTAGCTTAACCTACACCCCCTCCCCTCACAGCACCTTATCTATTTGACTGTAATATCTACCATTATTTGCAGACACATTTCATTCTTGTGTGCACATTTTAGCTAATGCAAGAGCAATTATATATTTCCTTCGTATAGTTTTCATTTTTGTTAACTCAACTCTTGGCTGAAACAATTATACACTGGTGCGAGTTCATTTACCTTGAATAAACAATTATGATCGCAGAAGTAACATTGCTTTACCTATATCCCACAGTGATAAATATGCAAAGTCAAATTTCAAATGAATGCACTTGGATATTTTCACAGCAGTTCAATCTGACATTCTATATAAATAGGTGAGTGGAAAACTAAAACAACTTTCACACAATTCATAAACAGATCAATAACTAAAAATTGGTAAATAAAATGAATTGGCATTTGTTTATTTTACTGAACAAGAAATTTATTTTTTTTCTCCTCATTTTTATAGCACTGGAGCATCAAGTTCTATGTGCTGTTTGAACTCAGCTCTTCAGAACAAAAGAAAATCAATGAATATCATTACTATGTATATTTCATCTGTATAACTGCAACATTCTCAAATATTATCCAACGAATAATGATTGAATGGAATTAGATACATTCTGTTATTAGGGACCTGAAGAAAATAAATAGCAAATACTGTGATTATTGGAATGAACAACAGATGGAAGCATATCTAATTTTGAATTGAAAGGCAATTCAACTTATTCTTAGATATTTTCTAATCAACATTCAGAACTGCTCTGGCACAACTCTGTGCAAGGTGGGAATTGAAACTGTACCTCCTGGTCTGGTAACAGAGACACTATCAGAGCTGCACAACATTCCTTCATAATGTCCCCAATCAGTCTGGGCAGGTCTCCAATCATATGCTCACTGTGGTCACTCAGGTGAAAATTAATCAGATGTTTATTGTGATAATTGGATTGGAATTAAATGGATGGATCCTGTGTGTAATGTACTGAAAATTAAATAGTAATTTACAATAATGATGGGAGTTAACAGATGTCTTAATTAAATATGATTTTTATGATAATTTGCAGAATGACACTTGACGGAATTGTGTGAATGCTGTAAATTGATAAACAAAAATGAATACAATCATTCTATTTGTTGATAACAGTTTCTCATTTTATGAAATGCAAAGTAAAATCTTTTTGTTCTACACATAAATTGGAACAAAATGATGACCTGATCAGTCAATGGGACTATTCAGCTGAAGACAGCTTTCATTCTTTTTGAAAATGTATGATTTTTAAGAAGCCACCATTTCCTGTGTTTGGTGAATGAAACAAGAAAGATGTCAATCCCTTTTTTGTGCACTGCAAAAAACATTCATCGGAATTTAAATAATTTTGCACTTGAAAAATATTCAACCATTATTGTGATGTTAACATTGAAGAGAATTACGCTCAAATCATTTCAAAAGTGTTTCCAAGTTTAAAATGAAAGGCAATATTCACAATTATTGAGAGATTGTACATTGACATGTCCTTGCAATAGTTATTATATGGAATCATAATTCCACATTTACATACTTTGCCAAATTGAACAATTATTCCATATTAGCAACAAATTGATTTTAAAACTATTATCAATGAATTTAAGAATAATGAGGTATCTCATTTTACTATTCCACTGAGTAATGTGCAGAAATGAAGAGAAATATTGCAGTGTAAAGTAACAGGTGTTCTCTGAATATCAATGCCCGAGATGACTGTGATCTTTCAAATGAGCAAAAGTCAGATATTTACAAAGGATATCGCAAGGGCAGTTATTGGTCTTTTCTGGGTGTATTGCCCCAACCAAACAGGTTTTTATATTGTAGCATTCATAATAAGAAATATGGAAAATATTAAAAACACATTAACTTAGACTTCGTAACAAGCACAAAGTGCTGTGTATTTATTGTAATTGTTCCTTGTTTCTCGAATATTGATAGATAAATTAATTAATATTTTGAAAGCACTTTGCTCTGATGTTGATTACGTAATAATTAAGATTGATAAACAGAAAATTAATATATAAAAAGTCGCTTTAATAATTCTAAAAGATACTCAGCAACAATTGACACAGTTCAACATCGGGTTTTTTTTGTTGAGTCATGTTTATTTATTTAATTTTTATCGTAATAAATGTTTAGACATCTATGTCAGAATAAGGAAGAAAATAATTAGACTGGGAAAGTGAGTACTATTGTGAACAAAAGGTCTAGTTAATGACATTTGGTACAGAAAATTATTTTGCTCAAAATGACTGATAATTATGTGATTATTGTACATTGACAACTAATGCTGAAAGTAAAAGAAACAGATTCTAACATTTCCAAAGCAGGTTTTTTTTTTCTTATAATGAAAGCAAAATACAAATCATTTTAGAGGTCACATGATTTGAAAAACTGACATTTAATGTGATATTTGAGATGAAGAATCATTCTTTTTGCCCCAGTGTAGTCTTTTCAATAATTTAAAATTTAGTGTTATTTGAGCTAAAGAACAGAAGGGTGTACCTACATTGTTTTCTTGCACACAAAAGAATTAAAGTCAACAACATTTTTAAGTTTTGTAGAGTTAATTAGCAAAATGCATTGAAGCTATCATGCACGAAGAGACAAATTAAATGTTCAAATGAGCACGTCGATATTTTGAAAGCATATCAATCTTATGAATAAGTGGATGGAAAATAAAAACAAATTCCTGACAATTCATGAATGAATAGTAATAAGAAATTTAATTTGTTCAAAGCACGTAACAATATTTAGATGAATTGCAATATTTAGTTACAATTGTAGGTGATCAACTGACCAATGAATAATATGAAGTTGCAATTGGTTATATTGCTCAAGAGGAATTTCGACTGCTTATTTTTTCATCTTTATAACACTGGAGAATAAGGATTTATGTGCTTGAAATGTCTGAACTAGGTTCTTTCAAAGAAAAAAAACAGTGAGTATCATTTCTTAGACTCTTCCAACTTTAAGATTTCAACATTCTCAACTACTTTTCCAAGGAATGTCGAACCAGCAAAATTAGATGCATCATTTTATTAGTGACCTGAAGAAAATAAGTAGTAGATATGGTGGTGATTGAAATGCACAGCAGATTGAAGCATATTTCATGTTGTTTTGAAAAGCAGTTTAGTCTATGCTCAGGTATTTTCTCATGAATATTTGGAGGCGCTCTGACACATCTCTGCTGAAGGTGGGAATTGAAATCATTCCTCCAGATCTCGTCGTAGAGACACTGTCAGAGCTCCACAAGGACCCTTCATAATGTTCCCACCCGGAAGGGCAGGACCATAGTCACATGCTTACTGTGGCAACACAAATGAAAACGAAACAGATGTTTATTTTAATAATTTGTATGGGAATTAATTACATATTTCCTGTGTGTAATGAACTGACAAAATGAATTAGTAATTTACAGTAATGATGTAACAAAGCAATAATGACTTTAATTAAATATGAATCTCATGATGATCCATGATAGGAAAAAATGCCTAATCATTTGATCATTGTAAACTGTTGAACAAAAATCAATAAAATAAGTCCATATGTTCAAAGCAAGTTTTCACAGAATAAAAGGAAAATTCAAATGTTTTTTGCAACATAAATGATGAGGAAAATAAATGAATTAGTCACACAATGTGACTATTCATCTGAAGACAAATTCCATTCTTTCCTGAAATGTTCACTTCCCAAAGTTCAAAATGTACTGTGACTATTTCATGAAACAATAGAGATGTTAGTTCCTTTTGTTTTACTTCAAAATGTCACAAGAATTTTAAATGATTTTGTTCCATGAAAAATGATTAACTTGTACCATGTTTATAAATACAGTAAATGTTAACATGTAAGCGAAACATAATTAAATCAATTCAACTTTTGCTAGGGTTAAAATAAAAATTGATATTTACAACACACACTGCAAATCTTTACATTATTTCATGCATGAGCCATAATTCCACAGATATACCCTGAACTATATTGAACAATGATTAGATAATAGCAGCAATTGGATTGTGTAAATTCTATCAGTTAATTTAAGAATACTGAGAAATCTTAGTTGATTATTTCACTGAACAATGTGGAGAAACGACCAGGAATTATTCTAATGTAAAGTAATTACAGTTCTCTGAACACTTCAGGCTGAGATTACCGTGATCATTCAAATGAGCAATCATCAAATATTTACAATGAGGCACTGAATGGGAAGTCATTGGTTCCATTATGGGATCGTTCAAATGAGAAGTAAATTGATGTTTATATTGTAGTGTTCATACTCAGAAACAATTGATGCAATTGAAATGCGATTCTCACTATTTGTTAGAAAGACTAACTCCAATAACTGTACAATTATTGTAATGGCAGTGACTGGAAAAATAACATTATAATCTGTAAAAATAAATTGATTTAATATTTTAAAACACTTTGCTGTGATGATTATTGGATATTCATGAATATCGGTAAACTGAGGAATACAATATAATAGCTAGCTTTATGGATTCACAAAAATGAGCAATTCAGTTATTATTCAGCAGAATTGTTTTTGGGTCAAACATGCAGGATTACAAGAATGACATATTACCATCCATTGGTTTGCTCCTTGAGACGTGCTTTTAATTTATATACTTTTGTTCATTACCAATGTTTGGACATTCCTGTCAGAAGTAGGAAGTTAATAAGTAGATAGTGAAAGTGTGCATGACAGTGAACGTAAGATACAGGGAACTTACATAATTTTGTGATTATTGTACATTGATAAATAACTTTGGAGTAAAAAAAGTAAATCAGCATGTTCAAAACAGTTTTTTTGCTCATAACAAATTGAAAATTTAAAAAATCCTTCTGCAGTGCACATGATTTGAAAACACATCCGTCACTATTAAAAAAAATACCAGTCACAGAAAACATCGGCTCGAGACAATAAGGCCCTTATGAAGAGTATTCTATTCAACAGTAATTCGAGGACCTTGAAGATCTTCATGCCGTTCTTGCAAAGAACACTTAATTATTCCTGAAGTTTTATTATCGTAAATATTTCGACATTTGGATCAGAACTAGGAAGATAATGAGAAACGATTCACATGAATATTTTCGTGAGTGAAAGTCAAAATAAATTTACAGTGCCAAGTTTCATTATTTTGTCTGAATAAGTAGATAAAGATTTTTAATGTGCGAGCTCAAAATGTTTTCAAGGACAGTTGTACTAAGCCAAAATACATTATTTTATTTTGCAATACTTCAAGTGGATTGGAAATCTATGTATGCTGATGTTAGCGTCCTTGCTCATTTGTAATAAAGCATTGTTATTGGGTTTAGCGAAATATGTCGTGTGCAATTACTAAAGTGAAATTAAAGAAATCAAGTGCATTTATTGGATGGAACTGCTCACCAAATGTTTACTGTGATTCTTGTTCTCAGAAACAATAAAATATTTACTCAGGTTTTTCTCTTGAGCAGTAATTAGATGACCAGGAAGACATTTGTGTGGTTGTGTGTGCTGTGTTCAGTGAGAATTTTTTTTCAAATACAATTATATTATATTAATATAGGAAGGGATTAATAATCGTGTGTTAAAGATCTTAATTAAAGTCATATTTTCTTTTAGAAATTACAACAATGCCTTTGTGCAACAATAATTTGGAGATGTCGGTGTTGGACTCGGGTGCATCCAATGAACAGGAGATTCGACGTTTCGGGCATAAAACCTTCTTCCTTTCCTTTGATGCTGCCTGACCTGCTGCGCTTTTCCAGCAACACATTTTCAGCTCTGATCTCCAGCATCTGCAGTCCTCACTTTCTCCCTGTTGGACTAGGATGGACAAAGTACAAAATCACATGACATCAGGTTATAGTCCAACATGTTTATTTGGAAGCACTAGCTTTCAAGGCGATGGCTCTGCATCTGGATATCTGGTCTCTTAGGAGAGACACTACTAGAGATACACAAGTGCCTTTCATTATCGTCCCAACAAGGAAGGGTGGGATTATAATCAATTGGGATTACTCAAATGAAAACTAACCAGTGTTCATTCTGATAATTGGGCTGGGAATTAATTAGACTGTTTCTGTGTCATGGACTGAGAATGAACTAGTAATTCACTATAATAATGGTACTAAGCACATATGCTCTTACTTACAAATTAATATCAGGATAATTAGAAGAAAGATAAATCGACATATCATGAGCTTATTGTAAATTCATAAAAAATACAACTGCTGAATATATTTAAAGCAGTTTTTCTTGTAAAGGAAAAGATAATGAGAATGTTTAGCAGTCGGACGGAATCGGAAGAAAAGGTCATTCACTGTGACTATTCAGCTGCAGACATCTTCTCTTCCTTCCACAAAAGTATAATTTGCAACAATTCCAAATGTATTCTGATTGATAAAGGAAAGAGCAAACACCTGTAAATTCTATTTTCTTGTTTACAAAAATGTCACAAATATAACTTTTTTTAGCTTTAAAATACTTAAATCTTACTGTGATCAGAATTATAATAAATCTTTGTGTTGAAGAAAAATATAATCAAATCAAATCAAAATATACATCGATATTCACAATATTTGGGAGAGTGAACACTGCAATATCTTTCCATCAGTTGATGTACTGAGCCATAATTCCACTTTTCTATCCCTTTCTGGATTAATCAGTGGTTAGATATTAGCAATAACTAAATTATTCATATGTTGTCAGTGAACTGCATGCTAATGAGAAACTTCCCATTGCTGTTTGTTCGAAATAAACAGTAATTATTGGTGAAATGTCTTTAGATATCTCTTAATCGATGAGGCTGGGATTACTTTGATTGTTGAAATGAGTAGTATTCCAATATTTCCAATGAGCATTGGATGGAAAATCGATGCTTTTTGGTGTCGACCTGATTTTTTTTTAATTGGAGTATTGGCAGTAATAATCAATGGATTAAATTATGATGTGCATCACACCTGACTGAATATTTTCAAGTTTTCTAACAGGTTTCTAGTCTAATCTTCAGTTTAGAAAGGGTAATTTTGGCTCAGCACATCAGTAATTGCAAAAGTTTTCAACACATCTCCAAAGTTATTAATATTATAATATTAAAAAATCAAAAAATTACTTCCCTAAATGTCATTGACTCTATCTTTAGATTATATTCATGTTTGTTCTCTACTTATTTTCTTCCTATTTCTGACACCAGTGGCTAAATATTGATTAGATTAAACGTCATATGAGTGAGACATTAGTTTTCTCTCAAAGATCTGTGCAGCATAGGAATGGGTCCTTTGGCCCATAACGTTATGCTGAACGTAATGCAAAAGAAACTCATCCCTTCTGCCGACCCTTGATCCATATCCATCCAAATTATCTAAATGAACATTAAATAGCCTTAATGTATCTGCCTCCACCACGAACCCTTGAAGTTCATTCCAGACGCCGACCACTCCCTGTGTAAAAAATAATTGCCCCTCACATGCCCCTTGAACTTCCCCCCACCCACCCACCCCCAGCCTTAAATGCATGCCTCATAGTTTTGACGTTTCAACTCTGGGGAGAAACTTCCTGACTGACAACCCTACCTATGTATCTCATGATTGTATAGACTTCAAACAATTCTTGCCCCAGCCACGGCCACTCCACAAAAAAGCAGCCTCTCCAAATCCAGGCAGCATCCTGGTAAATGCCCTCTGTACCCTCTCCAAATCCTCCATATCCTTCCTGTAATGTGGCGAACAGAAGTAAATACAATACTTTAAGTATGCCTTAACCAAAGTCTTATGAAGTTGCAACATGATATCCTGACTCTTGTAACTAGTTCCCTGACCAATAAAGGCCAGCATGCCATTTGCCTTCCTTACGACCCTATCTACTTGCATGGACACTTTCAGGGAGCCATGGTCTTGAATGCCAAGATCCCTTTGAACAACAAAGCTATTCAGGGTCCTGCCATTAACTATCTACTTCTCCTTAACATTTGAGCTCCTAAAGTGAGACACCTCACACTTGTATGGATTAAGCTTTACCTTTCATTTCTCTGGCCATAGCTGCAGTTTATCTTTTTTCCTGCTGCATTCTTCGACAACCTTCTACATTATTCGCAACTGCACTGAACTTTGTACCATCTGTAAGCTTATTAACTCACCCAATTAGATTTTAATTCATGCCACTTCTATATATTTGTATCATAACCAGAAGGGTTCCAGTACAGATCCCTGTGGAAAAAAAGGCAGAAAATGAGGGAAATGCAGAATTCTTGAATAAATGAGGCTTTTTCAATGACAAAACAATTCTAATGAATAATCTCTGAAGGTGTGATTTTTGTTTTAAATTAACCCAATATTTTAATTCTCAGTTTAGTGATCTTAATGAATATCCAGTACAATCTGCCTTGAATATATTGAATCATTTTAAGTGTTGAGTTCTAACATTAATTATTATTTGATTGTCATTTCAATTCTCACACCATCATGAGATTCACATTTTAGTTGAATCCATTATTTATTAGTGCCAGTATCACAATGAAATATTAACATTCTTTTCAGGTCAACACACCTGCAATCAACCAGAGTTTTCTCACCCAACACTCATAGTAACTATCTCATTCTCTTTCATTTGAATTCTCGTATTAATTGAAGGATTATTAATCAGCCTTAACAATTAAGAGATGGTTAATTATTTTTCACTTCAATATTTCAGTTTTTTCAGATATACTGCACAATTACTTTGCAATAAGGATTTTCTTATCAACCTTAAATTTGGTTTCAGCCATTTTAAAACTAATTATTGCTAATGTCTAACTGGTAATCATTGTTTAAATGTAATATATCCAGCTGTCGATGTGGAACAATGGCTCAATACATCAACTGACAAATAATATTGCACTCTACAATCTCTTAATCTTTGCAAAATAATTTTCAGTATGGAAGCTTGTTGGATTGAATTGGCTGTGAGCAAAAATACATTCTGAGGAAGGGTCACTGGACCCAAAGTATTAACACTGAATGCTTCCCACAGATGCTGCCAGACCTGCTGTGTTGGTTTCCAGCAATTACTGATTTTGTTTCTGAGTTCCAGCATCCACAGTTTTTTTTGCATTCTTGTACTGATTGTATTTCACTTCAATGCTAACATTTCTATATTTCTGATTATTACAAAAGAGCTAACTCTTTTTCACATTAAACATTATTTAACTTTCATGTGTTTCTTGTGTACACAAACCTGAATTAACCAATGGTTGATCTATTCTTTTACAATAAATCTTGAATTCTTAGAAATCACAATTTTGTGAAACTGAGGAAAGTTGTCTTTCGCTGAGTAGTCACGTTGAATGGCGAATGCTTTCTTTCCAATTCATGTGAGTTACAAAGCAGGTCAATGTTAATGTATGTATATGAATAACTGCTTCAAACATATTGAATTATTTGACTTTCATGAGACTTATATTTATTTAAGATCATTGTCGCTTTGTTCCATCATTATTAGAAATTAGGAATTCTTTTTATCCATTACACACTGGAAGTGTCTAATATAATCCTAGTCCAATTATCATGATAAATATCTGAGCAGTTTTCACTGTGAGTAACCACAGTAAGTATATGATTATAGTCCTGCCCTTCCTGCATGGGAACATTTTGGAGGGCTCTGGTAATGTCTGTACTAATCGACCAGGAGGCAGGTGTTCAATTCCTACCTTAAACAGAGATGTGTCAAAGCACCTCAGAGTTGATTAGAAAATATCTAAGTGTCAATTGAATTACTTTTCAATCCAACATTTTCTCAACTTGTATCTGTTGTTGATTATAATGGTCACAATATCTTGAATTTATTTGCTTCAGGTCACTGATTAAAGTATGAATGTTATTAAGGTGAGGGGGAAAGTTTTAAAAGGGATCTGAGGGGCAACTCTTTTCACAACGTGTGTTTGGTATATTGAGATGAGATGTGAGAGGAAAGGCAGCGGCTGGTACAATTACAACATCTAAAAGACTTTCGGACAGTTACATGGATAGAAAACATCCAGAGGGATATGGGACAAACACAGCAAAATGGGACTAGTTTAGTTTCGGAAACCTGGCCGGAATGCCAAGTTCAGCTGAATGGCCTGTTTCCGTGCTGTATCAGTCTAACTTTCTACAATTCAAACTTGACTGTGATAGGTAAAGGAAAGCAAAAACGGGTATTAATTCTATTTTGTGTCAATGAAAAAGTGACATGAATTTTAAATAATTGTGTTACATGAAATAGTTCCCTCTTATTGTGATTAGAAATACAATGAATGCGAGCATTAAAGTGAAATATAATTGAATTAATTCAACTGTGTTTCCATGGTTAAAATAAAAATTGATTTTCACAATGATTGTGAGTTTGTACAATGCAATATATTCATACCAGTTCACGTACTGAGCTATTATTGCACATTTATACCCCTTACTGAACTGAACAATAGTTACATATTAGCAACACATACATTTTTGAAAATATATCAGTGCACTTCAAAGAAGGAGATATTTAATGTTGCTATGTGACTGTACAATGTGTAGACATGAACAGCAATCATTGCAGTGAAAAGTAATTACAGTTCTCTGAACTTATAAGGCTGAGATTACTGTGATTATTCAAATGAGCAAAAGTCAGTTTTCAAAGCATGTTGGATGCAAAATCATTGGTTCCATTGTGGGATACTTGACCTGAAAACAATAGTATTGTTACAATGGATTAAATTAAAATATGGATCTGACTACAGATGTTAGAAAGACAAACAGACTATTCTGTAATAATTATAAGGATAATGAATTCATAATAAATGTTGTAATCAGAACAAATAAGTTGACTCAACATTTTAAAAGCCCTTTGCTCTGATGTTGATTAGACATCATTAAGATCGGTAAACTGAAGACTAAAATATAACAGCTGGATTGATGGATTGAGGACATGAGCCATTCGGTAATGATTGAAAAGAAATGACTTTTGCTCAAAACGCAGACAATACAGAAGTAATGTATTTCATTCAATTAGTTTACATGTAGAAACGTATGTTTTTAAATTATTTAATTTTATCCTGATCGATGTTCAAACATTTGTGTCTGAATTAGGAAGAAAATAAGGAGATAACGAAAGTTAATATCAGAGTGACTACAAGATACAGTACATGATATTTGATAGAAAAAGGAATTTGCAAAATTTTGTAATTATTGAACATTGATAACCAATTAACTCCTCAGGTACTGAAGCAGTCCAACCCCAAGAACAACAAGATCTGGACAATCTCCAGGTTTGTGCTGACAAGGGGCAAGTAACATACATGCCACACAAATGCAGGCTGCGACCATCACGTATAAGAAATGACCTAAATACCATCACTCAACATTCAATGCTGTTGCCATCACTGAACACCAACTATCAACACTATCCTGGGGATAATCATTGATCAGAAACTGAATTGGTCTCACCACACAAACGCAGTAGCGACAAGAGTAATTCAACTCCTGGCTCCTGAAAGCCTGCCCAATAGCTACCAGGCACAAGTCAGGAGTGTGATGGAATACTCCCCACTTGCCTGGATTAGTGCCGTCCTAACAACACTCAAGGAACCCATGGCCACTTCCATCTCCAAGGACAAAGGCAGCAACTAGATGGAAATACAACTACCTTCAAGTTCCCCTCCAAGGTACTAACCCACCCTGACTTGGGAATATATTGCCATTCCTTCACTGTCGGTGGGTGAATGTCCTGGAAATCCCCACCCCAATGGTATTGAGGGTCAACCCACAGCAGGTAGACTGCAGCGGTTCAAGAAGACAGCTCAGCACCAATTTCTCAAGGGTAACGAGGGATGGGCAATAAACGCTGGGCGCAGCCAGTGACAAGCAAATCACATCGAATAAATATTAAAATAATGTCTGCAAGATCAAAACATCTCCAACTCTGTCCTAGGTGCAATCTCTGCCTCTTCTTATTGACAAAGATAAAAGGTTACCTTGCTCAACTTTCTCATCAGTACAGTATTCCCCCCAGCCCTCTCTTATACCAACCAGCAGCATTCCCATCACCAGCAGCAACTCCGCTTCAAATATTTTGTCAGTAACTTTTCATTAACTGGTTACTTCAATTACAATGCAATCTCTACAAACAGACAAAGTACCTTTAAGGCGACAACACATTTTCTAACAACTTTTCTTGATCTCTCTCTGCCATTCTTTTTGGTTATATGAGGTAGGGAGGGATTGGATCACCACAGTGATGTAAGATATATGTAACACAGTGAGACAGGAAAGCTAATATGGCTCACGTTGACTCTTAGACCCCACACAGTGGAACAACACATTCACTGCATAATAAACACAACACAACATTTCAACCCGGTGTGACAGTAATAAAATGTGGATCGGTTGGACAGGCTGGATTTGTTTCAGCCGGAGTTTGGGAGAGTGAGGGGTGACATGACTGAAGTGTCTAAGATCCTGAATGGTTTGTTAAGGAGTTCGTGGAAAGGATGTTTCCTCTTGTGGGTCATACTTGAACACGAGAGAACTGCTTTAAAATTAGTTTCACCCTTTCAGAACAGAGATGAGGAGATTTATTTCCTCTCAGAGGGCTGTGCAACTTTGGAACTCTTTGGCCCAGAAGGTGGGACACAGGTTGATAGGTTCTTGTTAAGGGACATTGGGGGAAGATGGAATATAAATCACTAACAGATCAGGCCTGATCTTATTGAATGATGGAGTGGACTTGAGGGGCTGAAACTTCACCTTCTGCTTCTTTCTCACATGACACAAGAGCTTTGTTGAAAATTCATTCACTGGATGTAGGTGCCACTGGCTATGGGCAGCATTTATTACCCAGAGGGCAGGTAAGAGTCAACCACATTGCTGTGGGTCAGGGGTCACATGTAGACTAGATCGGGTAAGGATGGCAGCTTCCTTCCCTAAAGGACATCAGTGACCGAGATGGGTTTTTCCTGATAATCGAGAATAATTTCATCAATAGACTCATAATTCTAGATGATTATTGAATTCAAACTGCTGAAACTGACTGACCATATGGCTGTCAGTGACTCCAACACAAGTGAATGGAAACATTGCTCAGAGTCTGGTTCTGGAACATTCAACACAACCAGGAAATAAAAAAAAAGTGAATAATTAGCTGAAAACAAGGCCACTGTTCTGTTAGAGACAAAACCATTCAATGTTCAGTTACTGAACATTATTGACTCACAGAATATTCTAACCTACAGAATCGCAGTAAAAGGGGAAAGTAAATAACATTCTTGGCAAAGACAGAATGAACCAACTTCTTGTATAAAAACAGTGAGAACAAAGGGGTTGAATCCTCCACAAACTGACAAATCAGATTTGTAGACAGAGATTGGAATTCTTTAGAAAAAACCCTTTCCTGCTGATGGTGTGTGCTAGAAACCATTCTCAGTGTGAACTGCAACTTATTTCCTTTGAAGAAAATCTGTTTCCCCTCAGAAAAGGAGGTGTGTTGCTCACTTACAGACTGACTTACAGACAAAGGAAACCTGATCAGGGACTCGCAGGTTAATTAAGCTATTAGTGACAGTCCATTGCACACAACAAGAGCTCAGACCACAACAGATTCTAGTGAAACCAACAATGCAATGAAAACGGTGAATTAGTCTTTATAATCATGCAGCCTCTCTCAATCAAATAAGCCCAGTCAACTTGTCAACATTTTAAAACTATTAATATCAATGAATATATATTTATTTCCATTCCTAATTTCCTCCAAAAAATGTATCTGATTTTTCGTTTCAAAATATATTTTAAATGGTGTATTCCAAATCACAATTCATTCCCAATTATTCTTAGAGCAAAACAACTTGCAAACTAAAATAGTTTTCATGTTAATAATGACACTGGAAACTTTGTTATGTAGGTTAACCACATTTCCAAATATTGTTTTGGTTCATGATTGCAGTGAAGCTAAAATTAATGTCTATTTATTTTCTCTGATATCCTTCCATTACTTTATTCCCTAATAACAATGCCCATGGTGTAATGGGTGACAAACATTAAATAAAATTGAAATTCAATGCAAGAACTGGAACAAATAATCACATATTATTCAGTTCATTCATTGTTGTTGATTATCAGTTCATTGTATGATCACGTTAAATTTACTTAAATAATCACAGTACAATTCTCACCTGTATAGATATGTAAAGTGAATGTCAAATTATTAATGTTTCATGTAAAACCAAATTCACATTTTGTTCTGTTTGAATCCAGGAATGACAGAATATGTTACATTATTATGGATGAACGTAGGATCATTCGGGAGGCAGAGGGGATTATAGATCTGGGCTTTAGGGAAGTAGTAACTCCAAAGATTGCAGACAGATGGGTGTCAGTGAGGGGGACTGGGAGGAAGCAGCCAGTGCAGGGACCCCCTGCGGCCGTTCCCCTCAAGAACAAGTATACCGTTTTGGATATTTGTGGGGGGGGGGGCGACTTACCAGGGGTAAGCAATGGGGCTCAGGCCTCTAGCACGGAGCCTGTCCCTGTTGCTCAGAAGGGAAGGGTGGAGAAGAGCAGAGCAATAGTTATTGGGGACTTGATAGTTCGGGGCACAGACAGGCGGTTTTGTGGGGGCGAGAGAGACTCACGTTTGGTATGTTGCCTCCCAGGTGCAAGGGTACGTTACGTCTCTGATCGTGTTTTCCGGGCCCTTAAGGGGGAGGGGGAGCAGCCCAAAGTCGTGGTCCACATTGACTCCAACGACATAGGTAGGAAAAGGGCTGAGGATGTTAGTCAGGCTTTCAGGGAGCTAGGCTGGAAGCTCAGAGTTAGAACAAACAGAGTGGTTGTCTTTGGTTTGTTACCCGTGCCATGTGATGGAGAGTCGAGGAATAGGGAGAGAGACCAGTTAAATGCGTGGCTAAAGGGATGGTGCAGGAGGGAGGGATTCCTGTATTTGGATAACTGGGGTTCTTTCTGGGGAAGGTGGGACCTCTATAAACAGGATGGTCTACACTTGAACCTGAGGGGCACCAGTATCCTTGGGGGGAGGTTTGCTAGTGTTATATGAGTGGTGGGGGGGGGGCGGGGTTTAAACTAACTCTGCAGGGGCATGGGAACCTAGACTGTAGCTTTAGGGTGCAGGACCTGGAGTGTAGGGAGGTTAGGAACATGGCATCCATCTCAAAGGAGGGTGCCTGTAAACAGAAAAGTGGCTTGAAGTGTGTATACTTCAATGCAAGAAGTATACGAAATAAGGTAGGTGAACTTGCAGCATGGCTTGGTACCTGGGATTTCGATGTTGTGGCTATTACGGAGACATGGGTAGAACAGGGGCAGGATTGGCTGTTGCAGGTTCCAGGGTTTAAATGTTTTAGTAGGATCAGAGGTGGGGGTAAAAGAGGGGGAGGTGTGGCATTGCTTATCAAAGATAGTATTACAGTGGTAGAAAGGACGATGGATGAAGACTTGCCATCTGAGGTCGTTTGGGCTGAGGTTAGGAATAGGAAAGGTGAGGTCACCCTGTTAGTTTTCTACAGGCCTCCTAATAGTCTTAGAGACGTAGAAGAAAGGATTGCGAGGATGATTCAGGAGAAGAGTGAAAGTAATAGGGTGGTTGTTATGGGGGACTTTAACTTTCCAGATATTGACTGGGAAAGCTATAGTTCGAGTTCGTTAGATGGGTTGGTGTTTGTCCAATGTGTGCAGAAGGGTTTTCTCACACAATATGTAGACAGGCCAACAAGAGGTGAGGCCATACTGGATTTGGTTCTGGGTAACGAATTGGAGGTAGATGAGCACTGTGGGGCAGGGAAATTATGATGCGGAGAGGCACGACGTAGGATGTGTGGCTTGGAAAAGTAGGCTTCAAGGGAAGAGTGCAATTGATATGTGGAACTTGTTCAAGGAGCAACTATTGAGTGTCGTGTGAGGGAGCCGTGGTTTAATAAGGAATTGGAATCCCTTGTTAAAGGAAGAGGGCGGCCTATGTCAAGATGAGGCGTGAAGGTTCAATTGGGGTGACTGAGATTTATAAGGTAGCCAGGAAGGACCTGAAGACAGAGCTAAGAGCAACAAGGAGGGGACATGAAAAGTCATTAGTTGGTAGGATTAGAGAAAAACCTAAGGCTTTCTATAGGTATGTCAGGAATAAAAGAATGACTAGGGTAGGAATCGGTCCAGTCAAGGATAGTAGTGGAAAATTGCGTGTGGAGGCTGAAGAGATTGGGGAGACACTGAATGAATACTTGTCATCAGTATTCACTCAGGAACAGGACATTGTTGCCAATGTGAATACTGAGTTACAAATAATTAGAATGGATGGCTTTGAGGAATGTAGGGAAGAGGTGTTGGAAATTCTGGAAAGGGTGAAAATAGATAAGTCCCCTGGGCCTGATGGCATTTATCCTAGGATTCTCTGGGAAGCAAGGGAGGAGATTGCAGAGCCATTAGCCTTGATTTTTATGTCCTCGCTCTCTACAGGAATAGTGCCGGAAGACTGAAGGATAGCAAATATGGTTCCCTTGTTCAAGAAGGGGAGTAGGGATAACCCTAGTAACTATAGGCCGGTGAGTCTCATTTCTGTTGTGGGAAAAGTCTTAGAGAGAATTGTAAGGGATAGGATTTATGAACATCTGGATAGGAATAATGTGATCAAGGATAGTCAGCATGGTTTTGTGAAGGGCAGGTCATGCCTCACAAACCTTATTGAATTCTTTGAGAAGGTGACGAAGGAGGTGGATGAGGGTAAAGAGGTAGATGTGGTGTATATGGATTTTAGTAAGTCATTTGATAAGATTTTAGTAAGGCATTTGGTAGGCTACTGTAAAAAATACGGTGGTATGGCATTGAGGGTGAGTTGGAGGTTTGGATTAGGAATTGGCTGGCTGGAAGAAGACAGAGGGTAGTAGGTGATGGTAAAGGTTCATCTTGGAGTGCAGCTACTAGCGGTGTTCTGCAAGGATGTGTTTTGGGACCATTGCTGTTTGTCATTTTTATAAATGACCTGGAGGAGGGGCTAGAAGGTTGGGTGAGCAAGTTTGCGGATGATACGAAAGTCAGAGGAGTTGTAGACAGTGAGGAAGGATGTGGTAGATAACAACGGGATATAGATAAGCTGCAGAGCTGGGCAGAAAGGTGGCAAATGTAGTTCAATGTAGGTAAGTGTGAAGTGATTCACTTTGGTAAGAGTAACAAGAATTTGGGGTACAAGGCTAATTGTCGGTTACTTGGTAGTGTGGATGAGCAGAGGGATCTTGCTGTCCATGTACACAGATCTCTAAAAGTTGCCACCCAGGTAAATAGTGCGGTGAAGAAGGCATATGGCATACTGGCTTTTATTGGAAGAGGAATTGAGTTCCGGAGTCCTGAGGTCATATTGCAGTTGTATAAGACTCTGGTGCGGCTGCATCTGGAGTATTGTGTGCAGTTTTGGTCGCCATACTATAGGAAGGATGTGGAGGCACTGGAACGGGTGCAGAGGAAGTTTACCAGGATGTTGCCTGGTATGGTAGGAAAATCGTATGAGGAGAGGCTGAGGCACTTGAGGCTGTTTTCATTGGAGAAAAGAAGGTTTAGGGATGACTTGATAGAGGTGTACAAGATGATTAGGGGTTTAGATAGGGTTGACCATGAGAACCTTTTTCCACGTATGGAGTCAGCTATTACGAGGGGGCATAGCTTTAAATTAAGGGGTGGTAGGTATAGGACCGATGTTAGGGGTAGATTCTTTACTCAGCAAGTCGTGAGTTCATGGAATGCACTGCCAGTAGCAGTGGTGGACTCTCCCTCTTTATGGGTATTTAAACAGGCATTGGATAGGCATATGGAGGATAGTGGGCTAGTGTAGGTTAGGTGGGCTTGGAACGGCGCAACATCGAGGGCCAAAGGGCCTGTACTGCGCGGTATTTTTCTATGTTCTATGTTCTATTATGGGAAACAGGAACAAGTGAAGGTGGTGGCTCTCTGACGTGAGGCCTTAAAGCCAAAGGGCCAGGTGGTAGTTACAGTGGGGGGAGGTACCTAGTGCCCCGCTCTCCTCAGAAGGCAGTGAGGATGGTGACACTGACTGGAACGGGTTAGATGACAAAGCGCCCATGTATGGACAGAGGGACGACAATGGGTGGGATGACCCACCGCCCTATAAGGCCCAGAAGGCCGTGTCTATGGCACCACTGTGCATCAAAGCTCAAACTTGGACAGACAGTAGGGAGCAACAAGGGGAACTGACAGAAACCAAACCTGAACCGTTCACCCGCTGAATAACAGATGTTGGTGAATGAACACCCAGCCTGATAGAGAAATGGTAACAATGGGCCTTATTGGGACAATATGGATGAATTAGTAGAGGTACACAGTCTCACCGAAGGTGATGTATGGACCCTCCCTCGGCCCAAGATGCCCTGAAGTGTACAGCAGAAACTGTACCTGCAATGAGAGGGTGGGGTGTGAGCCGGTTCCCCCCAGAGTACAGCTGATCCATGGCACCAGGCATTTACAGATATTGCAGGGACACACTGGGGAGGGGACAGGCTGAATGGGCTAAAATAACCTTGGTGACTCAGGGAACCAAGGGTAATATCGAGGATCATACAGAGAGGAAGCCTGAGGTGTGTAAGGACCATGGGGGATTACCAAACCCTAACATGTGATGATGAAATCGGTTTGATGCATTTAAAAGATGACATGGGACCCTATTTAACTGTAATTATAAACATGGGACTCTCAGTGGGAGATAATTCTAACCACATTCTGAATTGGACCATGAGAGCTGAGGCAAACACAGAAACACAGGGGAATAGCTGCAGTACAGGGAGGGTAACCAGACCCACAATGTTACAAGGGAAGCAGGAAAGGGCACATAGACAAGGAACGTAGGCAGAGAGAGGGAGATAGGTGTTCGTATTGTGAGTGGCCTGTGTTCATGTAGGTATATGCATAGCCCATGAATATTCATTGACGAGCTGTTAAGGGGCCAACACTTGCATGATTCTAACACCGGAGCATCTTTGGCAGTTAGCGAAAAGGATTTACCCCTCACCCCCTCAATTACTAAAATGAGAGCAGTCGGAGAGGGAACCTAGCAAGCTGGATGAAGCAAACCTGCACCGATGTAGACCGGGAGTATGACAAAACGTATTCAGGTATGGAGGTGTGACACTCAAGAAGGGACCATTCTGGGAGTTGCTCCTATTTATTCTAAAATGGCAACTATTGACATCAACACCTGAATTTAAACATGGGGATGCTCCGGCCAGGACTGGGACAGAAAGAAAAGGAGAGGCAACCTCTCTGGAGTAGCTACATTGCAGGGAGAATGGGACAGTCAGAGAATCTGGTGGGTTATAGCTCGGACCCACTCAGTGGTGTGCGTAACTCAAACAGGAAAGTGGGTTGTTATCTATCGACCCTGTAGAGATCGAGGGTCCTCTCACTCCCCACACAAACGGGATCTCATCAAAGCTGGGTCTAAGGAGGCAGTAATTGTGACAGTGATAGATTGACAGAAGCCGGAAATAGTCTGGGTCCATACCTGTGGACATTGAATGGCAGAAGAGAGTGGTGTTTACTGACTGAGGAGAACAGTCCACCAAGATACTATTACCTAAGGGATCCCACAATATTCCAGTATATCCCACCGATGTGTGTTTGATGGATTTCATCACACTGATCGAACCACAACACCTCATCACCTCAAGCGGTGAGAAAGAACATATCCAGATATTAGACAGAGTATTGGATCAGATTAGCCAGGCCAGGCTTAAAATTAATGCACAGAGAGTGCAACTGGGAAGGTAGGGAGAGACGGAACTGGGACATCATATTGGGGAGATCAAATCAGGAATGGAGAGGGAACAGTCCCAGTGGGAACAAAAACTATGATTATAAAATTATTTACCCACACACCGTAAAGGGATCAGGCAAACTTTAGGATTGTTCAATTATTGTGGGAATTTTGTGAGGAATTATCCAGAAATAGAGAACCACCAGTAGCCCTGGCAGAAGCGTGGACATTACCCAGCATGCCTTTAGTATAGTTCATGACTGGGCTCGGTGAAGGTATATCACCCTGTCTGGGGGCCATATTGAGCATGAAGAACAGGTAAGAGAGTTAGTGGAAACAGCTAACTTTCTCAGTGAAGCAGCAATAATGAAGATTAGAGCTCACAGGAAAGTAGAAACCCCACACCAACAGGGTAGTTGGTGAGCATGGGTGAGCATATTTACTGAAACAGTACAGACATTTGAGGAGGATGCAGTGGCAGTAGCTACAGAAGCGAGAAAGGAAAGTTTAAAGACATTTCCAGAGACAGTCCCATAGCAGGAGAAACAGGAATGGGAAAAGGGTGGGGCAGTAATAGGACATAGGATGATCCAGCAGTGCCACTGTATAAGACAAACATTATTAAAAACATATCATGGGCTGGCCCATATTGAGCAGGATAAAATGTAATATTGGATGATCAACTACAGGGGTGTTCTGGAACAAGAAGATTTTGTCGAAGGGGTGTAGTCTGTACACGGTGTGAGCCAGGGAAAACAATCAGGATAAAATGGAGGCAGTAGCAGGGACCCAGGGGCCCATGGGAACAATTACAGATGGATTTTACATACACCCCCATCCCAATCCCAGGGAAGGAAATCCTGCTGGGTCTTAATAAACAGGTTTACTCAGTGGGCGGAAGCATTCCCCTGCAGATTCTGACCAAGGGACACAGGTTCTAGGAAACGAGGTTAAGCAGCTCTGTGGCCTATTTGGTACTGAGCAGAAATCTCATCTCACATACCACCCCCAGAGCTCAGGGACAGAAGATGGAATGAAGCAGACACTGAAAGCTAGTCTGTTAAGGCCCTGACAGAGACAGGCCGGGATGGATTAGTGTACTCACCACAATCCAAATGAAACTGACGTCAACCCCAGCAAAGGGAACTGAGCAATCCCACTTTGAATTTGGACTATGCAGTTGCCAGAGGGTATGGTAGATCCTCTATCCCCTTCACCGTCAGGACTGACCACCTGAAGGTGCTGGGTATTTGGTTCGGGGGGGCTGGGGCGTGCGCCAAGACCTGGGAGGAGCGGATCAGGAAGATGAGACAGAAACTAGGCAGATGGGGGCAACGGTCGCTCTCCATCGCGGGAAAAAACCTGGTCATCAGGTGTGAGGTCCTCTCAGTATTGCTATATGTGGCACAGGTCTGGCCTATCCCCAGGACCTGTGCCGCCGCAGTCACCCGGGCCATCTTCCAATTCATTTGGAGATCAAAGATGGACCGGGTCCGAAGAGACTCAATGTACAAAGACCGGTGCAATGGGGGAAAAAACACGCCCAATGCCACCCTCACCCTGATGGCCACCTTTGTGTGTGGCTGCATCAAGCTGTGCGTGGATCCCCGGTACGCAAACACCAAGTGTCACTACGTACTGAGGTTCTACCTGTCCCCGGTGTTGCGAAGGATGGGCCTGGCCTCGTTGCCGCGGAACGCTCCGAGTAGTTGGACCGTTCCGTATCACCTGTCCTTCGTGGAGAAATTTATGAGGAAAAACACCTTTGACCACAAGTCCATCAGGAAGTGGTCAGCACGTAGCGTCCTTGAGACCCTTCGGGAAAAGGAGAGGGCGGATCCTGTCGAGCGGTTCCCTGAGCAGACTGTCAAAGCCATTTGGCAGAATGCCTCATCGCCAGAACTTTCCAACAAGCACCAAGACGTGGCTTGGCTGGTGGTGAGAAGGGCTCTGCCTGTGAGATCCTTTATGCACGCCCGGACTCTCTGCCGCACCGCACGCTGCCCTCGAAGTGGCTGCGGGGGGGACGAGACTGTCACACACCTCCTTCTGGAATGTGCCTATGCAGAGGAAGTCTGGAGAGGAATGCAGTGGTGCTTGTCGAGGTTCGTCCCGAGCAGCGCCGTGACGCGGGACTCCGTGCTCTACGGCCTGTTCCCCGGGACTCACACCGAGACGAACATTAACTGCGCCTGGAGGATCATCAACTTGGTGAAGGACGCTCTCTGGGCGGTCCGAAACCTGTTGATCTTCCAGCTGAAGGAGTTGACCCCGACCGAGTGTTGCAGACTGGCACATTCCAAGGTCCAAGACTACGTGTTGAGGGACGCGCTGAAGCTTGGGGCAGCTGCCGCCAAGGCGCGGTGGGGAAAGACCACCGTGTAAGATCGGCCTGCCGAAAGAAGAACAGGGGGCCCATACAGACGTTTTTTTTGGGCTCTGCTGATGCCTCAGCCAAATATATGTATATATACAAGATTGAAAAAATGCACAGGATTGTAAAGGACAAGAATAAAGTCGAATCTGTGTTTGTAAATATGGACATATGTATGGCATGATCCAATGTACAGACCATCAAATCATTTATGAATAAAGTATATTTTTTTGAAATAAAAAAAAAGTGGGAGGGCAGGAGATGTACAATGGCAAGGATAGGGTGAAACAATTAGTGAAAGAACTGACAAAGCAACTGCATGAGCTGAGAGGGGAAGTTGCAGACGGACAGAGAATCAGAGACTGGGAAAGGGAGCTCATAAACATCCGAGCTGACAGCCCGAACCCAGGAGATCGGGTCAGGGGGGAAATATTAGTGGAACGTATGAAAGAAACACATCCAAATGCTGGACTTGGCTGGGGGAGCCACAGAATTCCAGAGAGGGAACTCTTCCATCCTGCATTAGTAAGGAGCTCTGAATAAACATTGGTCGTGCTGCTCAGCACAGAACTCAAGGCTCCTCTTTGATATTTCTCCCACCAACAGTTGTGCAGAGGTATGTTGGTGGCTGGAGGTCTGTGACCAATGCCTCTGTTCCACAAGGGTCAGAGCTGGGACATCTGTCCTTTGTAACACGTAGAAGTGATTAGCCTGAAAATGTAAACAATTTAATTAGCAAGTTTGTAGATGGCACAAAGTGAAGAAGTCGTGAATCGTGAAGAATGTTGTCAAAGGAAACATCAAGGACGAGATCAGTTGGAAGGTTATGCGGAGAAATTGCAGATAGATTTTAATTCAGACAAGTGTGACGTGATGCGTTTTGGGCGGCTCATTGTAAGAGGAATGTATACACTAAAAGGAAGTGCCCTGAGCAGCACTGATATACAGAGGGATCTTCAGGTGCAAGTTCACAGCTCCCTGAATGTGGTGAAGGAGGTGGATGGCAGGTTCGCCTTCTTCTGTCAGGGGAGTGAATATAAAACTGTCATTAGGCCACCTTTGGGGGACTGTGGGCTGTGTTGGGCACCGCATTATAAGGAGGATGTGGAGGCTTTGGAGAGGGTGGAAATGGGTTTACCAGGATGTTGACTGGATTGGGAGAGGTTGGAAAATCTTGGATTGTTGTCTTTGGAAAGTCAGTGGCTGTGGAGTGATCCGAGAGGCACAAATAGAGTGAATACTCTGAATCGTTTTCCAAGTGGAAATTACCAATTCCACAGGCCATAGATTTAAGGGGAGAGGGGGCAAGTTTAAAGGAAATGAAAACTGAAAGAACAGCAGATGTTGTAAACCAGAAAGAAAAACAGAAGTTTCTGAAAAAGCTCAGCAGTTCGAGCAGCATCTGTGAAGAGAAATTAGTTAACATTTCTGAGCAAGGGGGACCGGACCCGAAACTTTAACGGATTTTTCTTCACAGATGCTGCATGACCTGCTGAGCATTTCCAACAGCATCTGTGCAAGTTAAAAAGGAGTTGTGTCAGACAAGTTTCTTATGTAGGAGGTGGTCAGTGACAAGAAAGTACTTGCCTGAGAGATGGTAAAAGCAGAAACAATCACAATGTTTAAGAGGCATTTGGACAGACAGATAAGCGGACATGGGGTGGCAGGGATATGGATCATGTACAGGCAGATGGAATCAGTTTGGAATGGCATCATGATCCACACAGACATGGTGGGCCGATTATTCCGGTGCTGTACTGTTCTGTTTTCCAGGGGGGAGAATGTGTGGAGCGAGAGATAATATTTTGAGTATAATATGTCTCTTCTTTAGAACACACAGTAAGTTGATGCATTTTGAGAGAAGCAATGTAGAAAGGGAATATATATTTGAATGGCACAGACATAGAGAGCAGGACAGCAGGAATGCGGGACAATGTGTACAAATCCTTAAAGGAGAGAGAACATAAAGTATTTTGAGTAAACGTATAGGATGCTGGGCTTCATTAATAGAGGGAATGATAACATACTCATGGAAACGATGCAGACCGTTGACAAAGTTCTAGTTAGGTCACAGTCAATCATTGCATCCAATTGTGGCCACCAGATTCCTGGTTCAGGATGAGGAAGTTAAAATACCACAGAGGGGCCTGTTCCATACTTTGCTTCTCTTTCAGGATGCATTGGCGACTCAAGGGTTAAACATTCTCCTGCCAAAGGTCTTACTGCCGTATTGTAAGAATACAAGGCCTGTACTCTTCCAATACAGATTGAACACCTCAGTAGGGGTGAGGCGGACTGTACCTTCGAAACAGAACCTCTTGGAGCCACACATGTGGATTCCACCATAACACCAGATAGAGCAATTTGCCCTTTCCAGACAAGACGGAGAGCCCTGGGCACAACCCTGTTAAACTGCCTCCTGCTCCCATTGTCTTACTTCCCCTCCATATTAGCATAGGTAAGTGAATCCCCCATTTACTGAAAGAAGAACCTTTCTGCCTTAATCTCTTCCTGTCAACACATAATCATGAACAATACGATAATCAGTTTCTGTAATCCATCACACATTATCACAGGACATTGGCATTCATCAAGCTTTGTTAATTCATAATTACCAGCTTTAAAATAGGTAATGGCAATCGCCCATGTGACTGATATGCCTTTGTCTAATTCTTATTAAATATACTGTCTCTGTGGGTAAGGCAGAGATTCGTGAAAATGACTCTGTACAAATAGACACTCGGCTACTTTAGAGATTCTTTGAAACTCTTGCCAGCTGTCCGATAATAAAGCTACTGCTGTTGTATAGAAAACTTGTGTCGTCTGGATTTGTGGAACAAAACAGACATTAACAAGGAAGGATAGAAGTGATCTTCAGGGTGTGGAGTACAGACTTACTGGAGTGGTTCACTGATGAAGAAAATGCAGTCACTGGATTGATTTGAAGAGATTACTATTTTATTTGAAGTGACGAAGTAGAAAATATTTTTGATGAAGCTGTATAAGATTATAACAGACCTAGATATAGCAGACAAAAATATCTGTATTCGATAGGTGATAGCACAAGAATTAAGACCAGATGTGAGGTTTTGAGACCGTGGGAGATGAGTAAGTGTTTCTGCTGACTGTATTGGCTGGAAATATGCAGAACATGCTGCCTATTATGGTGGTGCAAGCAGAGAAGATGAATGATTGATAAAAAAAATATCAGATCTGAGGGAAATAAAATCGCAGAGTTTGGGGGATGGATGGAGAATGAGAATATTGGATTCTACTACAGAGAGCCAGCTTGGATTTGATGGGCCTCTTTCTGTGCTATAATGCATTTTATTTGGACTTGCTTAACTTGCTCTGGTCACCGATTAAGTTGTCATTTCTGTAAATCTGCTCAGTGTTCCGACTCA
Source organism: Chiloscyllium punctatum (assembly GCF_047496795.1). NCBI lineage: Eukaryota > Metazoa > Chordata > Chondrichthyes > Orectolobiformes > Hemiscylliidae > Chiloscyllium > Chiloscyllium punctatum. The sequence continues at coordinate 1,998,063 of NC_092751.1, forward strand.
GACCAATACAGGCTGTCCCTCCGCAGCAGGAGATAATGTTTACTGCTTTATACTGGGTTCTTTTGGGGGGTGCGGGGTGGGGTGGTGGGGGGGAGGGGGGGGGGGAGGGAGTCTAACAGTGTGTGTAACAGTCTGCCAGCATTTATCTGAAATGGCAAAACACCAGTGCAGGCACACTAGGGACAGACCCTGGAAATGTGAGGAATACAGGAAGGGAATTCTTTACCCATCCCACCTGGAAACTGGCCAAACCAGTCAGATTGGGGAGAAGCTGTTCACCTGATGTGTGTGTGTTGGGGGGGGGGGGTGTAGGGTGTGGGGGGTAGGGATTCACTCAGGCATCCATTCTGCTGAGACACCAGTGAATTTACTCATAACCATAAGTTGAAGGATTTTTTTCTCTTGTTCACACCATGTAATGAACAATGGTTTTGGCAGCTCATAAAGTTTTGCATATAGAGAACTTACTTTTGGTAATGTTCACAACATTGTTGAATATGTACAGATTCACACTGGGTACAGATTTTTATTTTCCTTTATTCATTCACAGGATGAGGGTGTCGCTGGCCCGGCAGCATTTACTGCCCATCCCTAATTACCCAGAGGGCAGGTAAGAGTCAACCACATTGCTGTGGGTCTGAAGTCACAATGTAGGCCAGACCAGGTAAGGATGGCAGCTTCCTTCCTGAAAGAGCATTAGTGAACCAGATAGGTTTTTTCTGACAATGATTAATGGTCATCATTAGACTCTGAATTCACAAGTTTTTTTTATTGAATTCAAATTGCCCCAAGTGCCGCAGCAGGCTTTGAACCCAGGTCTTCAGAACGTCATCTGGGGCTTTGGATTAACTGTCTAGTGACAATACCACTCGGACAATACTTCCCCACATCACTGTCCATCTGCACAGAGTGAACAGCAGTTTTCTGGTTGATCAGAACAGGGTAATCACACCTACGTTTGCTGAATAATTGCAGGAGTTGGATGTTGATGGGCTATTGACACCCATCTCTGAACCATGTATTCTGGGGTTTGTTTCTATTGTCTTGTTATCTTTTGGGGATAAAAACAGTTTCAATTAACTTTCTATTAAATGCATGGCAATCAAGTCAATCCCATAACTCTCAGACAGATTAGTTTCTGTAGAAGGACTCTCCATCTCCCCGAACTCCTCCATCCTCACCTCCAACAGTACAATAATCTCACAGAGTTTCTTTGTGATGATGAATGAGACAATCTGATCAGCTGCTTCTTTCCCTACTCCTATGTCAAGTTGGCTCTTAATCTCCCCTTACTGCAGTTGTGATCCTGCCTCATTGTACAGTGATGCTCGCATTTCATTTCTTGGCCTATCAGTGTTCATGATACTGCATGTAGCTTCTTACATATACGGCTTACAGTGCAAGAGTTTAGCTCTTTCCTTCCACCAACAGCAGTAGAATTGTACTCCAACAATACTTACAGAATCACGGCCCAGCATATTCCCCAACTTGCCTCTTACCATCAAACCAGAGGATCAATCCTCGTTCAACTGAGAGAATTCAGGAGGGCATGCCAGTAACAGCAGCATGAATACCTAAAAATGAGGTGTTAACCTGATGAAGTTACCAAAGAGGACTACTTGTGTTCCAAACAGCATAAGCAGCAAGTGATAGACAGAGCAAAGCAATCCGGGAAACAACAGAACAGATCTAAGATCTGCAGTCCAGCCACATCCAGTTGTGAATGAAGTCAGAGCACAGCTGGAGTTCTGAGGACAGTTCTCTTCAAGATATTAACCAACAAGAATGTCAGACTGGATTAATTATCATAAAACTCAAGTCCGTTTGATATTCATATATTTACAATCAGTGTTCAATTCACCAAATGTAGCTGAAGGAAAAGATAATCTTCAAGTGATTGTAACAGTGGAGACATCTGAATACTTGATCAGCAAATTAAAGCCTGTTGTGTTTAGATAGTAATAATTTTAAAGAGATTTTAAAAAGTAAGGTGGCTTGAATATAATGGAAGAAGTTGATTGGTAGGGAACTGATAATCTTGTTTTAATCTGAAGTTAATTTAGGATTAGTTAACAAATAAACACATGGTAGGGAATCCCAGCCCTATGGAGTGCACATCCAGTTCCATTTGGGAAAACCAGGACACTTCTTGTCTGAGCGACAACCACAAGAACACGGAGGTGACACGGGAAATGTCAGGAACACTCGTTTGACTGCGGTTAAAGTACTGCACACACTTCTGATCCCCTTATTCCAGGGTTGATGTGATCACACCAGAGAGGGTACAGAGGAGATTGATCAGAATGTTTCTACAATTGGAAAATTTCTGCTTTGGGGAAAGGTTGGATAGGCTGGGGATGATTTCTGAGGAGGATGAGCTGAGATTTAATTGAAGTGATAAAATGCTGAGGAATCCAGATCGAGTGGATAGGAAGGAGCTATTCATTAACTGAGAGGTCAGAAACTGAAGGATTTAGATTGAAACTAATTCTCAGAAAGAATGGGAGGGGAGAATTCATTTCACTCCGAGATGGTGGGGAGCAGGATCTCATTGATGGGGTGGCAGAGGCAGGAACCAGCATCACATTAGAATAAAAGGACATGGATGTAACTGAGATGCTGGAACATGCAGGGCTGCGGACTAAAGTCTGCAGAATGGGATCATTGTGATTGATTTAACATTTCTCCAGAATATTAAACTCAAGTCCAATTTGAGAATTTATGAACATCATCCGACCTGAATTCCAAATGTCAGAATAAATTTATCAGAAAGTTACAGCACAGATCGAGGTCACTTGGCCTATCCTGCATGTGTTGGCTGAAATAGAATGACCCAGGCTTTACAGCGTTCTGTACTCACCAATGAGAACAACAATTTCAGACTGCGTACTCTGCCCTCTATGTTGTTATAATCTGTTTTTTCAATGTATTTCTTTGACACCTGCTCACCTTGTTTCCTGGTTTCTTTCCCAGCCCCAACTACCATTTCTGCAATTTAATCTCTCCTGCCTTCCCCCGTGTGACAGACTGTTTTTGTCCTTGTCTCACTCCCACATTGCTCACAACTTGTTACATTTCTGATGGTTCGCAGACCTCTGTGACTGCACTGCGCCCCCTGGGTCAGTGGCACGAGTTTTGAATTCTCTTCCTCATGAGATAATCGGAAATCTTTCTGGCTGCAGTTTCCCCCAGATTTTATTTTGAAAAAAAAAGAGGATTTGTGTCAGAGCCAAGTATTTGTGAGCTTCATCCAAAATCCTGAACACTTAAACATAATATGTGACCCTCCCACAGATGTGCAGGTTTGATGGATTGGCCGTGCTAACATGACCTGTAGTGTGTAGGTTAGATGGGTTGGGTTAGCCATGGTAAATGTGGGGTTACGGAGGTAGGGTGGGACAGCAAGTCATTGCAGACTCGATGGACCAAATAGTTTCTTTGTGTGCCTAAAGGATTCTCTAATTCTAAATAGTTGTGATTGTTGTCACATTTTCCTAAGTCCAGGTTCATTCAACTCAGGTACACATGCTGCCTTTTGTGTTTCTGTGGGTGCTCACTCAATCCTTTCCTTCTGTTTTACATCAATTTCACACTGTATGTGAGGGTGGAAATGAATGTGTAAATATAAACACTCCAACCGAAACCCCTCACAAGTCAGGAACTGTTTCTGCTACGAGCATCACTCACAACAGGAAAATAAAGGTTCAGTCACACATCTGACAGAAACACAGAAGTTATAATCACCAGGAAAGGCTTAACAGCTTAAAACTCTTTTCCTAAGAAAAGATGAGGCTGAGAGACAACTTGGTACAAGTAGGAAACTTTGTGTCTGTGTTTTCAGAGATTTGTGGTTGAAATCATTGGGTTAAAGAATGATCATTGCCCCAGGTTATCAAAGGTGCTATCTAAATGTGCGTCTTTCTTTCTGCCTATCTGTCTGAGTCAAGAATCAGATGGATATGTCATTGTCTGAGTGTTTTCCCAAATCCATGATTGAATCTGCCTCCTCCCACAATCTCAGGTGCCAGCTGCCTCTAGTCCACCCACATGGGCATGTTGAAGAGCATGACAGGAGAATGGATTGAAACCGAGAGTTCAATGCCAGAATGAAATAGGAAGAAGGAAATAAACAGGATTTTTGGATCCCAGGGGATACATGCTCCAGGATTAGTCCTTGTGAGCATTCCTGCAGTAACACGAGACAGCATCCCATGATGAGAGTTAAATCCGGGTGGCAGTGGAGGGAACCACTGAACATGAGCAGGTTTAGTTCAATCACAGGAGGTTTGTTCAGTCAGTAACAGTGTGTTAGACATGGAGGTGAAGTGAGCAGTGAGGGGAAATGTTACCACAAGCTGCAGATGGATCACTTTCATTGGAACAGGAGGAAGCCATTCAGCCCTTCAACCCTGCTCTGCCATTCAATAGATCATGGCTGATTTGTGGCCTAAGTTGCAATTTTCAAAAACATCCAAACTCATCAATAAACTCCTCTGCACCAGACAAGATCAATATTCAAAAATGAAACATCTGCAAATGCTTGGAAATCAGGAACAAAAACAGGAATTGTTGGAAAAAATCAGATCTGGCAGCATCTGTGGAGAGTGAACCTTTGGGTCCAGCGACCGGTCAAGTGACCACCTGCAGCTGACCATTTTGCCTTTTCTGTAACACTCTCTGGAACAGGTTCTGGTGCGAGAGGAATGAGACTGTCAATAGCAACTGAGAAAACAGGAGGATGTGCTCAATCAGAATAAAACCCATTTTGGTCTTTCACCTTTAATTCAACTGTAAATATTATTCATTATCATTTCAGAAATAAGATAATAGGCCAGAAATCAACTCCTCATGTCATTGGGTCTGAGAAACTGTTAATTCTGACCTGATCCAGCCTACATGTGAATCTCGACACTAAGTAACGTGGTTGACTCTGAACCATCTCTTGAGCCGTTAGAATGGATGACAAATGCTGCCCCAGCAAGTGATGCCGTGATCCCACGAACAAACAAAACAAATCCAATCGCTGTGGTTACTTGTGAACTCGCTGGTGTTATTGGAAGAGGATGAATGGGAAGGTTTATGGGGTGAAGGGAGTAGAATGGTATTCAGTGAGGTGATCTTTTGGAAAACTGATGAACCAATCAGCCTCCTTTTGCGCAGTAACAATTCAGTGAATATTTCATTCTGAGCCCTCTAAGGAAATACAGAGCAGGGTTTGTAAAGCGGTCAGATTGAATGAGTGTCTCGGTGAACACAAGTGAGACACAGGTACAGAGAGGTTTTGGGATAGATTAAATTATATTTTAAACATTTGTATAGTCATCAACTTTACAGCAGTTAAAACTGGGAGTGGAATTAGAGCAGCAAATAAATCTTTTACATTTATGCAGCTAAAGGGGATGCTGGGTTAAGATACCATAGTTAGTGCTTATTTTATTCCAGGCACACCAGCCTAGGAGCACATCCCTCCTGTATCTATCCTCTCGAGCTCTTGAAGATTTTTGTTCCTTTGAAGTGTTTCATGTTTCGATACTCCAGAGAAGACAGCTTCAAGATCCTCAATCTCTCCTGCCAGGGCAATGCTGCTGTTAGAATTCAATTCACTGGTGCATGTTCCTGGCTGCTTCATGGACTGGAAGTGACAATTGAGACTGAAAGGTTACTGTATACAATATCTCCAATGGTATTGCCAGATGTGAGTGGTTTTAGGAAAATGACCTTGACTTACGGGCAGTGTGTGTCAGAGCACTTCCTGTTGTGGGGCATCGTGTTTAGATTCAATCTATTGATAACTATTCGAACTGACTTGCACTGGCTCCGTCAAAGTGGTCAGAGCATTATGGCTGTCATCGAAGCTGGTAACAAACTTCCCATGGGTTAAAAATCGTAAATAATAGAGTAGGTACGAGGTCTGATGGCACTGTTGGAGTATTGATGTTATTGTTAATCACATTAACTCGGCTGGAGTTGACTGAATTTATATTGTCTCTTTCTGAATCTCAGGATGTCTCTCTGGGCAGTAAGTCTCCACAAACAGCAACGTGACAGTGAGCAGGGATCATCTGTTTTGATTTAAATTGGGATTATAGCACTGCTGCTTCACAGCACCAGGTACAAGGTTGGAGTCCAGCCTTGGTCAACAGCCTGTGTGGAGTTCCCATATTCTCCCCAGGATAGTGTGGACCCCCTCCAGGTGCTCTGGTTTCCTCCCACAGTTCAAAGATTTGTGTGTTAGGTGGATCAGTTGTGCTAAATTGTCTACAGTGTCCAGGATTGTGCAGACTCGGTGGATCAGCAATGGGAAATGCAGTGTTACAGGGATGGAGTGCTCCAGGTGGGATACTCTTTGGATGGTTGGTGGGGTTTCATGGGCCAATGCTCTCCTGCCACACTTTTGGGATTCTATTCTATGATTGAGTATAAAGGCTACACAGCAGGGTGTCCTTGGAGAAGGAGCATGTGGTTTGTCTCAATGTTCGCGATGCCTTTAGATAGAGGTGGGCATCGCAGTTGGTACAGTGCTTTATTTCCACTGCTGCTCCCTCTCCCCCAACTCTACTTTGATTTGGTCCCTTCCCACTCTGTCATTTGTAATAGTTTGCTTTGCCCTAATGGGCTTTGTTTGTAAATATTCTATTGGTTTCATGGGTTGCTTACTGCTGGTAACAAAATATATTAACAAAACCCAAAATGGTGTAATGAGTATTTTGATGGTGGGAAGGTTGCTCAGTTGTGTGTGATAACATGTCTGGGTAGGAGAAATGGGGGGGAAAAGAACACTTCATAGCTCAAAGAAGAAGAACTGAAAAGCAGTTAAATCAAACCAAAGGTTCAGACAGAGAGGGAATATTTCCCTGGAGTTTGAGTAACTGGAAAGTGATGGTGTCCGGGAATAGACAGGATTTTGTTTTACAGGGCGTTTGAATTTTTTTAAAAAACTGTTATATTCAGATAGTTTCATTTCTTTTCTTTCAGTTTTATTTATTGTGGAATAAATACCTACAATATTTTAGAACCAAATTCACTAACCTTCTGTTAAATAAAATCCATCAAACCATCCCTCAATGAAAACTGATGTGGAGGTGCAATCTCCTGGAGAATCCCTGTCCACTTCTTCCTACCCGGGCTCCATGGTTATATACATACCTGGGAGATAGCAGCAGGAGGCCATTCGGCCTTTCAATCCTGCCTCACCATTCAATGGGAGACAGCTGACCAACCAGCTCAGTCTCCTGTTCCTGCTGCGTTCCAATCCCCTTTCGTGACTTTACCTCAAAGAACTATATCTAAGTCCTCCTTTGGTTTCACTGCCTTTTGCTCGAGTGATGTTGCTGTGTTACTGTGTGGGTGTAGGCAGGGGTAATATGATGGTGCTGCCTACTGGAGGATGTATTCAGTATCCCTCATCATCCTGCAGTAACATCAATTGGGTTTCAGCAACTGGAGATAGAACCCGTTTCCAGGATATGGGCATCACTGGCTCAGCCAGCATTTATTCCCCATCTCTAGTTACCCTTGAGAAGATGGTAGTGAGCTGCTGTCTTGAACCATTCACAGTCCATTTGGCGCAGATAGACTGACAATGCTGGGAGGGAGAGTGTTGCAGGATTTTGGCTAAGTGATTCTCGATCTTTGGTTCATCAAATGCTGGTTAACTCAATCACAATCTGCACATGATTTTGAGATTTCGGTCTGCAAATCTTCACCATCTAGCACCCTGAATAAATGAATATGTACAGATTAGAAATTCAGAACAGACAGTCCTGGTTTTGCTGGAATATCTTTTTCCCCTTTTTTCCCCCAAAGCTGTAACCCTCCAGCCCACTTACTCTCTCTCACCATTCTGACTCTGCTACCCCTAATGTACACCCTCCCCATTCTCATGGAGTTGTTGATAAACAGGTCTATGCCACCACTTCCCGTCCCTGGTTAGACTCTGCACCCTTTCTGGGTTGATTTCCTTTCCCTTCAGTTGCTGCAAGTCAATAATGTAACAGCAGAATGAAACAAAAGGAAACAGAAAGGGAGGTGGCAGATCTTGGACAGAAGAGGAACCTTCAGTTTGGGAGAATGGGTCACATCCTTTTTTGTTTCTCATTGGTCGATTCCAGTGTTATGACAAGTTGGGAATGGAACTTTGTCCCATGTGGGCGTGGTGACACTTTGACCCTCTAACAGATCAATACTACATGCAAATACGTTCCTCCTCCAGACAATCACAGTGTGAAATACTTCCCAGGAGTTACCACAAAGCACACGCTCCAAAACCCACCCACATTCTGTACATGAGCAGTGCCAGGTTTCCCCACAGATGTGCGGTCCCTGCCTCGGAATTTGGGAGTTGCAGTCCTCATGCAGCCACTGGAGACCAGTCTCTGGAACGTGAATGAAAAATGTGTGGGGGGAGGATGTTGTGTATCGGATCCCCATTCAGACACACGGGACATGTGGGCCGTCACTGGGATTTACTGAGACATCCGCTTAGACAACCTGATTTCTGACGTAAGGAACATAGATTCAGCCAATTGGGGGATAGGGAGGTTAATAAGGCGCAGTAGGTTTTAGCAGAGGTGGCTCAGTGGCGAGTACTGCTGCCTCACAGCGTCAGGGACCTTAGGCGACTGTGTGGAGTTTACACATTCTCTGCAACCATGCAGATAAAATGTTGATATCACTGGCACTGCAATCACATGATCAGTCCTCAGGAAGTAACTGAATGAAAATGAACGTAACCTTATTGTAAAGCCCTGATTTCATTGGAGTGACACTCAATCAGCAAAGTCTTACTTTTCTGAGATTTTAGACAAAACTGTGAAAACATAATAAATGTTGATGTTATGAACAGTACAAGGTCATCCATGGTTTTGGAAGGTATTAGCAAGGGCAGAGTTTATTTGTCATTCTCAAAAGCTCTGGGGAAGCTGTCATCGTTCAGTGAGGAAATTACCAGGACAGAATTTCCTCCGACTCCCATTGACCCCTGTTTACTCAGAGTCCGTGATGCCACATGAATCAAATACTACTTTGATGCAAAGGAAGTTACTCTGATCTCACCTCAAAAGAGGTAAACGGTTAAAATAATAAAAAGCAAAAGTGCAAAACACGGCTTGTTTGAACAATGTGCTCACTGTACTCACAATGCTTATGGGAAAACTGATGCATGGACTTCTGATTTTGAGGAAAGGTTCATCCTATTTGTGATGAGGCTGTTTGGCTGTGCACTGTGACACAGAGACAGAAAGACACTCCACTCTGGACCATGGGGAACAAAACCATCCTGTTCACGGTGCATCAGACAGTGACAGACACACACTGTTGTCTGTTCCGATTGAACATTGATCATCCCAATCTCAACATTCACTGATGATCAATAGCAGAACCGAAGCCAGCGGCTCCCATCATCCCAGTTGGAAAGCAAAAAGGGAATGCGATGGTCAGATGCAGTGGGAGTAACTGGGGAATTGGTGTAACTTACAGTGGTTGTGGCAGAAGGAGGGAGTAAAAGGAAATCATCAGTGGAAGAGCATGTAACAGCAGAGGGGGTAGTGCAAGGGAAGTAGGAGTGTGAGGAAAGAGTAGGACGAAGGAGGAAGAATGACAGATGAAGTTTTAGTGACAAGGAAAAACTTGTTTTGGGGGAAGCGGGATTGGGTGCGAAAACATAACAGTTCAGGAAAATCGAGATCAGGTTTCCATTCAAAATTAAGAAAAGATTTCATGTTCTTTCTTTTCTCTCACTTGATTCTTGTTAAGATGATACATGTACTCTATCTTTCTGTATCAAGTGCAGAGGATTATTTTTTCTTGTCTTGTGTGGTGTTTCAACATTTTTGATTTTTCTTAACAGTATGTATTTGCTTCCAATTCATGGTAGAGATGAGAATATGATTTGACCTCCTTCAAATTGTCCATAACATAGAATTTAATTGAGTATTTATCCTCATAACACTAGCGGATTTAAACAAACAATGAATTAGTCTGTGTCCATCCTGCAGATGAAAAATGTCTCCAGCTCTGGCTATTGCAGTGCCTCCAAAAGGTTAATGTTCCTGTGTAAGATGCCAAACCCTAGTTCATCCTAAATTATTTACAAGCTTTATGAATAAAACATGTGAAGTGTAAAAGATGAATACAACTCGGTGTCAAAAATGTTATTTCTGGCTTCCTCATAATTGTTGTTAACCAAATAACTCTGTAAATTGACCAAAATAAGAAAAAACAGAGACTGGAATTCTCAAATCTTCCTCTGAATAACATCTGGGAAGATGGGCGGGGGGGGGGGGGGTGGTGGTGCAGTGGATGACACAAAGCTGAGCTGAGTGGCTCACAATCAAGAGAGTATAAATAGATTATTCAAATAGCCAGATCAATGGCCGACGAAATTTAACACTTACAAATGTGGGATCATGCACGTCAGAAGTAATAAGACAAGTGAGTACACAATTTATGAATGGGGAGGGCTAAATTTGCTCGTTTTTTCTTTGCAGCAGGGAAGGTTGAGGAGGGAACCTGCTACAGGTATACTGGAGTATAGGGGTATGGAGAAGATGATTAAACAGAAGCTGTTTCTCTTAGTGAAACGGTCAAAACAAAGGAACGCATTTTTAAAATGAAAGGCAGCGATTTGAGAGAGGATTTGTGGAATGTGTTTCGCACTGAGAGGGTGGTATGAATCTGGAATGCATTGTCCAGGAGGGTCCTTGAGGGAGGTATCCTCACAAACGTTTACAAAGCCTTTGGATGTGCACTTGCTGGCACAGACGTGATAGGCCTTTAATTCGTTTCACGATTCTATGCGTTGGCAGCCATGAATGCTCTGATATATTCTGAAGCAATAAGCAATGGCAGTTGCTGGTTTGTTCCTTTGACTGGACTCAGTAAGTGGCGAGATCACAAACCAGAATCATCTCATGGAGTTTCAGCCCTTTCTTCACCTACAGCATCCAAGCCATTTCTGGGAACATCCAGGGTAATTCACATGCTCAGTGCCAGCATTGTCTAACAACAGCACGAGCATTTTTCCAGCTATTTACCACCATTATTACAGCTACAGCAATGTCATGGACACAGATTGTCCTTCAATATAATGCAGACTTCGAGCTATGAGGGTGCTATTTCTCTGAAGCATAATAAAATTACTTCCCAGATATTCGCTTTGATAAAAAGCAAGTTTTCCTGTGTTTTGCTGTCAGTTGTTTATCATAGAATTCCCAACTCCACTCCACCCCTTCAATATTTACCCTTTAATATTTTCTTGTGCATTGTCTTCCTGATCTCTCACACCTCAATCCCTCACACCCCCACATTCTCCATCCTCATTTCTGAATCCCTGATAAACCTGAGCCTCATCTCTATCATTTATTCCAACTTCCATCTCACAATGTGAACTGATATGATTCCTTCCCTCAGCATGGTCATTAGACTGGCCATGCCTGATGTGCTATTCATCTCGACCTTCTACTCAGTTTCTAACCCGCTGCTTTGGTTACCAAACTCCTGGTTTATTAGTTTAAATCCATTCGACGTGCACTAGCAAAGCTCCCCAAAAGGATGTTGTTGCTCCTCCAGTTAAGATGCATTCTGTCTTTTTTGTACAAGTCCCACCTGTCCTGGAAGAATTCCCAATAATCCAAAAATCTGAAACCATCAACCCTGAACTAGCTTTTTAACAACATGTAAAACTATACCAACGTCCTAATCCTTGCCTCTTTTCAATATGGCACGGGGAGTAATTCAGAGATTACAGAGGATTGTTCTGTCTCTCTCTCTCACACACACACACACACGCACTCACACACAATCAGACAGACTCCATACTACTTTGCAGAAGAATACCAATAACTTTATAAATAATCAGAATGATAACTGGAATGAAGGATTTAGTTAAAGAAAGGACGAGAGAAATTGCATTTCTTCTGGATGTCAGTTTGAGTTGGAGAGTTCATTTTCCGATGGTTCATCACTATCCTAGTGAACATTATCAGTGAGACTCCGGTGAAATGCTAGTTTTATGTCTTACTTGCTATTTAAGTGTTTAGGTTTCCTTGAATCAGTGATGTAATTTCCAATATTGGTGATTTCATGCCTGGTCCTTTTCCTCAGAGAGTGTTAGATGGAATCAAAATCGATGTGTTTGTTGATAGAGTACCGGTTGGATTGCCATGCTTCTAGGAATTCTCGTGCGTGTCTTTCTTTGGCTGGTCCTAGATGGATGTGCAGACCCAGTCAAAATGATATACTTCCTCATCCCTATGTCAGGACCTAGTGATAGTGGGTCATGTCTTTTTTCTGGCTAGTTGTTGTTCATGCATCCAGGTGGCTCGTTTTCTGCCTGTTTTTCCGACGTAGTGTTTGTTACAGTACTTGCAAGGGTTATTCTTCCTGGAGCAGAACAGACAAAGATGTGAACTGATAAATTTTGAAGAAAGTTGCAGAGTAAAACAGGGAAACTCTGTTTCTGTTAGTTGGCATTACAGCATCAAGGAGTTCGAATTTCAAAATGGTCAGCAAAAGAGCTGGGACTGAGATACATAAATACTTCTTTATTGAGAGAGTTGTTCGGATTGGGATTAGACTGCCTGGGAGAGTTGTAGATGACGATTCAATAAAGAATTGGATATATATTTGTAAATTATGAATTTAATGGGCTACAGAGATAGGGCTGGCAAATGGAAGGTGTTTGGGAAACATTACTGGAGCTGGTGCACACACAGTGGCCAATGGCCTCCTCCTGTACTTTAAATGCTTGTCCTCTATCATGTGTCTGATGCAAAGAAAAATCAGTATCGGATTATTTCCCGTTTTAAGTGCTCGTAAATATCTGATTATTTGGTGCAGGATAAACATTTAAAATGCAAATATTGCAAGGTCAGTCTCATTATGTAGTCTATTTATTCCTCAGAACATGAATATTTGAAATGTTATGTTCTGATTACGAAAACAAATATCTCATTGCTTTGGCACAAATCTCTTTGAAAAGGTCTGACTTTTCCCTCACGCCAAAATATGTCCTTTTTTTTCACTGTCTACATTTCATATTAAGTAGCATTCTTTCTAAAAATCGGAAGTTTTCAAATTATTCTTCGCTAAAATTTGATAATGTAATCATTCACAGTGCATGTTGAATTATTGATATTTCTAAATTGCTGGCTATTAGCTGAAGCTCGTACATTTCACTGAGAAATTTAACTGATTAATTATACATAAACGTATATGAATGCTAATTCTATTTGATTGTCCAATCGTTTACTCTCTCTGAACATGTAATCAGTCAGAAGCCTACCATTTTCAAAATGTTGGAGTGGCAATGCATTGTTTTGAATCCTGACATTGAATGTATAATTCTGATCATAACAGTTACGTACCATGTTCTTTATTCTAAGTAAAATAAAATGTGCATTCTTTACTTTTGCGTTCCAAAAATTTGATAGGAGCTTATACTTTACTCCCATAAATATAGAATCGACCTAATTGTTTTCAGAGATTATAGTTCAGTTGAATAATCATACTTCATATCTCATTTTTGCCCAATTCACGAAACATAGCTAACAGTTGATTATTGTTCGGGTCAGCAAACTCAACACCATGCAATGAGCAACGCTAAAAATGGCTTCCAAAAGGTTTTGAATCATTTACAGTGTTACTGGAATTCACAGTTGCATGTGATGCTGAGCGACACACTGACCTGCTCCTAAATCTGTGCCAAGAGTTTCTAACCTGGGTCAGGGCAGTCAGTCAAACATTTCTTCACAACAATTAATTTGGAATCCACCCTGGGAAAGGTGGGAGCTCGCTAACAGACTATCACTGGTCTCAGTGTAGCTACAAATAATGTCCAAATCAATGGCTGACCAGCAACCAGGTTTTAAAAAACCATCTTCAGTCAGAGCCTGGCCCGGTGGGCAGATGTGTCGCCATGCAGTGTCAGAATCACACCGCACAACGTACTGATGGGGCTGACACCTGGCCTACCTCCCAGACTCCATACATCTGCACCCTGGACCGGATGCTGGGAAAAGACGTTAAAAAGTTGACAGTCTGATGCACTATCTTGAGTCTCACAAAGAAACCTCTGAAACCATACCCAATAAATGTCACCTTCATTATCACCAGTATCAAAATGAAATTTTACATCTCTGTGGATGGCCAGAGATTAATACACGGTTCACCAAACAGAATATATCTGAAGACAACAGCAGCAAACGGCTGGCCAAGAAGCACGTTAATAACTGAACTTAGCGGATTCTGTTTGGTGTGTGGTGACATACACATATTGTACTGGCACTCAGGTGACTGTAACAATGCACAACGTAAATGTAAATTTTGACCTAACTCCTCGTCAAAGCTTCCTGATCTCACACACATCACTCCCTCACACACTCAAGAATTGATGAGCACCTACAAGCTTGTTGAAACAGGAATCATAGTACGGGCCCTTCAGCCCTTGACGTCCTGCCGACATTTTATCCTGTTCTAAGATCAGACTAACCTACATACCTGTCATTATACGATCATTCATGTGCCTATCCACACACCCACAAGCTCTGCGTAAAGAACCTACCTCGGACATCTCCCATAAATATTCCTCCAATTACCTTACAATCGTGCCCACTCATCATAGCCATTTCCGTCCTGGGTGAAAGCTTCTGGCTATCCACTCTATCTATGCCTCTAATCATCTTGTCCACCTCTATCAAGTCATGTTCCATTCTTTTTCGTTCCAACGAGAAAAAACCTAGTTCCCTGAATTTTCTTTGCAAGACCTGCCCTCCAGTCCAAGCAGCGTCCTGATAAATTTCCTCAGTACACTCACCAATGCTTCCATATCTTTCATATAATGAGGCGACCATACGGAACGCAACATTCTAAGTGTGATCTCACCAGGGTTCCATAGAGCTGCAGCACAACCTCACTGCTTAAACTCAACCCCCATGCTAATGAAAACATCATCCGGCTTCTTAACAACTTTCTCAACCTGGGTGGCAACTTCTTGGGAGCTATGACATGGATCATCAGATCCCACTGTTACTCCACAATGTATGAATCCTACATTTAACCAAACTGAATCGCTTCACAACTTTCCAGGTTGAACTCCAACTGTCCCTTATCAGCCCAATTCAGCATCCTGTCAATGTCCTGTGCAAACTACAATAGCCCTCCACACTACCCACAATTCCACCATGCTTTGTTAAATTGAAAAACTTACTAATCCACCTACACTCTTCCTCATCGAAGTCATTTCTAAATATCACAAACAGCAGAGGCCCCAGAAACGATCCCAATGGAACACCAATGGTCACCGAGCACCAGACAGAATGCTTGCCACCTCCCTCTGTCTTCTATGGGTCAGTCAATTTTGCGTCCAGACAGACCACTTTCCCTGTATCCGATGCGTCCTTACTTTCTGTATGAACCTACCATGGGGAAATTTACCAAACGCCTGGTTAAAAACCATATACTCCACATTCACTACTCTCACTTCTTCAATGTGATTGATCCCATCCTCAAAGAATTCAGTAAGGTTTGTGAGGCATGACCTGCCCCTCACAAAGCCATGCCGACTATTTCTAACCAAACTATGATGTACAAGTAATCATAAATTCTGTCTCTCAGAATCCTCTCCCAAAACTTTGCCCAATGCTGATGTAAACTGACTGGTCTGTAATTCTCAGGATTATCCCTATTCCATTTCCTGAACAAGGGAGTGACATTTGCCACCCTCCAATCGTCTGGCACTACTCCAATGGAGAGTGAGGACGCAAAGATCATCTCCAAAGGTACAGTAATCTCTTTGCTCTCTTCCTGTAGTAAGCCAGGGTGGATCCCGTCTCGCCTCGGAGATTTATCTATCCCTATGTTTGTATTTCAATCAGTCTGTACTTCACCTCACCATGTCTACTCACTGTCCAACTATCTGATTGACTGCTTTCCATTTCAGGGCTCTATACAGTGCTGCTTTCCTGAACACATATGGTTCCCTATAACCTGTTAATCATGGAATGGAAAACATGGGAAGGCACCAATGCCTTCCTGATGAAAGGCTGATGCCCAAAGCTTTGACTCTCCTGCTCCTCAAATGGACCTGATATGTTGTGCTTTTCCAGCGCCACACATCTTGACTCTGATCACCAGCATCTGCAGGTCTCACTTTCTCCATTACAAAGGGCTGTCCCCTCTGCACACTGAGCAGGCAATTAATCAGCAGAAACTCACTGTATTTAGAGCTGACCGTTCATTTCTGGAAAGTTGCATTTGTTGAATACATTTACTGAAAACGAAATTACTATTCAACAAATATTCATTCAGTCCCAGAGTTACAGTTTTGGTTCATGAATTAGGCAGCTTGATAACGAGCAGTCAATGACTGAAGAACTCCGAAGTACAGAGTATTCTAGGTGATATATTCCAGGGTGGATGTGATTTCCCTTAATGTTGGGTATGTTATCGGACAGACACATGTGATAAGGGAACGCGGTGACACGTGGAATTGTGACATTTTTGCCATTATAGAGATGTGCTTGAGGGAGGTCAGGGCTGACAACTCAATATTCTGCGGTGCAAGAACTATAGGCAGCACAGGAGAGGGGTAAAGGAGGAGGTGGTGATGCATTATTAGTTATGGAGTCAGTTGCTGCAGTAAGAAGGGAATTAAATCGGAAAGAGAAGCTTAAAGCAGGTACAAATTGAGCAGGTCAATGGAGGCAACTACCATATGTGTAAGGCTAAACTTAAAACGGAAGTAGAAGCGTAAATATGAGGCGTGATAAAACATTTAGCGGTAGTATGAGCGGGTTGAGAGAGATAGGGAGTAGTATATGATTTGGGAGGGACTTAAAGATATAGGGAGGCGTGTAGGGTTTGGAGTGGATTAGAGGGATAGGGAGGCGTGCAGGGTTTGGGAGAGTTATGGAGTAGTATAGGGTTTGAAGGAGGTTGGAGAGATAGAGTAGGGTTACGGATTGGAGGGGGTTAGATGGATAGGGAAATGTGTAGGTTTGGAGGGGTTAGAGAGATAGGGAGGCGTGCAGGGTTTGAGAGAGATACGGAGTAGCATAGGGTTTGGAACAGGTTAGTGAGATAGGGAAGGGTGTAGGGATTGGATGTGATTAGATAGATAGGGAAAAGGTTTGGTGGGGTTGAGTAAGTAGGGAGAAGTATAGGGTTTAGAGGGTTCAGAACTATAGGGAGGAGAGCAAGGTTTAGAATGGGCTAAGGAGATAGAGTGTGGTGCAGGGTCCAGAGTAGGTTGAAGAGATATGGAAGGGAGTAGCGATTGGAGGAGTTTAGAGAGTTCGGAAGGGGTGCAGTATTTGGAAAGGGTTAAGGAGATAGGGAGGGGTGTCGGGTTTGGAGGAAGTTAGAGAGATATAAAAGGGGTACAGTGTATGGAGGGTGTGAAAGAGATAGCAAAGGCAGTGGGGGCTGGAGGAAGTAATATAGATGGGATGGGTGGAAGGTTTGGAGGAGGTTATAGAAATAGAGAAGAACGTAGGGTTTGGGGAAGGAGAGAGAGATAGCGAAGGGGGTAGGTTTGGAGGCGGTTTGAAGCTCATTGTGTCAGATCAAACACTGACACAGAAACCTCCTGAAGACTCCCCTCTCTCAGCCTCACGGTGTCAGATCAAACACTGACACAGAAACCTCCTGAAGACTCCCCTCTCTCAGCCTCACGGTGTCAGATCAAACACTGACACAGAAACCACCTGCTGACTTCCCTCCCTCAGCTTCACGGTGTCAGATCAAACAATGACACGGAAACCTCCTGCTGACTCCCCTCCCTCAACCTCACGGTGTCAGATCAAACACTGACACAGAAACCTCCTGCTGACACCCCCCCCCCCCCACTCCCTCAGCCTCATGTTGTCAGATTAAACACTGACACGGAAACCTCCTGCTGACACCCCCCCCACCCCCTCAGCCTCACGGTGTCAGATCAAACACTGGCACGGAAACCTCCTGATGACTCCACTGCCTGAGCTGGTGGATCAGTGTCCCTCGACATTGACCAACACTTGGAGGAAGCACAGAGACTGACAGAGCTGGCGGATGTATACTGGGTGGGCCATTTCAAAACCACCAC
Organism: Chiloscyllium punctatum; assembly: GCF_047496795.1. Classification (NCBI taxonomy): domain Eukaryota; kingdom Metazoa; phylum Chordata; class Chondrichthyes; order Orectolobiformes; family Hemiscylliidae; genus Chiloscyllium; species Chiloscyllium punctatum. Next base: position 2,016,142 of record NC_092751.1, read on the forward strand.
CTAGAGGAGTTCAGCAGCAGCGTTGCTGTTCGAGGTGGTTGAGTTTATAAGGACCCAACCGCTTCACTGCGTCTGCACCGGGTCGGGGGAATGACTGATAGGTAGAAACATCCTTGACCTCATCCTCACCAACCTACCGGCTGCAGACACATTGTTCAATGACTGTATTGGGAAAGGTGAACTACTGCACACAGTATTTATGGAGACATTTTCCACTTTTACATCGTGAAGACCCCTGTGTATATGTGACACCATCACTGTGCTCAACGGGGCAGATTTCCAATAGATTTTGGAATTTTGCACTGACCTGTGTGAGGTGGTTCGGGTCATTACCAACAGCAGCAGAATTGTACTCCAGTATAATTTTCACTATCACTGCCTGGCATATACTCCACTTTATCCTGGCCGTCAAGCCAGGGATACAGCCTTGTTAAATGGAGAAAACAGGAAGGCCTGACTATAGTAGCACCAAATAAACCTCAGAATGAGATGAAGTTACTAAATTGGGCCACTTACTCATCACATGGTATAAATAGCAAATGAGACACAAATGTAACCAGTGAATCAGACCTAATCTCTACAATCCTGGTGAGTGGTGGTGGACAATCACACAACTCACTGGAGGAGAAGAATCCACCAATACCACCTTCCTGAATGAACAACAATAGAAATCTAAGGCTGAAACATTCATAGCAATGTTCAGACAGAAATATCGATGGGATGATCTATTTTAGTCTCCTCTAGATGGCAGTCTTCAGCTAGTCCGATTCACTTTGTGTTTTATTTACAAACTGCTCCAGGGATTGGAGAATGCAACGGCTGTGGGCCATTATAACATTCCATTCAGCATACAGCACTGGGACCTACTTGACAACGTGGGAAATTATCCGGGTGTGTTCTGTACACACACAGACAAAACATCGGACAATCAGTGACAACCCCATTGCTCTAATCCCTGTCATTAATAAAGGGATGGAAGATGTCATCTACAGTGGGATCAAGCAGCACTTCCTCAGTACTAATCTGCTCGCTAAAGCTCAGTTTGGGTTCACATCCGTTAGGCTCTTTGAAGCCTTGATTTAATGATATACAACAAGAGAACACACAGCTGAATTCGAGAGGTGAGGTGACAGTTAGTGCACTTTTTACATGATCATAACTGCATTTGACCAAATGTCGTATCCAGGATTAAAGGGAAACAGGAATCGTCTGCACTGGTAGAAGTTACACCTGGTACAAAGGAAGGTGGTTGGGGTTGGTGGAGAGCAGCCATCTCAGCTTCGCCGCAGTACCCCAGGGGCGGGGTTTCTTGGTAAGCCTGTAGATCAGCAATGTAAAGGTAGGGCACCATACTCCTACAGGATGATAGAGACAACTGGCGGTAGTTTAACTGGACAGTCATCATACCTCAAGTAAGGGAGAGATTGAGTAGGACAGTCCTTTAGTCACCCCAGGAATTGAACCCACACTGTTGACATTAATCTGCATTACAAACCAGCCCTCCAACTGATTGAGCTAACCTATTCCTCACGCAGATCTGTCTGGTAGATATTGAAATATTATTCCATTCAGATATGTTATTAGACACCTCTGGAGGAAGTGGAACGAGAAGCAAGCTTTTTATCTCAGACAGAGGGACAGCATCAGTGAGCTGTAAGAGTGCTCTCTGCCCTAGGCCCTATAGTTTTCAGCTGCTTCATAAATAACTGTAAAATCACAAGTGGGGATGTTTGCCAATGACTGGACAGTATTCAACACCATTCGTGATTTACTCAGATACTGAAGCAGTCCTTGTCCAAATGGAACAGGACCTGGAAATATGCCGGTGTGTGCTGAACGGTGACAATACCATTTCCATTACACATGTGCCAGACAATGATTACCTCTAACAAAGAAAAATTGAAACACATCCTCTAACGTTCAATTCAACCACCATAACTGAACACACATCATGCAATATCGCGGGGATTACCGTTAACCTGAACTGGACTAACCATATGATTTCATTACCCATTCCTGTGAAGGGCTTATGCTGAAGCATTGACTCTCCTGTACCTCAGATGCTGCCTGACCTGTTTTACTTTTCCAGCGCCACTTTTTGACACATATAAATTCTTTAGGTACAAGATTCTGCAGGAATAACTCACCACAAAATTTCTGAAAGCCTGTCCCCTATTGCTAAGACACATGTTGAATGTGTGTGTGTGATTAAATGCTTCCATTTGCCCGTGTGGGTGCAGCTTCACCCCTCATCCACTGACTCTCAGTAGCAGCAATACCTGCCATCTACACGGTGCTCTGCAGACATTTACCAAGGCTGTTTACAACGGACCTCTGAACCCCCGACCGTCGAGAAGGACAAGGGAAGCAGACACACGGGACCCCCACCATGTTCGCGTTCTGTTCCAAGCCACCCACTATCCTGATTGGGAAGTATATTGCCGATCCTTCAGTGTCACTGTTTTAAGTTCCGTATCGATCAATAAATGCCGTCCCAATCACATTTCATGAATAAATTAACATAAAAGTATTGTCGAGACCTGTTCAATGCTGGACACGGTTTTGGGTTTTGTGAGCTCAGGCTGCTTGGTCCACGCAGTACATTGCTTGTTGTGAACAGCTGAAGGGATATAATGTTTGAAACAATCTGTCAGTCTCTCAGAGGCATGGCCTACATACCAAGCACCACAGACACTGTCATTGTCATCCCACATTACTGAGCTCTGAGATAGACAGAAGCAACTGAAAACGTACTCATATCTGACTGGAACATGTTTAAACACACAGTGACATTGTTGCCACGAAAATGATTATGATGAATATGAGCAGGGTGAAAGTGAGGACTGCAGATGCTGGAGATCAGAGTCAAAAAGTGTGGTTCTTAAAAAAAAACTGGGACGTTCAGGCAGCATCTGAGGAGCAGGAGAATAGAGTATTAGTTAACAATATTAATACAAGGGAAAGTAATTGTGTATTTTCAAAGTCCTTGTACTTAATAACAATACGGTCTTGGGTGTGGCAATGAGACTCATCATTTCAATGCTACTTACTGTGTGTTTACATCATATTGTTGTTATAACAGTGTACTGAATAAATGGGTGAATTTTGTGCTTATTGGACAATCTGAAAGTTGGTATTATGAAAGGCTATCGGACCTTCAGTAAATAGACTTTACTTAATGGTTATTAATGGTTAGAACAATGCTGTAAACATTTACACAGAGATTTCTAGCTCACGTCACACACAAGGTCGTTGGGCTGGGATCACACTGGCCATCAATGGAGCTGCACAATTCTGTTTGGATACTGACATTGTGGGGCTAACATACACTGGATATTGTTTATGAGGGATTCATTGTCAGATGCAATGTGCTGCAGGAGTCCATCACCTTTATAACACCTTCATTCAGGATTGGTTCCAAGGTACACAATTACAGAGTTTAGGTGGAACACAAGAAGAGCTATACTTGCAAGACATGGTTGTTTACAGGTCGTTATTATAAATATTGAACTGCATCTGGACCAGCGCCATGTGCTAGTCCATTGATCAGTCTGCCCCCGACACATCTCCCCGTTGTTCAGGTATGTCGCTAACCAGTCTATTGTGAGGGATTGTGTGAGTAACTGCCCAGCTCCATTTTGGAAGCTTTCTGGACAGATTTTGGAGATGGCCAGTATTTTGGAGGTCGTGGTGAGGCCCAATAACACTGTGTCTGAATTCAGGCTTTTTCTCAAAGTCAATTCCAACAGCTTTGCTGCCTGCAAGATGGTGTGTTCACTGATCTGAACATGAATCGGCTGTTTACTACAGTCACTGAATTGTTTAATAGTTAGGTGTGCGCTCTGGTAATTCAACTATTGTTCATTTCAATTGTTTTCAACTGAAAAACAATGATGTTTGGTTTATTTTAAAATATGTAAGAAATAAAGTGATATTAACTCTTCATTACAGAAAATGTGAAAGTGACCTGATATCTATTACCCTTGGACTAATCAAGCAACAGTCAGATATTGTCTGTAAAGCAGGATTCTGTGAACAGGATTATGTCCCAGGCAACATCACCACCCGCTCTGGTAGGTTCTGTCCCACTGACAGGACACAGCCAGGCAGAGGGGGATAGCTCCTTGGTATATAGTCACCATAGGGTGGCATCGTGGCTCAGTGGTTAGTACTGCTGCCTTACAGTACCAGGGTCCCAGGTTCGGTTCCAGACGTGGACAACTGCCTGTGTGGAGTTTGCGCATTCCCCCTGTGTCGACGTGGGTTTCCTCCCACAGTCCAAAGATATGCAGCTCGGATGAACTGGCCATGGTAAAATGCCCATAGTGTTCAGTGCATTAGTCAGAGGAGTGTGTTGCTCTTCGGAGGGTCGGTGTGGACTGGGTGGGCAGAAGGGCCAGTTCCCATTCTGTAGGGAATCCAGTCTAATGTTAGTGCTCAGCATTGTTGCTGGATCCTGTGGCTGCTAGACTGCTTTGTGGCAGGTTATTGTGGAATTAATACAAGCGAAACATATAATTGACCACATCGTCATCGATCTGCCTGCTGCAGATAAACCTCTCCATTTCACATATCAGTAAGAATGGTCACTGCACAATGGGGGGCAAGGGCTACCTTCACATTTTGCAGACCCTCCTCACTATAATATGTAGCACCTTTCATGCTGAATGGTACAGACTTTATACAGATTGACTAAACGATGATGATGCAGCCATGAGGTACAGAGGCCCATCGGCAGCAGCAGAATCACACTCTGCACAGCTCATGCAGTCTGCAACTTCACACTCAGACACACTTCACACTGTAGAGCAAGCATCATGGACCGACATACCTAAACTGTACTGTAAATATCACGGCCAAACATACCTCCAACAGTACAGTAACCAACACACACCAACATACCTCCCACTGTACAGTAACCATCACAGCCCGACATACCTCCCACTGTGCAGTAACCATCACACCCCGACATCCCTCCCACTGCACAGTAACGATCACTGCCCGACATACCTCCCACTGTAAAGTAACCAACCACACCGACATACCTCCCTCTGTAGAGTAATCATCACACCCCGACATACCTCCCACTGTACAGTAACCACCACACCACGGCATACCTCCCACTGTACAGTAACCATCACGTCCCGACATACCTCCCACTGCACAGTAACCAACACACCCCGACATATGTCCCTCTGTAGAGTAATCATCACACCCCGACATACCTCCCACTGTACAGTAACCACCACACCCCGACATACCTCCCACTGTACAGTAACCATCACGTCCCGACATACCTCCCACTGTACAGTAACCATCACGTCCCGACATACCTCCCACTGTACAGTAACCATCACACCCCGACATACCTCCCACTGTACAGTAACCATCACGCACCGACATACCTCCCACTGTACTGGAACAATCACAGCCCGACATATCTCCCACTGTACAGTAACCAACACGGTCTGATATACCTCCCACTGTACAGTAACCATCACGTCCCGAAATACCTCCCACTGTACAGTAACCAACACACCCCAACATATGTCCCTCTGTAGAGTAATCATCACACCCCGACATACCTCCCACTGTACAGTAACCACCACACCCCGACATACCTCCCACTGTACAGTAACCATCACGTCCCGACATACCTCCCACTGTACAGTAACCATCACGTCCCGACATACCTCCCACTGTACAGTAACCATCACACCCCGACATACCTCCCACTGTACAGTAACCATCACGCACCGACATACCTCCCACTGTACTGGAACAATCACAGCCCGACATATCTCCCACTGTACAGTAACCAACACGGTCTGATATACCTCCCACTGTACAGTAGCCATCACGCAGCGACATACTTCCCACTGTACTGGAACCATTACAGCCCGACATATCTCCCACTGTACAGTAACCAACACGGTCTGACATACCTCCCACTGTACAGTAACGATCACACCCCGACATACCTCCCACTGTACAGTAACCATCACGGCCCGACATACCTCCCAATGTACAGTAACCATCACGGCCGGACATTTCTCCGACTGTACAGTAACCATCACGGTCTGACATACTTCCCACTGTACAGTAACCATCATGCACCAACATATCTCCCACTGTACAGTAACCTTCACAGCCCGACATATCTCCCAAAGTACAGTAATCATCACGGTCTGACATACCTCCCACTGTACAGTAATCATCACGGCCCTACATACCTCCCAGTGCATAGTAACCATCACGGCCCGGCATAACTCCCACTGTACTGTAACCATCACACCGCGACATACCTCCCACTGTACAGTAACCATCGTAGCCTGACTTACCTCCCACTGTACAGTAACCATATCAGCGTGGCATACCTCCCACTGTACAGTAACCATCAAGGCCTAACATACCTCCCACTATAACCATCATGGTCTGACTTACCTCCCACTTGTCAGTTACCATCACGGCTCGGCAAACCTCCAAACGTGCAGTAACCATCACAGCCCGACATTCTTCCGACTGTACGGTAACCATCATGGCCCGACATTCCTCCTACTGTACAGTAACCAACACGGACGGACATACCTCCCACTTTACAGTAACCATCACAGCCTGACACACCCTCCACTGTACAGTAAGCATCACAGCCCGATATACCTCCCACTGTACAGAAACCATCAAGGCCTAACATACATCCCACTGTACTATAACCATGATGGTCTGACTTACCTCCCACTGTACATTAACCATCACGGTCCAACATACCTCCCACTGGACAGTAACCATCACGGCCCTACATACCTCCCACTGAAGAGTAACCATCACACACCGCCATACCTCCCACTGTAGAGTAACCAAAACGGCCCGACATACATTCCACTGTACAGTAACCATCACTGCCCGACATACCTCCCACTGTACCGTAACCATCACAGCCCGACATACCTCCCACGGTACAGTAACCATCACGGCATGACATACCTCCCACTGTACAGTAACTATTACACCCCGACATACCTCTCACTGTACAGAAACCATTACGGCCCGACATATCGCCCACTGTACAGTAACCATCACTGCCCGACAAACCTCCCACTGTACATTAACCATCACGGCCCGAAATACCTCTCACTGTACAATAACCATCACGGTCTGACATACCTCCCACTGTACAGTAACCATCACGCACCGACATACAGCCCACTGTACAGTCGCCATCACTGAACGACATACCTACCACTGTACAGTTACCATCTCACCACGACATACCTCCCACTGTACAGTAACCATCAAGGCCCGACATACCTCCCATTGTGCAGTAACCATCACGGCACGACGTATCTCCCACTGTAGAGGAACCATCACACACCAACATACATCGAACTGTACAGTAGCAATCACGGCCCGACATACCTCCCACTGTACAGTGACCATCACTTCCCGACATACGTCCCACGGTACTGTAACTATTACACCCCGACATGCCTCCCAGTGTTCGTTAACCATCACGGCTCGACATACCTCCCACTGTACAGGAACCATCACACCACGACATACCTTCCACTATACAGTAACCATCACGGTCCGACATACCTCCCACCGTACAGTAACTACCACACCCCGACATACCACCCACTGTACAGTAACTATCACACCCCGACTACCTCCCACTGTACAGAAACTATTACACCCAATCATAACTCCCACTGTACTGTAACTATTACAAACCGACATACCTCCCAGTGTTCAGAAATCATCACGGCCAGACATACCTCCGACTGTACAGTAACCATCACACCCGGACATACCTCCCACTTTACAGTAACCATCACAGCCCGACATACGTCCCACTGTAGAGTAACCATCACGGCCTGACATAACTCCCACTGTACAGTAACCATCACAGCCCGACATACCTCCCATTGTACAGTAACCATCATGGCCCGACATACCTCCCACTGTACAGCAACCATCACACCCCGACATACCTCCCACTCTACAATAACTATCACTGCCTGACATACCTCCCACGGTACTGTAACTATTACACCCCGACATACCTCCCAGTGTTCTTTAACCATCACGGCTCGACATACCTCCCACTGTACAGTAACCATCGCACCACGACATACCTTCCACCATACAGTAACCATCACAGCCCGACATACCTCCTACTGTACAGTAACCATCACACACCGACATACCTCCCACTGTACAGTACCCATCACGGCCCGACATACTTCCCACTGTACAGTAACCATCACGACCCGTCATACCTCCCACTGTACATTAACCAACACACCCCGACATATACCCCACTGTACAGTAAGCATCACACCCCGACATACATTCCACTATACAGTTACCATCACAAACCGACATACGTCCCACTGTACAGTAACCATCACGGCCTGACAAACCTCCCACTGTACAGTAACTATCACACCCCGAAATACCTCCCACTGTACAGTAACTATCACTGCCCGACATACCTCCCACTGTACAGTAACCATCATGGTCCGGCATCCCTCCCACTGTACAGTAACTATCACACACCGACATACCTCCCACTGTACAGTAACCATCACACACCGACATACCTCCCACTGTACAGTAACCATCACGGCCCGACATACTTCCCACTGTACAGTAACCATCACGACCCGTCATACCTCCCACGGTACATTAACCATCACACCCCGACATATACCCCACTGTACAGTAAGCATCACACCCCGACATACATCCCACTATACAGTTACCATCACAAACCGACATACGTCCCACTGTACAGTAACCATCACGGCCTGACATACCTCCCACTATACAGTAACTATCACACCCCGAAATACCTCCCACTGTAATGTAACCATCACACCCCGACTTACCTCCCACTGTACAGTAACTATCACACCCCGACATACCTCCCACTGTACAGTAACTATTAGACCCCGACATACCTCCCACTGTACTGTAACTATTACACCCCGACATACCTCCCAGTGTTCGTTAACCATCACGGCCCAACATACCTACCACTGTACAGTTATCATCACTCACCGACATACCTCCCACTGTGCAGTAACCGTCACGGCCTGACATACCTCCCACTGTACAGTTACCTTCACATGCAGACATACCTCCCACTGTACAGTAACCATCTCGGCCCGACATACCTCCTATTGTACAGTAACCTGCGCGGACCGACATACCTCCCACTGTTCAGTTACCATCACGGCTTGGCAAACAACCCAATGTGCAGTAACCATCACAGCCCGACATACCTCCCACTGTACAGTAACCGTCACGATCTGACATACCTCCCACTGTACTGTAACCATCATGGACTGACTTACCTCCCACTGTACATTAACCATCATGGTCCGACATACCTCCCACTGGAGAGTAAACATCACGGCCTGACATACCTCGCACTGTACAGTAACCATCACACGCCAACATAACTGCCACTGTACAGTAACCATCACGGCCCAACATACCTCCCACTGCACAGTAACCATCACGGCCCGGCATACCTCCCACTGTACTGTAACCATCACACCATGACGTACCTCCCACTGTACAGAAACCATCACGGTCTGACATACGTCCCACTGTGCAGTAACCATCATAGCCTGACTTACCTCCCACTGTATTGTAACCATCACCACCTAACATACCTCCCACTGTGCTATAACCATCATGGTCTAACTTACCTCCCACTGTACATTAACCACTACGGTCCGACATACCTCCCACTGCACAGTAAACATCCCGGCCAGACATACCTCCCACTGTACAGTGACCATCACACGCCGACATGCCTCCCACTATACAGTAACCATCACGGCCCGACATACCTCCCACTGCACAGTAACCATCACAGCCTGGCATACCTTCCACATTACAGTAACCATCACGGCCCGGCATACCTCCCACTGCACAGTAACCATCACAGCCTGGCATACCTTCCACATTACAGTAACCATCGCGGCCCGACATACCTCGCACTGTTCAATAACCATCACATCCCGACGTACCTCCCACTGTACAGTAACCACCACGGTCTGACATACCTCCCACTGTACAGTAACCATCACAGAACGACAAATCTCTCACTGTACAGTAACCATCACGTCCCGACATACCTCCCACTGTACAGTAACCATCACGTCCCGACATACCTCCCACTGTACAGTAACCATCACACCCCGACATACCTCCCACTGTACAGTAACCATCACGCACCGACATACCTCCCACTGTACTGGAACAATCACAGCCCGACATATCTCCCACTGTACAGTAACCAACACGGTCTGATATACCTCCCACTGTACAGTAACCATCACGTCCCGACATACCTCCCACTGTACAGTAACCAACACACCCCAACATATGTCCCTCTGTAGAGTAATCATCACACCCCGACATACCTCCCACTGTACAGTAACCACCACACCCCGACATACCTCCCACTGTACAGTAACCATCACGTCCCGACATACCTCCCACTGTACAGTAACCATCACGTCCCGACATACCTCCCACTGTACAGTAACCATCACACCCCGACATACCTCCCACTGTACAGTAACCATCACGCACCGACATACCTCCCACTGTACTGGAACAATCACAGCCCGACATATCTCCCACTGTACAGTAACCAGCACGGTCTGATATACCTCCCACTGTACAGTAGCCATCACGCAGCGACATACTTCCCACTGTACTGGAACCATTACAGCCCGACATACCTCCCACTGTACAGTAACGATCACACCCCGACATACCTCCCACTGTACAGTAACCATCACGGCCCGACATACCTCCCAATGTACAGTAACCATCACGGCCGGACATTTCTCCGACTGTACAGTAACCATCACGGTCTGACATACTTCCCACTGTACAGTAACCATCATGCACCAACATATCTCCCACTGTACAGTAACCTTCACAGCCCGACATATCTCCCAAAGTACAGTAATCATCACGGTCTGACATACCTCCCACTGTACAGTAATCATCACGGCCCTACATACCTCCCAGTGCATAGTAACCATCACGGCCCGACATAACTCCCACTGTACTGTAACCATCACACCGCGACATACCTCCCACTGTACAGTAACCATCGTAGCCTGACTTACCTCCCACTGTACAGTAACCATATCAGCGTGGCATACCTCCCACTGTACAGTAACCATCAAGGCCTAACATACCTCCCACTATAACCATCATGGTCTGACTTACCTCCCACTTGTCAGTTACCATCACGGCTCGGCAAACCTCCAAACGTGCAGTAACCATCACAGCCCGACATTCTTCCGACTGTACGGTAACCATCATGGCCCGACATTCCTCCTACTGTACAGTAACCAACAAGGACGGACATACCTCCCACTTTACAGTAACCACCACTGCCTGACATACCCTCCACTGTACAGTAAGCATCACAGCCCGATATACCTCCCACTGTACAGAAACCATCAAGGCCTAACATACATCCCACTGTACTATAACCATGATGGTCTGACTTACCTCCCACTGTACATTAACCATCACGGTCCAACATACCTCCCACTGGACAGTAACCATCACGGCCCTACATACCTCCCACTGAAGAGTAACCATCACACACCGCCATACCTCCCACTGTAGATTAACCAAAACGGCCCGACATACATTCCACTGTACAGTAACCATCACTGCCCGACATACCTCCCACTGTACCGTAACCATCACAGCCCGACATACCTCCCACGGTACAGTAACCATCACGGCATGACATACCTCCCACTGTACAGTAACTGTCACACCCCGACATACCTCCCACTGTACAGAAAGCATTACGGCCCGAAATATCGCCCACTGTACAGTAACCATCACTGCCCGACAAACCTCCCACTGTACATTAACCATCACGGCCCGAAATACCTCTCACTGTACAATAACCATCACGGTCTGACATACCTCCCACTGTACAGTAACCATCACGCACCGACATACAGCCCACTGTACAGTCGCCATTACTGAACGACATACCTACCACTGTACAGTTACCATCTCACCACGACATACCTCCCACTGTACAGTAACCATCAAGGCCCGACATACCTCCCATTGTGCAGTAACCATCACGGCACGACGTATCTCCCACTGTAGAGGAACCATCACACACCAACATACATCGAACTGTACAGTAGCAATCACGCCCCGACATACCTCCCACTGTACAGTGACCATCACTTCCCGACATACCTCCCACGGTACTGTAACTATTACACCCCGACATGCCTCCCAGTGTTCGTTAACCATCACGGCTCGACATACCTCCCACTGTACAGGAACCATCACACCACGACATACCTTCCACTATACAGTAACCATCACGGTCCGACATACCTCCCACCGTACAGTAACTACAACACCCCGACATACAACACACTGTACAGTAACTATCACACCCCGACTACCTCCCACTGTACAGAAACTATTACACCCAATCATAACTCCCACTGTACTGTAACTATTACAAACCGACATACCTCCCAGTGTTCAGAAATCATCACGGCCAGACATACCTCCGACTGTACAGTAACCATCACACCCGGACATACCTCCCACTTTACAGTAACCATCACAGCCCGACATACGTCCCACTGTAGAGTAACCATCACGGCCTGACATAACTCCCACTGTGCAGTAACCATCACAGCCCGACATACCTCCCATTGTACAGTAACCATCATGGCCCGACATACCTCCCACTGTACAGCAACCATCACACCCCGACATACCTCCCACTCTACAATAACTATCACTGCCTGACATACCTCCCACGGTACTGTAACTATTACACCCCGACATACCTCCCAGTGTTCTTTAACCATCACGGCTCGACATACCTCCCACTGTACAGTAACCATCGCACCACGACATACCTTCCACCATACAGTAACCATCACAGCCCGACATACCTCCTACTGTACAGTAACCATCACACACCGACATACCTCCCACTGTACAGTACCCATCACGGCCCGACATACTTCCCACTGTACAGTAACCATCACGACCCGTCATACCTCCCACTGTACATTAACCAACACACCCCAACATATACCCCACTGTACAGTAAGCATCACACCCCGACATACATTCCACTATACAGTTACCATCACAAACCGACATACGTCCCACTGTACAGTAACCATCACGGCCTGACAAACCTCCCACTGTACAGTAACTATAACACCCCGAAATACCTCCCACTGTACAGTAACTATCACTGCCCGACATACCTCCCACTGTACAGTAACCATCATGGTCCGGCATCCCTCCCACTGTACAGTAACTATCACACACCGACATACCTCCCACTGTACAGTAACCATCACACACCGACATACCTCCCACTGTACAGTAACCATCACGGCCCGACATACTTCCCACTGTACAGTAACCATCACGACCCGTCATACCTCCCACGGTACATTAACCATCACACCCCGACATATACCCCACTGTACAGTAAGCATCACACCCCGACATACATCCCACTATACAGTTACCATCACAAACCGACATACGTCCCACTGTACAGTAACCATCACGGCCTGACATACCTCCCACTATACAGTAACTATCACACCCCGAAATACCTCCCACTGTAATGTAACCATCACACCCCGACTTACCTCCCACTGTACAGTAACTATCACACCCCGACATACCTCCCACTGTACAGTAACTATTAGACCCCGACATACCTCCCACTGTACTGTAACTATTACACCCCGACATACCTCCCAGTGTTCGTTAACCATCACGGCCCAACATACCTACCACTGTACAGTTATCATCACTCACCGACATACCTCCCACTGTGCAGTAACCGTCACGGCCTGACATACCTCCCACTGTACAGTTACCTTCACATGCAGACATACCTCCCACTGTACAGTAACCATCTCGGCCCGACATACCTCCTATTGTACAGTAACCTGCGCGGACCGACATACCTCCCACTGTTCAGTTACCATCACGGCTTGGCAAACAACCCAATGTGCAGTCACCATCACAGCCCGACATACCTCCCACTGTACAGTAACCGTCACGATCTGACATACCTCCCACTGTACTGTAACCATCATGGACTGACGTACCTCCCACTGTACATTAACCATCATGGTCCGACATACCTCCCACTGGAGAGTAAACATCACGGCCTGACATACCTCGCACTGTACAGTAACCATCACACGCCAACATAACTCCCACTGTACAGTAACCATCACGGCCCGGCATACCTCCCACTGTACTGTAACCATCACACCATGACGTACCTCCCACTGTACAGAAACCATCACGGTCTGACATACGTCCCACTGTGCAGTAACCATCATAGCCTGACATACCTCCCACTGTATTGTAACCATCACCACCTAACATACCTCCCACTGTGCTATAACCATCATGGTCTAACTTACCTCCCACTGTACATTAACCACTACGGTCCGACATACCTCCCACTGCACAGTAAACATCCCGGCCCGACATACCTCCCACTGTACAGTGACCATCACAGCCCGACCTTCCTGCCACTGTACTGTAACCAACACGGTCTGACATACCTCCCACTGTACAGTAAGCATCACGGACTGACATACCTCCCACTGTACAGTAACCATCACACGCCGACATGCCTCCCACTATACAGTAACCATCACGGCCCGACATACCTCCCACTGCACAGTAACCATCACAGCCTGGCATACCTTCCACATTACAGTAACCATCACGGCCCGGCATACCTCCCACTGCACAGTAACCATCACAGCCTGGCATACCTTCCACATTACAGTAACCATCGCGGCCCGACATACCTCCCACTGTTCAATAACCATCACATCCCGACGTACCTCCCACTGTACAGTAACCACCACGGTCTGACATACCTCCCACTGTACAGTAACCATCACAGAACGACAAATCTCTCACTGTACAGTAACCATCACGTCCCGACATACCTCCCACTGTACAGTAACCATCACGTCCCGACATACCTCCCACTGTACAGTAACCATCACACCCCGACATACCTCCCACTGTACAGTAACCATCACGCACCGACATACCTCCCACTGTACTGGAACAATCACAGCCCGACATATCTCCCACTGTACAGTAACCAACACGGTCTGATGTACCTCCCACTGTACAGTAACCATCACGTCCCGACATACCTCCCACTGTACAGTAACCAACACACCCCAACATATGTCCCTCTGTAGAGTAATCATCACACCCCGACATACCTCCCACTGTACAGTAACCACCACACCCCGACATAGCTCCCACTGTACAGTAACCATCACGTCCCGACATACCTCCCACTGTACAGTAACCATCACGTCCCGACATACCTCCCACTGTACAGTAACCATCACACCCCGACATACCTCCCACTGTACAGTAACCATCACGCACCGACATACCTCCCACTGTACTGGAACAATCACAGCCCGACATATCTCCCACTGTACAGTAACCAGCACGGTCTGATATACCTCCCACTGTACAGTAGCCATCACGCAGCGACATACTTCCCACTGTACTGGAACCATTACAGCCCGACATATCTCCCACTGTACAGTAACCAACACGGTCTGACATACCTCCCACTGTACAGTAACGATCACACCCCGACATACCTCCCACTGTACAGTAACCATCACGGCCCGACATACCTCCCAATGTACAGTAACCATCACGGCCGGACATTTCTCCGACTGTACAGTAACCATCACGGTCTGACATACTTCCCACTGTACAGTAACCATCATGCACCAACATATCTCCCACTGTACAGTAACCTTCACAGCCCGACATATCTCCCAAAGTACAGTAATCATCACGGTCTGACATACCTCCCACTGTACAGTAATCATCACGGCCCTACATACCTCCCAGTGCATAGTAACCATCACGGCCCGGCATAACTCCCACTGTACTGTAACCATCACACCGCGACATACCTCCCACTGTACAGTAACCATCGTAGCCTGACTTACCTCCCACTGTACAGTAACCATATCAGCGTGGCATACCTCCCACTGTACAGTAACCATCAAGGCCTAACATACCTCCCACTATAACCATCATGGTCTGACTTACCTCCCACTTGTCAGTTACCATCACGGCTCGGCAAACCTCCAAACGTGCAGTAACCATCACAGCCCGACATTCTTCCGACTGTACGGTAACCATCATGGCCCGACATTCCTCCTACTGTACAGTAACCAACACGGACGGACATACCTCCCACTTTACAGTAACCATCACAGCCTGACACACCCTCCACTGTACAGTAAGCATCACAGCCCGATATACCTCCCACTGTACAGAAACCATCAAGGCCTAACATACATCCCACTGTACTATAACCATGATGGTCTGACTTACCTCCCACTGTACATTAACCATCACGGTCCAACATACCTCCCACTGGACAGTAACCATCACGGCCCTACATACCTCCCACTGAAGAGTAACCATCACACACCGCCATACCTCCCACTGTAGAGTAACCAAAACGGCCCGACATACATTCCACTGTACAGTAACCATCACTGCCCGACATACCTCCCACTGTACCGTAACCATCACAGCCCGACATACCTCCCACGGTACAGTAACCATCACGGCATGACATACCTCCCACTGTACAGTAACTATCACACCCCGACATACCTCTCACTGTACAGAAACCATTACGGCCCGACATATCGCCCACTGTACAGTAACCATCACTGCCCGACAAACCTCCCACTGTACATTAACCATCACGGCCCGAAATACCTCTCACTGTACAATAACCATCACGGTCTGACATACCTCCCACTGTACAGTAACCATCACGCACCGACATACAGCCCACTGTACAGTCGCCATCACTGAACGACATACCTACCACTGTACAGTTACCATCTCACCACGACATACCTCCCACTGTACAGTAACCATCAAGGCCCGACATACCTCCCATTGTGCAGTAACCATCACGGCACGACGTATCTCCCACTGTAGAGGAACCATCACACACCAACATACATCGAACTGTACAGTAGCAATCACGGCCCGACATACCTCCCACTGTACAGGAACCATCACACCACGACATACCTTCCACTATACAGTAACCATCACGGTCCGACATACCTCCCACCGTACAGTAACTACCACACCCCGACATACCACCCACTGTACAGTAACTATCACACCCCGACTACCTCCCACTGTACAGAAACTATTACACCCAATCATAACTCCCACTGTACTGTAACTATTACAAACCGACATACCTCCCAGTGTTCAGAAATCATCACGGCCAGACATACCTCCGACTGTACAGTAACCATCACACCCGGACATACCTCCCACTTTACAGTAACCATCACAGCCCGACATACGTCCCACTGTAGAGTAACCATCACGGCCTGACATAACTCCCACTGTACAGTAACCATCACAGCCCGACATACCTCTCATTGTACAGTAACCATCATGGCCCGACATACCTCCCACTGTACAGCAACCATCACACCCCGACATACCTCCCACTCTACAATAACTATCACTGCCTGACATACCTCCCACGGTACTGTAACTATTACACCCCGACATACCTCCCAGTGTTCTTTAACCATCACGGCTCGACATACCTCCCACTGTACAGTAACCATCGCACCACGACATACCTTCCACCATACAGTAACCATCACAGCCCGACATACCTCCTACTGTACAGTAACCATCACACACCGACATACCTCCCACTGTACAGTACCCATCACGGCCCGACATACTTCCCACTGTACAGTAACCATCACGACCCGTCATACCTCCCACTGTACATTAACCAACACACCGCGACATATACCCCACTGTACAGTAAGCATCACACCCCGACATACATTCCACTATACAGTTACCATCACAAACCGACATACGTCCCACTGTACAGTAACCATCACGGCCTGACAAACCTCCCACTGTACAGTAACTATCACACCCCGAAATACCTCCCACTGTACAGTAACTATCACTGCCCGACATACCTCCCACTGTACAGAAACCATCATGGTCCGGCATCCCTCCCACTGTACAGTAACTATCACACACCGACATACCTCCCACTGTACAGTAACCATAACACACCGACATACCTCCCACTGTACAGTAACCATCACGGCCCGACATACTTCCCACTGTACAGTAACCATCACGACCCGTCATACCTCCCACGGTACATTAACCATCACACCCCGACATATACCCCACTGTACAGTAAGCATCACACCCCGACATACATCCCACTATACAGTTACCATCACAAACCGACATACGTCCCACTGTACAGTAACCATCACGGCCTGACATACCTCCCACTATACAGTAACTATCACACCCCGAAATACCTCCCACTGTAATGTAACCATCACACCCCGACTTACCTCCCACTGTACAGTAACTATCACACCCCGACATACCTCCCACTGTACAGTAACTATTAGACCCCGACATACCTCCCACTGTACTGTAACTATTACACCCCGACATACCTCCCAGTGTTCGTTAACCATCACGGCCCAACATACCTACCACTGTACAGTTATCATCACTCACCGACATACCTCCCACTGTGCAGTAACCGTCACGGCCTGACATACCTCCCACTGTACAGTTACCTTCACATGCAGACATACCTCCCACTGTACAGTAACCATCTCGGCCCGACATACCTCCTATTGTACAGTAACCTGCGCGGACCGACATACCTCCCACTGTTCAGTTACCATCACGGCTTGGCAAACAACCCAATGTGCAGTCACCATCACAGCCCGACATACCTCCCACTGTACAGTAACCGTCACGATCTGACATACCTCCCACTGTACTGTAACCATCATGGACTGACGTACCTCCCACTGTACATTAACCATCATGGTCCGACATACCTCCCACTGGAGAGTAAACATCACGGCCTGACATACCTCGCACTGTACAGTAACCATCACACGCCAACATAACTCCCACTGTACAGTAACCATCACGGCCCAACATACCTCCCACTGCACAGTAACCATCACGGCCCGGCATACCTCCCACTGTACTGTAACCATCACACCATGACGTACCTCCCACTGTACAGAAACCATCACGGTCTGACATACGTCCCACTGTGCAGTAACCATCATAGCCTGACATACCTCCCACTGTATTGTAACCATCACCACCTAACATACCTCCCACTGTGCTATAACCATCATGGTCTAACTTACCTCCCACTGTACATTAACCACTACGGTCCGACATACCTCCCACTGCACAGTAAACATCCCGGCCCGACATACCTCCCACTGTACAGTGACCATCACAGCCCGACCTTCCTGCCACTGTACTGTAACCAACACGGTCTGACATACCTCCCACTGTACAGTAAGCATCACGGACTGACATACCTCCCACTGTACAGTAACCATCACACGCCGACATGCCTCCCACTATACAGTAACCATCACGGCCCGACATACCTCCCACTGCACAGTAACCATCACAGCCTGGCATACCTTCCACATTACAGTAACCATCACGGCCCGGCATACCTCCCACTGCACAGTAACCATCACAGCCTGGCATACCTTCCACATTACAGTAACCATCGCGGCCCGACATACCTCCCACTGTTCAATAACCATCACATCCCGACGTACCTCCCACTGTACAGTAACCACCACGGTCTGACATACCTCCCACTGTACAGTAACCATCACAGAACGACAAATCTCTCACTGTACAGTAACCATCACGGACCGACATACCTCCCACTGTACAGTAACCATCACGATCCGACATACCTCCCACTGTACAGTAACCATCACACCCCGATATACCTCCCACTGTACAGTAACCATCATACCCCGACATACCCCCCACTGTACAGGAACCATCACACCCCGACATACCTCTCACTGTACAGTAACCATCACACCCCGACATACCTCCCAGTGTGCAGTAACCATCACACCCCGACATACCTCCCACTGTACAGTAACCATCACGGACCGACATACCTCCCACTGTACAGTAACCATCAGGGCCCGACATACCTGCCACTGTTCAGTTACCATCACGGCTCGGCAGAGCTCCCAATGTGCAGTAACCATCACATCCCGACATACCTCCCAAAATACAGTAACCATCACCGCCCGGCATACTTCCCACTTTACAGTAACCATCACGAACCGTCATACCTCCCACTGTACATTAACCATCACACCCCGACATATACCCCAAAGCACAGTAAGCATCACACCCCGACATACAGCCCACTATACAGTTACCATCACAAACCGACATATGTCCCACTGTACAGTAACCATCACGGCCTGACATACCTCCCACTATACAGTAACTATCACACGCCGAAATACCTCCCACTGTACAGTAACCATCACACCCCGACTTACCTCCCACTGTACAGTAACTATCACTGCCCGACATACCTCCCAATGTACAGTAACCATCATGGTCTGTCATCCCTCCCACTGTACAGTAACTATCACACCCCGACATACCTCCCACTGTAAATTAACTATTAGACCCCGACATACCTCCCACTGTACTGTAACTATTACACCCCGACATACCTCCCAGTGTTCGTTAATCATCACGGCCCGACATACCTCCCACTGTACAGTTATCATCACACACCGACATACCTCCCACTGTGCAGTACCCTTCACGGCCTGACATATCTCCCACTGTACAGTTACCATCACACACCGACATACCTCGACTGTACAGCAAACATCACACCCCGACATACCTCCCACTGTACAGTAACCATCACATGCAGACATACCTCCCACTGTACAGTAACCATCACACCACGACATATCTCCCAATGTACAGTAACCTTCACGGCTTGGCATACCTCCCACTGTACAGTAACCATCACAGCCTGACATACCTCCTACTGTACAGTAACCACAACGGCCTAACATACCTCCCACTGCACTATAACGATCATGGTCTGACTTACCTCCCGCTGTACATTAACCATCACGGTCCGACATACCTCCCACTGGACAGTAACCATCACTGCCAGACATACGTCCCACTGTACAGTAAAATCACGGCCCGACATTCCTCCCACTGTACAGTAACCATCACGGCCCGCAATATCTCCCACTGTACAGGAACCGTCTTGGCCCGACATACGTCCCACTGTACAGTAACGAACACGAACCGACATGCCTCCCCCTGTACAGTAACCATCACACCCCGACATTCCTCCCACTGTACAGTAACTAACACATCCCGACTTACCTTCAACTGTACAGTAACCATCACGGCCCGGCATACCTCCCACTGGACAGTAACCATCATGGTCTAACTTACCTCTCACTGTACATTAACCATCACGGTCCGACATACTTCCCTCTGTACAGTAACCATCGCACCCCGACATACCTCCCACTATACAGTAACTATCACACCCCGAAATACCTCCCACTGTACTGTAACCATCACACCCCGACTTACCTCCCACTGTACAGTAACTATCACTGCCCGACATACCTCCCACTGTACATTAACCATCATGGTCCGTCATACCTCCCACTGTACAGTAACTATCACATCCCGACATACTTCCCACTGTACAGTAACCATCACGGACCGACATACCTCCCACTGTACAGTAACCATCATGGCCCGACATACCTGCCATTGTTCAGTTACCATCACGGCTCGGCAGAGCTCCCAATGTGCAGTAACCATCACATCCCGACATAGCTCCCACAGTACAGTAACCATCACCGCCCGGCATACTTCCCACTTTACAGTAACCATCACGAACCGTCATACCTCCCACTGTACATTAACCATCACACCCCGACATATACCCCAAGGTACAGTAAGCATCACACTCCGACATACAGCCCACTATACAGTTACCATCACAAACCAACATACGTCCCACTGTACAGTAACCATCACGGCCTGACATACCTCCCACTATACAGTAACTATCACATCCCGAAATACCTCCCACTGTACTGTTACCATCACACCCCGACTTACCTCCCACTGTACAGTAACTATCACTGCCCGACATACCTCCCACTGTACAGTAACCATCATGGTCCGTCATCCCTCCCACTGTACAGTAACTATCACATCCCGACATACTTCCCACTGTACAGTAACCATCACACACCGATATACCTCCCACTGTACAGTAACCATCACGGACCGACATACTTCCCACTGTACAGTAACCATCACGACCCGTCATACCTCCCACTGTACATTAACCATCACACCCCGACATATACCCCACTGTACAGTAAGCATCACACCCCGACATACATCCCACTATACAGTTACCATCACAAACCGACATATGTCCCACTGTACAGTAACATCACGGCCTGACTTACCTCCCACTATACAGTAACTATCACACCCCGAAATTCCTCCCACTGTACAGTAACTATCACTGCCCAACATACCTCCCAATGTACAGTAACCATCATGGTCCATCATCCCTCCCACTGTACAGTAACTATCACACCCCGACATACCTCCCACTGTACAGTAACTATTAGACCCCGACATACCTCCCACTGTACTGTAACTATTACACCCCGACATACCTCCCAGTGTTCGTTAACCATCACGGCCCGACATACCTCCCACTGTAAAGTTACCATCACACACCGACATACCTCCCACTGTACAGTAACCGTCACGGCCTGACATACCTCCCACTGTAGTTACCATCACACACTGACATACCTCCCACTGCACAGTAAACATCACTGCCCGACATACTTCGCACTGTACAGTAACCATCACACGCCAATATAACTCCCACTGTACAGTAACCATCACATCCCGACTTACCTCCCACAGTACAGTAACCATCACCACCCGGCATACCTCCCACTGTACAGTAACCATCCCACCCCGACATAACTCCCAATGTACAGTACCATCACAGTCTGACATACCTCCCACTGTACAGTAACATTCACACCCCGACATACCACCCACGGTACAGTAACCATCACATCCCGAGATACCTCCCACTGTACAGTAACCATCACGGCCCGGCATACCTCCCACTGTACAGTAACCATCACAGCCTGACATACCCTCCACTGTACAGTAACAATCACAGTCCAATATACCTCCCAATGTACAGTAACCATCACGGCCTAACATACCTCCCACTGTACTATAACCATCATGGTCTGACTTACCTCCCGTTGTACATTAACCATCACGGTCAGACATACCTCCCACTGGACAGTAACCATCACGGCCCGACATTCCTCCCACTGTACAGTAACTATCACGGCCCGCAATATATCCCACTGTACAGTAACCGTCATGGCCCGACATACCTCCCACTGTACAGTAACGAGCACGAACCGACATACCTCCCCCTGTACAGTAACCATCACACCCCGACATACCTCCCACTGTACAGTAACTATCACATCTCGACATACCTTCAACTGTACATTAACCATCACGGCCCGAGATACCTCCCACTGTACAGTGACCATCACAACCCGACTTTCCTCCCACTGTACTGTAACCAACACGGTCTGACATACCTCCCACTGTTCAGTAACCATCAGGGACCGACATAACTCCCACTTTACAGTAACCATCACACGCCGACATACCTCTCACTGTACAGTAACCATCACAGCCGACATACATCCCACATTACAGTAACCATCACGGCCCGGCATACCTCCCACTGTTCAGTAACAATCACACCCCGACATACCTCCCACTGTACATTAACCATCACGGTCTGACATACTTCCCACTGTACAGTAACCATCACAGCCTGACATATCTCTCACTGTATAGTAACCATCACGGCCCGACATACTTCCCACTGTACATTCACCATCACGGAACGACATCCCTCCGACAGTACAGTAACCATCACAGCCCGACATATCTAGCATTGTACAGTAACCATCACGGACCGACATACCTCCAACTGTACAGTAACCATCACGGACCGACATACCTCCCACTGTACATTCACCATCACGGAACGACATCCCTCCCACAGTACAGTAACCATCACAGCCCGACATATCTACCATTGTACAGTAACCATCACGGACCGACATACCTCCCACTGTACAGTAACCATCACAGCCTGACATATCTCTCACTGTATAGTAACCATCACGGCCCGACATACCTCCCACTGTACAGTAACCATCACGGACCGACATATCTCCCACTGCACAGTAACCATCACGGACTGACATACCTCCCACTTTACAGTAAACATTACACGCCGACATACCTCCCACTGTACATTCACCATCACGGCCCGACATCCCTCCCACAGTACAGTAACAATCACGGCCCGACATCCCTCCCAAAGTACCGTAACCATCACGGCCCGACATACCTCCCATTGTACAGTACCCATCACGGACCGACATACCTCCCACTGTTCAGTTACCATCACGGTTCGGCAGAGCTCCCAATGTGCAGTATCCATCACATCCCGACATACCTCCCACAGTACAGTAACGATCCCTCCCCGACGTACCTCCCAATGTACAGTAACCATCACGGTCTGACATACCTCCCACTGTATAGTAACATTCACACCCCGACATACCTCCCACTGTACAGTAATCATCACACCACGACATACCTCCCACTGTACAGAAACCGTCACGGCCTGACATACCTCCCACTGTAGTTACCATCACACACTGACATACCTCGACTGTACAGTAAACATCATACCTCGACATACCTCCCACTGTACATAACCATCACATGCAGACATACCTCCCACTGTACAGTAACCATCTCGCCCGACATACCTCCTATTGGACAGTAACCTGCACGGACCGACATACCTCCCACTGTTCAGTTACCATCACGGCTTGGCAAACTACCCAATGTGCATTAATCATCAAATCCCGACATACCTCCCACTGTACAGTAACCGTCACGATCTGACATACCTCCCACTGTACAGTAACCGTCATACCCCGACATATTTCCCACTGTACAGTAACCATCACGGCCTATCATACCTCCCACTGTACTATAACCATCATGGACTGACTTACCTCCCACTGTACATTAACCATCATGGTCCGACATACCTCCCACTGGAGAGTAACCATCACGGCCAGACATACCTCCCACTGCACAGTAAACATCACTGCCCGACATACTTCGCACTGTACAGTAACCATCACACGCCAATATAACTCCCACTGTACAGTAACCATCACATCCCGACTTACCTTCCACAGTACAGTAACCATCACCACCCGGCATACCTCCCACTGTACAGTAACCATCCCACCCCGACATAACTCCCAATGTACAGTACCATCACAGTCTGACATACTTCCCACTGTACAGTAACATTCACACCCCGACATACCACCCACGGTACAGTAACCATCACACCCCGAGATACCTCCCACTGTACAGTAACCATCACGGCCCGGCATACCTCCCACTGTACAGTAACCATCACAGCCTGACATACCCTCCACTGTACAGTAACAATCACAGTCCAATATACCTCCCAATGTACAGTAACCATCACGGCCTAACATACCTCCCACTGTACTATAACCATCATGGTCTGACTTACCTCCCGTTGTACATTAACCATCACGGTCCGACATACCTCCCACTGGACAGTAACCATCACGGCCAGACATACGTCCCACTGTACAGTAAAATCACGGCCCGACATTCCTCCCACTGTACAGTAACCATCACGGCCCGCAATATATCCCACTGTACAGTAACCGTCATGGCCCGACATACCTCCCACTGTACAGTAACAAGCACGAACAGACATACCTCCCACTGTAAAGTAACCATCACACCCCGACATACCTCCCACTGTACAGTAACTATCACATCCCGACATACCTTCAACTGTACATTAACCATCACGGCCCGAGATACCTCCCACTGTACAGTGACCATCACAACCCGAATTTCCTCCCACTGTACTGTAACCAACACGGTCTGACATACCTCCCACTGTTCAGTAACCATCAGGGACCGACATAACTCCCACATTACAGTAACCATCACGGCCCGACATACTTCCCACTGTACATTCACCATCACGGAACGACATCCCTCCGACAGTACAGTAACCATCACAGCCCGACATATCTAGCATTGTACAGTAACCATCACGGACCGACATACCTCCAACTGTACAGTAACCATCACGGACCGACATACCTCCCACTGTACATTCACCATCACGGAACGACATCCCTCCCACAGTACAGTAACCATCACAGCCCGACATATCTACCATTGTACAGTAACCATCATGGACGGACATACCTCCCACTGTACAGTAACCATCACAGCCTGACATATCTCTCACTGTATAGTAACCATCACGGCCCGACATACCTCCCACTGTACAGTAACCATCACGGACCGACATATCTCCCACTGTACAGTAACCATCACAGCCCGACATATCTACCATTGTACAGTAACCATCACGGACCGACATACCTCCAACTGTACAGTAACCATCACGGACTGACATACCTCCCACTTTACAGTAAACATTACACGCCGACATACCTCCCACTGTACATTCACCATCACGGCCCGACATCCCTCCCACAGTACAGTAACCATCACGGCCCGACATCCCTCCCAAAGTACCGTAACCATCACGGCCCGACATACCTCCCATTGTACAGTGCCCATCACGGACCGACATACCTCCCACTGTTCAGTTACCATCACGTTTCGGCAGAGCTCCCAATGTGCAGTATCCATCACATCCCGACATACCTCCCACAGTACAGTAACGATCCCTCCCCGACATACCTCCCAATGTACAGTAACCATCACGGTCTGACATACCTCCCACTGTATAGTAACATTCACACCCCGACATACCTCCCACTGTACAGTAATCATCACACCACGACATACCTCCCACTGTACATTCACCATCACGGAACGACATCCCTCCCACAGTACAGTAACGATCACAGCCCGACATATCTACCATTGTACAGTAACCATCACGGACCGACATACCTCCCACTGTACAGTAACCATACACAGCCTGACATATCACTCACTGTATAGTAACCATCACGGCCCGACATACCTCCCACTGTACAGTAACCATCACGGACCGACATATCTCCCACTGTACAGTAACCATCACAGCCCGACATTTTTTCCATTGTACAGTAACCATCACGGACCGACATACCTCCAACTGTACAGTAACCATCACGGACCGACATACCTCCCACTTTACAGTAAACATTACACGCCGACATACCTCCCACTGTACATTCACCATCACGGCCCGACATCCCTCCCACAGTACAGTAACCATCACGGCCCGACATCCCTCCCAAAGTACCGGAACCATCACAGCCCGTCATATCTCCCACTGTTCAGTTACCATCACGGTCCGGCAGAGCTCCCAATGTGCAGTATCCATCACATCCCGACATACCTCCCACAGTACAGTAACGATCCCTCCCCGACATACCTCCCAATGTACAGTAACCATCACGGTCTGACATACCTCCCACTGTATAGTAACATTCACACCCCGACATACCTCCCACTGTACAGTAACCATCACACCACGACATACCTCCCACTGTACAGTAACCATCACAGCCCGATATACCTCCCACTGTACAGTAACCATCACGGCCTAACATAACTCCAACTGTACTATAACCATCATGGTCTGACTTACCTCCCGCTGTACATTAACCATCAAGGTCCGACATTCCTCCCACTGTACAGTAACCATCACGGCCAGACATACGTCCCACTGTACAGTAAAATCACGGCCCGAAATTCTTCCCACTGTACAGTAACCATAACGGCCCGCAATATCTCCCACTGTACAGTAACCGTCATGGACCGATATACCTCCCACTGTACAGTAACGATCACGAACCGACATACCTCCCACTGTACAGAAACCATCACACCCCGACATACCTCCCACTGTACAGTAACTATCACATCCAGACATACCTCCAACTGTACAGTAAACATCACGGACCGACATACCTCCCACTGTACAGTAACCATCACACCCCGACATACCTCCCACTGTACAGTAACTATTACACCCCAACATACCTCCCACTGTACAGTAACTATCACACCTCGACATACCTCCCACTGTACAGAAACCATCACTTCCCGACATACCTCCCACTGTACTGTAACCATCTCGGCCCGACATACCCACCACTGTACAGTAACCATCACACCCCTGCATACCTCCCACTGTACAGTAACCATCACAGCCCAACATACCTCCCACTGTACAGTAACCATCACGGCCTGACATCCCTCCCACTGTACAGTAACTATCACACCCCGACATACCTCCCTCTGTACAGGAACTATTAGACCCTGACATTCCTCCCACTGTACTGTAACGATAACACCACGACATACCTCCCAGTGTTCGTTAACCATCACGTCCAGACAAACCTTCCACTGTACAGTTACCATCACACACCGACATACCTCCCACTGTGCAGTAACCGTCTCGGCCTGACATACCTCCCACTCTACAGTTACCATCACACACCGACATACCTCGACTGTACAGTAAACATCACACCCCGACATACCTCCCTCTGTACAGTAACCACCACACGCAGACATACCTCCCACTGCACAGTAACAATCTCGGCCCGACAGACCTCCCATTGTACGGTAACCTGCAAGGACCGACATACCTCCCACTGTTCAGTTACCATCACGGCTCGGCATACCTCCACTGTACACTAACCATCGCACCCCGACATAACTCCCACTGTACAGTAACCTTCACGGTCTGACATACCTCCCACTGTACAGTAACCATCATAGCCCGACATATCTCCCACTGTATAGTAACCATCACACCCCGACATACCTCCCACTGTACAGCAACCATAACACGACAACATACCTCGCACTGTACAATAACCATCACGGCCCAGCATACCTCCCACTGTACAGTAACCAACATAGCCCGACATATCTCCCACTGTACAGCAACCATAACACGACAACATACCTCGCACTGTACAATAACCATCACGGCCCAGCATACCTCCCACTGTACAGTAACCATCACGGCCTAACATACCTCCCACTGTACTATAACCATCATGGACTGACTTACCTCCCACCGTACATTAACTATCATGGTCCGACATACCTCCCACTGGAGAGTAACCATCACGGCCAGACATGCCTCCCACTGCACAGTAAACATCACGGCCCGACATACCTCCCACTGCACAGTAACCATCACGGCCCGGCATACCTCCACTGCACACTAACCATCGCACCCCGACATAACTCCCACTGTACAGTAACCATCACGGTCTGGCATACCTCCCACTGTACAGTAACCATCACAGTCAGACATATCTCTCACTGTATAGTAACCATCACGGCACGACATACCTCCAACTCTACAGTAACCATCACGCAACGACATACCTCACACTGTACAGTAACCATCACAGCCCAACATATCTACCACTGTACAGTAACCATCAGGGCCCGACATACCTCCCATTGTACAGTAACCATCACGGACTTACATACCTCCCACTGTTCAGTTACCATCACGGCTCGGCAGAGCTCCCAATGTGCAGTAACCATCACACCACGACATACCTCCCACTGTACAGTAACCATCACAGTCTGACATACGTCCCACTGTACAGTAACCATCATAGCCTGACATACCTCCCACTGTACAGTAACCATCAAACCTCAACATACCTCCCACTGAACAGTAACCATCACGGCCCGGCATACCTCCCACTGGAGAGTAAAAATCACCAACTAACATACCTCTCACTGTGCTATAACCATCATGGTCTAACTTACCTCCCACCGTACATTAACCATCATGGTCCGACATACCTCCCACTGGAGAGTAACCATCACGGCCAGACATGCCTCCCACTGCACAGTCAACATCACGGCCCGACATACCTCCCACTGCACAGTAACCATCACGGCCCGGCATACCTCCACTGTACACTAACCATCGCACCCCGACATAACTGTCATGTACAGTAACCATCACGGTCTGGCATACCTCCCACTGTACAGTAACCATCACAGTCAGACATATCTCTCACTGTATAGTAACCATCACAGCCCAACATATCTACCACTGTACAGTAACCATCACAGCCCGACATACCTCCCACTGTACAGTAACCTTCAGGGCCCGACATACCTCCCATTGTAGAGTAACCATCACGGACTTACATACCTCCCACTGTTCAGTTACCATCACGGCTCGGCAGAGCTCCCAATGTGCAGTAACCATCACACCACGACATTCCTCCCACTGTACAGTAACCATCACAGTCTGACATACGTCCCACTGTACAGTAACCATCATAGCCTGACATACCTCCCACTGTACAGTAACCATCAAACCTCAACATACCTCCCACTGAACAGTAACCATCACGGCCCGGCATACCTCCCACTGTAGAGTAGCCATCACGGTCTGTCATACCTCCCACTGTACAGTAACCATCACAGCCTGACATACCCTCCACTGTACAGTAACCATCACACCCTGACATACCTCCCACTGTAGAGTACACATCACGGCCCGACATACCTCCCACAGTACAGTAACCATCACACCCTGACATACCTACCACTGTGCAGTAACCATCACGGCCCGACATACCTCCCATTATACAGTTACTATCACACCCAGACATACCTCCCACGGTACAGTAACAATCATTCCCCGAAATACCTCCCACTTTACGGAACTATCACACCCCGACATACCTCCCACTATATAGTAACCCTCACACGCCGACATTCCTCCCACTGTACAGTAACCATCACGGCCTGCCATGCCTCCCACTGTATAGTAACTATCACACCCCGAAATATCTCCCCCTGTTCAGTAACCATCACACCCCTGCATACCTCCAACTGAACAGTAAACATCACACCCCGACATACGTCCCACTGTACAGTAAACATCACGGTCCGACATACGTCCCACAGTACAGTAACCATCACACCCCGACATTCCTCCCACTGTACAGTCACCATCACACCCCGACATACCTCCCACTGTACAGTAACCATCACGGCCTGACATACCTCCCACTGTACAGTAAGCTATGACACCCCGACATACCTCCCACTGTACAGTAACCATCACAGCCTGACATACCCTCCACTGTACAGTAACCATCACAGCCCGATATACCTCCCACAGTACAGTAACCATCACACCCCGACATTCCTCCCACTGTACAGTCACCATCACACCCCGACATACCTCCCACTGTACAGTAACCATCACACCCGGACATTCCTCCCAATGTACAGTAACCAGCACACCCCGACATACCTCCCAATGTACAGAAAACATCACGGCCCGTCATACCTCCCACTGTACACTAACAATCACGACCAGACATACCACCCACTGTACAGTCACCATCACACCACGACATACCTCCCACTGTACAGTAACCATCACGGCCTGACATACCTCCCACTGTACAGTAAGCTATGACACCCCGACATACCTCCCACTGTACCGTAAACATCACAGCCCGACATGCCTCCCAATGGACAATAACCATCACGGCCCGGCATACCACCCACTGTACAGTAAACATCACAGCCCGATATGCCTAGCACTGTACAGTAACCATCACGCCTAACATACCTCCCACTGTACAGTAACCATCATGGTCTGACTTACCTCCCACTGTACAGTAAACATCACTGCCCGACATTCATCCCAATGTACAGTAACCAGCATGGCCAGACATATCTCCCACTGTACAGTAACCATCGCGGTCTGACTTACCTCCCACTGTACAGTAGCCATCACAGCTCGACATTCCTCCCACTGTACAGTAAACATCACGGCCAGACATACCTCCATCTGTACAGTAACCATCACGGTCCGACATACCTCCCACTGTACAGTACACATCACCGCCCGACATACCTCCCACAGTACAGTAACCATCACGGCCCGACATACCACCCACTATACAGTTACTATCACACCCAGACATACCTCCCACTGTACAATAACAATCATACCCCGAAATACCTCCCACTGTACGGAACTATCACACCCCGACATACCTCCCACTGTATAGTAACCCTCACACGCCGACATTCCTCCCACTGTACAGTAACCATCACGGCCTGCGATGCCTCCCACTGTACAGTAACTATCACACCCCGAAATACCTCCCCCTGTTCAGTAACCATCACACACCTGCATACCTCCAACTGAACAGTAAACATCACATCCCGACATACCTCCCACTGTACAGTAACCATCACGGTCCGACATATCTCCCACTGTACAGTAACCATCACTGCCCGACATTCCTCCCAATGTACAGTAACTATCACACCCCGACATACCTCCCATGTACAGTAACTATCACACACCGACATACCTCCCACTGTACAGAAACCATCACGGCCCGTCATACCTCCCACTGTAAACGAACAATCACGACCCAACATACCTCCCACTGTACAGTCACCATCACACCCCGACATACCCCCCACTGTACAGTCACCATCACACCCAGACATACCCGCCACTGTACAGTAACCATCACGGCCTGACATACCTCCCACTGTACAGTAAGCTATGACATCCCGACATGCCTCCCACTGTACAGTAAACATCACAGCCCGACATACCTCCAAATGTACCATAAACATCACGGCCCGGCATACCACCCACTGTACAGTAAACATCACAGCCAGATATGCCTAGCACTGTACAGTAACCATCACGGCCTAACATACCTCCCACTGTACAGTAACCATCACAGCTCGACATTCCTCCCACTGTACAGTAACCATCACGGCCAGACATATCTCCCACTGTACAGTAACCGTCATGGGCCGACATGCCTCCCACTGTACAGTAACCATCACACCCCGACATACCTCCATCTGTACAGTAGCTGTCACACCCTGACATACCTCCCACTGTACAGTACACATCACCGCCCGACATACCTCCCACAGTACAGTAACCATAACACTCTGACATACCTCACACTGTACAGTAACCATCACGGCCCGACATACCTCCCAGTATACATTACTATCACACCCAGACATACCTCCCACTGTACAGTAACAATCATACCCCGAAATACCTCCCACTGTACGGAACTATCACACCCCGACATACCTCACACTGTACAGTAACCCTCACACGCCGAAATACCTCCCACTGTACAGTAACCATCACGGCCTGAGATACCTCCCACTGTACAGTAACCATCACACCCCGACATACCTGCCACTGTACAGTACCTATCACACCCCGACATACCTCCCACTGTACAGTAACCATCACGGACTGACATACCTCCCACTGTACAGTAAGCTTTGACACCCCAACATTCCTCCCACTGTACAGTAAACATCACGGCCCGACATACGTCCCACTGTACAGTAACCATCACACCCCGACATTCCTCCCAGTGTATAGTAACTATCACACCCCGACATACCTCCCCCTGGACAGTAACCATCACGGCCCGACATACCTCCCACTGTACAGTAATCATCACGGCCTGACATACTACCCACTGTACATTAACCATCACACCACGACATACCTTACACTGTACAGAAACTATCAGACCACGACATTCCTCCGACTGTACAGATTCGATCACACCCCGACATACCTCCCACTGTACAGTAACCAACACACCCCGACAGACCTCCCACTGTACAGTAACCATCATGGCTCGACATACCTCCCACTGTACAGTAATCATCACACCCGACATACCTCCTACTCAACAGGAACCATCACTCATCTACATACCTCCCACTGTACAGTAACCATCACGGTCCGGCATACCTCCCACTGTACAGTTACCATCAAGGTCCGACATTCCTCCCACTGTACAGTAACCATGACATCCGGACATACCTCCCAATTTACAGTAACCATCACCGACCGACATACCTCCAACTGTACAGTTACCATCACACACTGACATAACCCCCACTTTGCAGTAACCATCACGGCCCGATATACCTCCCACTGCACAGTAACCATCACACCCAGACATACCTCCCACTGTTCAGTCACCAGCCCACCCCGACATACCCCCCACTTTGCAGTAACCATCACGGCCCGACATATCTCCCACTGTACATTAACCATCACGGTATGACATACCTCCCACTGTACAGTAACGACGAAGGTCTGACATAGCTCCCACTGTACAGTAACCATCACGCACCGACATAACTCCCACTCTACAACAGCCATCACGTCCGGACAGACCTCCAACTGTACAGTAACCATCACGGTGTGACATACCTCCCACTCTACAGTAATCATCAGAGCCCGACATACCTCCCACTGTACAGTAACCATCACGGCCCGGCATACCTCCCACTGTACAGTAACCATCACGATCTGACATACCTCCCACTGTACAGGAGGAATCACGGCGCGATATACCTCCCACTGTACAGTAACCATCACGGTATGACATACCTCCCACTGTACAGTAACCATCACAGCCCAACCTACCTCCCACTGTACAGTAAACATCACTCCCCGACATACCTCCCTATGTACAATAACCATCACGGACCGGCATACTTCCCACTGTACAGTAAACATCACAGCCCGATATGCCTAGCACTGTACAGTAACCATCATGGCCTAACATACCCCCCACTATACAGTAACCATCATGGTCTGACTTACCTCCCACTGTACAGTAACCATCACTGCCCGACATTCATCCCACTGTACAGTAACCATCATGGCCAGACATATCTCCCATTGTACAGTAACCATCACGGTCTGACATACATCCCACTGTACAGTAGGAATCACGGCCCGATATACATCCCACCGTACAGTAACCATCGCGGTATGACGTACCTCCCACTGTACAGTAACCGTCACAGCCCGACCTACCTCCATCTTTACAGTAGCTATCACACCCTGACATACCTCCCACTGTACAGTACACATCACGGCCCGACATACCTCCCACAGAACAGTAACCATCACACCCTGACATACCTCACACTGTACAGTAACCATTACGGCCCGACATACCTTCCACTATACAGTTACTATCACAAACAGACAGACCTCCCACTGTACAGTAACTATTACACCCCAACATACCTCCCACTGTACAGTAACTATCACACCTCGACATACCTCCCACTGTACAGAAACCATCACTTCCCGACATACCTCCCACTGTACTGTAACCATCTCGGCCCGACATACCCACCACTGTACAGTAACCATCACACCCCTGCATACCTCCCACTGTACAGTAACCATCACAGCCCAACATACCTCCCACTGTACAGTAACCATCACGGCCTGACATCCCTCCCACTGTACAGTAACTATCACACCCCGACATACCTCCCTCTGTACAGGAACTATTAGACCCTGACATTCCTCCCACTGTACTGTAACGATAACACCACGACATACCTCCCAGTGTTCGTTAACCATCACGTCCAGACAAACCTTCCACTGTACAGTTACCATCACACACCGACATACCTCCCACTGTGCAGTAACCGTCTCGGCCTGACATACCTCCCACTCTACAGTTACCATCACACACCGACATACCTCGACTGTACAGTAAACATCACACCCCGACATACCTCCCTCTGTACAGTAACCACCACACGCAGACATACCTCCCACTGCACAGTAACAATCTCGGCCCGACAGACCTCCCATTGTACGGTAACCTGCAAGGACCGACATACCTCCCACTGTTCAGTTACCATCACGGCTCGGCATACCTCCACTGTACACTAACCATCGCACCCCGACATAACTCCCACTGTACAGTAACCTTCACGGTCTGACATACCTCCCACTGTACAGTAACCATCATAGCCCGACATATCTCCCACTGTATAGTAACCATCACACCCCGACATACCTCCCACTGTACAGCAACCATAACACGACAACATACCTCGCACTGTACAATAACCATCACGGCCCAGCATACCTCCCACTGTACAGTAACCAACATAGCCCGACATATCTCCCACTGTACAGCAACCATAACACGACAACATACCTCGCACTGTACAATAACCATCACGGCCCAGCATACCTCCCACTGTACAGTAACCATCACGGCCTAACATACCTCCCACTGTACTATAACCATCATGGACTGACTTACCTCCCACCGTACATTAACTATCATGGTCCGACATACCTCCCACTGGAGAGTAACCATCACGGCCAGACATGCCTCCCACTGCACAGTAAACATCACGGCCCGACATACCTCCCACTGCACAGTAACCATCACGGCCCGGCATACCTCCACTGCACACTAACCATCGCACCCCGACATAACTCCCACTGTACAGTAACCATCACGGTCTGGCATACCTCCCACTGTACAGTAACCATCACAGTCAGACATATCTCTCACTGTATAGTAACCATCACGGCACGACATACCTCCAACTCTACAGTAACCATCACGCAACGACATACCTCACACTGTACAGTAACCATCACAGCCCAACATATCTACCACTGTACAGTAACCATCAGGGCCCGACATACCTCCCATTGTACAGTAACCATCACGGACTTACATACCTCCCACTGTTCAGTTACCATCACGGCTCGGCAGAGCTCCCAATGTGCAGTAACCATCACACCACGACATACCTCCCACTGTACAGTAACCATCACAGTCTGACATACGTCCCACTGTACAGTAACCATCATAGCCTGACATACCTCCCACTGTACAGTAACCATCAAACCTCAACATACCTCCCACTGAACAGTAACCATCACGGCCCGGCATACCTCCCACTGGAGAGTAAAAATCACCAACTAACATACCTCTCACTGTGCTATAACCATCATGGTCTAACTTACCTCCCACCGTACATTAACCATCATGGTCCGACATACCTCCCACTGGAGAGTAACCATCACGGCCAGACATGCCTCCCACTGCACAGTCAACATCACGGCCCGACATACCTCCCACTGCACAGTAACCATCACGGCCCGGCATACCTCCACTGTACACTAACCATCGCACCCCGACATAACTGTCATGTACAGTAACCATCACGGTCTGGCATACCTCCCACTGTACAGTAACCATCACAGTCAGACATATCTCTCACTGTATAGTAACCATCACAGCCCAACATATCTACCACTGTACAGTAACCATCACAGCCCGACATACCTCCCACTGTACAGTAACCTTCAGGGCCCGACATACCTCCCATTGTAGAGTAACCATCACGGACTTACATACCTCCCACTGTTCAGTTACCATCACGGCTCGGCAGAGCTCCCAATGTGCAGTAACCATCACACCACGACATACCTCCCACTGTACAGTAACCATCACAGTCTGACATACGTCCCACTGTACAGTAACCATCATAGCCTGACATACCTCCCACTGTACAGTAACCATCAAACCTCAACATACCTCCCACTGAACAGTAACCATCACGGCCCGGCATACCTCCCACTGTAGAGTAGCCATCACGGTCTGTCATACCTCCCACTGTACAGTAACCATCACAGCCTGACATACCCTCCACTGTACAGTAACCATCACACCCTGACATACCTCCCACTGTAGAGTACACATCACGGCCCGACATACCTCCCACAGTACAGTAACCATCACACCCTGACATACCTACCACTGTGCAGTAACCATCACGGCCCGACATACCTCCCATTATACAGTTACTATCACACCCAGACATACCTCCCACGGTACAGTAACAATCATTCCCCGAAATACCTCCCACTTTACGGAACTATCACACCCCGACATACCTCCCACTATATAGTAACCCTCACACGCCGACATTCCTCCCACTGTACAGTAACCATCACGGCCTGCCATGCCTCCCACTGTATAGTAACTATCACACCCCGAAATATCTCCCCCTGTTCAGTAACCATCACACCCCTGCATACCTCCAACTGAACAGTAAACATCACACCCCGACATACGTCCCACTGTACAGTAAACATCACGGTCCGACATACGTCCCACAGTACAGTAACCATCACACCCCGACATTCCTCCCACTGTACAGTCACCATCACACCCCGACATACCTCCCACTGTACAGTAACCATCACGGCCTGACATACCTCCCACTGTACAGTAAGCTATGACACCCCGACATACCTCCCACTGTACAGTAACCATCACAGCCTGACATACCCTCCACTGTACAGTAACCATCACAGCCCGATATACCTCCCACTGTACAGTAACCATCATACCCTGACATACCTCCCACTGTAGAGTACACATCACGGCCCGACATACCTCCCACAGTACAGTAACCCTCACACGCCGACATTCCTCCCACTGTACAATCACCATCACGGCCTGCCATGC
Organism: Chiloscyllium punctatum; assembly: GCF_047496795.1. NCBI lineage: Eukaryota > Metazoa > Chordata > Chondrichthyes > Orectolobiformes > Hemiscylliidae > Chiloscyllium > Chiloscyllium punctatum. The sequence goes on from NC_092751.1 coordinate 2,054,766, forward strand.
CTCCCACTGTACAGTAACTATCACACCCCGAAATATCTCCCCCTGTTCAGTAACCATCACACCCCTGCATACCTCCAACTGAACAGTAAACATCACACCCCGACATACGTCCCACTGTACAGTAAACATCACGGTCCGACATACGTCCCACAGTACAGTAACCATCACACCCCGACATTCCTCCCACTGTACAGTCACCATCACATCGCGACATACCTCCCACTGTACAGTAACCATCACGGCCTGACATACCTCCCACTGTACAGTAAGCTATGACACCCCGACATACCTCCCACTGTACAGTAAACATCACAGCCCGACATACCTCCCAATGGACAATAACCATCACGGCCCGGCATAGCACACACTGTACAGTAAACATCACAGCCCGATATGCCTAGCACTGTACAGTAACCATCACGGCCTAACATAACTCCCACTGTACAGTAACCATCATGGTCTGACTTACCTCCCACTGAACAGTAGCCATCACAGCTCGACATTCCTCCCACTGTACAGTAAACATCACGGCCAGACATACCTCCATCTGTACAGTAGCTATCACACCCTGACATACCTCCCACTGCACCGTACGCATCACCGCCCGATATACCTCCCACAGTACAGTAAGCATCACGGCCCGATATACCTCCCACTGTACAGTAACCATCACGGCCCGACATACCTCCCAATGTACAGTAACCATCACGGTCCGACATACGTCCCACAATACAGTAACCATCACACCCGGACATTCCTCCCAATGTACAGTAACCAGCACACCCCGACATACCTCCCAATGTACAGAAAACATCACGGCCCGTCATACCTCCCACTGTACACTAACAATCACGACCAGACATACCACCCACTGTACAGTCACCATCACACCACGACATACCTCCCACTGTACAGTAACCATCACGGCCTGACATACCTCCCACTGTACAGTAAGCTATGACACCCCGACATACCTCCCACTGTACCGTAAACATCACAGCCCGACATGCCTCCCAATGGACAATAACCATCACGGCCCGGCATACCACCCACTGTACAGTAAACATCACAGCCCGATATGCCTAGCACTGTACAGTAACCATCACGCCTAACATACCTCCCACTGTACAGTAACCATCATGGTCTGACTTACCTCCCACTGTACAGTAAACATCACTGCCCGACATTCATCCCAATGTACAGTAACCAGCATGGCCAGACATATCTCCCACTGTACAGTAACCATCGCGGTCTGACTTACCTCCCACTGTACAGTAGCCATCACAGCTCGACATTCCTCCCACTGTACAGTAAACATCACGGCCAGACATACCTCCATCTGTACAGTAACCATCACGGTCCGACATACCTCCCACTGTACAGTACACATCACCGCCCGACATACCTCCCACAGTACAGTAACCATCACGGCCCGACATACCACCCACTATACAGTTACTATCACACCCAGACATACCTCCCACTGTACAATAACAATCATACCCCGAAATACCTCCCACTGTACGGAACTATCACACCCCGACATACCTCCCACTGTATAGTAACCCTCACACGCCGACATTCCTCCCACTGTACAGTAACCATCACGGCCTGCGATGCCTCCCACTGTACAGTAACTATCACACCCCGAAATACCTCCCCCTGTTCAGTAACCATCACACACCTGCATACCTCCAACTGAACAGTAAACATCACATCCCGACATACCTCCCACTGTACAGTAACCATCACGGTCCGACATATCTCCCACTGTACAGTAACCATCACTGCCCGACATTCCTCCCAATGTACAGTAACTATCACACCCCGACATACCTCCCATGTACAGTAACTATCACACACCGACATACCTCCCACTGTACAGAAACCATCACGGCCCGTCATACCTCCCACTGTAAACGAACAATCACGACCCAACATACCTCCCACTGTACAGTCACCATCACACCCCGACATACCCCCCACTGTACAGTCACCATCACACCCAGACATACCCGCCACTGTACAGTAACCATCACGGCCTGACATACCTCCCACTGTACAGTAAGCTATGACATCCCGACATGCCTCCCACTGTACAGTAAACATCACAGCCCGACATACCTCCAAATGTACCATAAACATCACGGCCCGGCATACCACCCACTGTACAGTAAACATCACAGCCAGATATGCCTAGCACTGTACAGTAACCATCACGGCCTAACATACCTCCCACTGTACAGTAACCATCACAGCTCGACATTCCTCCCACTGTACAGTAACCATCACGGCCAGACATATCTCCCACTGTACAGTAACCGTCATGGGCCGACATGCCTCCCACTGTACAGTAACCATCACACCCCGACATACCTCCATCTGTACAGTAGCTGTCACACCCTGACATACCTCCCACTGAACAGTACACATCACCGCCCGACATACCTCCCACAGTACAGTAACCATAACACTCTGACATACCTCACACTGTACAGTAACCATCACGGCCCGACATACCTCCCAGTATACATTACTATCACACCCAGACATACCTCCCACTGTACAGTAACAATCATACCCCGAAATACCTCCCACTGTACGGAACTATCACACCCCGACATACCTCACACTGTACAGTAACCCTCACACGCCGAAATACCTCCCACTGTACAGTAACCATCACGGCCTGAGATACCTCCCACTGTACAGTAACCATCACACCCCGACATACCTGCCACTGTACAGTACCTATCACACCCCGACATACCTCCCACTGTACAGTAACCATCACGGACTGACATACCTCCCACTGTACAGTAAGCTTTGACACCCCAACATTCCTCCCACTGTACAGTAAACATCACGGCCCGACATACGTCCCACTGTACAGTAACCATCACACCCCGACATTCCTCCCAGTGTATAGTAACTATCACACCCCGACATACCTCCCCCTGGACAGTAACCATCACGGCCCGACATACCTCCCACTGTACAGTAATCATCACGGCCTGACATACTACCCACTGTACATTAACCATCACACCACGACATACCTTACACTGTACAGAAACTATCAGACCACGACATTCCTCCGACTGTACAGATTCGATCACACCCCGACATACCTCCCACTGTACAGTAACCAACACACCCCGACAGACCTCCCACTGTACAGTAACCATCATGGCTCGACATACCTCCCACTGTACAGTAATCATCACACCCGACATACCTCCTACTCAACAGGAACCATCACTCATCTACATACCTCCCACTGTACAGTAACCATCACGGTCCGGCATACCTCCCACTGTACAGTTACCATCAAGGTCCGACATTCCTCCCACTGTACAGTAACCATGACATCCGGACATACCTCCCAATTTACAGTAACCATCACCGACCGACATACCTCCAACTGTACAGTTACCATCACACACTGACATAACCCCCACTTTGCAGTAACCATCACGGCCCGATATACCTCCCACTGCACAGTAACCATCACACCCAGACATACCTCCCACTGTTCAGTCACCAGCCCACCCCGACATACCCCCCACTTTGCAGTAACCATCACGGCCCGACATATCTCCCACTGTACATTAACCATCACGGTATGACATACCTCCCACTGTACAGTAACGACGAAGGTCTGACATAGCTCCCACTGTACAGTAACCATCACGCACCGACATAACTCCCACTCTACAACAGCCATCACGTCCGGACAGACCTCCAACTGTACAGTAACCATCACGGTGTGACATACCTCCCACTCTACAGTAATCATCAGAGCCCGACATACCTCCCACTGTACAGTAACCATCACGGCCCGGCATACCTCCCACTGTACAGTAACCATCACGATCTGACATACCTCCCACTGTACAGGAGGAATCACGGCGCGATATACCTCCCACTGTACAGTAACCATCACGGTATGACATACCTCCCACTGTACAGTAACCATCACAGCCCAACCTACCTCCCACTGTACAGTAAACATCACTCCCCGACATACCTCCCTATGTACAATAACCATCACGGACCGGCATACTTCCCACTGTACAGTAAACATCACAGCCCGATATGCCTAGCACTGTACAGTAACCATCATGGCCTAACATACCCCCCACTATACAGTAACCATCATGGTCTGACTTACCTCCCACTGTACAGTAACCATCACTGCCCGACATTCATCCCACTGTACAGTAACCATCATGGCCAGACATATCTCCCATTGTACAGTAACCATCACGGTCTGACATACATCCCACTGTACAGTAGGAATCACGGCCCGATATACATCCCACCGTACAGTAACCATCGCGGTATGACGTACCTCCCACTGTACAGTAACCGTCACAGCCCGACCTACCTCCATCTTTACAGTAGCTATCACACCCTGACATACCTCCCACTGTACAGTACACATCACGGCCCGACATACCTCCCACAGAACAGTAACCATCACACCCTGACATACCTCACACTGTACAGTAACCATTACGGCCCGACATACCTTCCACTATACAGTTACTATCACAAACAGACAGACCTCCCACTGTACAGTAGCAATCATACCCCGAAATACCTACCACTGTACGGAACTATCACACCCCGACATACCTCCCACTGTACAGTAACCATCACAGCCCAACCTACCTCCCACTGTACAGTAAACATCACACCCCGACATACCTCCCTATGTACAATAACCATCACGGACCGGCATACTTCCCACTGTACAGTAAACATCACAGCCCGATATGCCTAGCACTGTACAGTAACCATCATGGCCTAACATACCCCCCACTGTACAGTAACCATCATGGTCTGACTTACCTCCCACTGTACAGTAACCATCACTGCCCGACATTCATCCCACTGCACAGTAACCATCATGGCCAGACATATCTCCCATTGTACAGTAACCATCACGGTCTGACATACATCCCACTGTACAGTAGGATTCACGGCCCGATATACATCCCACTGTACAGTAACCATCGCGGTATGACGTACCTCCCACTGTACAGTAACCGTCACAGCCCGACCTACCTCCATCTTTACAGTAGCTATCACACCCTGACATACCTCCCACTGTACAGTACACATCACGGCCCGACATACCTCCCACAGAACAGTAACCATCACACCCTGACATACCTCACACTGTACAGTAACCATTACGGCCCGACATACCTTCTACTATACTGTTACTATCACAAACAGACAGACCTCCCACTGTACAGTAGCAATCATACCCCGAAATACCTCCCACTGTACGGAACTATCACACCCCGACATACCTCCCACTGTACAGTAACCATCACAGCCCAACCTACCTCCCACTGTACAGTAAACATCACACCCCGACATACCTCCCTATGTACAATAACCATCACGGACCGGCATACTTCCCACTGTACAGTAAACATCACAGCCCGATATGCCTAGCACTGTACAGTAACCATCATGGCCTAACATACCCCCCACTGTACAGTAACCATCATGGTCTGACTTACCTCCCACTGTACAGTAACCATCACTGCCCGACATTCATCCCACTGCACAGTAACCATCATGGCCAGACATATCTCCCATTGTACAGTAACCATCACGGTCTGACATACATCCCACTGTACAGTAGGAATCACGGCCCGATATACATCCCACTGTACAGTAACCATCGCGGTATGACGTACCTCCCACTGTACAGTAACCGTCACAGCCCGACCTACCTCCATCTTTACAGTAGCTATCACACCCTGACATACCTCCCACTGTACAGTACACATCACGGCCCGACATACCTCCCACAGAACAGTAACCATCACACCCTGACATACCTCACACTGTACAGTAACCATTACGGCCCGACATACCTTCCACTATACAGTTACTATCACAAACAGACAGACCTCCCACTGTACAGTAGCAATCATACCGCGAAATACCTCCCACTGTACGGAACTATCACACCCCGACATACCTCCCACTGTATAGTAACCCTCACATGCCGACATACCTCCCACTGTACAGTAACCATCACGGCCTGCCATGCCTCACACTGTACAGTAACTATCACACCCCGAAATAACTCCCACTGTTCAGTAACCATCACACCCCTGCATATCTCCAACTGAACAGTAAACATCACACCCCGACATAACTCCCACTGTAGAGTAACCATCACGGTCTGACATACGTCCCACTGTACAGTAACCATCACACCCCGACATACCTGCCACTGTACAGTAACTATCACACCCCGACATACCTCCCACTGTACAGTAACCATCACGGCCTGACATACCTCCCACTGTACAGAAACCATCACGGCCCGTCAAACCTCCCACTGGACACTCACAATCACGACCCGACATACCACCCACTGTACAGTCACCATCACACCGCGACATTCCTCCCACTGTACAGTAACCATCACGGCCTGACATACCTCCCACTGTACAGTAAGCTATGACACCCCGACATACCTCCCACTGTACAGTAAGCTATGACACCCCGACATACCTCCCATTGTACAGTAAACATCACAGCCCGACATACCACTCAATGGACAATAATCATCACGGCCCGGCATACCACCCACTGTACAGTAAACATCACAGCCCGATATGCCTAGCACTGTACAGTAACCATCACGGCCTAACATATCTCCCACTCTACAGTAACCATCATGGTCTGACTTACCTCCCACTGTACAGTAACCATCACTGCCCGACATTCATCCCAATGTACAGTAACCAGCATGGCCAGACATATCTCCGACTGTACAGTAACCATCACGGCCTAACATACCTCCCACTGTACAGTAACCATCATGGTCTGACTTACCTCCCACTGTACAGTAGCCATCACAGTTCGACATTCCGCCCACTGTACAGTAAACATCACGGCCAGACATACCTCCATCTGTACAGTAGCTATCACACCCTGACATACCTCCCACTGTACAGTACACATCACCGCCCGACATACCTCCCACAGTACAGTAACCACCACGGCCCGACATACCTCCCACTATACAGTTACTATCACACCCAGACATACCTCCCACTGTACAGTAACAATCACACCCCGAAATACCTCCCACTGCTCAGTAACCATCACACCCCTGCATACCTCCAACTGAACAGTAAACATCACACCCCGACATACCTCCCACTGTACAGTAACCATCACGGTCCGAGATACGTCCCACTGTACAGTAACCATCACACCCCGACATTCCTCCCAATGTACAGTAACTATCACACCCTGACATACCTCCCACTGTACAGTAACCATCACACACCGACATAACTCCCACTGTACAGTCACCATCACACCCAGACATACCCGCCACTGTACAGTAACCATCACGGCCTGACATACTCCCACTGTAAACTAATAATCACGACCCAACATACCTCCCACTGTACAGTCACCATCACACCCCGACATACCCCCCACTGTACAGTCACCATCACACCCAGACATACCCGCCACTGTACAGTAACCATCACGGCCTGACATACCTCCCACTGTACAGTTAGCTATGACACCCCGACATGCCTCCCACTGTACAGTAAACATCACAGCCCGACATACCTCTCAATGTACAATAAACATCACGGCCCGGCATACCATCCACTGTACAGTAAACATCACAGCCCGATATGCCTAGCACTGTACAGTAACCATCACGGCCAAACATACCTCCCACTGTACAGTAACCATCACAGCTCGACATTCCTCCAACTGTACAGTAACCATCACGGCCAGACATATCTCCCACTATACAGTAACCGTCATGGGCTGACATGCCTCCCACTGTACAGTAACCATCACACCCCGACATACCTCCATCTGTACAGTAGCTGTCACACCCTGACATACCTCCCACTGTACAGTACACATCACCGCCCGACATACCTCCCACAGTACAGTTACTATCACACTCTGACATACCTCACACTGTACAGTAACCATCACGGCCCGACATACCTCCCACTATACATTACTATCACACCCAGACATACCTCCCAGTGTACAGTAACAATCATACCCCGAAATACCTCCCACTGTACGGAACTATCACATCCCGACATACCTCACACTGCACAGTAACCCTCACACGCCGACATACCTCCCACTGTACACTAACCATCACGGCCTGAGAGACCTCCCACTGTACAGTAACTATCACACCCCGTAATACCTCCCACTGTACAGTAACCATCACACCCCTTCATACCTCCAACTAGACAGAAAACATCACACCCCGACATACCTCCAACTAGACAGAAAACATCACACCCCGACATACCTCCCACTGTACAGTAACCATCACACACCGACATACCTCCCACTGTACAGTAACCATCACGGCCTGACATACTTCCCACTGTACAGTAAGATTTGACACCCCGACATACCTCCCACTGTACAGTAAACATCACGGCCCGACATAGGTCCCACTGTACAGTAAACATCACACCCCGACATTCCTCCCAGTGTACAGTAACTATCACACCCCGACATACCTCCAACTGTACAGTTTCCATCACGGCCTGACATACCTCCCACTGTACAGTAAGCTTTGACATACGTCATACGGTACAGTAACCATCACAGCTCTACATACCTCCCACTGGACAGTAACCATCATGGCCCGAAATACCTCCCACTATACAGTAATCATCACGGCCTGACATACCTCCCACTGTACATTAACCATCACACCACGACATACCTTCCACTGTACAGAAACTATCAGACCCCGACATACCTCCTACTGTACAGTAACCATCATGGCTCGACATATCTCCCACAGTACAGTAACCATCACACCCCGACATACCTCCTACTCAACAGGAACCATCACTCATCTACATACCTCCCACTGTACAGTAACCATCACACCCAGACATACCTCCCACTGTTCAGTCACCAGCCCACCCCGACATACCCCCCACTTTGCAGTAACCATCACGGTCCGACATATCTCCCACTGTACAGTAACCATCACGGTATGACATACCTCCCACTGTACAGTAACGACAATGGTCTGACATAGCTCCCACTGTACAGTAACCATCACGCACTGACATAACTCCCACTCTACAATAGCCATCACGTCCCGACATACCTCCAACTGTACAGTAAGCATCACGGTGTGACATACCTCCCACTCTATAGTAATCATCAGAGCCCGACATACCTCCCACTGTACAGTAACCATCACGGTATGACATACCTCCCACTGTACAGTAACCATCACGGCCCAACCTACCTCCCACTGTACAGTAAACATCACACCCCGACATACCTCCCAATGTACAATAACCATCACGGCCCGGCATACTTCCCACTGTACAGTAAACATCACAGCCCGATATGCCTAGCACTGTACAGTAACCATCACGGCCTAACATACCTCCCACTGTACAGTAACCATCATGGTCTGACTTACCTCCCACTGTACAGTAACCATCACTGCCCGACATTCATCCCACTGTACAGTAACCATCATGGCCAGACATATCTCCCATTGTACAGTAACCATCACGGTGTGACATACCTCCCACTCTACAGTAATCATCAGAGCCCGACATACCTCCCACTGTACAGTAACCATCACGGCCCGACATACCTCCCACTATACAGTAACCATCATGGTCTGACTTACCTCCCACTGTACAGTAACCATCACGGCCCGATATACATCCCACTGTACAGTAACCATCGCGGCATGACGTACCTCCCACTGTACAGTAACCGTCACAGCCCGACCTACCTCCATCTGTACAGTAGCTATCACACCCTGACATACCTCCCACAGTACAGAACACATCACGGCCCGACATACCTCCCACAGTACAGTAACCATCACACCCTGACATACCTCACACTGTACAGTAACCATTACGGCCCGACATACATTCCACTATACAGTTACTATCACACACAGACAGACCTCCCACTGTATAGTAGCAATCATACCCCGAAATACCTCCCACTGTACGGAACTATCACACCCCGACATACCTCCCACTGTATAGTAACCCTCACATACCGACATACCTCCCACTGTACAGTAACCATCACACACCGACATACCTCCCACTGTACAGTAACCATCACGGCCTGACATACTTCCCACTGTACAGTAAGATTTGACACCCCGACATACCTCCCACTGTACAGTAAACATCACGGCCCGACATAGGTCCCACTGTACAGTAAACATCACACCCCGACATTCCTCCCAGTGTACAGTAACTATCACACCCCGACATACCTCCAACTGTACAGTTTCCATCACGGCCTGACATACCTCCCACTGTACAGTAAGCTTTGACATACGTCATACGGTACAGTAACCATCACAGCTCTACATACCTCCCACTGGACAGTAACCATCATGGCCCGAAATACCTCCCACTATACAGTAATCATCACGGCCTGACATACCTCCCACTGTACATTAACCATCACACCACGACATACCTTCCACTGTACAGAAACTATCAGACCCCGACATACCTCCTACTGTACAGTAACCATCATGGCTCGACATATCTCCCACAGTACAGTAACCATCACACCCCGACATACCTCCTACTCAACAGGAACCATCACTCATCTACATACCTCCCACTGTACAGTAACCATCACACCCAGACATACCTCCCACTGTTCAGTCACCAGCCCACCCCGACATACCCCCCACTTTGCAGTAACCATCACGGTCCGACATATCTCCCACTGTACAGTAACCATCACGGTATGACATACCTCCCACTGTACAGTAACGACAATGGTCTGACATAGCTCCCACTGTACAGTAACCATCACGCACTGACATAACTCCCACTCTACAATAGCCATCACGTCCCGACATACCTCCAACTGTACAGTAAGCATCACGGTGTGACATACCTCCCACTCTATAGTAATCATCAGAGCCCGACATACCTCCCACTGTACAGTAACCATCACGGTATGACATACCTCCCACTGTACAGTAACCATCACGGCCCAACCTACCTCCCACTGTACAGTAAACATCACACCCCGACATACCTCCCAATGTACAATAACCATCACGGCCCGGCATACTTCCCACTGTACAGTAAACATCACAGCCCGATATGCCTAGCACTGTACAGTAACCATCACGGCCTAACATACCTCCCACTGTACAGTAACCATCATGGTCTGACTTACCTCCCACTGTACAGTAACCATCACTGCCCGACATTCATCCCACTGTACAGTAACCATCATGGCCAGACATATCTCCCATTGTACAGTAACCATCACGGTGTGACATACCTCCCACTCTACAGTAATCATCAGAGCCCGACATACCTCCCACTGTACAGTAACCATCACGGCCCGACATACCTCCCACTATACAGTAACCATCATGGTCTGACTTACCTCCCACTGTACAGTAACCATCACGGCCCGATATACATCCCACTGTACAGTAACCATCGCGGCATGACGTACCTCCCACTGTACAGTAACCGTCACAGCCCGACCTACCTCCATCTGTACAGTAGCTATCACACCCTGACATACCTCCCACAGTACAGAACACATCACGGCCCGACATACCTCCCACAGTACAGTAACCATCACACCCTGACATACCTCACACTGTACAGTAACCATTACGGCCCGACATACATTCCACTATACAGTTACTATCACACACAGACAGACCTCCCACTGTATAGTAGCAATCATACCCCGAAATACCTCCCACTGTACGGAACTATCACACCCCGACATACCTCCCACTGTACAGTAACCATCACGGCCTGCCATGCCTCACACTGTACAGTAACTATCACACCCCGAAATACCTCCGACTGTTCAGTAACCATCACACCCCTGCATATCTCCAACTGAACAGTAAATATCACACCCCGACATAACTCCCACTGTAGAGTAACCATCACGGTCCGACATACGTCCCACTGTACAGTAACCAAAACACCCCGACATTCCTCCCAATGTACAGTAACTATCACACCCCGAACTACCTTCCACTGTGCAGTAACCATCACACCCCGACATACCTCCCACTGTACAGAAACCATCACGGCCCGTCAAACCTCCCACTGTACACTCACAATCACGACCCGACATACCTCCCACTATACAGTCACCATCACACCGCGACATACCCCCCACTGTAGAGTAACCATCACAGCCCGACATACCTCCCACTGTACAGTAACCATTACGGTATGACATACCTCACACTGTACAGTAAACATCACACACCGACATACCTCCCAATGTACAATAACCATCACGGCCCAGCATACTTCCCACTGTAAAGTAAACATCACGGCCTAACATACCTGCCACTGTACAGTAACCATCATAGTCTGACTTACCTCCCACTGTACAGTAGCCATCACAGCTCGACATTACTCCCACTGTACAGTAACCATCACGGCCAGACATATCTCCCACTGTACAGTAACCGTCATGGGCCGACATGCCTCCCACTGTACAGTAACCATCACACCCCGACATACCTCCATCTGTACAGTAGCTATCACACCCTGACATACCTCCCACTGTACAGTACACATCACCGCCCGACATACCTGACACAGTACAGTAACCATCACGGCTCGACATACCTCCCACTATACAGTTACTATCACACCCAGACATACCTCCCACTGTACAGTAACAATCATACCCCGAAATACCTCCCACTGTACAGACCTATCACACCCCGACATACCTCCCACTGTATAGTAAGCCTCACACGCCGACATACATCCCACTGTACAGTAACCATCACGGCCTGCCATGCCTCCCACTGTACAGTAACTATCACACCCCGAAATACCTCACACTGTTCAGTAACCATCACACCCCTGCATATCTCCAATTGAACAGTAAGCATCACACCCCGACATACCTCCCAGTGTACAGTAACCATCACGGTCCGACATACGTCCCACTGTACATTAACCATCACACCCCGACATTCCTCCCAATGTACAGTAACTATAACACCCCGAAATACCTTCCACTCTACAGTAACCATCACACCCCGACATACCTCCCACTGGACAGAAACCATCACGGACCGTCAAACCTCCCAATGTACACTCACAATCACGACCCGACATACCTCACACTATACAGTCACCATCACACCGCGAAATACCCCCCACTGTACAGTAGCAATCATACCCCGAAATACCTCCCACTGTAGGAACTATCACATGCCGACATACCTCCCACTGTATAGTAACACTCACATGCCGACATACCTCCCACTGCACAGTAACCATCACGGCCTGCCATGCCTCCCAATGTACAGTAACTATCACACCCCGAAATACCTCCCACTGTTCAGTAACCATCACACCCCTGCATACCTCCAACTGAACAGTAAACATCACACCACGACATCCCTCCCACTGTACAGTAACCATCATGGTCTGACTTACCTCCCACTGTACAGCAACCATCACTGCACGACATTCATCCCACTGTACAGTAACCAGCATGGCCAGACATATCTCCCACTGTACAGTAAACATCACAGCCTAACATACCTCCCACTGTACAGTAACCATCATAGTCTGACTTACCTCCCACTGTACAGTAGCCATCACAGCTCGACATTACTCCCACTGTACAGTAACCATCACGGCCAGACATATCTCCCACTGTACAGTAACCGTCATGGGCCGACATGCCTCCCACTGTACAGTAACCATCACACCCCGACATACCTCCATCTGTACAGTAGCTATCACACCCTGACATACCTCCCACTGTACAGTACCCATCACCGCCCGACATACCTGACACAGTACAGTAACCATCACGGACCGACATACCTCCCAGTATACAGTTACTATCACACCCAGACATACCTCCCACTGTACAGTAACAATCATACCCCGAAATACCTCCCACTGTACAGAACTATCACACCCCGACATACCTCCCACTGTATAGTAAGCCTCACACGCCGACATACATCCCACTGTACAGTAACCATCACGGCCTGCCATGCCTCCCACTGTACAGTAACTATCACACCCCGAAATACCTCACACTGTTCAGTAACCATCACACCCCTGCATATCTCCAACTGAACAGTAAACATCACACCCCGACATACCTCCCAGTGTACAGTAACCATCACGGTCCGACATACGTCCCACTGTACAGTAACCATCACACCCCGACATTCCTCCCAATGTACAGTAACTATAACACCCCGAAATACCTCCCACTGTACAGTCGCCATCACAGCTTGACATTCCTCCCACTGTACAGTAACCATCACGGCCAGACATATATCCCACTGTACAGTAACCGTCATGGGCTGACATGCCTCCCACTGTACAGTAACCATCACACCCCGACATACCTCCATCTGTACAGTAGCTATCACACCCTGACATACCTCCCACTGTACAGTACACATCACCGCCCGACATACCTCCCACAGTACAGTAACCATCACACCCCGACATACCTCCCACTATACATTACTATAACACCCAGACGTACCACCCACTGTACAGTACACCCCGACATAAGTCCCACTGTACAGTAACCATCACACCCCGACATTCCTCCCACTGCACAGTAACTATCACGCCCCGACATACCACCCACTGTACAGTAACCATCACGGCCTGACATACCTCCCACTGTACAGTAAGCTATGACACCCCGACATACCTCATACGGTACAGTAACCATCACAGCCCTACATACGTCCCACTGGTCAGTAACTATCACGGCCTGACATACCTCCCACTGTACAGTAACCATCACACCACGACATACGTTCAACTGTACAGAACCTATCAGACCCCGACATACCTCCTACTGTACAGATTCGATCCCACCCCAACATACCTCCCACTGTACAGTAACCAACACACCCTGACAGAACTCCCACTGTACAGTAACCATCATGGCTTGACATACCTCCCACTGTACAGTAACCATCACGGCCCGAAATACCACCCTCTGTACAGTAACCATCACAGCCCGACATACCTCCCACTGTACAGTAACCATCACACCCCGACATACCTCCCACTGTACAGTAACCATCACAGCCCGACATACCTCCCACTGTACAGTAACCATCACACCCCGACATACCCCCCACTTTGCAGTAACCATCACGGCCTGACATATCTCCCACTGTACAGTAACCATTACGGTATGATTTACCTCCCACTGTACAGTAACGACCATGGTCTGACATAGCTCCCACTGTACAGTAACCATCACGCACCGACGTAACTCCCACTCTACAATAGCCATCACGTCCCGACATACCTCCAACTGTACAGTAAGCATCACGGTGTGACATACCTCCCACTCTACAGTAATCATCAGAGTCCGGCATACCACCCACTGTACAGTAACCATCACGGTCTGACTTACCTCCCACTGTACAGTAACCATCACGGTCTGACATACCTCCCACTGTACAGTAACCATCACACCCCGACATACCTCCCACTGTACAGTAAACATCACGGCCCGGCATACTTCCCACTGCACAGTAAACATCACAGCCCGATATGCCTAGCACTGTACAGTAACCATCACGGTCTAACATACCTCCCACTGTACAGTAACCATCATGGTCTGACTTACCTCCCACTGTACAGTAACCATCACTGCCCGACATTCATCCCACTGTACAGTAACCATCATGGCTAGACATATCTCCCATTGTACAGTAACCATCACGGTCTGACATACCTCCCACTGACAGTAGGAATCACGGCCCGATATACATCCCACTGTACACTAACCATCGCGGTATGACGTACCTCTCACTGTACAGTAAAGGTCACTGCCCGACCTACCTCCATCTGTACAGTAGCTATCACACCCTGACATACCTCCCACAGTACAGTACACATCACGGCCCGACATACCTCCCACAGTACAGTAACCATCACACCCTGACATACCTCACACTGTACAGTAACCATCACGGCTTAACATACCTCCCACTCTACAGTAACCTTCATAGTCTGACTTACATCCCACTGTACAGTAACCATCACTGCCCGACATTCATCCCACTGTACAGTAACCAGCATGGCCAGTCATATCTCCCACTGTACAGTATCCATCACAGCTCGCCATTCCTCCCACTGTACAGTAACCATCACGGCCAGACATATCTCCCACTGTACAGTAACCGTCATGGGCTGACATGCCTCTCACTGTACAGTAACCATCACAGCTCGACATTCCTCCCACTGTACAGTAACCAACACGGCCAGACATATCTCCCACTGAACAGTAACCGTCATGGGCTGACATGCCTCCCACTGTACAGTAACCATCACACCCCGACATACCTCCATCTGTACAGTAGCTATCACACCCTGACATACCTCCCACTGTACAGTACACATCACCGCCCGACATACCTCCCACAGTACAGTAACCATCACACTCCGACATACCTCCCACTATACATTACTATAACACCCAGACGTACCTCCCACTGTACAGTAACAATCATACACCGAAATACCTCCCACTGTACGGAACTATCACACCCCGACATACCTCAAACTGTACAGTAACCCTCACACGCCAACATACCTCCCACTGTTCAGTAACCATCACGGCCTGACATACCTCCCACTGTACAGTAACTATCACACACCGAAATACCTCCCACTGTATAGTAACCATCACACCCATTCATACCTCCAACTGGACAGTAAACATCACACCCCGACATACCTCCCACTGTACAGTAAACATCACGGCCCGACATACGTCCCACTGTACAGTAATCATCACACCCCGACATTCCTTCCACTGTACAGTAACTATCACACCCCGAAATACCTCCCACTGTACAGTAACCATCACACCCCTTCATACCTCCAACTGGACAGTAAACATCACACCCCGACATACCTCCCACTGTACAGTAAACATCACGGCCCGACTTACGTCCCACTGTACAGTAACCATCACACCCCGACATTCCTCCCACTGTATAGTAACCATCACACCCCTTCATACCTCCAACTGGACAGTAAACATCACACCCCGACATACCTCCCACTGTACAGTAACCATCACGGCCCGACATACCTCCCACTATACAGTTACTATAACACCCAGACATACCTGCCACTGTACAGTAACAATCATACCCCGAAATACCTCCCACTGTACGGAACTATCACACCCCGACATACCTCAAACTGTACAGTAACCCTCACACGCCGACATACCTCCCACTGTTCTGTAACCATCACGGCCTGACATACCTCCCACTGTCCAGTAACTATCACACCCCGAAATACCTCCCACCGTATAGTAACCATCACACCCCTTCATACCTCCAACTGGACAGTAAACATCACACCCCG
The DNA here is from genome assembly GCF_047496795.1 of Chiloscyllium punctatum. Taxonomy (NCBI): domain Eukaryota; kingdom Metazoa; phylum Chordata; class Chondrichthyes; order Orectolobiformes; family Hemiscylliidae; genus Chiloscyllium; species Chiloscyllium punctatum. Next base: position 2,072,222 of record NC_092751.1, read on the forward strand.
ACATACCTCCCACTGTACAGTAAACATCACGGCCCGACATACCTCCCACTATACAGTTACTATAACACCCAGACATACCTCCCACTGTACAGTAACAATCATACCCCGAAATAACTCCCACTGTACGGAACTATCACACCCCGACATACCTCAAACTGTACAGTAACCCACACACGCCGACATACCTCCCACTGTTCAGTAACCATCACGGCCTGACATATCTCCCACTGTACAGTAACCATCACAGCCCGACATTCCTCCCACTGTACAGTAACCATCACGGCCAGACATATCTCCCACTGTACAGTAACCATCACGGCCTGACATACCTCCCACTGTCCAATAACTATCACACCCCGAAATACCTCCCACTGTATAGTAACCATCACACCCCTTCATACCTCCAACTGGACAGTAAACATCACACCCCGACATACCTCCCACTGTACAGTAAACATCACGGTCCGAAATACGTCCCACTGTACAGTAACCATCACACCCCGACAGTCATCCCACTGTACAGTAACTATCACACCCTGACATACCTCCCACTGTACAGTACACATCACGGCCCGACATACCTCCCACAGTACAGTAACCATCAAAACCTGACATACCTCACACTGTACAGTTACTATCACACACAGGCAGACCTCCCACTGTACAGTAGCAATCATACCCCGAAATACCTCCCACTGTACGGAACTATCACACCCCGACATACCTCCCACTGTATAGTTACACTCACATGTAACTATCACACCCCGAAATACTCCCACTGTTCAGTAAACATCACACCCCTGCATACCTCCAACTGAACAGTAAACATCACACCACGACATCCCTCCCACTGTACAGTAACCATCATGGTCTGACTTACCTCCCACTGTACAGCAACCATCACTGCACGACATTCATCCCACTGTACAGTAACCAGCATGGCCAGACATATCTCCCACTGTACAGAAACCATCACGGCCTAACATACCTCCCACTGTACAGTAACCATCATGGTCTGACTTACCTCCCACTGTACAGTAGCCATTACAGCTCGACATTCCTCCAACTGTACAGTAATCATCACGGCCAGACATATCTCCCACTGTACAGTAACCGTCATGGGCCGACATGCCTCCCACTGTACAGTAACCATCACACCCCGACATACCTCCATCTGTACAGTAGCTATCACACCCTGACATACCTCCCACTGTACAGTACACATCACCGTCCGACATACCTGACACAGTACAGTGACCATCACACCCCGACATACTTCCCACTGTATAGTAAGCCTCACACGCTGACATATCTCCCACTGTACAGTAACCATCACGGCCTGCCATGCCTCCCGCTGTACAGTAACTATCACACCCCGAAATACCTCCCACTGTTCAGTAACCATCACACCCCTGCATACCTCCAACTGAACAGTACACATCACACCCCGACATACCTCCCACTGAACAGTAACCATCACGTCCGACATACGTCCCACTGTACAGTAACCATCACACCCCGACATACCTCCCACTGTACAGTAAGCTATGACACCCCGACATACCTCCCCATGTACAGTAACCATCACGGTCTGACATAGCTCCCACTGTACAGTAACCATCACGGCCCGGCATACCTCCCACTGTACAATAAACATCACAGCCAGATATGCCCAGCACTGTACAGTAACCATCACGGCCTAACATACCTCCCACTCTACAGTAACCATCATAGTCTGACTTACATCCCACTGTACAGTAACCATCACTGCCCGACATTCATCCCACTGTACAGTAACCATCACGGCCTAACATACCTCCCACTGTACAGTATCCATCACAGCTCGATATTCCTCCCACTGTACAGTAACCATCACGGCCAGACATATCTCCCACTGTACAGTAACCGTCATGGGCTGACATGCCTCCCACTGTACAGTAACCATCACAGCTCGACATTCCTCCCACTGTACAGTAACCATCACGGCCAGACATATCTCCCACTGTACAGTAACCGTCATGGGCTGACATGCCTTCCACTGTACAGTAACCATCACACCCCGACATACCTCCATCTGTACAGTAGCTATCACACCCTGACATACCTCCCACTGTACAGTACACATCACCGCCCGACATACCTCCCACAGTACAGTAACCATCACACCCCGACATACCTCCCACTATACATTACTATAACACCCAGACGTACCTCCCACTGTACAGTAACAATCATGCACCGAAATACCTCCCACTGTACGGAACTATCACACCCCGACATACCTCAAACTGTACAGTAACCCTCACACGCCGACATTCATCCCAGTGTTCAGTAACCATCACGGCCTGACATACCTCCCACTGTACAGTAACTATCACACACAGACAGAACTCCCACTGTACAGTAGCAATCATACCCCGAAATACCTCCCACTGTACGGAACTATCACACCCCGACATACCTCCCACTGTATAGTAACCCTCACATGCCGACATACCTCCCACTGTACAGTAACCATCACGGCCTGCCATGCCTCACACTGTCCAGGAACTATCACACCCCGAAATACCTCCCACTGTTCAGTAACCATCACACCCCTGCATATCTCCAACTGAACAGTAAACATCACACCCCGATATACCTCCCACTGTAGAGTAACCATCACGGTCCGACATACGTCCCACTGTACAGTAACCATCACACCCCGACATTCCTCCCACTGTACAGTAACCATCACGGCCCGACATACCTCCCACTATACAGTTACTATAACACCCAGACATACCTCCCACTGTACAGTAACAATCATACCCAGAAATACCTCCCACTGTACGGAACTATCACACCCCGACATACCTCAAACTGTATAGTCACCCTCACATGCCGACATACCTCCCACTGTTCTGTATCCATCACGGCCTGACATACCTCCCACTGTCCAGTAACTATCACACCCCGAAATACCTCCCACTGTATAGTAACCATCACACCCCTTCATACCTCCAACTGGACAGTAAACATCACACCCCGACATACCTCCCACTGTACAGTAAACATCACGGCCCGACATACCTCCCACTATACAGTTACTATAACACCCAGACATACCTTCCACTGTACAGTAACAATCATACCCCGAAATAACTCCCACTGTACGGAATTATCACACCCCGACATACCTCAAACTGTACAGTAACCCACACACGCCGACATACCTCCCACTGTTCAGTAACCATCACGGCCTGACATACCTCCCACTGTGCAGTAACCATCACAGCCCGACATTCCTCCCACTGTACAGTAACCATCACGGCCAGACATATCTCCCACTGTACAGTAACCGTCAGGGCCTAACATACCTCCCACTGTACAGTAACTATCACACCCCGAAATACCTCACACTGTATCGAACCATCACACCCCTTCAGACCTCCAACTGGACAGTAAACATCACACCCCGACATACCTCCCACTGTACAGTAAACATCACGGTCCGAAATACGTCCCACTGTACAGTAACCATCACACCCCGACATTCCTCCCACTGTACAGTAACTATCACACCCCGAAATACCTCCCACTGTACAGTAACCATCACACCCCTTCATACCTCCAACTGGATAGTAAACATCACACCCCGACATACCTCCCACTGTACAGTAAACATCACGGCCCGACATACGTCCCACTGTACAGTAACCATCACACCCCGACATACCTCCCACTGTACAGTAACCATCACGGCCTGACATACCACACACTGTACAGTAAGCTATGACACCCCGACTTACCTCATACGGTACAGTAACCATCACAGCCCTACATACCTCCCACTGGACAGTAACCATCACGGCCCGACATACCTCCCACTGTACAGTAATCATTACGGCCTGACATACCTCCCACTGTACATTAACCATCACACCACGACATACCTTCCACTGTACAGAAACTATCAGACCCCGACATACTTCCTACTGTACAGATTCGATCACACCCCGACATACCTCGCACTATACAGTAACCAACGCACCCCGACAGACCTCCCACTGTACAGTAACCATCTTGGCTCGACATACCTCCCACTGTACAGTAACCATCACACCCCGACATACCCCCCACTGTACAGTAACCATCACACCCCGACATACCTCCCACTCAACAGGAACCATCACTCATCTACATACCTCCCAATGTACAGTAACCATCACAGCCCGACATACCTCCCTCTGTACAGAAACCATCACACCTCGACATAACCCCCACTGTACAGTAACCATCACACACCTACATACCTCCCACTGTACAGTGACCATCACAGCCCGACATACCTCCCACTCTACAGTAAATATCACACCACGACATACCTTCCACTGTACAGTAACCATCACGTTCGGCATACCTCCGACTGTACAGTAACCATCATGGTCCGACATTCCTCCCACTGTACAGTAACCATCACAACCGGACATACCTCCCAATGTACAGTAACCATCACTGACCTACATACCTACTACTGTACAGTTACCATCACACACCGACATAACCCCCACTTTGCAGTAACCATCACGGCCCGACATTCCTCCCACTGCACAGTAACCATCACACCCCGACATACCCCCCACTTTGCAGTAACCATCACGGCCCGACATATCTCCCACTGTACAGTAACCATTACGGTCTGACATACCTCCCACTGTACAGTAACCATCACGGTCTGACATAGCTCCCACTGTACAGTAACCATCACGCACCGACATAACTCCCACTCTACAATAGCCATCACGTCCCGACATACCTCCAACTGTACAATAACCATCACGGGGTGACATACCTCCCACTGTACAGTAATCATCAGAGCCCAACATATCTCCCACTGTACAGTAATCATCAGAGCCCGACATATCTCCCACTGTACAGTAACCATCACGGCCCGGCAAACGTCCCACTGCACAGTAACCATCACGGTCTGACTTACCTCCCACTGTACAGTAGGAGTCACGGCCCGATATACCTCCCACTGTACAGTAACCATCACACCCCTTCATACCTCCAACTGGACAGTAAACATCACACCCCGACATACCTCCCACTGTACAGTAAACATCACGGCCCGACATACGTCCCACTGTACAGTAACCATCATACCCCGACATTCCTCCCACTGTATAGTAACCATCACACCCCTTCATACCTCCAACTGGTCAGTAAACATCACACCCCGACATACCTCCCACTGTACAGTAACCATCACGGCCCGACATACCTCCCACTATACAGTTACTATAACACCCAGACATACCTCCCACTGTACAGTAACAATCATACCCCGAAATAACTCCCACTGTACGGAACTATCACACCCCGACATACCTCAAATTGTACAGTAACCCACACACGCCGACATACCTCCCACTGTTCAGTAACCATCACGGCCTGACATACCTCCCACTGTGCAGTAACCATCACAGCCCGACATTCCTCCCACTGTACAGTAACCATCACGGCCAGACATATCTCCCACTGTACAGTAACCGTCAGGGCCTAACATACCTCCCACTGTACAATAACTATCACACCCCTAAATACCTCACACTGTATAGAACCATCACACCCCTTCAGACCTCCAACTGGACAGTAAACATCACACCCCGGCATACCTCCCACTGTCCAGTAAACATCACGGTCCGAAATACGTCCCACTGTACAGTAACCATCACACCCCGACATTCCTCCCACTGTACAGTAACTATCACACCCCGAAATACCTCCCACTGTACAGTAACCATCACACCCCTTCATACCTCCAACTGGATAGTAAACATCACACCCCGACATACCTCCCACTGTACAGTAAACATCACGGCCCGACATACGTCCCACTGTACAGTAACCATCACACCCCGACATACCTCCCACTGTACAGTAACCATCACACCCCGACATTCCTCCCAGTGTACAGTAACTATCACACCCCGACATACCTCCCACTGTACAGAAACCATCACGGCCTGACATACCACACACTGTACAGTAAGCTATGACACCCCGACTTACCTCATACGGTACAGTAACCATCACAGCCCTACATACCTCCCACTGGACAGTAACCATCACGGCCCGACATACCTCCCACTGTACAGTAATCATTACGGCCTCACATACCTCCCACTGTACATTAACCATCACACCACGACATACCTTCCACTGTACAGAAACTATCAGACCCCGACATACCTCCTACTGTACAGATTCGATCACACCCCGACATACCCCCCACTGTACAGTAACCATCACAGCCCGACATACCTCCCACTGTACAGTAACCATCACGGCCTGACATAACTCCCACTGTACAGTAAGCTATGACACCCCGACATACCTCCCAATGTACAATAACCATCACGGCCCGGCATACCTACCACTGTGCAGTAAACATCACAGCCCGATATGCCTAGCACTGTACAGTAACCATCACGGCCTAACATACCTCCCATTGTACAGTAACCATCATGGTCTGACTTACTCCCACTGTACAGTAACCATCACAGCTCGACATTCCTCCCACTGTACAGTAACCATCACGGCCAGACATATCTCCCAGTGTACAGTAACCGTCATGGGCCGACATGCCTCGCACTGTACAGTAACCATCACAACCCGACATACCTCCATCTGTACAGTAGCTTTCACACCCTGACATACCTCCCACTGTACAGTAACAGTCACACCCCGACATACTTCCCACTGTACAGTAACCATCACAGCCCGACATACCTCCCACTGTACAGAAACCATCACGACCCGACATACCTCCTACTGTACAGTAACCATCACACCCCGACCTACCCCCCACTGTACAGTAACCATCACACCCCGACATACCTACCACTGTAGAGCAACTATCACAGCCCGACATACCTCCCACTGGACAGTAACCATCACAGCCCGACATTCCTCCCACTGCACAGTAATCATCACGGATTGACATACCTCCCACTGTACAGTAACCATCATATCACGACATATCTCCTACTGCACAGTAACGATCACAGCCCGACATACCTCCCACTGTACAGTAACCATCACACCCCGACATACCTCCCACTCAACAGGAACCATCACACACGAACATACCTCCCACTGTACAGTAACCATCACTGCCCGACAGACCACCCACTGTTCAGTATGCATCACACCACGACATACTTTCCACTGTACAGTAACCATCATACCCTGACAAACCTCCCACTGTACTGTAACGATCACACCCCGACATACCTCCCACTGTACAGTAACCATCACACCCCGACATACCGCCCACTCAACAGGAACCATCACACATCTACATACCTCCCACTGTACAGTAACCATCACTGCCCGACATACCTCCCTCTGTACAGTAACCATCACACCCCGACATACCTCCCACTGTACAGTAACCATCCCGGCCTGACATACTTCCCACTGTACAGTAAGCTATGACACCCCGACATACCTACCACTGTACAGTAAACATCACAGCCCGACATACCTCCCAATGTACAATAACCATCACGGCCCGGCATACCTCCCACTGTGCAGTAAACATCACAGCCCGATATGCCTAGCACTGTACAGTAACCATCACGGCCTAACATACCTCCCATTGTACAGTAACCATCACGGTCTGACTTACCTCCTACATTACAGAAACCATCACTGCCCGACTTTCATCCCACTGCATAGTAACCAGCATGGCCAGACATATCTCCCACTGTACAGTAACCGTCATGGGCCGACATGCCTCACACTGTACAGTAACCATCACACCCCGACATACCTCCATCTGTACAGGAGCTTTCACACCCTGACATACCTCCCACTGTACAGTAACAATCACACCCGGACATACTTCCCACTGTACAGTTACCATCACAGCCCGACATACCTCCCACTGTACAGAAACCATCACGACCCGACATACCTCCTACTGTACAGTAACCATCAAACCCCGACCTACCCCCCACAGTACAGTAACCATCACACCCCGACATACCTACCACTGTAGAGCAACCATCACAGCCCGACATACCTCCCACTGGACAGTAACCATCACGGCCCGACATTCCTCCCACTGTACAGTAATCATCACGGATTGACATACCTCCCACTGTACAGTAACCATCATATCACGACATATCTCCTACTGCACAGTAACCATCACGGCCTGACATAACTCCCACTGTACAGTAAGCTATGACACCCCGACATACCTCCCAATGTACAATAACCATCACGGCCCGGCATACCTCCCACTGTGCAGTAAACATCACAGCCCGATATGCCTAGCACTGTACAGTAACCATCACGGCTTAACATACCTCCCATTGTACAGTAACCATCATGGTCTGACTTACCTCCCACTGTACAGTAGCCATCACAGCTCGACATTCCTCCCACTGTACAGTAACCATCACGGCCAGACATATCTCCCAGTGTACAGTAACCGTCATGGGCCGACATGCCTCACACTGTACAGTAACCATCACAACCCGACATACCTCCATCTGTACAGTAGCTTTCACACCCTGACATACCTCCCACTGTACAGTAACAATCACACCCCGACTTACTTCCCACTGTACAGTAACCATCACAGCCCGACATACCTCCCACTGTACAGAAACCATCACGGCCCGACATTCCTCCCAATGTACAGTAATCATCACGGATTGACATACCTCCCACTGTACAGTAACCATCATATCACGACATATCTCCTACTGCACAGTACCGATCACACCCCGACATAAATCCCACTGTACAGTAACCATCACACCCCGACATACCTCCCACTCAACAGGAACCATCACACACGAACATACCTCCCACTGTACAGTAACCATCACTGCCCGACATACCACCCACTGTTCAGTATGCATCACACCACGACATACTTTCCACTGTACAGTAACCATCATACCCTGACAAACCTCCCTCTGTACTGTAACGATCACACCCCGACATACCTCCCACTGTACAGTAACCATCACACCCCGACATACCGCCCACTCAACAGGAACCATCACACATCTACATACCTCCCACTGTACAGTAACCATCACTGCCCGACATACCTCCCTCTGTACAGTAACCATCACACCCCGACATGCCTCCCATTGTACAGTAACCATCACGGCTCGACATACCTCCCACTGTACAGTAACCATCCCGGCCTGACATACTTCCCACTGTACAGTAAGCTATGACACCCCGACATACCTACCACTGTACAGTAAACATCACAGCCCGACATACCTCCCAATGTACAATAACCATCACGGCCCGGCATACCTCCCACTGTGCAGTAAACATCACAGCCCGATATGCCTAGCACTGTACAGTAACCATCACGGCCTAACATACCTCCCATTGTACAGTAACCATCACGGTCTGACTTACCTCCTACATTGCAGAAACCATCACTGCCCGACTTTCATCCCACTGCACAGTAACCAGCATGGCCAGACATATCTCCCACTGTACAGTAACCGTCATGGGCCGACATGCCTCACACTGTACAGTAACCATCACACCCCGACATACCTCCATCTGTACAGGAGCTTTCACACCCTGACATACCTCCCACTATACAGTAACAATCACACCCGGACATACTTTCCACTGTACAGTTACCATCACAGCCCGACATACCTCCCACTGTACAGAAACCATCACGACCCGACATACCTCCTACTGTACAGTAACCATCACACCCCGACCTACCCCCCACAGTACAGTAACCATCAATCCCCGACATACCTACCACTGTAGAGCAACCATCACAGCCCGACCTACCCCCCACTGTACAGTAACCATCACACCCCGACATACCTCCCACTGTAGAGTAACCATCACAGCCCGACATACCTCCCACTGGACAGTAACCATCATACCACGACATATCTCCCACTGCACAGTAATGATCACACCCCGACATACCTCCCACTGAACAGGAGCCATCACACACCTACATACCTCCCACTGTACAGTAACCATCACACACCGACATACCTCCCATTGTACAGTAACCATCACGGCCCGACATACCTCCCACTGTACAGTAACCATCACACCCCGACATACCTCCCACTGAACAGGAACCATCAAACACCTACATACCTCCCACTGTACAGTAACCATCACACACCGACATACCTCCCGTTGTATAGTAACCATCACGGCCCAACATACCTCCCATTATACAGTAACCATCACTGCCCGGCATACCCCCCTATGTACATTAATCATCACACCCCGACATAACCCCCACTGTACAGTAGCCATCACACACCTACATACCTCCAACTGAACAGTAAACATCACACTCCGACATACCTCCCACTGTACAGTAACCATCACGGTCCGACATACGTCCCACTGTACAGTAACCATCACTGCCCGACATAGGCCCCCCCTGTACAGTAACCATCACACCCCGACATTCCTCCCAATGTATTGTAACTATCACACCCCGACATACCTCCCATTGTACAGAAACCATCACGGCCCGTCATACCTCCCACTGTACAGTCACCATCACACCGCGACATACCTCCCACTGTGCAGTAACCATCACACCTCGAGATACCTTCCATTATACATTAACCATCACTCCCCGACTTAACACCACTGTACTGTAACCATCACGGCCCGACATACCTCCCACTGTACTGTAACTATCACACCCTGACCTACCCCCCACTGTAGAGTAACCATCACACCCCGACATTCCCCCCAATGTACTGTAACTATCACACACCGATATACCTCCCATTGTACAGAAACCATCACGGCCCGTCATACCTCCCACTGTACAGTAACCATCACAGCCCGACATACCTCCCACTGTACAGTAGGAATCACGGCCCGATATATATCCCACTGTACAGTAACCATCGCGGTATGACATACCTCCCATTGTACAGAAACCATCACGGCCCGACATTCATCCCACTGTACAGTAACCATCATGGCCAGACATACCTCCCACTGTACAGTAGGAATCACGGCCCGATATACCTCACACTGTACAGTAACCATCACGGCCCGACCTACCTCTATCTGCACAGTAGCTATCACACCCTGACATACCTCCCACTCTACAGTACACATCACGGCCCGACATACCTCCCACAGTACAGTTACTATGACACCCAGACATACCTCCCACTGTACAGTAACAATCATACCCCGAAATACCTCCCACTGTACGGAACTATCACACCCCGACATACCTCCCACTCTACAGTCACCATCACACCTCGACATATTCCCACTGTACAGTAACCATCACAGCCCGACATACCCCTCACTGTACAGTAACCATCACTGTCTGACATACCTCCCACTGGACAGTAAGCTATGACACCCAGACATAACTCCCACTGTACAGTAAACATCAAAGCCCAACATACCTCCCAATGTACAATAACCATCAAGGCCCGGCATACCACCCACTGTACAGTAACCATCATGGTCTGACTTACCTCCCACTGTACAGTAGCCATCATGGTCTGACTTACCTCCCACTGTACAGTAGCCATCACAGCTCGACATTCCTCCCACTGTACAGTAACCATCACAGCCAGACATATCTCCCACTGTACAGTAACCGTCATGGGCCGACATGCCCCCCACTGTACAGTAACCATCACACCCCAACATACCTCCTTCTGTACAGTAGCTATCACACCCTGACATACCTCCCACTGTACAGTAGCCATCACAGCTCGACATTCCTCCCACTGTACAGTAACCATCACGGCCAGACATATCTCCCACTGTACAGTAACCGTCATGGGCCGACATGCCTCCCAATGTACAGTAACCATCACACCCCGACATATCTCCATCTGTACAGTAGCTATCACACCCCGACAGACCTCCCACTGTACAGTAACCATCTTGGCTCGACATACCTCCCACTGTACAGTAACCATCACACCCCGACATACCCCCCACTGTACAGTAACCATCACACCCCGACATACCTCCCACTCAACAGGAACCATCACTCATCTACATACCTCCCACTGTACAGTAACCATCACGGCCGGACATACTTCCCACTGTACAGTAACCATCACTGCCCGACATACCTCCCTCTGTACAGTAACCATCACACCCCGACATAACCCCCAGTGTACAGTAACCATCACACACCTACATACCTCCCACTGTACAGTGACCATCACAGCCCGACATACCTCCCACTCTACAGTAAATATCACACCACGACATACCTTCCACTGAACAGTAACCATCACGGTCCGGCATACCTCCCACTGTACAGTAACCATCATGGTCCGACATTCCTCCCACTGTACCGTAACCATCACGGCCCGACATACCTCCCACTGCACAGTAACCATCACACCCAGACATACTTCCCACGGTTCAGTCACCTTCCCTCCCCGACATACCCCCCACTTTGCAGTAACCATCACGGCCCGAGATATCTCCCACTGTACAGTAACCATCATGGTCTGACATACCTCCCACTGTACAGTAACCATCACGGTCTGACATAGCTCCCACTGTACTGTAACCATCACGCACCGACATAACTCCCACTCTACAATAGCCATCACGTCCCGACATACCTCCAACTGTACAGTAACCATCACGGTGTGACATACCTTCCACTGTACAGTAATCATCAGAGCCCGACATACCTCCCACTGTACAGTAACCATCACGGCCCGGCATACCTCCCACTGTACAGTAACCATCACGGTCTGATATACCTCCCACTGTACAGTAGGAATCACGGCCCGATATACCTCCCACTGTACAGTAACCATCATGGTATGACATACCACCCACTGTACAGTAACCATCACGGCCCAACCTACCTCCCACTGCACAGTAAACATCACACCTCGACATACCTCCCAATGTACAACAACCATCACGGCCCGGCATACCTCCCACTGTACAGTAAACATCACAGCCCGACATGCCTAGCACTGAACAGCAACCATCACGGCCTAACATACGTCTCACTGTACAGTAAGCATCATGGTCTGACTTACCTCCCACTGTACAGTAACCATCACTGCCCGACATTCATCCCACTGTACAGTAACCATCATGGCCAGAAACATCTCCCACTGTACTTTACGAATCACGGCCCGATATACATCCCACTGTACAGTAACCATCGCGGTATGACATACCTCCCACGGTACAGTAACCATCACAGCCCGACCTACCTCCATCTGTACAGTAGCTATCACACCCTGACATACATCCCACTGTACAGTACACATCACGGCCCGATATACCTCCCACAGTACAGTAACCATCACACCCTGACATACCTCCCACTGTACAGTAAACATCACGGCACGACATACCTCCCACTATACAGGTACTATCACACCCAGACATACCTCCTACTGTACAGTAGCAATCATACCCCGAAATACCTCCCACTGAACAGAACTATCACACCCCGACATATCTCCCACTGTATAGTAACCCTCACACGCCGACATACCTCCCACTGTACAGTAACCATCACGGCCTGCCATGCCTCCCACTGTACAGTAACTATCACACCCTGAAACACCTCCCACTGTTCAGTAACCATCACACCCCTGACATACCTCCAACTGAACAGTAAACATCACACCCCGACATACGTCCCACTGTACACTAACAATCGCGACCCTACATACCTCCCACTGTACAGTCACCATCACACCCCGACATACACCCCACTGTACAGTAACCATCACAGCCCGACATACCTCCCACTGTACAGTAACCATCACGGCCTGACATACCTCCCACTGTACAGTAAGCATCACACCCCGACATACCTCCCACTGTACAGTAACCATCACGGCCCGGCATACCTCCCACTGTGCAGTAAACATCACAGCCCGATATGCCTAGCACTGTACAGTAACCATCACGGCCTAACATACATCCCACTGTACAGTAACCATCATGGTCTGACTTACCTCCCACTGTACAGTAGCCATCACAGCTCGACATTCCTCCCACTGTACAGTAACCATCATGGCCAGACATATCTCCCACTGTACAGTAACCGTCATGGGCCGACATGCCTCACACTGTACAGTAACCATCACACCCCGACATACCTCCATCTGTACAGTAGCTTTCACACCCTGACATACCTCCAACGGCCTAACATACCTCCCACTGTACAGTAACCATCATGGTCTGACTTACCTCCCACTGTACAGTAGCCATCACAGCTCGACATTCCTCCCACTGTACAGTAACCATCACTGCCCGACATACCTCCCTCTGTACAGTAACCATGACACCCCGACATAACCCCCACTGTACAGTAACCATCACACACCTACATACCTCCCACTGTACAGTAACCATCACACCCCGCCATACCTCCAACTGAACAGTAACTATCACACCCCGACATACCTCCCATTGTACAGAAACCATCACACCGCGACATACCCCCCACTGTACAGTAACCATCACAGCCCGACATACCTCCCACTGTACAGTAGGAATCACGGCCCGATATACATCCCACTGTACAGTAACCATCGCGGTATGACATACCTCCCATTGTACAGAAACCATCACGGCCCGACATTCATCCCACTGTACAGTAACCATCATGGCCAGACATATCTCCCACTGTACAGTAACCATCAGGGTCTGACATACCTCCCACTGTACAGTAGGAATCACGGCCCGATATACATCCCACTGTACAGTAACCATCGCGGTATGACATACCTCACACTGTACAGTAACCATCACAGCCCGACCTACCTCTATCTGTACAGAAGCTAACACACCCTGACATACCTCCCACTGTACAGTACACATCACGGCCCGACATACCTCCCACAGTACAGTAACCATCACACCCTGACATACCTCCCACTGTACAGTAACCATCACACCCCGACATACCTCCAACTGAACAGAAAAAAATCACACCCCGGCATACCTCCCACTGTACAGTAACCATCACGGTCCGACATACGTCCCGCTGTACAGTATCCATCACACCCCGACATTCCTCCCAATGTACAGTAACTATCACACCCCGACATACCTCCCATTGTACAGAAACCATCACACCGCGACATACCCCGCACTGTACAGTAAGCATCACAGCCCGACATACCTCCCACTGTACAGTAGGAATCACGGCCCGATATACATCCCACTGTACAGTAACCATCGCGGAATGACATACCTCCCATTGCACAGAAACCATCACGGCCCGACATTCATCCCACTGTACAGTAACCAAATGGTCAGACATATCTCCCACTGTACAGTAACCATCACGGTCTGACATACCTCCCACTGTACAGTAGGAATCACGGCCCGATATACATCCCACTGTACCGTAACCATCGCGGTATGACATACCTCACACTGTACAGTAACCATCACAGCCCGACCTATCTCTATCTGTACAGAAGCTAACACACCCTGACATACCTCCCACTGTACAGTACACATCACGGCCCGACATACCTCCCACAGTACAGTAACCATCACACCCAGACATACCTCCCACAGTACAGTAACAATCATACCCCGAAGTACGTCCCACTGTACGGAACTATCACACCCCGACATACGTCCCACTCTACAGTAATCATCACATTCCGACATACCTCCCACTGTACAGTAACCATCACACCCCGACATACCTCCCATTGTACAGAAACCATCACGGCACGTCATACCTCCCACTGTACACTAACAATCAAAACCCGACAAACCTCCCACTGTACAGTCAACATCACACCCCGACATACCCCCCACTGTACAGTAACCATCACAGCCCGACATACCTCCCACTGTACAGTCACCATCACACCGCGACATACCCCCCACTGTACAGTCACCATCACACCGTGACATATTCCCACTGTACAGTAACCATCACAGCCCGACATACCCCCCACTGTACAGTAACCATCACGGCATGACATACCTCCCACTGGACAGTAAGCTATGACACCCCGAGATACCTCCCACTGTACAGTAAACATCACAGCCCAACATACCTCCCAATGTACAATAACCATCATGGCCCGGCATACCACCCACAGTACAGTAAACATCACAGCCCGATATGCCGAGCACTGTACAGTAACCATCACGGCCTAACATACCTCCCACTGTACAGTAACCATCATGGTCTAACTAACCTCCCACTGTACAGTAGCCATCACAGCTCGACATTCCTCCCACTGTACAGTAACCATCACGGCCTGACATATCTCCCACTGTACAGTAACCATCACGGTCCGACATACGTCCCACAGTACAGTAACCATCACACCCCGACATTCCTCCCAATGTACAGTAACTATCACACCCCGACTTACCTCCCACAGTACAGTAACCATCACTGCCCGACATAGCCCCCACTGTACAGTAACCATCACACTCCTACATACCTCTAACTGTACAGTAACCATCACACCCCGACATACCTCCAACTGAACAGTAAACATCACACCCCGACATACCTCCCACTGTACAGTAACCATCACACCCCGACATAGCCCCCACTGTACAGTAACCATCACACTCCTACATACCTCTAACTGTACAGTAACCATCACACCCCGACATACCTCCAACTGAACAGTAAACATCACACCCCGACATACCTCCCACTGTACAGTAACCATCACGGTCCGACATACGTCCCGCTGTACAGTAACCATCACACCCCGACATTCCTCCCAATGTACAGTAACTATCACACCCCGACATACCTCCCATTGTACAGAAACCATCACACCGCGACATACCCCCCACTGTACAGTAACCATCACAGCCCGACATACCTCCCACTGTACAGTAGGAATCACGGCCCGATATACATCCCACTGTACAGTAACCATCGCGGTATGACATACCTCCCATTGTACAGAAACCATCACGGCCCGACATTCATCCCACTGTACAGTAACCATCACGGTCCGACATACGTCCCGCTGTACAGTAACCATCACACCCCGACATTCCTCCCAATGTACAGTAACTATCACACCCCGACATACCCCCCACTGTACAGTAACCATCACAGCCCGACATACCTCCCACTGTACAGTAGGAATCACGGCCCGATATACATCCCACTGTACAGTAACCATCGCGGTATGACATACCTCCCATTGTACAGAAACCATCACGGCCCGACATTCATCCCACTGTACAGTAACCATCATGGCCAGACATATCTCCCACTGTACAGTAACCATCACGGTCTGATATTCCTCCCACTGTACAGTAGGAATCACGGCCCGATATACATCCCACTGTACAATAACCATCGCGGTATGACATACCTCACACTGTACAGTAACCATCACAGCCCGACCTACCTCTATCTGTACAGAAGTTAACACACCCCGACATACCTCCCATTGTACAGAAAACATCACGGCCCGACATACCTCCCACAGTACAGTCACCATCACACCCTGACATACCTCACACTGTACAGTAACCATCACGGCACGACATACCTCCCACTATACAGTTACTATGACACCCAGACATACCTCCCACTGTACAGTAACAATCATACCCCGAAATACCTCCCACTGTACGGAACTATCACACCCCGACATACGTCCCACTCTACAGTAACCATCACATCCCGACATACCTCCCACTGTACAGTAACCATCACACCCCGACATACCTCCCATTGTACAGAAACCATCACGGCACGTCATACCTCCCACTGTACACTAACAATCACAACCCGACAAACCTCCCACTGTACAGTCAACATCACTCCCCGACATACCCCCCACTGTACAGTAACCATCACGGCATGACATACCTCCCACTGGACAGTAAGCTATGACACCCCGAGATACCTCCCACTGTACAGTAAACATCACAGCCCAACATACCTCCCAATGTACAATAACCATCATGGCCCGGCATACCACCCACAGTACAGTAAACATCACAGCCCGATATGCCGAGCACTGTACAGTAACCATCACGGCCTAACATACCTCCCACTGTACAGTAACCATCATGGTCTAACTAACCTCCCACTGTACAGTAGCCATCACAGCTCGACATTCCTCCCACTGTACAGTAACCATCACGGCCTGACATATCTCCCACTGTACAGTAACCATCACGGTCCGACATACGTCCCACAGTACAGTAACCATCACACCCCGACATTCCTCCCAATGTACAGTAACTATCACACCCCGACTTACCTCCCACAGTACAGTAACCATCACTGCCCGACATAGCCCCCACTGTACAGTAACCATCACACTCCTACATACCTCTAACTGTACAGTAACCATCACACCCCGACATACCTCCAACTGAACAGTAAACATCACACCCCGACATACCTCCCACTGTACAGTAACCATCACACCCCGACATAGCCCCCACTGTACAGTAACCATCACACTCCTACATACCTCTAACTGTACAGTAACCATCACACCCCGACATACCTCCAACTGAACAGTAAACATCACACCCCGACATACCTCCCACTGTACAGTAACCATCACGGTCCGACATACGTCCCGCTGTACAGTAACCATCACACCCCGACATTCCTCCCAATGTACAGTAACTATCACACCCCGACATACCTCCCATTGTACAGAAACCATCACACCGCGACATACCCCCCACTGTACAGTAACCATCACAGCCCGACATACCTCCCACTGTACAGTAGGAATCACGGCCCGATATACATCCCACTGTACAGTAACCATCGCGGTATGACATACCTCCCATTGTACAGAAACCATCACGGCCCGACATTCATCCCACTGTACAGTAACCATCACGGTCCGACATACGTCCCGCTGTACAGTAACCATCACACCCCGACATTCCTCCCAATGTACAGTAACTATCACACCCCGACATACCCCCCACTGTACAGTAACCATCACAGCCCGACATACCTCCCACTGTACAGTAGGAATCACGGCCCGATATACATCCCACTGTACAGTAACCATCGCGGTATGACATACCTCCCATTGTACAGAAACCATCACGGCCCGACATTCATCCCACTGTACAGTAACCATCATGGCCAGACATATCTCCCACTGTACAGTAACCATCACGGTCTGATATTCCTCCCACTGTACAGTAGGAATCACGGCCCGATATACATCCCACTGTACAATAACCATCGCGGTATGACATACCTCACACTGTACAGTAACCATCACAGCCCGACCTACCTCTATCTGTACAGAAGTTAACACACCCCGACATACCTCCCATTGTACAGAAAACATCACGGCCCGACATACCTCCCACAGTACAGTCACCATCACACCCTGACATACCTCACACTGTACAGTAACCATCACGGCACGACATACCTCCCACTATACAGTTACTATGACACCCAGACATACCTCCCACTGTACAGTAACAATCATACCCCGAAATACCTCCCACTGTACGGAACTATCACACCCCGACATACGTCCCACTCTACAGTAACCATCACATCCCGACATACCTCCCACTGTACAGTAACCATCACACCCCGACATACCTCCCATTGTACAGAAACCATCACGGCACGTCATACCTCCCACTGTACACTAACAATCACAACCCGACAAACCTCCCACTGTACAGTCAACATCACTCCCCGACATACCCCCCACTGTACAGTAACCATCACAGCCCGACATACCTCCCACTGTACAGTCACCATCACACCGCGACATACCCTCCACTGTACAGTCACCATCACACCGCGACATATTCCCACTGTACAGTAACCATCACAGCCCGACATACCCCCCACTGTACAGAAACCATCACGGCCTGACATACCTCCCACTGTACAGTAACCATCACGGCCCGACATACCCCCCACTGTACAGTAACCATCACGGCCTGACATACCTCCCACTGGACAGTAAGCTATGACACCCCGACATACCTCCCACTGTACAGTAAACATCACAGCCCAACATACCTCCCAATGTACAATAAACATCACGGCCCGGCATACCTCCCACTGTACAGTAAACATCACAGCCCGATATGCCTAGCACTGTACAGTAACCATCACGGCCTAACATACCTCCCACTGTACAGAAACCATCATGGTCTGACTTACCTCCCACTGTACAGTAGCCATCACAGCTCGACATTCCTCCCACTGTACAGTAACCATCACGGCCAGACATATCTCCCACTGTACAGTAACCATCACACCCCGACATACCTCCCACTGTACAGAAACCATCACGGCCCGTCATACCTCCCACTGTACACTAACAATCACGACCCGACATACCTCCCACTGTACAGTCACCATCACACCCCGACATACACCCCACTGTACAGTAACCATCACAGCCCGACATACCTCCCACTGTACAGTAACCATCACGGCCTGACATACCTCCCACTGATCAGTCAGCTATGACACCCCGACATACCTCCCACTGTACAGTAACCATCACACCCCTTCATACCTCCAACAGGACAGTAAACATCACACCCCGACATACCTCCCACTGTACAGTAAACATCACGGCCCGACATACGTCCCACTGTACAGTAACCATCACACCCCGAGATTCCTCCCAATGTACAGTAACTATCACACCCCGACAGACCTCCCACTGTACAGTAATCATCACGGCCTGACATACCTCCCACTATACATTAACCATCACACCACGACATACCTTTAACTGTACAGAACCTATCAGACCCCGACATACCTCCCACTGCACAGTAACCAGCACACCCCGACAGACCTCCCACTGTACAGTAACCATCATGGCTTGACATACCTCCCACTGTACAGTAACCATCACACCCCGACATACCTCCCACTCAACAGGAACCATCACTCATCTACATACCTCCCACTGTACAGTAACCATCACGGCCCGACATACCTCCCACTGTACAGTAACCATAACTGCCCGACATTCCTCCCTCTGTACAGTAACCATCAAACCACGACATACCTCCCACTGTACAGTAACCATCACAGCCCGACATACCTCCCACTCTACAGTAAATATCACACCACGACATACCTCCCACTGTAGAGTAACCATCACACCCAGACATTGCTCCCAATGTACATTAAACATTACGGCCCGAAATACCTCCCACTGTACAGTAAACATCACGGTCCGGCATACCTTCCACTGTACAGTAACCATCATGGTCCGACATTCCTCCCGCTGTACAGTAACCATCACAACCGGATATACCTCCCAATGTACAGTAACCATCACTGACCGACATACCTCCCAATGTACAATAACCATCACACACCGACATAACCCCCACTTTGCAGGAACCATCACGGCCCGACATACCTCCCACTGCACAGTAACCATCACACCCAGACATACCTCGCACTGTTCAGTCACCATCCCACCCCGACATACCCCCCACTTTGCAGTAACCATCACGGCCCGACATATCTCCCACTGTACAGTAACCATCACGGTCTGACATACCTCCCACTGTACAGTAACCATCACGGTCTGACATAGCTCCCACTGTACTTTAACCATCTTGCACCGACATACCTCCTTCTGTACAGTAGCTATCACACCCTGACATACCTCCCACTGTACAGTACACATCACCGCCTGACATACCTCCCACAGTACAGTAACCATCACGGCCCGACATACCTCCCACTATACAGTTACTATCACACACAGACAGACGTCCCACTGTACAGAACTATCACACCCCGACATACCTCCCACTGTATAGTAAGCCTCGCACGCCGACATAACTCCCACTGTACTGTAACCATCACGACCTGCCATGCCTCCCACTGCACAGTAACTATCACACCCCGAAATACCTCCCACTGTTCAGTAAAAATCACACCCCTGCATACCTCCAACTGAACAGTAAACATCACAACCCGACATACCTCCCACTGTACAGTAACCATCACGGTCTGACATACGTCCCACTGTACAGTAACCATCACACCCCTGACATACCTCCCACTGTACAGTAACTATCACATCCCGAAATACCTCCCACTGTACAGTAACCATCACACCCCGACATACCTCCCACTATACAGTTACTATCACACCCCGACATACCTCCCACTGTACAGTAACCATCACATCCCGACATACCTCCCACTGTGCAGAAACCATCACGGCCCGTCATACCTCCCACTGTACACTAACAATCACGGCCTGACATACCTCCCACTGTACAGTAACTATCACATCCCGAAATACCTCCCACTGTACAGTAACTATCACACCCCGACATACCTCCCACTGTACAGTAACCATCACATCCCGACATACCTCCCACTGTGCAGAAACCATCACGGCCCGTCATACCTCCCACTGTACACTAACAATCACGGCCTGACATACCTCCCACTGTACAGTAACTATCACATCCCGAAATACCTCCCACTGTACAGTAACCATCACACCCCGACATACCTCCCACTATACAGTTACTATCACACCCAGACATACCTCCCACTGTACAGTAACAATCACACCCCTGCACACCTCCAACTGAACAGTAAACATCACACCCCGACATACCTCCCACTGTACAGTAACCATCACGTTCCGACATACGTCCCACTGTAAAGTAACTATCACACCCCGAAATACCTCCCACTGTTCAGTAACCATCACACCCCTGCATACCTCCAACTGAACAGTAAACATCACACCCCGACAGACCTCCCACTGTACAGTAACCATCACGGCTCGGCATACCTCCCACTGTACAGTAACCATCACGGTCTGACTTACCTCTCACTGTACAGTAGGAATCACGGCGCGATATACCTCCCACTGCACAGTAACCATCACGGTATGACATACCTCCCACTGTACAGTAACCATCACGGCCCAACCTACCTCCCAATGTACAGTAAACATCACACCCCGACATACCTCCCAATGTACAATAAACATCACGGCCTAACATACCTCCCAATGTACAATAAACATCACAGCCCGATATGCCTAGCACTGTACTGTAAACATCACGGCCTAACATACCTAGCACTGTACAGTAACCATCATGGTCTGACTTACCTCCCACTGTACAGTAGCCATCACTGCTCGACATGCCTCCCACTGTACAGTAACCATCACACCCCGACATACCTCCATCTGTACAGTAGCTATCACACCCTGACATACCTCCCACTGTATAGTACACATCACCGCCCGACATACCTCCCACAGTACAGTAACCATCACATCCCGACATACCTCCCACTCAACAGGAACCATCACGCATCTACATACCTACCACTGTACAGTAACCATTACGGCCTGACATACCTCCCACTGTACAGTAACTATCACACACCGAAATACCTCCCACTGTACAGTAACCATCACACCCCTTCATACCTCCAACTGCACAATAAACATCACACCCCGACATACCTTCTATTGTACAGTAAACATCAAGGCCCGACATACGTCCCACTCTACAGTAACCATCACACCCCGACATTCCTCCCAATGTACAGTAACTATCACACCCCGACATACCTTCCATTGTACAGTAACCATCACGACCTGACATACCTCCCCCTGCACAGTAAGCTATGACACCCCGACATACATCATACGGTACAGTAACCATCACAGCCCTACATACCTCCCACTAGACAGTAACAATCACGGCCCGACATACCTAACACTGTACAGTAATCATCATGGCCTGACATACCTCCCACTATACGTTAACCATCACACCACGACATACCTTCAACTGTACAGAACCTATCAGACCCCGACATACCTCCCACTGTACAGTAAACATCACGGCCCGACATACGTCTCACTGTACAGTAACCATCACACCCCGACATTCCTCCCAATGTACAGTAACTATCACACCCCGACATACCTCCCATTGTACAGTAACCATCACGACCTGACGTACCTTCCACTGCACAGTAACCACCACACCCCGACATACCTCATACGGTACAGTAACCATTACAGCCCGACAGACCTCCCACTGTACAGTAATCATCACACCACGACATACCTTCAACTGTACAGAACCTATCAGACCCCGACATACCTCCCACTGTACAGTAACCATCATGGCTTGACATACCTCCCACTGTACAGTAACCATCACACCCCGACATACCTCCCACTCAACAGGAACCATCACTCATCTACATACCTCCCACTGTACAGTAACCATCACGGCCCGACATACCTCCCACTGTACAGTAACCATAACTGCCCGACATACCTCCCTCTGTACAGTAACCATCAAACCACGACATACCTCCCACTGTACAGTAACCATCACAGCCCGACATAACTCCCACTCTACAGTAAATATCACACCACGACATACCTCCTACTGTACAGTAACCATCACACCCAGACATTGCTCCCAATGTACATTAAACATTACGGCCCGAAATACCTCCCACTGTACAGTAAACATCACGGTCCGGCATACCTTCCACTGTACAGTAACCATCATGGTCCGACATTCCTCCCGCTGTACAGTAACCATCACAACCGGACATACCTCCCAATGTACAGTAACCATCACTGACCGACATACCTCCCAATGTACAATAACCATCACATCCCGACATACCTCCATCTGTACAGTAGCTATCACACCCTGACATACCTCCCACTGTATAGTACACATCACCGCCCGACATACCTCCCACAGTACAGTAACCATCACATCCCGACATACCTCCCACTCAACAGGAACCATCACGCATCTACATACCTCCCACTGTACAGTAACCATCACGGCCTGACATACCTCCCACTGTACAGTAACTATCACACACCGAAATACCTCCCACTGTACAGTAACCATCACACCCCTTCATACCGCCAACTGGACAGTAAACATCACACCACGACATACCTCCCACTGTACAGCAAACATCACGGCCCGACATAAGTCCCACTGTACAGTAACCATCACACCCCGACATTCCTCCCAATGTACAGTAACTATCACACCCCGACATACCTCCCACTGTACAGTAACCATCACGGCCTGACATACCTCCCACTGTACAGTAAGCTATGATACCCCGACATACCTCATACGGTACAGTAACCATCACATCCCTACATACCTCCCACTGGACAGTAACCATCACGGCCTAACATACCTCCCACTGTACAGTAACCATCATGGTCTGACTTACCTCCCACTGTACAGTTGCCATCACAGTTTGACATTCCTCCCACTGTACAGTAACCATCACTGCCAGACATATCTCCCACTGTACAGTAACCGTCATGGCTCGACATACCTCCCACTGTACAGTAACGATCACGGCACGAATTACCTCACACTTTACATTAACCAACACACCCCGATATACCTCCATCTCTACAGTAACTATCACACGCCGACATACCTCCCACTGTACAGTACTCATCACGGCCCGACATACCTCCCACAGTACAGTAACCATCACGGCCGGACATACCTCGCACTATACAGTTACAATCACACCCAGACATACCTCCCACTATATAGTAACCCTCACACGCCGACATACGTTCAACTGTACAGAACCTATCAGACCCCGAGATACCTCCCACTGTCCAGTAACCAACACACCCCGACAGACCTCCCACTGTACAGTAATCATCATGGCTCGACATACCTCCCACTGTACCGTAACCATCATGGCTCGACATACCTCCCACTGTACAGTAACCATCATGGCCCGAAGTACCTTCCTCTGTACAGTAACCGTCACACCCCGACATACCTCCCACTGTACAGTAACCATCACACCCCGACATACCCGCCACTGTACAGTAACGATCACACCCCGACATACCCGCCACTGTACAGTAACCATCACACCTCGACACACCTCCGACTGTACAGTAGCCATCATGGCCCGACATAACCGCCACTGTACAGTAACCATCACACCCCAACATACCTCCCACTGTACAGTAACCCTCACACGCCGACATACCTCCCACTGTACAGTAACCAAAACGACCCGGCATACCTCCCACTGTACTGTCACCATCACACCCCGCCATACCTCCCACTGTGCAGTAACTGTCACACCCCGAAATACCTCCCACTATACAATAAACAGCACACCCCGACATAGCTCCCACTGTACAGTAACTATCACATCCCGACATACCTCCCACTGTACAGTAACCATTACTGCCAGACATACCTCCCATTCTACAGTAACCATCACGGTGTGACATACCTCCCACAGTAAAGTAACCATCACGGTCTGACATACCTCCTACTGTACAGTAGGAATCACGGCACCATGTACCTCCCACTGTACAGTAATCATCACAGCCCAACCTACCTCCCACTGTACAATAACCATCAAGGCCCGGCATACCTCCCACTGTAGAGTAAACATCACAGCCCGATATGCCTAGCACTGTGCAGTAACCATCACGGCCTAACATACCTCCCACTGTACATTAACCATCATGGTCTGACTTACCTCCCACTGTGCAGTAACCATCATAGCCCGACATTCCTCCGACTGTACAGTAACCATCACGGCCGGACATACCTCGCACTTTACAGTTACAATCACACCCAGACATACGTCCCACTATACAGTAACCCTCACACGCCGACATACCTCCAACTGTACAGTAATCATCACGGCCTGACATACCTCCCACTGTACAGTAACCATCACACCACGACATACGTTCAACTGTACAGAACCTATCAGGCCCCAACATACCTCCTACTGTACAGATTCGATCACACCCCGACATACCTCCCACTGTACAGTAACCAACACACCCCTACACACCTCCCACTGTACAGTAATCATCATGGCTCGACATACCTCCCACTGTACAGTAACCATCATGGCTCGACATACCTCCCACTGTACAGTAACCATCACGGCCCGAAGTACCTCCCTCTGTACAGTAACCGTCACACCCCGACATAACTCCCACTGTACAGTAACCATCACACCCCGACATACCCGCCACTGTACAGTAACGATCACACCCCGACATACCCGCCACTGTACAGTAACCATCACACCTCGACACATCTCCGACTGTACAGTAGCCATCATGGCCCGACATACCCGCCACTGTACAGTAACCATCACACCCCAACATACCTCCCACTGTACAGTAACCCTCACACGCCGAAATACCTCCCACTGTGCAGTAACCATCACGGCACGACATAGCTCGCACTGTACAGTAACCAAAACGACCCGGCATACCTCCCACTGTACTGTCACCATCGCAACCTGCCGTACCTCCCACTGTGCAGTAACTGTTACACCCCGAAATACCTCCCACTATACAATAAACAGCACACCCCGACATAGCTCCCACTGTACAGTAACTATCACACCCCGACATACCTCCCACTGTACAGTAACCATTACTGCCCGACATACCTCCCACTCTACAGTAACCATCACGGTGTGACATACCTCCCACAGTAAAGTAACCATCACGTCTGACATACCTCCCACTGTACAGTAACTATTACAAACCGACATACATCCCACTTTACAGTAACCATCACGGACCGACATACCTCCCACTGTACAGTAACCATCACACCACGACATACCTTCCATTGTACAGTAACTATCACACCCAGAGATACCTCCTACTGTACAGTAACGATCACACCACGACATACCTTCCAATGTACAGTAACTATCAGACCCAGACATACCCCCTACTGTACAGTAAACATCACGGCCTGACATAGCTCCCACTGTACAGTAAGCTCTGACACCCCGACATACCTCCCACTGTACAGAAATCATCACCGCCTGACATACCTCACACTATACAGTAACCATCACAGCCAAACATACCTCCCTCTGTATAGTATCCACCACGACCCGACATACCTCCCACTGTGCAGCAACCATCACAGCCCGACATACCTCCCACTGTACAATAACCATCACGGCCTGACATACCTCCCAATGTACAGTAACTGCCACACCCCGAAATACCTCCCACTGTACAGTAACCATCACACCTCTGCATACCTCCAACTGGACAGTAACCATCACGGCCCGAAATGTCTCCCACTGTACAGTAATCATAATTGCCCGACATAATTCCCACTGTACAGTAACCATCACACCCCGACATACCTCCCACTGTACAGTAACCATAAGACCCCGACATACCTCCCACTGTACAGTAACCATCACACCCCGACATACCTACCATAGTACAGTAACCCTCACACGCCGACATACCTCCCACTGTACAGTAACCATCACGGCACGACATACCTCGCACTGTACAGTAACCACCACGACCCGAGATACCTCCCACTGTACTGTAACCATCACACCACGACATACCTTCCACTGTACAGTAACTATCAGACCCAGACATACCTCCTACTGTACAGTAACGATCACACCCCGATATACCTCCCACTGTACAGTAACCATCACACCCCGAATTACCTGCTCTGTACAGTAACCATCACGGCCCGACATACCTCCCACTATACAGTAACCATCACACCACGACATACCCCCCACTGTACAGTAACCATCACACCCCAACATACCTCCCACTGTACAGTAACCCTCACACGCCGACATACCTCCCACTCTACAGTAACCATCACGGTGTGACATACCTCGCACTGTACAGTAACCACAACGACCCGGCATATCTCCCACTGTACTGTCACCATCACACCCCGCTATACCTTCCACTGTACAGTAACCATCACAGCCCGACCTACCTCCCACTGTACAATAACCATCACGGCCCGGCATACCTCCCACTGTAGAGTAAGCATCACAGCCCGATATACCGAGCACCGTGCAGTAACCATCACGGCCTAACATACCTCCCACTGTACAGTAACCATCATGGTCTGACTTACCTCCCACTGTGCAGTAACCATCACAGCTTGACATTCCTCCCACTGTACAGTAACCATCACGGCACGACATACCTCGCACTGTACAGTAACCACAACGACCCGACATACCTCCCACTGTACTGTCACCATCACACCCCGCTATACCTCCCACTGTGCAGTAACTGTCACACCCCGAAATACCTCCCACTGTACAATAACCAGCACACCCCGACATAGCTCCCACTGTACAGTAACTATCACACCCCGACATACCTCCCACTGTACAGTAACCAATACTGCCCGACATACCTGCTCTGTACAGTAACCATCACCGCCCAACATACCTCCCACTGTACAGTAACCATCACACCGTGACATACCCCCCACTGTACATTAACCCTCACACCCCAACATACCTCCCACTGTACAGTAACCCTCACACGCCGACATACCTCCCACTCTACAGTAACCATCACGGTGTGACATACCTCCCACAGTACAGTAACCATCACGGTCTGACATACCTCCCACTGTATAGTAGGAATCACGGCACCATGTACCTTCCACTGTACAGTAACCATCACAGCCCGACCTACCTCCCACTGTACAATAACCATCACGGCCCGGCATACCTCCCACTGTAGAGTAAACATCACAGCCCGATATACCTAGCACTGTGCAGTAACCATCACGGCCTAACATACCTCCCACTGCACAGTAACCATCATGGTCTGACTTACCTCCCACTGTGCAGTAACCATCATAGCCCGACATTCCTCCGACTGTACAGTAACCATCACGGCCAGACATATCTCGCACTGAAAGTAACCATCACGGCCTAACATACCTCCCATTGTACATTAACCATCATGGTCTGACTTACCTCCCACTGTACAGTTGCCATCACAGCTTGACATTCCTCCCACTGTACAGTAACCATCACGGCCAGACATATCTCCCACTGTACAGTAACCGTCATGGCTCGACATACCTCCCACTGTACAGTAACGATCACGGCCCGAATTACCTCCCACTGTACAGTAACCAACACACCCCGACATATCTCCATTTGTGCAGTAACTATCACACCCTGACACACCTCCCACTGTACAGTACGCATCACGGCCCGACATACCTCTCACAGTACAGTAACCATCCCGGCCGGATATACCTCTGACTATACAGTCACAATCACACCCAGACATACCTCCCACTATACAGTAACGCTCACACGCCGACATACCTCCCACTGTACAGTAACCATCACGGCCCGGCATACCTCCCACTGTAGAGTAAGCATCACAGCCCGATACACCGAGCACCGTGCAGTAACCATCACGGCCTAACATACCTCCCACTGTACAGTAACCATCATGGTCTGACTTACCTCCCACTGTGCAGTAACCATCACAGCTTGACATTCCTCCCACTGTACAGTAACCATCACGGCACGACATACCTCGCACTGTACAGTAACCACAACGACCCGACATACCTCCCACTGTACTGTCACCATCACACCCCGCTATACCTCCCACTGTGCAGTAACTGTCACACCCCGAAATACCTCCCACTGTACAATAACCAGCACACCCCGACATAGCTCCCACTGTACAGTAACTATCACACCCCGACATACCTCCCACTGTACAGTAACCAATACTGCCCGACATACCTGCTCTGTACAGTAACCATCACCGCCCAACATACCTCCCACTGTACAGTAACCATCACACCGTGACATACCCCCCACTGTACATTAACCATCACACCCCAACATACCTCCCACTGTACAGTAACCCTCACACGCCGACATACCTCCCACTCTACAGTAACCATCACGGTGTGACATACCTCCCACAGTACAGTAACCATCACGGTCTGACATACCTCCCACTGTATAGTAGGAATCACGGCACCATGTACCTTCCACTGTACAGTAACCATCACAGCCCGACCTACCTCCCACTGTACAATAACCATCACGGCCCGGCATACCTCCCACTGTAGAGTAAACATCACAGCCCGATATACCTAGCACTGTGCAGTAACCATCACGGCCTAACATACCTCCCACTGCACAGTAACCATCATGGTCTGACTTACCTCCCACTGTGCAGTAACCATCATAGCCCGACATTCCTCCGACTGTACAGTAACCATCACGGCCAGACATATCTCGCACTGAAAGTAACCATCACGGCCTAACATACCTCCCATTGTACATTAACCATCATGGTCTGACTTACCTCCCACTGTACAGTTGCCATCACAGCTTGACATTCCTCCCACTGTACAGTAACCATCACGGCCAGACATATCTCCCACTGTACAGTAACCGTCATGGCTCGACATACCTCCCACTGTACAGTAACGATCACGGCCCGAATTACCTCCCACTGTACAGTAACCAACACACCCCGACATATCTCCATTTGTGCAGTAACTATCACACCCTGACACACCTCCCACTGTACAGTACGCATCACGGCCCGACATACCTCTCACAGTACAGTAACCATCCCGGCCGGACATACCTCACACTATACAGTTACAATCACACCCAGACATACCTCCCACTATACAGTAACGCTCACACGCCGACATACCTCCCACTGTACAGTAACCATCACGGCACGACTTACCTCGCACTGTACAGTAACAACCACGACCCGACATACCTCCCACTGTACAGTAAACATCAAACCCCGACATACCGCCCACTGTACAGTAACCATCACTGCCCGAAATACCTCACACTGTACAGTAACCGTCACAGCCAGACATACCTCCCTCTGTACAGTAACCACCACGACCCGACATACCTCCCACTGTGCAGTAACCATCACAGACCGACATACCTTCCACTGTACAATAACCATCACGGCCTGACATTCCTCCCAATGTACAGTAACTGTCACAGCCCGAAATACCTCCCACTGTACAGTAATCATCACACCCCTGCATACCTCACACTGTACAGTAACTATCACACGCCGACATACCTCCCACCGTACAGTAACCATCACATCCCGACATACCTCCCACATTACAGTAACCATCACATCCCGACATACCTCCCACTGTACAGAAACCATCACGACCCGACATACCATCACTGTACAGTCACCATCACACCCCGGTATACCCCCGACTGTACAGTAACCATCACGGCCTGACATACCTCCCACTGTACAGTAAGCTATGACACCCCGACATACCCCCCACTGTACAGTAACCATCACACCTCTACATACCTCCCACTGTACAGTAACCATCACACCCCTACATACCTCCCACTGTACAGTAATCATCACCGCCTGACATACCTCCCACTGTACAGTAACTATTACATCCCGACATACATCCCACTATACAGTAACCATCATGGACCGACATACCTCCCACTGTACAGATACCATCACACCACGACATACCTTCCACTGTACAGTCACTATCAGACCCAGACATACCTCCTACTGTACAGTAACGATCACACCACGACATACCTTCCACTGTACAGTAACTATCAGACCCAGACATACCTCCTACTGTACAGTAACCATTACTGCCCGATATACCTCCCAAATTACAGCAACCATTGCTGCCCGACATACCTCCCTCTGTACAGTAACCATCACGGCCCGACAAACCCCCACTGTACAGTAACCATCACACGCCGACATACCTCCCACTGTACAGTAACCATCACGGCACGACATACCTCGCACTGTACTGTAACCACCACGACCCGACATATCTCCGACTGTACTGTAACCATCACACCACGACATACCTTCCACTGTACGGTAACTATCAGACCCAGACATACCTCCTACTGTACAGTAACGATCACACCCCGATATACCTCCAAAGGTACAGTAACCATTACTGCCCGACATACCTCCCTCTCTACAGTAACCATCACGGCCCGACATACCTCCCACTGTACAGTAACCATTACTGCCCGACATACCTGCTCTGAACAGTAACCATCACGGCCCGACATACCTCCCACTGTACAGTAACCATCACACCGCGACATACCCCCCACTCTACAGTAACCATCACACCCCAACATACCTCCCACAGTACAGTAACCCTCACACGCCGACATACCTCCCACTGCACAGTAACCAGAACGACGCGACATACCTCCCACTGTACTGTAACCATCACACCCCGCCATACCTCCCACTCTGCAGTAACTGTCACACCCCGAAATACCTCCCACAGTACAATAACCAGCACACCCGGACATACCTCCCACTGTACAGTTACTATCACACACCGACATACCTCCCACTGTACAGTAACCATCACATCCCGACATACCTCCCACTGTACAGAAACCATCATGGCCCGACATACCTCCCACAGTAGCGTAACCATCACGACCCAACATACCTCCCACTGTACAGTCACCATCACACCCCGGCATACCTCCTACTGTACAGTAACCATCACGGCCTGACATAGCTCCCACTGTACAGTAAGCTATGACACCCCGGCATACCTCCCACTGTACAGTAATCATCACCGCCTGACATACCTCACGCTGTACAGTAACCATCACATCCAGACATACCTCCCTCTGTACAGGAACCAACACGACCCGACATACCTCCCACTGTGCAGCAACCATCACAGCCCGACATACCTTCCACTGTACAATAACCATCACGGCCTGACATACCTCCCAATGTACAGTAACCATCACACCCCTGCATACCTCCAAAAAGACAGTAACCATCACGGCCCGAAATATCTCCCACTGTAGAGTAACCATAAATGCCCGACATACGTCCCACTGTACAGTAACCATCACAACCCCGACATACCTCCCACTGTACAGTAACTATCACACCCCGACATACCGCCCACTGTACAGTAACCATCACACCCCGACATACCTACCATAGTACAGTAACCCTCACTCTCCGACATACCTCCCACTGTACAGTAACCATCACGGCACGACATACATCCCACTCTACAGTAACCATCACACCACGACATACCTTCCACTGTACAGTAATTTTCAGACCCAGACATACCTCCTACTGTACAGTAGCGATCATTCCCCGATATACCTCCAACTGTACAGTAACCATTACTGCCAGACATACCGCCCTCTGTACATTAACTATCACGGCCCGACATACCTCCCACTGTACAGTAACCATTACTGCCCGACATACCTGTCTGTACAGTAACCATCACGGCCCGACATACCACCCACTATACAGTAACCATCACACCGCGACATACCCCTCACTGTACAGTAACCATCACACACCAACATAGCTCCCACTGTACAGTAACCCTCACGCCGACATACCTCCCACTGTACAGTAACCATCACGGCACGACATACCTCGCACTGTACAGTAACCACAACGACCAGACATACCTCCCACTGTACGGTAACCATAACACCCCGACATACCTCCCACTGTGCAGTAACTGTCACACCCCGACATAACACCCACTGTACAGTAACCATCACGGCACGACATACATCCCACTGTACTGTAACCATCAACCCACGACATACCTTCCACTATACAGTAATTTTCAGACCCAGACATACCTCCTACTGTACAGTAGCGATCACACCCCGATATACCTCCAACTGCACAGTAACCATTACTGCCCGACATTCCTCCCTCTGTACAGTAACCATCACGGCCCGACATACCTCCCACTGTACAGTAACCATCACACCGCGACATACCCCCCACTGTACAGTAACCCTCACAAACCAACATACCTCCCACTGTACAGTAACCCTCACACGCCGACATACCTCCCACTGTACAGTAACCATCACGGCACGACATACCTCGCACTGTACAGGAACCACAACGACCCGACATACCTCCCACTGTACTGTAACCATCACACCCCGCCATACCTCCCACTGTGCAGGAACTGACACACCCCGAAATACCTCCCACTGTACAATAACCCGCACACACCGACATAGCTCCCACTGTACAGTAACTATCACACCCCGACATACCTCCCACTGTACAGTAACCATTACTGCCCGACATACCTGCTCTGTACAGTAACCATCACGGCCCAACATAACTCTCACTGTACAGTAACCATCACACCGCGACATACCCCCCACTGTACAATAACCATCACACCCCAACATACCTCCCACTGTACAGTAACTCTCACACGCCGACATACCTCCTACTGTACAGTAACCATCACGGCACGACATACCTCGCACTGTACAGTAACACCAACGACCCGACACACCTCCCACTGTACTGTAACCATCACACCCCGCCATACCTCCCACTGTGCAGTAACTGTCACACCCCGAAATACCTCCCACTGTAAAATAACCAGCACACCACGACATACCTCCCACTGTACAGTAACTATCACACCCCGACATACCTCCCACTGTACAGTAACCATCACAGCCAGACATACCTCCCTCTGTACAGTAACCACCACGACCCGACATACCTCCCACTGTGCAGTAACCATCACAGCCCGACATACCTTCCACTGTACAATAATCAACACGACCTGACATACCTCCCAACGTACAGTAACTTTCACACCCCGAAATACCTCCCACTGTACAGTAACCATCACAACCCTGCATACCTCCAAAAAGACAGTAACCATCACGGCCCGAAATATCTCCCACTGTACAGTAACCATCACACCCCGACATACCTCCCATAGTACAGTAACCCTCACACGCCGACATACCTCCCACTGTACAGTACCCATCACGGCACGACATATCTCGCACTGTACAGTAACCACCACGACCCGACATACCTCCCACTGTACTGTAACCATCACACCACGACATACCTCCCACTGTACTGTAACCATCACACCCCGCCATACCTCCCACTGTGCATTAACTGTCACACCCCGAAATACCTCCCACTGTACAATAACCAGCACACAGCGACATACCTCCCACTGTACAGTAACTATCACACCCCGACATACCTCCCACTGTAGAGTAACCATCACATCCCGACATACCTCCCACTGTACAGAAATCATCATGGCCCGACATACCTCCCACTGTACAGTAACCATCACGACCCGACATACCTCCCACTGTACAGTCACCATCACACCCCGGCATACACCCCACTGTACAGAAACCATCACGGCCCGAAATACCTCCTACTGTACAGTAACCATCACGGCATGACATAGCTCCCACTGTACAGTAAGCTATGACACCGCGACATACCTCCCACTGTACAATAATCATCACCGCCTGACATACCTCACACTGTACAGTAACCATCACAGCTAGACATACCTCCCTCTGTACAGTAACCACCATGACCCGACATACCTCCCACTGTGCAGTAACCATCACAGCCCGACATACCTTCCACTGTACAATAACCATCACGGCCTGACATACCTCCCAATGTACAGTAACTGTCACACCCCGAAATACCTCCCACTGTTCAGTAACCATCACACCCCTGCATACATCCAAAAAGACAGTAACCATCACCGCCCGAAATTTCTCCCACTGTACAGTAAGCATAAATGCCCGACATAGGTCCCACTGTACAGTAACCATCACACCTCGTCACATCTCCCACTGTACAGTAACAATCACATCCCGACATACCTCCCACAGTACAGTAACCATCACATCCCGACATACCTCCCACTGTATAGAAACCATCACGACCCGACATACCTTCACTTTACAGTCACCGTCACACCCCGGCATACCCCCGACTCTACAGTAACCATCACGGCCCTACATACCACCCACTATACAGTAACCATCACACCGCGACATACCCCTCACTGTACAGTAACCATCACACACCAACATAGCTCCCACTGTACAGTAACCCTCACGCCGACATACCTCCCACTGTACAGTAACCATCACGGCACGACATACCTCGCACTGTACAGTAACCACAACGACCAGACATACCTCCCACTGTACGGTAACCATAACACCCCGACATACCTCCCACTGTGCAGTAACTGTCACACCCCGACATAACACCCACTGTACAGTAACCATCACGGCACGACATACATCCCACTGTACTGTAACCATCACACCGCGACATACCCCCCACTGTACAATAACCATCACACCCCAACATACCTCCCACTGTACAGTAACTCTCACACGCCGACATACCTCTTACTGTACAGTAACCATCACGGCACGACATACCTCGCACTGTACAGTAACACCAACGACCCGACACACCTCCCACTGTACTGTAACCATCACACCCCGCCATACCTCCCACTGTGCAGTAACTGTCACACCCCGAAATACCTCCCACTGTACAATAACCAGCACACCACGACATACCTCCCACTGTACAGTAACTATCACACCCCGACATACCTCCCATTGTACAGTAACAATCACATCCCGACATACCTCCCACTGTACAGTAACCATCACAGCCAGACATACCTCCCTCTGTACAGTAACCACCACGACCCGACATACCTCCCACTGTGCAGTAACCATCACAGCCCGCCATACCTTCCACTGTACAATAATCAACACGACCTGACATACCTCCCAACGTACAGTAACTTTCACACCCCGAAATACCTCCCACTGTACAGTAACCATCACAACCCTGCATACCTCCAAAAAGACAGTAACCATCACGGCCCGAAATATCTCCCACTGTACAGTAACCATCACACCCCGACATACCTCCCATAGTACAGTAACCCTCACACGCCGACATACCTCCCACTGTACAGTACCCATCACGGCACGACATATCTCGCACTGTACAGTAACCACCACGACCCGACATACCTCCCACTGTACTGTAACCATCACACCACGACATACCT
This sequence comes from Chiloscyllium punctatum, assembly GCF_047496795.1. NCBI lineage: Eukaryota > Metazoa > Chordata > Chondrichthyes > Orectolobiformes > Hemiscylliidae > Chiloscyllium > Chiloscyllium punctatum. Next base: position 2,110,043 of record NC_092751.1, read on the forward strand.
TCCACTGTACAGTAACTATCAGACACAGAGATACCTCCTACTGTACAGTGACGATCACACCCCGATATACCTCCAACTGTACAGTAACCATTACTGCCCGACATACCTGCTCTGTACAGTAACCATCACGGCCCGACATGCCTCCCACTGTTCAGTAACCATCACGGCACGACATACCTCGCACTGTACAGTAACCACAACGACTCGACATACCTCCCACTGTACTGTAACCATCACACCCCGCCATACCTCCCACTGTGCATTAACTGTCACACCCCGACATACCTCCCACTGTACAGTAACTATCACACCCCGACATACCTCCCACTGTAGAGTAACCATCACATCCCGACATACCTCCCACTGTACAGAAATCATCACGACCCGACATACCTCCCACTGTACAGTCACCATCACACCCCGGCATACACCCCACTGTACAGAAACCATCACGGCCCGAAATACCTCCTACTGTACAGTAACCATCACGGCATGACATAGCTCCCACTGTACAGTAAGCTATGACACCGCGACATACCTCCCACTGTACAATAATCATCACCGCCTGACATACCTCACACTGTACAGTAACCATCACAGCTAGACATACCTCCCTCTGTACAGTAACCACCATGACCCGACATACCTCCCACTGTGCAGTAACCATCACAGCCCGACATACCTTCCACTGTACAATAACCATCACGGCCTGACATACCTCCCAATGTACAGTAACTGTCACACCCCGAAATACCTCCCACTGTTCAGTAACCATCACACCCCTGCATACATCCAAAAAGACAGTAACCATCACCGCCCGAAATTTCTCCCACTGTACAGTAAGCATAAATGCCCGACATAGGTCCCACTGTACAGTAACCATCACACCTCGTCACATCTCCCACTGTACAGTAACAATCACATCCCGACATACCTCCCACAGTACAGTAACCATCACATCCCGACATACCTCCCACTGTATAGAAACCATCACGACCCGACATACCTTCACTTTACAGTCACCGTCACACCCCGGCATACCCCCGACTCTACAGTAACCATCACGGCCCTACATACCTCCCACTGTACATAAATCATCACAACCCGACATACCTTCACTGTACAGTCACCATCACACCCCGGCATACCTCCTACTGTACAGTAAACATCACGGCCTGACACACCTCCCACTGTACAGTAAGCTATGACACCCCGACATACCTCCCACTGTACAGTAACCATCACACCTCTACATACCTCCCACTGTACAGTAACCAGCACACCCCTACATACCTCCCACTGCACAGTAATCATCACCGCCTGACATACATCCCACTGTACAGTAACTAATACACCCCGACATACATCCTACTATACAGTAACCATCACCGACCGACATAGCTCCCACTGTACAGTAACCATCACACCACGACATACCTTCCACTGTACAGTAACTATCAGACCCAGACATACCTCCTACTGTACAGTAATGATCACACCACGACATACCTTCCACTGTACAGTATCTATTAGACCCAGATATTCCTCCTACTGTACAGTAACGATCACACCCCGACATACATCCCAATATACAGTAACAATCCCGGCCCGACATACCTCCCACTGTACAGTAACTATTACGCCCCGACATACATCCCAATATACAGTAACAATCACGGCCCGACATACCTCCCACTGTACAAAAACCATCACACCACGACATACCTTCCACTGTACAGTAACTATCAAACCCAGATATACCTCCTACTGTACAGTAACGATCACACTCCGACATACCTCCAACTGTACAGTAATCATTACTGCCCGACATACCTCCCTCTTTACACTAACCATCACGGCCCGACATACCTCGCACTGTACAGTAACCACCACGACCCGACATACCTCTCACTGTACTGTAACCATCACACCCCGACATACCTCTCACTGTACAGTAACTATCACACCCCGACATACCTCCCGCTGTACAGTAACATTCACACCCCGACATACCTCCCACTGTACAGTAACCATCACGACCCGACATACCTCCCACTATACAGTAACCATCACACCCCGACATACCACCCACTGTACATTAACCATTACACCCCGTCATACCTACCACTGTACAGTAACCATCACACCCCGACATACCTACCACTGTACAGTAAACATCACTGTCCGACATACCTCCCAAGTACAGTAACCATCACACCCCTACATACCTCCCACTGTACAGTAATCATCACGGCCTGACATACCTCCCACTGTACAGTAACCATCACAGCCCTACATACCTCCCACTGTACAGTAACCATCACGGCCTGACATACCTCCCACTGTACAGTAAGCTCTGACACCCTGACATACCTCCCACTGGACAGTAACTATCGCACCCCGACATACCTCCCACTGTACAGTAATCATCACCGCGTGACATACATCCCACTGTACAGTAACCATCAAGCCCCGACATACCTCCCACTGTTCAGTAACCATCACGGCCCGACATACCTTTCTCTGTACAGTAACCATCACACCCCGACATACCCCCCACTGTACAGGAACCATCACACCCCGACATACCTCTCACTGTACAGTAACCATCACACCCCGACATACCTCCCACTGTACAGTAACCATCACACCCCGACATACCTCCCACTGTACAGTAACCTTCACAGTCAGACATACCTCCCTCTGTACAGTAACCACCACACCCCGACATACCTCCCACTGTACAGTAACCTTCACAGTCAGACATACCTCCCTCTGTACAGTAACAACCACGACCCGACATACCTCCCACTGTGCAGTAACCATCACAGCCCGACATACCTTCCAATGTACAATAATTAACACGACCTGACATACCTCCCAACGTTCAGTAACTTTCACACCCCGAAATACCTCCCACGGTACAGTAACCATCACAACCCTGCATACCTCCAAAAAGACACTAACCATCACGGCCCGAAATATCTCCCTCTGTACAGTAACCATCACACGCCGACATACCTCCCATAGTACAGTAACCCTCACACGCCGACATACCTCCCATAGTACAGTAACCCTCACACACCGACATACCTCCCACTGTACAGTACCCATCACGGGACGACATACCTCGCTCTGTACAGTAACCACAACGACCCGACATACCTCCCACTGTACTGTAACCATCACACCACGACATACCTTCCACTGTGCAGTAACTATCAGACACAGAGATACCTCCTACTGTACAGTGACGATCACACCCCGATATACCTCCAACTGTACAGTAAGCATTACTGCCCGACATACCTCCCACTGTACAGTGACCATTACTGCCCGACATACCTGCTCTGTACAGTAACCATCACACCCCGACATACCTACCACTGTACAGTAACCATCACACCCCTTCATACCTCCCACTGTACAGTAACCATCACGGCCTGACATACCTCCCACTGTACAGTAACCATCACACCCCTACATGCCTCCCACTGTACAGTAACCATCACGGCCTGCCATACCTCCCACTGTACAGTAAGCTATGACACCCCGACATACCTCCCACTGGACAGTAAATATCGCACCCCGACATACCTCCCACTGTACAGTAATCATCACCGCGTGACATACATCCCACTGTACAGTAACCTTCAAGCCCCGACATACCTCCCACTGTTCAGTAACCATCACGGCCCGACATACCTCCCTCTGTACAGTAACCATCACACCCCGACATACCCCCCACTGTACAGGAACCATCACACCCCGACATACCTCTCACTGTACAGTAACCATCACACCCCCACATACCTCCCACTGTACAGTAACCATCACACCCCGATATACCTCCCACTGTACAGTAACCATCATACCCCGACATACCCCCCACTGTACAGGAACCATCACACCCCGACATACCTCTCACTGTACAGTAACCATCACACCTCGACATACCACCCACTGTACAGTAACCATCACAGCCCGACATACCTCCCACTCTACAGTAACTACGACACCCCGACATACCTCCCACTGTACAGTAACCATCCTGGTCCGGTATTCCTCCAACTGTACAGCAACCATCACAACCGGACATACCTCCCAAAGTACAGTAACCATCACTGACCGACATACCTCCCACTGTACAGTTACCATCACACACTGACATAACCCCCACTCTGCAGTAACCATCACGGCCCAACATACCTCCCACTGTACAGTAACCATCACGGTCTGACATACCTCCCATTGTACAGTAACCATCACGCACCGACATAAATCCCACTGTACAGTAGCCATCACGTCCCGACATACCTCCCACTGTACAGTAACCAACAGAGCATTACATACTTCCCAGTGTACAGTCACCATCAGAGCCCGACATACCTCCCACTGTACAGTAACCATCACATCCCGACATACCTCCCACTGTACAGTAACCATCACAGCCAGACATACCTCCCTCTGTACAGTAACCACCACGACCCGACATACCTCCCACTGTGCAGTAACCATCACAGCCCGACATACCTTCCACTGTACAATAATCAACACGACCTGACATACCTCCCAACTTACAGTAACTTTCACACCCCGAAATACCTCCCACGGTACAGTAACCATCACAACCCTGCATACCTCCAAAAAGACAGTAACCATCACGGCCCGAAATATCTCCCACTGTACAGTAACCATCACACCCTGACATACCTCCCATAGTACAGTAACCCTCACACGCCGACATACCTCCCATAGTACAGTAACCCTCACATGCCGACATACCTCCCACTGTACAGTACCCATCACGGCACGACATACCTCGCACTGTACAGTAACCACAACGACCCGACATACCTCCCACTGTACTGTAACCATCACACCACGACATACCTTCCACTGTACAGTAACTATCAATCACAGAGATACCTCCTACTGTACAGTGACGATCACACCCCGATATACCTCCAACTGTACAGTAACCATTACTGCCCGACATACCTCCCACTGTACAGTAATTCTTACTGCCGGACATACCTACTCTGTACAGTAACCATCACACCCCGACATACCTACCACTGTACAGTAAACATCACAGTCCGACAGACCGCCCACTGTACAGTAACCATCACGGCCTGACATACCTCCCACTGTACAGTAACCATCACGGCCTGACATACCTCCCACTGTACAGTAAGCTATGACACCCCGACATACCTCCCACTGTCCAGTAACTATCACACCCCGACATACCTCGCACTGTACAGTAACCATCACAGTCCAACATGCCTCCTTCTCTACTGTAACCATCTACAGCGGCATGGTGGTTCAGTCGTTAGCTCTGCTGCCTCACAGCACCACGGACCCAGGGTGAATGTGTGGAGCTTGCACGTTGTCCCAGTGTCTTTGTGGGTTTCCTCCCAAAGGTAAAAGATGTGCAGGTCAGGTGAATTGGCCATGCTAAATTGCCCATAGTGTTAGGTGCTTTAGTCAGAGGGAAATGGTTCTGGGTGGGTTACTTTTTGGAAGGTTGGTGTGGACTGGTTGGGTCGCTGGTCCTGTTTCCGCACTGCAGGGAATCTAATCTAATCTCCAAGGTTCAAGTCGGGAATATGATGGAATAGTCAATTATCTGAATGAGTGCAGCTCCAACAGGTCTCTAGTATGGACTTACTAGCAACAGGCAACTCAGTTGTGTGGGGAAGATCCTATCTCACAAACTTGATTAATTATTTTGAGGAAGTGAGAAAAATGATTAATGAGGGCTTGGATGCTAGCCGTTTGGACCTTAGCAAAGCCTTTGATATGGTTCCTTATGGCAGGCTCCTACAGAAGGTGAAGTGAAATGGGATCTGCACTCAGTTATTAAAATGGATAGAGAACTGCTTGGTCATAGAGTAGAGAGTAGTGATGTAACAGTGTTTTTGTGACTGGAGACCTGTAAATAGATTGGCGGATTTGCAGATTGTGAGGATGAGTGCCAGAAAATGCAGCAGGATATAGGTCTGCTACAGACTTGGACAGACAAAGCACAGATTGTAACTATATTTGGACAACTGTGACGTGATGTGTTTAGAAGGTCTAATGCAGGAGAGAAGTGGATGGAAAAACTACTGGCCGCATCAACATCCAAAGAGATCTATGTGTACAGCTCCACAGTTCCCGAAAAGTGGTAACACGGGTGGAGAGGGTGATCAAGAAGACTGACGGCAAACTTGCAGACAGGCATCGGAGCATGCAGTATGAAAATTACCAGGTCATATTGCAGCTGTAGAGAAACTTATTTCGGGCACATTGGAATATTCTGTCGAGTACTCTTTGCCACACGATGTGGAAGTGTTGGAGAGGATATGAAAAAGTTTTACCAGCATGTTGTCTGGTCTGTATTAGCCAGAAGGAGAAATTGAACAAACATGGTTTATTTGCATCTGGGCATCATTGACTATGGGGCAACCTGATAGACATTTACAAAACTGTCAAAAGGTTAGATAGAAGGACAGTTAGAGGCTTTTTCCCAGAGGAGAAATATCGATTACTAGGGACCATAGGTTTTAGATAAAATGGAGAAAGTTCAGGAGACATGATAGGTAAGTTTCTTTTTGCTTTTCCAGAAAGAATGTGCAAGTGACTGGGATGTACTGACAGAGGGGAAGGAGCTAATATAGCAAGAATTAAGAGGTATCTTGGCACAGAGAAGAGAAAGCAGCGAAATGATTGACATACAATGTGTAGAAGCAAAAACTTTCGTTTTAACTTTCGAAGTGCATCATGTGTCAGTGTGGCCTTGCTGGTCGGAACGGCCTGTTCCTGTGCTGGACTGTTCTTTAAGTCAAGATTTGAGTGCAGCAGTGGCGAGGTGCTGACTGAATGATGACTGATGATCAACAGCCACATTATTGTAGATCTCTCCTCATCAATTTTCACCTTCATATCCTCCCTCCCACTGTGGGGAAGCTCAATACGGAGAATTTGACATGGATGCCATAGTTGGTAACTGGTGACTCCATCTTGCTTCTTGCTCATGCGGCCTTCTCTCTTGGACACCAACGTCTCGGGTATCAATGCACGAACAGAAACTACATGTACTCCACACCCACCAATGCTGGCATTTTTCACATGCCAGCCTCACCATGCATTCCTAGCACATATCCGACCCACTGACAGTACACTTCTGTATTTCAATGCTGCAGCTAGGGGTGCACTGACAACTCTAATTGTAAGGACACTGCTCAGAGATACACACACAACTCATGGACTGTGCCTCTAGGCTGCTCACTATGTGTTTGTACATGCTCAGTACTGCTGCGAGGACACTGAGCTCAGAGACACACACCCAGCTGATGGACTGTCCCTCTGGTCTTCTCACTCCTTGCTTTTACACACTCACTTTTAGCTGACATGAATACTCGCAGAATTATTGCCTTGCCTTACCCTGCCTTTAGCAGTGTTACCATTCAGCCAGAGCTAACAGGCTCACCCACCTGCTGTATTGTCTTGGTGTTTCGCACAGACACAAACCCAGGAAGTTTGGTATCATTGTCCACAGTCATTCACGGTGCCCAGCACAGTGAGTCAGGGAGAGTCTCAGATCCCATTTAGCGAGCTTGGACACGGTCAGTCACGGTGCCCAGCACAGTGAGTCAGGGGGAGTCTCAGATCCCAGTCCGGGAGCTTGAACACAGTCAGTCACGGTGCCCAGCACAGTGAGTCGGGGAAGTCTCAGATCCTAGTCTGGGAGCTCGGACACGGTCAGTCACGGTGCCCAGCACAGTGAGTCAGGGGGAGTCTCAGATCCCAGTCCAGGAGCTCGGACACGGTCAGTCAGCCTCTTGTGGTTGTTAGGGTCAGGATCCTTCCCCTGTGATGGGGTGAGGAGCTGAATGTTGGGGAGCCACTTATCCCTCTTGGCTCTTTCTGCTCTCGTGTGGGGCAACACCTTCCGAAATGTGAGAATTACCAACAGTATTAAGAGAGGTGGAATTATTTGTTACAGCTGGTACAGCTGGGGGAAAGGTAGCGAGGTGTCCTAAGTGAGGTAGTAGGCAGCACAGACACCAGGCAGAGTTGGGGAGAGGGACAGAGAAGCAGTTAGAGAGAGACTGAGAGAAGGTACTGCATTCAGTGAGAGTGGGAGAACATGAGCCTTGGTAGGAGGTGGGTGCAGTAACAGAGAGAGTGAGGGTGAGGGCACGAAGTGCAGATAGTGGCACTTACCCTGGTGGAGTGGGGAAGGTCACCGAACTCCTTCCTACTATGTTGGGCATTCACCCAGAAGGCTGGCACTTCACTGACACAGGGGTCAACAACGGGCGAAGGTGGCAGAGTCTGGTGCCATGGCCTCTCCTGCCAGTCTTAGAGGAAAATAATGTCCCTCTCCTGCACCATGTCATCACCAGAATATCAGGGGCTTGTCCACAAAATGGGGCCCCAGTTTTATCCCCTCTGCCACGTCGAGGGCAGTTACGGATTGACAGTCCAAGAGTATAATGAGTTTTTAAAGATGCGCACTTTAACAGGGAGTCCAGTGCATTCTGGGATATTCAGGCAGTGGGCAGTTGTTATGACAAAGAGGCAAAAAACATCAGGTTGATGTCAGATGACAGGAAGACCACGTGGGCAGGGAAGGTAGTTAATGAGGCAGATTGGGGATGGTATCATGAGAAAATGCACTTCACCTTGTGGAGAGTAATCCTTCATGAAACTCGATTAAAATGGGACTTGACCAAATCATAAGATGGTTTAGGTTTCTGTCTGTCTGAATCAAAATAGGGATGAAATATTGGGAACTATAAACGTGGAGCGGAGAATTTTACAGGAGATTCAAATCCTTAAAATAGGGGTAACACAATGTTCCAGACTCGTAAAAGGAGCCGTGGAAAATCCCCTGCCTTATAGTTGCCTACATTATCCAATCCTCCCTGGGTGAAGGGATGATGCCGGAGGTCTGGAGAACGGCTAATACCGCAGCTTTGTTTAATGTGGAGCAAGGGACTGACTGAATAGGTCGAGGCTGGAATTCTAACTCAGTGGGTAAACAGTCACTGAGGAAATCGCAGGGACTCCAGGACAGTCAGTCTGGATTTGTTCACGGAAGATTGTGTGTAATTAATCTGACTGTGTTGGTTTGAGGCAGTAACTTGTTACTGCATGTGAATTATTGGAGTTGACGAGAGAGCCCATGGCAGGCTGTTTAAAAACAGAAACTATGGGGTCCAGGTGAATGAAACAAACAACACAGAGAAGTGCAATGCAAGGCATTTGGGTAATCAACAATAGAGAGGAATGGACAATAAATGAGAGTATGGTCAGTGTGGGCAGATAAATGAAGGTAGCTAGAAACACCAATAATCTTTTTATTGTAGCAAATGGCATTATTTCGTCTGTCAGAAAAAATACTCTTCAGAGCAGGAAGCCTATGCAGGAACTGTATAAATAATGAGTTCAGTCGCAGCTTGGGGACTGTGTGCAGTTCTGGTCACCCCATCACATGGAAGGATGGAATTGGACTGGAGAGGGTACAGAGGAGATTCTTCATCCTGTGAAAGTTGAAGTGCAGTTATGAGAAAAGACAGGAACGGAGGATGCTGAGAGGAGATTTGATTGTGGTGCACATATTGTCAGGGCCCTGGGTAGAAAGGGAGAGAACACCTCGTTCCTATTGGAGAGCTCAGTTACCAGTGGCGAATATTGAATCTAATTGATCGAAATATCGTAAAAGTAGTGAGGAAGGTTGTTATTTCACACAGATTATGGTCGAGACCTGGGAGTCACACATGGAGTAGAGGCAGAAACTCTCAAACCATTTTAAAAAGGTGCCCCGATCTGCACCTGAAGTCCGACAGCATCCAGAGAGACAGAACGAGGACTTTAAAAAACAACATTACAATGCGGACAGTGTGATCTCCTCTGTACTGTGCTATTTTCTGAAGTTTTAGATTAGATTAGATTACTTATAGTGTGGAAATAGACCCTTCGTCCCAACAAGTCCACACCGACCCGCCAAATCGCAACCCACCCAGACCCATCCCCCTGCATTTACCCCTTCACCTAACACTACGGGCAATTTAACGTCGCCAATTCACCAACCTGCACATTTTTGGACTGTGGGAGGAAACCGGAGCACCTGGAGTAAACCCACGCAGACACAGGGAGAACGTGCAAACTCCGCACAGAGAGTCGCCTCAGGTGGGAATTGAACCCGGGTCTCTGGCGCTGTCAGGTAGCAGTGCTGAGCACTGTGCCACCGTGCCGCCCACGAAGGTTTCAAAGGTTACCAACATCAGATAGGATCAATACACAGAGATGAGTGGTGAGGGCAGGGAGGAGCAGCGTGTAAATTGATGAGCATCACAATAATACTGATCCCATCCTTTATACACAATGCTACTTCCCTGTGTTGGCCTATTTACCCTTCCTGTGTAAATGGGGAAAACCTTTGATTATCCAGATCTGTCGTGGTCACACTGCAGCCCCATCTCCATAATGACAGCTACATCTGACCTGGTTCACACTATTTAAAGCTACCATTTCACTGGCCTTGTTGAAATGTTCCCAGCTTCATCCTTGCCCCATTGAAGGCTGATCTTAGTCAACTAATGTTTCTCACTCTCAATTATTGCATATCATTCTGTACCATCATTCTGAACTTTACAATAAAATGATCGCTTTGCCCCAAAACGTTCCCCTACTGACACTGGATCCACTTGCCCCACCTCTTTCCCAAGGACCAGATCCAACAGTAAATGCTCTCTTGGGCTGGACACATAATCCTGCAGTGAACTCTTTTTCATGTAATCCAGGAACACTTGACCCTCGTGATCCCTCACCACCAGTATCCCTGTCTGTATCTGGAAACATTACGTTTCTCAGTATAACTAACCTGTAGTATTGTCATCGCCCTCAAATGATCCTGCATATTTATTCTCCATCATTTCTTTGGTTGCTGCCCGACAGACTGTACCTCAAAGTGGAATTGTATACTTGTTGTGTAGCTCCAGCCAAATTCATTGTGTCCTTGGACGGATCCTCTTTCTCTTGGACCCATTAACTAACGCTAATCTAAACCAATACTTCTACCTTCATCCTTTTCCTTCCCTGCTATCATTTTGGAATCCTTTATACTCAGCAGTATTTAACACCCAGTCATGTCATTCCTTGAGCCAGCTCGAGGTGATTAGTACTTCAGATTACCACACAGCAATCTGCAACTGGAACTCCCCACACTCCGAGTATTCATGTCCATGCAGAGTACCTCAGATTAAGGCTTTCTTTCTTACTTCATCTTCCAGTGTTAAACTTGTTGTAAATTAGTACCAACTGTATCTCCCATTATTTTGAGAATCCTGGTAGTCTCCTCTACTATTCTTTTTTGTATCCTAAGCACACATCATGTTATTTTCAATCCCTTCCAAACCCCTGTAAGAAATTCAATCCCAGCTCCGTCACGTTAGCCCATCCAGCTTGTACAGTTGCTGCCTTCCCCAGAACTAGTCCCAATGTCCCAGGAATCTGAAGCCCGTCCTGCTGCACCATCGTTTCAGTCACACTCTCATCTACCTAAAACTCCGAGTCCTGTTCTCACCTTTACACGGAACTGCGAGTATTCCAGGGATTGCTACATTTTCAGACCTGCTTGCTAACCATCCACCAAGCTCCCAAAATTCTGACTCCCAGACCACTTCACCCTTCCTACCCAGGTCAATCCTGCCAACATGGACATGACCTTCGACTGCTCACTGTCCCCCAGACCAATGTCCTGCAGACACAGTAACATTCTTAACCCCACTTCACTGGAATTACAGACACGCTGACACCTTCTTCACTTTCCTGTCTCCCCTGTGACTATTGCTCCTCCTTCCTTCTCCCTCCCCTCCTGTACAGTCAGGCTGCTTGTGGGGCCACAGACATGGCTCTGACTGCCCTCCCTTGAGCAGCCTACACCTTCATCAGCTTCCAAACTGGGAAATTGTATTGGGAGGGAGACACCATGATATTCTTGTATTCACTGACTGTTTACCTCCGATTGCCTAGTCCCCCAGACCCTTCCTCCTTCCAGGCAGTCATGTCTGCAGGGTGGTCTGCTGTGTGTGTGTGTGTGTGTGCTATCCACTTACCTCTCAGCATCACAGATGCCCCAGAGTCTGTAGTCGCTATCTGAGCTCTATGACCCAGTGTCCATCTAGGACACGAGCAGGGGCTATGATTTCCCAATGTAGCAGATGACATTTTCCATCTGACGAATATGTCTTGCCATGTCTTAAAATGTAACATGTCTGGAGAAACTTAATTAATTACTTAGAATGAAGTTAACATTCGGGAAAAAACGATATTGTTAAGTCCCTTATTCAACTGTGGCTTACTGAGGGTAATTTATTATATTGGCTCACAATTCACTTCTCCTTCTTATTTCTGTGTTCAACCCTTATTTCAGAAGTTGAAAAAAAATTGCTAACGTATAGCAATTAACTGACTAATAACGGTGTTTTTATCAGCCAATGAACTTACAGCCTTTTCTGTGATGGCTCTTGCACGTCTTTCAAACTCAGCGCAGACAGATCCCAGTAGTATAAAGTTATCTCTGTGACTCCCATGAACTTGTAATCCTCCAGATCCCACTCCACTCTGCTCCCTCACAGGGTCACCGTCTCTGTGATACCCAGGGACGTGTAATCCTCCAGCTCCCACTCCACTCTGCTCCCTCACAGGGTCACCGTCTCTGTAACTCCCAGGTGTGAGTTAGCCTCATGCTCCTACTCCAAGTTGTTCTGTCACATGGTCACTCCCTCTGTGATTCGGTGCTGATTTCGAGCCTCCTGCTCTGCTGTTTCTCCAACTCCAAGTCCCAGTCGGCCTCGATCCTCGTTGCTAATGTATGTTCTCCCGCTCTGTGCTGCTCTCTCTCCGGTTCCATCCCATTGTGACTCCCAGGTAATGGTAGGCCTCAAGCCTCAGCTGAGATTTATAACATCCCATTCCACATTGCTCTCTTACAGGATCGCTGTTGTGCCTGGAAGATTGTGGAAAAGAGGAGGATTAGACAGAGCAGAGGGTGTTACAGTGATTGAGTGAACTATATGGGATGTAACAGGTTTTCTGGGGAGCTACGTAGACCTGCAGCAACTTAAGAAGTTTACTGGAAGATACGGTGAGAGTTTCAGACATTGAAGAAGGCAAAGGAAATAGAGAGATTGTGGCGTGTTCATGACGGAGCTTTGTAGAGTCTTTCCGAGCTGCTTACAGATATGTGTAGACTTCAACAAATGCAAATTGACATCCAGCAAGGGCTGTCTTGTCCTGGAGACTTGGATGGAGACTTGGATGTGAGAGACTTGGATGTGACAGAGTGAGAAGACTTGCAATAATTGGGGGAATATAAACCTTTGGGGCACTGGTGGTTTTCAAGGATCCTCAGGAAATTAGGAGGAGCAGAGAATTGATGCATTCCACAAAGTGGGATTGTAGGAGCTGGAACTCCTGAGATGAATAAGGAGGAAGAAAATTGCCAATTTAGCACATGCAACCATTGTAATGACAGCGATTTAGTAAGGGAATCTGTGCTTTCATCGATTACAGTTATATGGAGAGTAACAGAAACTGAAGGGGTTACAAATTTAAAAAGGGAGAATTTTTTGGTGATCAGAAGTTTAAACAAGAATAAAGAAATTTTAGTGATCTATAGTACAGATGGGAATGGAGGAGGTGAGATATTGTGAGGAACTGTCATTTATATGGCGGGGAGGATGTCAGATATGAAAGGGAGAGCTGCATTCTCTGTATGCAGTTACAGACATGAGGAGTGTTGTCGCGCTTGCTGGTGGCTACACAGATAACAACATTTCAAACAGCTGGTGCAGTGGCTCAGGAAGGCAGCTCACCACCACCTTCTCAGGAACAACTCCAAATCAACAATAAATGCTGGCTCAGCCAACAAAGATCATGTTCACCAATGAATGAAGGATCTACAAGTAGCACTGAGGTCACTCAGGAAGGCCCTTTCAACAGCATTTCATAAACCCAGAACCACTATACCCTGGAAGGACAGGAGTTCCAGGTGCATGGGAACACCAGCATTTTCAAGGTGCCCTCCAAGACACGCTCCATCTTCGCAGCACTGTGTCTGACCCTACAACCAAAGGACTGCAGTGGGTCAGGAAGGCAGCTCCCCACCACCTTCTCCAGGGATCACAGATGGGAAGGTAATGGTGAAACTCTGCTGTTGACAGCCAGACAGAAAAAAATAAATCCAGTAGTGTGTGTGAAATGAAATTTCCGTTTCAGAACAACATGCTGAGCATGGATAGAGGATTTGTCTGGCCAAGGTAGAGAGTGTGAAGAAAGGGGTCTTTTTCACGTTGGGAACTGGTGATGAGCAGAGCTCCGCAGGAGTCAGAGTTGGAACTACACTCTACACATAGTCATAGAGAGATGTACAGATGGAAACAGGCCCTTCATTCCAACCCATCCATGCCAAACAGATATCCCAACCGAATCTAGTCCCACCAGAAAACGTCCGGCCCATATACCTCCAAACCCTTCCTATTCATATACCCATCCAAATGCCGCTTAAATGTTGCAGATGCACCAGCCTCCACCACATCCTCTGGCAGCTCATTCCATACACGTACCAGCCTCTGCGTGAGAAAATTGCCCCTTAGGTCTCTTTTATATCTCTCCTATCTCACTATAACCTATGTACTCAAGTTATGGATTCCCTGACCCCAGGGAAAAGATTTTGTCTATTTATCCTATCCTATCCATGCCCCTCATAATTTTGTAAACCTCTATAAGGTCACCCCTCAGCCTCCGGCACTACAGGGAAAACAGCCCCAGCCTGCTCAGCCTCTCCCTGTAGCTCAAATCCTCCAACCCTGGCAACATCCTTGGAAATCTTTTCTGACCCCTTTCAAGTTTCACAATATCTTTCCGATAGGAAGGAGACCAGAATTGCCCACAATATTCCAACAGTGGCCAAACCAATGTCCTGTACACCCGAAAATGACCTCCCAACTCCTGTACTCAATACTCTGACCCATAAAGAAAAGCATACCAAAGGCTTTCTTAACTATCCTATCTACCTGCGACTCCACTTTCAAGGAGCTATGAACCTGCACTCCAAGGACTTTTTGTTCAGCAATACTCCCTAGGACCTTACCATTAAGTGTATAAATCCTGCTAAGATTTGCTTTCCCAAAATGCAGCATCTCGCATTTATCTGAATTGGGCTCCATCTGCCACTTCACAGCCCATTGGCCCATCTGGTCCAGATCCTTTTGTAATTTGAGGTAACCCTCTTCGCTGTCCACTACACCTCCAAGTTTGGTGTCCTCTGCAAACTTACTAACTGTACCTCTTATGCTCGCATCCAAATTATTTATGTCAATGGCAAAAACATAGAGGGCCCAGCACCGATCCTGTGGCACTCCACTGGCCACAGGCCTACAGTCTGAAAAACAACCCTCCACCACCACCCTCTGTCTTCTACCTTTGAGCCAGTTCTGCATCCAAATCGCTAGTTCTCCCTGTTTTCAGTGAGCTCTAACCTTGATAATCAGTCTCCCATGGGGAACCTTGTCAAACGCCTTACTCAAGTCCATATAGATAACATCTACTGCTCTGCCCTCATCAATCTTCTTTGTTAATTCTTCAAACAACTCAATCAAATTTGTGAGACATGATATCCCACGCACAAAGCCATGTTGACTGTCCCGAATCAATCCTTGCCTTTCCAAATACATGTACATCCTGTCCCTCAGGATTCCCTCCAACAACTTGCCCAGCACCATTAAGAGTCTGGACAAAGGATGTGAAGGGGTACGAGAAATATGTTTCCAAGGAAGATTCCAGGGATGAAATTCGTATCATATGAGGAGCAGGTGAAGTCTCTGGGTCTGCACTTGATGTAGTTTCAGACGCAGCAGCAGAATCTCATTCAAACTTACAGATTAACGGGGGGGGGGGGGGCTGGATGGAGTGGACGTGGGCAAGATGTTTCCACGAGCAGGAGATACTAGGGGCCAAGGGCACAGCTTCAGAGCGAAGGGACGACTCTTTAGAATAGAGATGTGGAGGAATGTATTCAGCCAGAGGGTGATGGATCTGTGGAACTCACTGCTTCAAGGGGCTGTGTGTCCGAAGTGATTCAATGTGTCTAACTCAGAGACAGCTAGGTTCTTGATAAGTAAGGAGATCAAGGGTAATGGCGGTAAGTGAGAGAATAGAGTTGAGAAACAATTCAGCCATAATCAAATAGTGGAATAGACCTGATTGACCGAATGGCCTAATTCTGCACCTATACATAATGGTCTTATGGACTGCGCTTTTTCCATAGGTTTCTAAGTGTGTAGTTAGCATTTTTAGCATGTCGTTTACCATACATTCCAGCACCTTCCTGATTATTGCTGTCACCTCTTGGTTTCAGATCAACTGCAGAAAGCTACATCACAGAGTAACGTGGGAATCCTTGTGTATAAATTTCAGAAAGGTAGCATACAGGGCCAGCAGGTCATAGAAAAGGCAAATGGAAAGCTGCTGACATTGATTCCAAAGAGAATGGAGAATAAAAATAGGGAAGGCTTGTAACAATTATAGAGGACTCCAGTCAGCCCACACCGAGAACATTGTAAACAGGTTTGGTCCCATAACTGGAGGGAAAATGTCCTTGCATTAGAGGCAGCCCAGAGAAGGGTCACCAGGCTGTTCTTCAAAATGGAGGGACATTGATAAGAAGAGGTGGACAAGGTTGAACTTGCAGTCGTTAAATTTTAGAAAATGAGGCAAAAGTATTGATAAAATGAAGATTCTTGTGTTCTTCCAGATTCGGTACTGAGACATTGTTTTCCTGAGCAGGGATCTGTAACCGGAGATAAAGGGGAATACAGACACCAGAGAAACTACCAGAGAAAAGCTGGGTTGGAGAGACTGGAGGATGTTACACAGTTCGGGTGATTGGAGATCACTGTTAGTGGTTTGACATCAATTAGGTTGTTGGCCTGAAAGATATTAAGGAGAGATACAGGGTTATCAGTCCTGAGAAAGTTACAGAGATTGGGAGGAATATAAGGACTAGAGATTAAACAGGTAGGGGTGGTTGATGCAGCTTCAGGAGATACAGAGACTGGGACATGTGTCGGGAGTAGAGATTATATAGATATTGGATGCAGTTGGAGCTACAGAAGGTTTTAGAGAAAGAGAGGATTTTTGGGTTGGTATTTGGAGCTACCGGAATTTATAGAGAAAGAGAGGATTGGAGGAACTGGAGATTACATAGATGGGGTGGTAGTTAAAGCTGCAGGAGTTTATAGAGTCCGGGATGATTATTGGTGCTGGGGATTACACTGACATGCATAACAGTTGGAGCTGCAGGAGTGAGTGAAATAGGGAAAGTTGAAGGGGCTGGATCAGTTCTCACAGCCGGGGGGAATTGTAGGGATTGGAGGAGCCAGAGATACTGAGGGTTGTAGGGCTGCAGGATTTCAGAGAGCTAGTGAGAACTGTGAAGGCAAGTTTGAAGAATTCCCAATAGTTAATAGACATTTGGAGTGCTGTTCTGGAGGAGGTTACAGAAATCAACAGGATTGCAGATACTGGAAGATATTACATAGAGAGTGAGCTGTAGTATTTGAGGAGGTTACAGCGACAGGATGCGTTGAGGAGTTGGAGACTGCTACAGGTGTTAAACATGCTGCAAGGGATCAATAACCTTACATTGATCAGGGGAATGGAAGCTCTGGAGATAAGTAATGAGAATTGCAGTAACTGAAGAACATCACAAAGATGTGGAGTAACATATGAGTTAGAGGAGTTATGACATGAAATGAGCTGTATTCAATGGAGTCAGGAAAGATGCAGGGAGATCAAAAGGACAGTGAGGCTTCTCAGTGTAGGATTGGGGCAGTTCATGCAGACAGGGAGTATTTTATGGAATTGTGCTATTTACAGAGATTAAGAGAGTTGTATAGAATTGAGGAATGAACAGAGATATAGAAGGCTGTAGTTAATGAAGACACTTGTTAATGTCGGATGCTGAGGTTCTGGAAATTAAATGTACCGGAAAGCTGAACAATCTGTCAAAGCTTACAGAGACAGGAATAGCAATAGTGCCTGGAGACACTAACACAGATAGGGAGCATTGGGCACTCTCGAGTAGGTTTCTGCTTTTGGGATAGTTGCCGGGGAATGTAACGTTTACATCGATAAGGGTGTAAGAGCTGGAGAAGAGTATGGATATGATAAGATTGGTGGGGAGAATTGAGGAGCTTAAATTGACAGGGTGGGTGATAGTGACGGGAAGGTGTTACATAGATAGCCAGGCTTATAGAAACTGATCGGGAGAGTGACAAGCATTGGAGTTGGTTCTACAGATTGGGGGCGTTGCAGGGACCTGAGCGGATTACGCAGACATGGCGGATTGTAGGATGTCCACATTTTCAGAGTGTTTCAGGACTGGAAAAGGTTACACAGCTAAGGAGGGATATTGGAGCTGTGGTGAGAGAGAAACTTTTCAGGTTGTCAGGTCTATGTTGATTTTAACGAATATAGAGGGCCTTTAAAGAAATAGTTTTAAGCTAAGAAATAACTTTGAGTATTGTAGCTTGACCACAAGAGACGTAGGAGGGGCATTTCACAACAAGCTTATAGTTTTTTAGGTCCGCTTTTTGGACTATCAAAATAGTAAAGGATGATCTCAGAAGTCAGAAGGTTAGAAAAGAGGAATTGGATAAAATGACAGAAAGGCTGTAACGAATAAGGACAGCCAAATTAGACAGATTTAAAATGAAAACTAGTGAGGTAATTAATAAGTATGATTGACTTAGGCTTGGGTGCAGGGAATTACCAAATGAGGGAATAACGGGCGCAAGTAATAACCAAATAAGGGGATAGAAAGAAATAGGCTCTTATGATAGGTTTATTGCTTAGTGTAGGGGTGTCACGAGACCTCTCAGAAAAGGGTCTCATAAAAAACTCCGTATTTTACTGTTGGGTGTGACTCTCCTCGTAGAGCCACCCATCTTTAAAGATGTTCGAATAAATGTACTGCTTCGGAACTCTTTGACTGGGACTGGAAATTATTGATTAAGTGGGTTCGTTTCTCATAATTGGGGGCTCGTCCAGGATGAACATCAGCTCCTGAAAAGGCTCCCACAGTCGCTAACTGAGAACGTGCGCCCCTTTCCCCGTTTTTCAGCGGTGGATGGCTTGAGTGATTGTCTAAATTAAATCCTTTAAGAATCGTTCCGAACCAGTTGGCAGTGAGTGTGTGTACTTTGAGTTGGACTCAAGGGGTCCTTGGGTGGGACCCAAGGGGGAAGGCACAACCGGAAGATTTTTTATAGCCAGGTAGCTCTGTGCACACACCAAGGTAAGAAAACTGACTTTTAAGTATTACCTTGGTGGCTGGGTCTTGGGTTTTATTAGTTATGAGAAATTAACGAAAGTAACCTGGGAGTTCGGGAGGACCAAACACCTACCTCGAGTTGGACTCGAGGTTTATGGTTCATCGGGGTGGGAACCCTAACTCGATTGCCTTTTCGCGATTTACAAGGACACCAGAATCACCTGACAGGGGTCAGGCTAACCCCTAAAACGTGCCCTAACTTGAGTTGGACTCAAGGATTTTCTAGGGAAAGATTCCTCAGATTCTGTAGGGATTGGATCCCTATTGGGAGAGGTGATTGATGCCACTGGATGGTGAACAAAGGTGAAATAAGTTGTGCAACAAGTAGTAAAGGAAAATCCTCCGTTGAGAAGGGAGGCGTTCCTGGCAACATTCCTCGACAAAGTCCATTGGGTAAGATGTTGGGAAATTGGAAACAAAATGAACACACACAACAAAAAGCTAGAAAGAAGATGATTAAGTATTGTTGTTTTGTATGGACTAAGGAACCTATTCTTCGTTATGCCATCTTTTGGCCAAAGTATGCGTCGGACAAAGACTGGGTTTGTCAATAGTTAAATTTATATGTTAATGAAAAAGAACCCTTCAGTCAGGAGGAGTATGATTATGCCCCCTGTTGGAAGGGTGGATCAAAAATACGTATGTGCATTGTAAAAATAGATTAAAAAAAATCCCTTGTGCATCACCTCTATCCCCGTGAGAAGTATTAGATAATTTACCCCCCACCATTTGGAAGAATCCAACAGCCCATGGCGGTTTCTGGTACGAGTCAAGTGCAGGCAGTGGGACTGGGGCAGGTGGATAAAGGTCCCACCATGTCTGAGACAGAACAGGAAATAGATAAAAGTCAGGTGCCGATTGCAAAAAGCACCAGAAGCCAAATGGAAAGATTAGAAGAAAGTGAAGGGGAGGCGGAAGAAATGTTGGTCCAAAATATGCTTCCATGAAGAGGTGTCCCGATCGGGGAAAGAGAAATTGGATTTGATCATGCCTCTTTAACTAGTGGGAACGTAAGTTCCTTTAGAAAAGAAATGAAAATACTTATAGAAGACCCGGTAGGTTTGTCAGAACAAATTGATCAGTTCCTGGATCCACATGTATATACTTGGACAGAATTGATGTCCATACTAAATATTTTATTTAGTGGAGAAGAAAGAGGGTTGATAAGGAAAGCAACATTTGGGGTCTGGGACAGGAACACCCCATGGGAACTGAAGGGGCAGGTCAGGCAGAGGACAAGTTCCCCTTAAGAGACCCCAATTGGGATCATCAAAACAAGAAGATAGGGAAAAGCTGAAAATTATGAAAAGTTTATTAATAAGAACAATGGAGAAGCAATTGAATGTACTTGAGGTACGTCAAGGAAAGGAAGAGAGTCCTTCGGCGTTTTTACAAAGACTGAAGGACTCTATGTGCAAATATTCTGGGATGGATTTAGAGGGGCCAGTAGGGGAAGGATTGTTGAAAATACACTTTGTGACTAAGTCTTGGCCAGATATTCAAAAGAAAATACAGAAAATATTGAGATGAAGTGAGAAACCATTACATGAATTGCTGAGGGAGGCTCAGAGAGTACTTGTAAGGAGAGAGGACGAAAAGCAGAAACAATAGACAAAAAAGACTGAAACACAGGAAATAGATAACCGACGGAATATGTGGCCAAATGAGAAAAACCAAGGGTATGGTAGAGGACTGGGGATACCCTAGAAATAAGCGGGAATAGATTGGCAGATGAGGCAGCTAGGGTGGTGGCCATGAGTCCACGAGAGGCATTAATATGTCCCCTGATACCTTCGCTCCCTGATCCTACGAGTACTCCGTTATTTAATAGAAAGGAGGAGGAGGAACATAAAGATATTAGGGAGGTCGACCACCTGGGATACGACCATTTCAGAATATCCAGGTAAATTATACCGAGTTACCCCGCGTGGGAAGGTTGAAGTACCTGTTGGTGCTTGTTGACCATATGTCCAGATGGGTTGAACCATACCCCTTGGCTACAGCCACCGTGAGTGGGGTATCCAAGGTGATTCTTGAACAGATAGTTCCCAGGTAAGGGGTAGTAGAACATATAGACTCAGATCAAGGTACCCATTTTACTTCTAAAGTATTACAGGAGACAATGAAGAGTTTAGGAATCTCGTGGGAATTTCAGAGCCCTTGGCTCCCATCCCCATTAGGAAAGGTTGAAAGAATGAATCAGGCGCTGAAAAAGCAACTATCTAAATTAGTACTTGAGACCAAACTCCCGTGGGCAAAGTGTCTACCCTTGGCCCTCCTATAGGTGCGAATAGCACCGAGAAACGACTTGGGATTGTCCCCAATGAAATTATTGTTCGGCTCACCTTATTTGGGCACAAAAGGGATAGTTCAAATTAATGAACAGAAGTTAAAGAAGCATATACTAGCCCTGTTTGGTTCTCTATCTTTTCTTCAAACTCAGAGTCAGCTTGCCCAGACGCCACCCCCTTGACTTTGCAGTGCAACCGCTCAGACTGGGCGATTGGGGACTTATCAAATCGTGGTCGCAGACGAAACTTCTGCCAGACTGGGAAGGTCCGTATCAAGCCCGCCTCATGACAGAGACGGCAATTAGGACAGCTGAAAAGGGCTGGACACATTATACAAGAAGCAAAGGGCCAGTGAAGCCCCCGAACGACAAGGGAATTTGGAGAGCAGAGACAACAACGGAACCGCTTCAACTCAAGTTAAAGAGAACTGTTTAATGGACCGTTTAATGGACTCATAATTGATTGTTTGTACAGTTGCAACGTGATCGCGGGATAAGTTTCTGTCAAATTGTTGGTTTAGTCTCTCGGCACGCCCTTTTCAACAAATGGAGAGAGTGTGTAATTTATCCTTTTTGCTCCCCTTCCTTGATTACATTTTAGGAAGAACGTCTTATGTGGTACTAATGGTCCCCGAGAGTACCAATCCCCATGTCATAGAAGCCGATATTTGCAGTTGGTAGATTGTGGGACTGTGGAAAGTCAGAGGAAGTATAGTAACTCAGCAATTCATCTCAAATCCTATGGAGGTTACTCAGTACAAAATAGAAAGAAATTAGACCTCAAACTCTCTGACCTCCTGGGCCCCATGGCAGAGATGGCTGCTCTTGGTGATAGGAACACATTTCATGGTAAGGGCAAACCTTCTGAAAATCCACTCATCCAAGTACACCGAAGTCCTGTACGGCCTCCCCCTGATTGTCCAGACCAAAGGTGCAAACCAGTGTACATTACAGTAAAGAACACTTCGTTGAAGGAAGGGATATATGACCAGTGGCGTGGGTGGGTGGGGGGTGGAGGCGTTTTCACCAGGTCCAGCTCAACGAAACATTTGGCATAGAAATGACAACTGGCAGGCAGAATTTGATTTTCTGGGGATGTTGTTTTCGCCTACAGGTGACAAATGGGACCATAGTGGAAAGTACGAATACCAAGGTTGGGGGGAGGGGATCACAATTGTAGAGCTGAAAGACTTGAAACAGTCTATTGAAATAGAAACGGTATACGGGGATACAAATGCCTGGGTTGAATGGGTGAAGTTCGCTGTGAAAAGTCTGAATAAAGGTATTTGCTATGCATGTGGCTCAGTTAGAGTGGTGGCTCGCGTGGTTCCCTTTCCGCTCAGGTGCAAGTGGGACACGGCTGGTATGATATGTATGATAGCCCTGTACCAGGATGAGACGGTGAGGGGGGACCCAGGCTGTCGGTCTTTGCTGTTGTTGTTCCCTCCCCTGAAGGAGGATTTAAAATGTCCCCCTTCATTTTTGAACGTGGTCGGAATCGCACCTCCTGTGTGTGAAGGCAGGTGTTGGACTGTTCCCGATTTCTAGGAGACTTAAAGTCCTGCTCGGAAATTGAATTGGTTCGCGAGACACTCTTCGGAGGAAACTATTCAGCTTTAAAGATACCCCAAGTGGATTTGTGGTGGTACTGTGGCGGAAAGATTCTAAAACCTACTATGCCCTCTGACTGGCGAGGCACTTGTGCAATTGTGCAATTGTGCAATTGGCTATTCCATTCAACCTAGCATTTGAAAAACGTGAGATTCCTGGAATGGGGAAAACGAGGAGTGCACGGTCAGTGTTTGCTACCTTCTTTGATGATGATATTTATTTGGACGGGATAGGGGTTCCCAGAGGGGTGCCTGATGAACTTAAGACTCATAACCAGATAGACAATAGACAATAGACAATAGGTGGAGGAGTAGGCCATTCTGCCCTTTGAGCCTGCACCACCATTCAATATGATCACGGCTGATCATCCTTAATCAGTATCCTGTTCCTGCCTTATCTCCATAACCTTTG
The DNA here is from genome assembly GCF_047496795.1 of Chiloscyllium punctatum. Taxonomy (NCBI): domain Eukaryota; kingdom Metazoa; phylum Chordata; class Chondrichthyes; order Orectolobiformes; family Hemiscylliidae; genus Chiloscyllium; species Chiloscyllium punctatum. Next base: position 2,133,748 of record NC_092751.1, read on the forward strand.
ATTCCACAATCCTTGAGAGCTCTATCCAACTCTTTCGTAAATGAATCAAGAGACTGGCCCTCCACTGCCCTCTGGGGCAGAGCATTCCGCATAGCCACCACTCTCTGGGTGAAGACGTTTCTCCTCATCTCTGTCCTAAATGGTCTACCCCGTATTTTTAAGCTGTGTCCTCTGGTTTGGCACTCACCCATCACTGGAAACATGTTTCCTTGCCTCCAGAGTGTCCAATTCTTTCATAATCTTATATGTCACAATCAGATCCCCTCTCAGTCTTCTAAACTTAAGGGTATACAAGCCCCAGTCGCTCCAGTCTTTCAGTGTAAGGTAATCCCGCCATTTCAGGAATTGACCTCGTGAACCTACGCTGCACTCCCTCAATAGCCAGAATATATTTTCTCAAATTTGGAGACCAGAACTGCACACAGAACTCCAGGTGTGGTCTCTCCAGGGCCCTGTACAGCTGTAGAAGAACCTATTTGCTTCTATACTCAATTCCTCTTGTTATGAAGGCCAGAATGCTATTAGCCTTCTTCACTACCTGCTGTACCTGCACGTTTACCTTCATTGCCTGGTGTACAAGAACACCCAGATCTCTCTGTACTACCCCTTTACCTAAATTCATTCCATTTAGGTAGTAATCTGCCATCCTGTTCTTGCCACCAAAATGGATAACCATGCATGTATCCACATTAAACTGCATCTGACCACTCACCTAACTTGTCCAGGTCACCTTGTAATCTCCTAACATCCTCATCACACGTCACCCTACCAGCCAGTTTAACATCATCAGCAAATTTGCTAACGTTATTACTAATACCATCTTCTATATCATTAACATAATTTGTAAAAAGCTGCGGTCCCATCACTGATCCCTGCGGTACCCCATTGGTCACTGCCTGCCATTCTGAAAGGGAGCCGTTTATCACTATTCTTTGTTTCCTATCAGCCAACCAACTTTCAATCCAAGTTAGTACTTTGCCCCCAATACCATGCGCCCTCATTTTGCTCACGAACCTCCTATGTGGGACTTTATCAATAGCTTTCTGCAAGTCCAGGTACACTACTTCTTCTGGATCTCCCTCGTCCATCTTCAGAGTTACATCCTCAAAAATAGCAGCTGGATTTGAATCTCTTTTCTGGAGGGTTACAATTAATAAAAATGTCGATTGGATTAATTACATTTTTTATAACAAACAAGGATTTATAAATTGCACCGGAAACACTGTTAACGTAATAGCTGAACAGTTAGATGCCACAAGCAGGATGACCTGGGATAATAGGATGGCCTTAGATATGATGTTGGCAGAAAAAAAGGGGGAGTTTGTGTTATATTAGGGGGAAGATGCTGTACCTTTATTCCGAATAACACGGCCCCAGATGGCTCGATTACTCGAGCCTTACAAGGATTGACGTGCCTATCACGTTAATTGGCTGAAAATTCTGGAGTGGACACTTCAATAACGGGTTTGGTTGGAGTCTTGGTTCGGCAAATGGAAAGGAGTTGTGGTTTCTATTCTAACCTCCTTGTTGGTGGTGGTTTAGATTCTGGCAACACTGGGCTGTTGTATTATTCCTTGTATTCGGGGTCTCGCTCAGGGCATGATCGAGACGGCCTTGACCAAACAGATGCCCCTGAAGGGTATGCAGGGGGATGGCCTTTACTTTTTAAGAATTTATGATGTTGAGAAAACCCCCGAAGGCATTTCCAAAGTAGATAAACTTTCAGGTCTGATGCTCTCTAACCTGGAGGCCTCATTGTCCCAGAATGAAGAACATCAACATTCATTGACAAAACGAAAAGGAGGGATTGAGAGAGAAAAATGTCAGGTTGTCAGGTGTATGTTGATTTTAACGAATATAGAGGATATTTTACGAAATAGTTTTAAGCTAAGAAATTACTTTGAGTGTTGTAGCTGACCACAAAAGAAAAAAAAGATGCAGGAGGGGCATTTTGGAATACGCTCATAGTTTGTAGGTCTGCTTTTTGGACTATTGACATATTAAAGGATGATCGCAGAAGCAAGAAGGTTAGAAAAGAAAAGAGGAACTGGACAAAATAACAGGAAGGCTGGAACGAACAAGGGCAGACAAATAAGGCAGGTTTAAAGAAAAGCAAGAGCGGTAATTCATAAGTATGATAGGCTTAGGTTTGGGTGCAGGGAATTACCAAATGAAAGAATAACGGGCGCAAGTAATAATCAAATATAGTGATAGAATGAAATAGACACTTTTGATAGGTTTATTGCTCAGTGTAGGGGTGTTGAGAGATCCCTCAGAAAAGTATAAAAAGCTCTGTATTTTACTGTCGGGTGTGTCTCTCCTCCTATAGCCACCCATCTTTAAAGTTGTTCGAATAAATGTGCTACTTCGGAACTCTTTGTCTCGGACTGAAAATTATTGATTAAGTGGGTTCGATTCTCAAACAAGCACAACCATTGAGTCCCATTCAGTTTGGGAACTAAGTTAATCGGTGAATTCCACTTGCTCTGGCTTTGTTTGGTTATATCCTCATTGAGCATAGCCTCCAACTCCTTCTGAACCTGTCTGATTTTGAGAGAATTAAGACGATATGGGCGTTGTTTTATAGGAACAGTATTCTCTACGTCTACTTCATGTACAATAGCATTATTCCCCCTCCATATAATTCTTATGTCCTCATACTGAACCTTTCAGCTGCACTCTATGCTCCTGAGACAGATAGCTTGCGAACTTAACCCACTGCTCAAGGACTTCTGCAATTTAAACATATTTTGAGGCACATCAAAATTCAAAACGTTTGAATTTGATTCCTCACTATGTGGGGCAGTACCTGCCACCTGTTTCTCCAATTCTTTCTCTCCTCTACTTTTCAGGAGGGGACATACACACTCATTTATAACCCACATGAAGGAGTCTTCGAATGTGGAAATTGGCAACTGAGGTGCTAGTTTCATTACTGCCCGTGGCCTACCTACTATTTGGCATGAATGAAACGTATGCCAAAAGTTAACCACATCTTTCTGCGTTTCAGGTCAATAAAAATGTTTTCTCCCTTTGCCCGAGTCTTTCATACCCCTAGGTGACCTCTTACAGGTAGTTCATGAGCTACACGTAAAACTTCCTGTCTCTCTGCTACCGGCAACACAATCTGGTGCACCTCGGCACATGTCTCCTCTGCACTAACCTGATGTGATCTTCATTTCCATCTTAAGATCTATCTTTCGGATAGATCTTTCGGCACGGTGGCACAGTGGTTAGCACTGCTGCCTCACAGCGCCAGAGACCTGGGTTCAATTCCCGACTCAGGCGACTGACTGTGTGGAGTTTGCACATTCTCCCCGTGTCTGCGTGGGTTTCCTCCAGGTGCTCCGGTTTCCTCCCACAGTCCAAAGATGTGCATGTCAGGTGAATTGGCCGTGCTAAATTGCCCATAGTGTTAGGTAAAGGGGTAAATGGGTGGGTTACGCTTCGGCGGGTCGGTGTGGACTTGTTGGGCCGAAGGGCCTGTTTCCACACTGTAAGTAATCTAATCTAAAAACTCTCAAGAATATCCTCTGCCTCCTTTTCAGAGTACACATCCACATATATATCTTTTATCATCTTGTCTGCCTGTTGCAAGTCCCTTTGCCTTTCAGGACAAAACACCTCTGTCTGACCCTCTGCTCATTCAGGTTTTCCCTGCACCATTAAGGCAAACAGAGTGTCCGTTAACTGAACCTCAACTCCTTAATCTTTGTCTTTAGCTGTGTTTCATGCTGTGACTTATGATAGTGGGATCTGGCTACTGGACAGTCTGGGAAAATGCCAGGATATTTCTGATTTAACTCGTCACGTTCTTGGTCTTCCTTGGGCTTCTCCACAACTCAAGGTGTCGCTCCCAACTTGGATCCTGCTAAATCATTCCCAAGAACAAACTGGATTCCTGAATCCGGCACTCTGTCAATCATTCCCACTGTAACTTCCCCAGTCTTGAGTAGGCACTCCAACCTGATCTTACATGGGGGAACGCTAAATTTCTGTCCATCTTTCCCATAAATTACTATACTCTCTTGTAACAGATCAGAAAGCCTGCAAATTCGTTCATCTCTTTCTATTAGCGACTGGTTAGTTCATGCATCTCTCAAAATTATAACTTCTTGCCCTTCTACCCCACTTATTTCTGAGTAAACTTTAGTCACTGAGGCGAAATCTTTATCGAGATTAGGTACTAACTCCATCCCCAACCCCTACCTCGGCTGTGCACATTCCTGCAGCTCCTCGGCTCTAGTTGGGGTCTCCTTTAAGACATTCACTGATGCCACTGGCTTACATTCTTTTATCACATCTTTTCCCACAGTCCTTTTCTTAACGATGAGCATTGTATTCATACATATCCCTCCTTATCAGTGGAAACATCGTTCCCAATGCCCATCTGAAACCACAGGCACTGGAATTTTCTGTGTCCCCTTCCATTACAATGAAAACTGTTCAGGCCTTCCGTCTCCTTTCCACTCTCTTGGGCATCTTCTTTAATCTGTGGCAAACTCTTATTTTCTACTTTTTCTTTTATAGTGTATCATCTCCCCTTCTCCCAAATTCTATCCCTCACAGGACGAAATTCTGGCTGGAAGCCTGTCTTACGCAGCAACATGTGTTCATCTGCTAATTCTCCTGCCCTTTTCAATTCCTGAACCTTCTGTTCCTTCACGTGAATTATTATCATCTCTGGAAGTGAGTTTTTAAACTCCTCCAGCAGAATAATCTCCCTTAGAGTCTCATAGGTCTTATCTGTCTTTAAAGCCTTCAGCCATCTATCAAAATGCCTATGTTTAATTCTTTCGAACTCAACATAAGGCTGATTTGGTTCCTTCTTTATGTTTCCGAACTGCTATCTATATGCTTCCCGTACCATTTCATAATCACATAAAACACGTTGTTTGACGTCTTCATAATCTCATGACCCTCTCATCTGACAGCACAGCGAATGCTTCTCTAGCTCTGCCGAACAGCTTAGTCCAAAGTAGCATTACCCATAAATCCACAGACCACTCCATCTGCCTAGCCAATTTTTCAAATGAAATAAAGAAGGCTTCAACATCTTTCTTATCAAAATGTGGCAGAGTTTTGACATAGTTGTATATGTCACTAATGTCCCTTTTAATCTCCAGCATGTTAACTTGACTTTGCTAACTAAATCGCAACCTCTCAAGTTCAAATTCGCTCTCTTTTTGTTCAGCTAAGCACCTTCTTTCTCTATCTCTCGCCTTTTCATCTCTCTCTCTCTCTTTCCTCAGCTACGAAACTCCTCTCTTTTTTTCTCTCTTGCTTTCTCTTTCTTCTTTCTCTGTCTCTTTCCTGTCGTTTATCTTTAAACTGCATTTTCTTGAATTGTAATTTTTTTTTGAATTGTAATTGTTTCTCTGACATCACTTTGTTTTTGAGTATTTCCTGACAATTCTAGCTTTACTCTTGTTCTTGGTGAAACAGAAATCCAAGTTCTCTACTAATTCTAAAAGTTTTGCCTTTATCTTTCCTTCTAAACGCCCTCGGCAAATGTGAGAATCATCTTCAAACGCCAGAACTTCTTTAACATTTTAAGTGCCATTTCTCTCACCTTTAATTTAACCAACCACAAGTCACCGAAATTAAACAAAGTATCTCACCGACCTTTTGTGTAAAGCTCTCGGACAATAATGTGCAAATGATTAAATCTACTGTGCGTTTTCATACCCTAAACATATTTAAATCTGCTCGAATCCCAGACTGAATCTGTCTAAACCTGTTCAAATCGCATTCGAAGGGCCCCAAACTGTTATGACACAGAGTAAACCCCTTTCCTAAATTAAACCAGCCACAGAGAAAAAGTTCACCTCATGCCAGAATCTGTTAAATTTCGAGAGGCAAAGAACCATTTACATTGGTCACTGTTGAAAGTAAAATTGACAATTTTGCTATTTAACTCCAACAGAAAATATGAAAATGAGGAACTACTTCGAACTCGTTTCGTTAAACCTATCTTTTACCTCCCACTCAGGTCTGATAAAATACTGGTCTGATAAAACAAAACACCGCGATTAAGATTTACAAAAAAAAAATCAGGTTTCAAAACCAGTCAGCTTTGTCAATTCTCCTTTGTAGATTTTGTACTGTAGATTTTTATCTCAGTTGGCTTCGATGTTCTGCTGTGCAAACTTCTTTTCGACAGGTACCTTTCAGAAAGCTCTTCTGCCAGCAGTCTATCTTTGTGGATGTCCTTAACAGTTCTCCCCCTAAATATTCAAAATGTTACACCTCAACACATTGCAATATATTTCAAACGCGATTGGATTTCAGTGCGTTGGGGCATAATTTAAACTGAATTTGTTTTTGTTCCATGGCAACTCAGACTCACGATTAGCTTCACAGTCAAATGTTACATTTTAACTTCTTTCAGAACAATGTACACCTCTACACCTTCATCACAATATCGTTTGTCAGCCCTACATACTTTTCCATAAATTCGATCATCTACGTTGACATAAATACTTTTTTTCTGTTTCAAAAAAAGACCAGTTTCTGTGTGTGTGTGTGTTTGTGTGTGTGTGTGTGTGTGTGTTGTGAATAATCCTCTGTAATTGAACTGAGACGAAAGAATGAGATGCAATCACATTCCCATATGAAGAAGTAAGTGTGCAACATTTCCGAGGTTTCTGATATTTTAAAAAAATGCAAAAATCTCTTTTATTCAGGATTGAGAAAGTGAACAAGTGATGTTCACGGAGAGAACAGGAATAATTTAATAAAACTTAACTGGGATCATAGAATGACCAATTATTTAGTTTTCTCCTGTGAGTTTAAATTCAGCTTTGTTTCAAGTCTGAGTTTCAAATGTTTCAATCAATATGCAACGATCATCGCTGACAAAATCAGAAATTGCTTGAAATGCTCAGTAGTTCTGGAAGTATCTGTTGTGAGAAAGCAGATTTAACACAGGGTATCGGAATTGGTCAAGGTTGCTGACGTTTTGCCAAAATTGTTCAGCAATGTGCCGGTTAGATGCATTAGTAAGGGGTAAATGCAGAGTAATAAAATAGGGGAATGGGTTAGGGTGCGTTACTCTTCGGAGGGTCAGCATGGACGTGCTGTGTGAAATGGCCTGTTTCCCCACCGCAGCGATTGTACGATTACATGAATTCTTCATACAAAGGGCGATTAGTGCGAGGCTCAGGGATGTCTCCGAGCATGTACAGGGCAAATTTAACAGCCAGCGGTCGTAGTACACATTGATACGAATGATATATGTAGGAGGACTGAAAAGTCTTGCAAAGAATTTTAGGAAGCGAGGCTTGAGTTTAAAACCAGGATCTCCAGGATTGTAATCTTGGGATTACTCCCTGTGCCACCTACAATTGAAACTAGGAAGCGATACCATAGTTGAATACGTGGCTGAAGAGCTGGTCTTGGAGGAGGCTTTCTGATATTTGGATGATTCGGATAGTTTCCAGGGCAGGTGAGATCAGTGCAAAAAGGACAGGGCGCACCTTAACTGGAGTGGCCCCAAAATCCTGTGAGTGAGGTGTAATAGTGTAACTCGGGTAGGTTTAACCTAATAATACAGGAGGCTGGGAACCAAAGCAGCAGGTACGAAACTGAGCAGAAAGTGAAGGCAGAGCCAGTACATGATCATGCTGAAGGAAGGAACAGTAACAACATAAAAAATAAGTAGAAAGTTGGAGTAAATGATAGGCCCATTATTATCGGGGATCAATAAATAAAGATGGAGAGCCTGTGCACAAAACTAATAAAAGAGAAAGACAAATCAATAGAACTTACATAAAAAAACTTTTAACTAAATGTGTGCAGTATTTGAAATAAAATTAATTAGCTGACAACTCAAACAGAGATAACTAGGTATTGCCTGGTGGGGATTACTGAAATGTGGTTACAGGAAGATCAGGACTGGGGCGTTAAATGTACAAGGGTACTCAGTATTCAGACAAGAAGGAACAGCAGGTGGAGTGTCAGTATTGGTCAAGGATGATGTCAAGTCTGTAATAAGAAATGATATTAGCACGTTGGACAAAAATGATTAATCCATCCGGTTCGAAATAAATTACATTGAAAGAAATCCGTTGGTAGAAGCATTCCCAGCTCGCAAACACCCACCCCAGCAAACTACTTTCAAAGTAGGGGATAGCATGAACCAGGGAATAACGTTGGTTTGAGGCTAGGACACAAGAGTGATTATGGGTAATTTGAACATGCATATTGACTGGATTGATGGATTTGGCAAGGGGAGCCTCAAAGAACGATTCGTCGAACGTAGGAGGGATGATTTCTTCGAGTATCATCTCAAGGAACCAAACAGAGAACTGACTTTGTTATTATGTAATGAGGAAGGAGTGATCAATCACACTGTAGTACTGGATCACCTTAGAAAGAGTGACCACAACGTGCTAGAGTTTCACATTCAGACTGAAACAGTGAAGAAAGAGTCACAGATGTGAGGTGTAGTATTGGACAATGATAATTTTACTGGCCTGAGGAAGGGCTTGGCCTGAGTGGACTTGGCAAAAACATTTAAGGGCGGCACAGTTGAAGAACAGTGGCAACTGCATCGGGAGATTGTCCAAACTCGTTAATTAATGTGTAATCCTGAGTGGAAGAGGAAATTTAAAAAGGTGAAAAGTGGTCCATGTCTTAACAAGGAATGTAATTATAACATGAAGGAATAACATGCACCTACTGCTGATCCAGGTAATGTTCTGGGGACTCAGGTTCAAATGCTGCCATGGCAGATGGTGGAGTTTAAATTCAATATGAACCTGGAATTAAGAGTCTGTTGATGGTAATGAATCCTTTGCTTATTGTTTGAAACATCCATATATTTCATGAATGTCCTTTAGGACTGGAAACCAGGAATCCTTGCCTGGTCTGACCGACATGTGACTTCAAACCCAGACAAATTTGCTTAACGCTTAACTGCCCTCTGGGCAACTAGGGAAGGACAATAAGTGCTGTCTAACCAGCGACGCCATCTTCCTATGAGTGGAATAAAGAAAAACGCTTTAATTGTTTGCAAACGTTTGCTAAAAATAAATTCAAAATGGCTACGAAGGAAAATGCATCAAAAACATAAGAATTGATAAAGAACACTTCTCCGAGTAGACAAAAAGTAAAAGAATGCTGAACGCAAATATTGGCCTTTTAGAGAATGAAAACGGAGGGGTAGTAATGGGAAACTCAGAAGGGGCAGAGGTAAAGCCAACACGTCTTGCTTTCGCAGTGGAAGATAATTTCTTCCCAAAATTTACAAAAACTGCAAAGGATCTTGATGGAAGTACGATGCTGTGGGAAAATTGTATTAAATACATTGATGGGATTAGACGGAGGTCAGGCTCTCGGCCTGCACTCTATTATAATAAAGGAGGTCACAGCAGAGGTACCTAACGTGTTAGTTACGATATTCAAAAAATCCTTTGATTCTGGAACTATTCCGAACTATTGCAAAATTAATAATGTGACACTCGTATTCAAAACAAGAGATAGGAAAAAAAATGGCAAATTTTATACCAGTGAGTTTTAACTCTGAGGTGGGGAAGTTTCTTCAGTCAACCATAAAGTAGGAAATAACTGAACATTTGGAAAAAATAAGATCAGTTCACCACTGTCAGCACGGTTTCATGATGGGTAGGTTGTGCTTCACATACCTGCTGGAGTTCTTTGAGAATGTAACCAACAATGTGGATAATTGAGATACAGCAACTGCTGTACATCTAAACTTCAGAAAGCATTTGATAAGGTGCTGCACAAAGGACTGGTCTAGCAGGTTAGATGCCAGGGGGTTACGGGTAGAATATTGAATTGTATAAAAGATTGGCTTACTGACAGAAAGCTAAGCATCGGGATAACTGGTCTTTCTCCGATGAACTAAAACTAGTGAGGTGCTGCAGGTTTCGGTTCTCAGACCTCAACAGTTTACAATCAATTCCAATGACTTGGAAGGAGAGACAGAGGGTAGCAACTAAATTTACAGATGGTACTAAACTAGGTGGTAAACAGGCTGTAATAAGGAAATAAAAAGTTTACAGATGAATATTGGAAATTGGGGCAGATTGTTATATCTGGCAGATGGTATTTAATGTGGCTAATCATTCTGCCACTCCTAATTTCTATGTTCTTGTGTTGCTCCATCTGCAGTTCGTTGAATTTTATTCATCGTTGGTTGCTGGGGTGACAGGAGTCGAGGGGTTTGGTTGGGGAAGGTGCAGGTTGCTCTGAGTGTCCGGAACAAGACATTAATGTGGAGAAAATACCGCAGTCAATCTTTGTTGATTCCCACAGCAGGCCTGGCACCTAGCTGGCCTACCTGGTTCTTTATTCCTGATTTTTAATTGCCTGGAGTAAACCACATCAAAATATTGCAGTCAGATAGACAGCCCGTAATTCACATGCCCATTTCATAGTAAAGAGACAAATTACCTTTCCGATCAGAAGTAAATACTTGGCAATTCTTTAGAGATTTCAATGACTATTGGTTGCAACGTCAGACTGGGAAGTGGGTGACGGGACTGCAAAACACTTTAGCCTTGTTGCAACTTTATAGTTTAGATATTGAGTAAAGATATTACATTATCAACACTGTTGGAAAGTGTCATACTGTATATCTTATGAAAAATATTTTGAATTATTATAAAAGAATACAAACATTGAAAAGATTAGAAAAGGAAGGTGTAAACAGGGTAGAAGTCTTTAAAGAGGTCGGGGAACGGTCAAATATTGGTCTTTGGATCATAGCTGAGAAACTGTGTCTGTATTTGAGCATGTTGGAGAGTTGAATGAAACAATTGTGTTATTTCAATGAACAGATTGCGAAACGGAGGCACGAATAGCGAATCTGGATCACAAAACAAACCTCTGCATCAAGATCACATTTTTCAGAATACAATATAAACCTTGAAATATTTTAAAACCAAATACATTTAGAAATAGGAAAGTTTTTCTACAGTTTACAGATTAATGGTGAGACCACTTTTACTTCATAAGTGTGTCTCCTTTTTATTGAGCCTTCGTGTAAGGGGAAAAGCTGCTCTCTGATCACCCTGTCTAGACCCCTCATTTTGTTAAACACCTCCATCAGGGGCACCTCTCAACCTTCTTTGCTTAAAAGTAAAATCAAGTAAATCTAGCCTCTGTTGAGTTTGAGTACACTCTTGTCTTGACACTTCAAAAATGTATCACATTTGTATGTCTTAACTTTCATCAGAGATTGATCTGTCCACCTGAACAGTTGGTTTATATCCACCTGTACCCTCACACGTTCCTCCTCACTGTGAACCACCAGCTTATCATTGTGTCATCCACAACATTATTTAGCATTCCCCCCAAACTCCATCCCTCCCATTCTCATCATCATCATTTATGAAGTTCACGATTTAGCCTTGATTTGCTTCCCGTTCTCTTGTTATTCCTATTTTGGTGAAGTTACGGCATAATGCAGTTGAGGTTTTTTTTTATGAGAGAGCCACGAAATTTATTTTGGACGTAGAGCTGAATTCACCTTTTATACCACGCTCCCCTTTTTGTTTTATTCAGAAGGATTGTACGTAATTAATATTGGATTAGGTTTAGGTGGCTTTTGTGTTTTATGTGGACCTGAGTAATGTTCTTTGTATCTTACCTGCAATAGTCAGAGCTGAAGGAACTTCCCGTCTGTACGATGAACACAGATTCACAATGTTGTTTGAAAGAGCTCGAGTAATGAGGATAAAGATTCAATTAAATTCTACATTACGAATCGTGGCAGGAGATTAAATCATATCGTCAAGTCACTTTGAATTGGGAGCAAACCCACTTTTCTTCATATTGTAAAAACAGTTTCACATAGTGTTCTTAGATCAGCATGATCTTACAGCTGCTCCTGGGATTGCAGGCAGTTAAATATTTCATGTATTCTTTTTTGCAGTTGACATGACTATTATAGTTGATTAATTTCACATCATTTTTTCTATTTTGTTTCATTAACATATAAAAACGAAAAAAATAAATAAACTCACAATTTTCTTTCAAATGAAAATTTGTTTTAAAAGAGCTTTTTAAGAGTGGTTTACAAAAAAAAAGAAAAGTCAATTTATGTTTTAAAAGGTTTCTTTTATTACGCTGCAAATGTGTTTTTGCTTTGAAAAATTATTCAGCTCTTTTTAATATAAGGAGTTGCACCTTCATTCCGGGGAGTCCTACACATTTTCCACTCTGGAGAAGTCTACTTTCTTCTCGGGATTTATTGAAGAGGAATATATTTATTGGTTTAATTAGCTAAATGGTTGATTTTGTTTAAGGTTTATATGTTTGATATGCATATGTATATATTTTACCATTTTTAAGCGTTACTGTCTGTAGGTAATGAAAGGTAACATATATATCTATAAGTTATCAAAACAATCCTGCTTTTAGGCATAATGTTACTAAGGCCACATAAAAGGTACAGAGATAGATGGCTAGAAGATTTAGAACACAAATATTCCAGCAAATCAGTTATGTAGTTGGGTTAGGAAAGATAAGAAGCTAGTTCAAATGTCTCCAATGGCTATTCCTCTATCAAAATGTTTTTCAGCTTTTAGAACAGCTGAAGGGGATTATCTCTCTGAGGAAAGCGGAAGAGCAATCAATTATTGGACAATTGCAATGATTCTTCTGTTCAGCAGTGTTTGAGAAGAGTTAGTAGAATTGGTGCTTCAGTGAACTTTTCTATCGGGGCATCAACAGGAGATTCTGGGACAGTGACCATTAATTGAGGATGGTTTGTTGCTATCCCTGTGCTAGGATTAAGAAATGTTTCGAAACATATCAAGCACGTTGGTAAAAGTGAGATTGTCAGCTAAACATTATTATCGATAATGGCAGGAGTGACATGTTTTAGGGAAAGACTAAAACAGTACAGAGTGAACTTAAGAGGTGAGGTAGAGTATTAAAAAAACCCGTTAAAGCAATACTTTCTTGTTCACTCTCAGTACTAAACTCAACTGGGAAGGAACAAAAGGTTAAAGGAGAAAAATCAACAGCTGAAGAGCTATTGTGTTCTTGAGGGATTTAGAGTTTTGGGATATTGGAATGTATTTTAGAATAGAAATGATCTGTTCAGAAAGGATTTGTCTAATCTAAACTGGAAAGCAACGAATATCTTAGCAGAGAGATTTGATCATTCTATGTAGGGAACCTTTATATTGATAGAGACGGCAAGGGGCATATTCCAAGTAGCAGTACAATGGCAGGATGTTTAGAGACGTTTATGAATGTGAGGAGAGCAAGTCAATTGGAAAAGAAAAACGAGAGAGTCAAGATTATATGGTGAAGCACGAAATTGCATTTATTTCAATGTTAGGGGTCTTACAGCGAAGGCTGATGATCTCAAGGCATGTTTAAGAACATGGGATTGGGACATCATATGTATTACAGAAAGTTGGTTGACAGATGTCCAAGTCGAGACTGTAGTTCTGGGAAAGCACAGCAGGTCAGGCAGCATGTGAGTAACAGGAAAGTTAATGTTTTGGGCAAAAGCCGCTCATGTGGAATGGGCTGATGAAGGGCTTTGCATGAATCATCGATTTTCCTGCTCCTCGGATGCTGCTTGACCTGCTGTGCTTTTCCACCATCACACTCTTGAGTCTAATCTCCAGCACCTGCAGTCCTCACTTTCGCCTTAAAGATGTTCAAGACTGGCAATTCAATATTCCAGGTGTTAAGTGTCATAGAAAGGTTGTAAACAGACATGCAGAGAGCAGGGAGTGGAAGGTCTGCCGTTTTTGATTAAGGAATAAATTATTGCTGTAACTGGGGAAGATATTTCTGAAAAGTTATCCATTTAAAATATGCAAGTAGTATTATAAATTATAGAAAATAAAGTTCACTTTGAACAGATTGCACGAAATGCTCATTTGTGACAAATTGTCCAGTGAAAATACATTGGTTGAAATTAAAAATAAGAAAGGAAAGATCACGTTGATTGTATTGTACCATATGTTCTCCAACAGTAAGAAAGAAATTGAAAAACAAACATGTAGTGAGATCTCGGATATATGTAAGCTGAATAAGGTTGTAACAATGGGGCATTTTAATTTTCTAAAAATCGATTGGGACTACCACCGTGTTAACGGGTTGGATGGTGAAGAATTTGTCAAATGTGTTCACGAAAATTTTCTTCATCAATATGCGAATGATTCTAACAGAGACAGAGCAAAACGAGGCCTTCTTTTTTGCAATAGGCAGCGCAAGTGACTGAAGTAAACGTGAGGGAATATTTTGAGTTTTGCAATCATAACTATATTAGTTTCATAATGGTTATGGAAAATAATAAGCCTTTCATTAACGTTTGTTTTAACTGGAGTACCATAAACTTTAATGGCATGGGACAAGGGCTTACCAAGATTAATTGGAGTCGAGTGTTAGCAGGTAAAACTATGTTTGACAAATGGGAGGTATTCAACAGTGTGATGACAGGAGTTGAGAGTCATTATGTCCCTGATAGAGTGAAGGCTAATGCTGGGAAGCTTAAGGAACAATGGACAACTGCAGTTATTGAGCTTTTATTCAAGAATCAAAGAAAACCTTACTTTAGATATAGACAACTTTATTCAATTTCATCCCTTAGTCAATATAAAGAGTTTGGGGCATCATTTCGAGAGAAAGCACGAAAGCAAAAAGGAGATATGAGATAGCATGGGCAGATTAGGTTAAGGATAATCCAAAGATATTGTGCAACCACATTAACAGTAAGAGGGTAACCATAGAGAGGGTAAGGCCTCTCAAAGATCATGAAGGATATCGATGTTTTGCACCCATATGTTGGGGAATAAAATCATCCCATTCCTGGTTCACTAGACAGCAGCAAACACACATTTTTGCCTGCACCTCACATTCATCCAGTGAGAACTCTATGTGCTATTTGTCAGTCTCTTGACCCATTCACTCAAGAACCTTTTGTATTTTTAGAAAACCTTCTTCACTGTCCATGATGCCACCACTTTTGGTGTCATCCGCAAACTTATGAACCATGTCTTCGATATTCTCACGCAAATTATTTACATAAATGACAAACAATGAAAACCCAGAACCAACCTCTGTGGAACACTGCTGGGCAAAAGTCTTTAGTCCAAAAAGCAACCACCCACCATTACTCTCTGTCTCCTGTCTTTGCACCAATTGAGTTTGCTGGAGAGAAACCCCACAGTTCAGATAGTATCGGAGCAGAGAAAAATGGAATTAACGCTTTTGTAGTCTAACATAACTTGTTCAGAACAGGTTCATATAAGACTCGATATGTTAACTCTGCTTCTCTGCCCAGATCCTGCATGATCTGCTGCATTCCTCCTGCATATTGCATTTGCATTTCAGATTTCCACTATCTCTAATATTTTCCTTTTTCTTGATTGCTCGGGATGTTGAACCCGTTTATATTTGGATAATATACTCCATTCCTGTTCCCATCACTTGTACCAGTGACACATATATTACAAAATAGTCTGTTTCTCCTTTAAATTCTGAAAATAAATGCGTGAATCTCATCAAAGCGATTTTGATTTAAAAGACCTTTTAGAGCCAGCTTCACTTGATGAAGAATAGGAATAGTTTATTAATTATGATATTGTCTGTGCATTTTATGACAAAACTTGTCTCCTCAGTCTCTGAACATTTTCAATATATTTCTCTGAAAACGTACAATAAAGGTGGTTGTCATCTCTGCACCAGCTCGGTATGAGTTGTATTCTCACTCTTGCTCTGCTGTAACTCACTGTAATGAAATACATTTGGTTATCTGTGTCTATTTTTATTTCTGAATATCCCATCCAGATATCAACAATCTTAACAACCTATATAACCTGTGATTAAACAGTCGATATAAAATATATCTATGTACTTCACATTTAAAATAGCCCTATTCCATTCACATTGTTGTTCCATACATCAGGGTTCATCTTGCTCTGCATTGCATTTCATTCCATTTGTCAGAAATAGTGATAGCTGAATACTAGTGACTGGGAGATATTACTGCACTCCCCTCAGGTCTCCTCAGACACTGGCCTCAGCCCTTTCTGTCTCATCGCCATTATCATATTCATTCCATCCCTTACTCATTAATTCATGACTTTTAATAAACAAGGTTATTGTACATTGTTATAGACCAGGCCCGACCCGTCACAACATTCTTAATCACGTAGTCCAGTCTGTAATGTTGCCATTTGTTGAAGGAAATTGCATAGTGGATATTGCCAGAATGAATTAGTTGGTCTGATTGCTGACTTTGAAACAAACAGAATGTATTTGCAAAAATAAGGAATGAAACTTAACGAACCGAAAATACTGTACCCGAATAATTCATCCTGTCCAAAACGTACAGGCTATCTCTAATTAATGATGCTGATCCTAATTACTTGCAACAATCCTAATAAACAAATCCCTGAGCACAAAGAGTTAAAAAAAACTCAAAAAAAGCTTGTAGGTTACAAAGTCAGAGGGCTGAATGAGGGGGAGGGCGTCCCGTTTCAACACTGAACCTGACGCAATTAACACTCGAACTGAACTGAACTGTGCGGCTGGAGAGCTGGCCACATCCCCTTGATTGCACCATTTTTTTTAAAGGCTTGAAAGCATTCTGTCCGAGGCATTATCTGTGAGGCAAAAAAACAAAGGACCCCAATGAAGCATTCAATATTGAGACATGTTGGAACCGTGGAACGTTTAGAACCTCTCTGAAAACAATCAAGGACAACATAACGTTAAAAAAGAGACCACCTGTTTGACAACTCCCCCAATATAAAACCGGATCTTCAATATCCAAAGATGGCTTCAGTTTGCAAACCTCCAAAAATAGTGTTTCATACTCTAAAATGCGCGTGCAGATTCGTTTACTATAAACATGCAAACATGCACAACTGCATCCTGGTTCAGTGTGTTGTATTTCCATAATTGCGTGCATCCATTTGCCCCTCAAGTCTCAACAATGCGTTGGCAATTACGTTTTCAAGACCTCCACGTGCACAATTTTCAAATTGAATGGCTGTAACAACAGGCCCTAGCCAAACATTCTCGCATTTTTGACCTCCAGAAAGTCTTCATTGGGTTATGATCAATGTAAATGGTGGTCTCTGATATGTTGCTGATAACGTAAACACTGAAATGTTGTCGTAGTAACACAAAGCTCATAGTCTCATTCTCAACTGTTGAATATTTCTACTAATGAATATTTAACTTCTTGGAGAAATACCCAATAGGTGTTTGTATCTTCTTGTCGTCTTCCTGCAAGAGCCCACCACTGAAATCCACAACATTCGCATTTAAATCCACCTTGAATGGTTTTGCATATTCAGTTGTGTCTGATCGTGGGCAGTGGTTAACACATATTTCAAATTCCGTTAAATGCCTTTTGACAGTCCTCTGTCCACAGAAACTTCTTGCCTTTCTTTAACAATTTAGTGAGTGGAGCAGTCACACTGAGAAAATGAGGCACAAACATTTGATAAAATCCACTTAGTCCCAAGAACTGCTCTTTTTGTCAACAGTATGAGAAATTCCCCAATTACTTTCACTTTTAAAACTCATGGCATCGTTTATCTATGTCCAATAGCATAGCCAAGAAAGGTGACTTTTGCTTTGGCAAATTCAATTTTCGCTAGGTTTACCACCAAGCCTGCCTTCCGAAGTCGATCAAACAAGTCCGATAGATGCTGTCGTGTTCCTTCCAAGAGTCAGTAAAAATCACAAGGTCATCAATGTACACCACAGGTTGGATAATCGGCAACTTGTTGGTTAGTCCATGAAATATGGCTGGAACATTTTTCATACCAAATGTAAGTTGCTTGTCCCACATTTTCAATGCAGTCTTCAAACCATGGAACTGGGTATACATCAATCTCTTTAACTGCATTGACGTTACGATAGTCCACGCATAATCGTTGGGTACCATTTGGCTTTGGCACCATGACTATGGGTGATTTCAAGTCAAAGTAATGCATGTTGATTTTGTCATCTTAGGGCACGCATTCAATCTCCTTCAGAACCTGTGTCAACTTGAGAGGATTATGCCCAAAAGGACGTTGTTTAAGTGTAACAACATTTCCTATAGATACACTATGCACAATTAGATGAGTGTGTCCAATAAATAATCACAATTTTAGACAAGTAGCTTATGCTCCCCTTTAATTTGAGGAATTCCAACTTCAGAATCCTCTGAACTTGGTTCTTCCTTCTATGCCATAATCATTCACACCTTGTCCTCTGGCTTTCCTTCCCTATCCAAGTACATTTTGAGCATATTCACATGACATGCGCTGTGAGATTTATTTCTTTCTGGAGTCCCTATCAAGTACTTATCCTCACTCAATATCCGTTGTGTTTGATAAGGACCACAAACCTTGCTTTTCAAGGTTCACCTATAACTGGAAGTAAATGTAATAACTTATCCCCGATCGCACAATCCCAATTTTTGTATTTCTTGTCCGCTTCCTGTTTTATTGCATGCTGCTATACTTTTAACTGTCAGCCAACTCCCCAGCACTATTAATCGTTCCCTAAAATTTGAGACCTTCTTCAAACGTGTGGCCTTTTAAGGTCAGTAAAAGACCTTATACTGGTCTATGACATAGACCCACATAATAGGGTGAAATGAATACTAATGGATTTACTGACACGGAGTGAGAGCTGGGTTACGGACAGCTAAACAGAACTCATTAGGCCAATAGATTGGTTCCATGGAGAAAGCAGAGTTTTTAAATAGACTGTGCCAAGAGCAGCAGGAAATGATAACCACCACGCCGCCTCCACGACACACGCCCCCACACACCCCCCTCACCAATACTGTATGAGAGACGAGGCCAGAGAATCTCAGTGAGGGGACTCACTGACAGAGGTGAAAGCACGATCTTAGCTGTGGGTTAAATAATGATTGATAAAGTTTGCACACCACTTTCCGAGTAATGTAATTCACATTTCACTTTATATAGCTAAATATCAGGAGTGTATTTTTACAACCTTATCTCTTTGTAGTTTGCATATATTGGTGTGTGCAGAAAATCGTTTTGTTCCTGTATTTTATATTGCATAAACGCATTTAATTAATATTGTCTCTGTTAATTCCTTATTGTAGATGCATTCTTGAATCTGTTCTTCATCTGAGTTATAAAAAATAAAATTCCAATTCTGGTAAATGGGGAACATCACTGTCCCTCCACCCAGTCTAATCAGCCTTGTGCCCCAGTCCTCTCTGTCTTCTATGTTTTCCCCAATATCAGAATCACAATGCAATTGAAGTCCATTAAATGACACTTCATCGCAGTTCCTTAACATCGGTAACATCAACAGCATGACCCACACCTTCCCTCTCTAATCCTGGAATAAAATTTCTGAACGGTTTTTGCCATATGCAATTCTTTGTTAACATATCCATGCCGTTTGTTTGTTGTAACCCAAGTTCTTTGGGCACATTTTGCTCTCAGATCATGGATGACAGATGTTTTCTCAATGTTTTACTGAATTTCCAATGACTGATCAGTAGTTATGGATTTTATTGTTGTATTTATGAACAGAGAAGCATGTTTATTTTCCGTTAAAAGTCTGGCATTACTTCTGTATCCAAGGCTGAAAGAATGATTACACACAATCAATCTGCTATTTTCAACATTCCTTCCTTCAGTTACACTCACATATCACACCTAGAATGTATAAATGTTCAAAATTATTTTGAATTTTAATCAAGTAACATTGAATTCAAAGAGGTTAACTGGAGCTATTTGTTCAGCGATTGTAATTATGTTAGTCTCCATGGATCGTATGTGTTCCCTAGAGAGTTTCTCTCTTCTTTCAATAAGGGAATGCTTTCAGTGTTTTACCGCATAGTGTGAGCGGGAGCATGTCCAACAGCAGGAAGAGGGATTAGCAGCTTCAGAAAGAAGGGCAGAAGAGATGTAAATCTGGAAACATTAGCCTGGAATGTTCCAACAATGGATAGGAGTTTATCCTCTGGTCTTTACTGGCTTTCCCAGCCTTGGATATCATTAACATCGCGGATTGAAGATGTACTGCTGGTGATTCAAGCTGGTTATTATCCTATCCTTGCTATAGTTGGTGCTCCTGGTAAGTCACTCTGTCTGTTTAGTGAAATGGTCTGAGCTGAATCGATGCTTATATGCAGATTTTGGAAAGGTGCAAGTCAATGTTTTCAGCTCCAAACAAATATTCCATTCTTTAGAAATTATAACGAGCAAACTAGTATCTACAAATTACTCACCAATACACGAGGATAAAACACACTGTTCTCAACCTCATTGGTTCATTTTCTCTGCAAAGTGTACATCTCCATAGCCTCCCCACATATCAATCCTGTCCAGTACCACCATTAAGACGTCCCAGTCTCCTCCTCAGCCTCAGCTGAATTCCTGAATAAACGATCATTTGTGCCTTTGTCCATTGCAAAATAATTGCACTTGAGATGTTTAACTTGTTCTCTGTACAAATCTGAAAGATGGGCAGAGAGTGTATGGTGGGTCACGTTTTTGGATCGTATTCTAGAACCATAGAATGATAATCTGTTGATATCAGCTTGCTTTTTGCCCAATAGTGAAGGCAGTTGGTCATCCTTCTCTGGTCAAGTCACTGTTTACTGCAAACCTACGGCAATTTGTTTTACTATTTATTGTCCTGTGGAACAGCTGAAACAGCCACTCAGTTCAAGATCGGCATAACATGCTGATCTGACCATGGCTGCACACATCCCGTGAGGGCAGAACAAAAGCAAAGGCAGCTCCCTTCCTCTGCCTGCATTCCATATTCCAACGGCTCCTTTCCATTCAGGTAGGTAACCATTCACTGTTTTAGATGTATTCTTTGTGATTGAGTCTCTCCCAAGAGTGATGTCCATCTCCTTGGGCACCTCTGGTGCTGCCTTTATTAATGCTGACCGACAGATGTAAGGATGTTTTTAAATTCTACATCAGTGGCAGTGCCTTGTAAATGAATTTTTTCCTGTGTCACTCGAAAGAAATGGAGCCAGATAATTGAGGGAAATGAGTTATTGTGATCAAACCTTAGAGTGTTGTTTAGGCAGTATTTGGGGTATTGCGGACAGATTTTCTTTCCATTATATGGAGTGATCTCCTTGCCACAGAGACTGAACAGGAGTTCCACCAGATTAATCCCTGCGATGATGGCACCACGAGGAGTGAGGGAAGGTTGATCTGTAGCGCTGTGAGAGAATAACAGGTGATTGCATTGAACCCTGAGAGGGATGGACAATCACTCCTCATATTCCAAACAAACAATGTGAATGTGATAAATTCCATGACTGCTATTTCACTCAGGATGCATGATTCAGGATAGCTTAAGTGCCTGGGCGGACGTTACGTCCACCCACTCCAACCCCTACTCCCCATTGAGAGAGAGAAGAAGTCCAAGTTTTGAATAAACTCTCCCCACATTAATACAGTGCAGTTGGTGTGTGATCCTGCACTGAATGTCATATTATCCACGAACCCGACAGCAGCCACAATACCTTCATTCTAAAAGAGTTAACTATGCCCAACAACTTCTGACCTTCATGAAGAACATGAATCTATCTTCTCAGAGATACATTTTACTTCCTTAAGGTTTAGACCAGAAGACTATAAGACATTGGAGCATACATTAGGACAGTTAGCCCATCGGGTCTGCTCCGTCATTCAATCATCGCTGATAGGTTTCTCAAACCCATTCTCCGACCTTCTCCCCATAACCCTTCATCCCCTGGATAATCAAAAACTATCTATCTCCGTTTCAAATATGCTCAATGAACTACCCCCACAGACTTTTGTGGCAATAAATTTCAATGATTCACCGTTCTATGGTTCAATAACTTTCTCCTTTTAAGGTCCTAAAAGGTGTTTCCTTTCATCTAAGTCTGTGCCCTCGGATTCTAATCCAATGGAAACATCTTATCAATATCCACTCACTCCAGGTCAGTCAGTATTCTGTCTATTTCAATTACATTCCCTCTCATTCTTTCAAACTTTATCAAGTATAGACCCAGAGTACTCAAACATTCCTCATGCAATAAGCATTTCATTCCTATGACCATTCTCGTGAAAATCTTCTGAACACGCACCAGGACTAGCACATCCTTCCTGAGGTTGGGAGCTCTAAATTGAGCACAATACTCCGAATGTTGTCTGACCAGAGCCGTATACAGTCAGTTCTGATATTCAATTCTTCTCGTAGTAAATGCTCCCAATCATAATTGCAATTGCCTCCGAACTACTGCCTCAACCTGCAATCTGACCTTGAGAGAACGCTGCACTAGAACTAGAATATTTAAGGATATTTATCCTAGCGAAAAGAGAGGCAGGTGGGCAGAGGGAGTGGATTTGCATTATTAGTAAGAAATGAAATTAAATCAAGAGTAAGAAAGGAAGTAAGGTCAAATGGTGTCGAACCTCCGTGGGTAGAATTGCGGAACCACAAAGGAAAGACAACCAAAACTGAAGTCTTGTACAGGGCTCCACAGAGTAGTCAGGAGCTGGGGCACAAGATACACCAGGAGGTTGAAAAGCTGTTTAGGAAAGGCAAAGTGCAGTAAGCATGGGTGATTTCAGTATGCAGCGGAACTGGGAACATCAGATTGGTAGTGGTTCGCAAGAAAATGAAATTTAGGAATGTTTATGAGATGGCTTGTTGGAGCAACTTCTCGTGGAGTCCACTCGGTAACAGATGATACTGCATTTAATGATGTAGGATTCGTAAGGCAGATTAGGGTGAAGGTAAACTTCGGAAGCAATGATCAGAACATGGACGAATTTATTCTGTAATTTGACAGAGAAAAGATTGAATCAGAGATAACAGTATTTCAGCTGAATAAATGCAACTGCAGAGGCATAAGGGAGAAGCTGGGCAGAATTGACTGGGAGAGTGGTCAAGCACGAAAGACAGGGGAACAGCAATGGTAGCAGATTCCAAGATTAATTCAGGAGACACAGCAGAAATTCTTGCCGAGGAATAGAGGCATAGTACAGGGAGGATGAGACATTCAGGGCTGACGAGGGAAGTCAGGGATTGCATACAAGCAAAAGAGCAAGCGTATAATGTGGTGAGGGGGAGTGGGAAACTAGAGAATTGGAAAACATACAAAGATTAACAGAGGGCAAAAAATGACAGAGAAGATTCGATATGGAGGTAAGCTAATCAGTAATAGAAAGGAGACTTTCTATTAGGAGAGGTTCTTTCGATGCATAAAGTGCAAATGAGAGGCAAAACGGAATATGGATCACTGGAAAATGATGCTGAAGAAACAGTAGCGGAAAACAAAGAAATGAATGAGGATCTTTGCATCAATGTTCATGATGAAAGACACGAGTAATTTCCAAAAATTGAAGAGATTGAGAGGGCAGAGCTGAGTATGATGGTAATCACCAAGACTAACATGGTAGAAAACTGAATGGTCTGAATTTGGATAAATCACCTGAACCATATGGACTATACCCCAGCATTGTAAGGGAGAGAGCTGAAGAGGTAGTGAAAGTGAAAGTGGTAATCTTTCAGGAATGACTAAAATCAGGAAAGGCTGGAAAATTGCTAACGTGACATTCCATTTAATAAGGGAGTTAAGCAGAAGATGGAAAATTACAGACTGATTAGCCTAACCTTGGTTGTCGGTAACATCCTGGAATCCATCGTGAAGGATGGGATTTCTGAATACTTGGAAGTATTTAGTAAAATCTTGCAAAGTCAGCATTGTTTCATCAATGGGAGGTCATGCCTGACAAAACTGCTGGAATACTTATGGGATGTAACGAGCAGATTTGACCAAGGAGAACCAATAGATGTTATCCACCTGCTTCTCTAAATTCCATTGATAAGGTGCCATGCAGGAGGCTATTGAGAGAGATGAGTGCCCCTGGTGTTACAGGCAAGGTGCTAGCTTGCATAGATGCATGGCTGTATGACAGAAAGCAGAGAGTGGGGATAAAAGTGTTCTTCTCTGAATGATATCCAGTGACAAGTGGTTTACCTCAAGACTCAGTGTTGGAAGAACAAAATTCGCTTTGTGCATTAATGATCTACATGAAGGCACTGAGGGAATTCTGGCTAAGTTTTCAAACAGTGCAAAGATGAAATAGAGGGATAGTTGGCATCGAAGAGGTTGTTCGGCTGCAGAAGGGTGCAGTAGCACCCCTCTGATGCTCGCCTTCCAGACCACCAACCTCAGGATGCAATGCATCACCCTCCGCCACCAATAGTCAGACCACACCACCAGAGATATCCTTCCCTCCCCACTCCTATCAGCATTCTGCAGAGACCATTCCCTTCACGACTGCCTCGTTAGTTTCACACGTCCCCCCTCCCACACCCCAACAAGCCACCTTCCATTCCTGTCACCTTTCCTTGCCATTGCAAGAGGTATGAAGCCTGTGCCAATAACATCCTCCACACCTTTATCCAAGGCCCCAAAGGATCCTTCCAATCAGGCAGTGAAGATCCTGTGAATCCAAACACCTCATCTACTCTCTCCATTGCTCCTGGTGTCCTCTACACTGAGGAGACTGGATGTCAACTTGGGGAATGGTTCAGGGATCAGTCTCCATCACAAACCCAACAACACCACTTCCCTGCGGCTGAATACTTCGCCTCCCGCTACAAGGACACACAAGTTCTTGGCATCCTCCACTGCCACATTCTAGCCACCAGACCTCTGGAGGAAGAGCGCATCGTCTTCTCCTTTGGGACCCTTCAACCACAAGGTATCCAGCGCAATGTCACCAGTTTCCTCATCTCCCCCCTCCACCTTATCCCAGATCTAACCCTCAAACTGAGCAGTGCCTGTTGAGCTATTATACCTGTCTATCTTCCTTCCCATCTATCCACTCCAACTTCCACTCTCACCACTCACCTTCATTTAGCCATCGCCTTCCAAGCTACCTTCCTCCCAGCCCCTACCATTCATCTCTCAACCCCCTTCCACCCACCCACTTCATCCCTGATAAAGGCTTTATGATGGAAACGTCGAATATCCTGCTCCTCAGAGTCCGCCTGACTGGCTGTGCTTTTCTCGCACCACACTTTTTGACTCTGATCTCCAGCATCTGCTGTCCTCACTTTCTCCTGCTGAAGGATTTGCACAGGTTAGGGGAGTGAGCAAAGAAGTGGCAGGTGGAGTATAACGTGGGCAAGTGTGAGGTCATGCAGTTTGCCAGGAAAAATAAAATCATGGACGATTTTCTAAATATCGAGCAAGTTCAGAAGACTTGTCGGGGGGAGGGGGACGGGGAGGGCAGTGGGAGGGTTCTAGTCCAAGGATCTTGAAACGCAAACCTGCAGTTTGTGGAATGAAAAGCTGAACATATGAAGAACCTATGAGGGGTCTGGGTCTATATTTGATAGAATTCAGAAGGAAGTCGTATTGAATGACCAGGACAGGGTGGATTTTGGGAAGATATTTCCAACGGAGTGGAGACTAGGACCAGAAGGGACATAGTAAAGAGAAGACCTTTTCAAACACAGATAAAGACGAATCTCTTCAGCCAGAGAGTGATAAATCTAGAGAATTCACTACTACAGAAAGCTGTTGAGGCCAGTTAATTGAGTATATTTAAGACAGATCAGTTCTTGATTGCAAAAGGGATGCAAGTTTACAGATAGAAAGCGGAAGAAAGGGGTTGAGAATCTTAACAGCCATCATTAAGTGGTGGAGCAGGCTCAATGGGCTGAAAGGTCAAATTTCTGCTCCAGTGTCTTCTGGTTCTATGGTTAATATTGGCTCTCCTCATTCCTCATTGTCGATGTATCCTGGAATTTGATCTTCTTATTCTTTATAAAGAGTAACATCCCAATACTGATGACTGGGAATATCATGTTCCCTCCCTCCAGTCTCTGCAGCCATGTCCCCAATATCATAATCACACTCAAATTGAAAACCAGTGCATAGTTCTTAATCACCGCTGATTGACATCGACAACATTAACAGCATGACCCTCACCTGCCCTCTCTGATCCTCGACTAACCATCATATTCTCTGTTAAAATATACATTCCATTTGTCTGTTTTCACTCATGTTGTCCTAGGCACATTTGCCTGTCAGATTATGGACTAGAAAAGTTGTCTCCATACTTTACTGACATTATGATCTCTGATCAGTAGTTATAGACTGCCTGTTTCCATCGTAGTTTGATAGTTATAATATATAAGGAAATGAATTTTGGTTTGGAGAAACTTGTTTATCCTGACAATCCTTTGACATTACTCCCATATCCAAGGCAGATTGAATGATTACACTAAATCAATCTACCATCTCCAATATTCCTTCCCTCAATCAACCCCAATATATCCTAAGCTAAATGAGTAAACATTCTTTTGAATTTTAATAAAATCAATATTGAACTGAAAGGGCTTAAATGAAGCTATTTGTTCAGTGACTGTAATTAATGTCCACCTCCATGGATCCTAATTATCAATTGGAGAGTTTCCATCGTTGAAAGATAATGGACTCTATTCAATGTGTTATCCCATAGTTTGAGTAGGAACATCAATGACAGCACTAACAGGGATCAGCAGCTCCAGAGAGGGGGAGGAGAGATCAGAATCTGAGAACACTACGCAGGAGTGTTACAATAATTGTTCATAATCTGAGGACCATGGATTGGAATGTTTCAACACTGTATCAGAATCTGAGAACATTACACTGGAATTTTCCCACAATGGATCAGAATCTGACAACATTACACTTGAATGTTCCAACAATGGATCAGATTCTGAGAACATTAGAAGGAAATGCTCCAACAATGGACAGGACTTTATCCTTGAGTCTTTAATGGCTTTCTCAGCCTTGGATATCATTTGCATATCGGATCCAGAATAGTCTTTGAATTATTCAAGGTAGTTACTATCCCATCCTCGCAATAGTTGGTGTTATTGGTAAGTCATTATATTTGCCTACTAAACCAGGTTGAACTGAATTTCTGCGCATGATATGTACATTTTGGAAAGTGTAAGTCAATATCTTCAGTTCCAAACCAAAATTCATTTCCTTATATATTATAACTATCAAAGTACGATTTATAAATTACTCACTGATATGCGAGAAGGAAACAGACTCTTCTCAAACTCCATAATCCATTTTGTCCTTCACAGATTTACATCTCTATGTCCTCCCCACTCAACAGTCCTGTCCAATATCAACAACTTGATTTCCCAGTTACGTCCTCCGTCTCAGTGCGATATCTGAATAAACCATTTGTGCCTTTGTTCAATCCAGATGCAACATTTTCACGCTCCTTGTGACCACATGTCCGTCAATAAATATTTGCTGTTGAGAATGTTTAACTTGTTCTCTGCACATAAGGGAAGAAAGTTTATGGTGGGCAAGCCATTTACTCATAATCTGGAGCCACAGAATAATGGCCTGTTGATATCTCATGAAGGAAATTGGGGAGTTTAAAAGTAACCATTATCATTTGTTATAAAAACCAATCTGCTTCCGCAAGTCCTTTCGGGAAATCAATGTGTCATGTTACCATTGTCAAGTTTCCATGTGACTTCTGTGATGAACAGGTGGGTGTACTGTACCTTTTAGAGAATTAGAAACCAACAATAACTACCTGACAGCACCAAGAGTTCTGAAAAATAGATATAATGTAACATTTGTTCGAACAACCTGATTAGCTTATTGTATGAAAACAAATTCAGCAAACCATTTTAAATTATAACCCAAAATACCCACCTACCAAGTTTCAATTTATTATATTGACAATCTTAACAGCCAATGATAAAATCCAATAGTTTGGTGGTACAAAAATATTGAAAATTGAACAGTTGAGAGGAGAACTTCCAAGTTGGAAGCATCCTAAGACTGCCTGAAAAATAGCTCTCCTGTAGATACCTTTATTGATTAGTAACTGGTGAAGCAGAATCCCCAAGAAGAAAAGGAGGCAGGAATATGGAGAAGAACCGAAAGCTTCCTGGTTTTGAGATAAGAAGCTTTGTTTTGTAAATCTTAATTAGGATTCTTATCGGACTAGTATTATGGAGGGGGAAGGTAAATGACAGTTTAGAGGAAGAAGTTGTAAATAGTCGTTCGTTTATTATTCTCTGTTATACTTTAAGTAATAAAGTTGTTAATTTTTACTTTAAATAGATTTGGGCTCTAGAGTTATCACAGATTACTGCATGGTATAAATCTTTTCTCTGTTGCTGGTTGTAATTAAGCAGGAAGATTTATTCTGTGTTGTAACCCTACAAAGCCATAGCTATGTGATTTACTCTTTACTGTCCTGTGGAACAGCTGAATCAGCCACTCAGTTCAAGATCTGCATAACATGCTGCCCTGCCCAGGCCTTCATCCATCCTGTGAGAGAAGAACAGAAGTAAAGAGAGCTCCCTTTCTCTGCCTGTTTTCTGTATTGCTCCATCTCATTCCCATTCAGGTCCGTGACCATCCCCGAGTTTAGGTTCAATCTCAGTGACATTCTCCCTGAGAGTGATGCACATCTCCATTGGGATCTCTGGTGCTGGCTTTAGTGATGCTGACGTACAGATGTCAGGGACTTATAAATTCCATGTCAGTCATGGTGCATAGAGAAAGATTGGATTTTTCGGGCACAGGAAAGAAATGGCGAGGTCTAAGTGAGAGGAAATATGTTTTTTGGCAATCCCTGAGAGTGTTGTTGAGGCAGTATTTGGGGTACTGTGGATAGACTTTCCCTCAAGTTTCACTAGATTAATATTTGGGATGATGGCACCATAAGCAGTGAGTGAAGCTCAGTGAGAGAATAAGAGGCGATTGCATTGAACGTTAAGGCGGATGGACAATCAATCATGACGTTCTATATAGACACTGATACGGTGATAAGTTCCATGGCTTTTTTTTCTCTCAGATTGCACGATTCTCGATAGTTTAAGAGCCTCTGAGAACTTTCCACCCAACCACCTCGACTCCCTATTTCAACTGAGACAGAAAAAGGAAGAGAGCAGAAAGAGAGGAGAGAGAGAGAGAGAGAAAGAGAGAGGTTCAGGCTTTGAATAAACTTTCCCAACATTAATGCAGTTCAATTGGTGCGTGATCCTGCAATGAACGTTATGTTATCCATAATCCCGACAGCAGCAACAATACCTTCATTATAAAAGTGTTAACTCTTTCCAGCATTGTAGTGAGAAGGAAAGTCTTTTTACACCACAGGAAAGAAACGGAGATGTCTAAGAGGAAAAAGTGTTGTTGTGATCATCGCTGAGAGTGTTGTTGTGCCAGTATTTGGGATATTGTGGACAGACTTTCTCTCCTTTATAAGGAATGATCGCCTTGTCACAGAGAGAGTGCAATGGACTTTCAGCAGACTAATCCCTGGGATGTTGGTAGCATGAAGAGATAGTGAAGATTAATCTCTGGCGTTGTCACAGAATGAGAGGCGATTGCCTTGAAACTTGAGGTGGAGGGACAGTCACTCACGATGTTCTAAATAGACACTGATACGGAGAAAAATTCCATGGCTTCTTTTTTACTCTGGTTGCATGATTGTCGATAGTATAAGAGCCTCTGAGAATATTACCCTCACTCCACACCAAATTCCTTTGTCGCACGAGAGAGACAGAGTGCCAGTGTTTGAATAAACTCTCCGCACATTAATACAGTGCACTTGGTGTATGGTCCTGCACTGAAAGTCACGTTATCCTCAATCCCTACAGAAGCCACAAAACCCTCATGCTAAAACAGTTATCTCTTCCCACCAGATTCTGACCTCCATGGAGAACATGGGTGTGTCTTCTCGGCGATGGAAAAGACCTCCTTGAAACTTGGCACAAATCATTTAGCTTCCTTCCTCATTGCCAGCAAACTATATTAAAGCAGCACACGTACTACAAACAATGGAACCATGATTTACATCATGGAGTCCTGTATCAGTGCAGTCTCGGTTTCATTGGTTGTTCATGTTGGAAGATCAATGACCCCCTCTTATTCCTGTGTAACTGTCTCGTGGGGATGAATAGCCTTCTCCTGGTCTCATGGGATAGGTTTAAATGTCTGATTGGGCTCTACCTGCTCCTTTTAAGAGCTCGATGTACTGAAGAGACCACTCTTCTTCCTGTGTAACAGGCAGGAGTATTGAACCTGCTGTCACTCTTCCTGTTCCTGAATGCTAGCTCATACCAGTGTTCAACTATCTTGAGATGCTGAATGAGCTCCTCTTTTAACTGTGAAAATGTGCAGTGTCTGGGCCATGCTGTTACATAAATGTTACCGACACTTTAACAACACAAACCGGAATGCTGACCGGGTCTTGCTGCACATGGACACAGAATGGTTCAGGAGATGATGGGGGACAAAATGCTCTGAACATTGTGTGATCTTCAGTAATCATACCCACTTCTGATCTTATGATGGGAAAAGACATTGATAGAGCAGCTGAAGATGTTTGTGCTGAGGAGTCTAACCTGAGGATCTCCTGCAGAGATGTCCTGGAACTGAGAGGATTGTTGGTGACTGACTCCTAAACCTCTTTATTTGTGTTTTGAAAGACCCCGTCCAGTTGGAAGGTTACACCTGATCCATATTCAGCTCAAATAAGTAGGTGGTCCCGACGCCATCCTCAGTCAAATACTGATTTGGTATCAATTCCATTCGCTCTTTTCTGAGTCCCTGTGTTCGCCTCTTGTTCATATCAATAGATGACGGTGTATGCGTAGGGAGTGCTTTCCTCTCACAGAAGGTAATCACTGTCAGGACTGATCTGGGCTGGAGACCTAAGGAAGCTAAGGAAGCATTTAAGGAGGGGTTAGATGGTTTTCTGACCTGTCAGACAGCTAAGGGGTGAAGAATTGGGCATTAAAGAGGAGTTAATGACAACAGTAGATCAGCCATGATGTTCTGCAATGGCTTGATCATCCGAATTACCTGATCCTGTTCCTTTTGTCCTCATATGCAGCAATTGCTAAGTTAAAAGCTGTAATTTTCCTGAATGTTCTTTTATTGAGTGTTGCAATCAAAGAGGGTAAAGTATTTTGTGAGTCAGCTCTTGTTGAGGTATGGGGACTGTACTCACGGTGAATCTGTGTCTGTAATATCACCAACAAATGAACCACAAGTTGCAGAGAGGAAACACTGTCAAGAGACCAGAGGCGTCTTTCGAACCAAATAACATTTTCCAACGGACACCAAACCATCTGTGACAGTCTTGAGGGACTGAATGAGATCCTGTGTTACTGTTGACCAGGTATTGGAGCAAGTGGCCTCCATCTGCTCCTTGCAGGAGGTGTGAGGAGTTGAATAGAACATTGCAACACAGGACCGAGCAGCAGGAGTGGGCCATTAGATATTTTGTCACTGCTCCATGTGCTTTTGGTCTCAGCAGCACGTTTCTGTCTGTATACCGTTTTGCTACATACAAAAACAGCTTTGAATAAATGCAAATATCTAGGCACCACAATCCTCTGGGGAAGGGAATTTCCACTTGAACAGCTCTTTGATAATTTCTCATTTGTGTTCCAACAAATGTTGAAGGGTCGCTATGTCCTTTTCCACTCCCACTTCTCCATTGTTTACACCCATCTTAAATGCACCAGATTAGTGAGGTGGCCAATGATTTAGGTCTTAGACTAGGCCATTTGCTAGAAAAATGTGAGACACAGAAATTTGAACTCATAACAAAATGGTAAAATGAGTGCCCCAAATGTTATTCTGCCTTTGAAGTCATTCTGCTCACGCAAGCTACTGGTAGTGGGATTTCTTTCTGGAACAGTGGGATTTGGCTGAATTACCTTCGTTTCAGGGAGTGGAGAGATTCCAATGAGTCGTCACCAGGAATCGTTCACAAGAGGTAAAGATGACGCAAGGATTTTATGGTCTCACACTTTGCTATCTGGCGGATCAAAGTAAGAGAGAGGGATCAATCGGTTGCTCCTTCTCAGACAGGGAACATTTTTCTCCTTCTCTGTGTTGGAACATATAATGTTGTCAACTGAACATCTAACTGAATCATTCTCTGGAAAACCTGATTATGGATTATATGCAGGTGCATCATTGCTCTTGTTGTACACAATTCCTTCCAATCACAATAAAAATTGTCCCCACTTTATAATTTGATGACATGCTTACATTTGTCAGTGTAATTTGTAAATATTGGTAGGTGTCTTCATAGTATGTGTATTAATATCAATGCATCTTTTTCTTAAAGTTTATTCTCTAGCTTTAGTCTCCCTGACATGAGATAATATGCATCCAGCTGATACACTTTTCAGAAAGTCATGGATGGTTCAATACTATTTCTCAGCTAAGATCAAAACTGATAATCCCCCATAACAAAAGGCCGGCTTTCCAGGAATGAGTAAAGCGGAACCTCTTTGAAAATCTTTAAAAATAATTATATATTTTTATTTTAGTTTAGGGGATCAATCCTGCACTCAGTGCATAGGTGTGGTCTCAGCAATGTCCTGTACAGATGCAGTAAAACATTCCTGCAACTAAACCTGATACCTTTTACCAAAAACTGCATCATTCCACTTACCTTCCAAATCACTTGCTGCATCTGCAGACTGACTTCACACTATTCATGTCGCAAGAACATGTAAACCTCCTGAATCACAGAGTTCTGGAAACTCTCTCCATTTGAATTGTTTACCCTCGTTTCATCTTTCACGCCAAAATAGACCACTTACCTTATGTTATTTCTGCTGAAGTTTTGCTCACTAACCTTCCCTGCCTGTATCACTTTGCAGACTCACTACCTCCATTTGACGACACATTGAATGACCATCTTGGTGTATGAGCTAATTGAGCTCCACTTCACTCTCTCCCTTTCCTCCAGATGTTTGATACAGATTATTGTGTCTGACCATCCATTTCCTGTCTGCTCCCAATAAACACTGACGCTTCTGTCCAGTAAAGATGAGTCGATCTCAGCCTTGAATATCTTCAATAACTGAGTCTTCACTGCTCCCTGAGGATGAGGACACCACAAATAGCACAACACTAAAGTGAAAGTGTCATCCTTATTTCATTGTAGGACTGTTATTTTAAAACTGTGTTAACTGAACATCAAATCACCACCTCTTTTCAGACATAAGAACAGAATAATTTGGAATAATGAGGAACATAATACATTCTGGACTCCAAACCTATCCCACATTCCCACCGACCCTTTCCAAGCAAATATGTATCGCACCCACCCTCTGCTGCTGTCTCAGGAAGAGAATGCCTGATAGCAGAAGACCGCAGGAGCAGTAAGGAAATAAGCCAATTGAGGCCATTCAGCCTATCGAGTCGGAAATTGCGGACAATAATTTCTTATATGTACCTCGACCTCATTCTTCTGCCTTCTCCCGAGTATCCTTGATCCCCTTACAAATCAAAACACATCGATTTGTGTCTTAATGACAATAGTGTCTGTGCATCTGTGTATCTGTATGTAAGTGTTTGTGCGTGTGTCTGTGTCTATGTGTGTCTGTGCCTCTGTTTATGTGTGTCTGTATGTGTGTGTGTGTACCTTTGTGAATGCGTGTTTGTGTCCATGTGCTTGTAATCTGTGTGTTTGCATGTCTACATCTGTCTGTCTGTGTTTCAGGCTGTGTTTCTATCTGTATTTATGTCGATTTGTATGTGACTGTATATGTATTTATGTGTTTATACGTGTGTGGATACCTATATCCTTGAAAGTATTGAGTGTGTTCGTCTGTGTATTTCTGTGTCTGCGTCTCTGTACAGTGAGGTAACTGTGTTTGTTTTTGGAAGTGGAAGGACTGTTGTTGGAACTGCCAGCGCGTTTCAACTGAGAATTGTCTTTCACTGAACATTGCTCCTTAACATTGTCAGTAGGACGTGGATGTTTCAGATTCTCCACAGGAGGCGTCCTGGTCCTCTCTAGCTCTTTAAGAGTCCTTCCCACATGACGGGGGGAAATGAGTGAGGGAACGGATATCGGGCACTCCACTACCCGGCTTGGCCCTTTCTATTCTATTCCAGGCTGTTTCTTCTGGAATGGGCAAAAGGGATGGAGGGAGAGTGGGAATGGGTGACCCTGCTACTTGTGCTGGTATAGGTGGGGGGGAGTTGTTAGGTGTCTTTAATGAGTAGTCCGCAGTTTTGAATCCATATGGTATTATTAGTTGCTGAATTCAATAGTGAGAGTGGTAGTGCCTGAGCCTTATTTGGAGACAGAGCGTGAACTTTGTTCGAGGTTAGGTGCTACAACAGATATACAGTGAGTGTGAGGGAGCAGAGAGTATGTGGTAACTCTTATCCTAACAGAGCGAGGAGGATATTGTTGCTTGTCCAGTATTGTGGGACATTTCTTCAGATCGTCTCAGCGTCGAGGTGAGCCGACCTGAATGTCTTGTCCAGGTCTATCACTAATAACGACACAGACATGTCCCTCAGGTTCCACAGTATCATTTGAGGTAGAGTTTACAGATAGCAAGGAGAAGCACATATTGGTGCATTATATATCGAAACCAAAACGGTAGCATAAAAACTGAGCATTATATGTTCTGGAAATTAGATAGGCAAGTATTGTGGATACCGCAGTCTCATTGAATGGTCTCAAGTTGTATCTAAACTGCGTTAAGTAAGTGACTGCTGAAGCT
The DNA here is from genome assembly GCF_047496795.1 of Chiloscyllium punctatum. Lineage (NCBI taxonomy): Eukaryota > Metazoa > Chordata > Chondrichthyes > Orectolobiformes > Hemiscylliidae > Chiloscyllium > Chiloscyllium punctatum. Next base: position 2,168,263 of record NC_092751.1, read on the forward strand.
GTGAAAAATAAGTTCTGTAAGTTTATATGAGGTGAGTTGAAGCGTATGTTGCGAAGCAAACTAGGGAGCAGGTTATTTCGGATTTGATGTTGTGTGGTCAGAAGGACGAATTATTAACCTTGGTCTGAAGCAGCCTTTAAGGAATAATGGCATTTATAAGGTGCATTTTACAAGGTGGCTGCATACAATATAGAATTCTTGAATAGTCCAGTCCAACATCATTGAAGATTGGAGGCTAGAGTTCAAGATATCTACAGTGAATTTGAATAGTACAATATAACTTTCAGTGGGAGACAAGCAATGGTTGTTAGAGTCATAGAGTCCGACATCATGGAGACAGGCCCTTCAGCCCAAACTGGTCCATTCTGACAAAAATGCCCATCGACGCAAACCCATTTCCCTGCCATTGTCCGGTATCTATCTAAAATTTTACTATCCATGTATTTTTCAAATGCCTTTTAAATATTGTGAATGTATCTGCCTCAAACAATTTTCATTCCATATGCATAACAGCTCTGTTCGCCGAGATGGGAATTTGTCTTGCAAACGTTTCGTCCCCTGTCTCGGTGACATCCTCAGTACTTGGGAGCCTCCTGTAAAGCGCTTCTGTGATGTTTCATCCGGCATTTATAGTGGCCAGTCTCTGCCGCTTCCAGTTGTCAGTTCCAGCTGTCCTCTGTAGTGGCCGGTATGTTGGATCCAGGTCGATTTGTTTGTTGATAGAGTCTGTGGATGAGTGCCATGCCTCTAGGAATTCCATGGCTGTTCTCTGCTTGGCTTGCCCTATAATGGTAGTGTTGTCCCAGTCGAATTCACGTTGCTTGTCATCTCCATGTGTGGCAACTAAGGGTAGCTGGTCGTGTCGTTTCGTGGCGAGTTGGTGTTCATGGATACGGATCGTTAGCTGTATTCCTGTGTGTCCTATGTAGTGTTTTGTGCAGTCCTTGCATGGGATTTTGTACACTGCATTGGTTTTGCTCATGTTGGGTATTTGGTCCTTCGTTCTGGTGAGTTGTTTTCTGAGAGTGGCTGTTGGTTTGTGTGCTGTTATTAGTCCTAGTGGTCGCAGTAGTCTGGCTGTCAGTTCTGAAATGCTCCTGACGTACGGTAGTGTGGCTAGTCCTTTTTTTTGCAGCATGTCCTCGTTCCGTTGTCTTTCCCTTAGGCATCTGTTGATGAAATTGCGAGGGTATCCGTTTTTGGCGAATACCTTGTATAGGTGTTCCTCTTCCTGTTTTTGCAGTTCTGGTGTGCTGCAGTGTGTTCTGGCCCTTTTGAATCGTGTCTTGATGCAACTTCGTTTGTGTGTGTTGGGGTAGTTACTTTCATAGTTTAGGACTTGGTCTGTGTGTGTGGCTTTCCTGTAAACCTTTGTGGTGAATTCTCCATTTGGTGTTCTCTGTACCATCACGTCTAGCAATGGGAGTTGTTTGTCCTTTTCTTCTTCTCTAGTGAATCGGATTTCTGTGAGTGTGGCGTTGATTATCTTGTGTGTGTTCTCTATTTCTGTGTTTTTATTATTTCAAAGGTGTCATCAACATATCTGATCCAGAGTTTGGGTTTAATTTGCGGTAAGACTGTTTGTTCTAACTTTTGCATTACTGCTTCTGCTATGAGTCCAGAGATGGGTGAGCCCATAGGTGTGCAGTTGATTTGTTCATATATTTGGTTGTTGAATGTGAAGTGTATTGTGAAGCAGACGTCCAGTATTTTAAGTATGCCGTCTTTGTTGATAGGTTCAACGTCCTGTTGTCTGTATTGTCTGTCCATCAGGTTGGCTATCGTTTCTCTGGCTAGGGTTTTGTCGATAGAGGTGAACAGTGCCGTTACATCGAATGAGACCATAGTTTCTTCCTTGTCTATGTGTATATTTCTGATCATGTCCAAGAATTCCTGTGTTGACTGTATAGAGTATCTGGATCCGCTGATCAGGTGTTTCAGTTTCTGCTGTAGTACTTTAGCCAGTTTGTGTGATGGTATCCCTGGTAGTGATACTATGGGTCTGAGTGTCTTTGTCTTTTTCTTGTTATCAGAGGTACGATACTTTGTCTCACTGTTTGTTGTGTCTCTTCTGTCAGTCCATTGTTCCTCAGTTTGCATTCTAGTGCTGCTAGGAAGTCTGCTGTCTTGGCGTCCCTGTGGTTGTAGTTGAGTCCCTTGGCCAGTATTGTTCTTTCCGTGTCTGTGAAAAAGACAAACACATAACCTCAACACCAAGGGGAGGGACGCACTAAAATCACTAAGAAACGATAAGAACATAATCATACTACCAGCAGACAAAGGCAGAATGACGTTCATGCTGGACAAAGCAGAGTACATCCAAAAAGCACAACAACTACTTGCAGATACCAACACCTACCAAAAGACGGAGTTTGACCCCACCCCACAGCTCACCAATAGGACAAACACAAAAAAGAACGGACATAAAACCAGGTCTGACCTACAAAGAATGAAACCTGAAAGCAACAACACCCCCAGATTCTATGGACTACCCAAAGTGCACAAACCAGACATCCCACTCAGACCCATAGTATCACTGTCATGGACACCATCACACAAACTGGCTAAAGAACTACAGCAGAAACTGAAACACCTGATCAGCGGGATCCAGACAATCTAGACAATCAACACAGGAATTCTTGGACATCATCAGAAATATACACATAGACAAGGAAGAATCTATGGTATCATTCTATGTATTGGCACTGTTCACCTCTATCGACAAAACCCTAGCCAGAGAAACAATAACCATCCTGCTGCACAGACATAACAGACAACAGGACGTTGAACCTATCAACAAAGACGGCATACTTAAACTACTGGACTTGTGCCTCACAACACACTTCACATTCAATAACCAGATATACGAACAAATAAACGGAACACCCATGGGCTCACCCGTCTCTGGACTCATAGCAGAACCAGTAATGCAAAAGTCACAACAAACAGTCTTACTGCAAATTAATCCCAAACTCTGGGTCAGATATGTTGATGACACCTTTGTAATAATTAAAAACACAGAAATAGAGAACACACACCAGATCATCAATGCCACATTCACAGGAACCCGATTCACGAGAGAAGAAGAAAAGGACAACCAACCCCCATTCCTAGATGTGATGGTACAGAGAACACCGAACGGAGAATTGACCACAAAGGTTTACAGGAAAGCCACAAACAAAGACCAACTCCTAAACTATGAAAGCAACCACCCCAACACACACAAACGAAGTTGCATCAAGACACGATTCAAAAGGGCCACAACACACTGCAGCACACCAGAATTGCAAAAAAGTGGAAGAGGAACACCTATACAAGGTATTTATCAAAAACGGATACCCTCGCAATTTCATCAACAGATGCATAAGGGAAAGACAATGGAACGAGGACTTGCCGCAACCCAAAGAACTAGCCACACTACCGTACGTCAGGAGCATTTCAGAACTGACAGCCAGACTACTGTGACCACGAGGACTAATAACAACACACAAACCAACAGCCACGCTCAGAACAACTCACCAGAACGAAGGACCCGATACCCAACATGAACAAAACCAAAGTAGTTTAAAAAATCCCATGCAAGGACTGCACAAAACACTACATCGGGCAAACAAGAAGACAGCTAACGATCTGTATTCATGAACACCAACTAGCCACGAAACGACACGACCAGCTATCCTTAGTAGCCACACACGCAGATGACAAGCAACATGAATTCGACTGGGACAACACTACCATTATAGGGCAAGCCAAACAGAGAACAGCCAGGGAATTCCTCGAGGCATGGCACTCATCCACAGACTCTATCAACAAACGCATTGACCTGGACCCAATATACCGGCTACTACAGCGGACAGCTGGAACTGACAACCGGAAGCGGCAGAGACTGGCCACTATAAATGCCGGAGGAAATATCACAGAAGCGCTTCACAGGAGCCTCCCAAGCACTGAGGATGTCACCTAGACAGGGGACGAAACGTTTGCAAGACAAATTCCCATCTCGGCGAACAGAACCACAACAACGAGCACCCGAGCTACAATGCATAACAGCTCCTGAGTTAAAAAGTTGTTCCTCAGATTCACTTTTATTGTGTCCCCTCTGACCTTAAACTGATGCTCTCTAGTCTGTGATTGCCCAACCCTGGGAAAAAAGACTGTGTGCATTCACTCTATCCATGCCTGACATGATCTTATAAACTACAATATGATCCTCATCATCCTCATGCACACAAAAGTAAAAAGTCCTAGCTTCTGCAACCTCTTTCTATAACTCAGACCATTGAGACCTTGGCAATATCCTTGTAATTTTTTTCTGCACTCTTTCCAGTTTAATGACATCCTTCCTATAGCAAAGTGAACAAAACTGAACATAACGCTACCAATATGGCCTCACCAGCATCCTGTATAACTGCAACATAACTCCCTAATTTTGATACTCAAAGAAATAAACCAATTAAAGGCCAGTGTGCCTAAAACTTTCTTCAATGTCTACCTCTGAATCAACTTCCAGAGAACCATGCACCTGAATTCCAAGTTCCCTCTGTTCCACTACACTCCTTAGGACCCAACCATTCACCAAGAAACTCCAAACTTGATTTGACTTCCTAAAATTCAAGAACTTATACTGATCAATATTAAAGTCCATTTGCTATTTCTCAGCCCACTTCTCCAGCTGATCAAGATACTGCTGTAATTTCTGATAACCTTTCTCACTGTCCGTGATGCCGCCTGTTTTAGTGCCATCTTCAAACTTACAAATCATGCCGGTACATTCGCATTTAAATCATAGATATATGTTATATGCAGTGGTCCCAGCATCAACCACTGAGGCATTCCACTATTCACAGGTCTCCAGTCTGACCAGCATGCATCCAGTATTAATCTCTACTTCCTACCAACAAGGCAACTTTGTACTTAATTTGCCAGCTCCCCCTTCCAGAGCGGCGTACAATGTGGAACTTTATTGAAAGCCTTACTGGAATCATCTAGACTATATGTACCACTCGGACCTCCTCAACGTTGCTGGTCACTTTATCAACGAACTCCAACAAAGTTGTGAGCCATGATCTCCCTTGCACAAACTCCCGTGCTGAATTTGATGAAGGGCTTTTGCCCGAAACAACGATTTTCCTGCTCCTCGGATGCGGCATGACCTGCTCTGCTTTTCCAACAACATTCTAATCTTACTCAGAACCACACCCTGTCTTTCCAAATGCATGTCTATCCAATCTCTCCGAATCTTCTAAAGTAAACTACCCACTGGAATTTAGGGTTACTGGTCTTTCGTTCCCAGGTTTATCTTTGTAGCATTTCTTAAACAAGGGCTCAGAATTCGCTATGGTCTAGTCGTCCAGGACCTCATTCGTTGGCCAGCGATGATAGAAAAGAGCCAAGCAGTGCTCCCGCATTTTCTTCTCCATCCTCTTATCCTCCTGTGCTGTTCCTGAAAAAACTGGTCAGGACCAGGAGTTTTTAGAAATACTGCAAAGTCTGCAACATACATCTATTTATTTCAGGTACAAACACCAAAGAGTGAGAAAGTGACTCAATGATGGTTAACATAACAAATTAGAAAATATGTTAATCATGGGAAGTGACTTCAGAAGAATTCCAGCTATTGTGAAAACCTGAGAATTCTCAGAAATTAACGATCCAAAAAGGGAAGACCATGAAACTAAAAAGGAAATCAAAAAGAGAACATACATGCTAACACACAGGAACACAAAGACTGCATCAATCTGCAATCGATATTTCAAAGGAAACAAAATAAAAGCAAGGTCAAATATGGAAATTTGTAATCGGGAGGGGAGAGGTCGTTGTGGAGAACAGGGAAATGGCCAAGAAGACAACCAATTACTTTGCATCTGTCTTCATGGAGGAAGAGCCAGAAAATCCCCCAGTAATACCAAGTGAACATATCGGACTCCTGGAGGTAAAGGCAAAGTCAATTCATATCAGTAACAAGGTAGTACTTGAACATGGAGCTGGATTGAGCATTGCTAAGTCTGACGAAACAGATGTACGTCCTATCAAAATGTCGGAAATAAATCACCAATAGTAGTATTAATTGCACTGTCGATGACTGTGTTTTATTTTCCTGTACATTCTGCAGAGACCCGAAACTATTGTGGATAAACGTGATCCAAAAACGACCGACGAATGGAAGGGATCCAAACAGCTACAAAGGAAAAAAGACATAGTGTGGCTAACTGCAGAACAGTGAACTTGACATTTGTAGGGAAACTGTTGGAATCTATTACACAGGATGGCATTTTTGCTATTTAGAAATTAACAGCAACAATGGAGAGAATCAGCATGCATTTCCGACAGAGAAATCATACTTGATAAACTTCGTAATTGTTCGAAGTTGTTCCTTACAGCAGAGATAATGGGGAATCAGTAGAAGTGGCATAGATTGGAGTTTCCGAAGGGTTTCTATAAGAACTCAAAAAACGAGGTCGTAAATGCAATGAATGTGACGCGTGTTTGGAGGAATATATGTAAGTGGAAAGTTAAAGTTTGGTTCGCCTTCATATAAGTGATCAGAACATCGATACAAAGACATGTTGAAGCAGTGTCACAGCGTGTTGGTGGGACTGTACCTGGAGTATTGTGTACAGCTTTGGTGACCGAATCTCAGAAAGAATATACTGACCACAGAGAAAGTGCAATTGGACATTCTCCAGATTAATCCCTCAGATGGTGAGATTGCCTGATGAGGAAACTCGGGCTGTGTTCGTTAGAGTTTCAAAGAATGAGAGGTGGGTCACAGTGACATTTAGAAAATTCATAAAACATATGAAACATTGGAAATTAACAGAACGCTTCCCTCGCTGTCTATTCCACATTCAAGGCAAATAATGGCAGGATCTGGGATAGGCCAGTTAAAACTGCAATAAAGAGAAAATTCATCACTTGGAGGGGACTGACTAACACAGGGTCATGGAAATCTACTGGCTGGCAAGATTCGGGGGAAGGTCCTGATATTCTACAAGTGTCTCCAGCGGAACAGAATAACTCAGGAACAGGTCGGACTCATTAGAGATTTGCCAAGTTACATCCAAATCAACTTGACTGGTAGGAGACAGAGGGTATTGGTAGAAGGCTGTTTGTGTGATTGGAGGCTCCTGTCCAATGGTGTACCACAGGGATCAGTGCTGTGTCTCTTATTATTTCTGATTCATAGGTATTGGTTTTGGACTGGGGTGGACAAAGCTAAAAATGTCATAACACCAGGTAATACTCTAAAAGGTTTATTCGGTGGCATTAGCTTTTGAAGCGCTTAATCAAAGAAGCAGCGCTTCGAAAGCTCGTGCCTCCAAATAAACCTGTTGGAGTATAAGCTAATGTTTTCTGATTTTAAACCTTATCATAAAGGATTCAGCTGTGAATATGGACGGGGGTGGGGGTTGTCATAAGTAAGTTTGTTATTGATACGAGGATTGGCCGGGTGGTTGACAGTGAAGACGAAGGCCTTATGTTTCAGGAAGATACAGGTGGAATTGTCAGATGGGGAATTTAATGGCAGATGGACTATAGCCCTGATAAATATGAGGTAATGCACTTTGCAAGAAGGAAACAGACAGGGGAGGTCTCGATGAATGACAGCACACCAGGTAGCTCAGAGGGTGCTTCTTTACACATCCCTGAATGCGACTGGACAGGTTATTGCACAATTTGGGAAAGCATAGGGGAACGTAAGCACAACCTTTATACATAAAAGCATAGATTATAAGAGCTATGCGGAACTTTGGTTAGGCCAAGATGGAATACAGTGTAAAATTATAGGAGCAACATTACAGGAAGGATGTGATTGTACTGGAGAGGGTGCAGAGGAGATTAACTAGGATGTTCCCTGGGATGGAGTATATCAGTATGGAGAGAGGCTGGGTAAGCTCTGGTTGTTTACTGTGGAGCAGAGAAGGCTGAGGGGTCCAGGAATCAGATGGATAAGATCACGAAGGACATGGATAGGGTGGATAGACAACAGCTGTACCTTTTAGTCAAAGGCCACAGTTTTAAAATGAAAGGTTTAAGGTTTAGTGAGGATTTGAGGACTGTTTTTTCACCCAGAGTGTATTGGGGTCTGGAATGCACTTCTTGAGAGGGGAGTTGTCATGGTAACCTCAAAACCTTTAGAAAATACATGGCTGTGCAGTTGAAATGCCATGAGATTCACAGCTACGGGCCTTGTGTCGGAAAGTGGGCCTAATGTAGGTCGTGCTGTATTTCTGATGGAACAGAGACTGTGTTTCTGTTATTGTATGGATGTGGGAGGTCAATCATTGAGTAGCGTAAGATAGAAATTGATGGGTTTCTGAAGAATATCTTATCAATGTATACAAGAGTGAACTTGTAATAGCTTCTGAAAATATATCAATGGCAAAATTAAGAGAAAAAGTTGCAGCTTTCTTACAGTCTCATACCAGATAATTGAGGACAGAGAAATAGCAGAACTATGGAATAAATACTTCAGTTATGCATTCACAGAAGAGAAAAAAAACAACGAAAACTTTCCAGAAATACTAGAGAACTTTAGTGTGAGAAAAAGGGAATGGCAACTAAATTACCAACTAAACAGTTTTAGAGAAAAATATTGGACTGAAATTAATGGGCACAGACAAACTCAACAGAGAATTATGAAATGGGAATCATATTTGGGAAAGTGGCTTTCAGCAAAATTATGGAAAAGGTATCAAAGCAATACGATTGGAATGTCAGGAAGATTTTTGATAAATCCTCAATCCTTTTGTGCAAATTTGAATCCTGAACGACTGGGGCTAATATATGGTCATGGTGTGAGAATGGAAGAGCTGGCAGGAAATAGTGAGTAAGAATACTACCATGTTTGTTTTTAATGGCTTTGAGGATATAACAGGGATCGAGATTTGGCATCCAGCTATTCCCAATACACATCATATCTTTGGTTGACGGGCTCAAATGCAACATTCCGAATTCTGCTGACAGTACTAAACAATGTTAGCTTGTGAGTGGATGAGGTTGATGCAAAAAAAGATTCCAAGGTCTTTTTTTTTGCACAAGTGGAGAGACTGGGCAAATACGTGGTAGATGGAGAGCAGTGGGAGAGATGAGATGTTGTGCACTTTGATGGGATCAATGGAATGGCAGCCTATCATTTGCAAAAGGAGTGGTTGAAAAATGTTGCTCGATAAAGGAAATTAAGCTGCATTTTTGCATTATTTCTGTGCAGCCCTCTGATCCATGTAAGGCAGTGAGTTTTGAAGCCAGAAGTCAATACTGGGAATGGCATTGGCACGCAGACCAGTGTATATAGACCCAGCAAGTGGGGAGCTGTAACATTGAAAACGATCTGTATCTCCTTGTACAGCAGTCAGTTAAAGTAATAGTGCAGGAGCAGAAAGCAGGTAGGCAGATAAATGGCGTATTCGCCTTCATTTCAGGGGGATTTGAATACAGGATTAAGGGTCATTTACTGCAGCTATACAGGGCCTTAGTGGGACCCCATCTCGAACATTGTGCAATATTGCATGTAGTTTTGGTCTCCTTGCCTAGTAAAGGACAAACCTGACATTGAGGGAGAGCAATGGAGGATGACCAGACTGATCTCTGGGATGACAGGTTTGTTGTGGGACCAGAGGTTTGGGGTGACTGGGCCTGTATTTTATAGGGATTAGGAAAATTAGTGGAGATATCATTGAAATATATTAAACTCTAACAGTGTGAGACAGATTGGAAGCACTTCACTTCATAGTTCACTTCATAGAAAACAGTCAAATCGTATTTAATACACAAGCGTTATCAAAGAAACGCGTGAATATTGAATAGAGGAGGAAACCTGATGGGCCGAAAGCACTACAACTATTCTCGGTCTATATTTCACAATGTTTAAACATATTATAGGATGTTTTGAACATTGTATGGGGAAAACTGCATTGAGGAGATGTTCGATCATTAACAAGTATGGGGAAAGCTCAATGTATTAAATAACCTCCTCCTTTCCCTATGATTCTGGGCAGTCTATGGGAAAGCTCTGTAAATGTTGTCACAAGCTCTCAGATGTTAGGAAGGAGGCCTCTGCAGGATCGATAGGACTGTGTTTCCCGTTCCATTTTCTGATAACGAGGCTGGTGCCAAGTGTTCTGTCCGGTTTTATCCTTTAAGACCTCAGAGCAGTTTGATACAATTGAGTGTATTGCTTGGCCGATTCAGAGACCATTGAAGACGTTTATCACATGTCTGTGAGTCTGGAGTCACTTTTAGGCCAGACATAGAATGCACAGGAGATTCACTTCCTGAAAGTACATTGGCGAAGGAGATCGATGTTTACAATTAACATTGGACACAAGATCACGATTACTGACACCAGATTGTATGTCTCGATACTGTATTAATTATTTTTAACTTCCACCAGCTGCCAGCGCATTATCCTTGCCTGGATTAGTAATCCAATGATATTTCCACAACAACACCATCTCCACATGGGGTCCTATCCGAAACCACACTGAGCTGATTATTTCGGTGCGACTTGACAACTCTGTCAAAAAAAATCCCACCAATTTGACTGTCATGATGGGAGTTCGAGGTGGCAATTGGTCAGATTGTAATTATTCTCCTCTTCGGGGACTGGACATAGCTGAGTAATTTTCCACATTGGCAGGGAGATGTCAGAGTTGGAGCTGGAATGAAACAGCTTCCCCAGGGAGATGGCTTGTTGTGCAGCACAAGTCTTCAGTCCCATTGCAGGAATGGGTCAGGCCCCATTGCCTTTGTCGTATCTACTATGTTCAGCTGTTTCTTCATGTCACGTACAGCAAATCGAATTGGTTGAAGACTGGCATCTGTGATTCTGTGGGCATCATGATGAGTGTGAGTTGGATCATCCACTCAACACCTCTGGCTGAGGGTAGTGCAGACACCACATCTTTGAATTTTTTTTCACTGATGTACAGAGTTGTTCCGATATTTAGGATGAGGATATTTGTGGAGTCCTCTCCTCCAGTAAATTGTCTCATAGTCCACCGACATTTATGCTTGGATTTAGCAGGACGATAGATCTTAGATCCGATCTTTTAGTGTTGGGATCATTTCCCCCTCTCCATCAGAAGTTATTTGTGCTATTTGGAATGCAGCCAGTCACGCGTGGTCGCTTTAATGGGTTGTCATCAGGTTTAGGTGCACGTGATTCCAATCTTGGCATCAGCCCTGTATGCAGTGACCTAACCTGGTTTCTGATGCAGTAACACTTCCATTTTCATACTCTCATTCTGCTGAGAGCATCTCCCTGATGTCTCGCCTCCAATTTGTTACTATAACTCAATCCATTTCAGGTACTAAACTAAACCGTTTCTTTTCCACAATGTCAACTTCTGTATTTGAAGTGAATGTGTTTCACTCTGTTTTTCTCCCTGACCCCATGAGTAAAAGTTCTGTAGTGTCAGTGATGTCAGTCTTATGCAGTTTCAGAGTCAAGGCACTTGTGCAGCATGCATTATTGTTCAGTTCCCAGTATATGGCGCTCCATGTTGGAGAGGATGTTTGAGCATCTTTGACATCCTTCTTTGGAAATTGTCCAAAAACAGAAGTTGCTGAAGAACTTACTGGAAATGTTTCAGTATATTCTAGATTGAATGCAGAATGAAACTTTCAGGTCCTGTGACCCTTTACAAGGCTCCCAGTTTCTCCAACAATGTTTGTATGTTTATTTCCCGTATCCACAGTTATTTGTTTTAGTGAAAATTTGTTCTGTGCCTATTCATTTCTGGAGAAACTCAGGAGGTCTGTCAGCGTCTGCAGAGAGAGAAAAAAAGCATAAGCACTTTAAGCCCAGTGTGACAATTCTTCAGAACTGAAAAGGATTGGAAGCTGGGATTTTTGTTCCCTTGGCAGAGGTCGGGGATGGGTGAGAGGGAAAAGTGGGTGTGGCAAAGATAAATGCCCTGGTGAACGAGTGGATTATGTAAAATGTGTGTAAATTAAGGTGTGAATGGAGGAAAGTTGTTCTCTCTCTTGAGTGCAAGATAAAGAAGACACAACCAGACAAGGTTATAGGCAGGCCAGGATGGAGAATGTTGACTATGTGGCATTATATAGATCTGGCCTTAAATACGTTTTTACTGTTGAGATCATCGCCCCCTTTAGACAAAAGAATCCAGGTGCTTGACTTCTTATTGGCACTAGCAAGCACTTCATGCTGCCTTAGTATTGTCATATGGTGAAAAACAAATCACCATACGAAGTTTGGACCGAGTATTGTTTACCTCTCATGTTTAATATTGTTTCAAATTTTCAGTGCTTATCTTTAAATACTTGTTCTTGAAATTAGTATCAGATGGAGTGTAGGAGGTTGGGTGGTGACATTGTAAAGGTTTCTAAAATCATGAGAGATATGGATAGGGTGAATAGCCAAGATCATTCCAACGGCATGGGGCAGTTCAGCCATAGAAGGCATAGGTTTAAGGTGAAAGAGGAAAGATTTAAAATGAACGAAGGGGCAATTTGTTTACACAGAGAGTGGTGTGGTTATTTGAATGAGCTGTCAGAGGAAGAGTGGTAGATGCCAGTAGAGCTACAACGTTTAAAACTCATTTGGACAAACATATGAATGGGAAACAGTTAGAGGCATATGGGCCAAAAGAAAGCAGATGGGAGGAGCTTAATTTCGAAATCCTGGCCTGCATGGACATTTAGAAAAGTTTCACGGAGAGTCAGTGTGTGTTTGTGAAAGGCAAACAATAATTTGCTCTGCAAAAATTATGCAAAGTATTTGTGGAGATGCCTGAGAATGTAACAAACGGATTTGGTAAAGGGGATATAGTAGACACCAGGCTTTCCAGAGATTTTCCACAAGGTATTACAAAATAAAAGTTCTTATACAAGACAGAAGCTCGTAGGATGATTGATAATGTATTAATATGGGATGATGATTGGTGATCACATAGAAATCGGAGAGTCTGGATTAATGAATCTTCATGATAAAGGTGTATCAGCTAGAGTACCAAAGCTATGAGTCCGATGGCATCAGTTATTTACAATCTATACTGACAGCCTGAAGGAGGGATTTGAGTGCAACATATATCCGAGTTTATGGATGATACTGTGTACCAAAAGACAGGCTGTTATTTAATGGAGAGGACTTCCAGAAAAGGAGCAGTACAAAGGCTTTGGAGTCTTCCTGTGTATGAAACATAAAGTCAGCATGCTGATGCAGCAAGTAACTCAGTTGGTACATTAGGCGGTTTCCTAGGATGAAAGGGTTGAGTTATTAAGAATCTCTAAAATGGTGAGGCGATAATTCATTGGGATTTAAATGAATGAGGAGTGATACTGCTGAAAAATACAAAACACAGAAGGGGTTGGAGAAGGTAGATGTTTGCATATTTGGGCAAAGTGTTGAACTCGAGGATATAGATACCGAATAAGGAACATCGATTTCAATCGGAGATGCAGAGTAATGTCTTCTCTCCGAAGGTAATGAATGTCTGGAATTCCCAAACCCAGAGAGGTGTGGAGGGATACAATGAGTCGGCAAGAAAGTGGAGTTGAGCTCTGGAGTAAATCAGTCATGTTCTTATTAAATGACAGGACTAGCTTGAGGGGCCGATTGACCTACTCCTGTTTCTATTTATTAAATTCACATGTTATGCTTTTGGAAAGTAACGGGTTATTTTGCTGGAAATCGTGTTGCACAATGTTGCATTCAGGTAGAGCAGAGGATTTGTTGTTTTAACCCTGGGTGGGTATGTGGCTGTATTCCCAGCGTATCTGGGTCTGCAACATGACCCACATCTGGAGCAGAAGTTACAGAGAGAGGAAGCCTGGAAACAGGGATTGGGAGGGTGGGGGTGGTGGTCACTTCCCGATCCAGCCTGGATCTTCCTAGTAAATTTCCAAATCTACACCTAACCATCGGAGTAGCCTCGATCTGTCCCTGTTTAGCATGTCCGAGGGCTGAATGGAACATCAGAACACAGGACTGAGGGACACAAGTGGGCAATTTGGTCCTTTCACACTACTCCACCACTAAATAAGTTCATGATTCATCTCATTGTGATCCCAGTTTCATTTTACTTTCCATGCACCATTATCCCTGATTCACCTGCCCATGGAAAATCAAACAAAGCCAGCTTCGATGTAATATGAAGGTCCAGCCACCCCAAAATTCTGGGAAAGAGAATTCCCACTTGACTGAAATCCCACTTTGTGCAGTTCTCCTAAAGCCTGCTCTGACGGAGGTTGTAGGGTGTCACTGTTTTATTTTCTCATCCCATTCCTCCACTGCTGACACCAAATTTTAAATGTAACCAGGTTGGTGAAATGGTTGATGATAAAGTTCTCAGACTGAGTCAGGTTCAGTGACAGGAACAAGTCAGGCAGACTTCTTTAGTCAGCCACAAAAGTAATTAATAAAACTAACGGATGCGCATTGTGGATCTGTGGTTAGCACTGCTACCTCCCATCACAAAGAAACTGTGTTCAATTCCAACCTCGGGCAACCCTCGATGTGGATTTTGAACATTCTCCCCATGTCTGTGTGGGGTTCCTGCCAGTGTTCTAGTTTCCTCACATAGTCCAAAGGTATGCAGCTTAGAGCGGATTGGCCATGATAAATTGCCCATAGTGCCCAGGGATGTGTACGTTTAATAGGTTCGTCATGGGAAATGCAGGGTTACATGGATAGAGTTGGGGGGCAGGTCCGTAGGGGATACTGTTCCGAAGGACAATGTGGACGAGGTGGAATGTCCTACATTTTATAGCATGTTCTTCTATAATAACAACAAGAAGTTTGGACTATACAAACACCCAGTAGGTATCTATCTGATCACTCTCCTCTCGGTTTGGATTGTTTCAATAAGATCACCTCTCATTCCAAGAGTAACCTGTTAAAGCCTTCATAAACTCAGACACTCACTCCTGGAATACATGAAGTGAAACATCTCCAAACTGCTTCCAATTTAATTATATATTTTCTGGGGTAAGGAGACAAAAATAATCTCGCAGACAGATGAAGTTAGTTTATGTTTTCTCAGTGGTGAGAGTATTTGTAACTCTCTTCCCTGTAGAACATTGGTGGCAGAGATATTGAATTTGTTTGAGGCACAGACAGAAGGTTCATAAATAATAACGGAGTCAAGGTTTATCGGGGAATGGCAGGAATGTGCACTGTTGCGGAAATACTGACAGTGGTAAAAAGCACACTGCTACAGAACATCCAGGAATATAATGCAAAATGAAATGATAATATCGATAAAATGATAAGGGGAAATCCAAGATGGCGGTGATCTGCTTTGTTGGGCTCCGCATCACAGTACCGGCAAAGTGGTTCCTGAACACACTCCATCCCAGCCGTTTACTTAAAATGCTTACTTTTGGAAAGATTTGAGAGTAGGCAGTTGTGGTAGTCTTAGTTTGAGTAGTTTTTAAGCTCTATGAGATTTTGTTTATTAATGATCAGTAATTTGAGTTCTTCGTCTCTCGAGTTGAAATGTTGCTACAGTGTGTTCTGGGTAATGATGTGCTTAAATGGTGTACCTGGAGCATTAAGGGGGGGCCATTGCCCAGAAAAGAGGAAGAATTTACTTTCTGGTATTAAAAAGAGAGGGTGGAGGTTGTCCTATTGCAGGAGATGCACCTTGATGACAAGGAACATTTGACATTACAGCAGGTCGTGTTTGATCGGGTTTATTTCTCCTCTTTTAATACTACGAATAGGGGAGAAGCCATAATGGATAAAAGGAATCTTCCATTTAACTTACTAGATTGTATTTGACAATCACGGGAGGCTCATAATCCCCAAAGCTTTGAACTATGGTAAATAATATAGCATTTTGAATGTTTATTGCACACCCCCACCCCCGGCGCACCATTTTAAAATCCTGGTAGATGCACTTTCCAAATTCAGTTATCTTGCATCGTGGCACATTATTGTAGAAGATATCAACTGTCTTCTGGACCCCACAGTGGACAGAATGTCCTAAGGTGCCCCAATGCCCTCGTTATAATGTGTTATAAAGCAATTAGTGGATTTGTGTGCAGAACTGGAGCTGGTGGATGTCTGGAAGCAGATCCACATCACAAGTAGGGATTTTATTTTCTTTTTTAACCCGCAGAAATACCACACGAGGGTTGATATCTTTCCCCTTCCTGCAACAACCTTAGATTAGGTGGCATCCTGCACAACTGGGAATATTACTATTTCTGACCATGAAGCAGTATACCTATTGATTAAGATTAAGGGCAATATAACAGATTCGGAACACTAGCAAATGTATCTCTTTATTCGTAAGACTAGCTCGTTAATTTAGTATTTAGATTAGATTACTTACAGTGTAGAAACAGGCCCTTCGGCCCAACAAGTCCACACCGACCCGCCGAAGAGCAACCCACCCAGAACCATTCGCTGACATTTACCCCTTCACCTAACACGACAGGCAATTTCGCATGGCCAACTCACCTCACCTGCACATGTTTGGACTATGGGAGGAAACCAGAGTACCCGGAGCAAACCCACGCAGACATAGGGAGAATGCATAAACTCCACACAGGCTGTCACCTAATACAGGAATTGAACCCGGGTCTCTGGCGCTGTGAGGTAGCAGTGCTAACCACTATGCCACTGTGCCACCCACTGCAATGAATTCAGATCTTTCTTAGCCATTACTTCAGATTTAACCAGTAAACCTGAGGGAAATTGCTAAGGCTTATGCCGAGGGAATAATTAATCCTTAGGATGTAGCTGAAGGGGGAGCAGGAACGCTGGTTTGAGGCACAGCTGCGGCCAGCTGAGAATGCATACTGTGATAGACGCTCAGTGGCTAAGCTGCAGAGGATCACAACGCTCCGGTCTACAGTGAATTCCACGCTCACACAGACAGCCAAGAAGGGACTTACTTTTGCAAAACAAAGGCTGTTTGATCATGGTGATAAGTCAGGCAGGTATATATTCTATCTTGCCAGGAAAACGATCGCCCCTCTTAAGCCATTACCTCAATTAGGGAAGATACTGGGATCCTTGTCTTCAATTCCAAAAAGATTAATGCCTCCTGTCCGAGATTTTTCACCGAATTACTTCAGCCTGAACATTGTGAGGATAGATGAATTAAGATGGAGTCATTTTTCAAGAACCTGGGTCTTCCAGGAGTATCCCCTGAATAAGTGTTGTGCCCTAATGCACCATTGTCAGCGCAGGAAGGTGTGAAGCAGCTTCAGAATTTAAAGGTGCACGTTGCTGACGGATTTCCCAGTGAATTTTATAAATACTTTATAAACCTATTGTCAGGGCTGATGTTTAACGTGTTCCGTCACTCATACAGTCACGAACATCTCCCTCCATCCTTAAGAGAGGCTCATATCTCTCTGATGCTGAAGAAAGGAAGACCCTGGAGGATTGTGCTTCTTACACGCCAATCTCACATTTAAATGTTGGTTTCAAAATCCTGTCTGAGACCCGTGCATTAAGGCTGCCTTCCGTTACCAAAGAGGACCAAACAGGCTTTTTAGAGGGCCACAGATCTTCCTACAATGTTAAGAACTTACTCAATATGTTCCAAGAGTGTCAACAACAATCTGTCCATGGATTGTTGATCTCTTTGGATGAGAGAAGACATTTGATTGGGTTGAGTGGCCGGATCTCTTCTGTACATTAGAACGGTTTGGTCTACACAAAGTTTTTATCAAGTAAGTGAGGGTCCTTTACCGCAATCCTCTGGCTGCGGTTCTCACTCATGGTGTGCCAACCAGTAATATTAATATTTCTCCAGGCAGCCACAAAGTTTGTCACCTTTCACCATTGTTGTTTACGTTGGGGATTGAGCCACTGGCGGAGGCCATCCATCGCGATGCCAACATATCTTCCCCAAAATTGAGATAGAAGTCATGAAAGATTGCATTGTATGCAGATGAGGGTCTTATGTTTTTTTCAAATCCCACAATTTCGGTTGTTCATGTGATGCAATGTATTAATTCGCTTGTTGCCTCTCCGGGCGATAAGATTAATTTTACAAAGTTGGTGGCCATGCCTATGGGAGGTCTTAGGGAAATACCTGATACTGAGGCTAAATCCTGGTTTCCTTTTAAATGGTCACGGGGGTGATTTTCCTAGTTCAGTATATTTGTCTTTGATCGTTTATTTAACGTGAACTATGTCCATTTGTTTGATAAAATTAAACAAGACCTTCAAAGATGGGAGGCATTTCCAATATCCTGGCTCGGTCGGATAGCTGTTAGTAAAATGAATGTCCTTTCTCATTTCCTACACCTCGTTCGCTGTAGGAAATGCTTTCTTTGATGTTTCCCAGACAGATATTTCGGAAATGTAATGGCTGATTTAGCTCTTTTATTTGGCACCATAAGCGATTCTTTATAAAGCTAACAAAATTGCAACTGCCCCACAGATTGTGGGGAGTAGATCTCCCCGAATAAAAGCAATCAATTAAGTTTTTTTTTCCAAAGTATGTTAGTGCCTGGGCCGCAGAGACCTCGGCATCAATATGGCTAGACATTGAGCCCTCTCATACAAAGTGAACCCTTATTAGATTGTTGTTCTTCGATAAAATGACAGCATTTATGGAATATTGTCTTAAACGAATGATATTAATACTGTTAAAACTTGAAGGACAATGCGTCAGATCGAGGGCAATACAGCCAAAACCATGTTTCTTACCCCTATAATTGGTATACCAGGTTGTCAACCGGGGATAATGGATTCCAGTTTTAAACTGTTGGCAGCGAGGGGTGTACCTTTCTTGGGTGATTTAGAATTAGTAGAATCCCTACAGTGTGGAAACAGGTCCTTGGGCCCAGCAAGTCCACTTCGACCCTCTGAAGAGTAACCCACCCAGAACCATTCCCTGACCATCCTATATTTACCCTGACTAATGCCACAACTTACAGATCGTGGAACACTTTGAGCGATTTAGCAATAGCCAAGTCATCTAACCTGCACATGTTTGTGACTGTGGGAGGAAACCTACGCAGACACAGTTGAGAATATACTAACGCCACACAGCCTGTCACCCAAAGCTGGAACCAAACCCGTGACCATGGTGCGGTGAGTCAGCAGTTCAAACCACTGAGCTATGACATGTTACTTGATGGAGAAACAAAGATATTATTTGATCAAATAACTCGTAAGTATGGACTACCTAGTAGAGATGTCCTCTGTTTTCTTTCCAGATTAGAGATTTGATTAAAAAACACAATTTTAACAGACACTTATAGATCCGTTACAGAGAAGCAGGTGATTATTGTAAAGAGTACATTCTCTGTCAGTACCCTTTATCATTTGTTGGAGAGTGCCCCCTCAGAGAAGACTGTACAGCTTTGTGATGTCTGTGAGACAGTGTTAGGGGTTTAGATCTTTTCGGAGACATGGGAGGATATTTGTGAAAATGCTCGAAGGATTTTGATTTCGAATAGGACCCATTCCATGTAGTTACAATTTGTTCATAGGTTCTATCTGAACCCAGTTTTTCTCTCAAAATTCCATGTGGGTTAACCTTCAGCATGTCCTCAATGCAGATGTCTACAGGCACTCTTAATCATCGCATGTGGTCCTGCTGCAGGCTTTGTATACATTACTGTACTGTTTTCGGTGTGTTAGAGTGGGTCTTGGGGACCAAATTGGAGATGGACCCGGTTTGTCTTTTCCTGGGACTGCCCAGAGTATCTTACGCAGATGCAAATGGGAAAAAAAATCCTTACTGTACAACGATAAATATTCTGTTGTGTTGGATGTCTGAAAACCCCCCAGGTCTGTTGGGTCTTTGTAAGCTCATCACGGAGAATGTCCCTTTGGACTTTCTCACCAACATGCTCACCAAAAAACAGAGATTAATATGAGTCATGGAGTCCTAAGATGTACAGCATGGAAACAGACCCCTCGGTCCAACCCATCCATACCGACAACATATCCCAAACCAATCTAGTCCCACCTGCCAGCATCCGGCCCATAACCCTCCAAATCCTTCTGATTCATTTACCCATCCAAATGCCTCTTGCACTTGTATCAGACTCCCCGAGATCACCTGGCAGTTCATTCCATACATGTACCATACTCTATGTGAAATAGTTGCCCCGTAGTTCTCTATTACACATTTCCCTTCTCACCCTAAACCTGTACCCTCTCGTTCTGGACTCCCCGACAACTGAGAAGCGACTTTACCTAATTACCCTATACATGCCCCTCATAATTTTGTAAACCCCTATAATGTCAGCCCTAAGCCTCCGACGCTCCAGGGAAAACAGTCCCAGTCTGTTCAGCTTCTCTCTATAGCTCAAATGCTCCAACCCTGGCAACATCCTTGAAATATTTTCTGAACCATCTCAAGTTTTACAACATCTTTCCGATCGGAAGGAGACCAGATTTGCAAGCAATAATCCAATCCAACATTGGCATAACCAGTGTCCTGTAGAGCCGCAACATGATGTTCCAACTCCTGTACTCAATACTCTGACCAATAAAGGAAAGCATATCAAACGCCTTATTCACTATCCTATCCACCTACAACTCCACTTTTAAGGAGCTATGAACCTGCACTCCAAGTTCTCTTTGTTCAGCAACACTCCCTGCGACCTTACCATTAAGTGTATAAGTCCTGCTAAGATTTTTTTTCTCAAAATTCAGCACCTCGCATTTATCTGAATTAAACTCCATCTGCCACTTCTCAGCCCATTGACCTTTTGATAAATCAGAGGTGACCCTATTCACTCACTACTGCACCTCCAATTTTGGTGTCATCTGCAAACTTACTAACTGTATCTCTTATGCTCGCATCCAAATATTTATGTCAATTACAAAAAAAAAGTGAATCCAGCACCGATCCTTGTGGTGCAGCACTGGTCACAAGCCTCCAAAATGAAAAACAACCCTCCACCACCACCCACTGTCTTCTACCTTTGAGCCAGTTCTGTATCCAAATGTATTCCATGATATCACATCTATCCCTCTGTCCTCATCACTTCTTCAAAAAACTCAATCAAGTTTGTGAGACATGATTTCTCTCGCACAAAGCCATGTTGACTATCCCTAATCAGTCCTTGCCTTTCCAAATACATGAACATCCTGTCCCTTAGGATTCCCTCCAACAACTTGCCCACCACCAACGTCATGCTCACTGGTCTATAGTTCCCTGGCTTGTCCTTAACACCCTTCTTAAACAGTGGCACCACGTTTGCTAACCTCCAGTCTTCTGGCACCTCAACTGTGACGATCCATATTACAAATTTCTCAGTAAAAGGCTCAGCAATCACTTCTCTAGCTTCCCACAGAGTTATAGGGTCCACCTGATCAGGTCCTGGAGATTTAAACACCTTTACCCGTTTCAAGACATCTAGCACTTCCTCCTCTGTAATATGGACATTTTGCAAGGTGTAACCATCTATTTCCCTACATTTTATATCTTCCATATCCTTTTCCACAGTAAATACTGATGCACAATACTCGTTTAGTATCTCCGCCATACTTCCTGTGCTAGGAAAAACATTCTGCTATGTTGGATTTCTGAAAACCCCTCGGGTCTGTTGATTCGTTGTAAGCTCGTCATGGAGAATATACCTTTGGACTTTCTCACCAGTATGGTGCACCGAAAAGCAGAGATTTATATAAGATATGGCAACCCTTTTTGGATTACCGCGATACAGGCTTATCTGCCACTCTAAAAAGGGCTTATATATAGACATGATGATATTGTCTAATGAATCACATATGAAGAATTATGAACGTATGAATGTGTATCATTTAATGGTCTCGAAGAACGAGAGCTGTCACTTTGTTATGCTGAGCTGTATTATTTATTTATTATTTATTGTTTATTTTTGTTTTTCTTCTGTCCGTTTTGAGACTTTAACTTATTTTGTATATACATGCACATGGGTGTAATTTTGTTCAGTTATTTGAATTGTTTTGTTACTTGTTTAATATAATAATAAAAATATCTTTTTCAATAACACATTTTGTTAAAAAATTAAAATACTAACATTGATAGATTAGAGACCAAACTCTCATTAGAGAGACCACTACTGGTGGTTTATGTTGAAGTTCCCCACACCGGTGATGGGGTGAGGTTGACAAAGCATCCCCTTCATGGTAACCTCTGTCAGTGTGGGGAAATGAACCTGCGCTGGTGGCCTCCCTCTACATCACAAACCAACCATCCAGCCAACTGAGTGGTAGTGTTTGTAACTGTTACACACAGAATCAGTCGCAGACAAAGGGCAAGAGAAACATTCATGACAAGGAAAAAGGTATATTTGAGATAACGGTCAGGATAACGGCTGAAGATAAAAATGTTCTCTGCTAGAAATTGTATTTTGTAATGAGACAAGTGGTTGGAAGCTGCCTTTGGCTGAATACAATAAGGTGAGACAAGTGAAATAACCAGAATGACTAATTGTGATTGGATATCGATAACCATAAAATAAGTCCATGTTTTTGATTGGTCTGTGGAAAGCTTGCTGACTGTTGCATGAATTTATAAATCAGATGAAATATATTGAAAGGAGAGACAATCCACATGGGAAATGCCTTCTGAACAAATGCTAGAAGAAACCCGGGGTATGAAGTGTCTGAGAATCGTCTGCTCGGTAACAGGAACCTGGGGGTTGAATGACTCAAAGTTCCTGTAACATGGAGCTGAGAAAATCATCAGATCACCCCCAAACGTATTGAATGTTGGAGCATATTTGAAGTACTGAATGGCCTCACGATGGATTTTAATTGTGTGAGATTTGAAAAAAATACATCTCTACTCCATCCTCTTACATGTTACACACATGGGCACTGCTGCTTTACTGAAATTTGGAATAAGTTGGAACATTATCTGGAACATCCCATAATTGGCATTCTCCAGAATATATTATAACTGTGTGTGTATGTTGGGGGGGAGGGGGGTGGGGGTGAGGCATTAGAAATGCAAGAGAGAAACTGAAGGAAGGTGTTGCATGCAATAGTGAGAGTGGTAGAGCATGAGCCTTGTTCGAGGGTCGGTGCGATAAGAGATATACAGTGAGTGTGAGGGAGCAGAGAGAATACGGCGACCCTTATACTGACGGAACAGGAAAGGTTATTGATGCTTGTCCAGTTTTGCTGGACATTTCTTCAGACCGCAGATACTGCATTGAAGTGGATGGTGAGATCAGACCATGTTGGTCTGGTGGTGTGATCTCTCTGGGAAGAGAATGGTCCCTCTCTGTACTAAACCATCCACGAGGACCTCTGTGCCCCTATCGACAAACTGACGTGTAATTTCCCCTTAGCTGCCATGCTCGGGGTAAACTGTGCAGGGCAGCTCCAATCTTAGAAAGCTCAATCGTGTGCCCATTGGCCTTTTAAAGATGGCCCCAGTGTCAGGGACCACGGAATATCCAGGGGCATCCGGGCAATGGTGAGTACCTCCAGCCATGATGGGTGGCAGAATCGGGCTGGCATTTTATAAGAGGGACACCATGGAGTGGGGTGGTTAGTTAATGAGAGAGTTTGGTAAGATTGCACCAGGAAACTAGGTCGGCCTCGTGCAAACTACCCCTCTGTCACACTCAATGAAAATGTCACTGAGACAGTTCTTTGTTAGATTCAGCCCAATGAGGCGAAGACTCTGCTGTCCTCACTGGAAGTTACTAAGTTGCAGAGCAAATACTCATCCGAAACTCTCCATCGCCTTAACACACAGCAATAGTCCTTTCACTCAAAATTCTTCATAATACTGACCCGTATTGCATGATATTATTGAAATGTCTTCATTTCAGCATTCTGCAACCTGTGAACATACTATTCCATGACATATTTTCTCAGTCTCCACCACCCCCCCCCCCACCATCCCCGTCTGTCTCCACTCCAAAACACACTCATTTACAGCGATACTGCACGAGACTGCTAGTATGACTGGCCATTTGGCCCAGTTGGTCCATGCCAACCAAAATGTTCATCCACACTCACTCCATTTCCCTGCCAATGCTCTGTAACCCTCTAATTCTTTTCTATCTGTGCATTTGTCCAAATGCCTTTTCAATGTTGTTATTGTACCCACCTAAATCACTTCCACTGGCAGCCCAGTCCATATGCGGACCACACTCTGTGTAAAAAAGTTGCCCCTCAGGTTCCATTTTCATATTTTATTTCCTTTCCAAACATTAATGGATGTCCTCCAGTCCTCGATTCCCCATCCTTGGGAAAACATTTGAAGTATTCACCCCATGTACGCCTCTCATAAGAGTTACACTTCTATAAGAACCCTCTCAGTTTCCTACACTGTCAAGAAATATGTTCTAACCTGTTCAACCTCTGCCTTTAAC
Source organism: Chiloscyllium punctatum (assembly GCF_047496795.1). Lineage (NCBI taxonomy): Eukaryota > Metazoa > Chordata > Chondrichthyes > Orectolobiformes > Hemiscylliidae > Chiloscyllium > Chiloscyllium punctatum. Next base: position 2,192,530 of record NC_092751.1, read on the forward strand.
TTAGAGCCTTTAGCCCAGGAAACATCTTTGTAAATTTGTTCTACACTCTTTCGCGTTCAATAATATCCTTTCTAGAGCAAGGTGAACACCACTGAGCACAATACTCCAACTGCAGCCTTACCAACATCCTGTACAACTGCAACATAACGCCCCAACTTCTAAACTCAATGTGCTGATGTAGGCCAGTGTGCCAACAGCCTTCTTCACTGTCCTGTGCATCTGTGACTCAAATTTCAGACAACTGCGCACCTGATCACCAACATTCTTTTGTTCCACTACACTCCTTAAGACCCTTTCATTCATAATTAAACTCCTACCTGGATTTGAATTTCCAAAATGCAAGACTTCACACTTATCTATATTAAACACCATTTGCTATTTCTCAGCCCACTTCCTCAGCTGACCAAGTAGCTGCTGAAATTTCTGGTAATGTTCCTCATTGTAAATGATGACTCCTAATTTAGAGTCATCTGCAATCTTATAAACCTTGCGTTGTGCACTCTGGACTAAATCATAGATAACAAAGAGCAATGGGCCCAGAAAATACCACTGAGGCACTCCACTAGTCACAGGTCTCCAGTCCGAAAGGATACCTCCACCATAGTCATTTGCTTCATAATGTCAAGCCAATTGTGTCGCCAATTTGCCAGTTTACATTGGAGTCCATGCGATGTAACTTTCTACAGCGGCCGACCATGTGGAACCTGATCAAAGGCCTTACTGAAATCCATATAGACTATGTCCACCACCCTGCCCTCTTAAATCTTCCCGGTCACTCCCTCAGAAACTCGAACAAAATTTGTATGGCATGATCTGCCACGCACAGTGCCATGCTGAGAGCTCCTAGTTAAACTCTGTCTTTCCAAATGCATGCATATCTTATATCTCCGAACCTTCTCAAGTGGTTTCTGAAATAGATGTGAAGCTTACTGCTCTATATTTCCCAGGCTTTTCTTGACAGACCTTCTTGAATTAGGGCACATTTGTTACCACACAGTCTTCCAGGTCCTTGGTGCCTGAACTGTCTTCTCTCGCCTCTTGCTGTGCTCTTGGATATATCTCTCAGGACCAAGAGATTTACCTGACATTATGCATTCTAATATGTCCTTCAGCACCTCTACTGTAACATGGACTGTACCAAGATATCACAACTAACCTCCCAAAGGTCACAGGTCTTCATGTAACTGAAATTATACATTGAAAAATACCTTCATTGTCTGTTGAGTCGTTCATCTGTTCGAATACCATGAGTTTCACTTCTTTCATGTGTAAATCACAAAAAAACGTTTTCTTTTAAGTTGCATTCCCAGGTTAGCTGTAACATTGAGTAATAGCGGGAAAATATGTTGAGGGTGTTCGCCCCCTGTGTTCTCTGTCTATACCATGATGTTTAGATTGATTTTAATCTGAAAAGTGAGATAACAGAGTTTTACATGAATTCATGTAGTTTTTGAGCAAAGTACAATGTAACTCTGCAAGTACAATTTCACCCCACAAAATATATGTGTGCATGTGGGTCTTTGTCTGTCTGTCTGTGTGGCTGTCTTGGTTGGGGGTTGTGAGTGTGAGAGGGAGTGCATATGTGTGTGTAGTGAGTGCAGAGTGTCTTAAGTCTGTGAGGGGGTGCATGTGAGTGTGGGAGTGTGTGTGCGTGTCTGGGGTGGGGGTGGGGTTGAGTATCAGTGAGAGAGAAAGTGTATACGTGTGTGCATGAGTGTAAAGTGGTCTAAATCTGTGATCGAATGCCTGTGTGAGTGTGGGTGTCTGTAAGGGTGTGTGTGACTGTCTGTGTGCGTGTCTGTACATGTGTGTCCGTATGTCTGTGAGTGTATAGCAGTGCCTGTGTGTGGGTGTGTGAGTGGGTGTGTGTGTGTGTGTATATACAGTGCAATGGTGGTCACCTGTAATGTGACATGAACCCAATGTCCCCGTTGAGGCCCTACCTATGGGGACCGAAATTAATTATCAGCCTCTGCTCGACCACTGTTCGCTGCTGCCTGTCCCGAAGTCCACCTTGAAGGATGGTCACCAAAAGGTCCGAGGTTTATTGTCCTGCAACACTGAAGTGTTCTCCAACAGGGAGGGAATACTCCTGTCTGTTGATATTTGTGCAGTGCCCATTCATCCGTTGTGGTAGCCTTTGCTCGGTTTCCCAGTGTTTGTTCAGTGACAGTGATTAATGCCAATCTCGATGGATTCCAATTAACCCAGTTGAGGGTTTCCATCTTTTAATGATAAATGGGCGCCGTTCAATGTGTTATCCCATAACATGAGCGGGAGCATCACAGCACTGACAGGGATCAACAGATGCAGAGAGAGGGGGAGGAGAGATCAGAATCTGAGAAATATTCGACTGGAATTCTCCTGCAATTGATCAGAATCTGAGAACATGAGACTGGAATGTTCCAAAAATGTATCAGAGTCTGGGAACATTAGACTGACATGCACCAATAATAGACATGAGTTTATCAGATTATGTTTGGCGTCTTTCTGCATTTTATCGGTAGTCATTATCATCACGGATCTATTGTGCTTTTCTCATTATTCAATATTTTTATTATCCTTTCCTAGCTATCGTTGGTGTTTCTGGTAAGAGTAACTGTCCAGATTTTTTTTCTATAAACTGGTTATGACTGTATTACTGTTCTTTTATATAGTCTACACTTCTTGTCACTATTATTTTCCTATTGAAACTCTCAATCCACATATTCACTCCACAGACCACTACTAACTACATCAATGAATGTGTTCAATTACTGTCTCCGTCTCTGTGCTGGCATTGTTACTGTCTATGTTGACCTACCCAGTTTCAGTGGAGAACTGCAATTTATTGCTTCATGGCCTTTGTTATTTAAATATTAACAGCATGGAAGTCACTGTCTACTGTTCTGGTTACAAACTCCACTTCCTTCCATTGATTCAATCCCATCCCTGGCCAATATCTGCGGATGAAGCAGACAAGTCACAACTGTGGGGGATCCCTTTGATTATGGACTCATTCTTGACACCATTCCCTGACCATTTCTAATTTGAAATATTCATCACTCCAGAATATATCTCACTGGTTTATTTCATCTGCTGTTTGAACCTTGAGCTATAAAATACAGTCTTAATGAAGCCAATAATTTGCTGCTGGCGCTCCCTGCTTTAAAAACCTGCTGAAGCAAATCTGATTCGAACTCACACCAACCTCCCATCCCTCTGCGGATATATATTGCTATTGTGTCTGGCAATGTCTTTATTTTAGCATTCTCAAACACTTTACCATATCTGCCCATGAAACGTCTCTCGATCTCACTCTGTTGATTAACAAAAAGCCTGCCAGCTGTTTTTACTGAAAATAGTTTCCTCCATGTTCTTTCCTTTTCAAACAATGAGTTTCGTATTCAACCACGCCTATCACGCACACACACACACACTCTCTCTCTCTCTCAGTCTTTGATGAACACACACACACAGGCAGAGAGAGCAAACCTTCCCATTGTCGGCAGTCATCCGATGCGAGTATAGTTAGCATATGATAGTAAAATTGGTAATACTCTCCAATGCTGGGCAGAAAGTGCAGTTTACTGAGCAACACACTCGCATGGTCTGCATAGCTGTCCATGCTGGGCTGTCATCGTGTTCAAGTTCTTGTTGTTTGTGGTGTTCTGTGAAGCAGATTCAGAATTTGATGTAACAAACCATTTCAGCTAATCTGACAATGCCTTAATAAAATGTTCTCATTCTTGTAATTTTACTCACAAAGATCTCACTTCTCCAGCTAGTCCCATTACCCTGTCTTTTTCCACATATTTCCACAACATCTTTTCAGTTAATTAACTGTCTGTTTCTGTCTTTAATGTGAATCTCTCTGTCCCTTTGTATCTTTCCCTGGCCTTGGGTTTTGTCTCCCTAGTGTATCGAGTGCTGGTATTGTGTAGTTCAGAAATAATGAATGGGGTGTGTCAGGCTATTGTTCACTTCCAGGTATGTCCCATGTGATGGTCCATGGACAGGCGTGTTTCAGAAGTTATGAGATACATCCTTATAACTTGGTCTGTACCTGTGGTTGTCCCTCTCAGGTGACCTTGCGATCAGTAACACGAGGAAACCCCTAGAGTAAAGGACCAGGCATCTAAATTGCCTGACAATGCTGTCACTTTTTAAACAAAAGTTTATTTTCTCCTTTTTTTAGTAAGAGATCTTAAAGGCCAAACTGCCAACTGAAAACGGTTCAAGTAAATAACTTACGGGGCTTTTAGGGTTTTTAATAAATAATAGTAACATTGGCCAGCTCGCATAGACCAGGCTTTCTAGGTTTCTTTTTATTGTAGCTATAACAATCACCAGGTGGGTCCCAGAAGTGTTGGGAGTTTTAGTAAATTGTCCCCAGTTGCTATTCTCTCTGGAACCTAACTTGATGCTATTTCCTCCTGGGTTGGAGAACTGTATGCAAGAATGCATGCCTGAATGTTCCTTTTTGCCAAGGGGTGTGTTTAGGTGATTTTAGTATATTGGGACAGTTCATTTATAGAAGGTACTGTATCCATTATTCGCTTCAGGTTTCCAACTGTTAAGTTATTCGAAATTCTTCTTCATTTTGTATGGATTTTCATTACAGTGTTTAAATATATTGCGTTTTGCTTAATGGTGAGTGGTTTGACTAGTAGCATCACATCTGGAACTCCCAGCTCACATCTCCATTTAAAATAAGAAAAGGTTGGCATCCAAGCTAGATTCTTAAACTAGTTTGAGTCAGTCTGGTTCGTCTATAGCAAATTGGGGACTCTTGTCCGGTTCTAAATCGATAATAGCAAATTGGGTTTAGAATTACAATCCCTACAGTGTGCAAACAGGGCATTTGACCCAACAAGTCCGCACCGACCCTACGAGAAGTAACCTACCCAGATCCATTCCTGTCCCCTATTATTACGCACTTACCCCGACAAAGACTCCTAACGCAAACATCCCTGAAAACTATGAATAATTTATCATGGCCAATTCACCTGACATGCACATCTTTGGATTGTGTGAGGAAACCAAAACATCCAGAATAAACTCATGCAGACACTTGAGAGTATGCACCATGAGGCTAGAGGGTTAAAAGGTCGCATATGATAGTTGTTAGTGTCTTTTTTTCCGGATGTTGAATTCGGTTGGTTTAAACAGTGTTTTGTGTATAAAGATTCAGACACTACGAGTTCTCTGGATGTGGAAAAATGAAGGTGAGGGTCTTACAAAAGGTAAGGAGGGCAAAGCTGTAGGAATTAACAGATAAGCTGGAATTGGGGTTGTGTTTATCTGTGAGAAAATGAGAGATATTACAGCTATAGCTCGGCAATTACATTTGGTAGAGCCGCCATCAGACTCTTTGGAAATGGCTGGAATTTAATTTCAAATGAGACACTTTGAACAAGAGAAGGAATTGGAACAGTTTGAATTATGATGACAAGTAGAAATAAACGAAAGGGAAATGAAGAAGAAAGAGAGAAAAAGACAGAAGAACAGCAGAGAGTTTCAACTTAAACCGTTAGCAATTAGAGAGGGAAGTTGACATAGAAAGTGGAGATGAAGGTAGACGGTCGGTGGGATGAGGAGGATAGTGAGGATGAGCAACTCTACAGTAGACAATGGCCTAAAGGGGTTCTGTTTAAATGCGTCCAGGCATTATATAAATTTGATGAGAAGGATGGGAGAGTCTTTTGTATTTCAGTTGAGAAAGTGGCGAAACAAATGCAGTGACCAGTGACCATGTCGATTTAATTTATCCAAACAAAGCTGATATGTATTTGCATCCCTATCGAAGGAGGTATCTGGCCAGTATGGGGTGGTGAAGAACGCCATCTGAAGTGAATATGAGCTTGTGCCAGAAGCTGACAGACAGCATTTCAGGAATCTAAAAAAGGGTCCTTGGTTTAACGCACATTGATTTTGAAAGGATCAAACAAATTAATTTTGAAATGTAGGTAAAAGCAGAACAAACCTATGACACTCTTAGAGAGATTCTTATTTTGGAGAAGTTCAACAATTCATTTCCTGCAGTCGTGAGAATTCGTGTGGAAGAGCAGAGTGTTAAAACTGCAAGATTAGAAGCTGAAATGGCTGCTGCTGATGATTGCGTTCAGAAATCAAAGTTTCTGTGATATATTGAGGAGAATGTACGAGATCTATTTAAAACATTTACTTGTGAGAGTTAGGTTTACTGGCATAGGCCAGGAGTAGCAGGTAAAGAAGTTACAGCATTAAGAGGGACAGAAGTATGTAATTCTTTTATGCTGAGACATGAGGAGCTATGTCATTCAGAGGGTGTATTGGAGAAATAAGGAGTGTTCCATTATGTAACGTGTGGTTGGAGTGTCCAGTGGAAACATCGAGAGATTTATTCCAAAATGGGGAAGGAGGCCTTGAGCTTGGTGTTGGCGTTACAATATTAAAATTGTGAATAACGTGCCTGAGACAAATCTCAGAGAGTCAGATCTCTGAGTCACTGATCGTGATTCCTTAAAGTTTTTGGCGAAGTTTAGGAAGAAAAATACCAGTCTGTTTCGATTGAGCTTATTATTGCTGCCATTCAATTTGAAATTGTACAGGTGGCAGGGCGAGAAAAAAACAAGTTTGATACGTTGTGAAGACTCGGATGAAGAAAGACAAAGGCATTCTGTGGCAGGAGTAAAATGACTAAAATTGAAACTAGTTGTGAGCATTTGTATGCTCACAGTCAATGTAATATATATGCATTTCAGTCTACTAATAGTGGAAGATTAGGAGGTCTAAAATGAATCCATCTTTGTATATTGATGGATCATTTTATTGAAGGTGGAGTCGTGAAGATACTATCAATGTAAAAAGGTTATTTTCTCTTGGTTTTTTTTTGAAGAGAGGTTTTCAAGGCAGAGGTGCAGAACTGCTTCTGAAAACAGTTTAAGTAAATAACTGAGAAAGCCTTTAGATTTCATTAAAACAGTGGTAACAATGGAAGGGCGGTGGCCAGCACTCCCAGACCAGGTTTCCCCTAGTTTTGTTTTTAGCTGCAGCATTCAGAAGCAGCTGGGGACCACAGAAGGGTGGGAGGTTTTAATACATTATCCATAGCTGTTTTTCACTCTGAGATCTCTGTTGATGTTGTTTCCTCCTGGATTGGAAAACTGCAGTAAGGATCTGTATTTGAATATATCTTTGTGCCAAGCGGTGTATACCAAGAAGGTACGGTATCTATTGTTTGTTTAAGTGTTCCAACATATAAGCTCTCCCAAAATATTATTTTCTTTGATTGTATTTTAAATAAAGCATTTGAATAGAATGCAGTTTGCTTAATGTTGAGTGGTTTGGCCAGTCACAACATATCTGTAAGGCACACTTCACATCTATATTCAAAATAAGGAAAGGTTTGGGTCTAAGCAGCCTTCTTAAAATATTTTGAGGGGACTGAGACTGGCTCATGTTAACAAAAAGTTAGTGAAGGGGCTGGGGATGGTTTGATGGAGGTTGTGTTGTGAGTTGCCTGAGACGTTCAGGGAGACCTGAGGATTTGGCGACCCAACTCTGGATGGAGCATGGGGACTCCAGTTACAGCATCTGGCTCTGTAACATGAACAACAAATGGAGCAGTGGCTGCAGAGAGGGGAAGCTCTGGATCAACACTGTGAGTGTGTTGGGAAAGGGATCTGCTGTATCCATCCCGGGATTTCCAGGAATAGCTTCCCAAGCTCCACTTAACCCAGGAACAGAATGTGAGGAGATCGTCATTGAACAAGTAGCTGGTAACAGAATGGTGTCACTTCATGAAACATGATCTGCAGCTTCACACCAGGGAGAGGACAGTGCTGCCAGTGGCTGTTAGGTTCACAGTTTCATTCCGCTTCTATGATCTGGAACTTTCCAGGCAGGTGTGTGTGATATATCCATCATCTCCCAGTATCTCAACATCAATGTCACCATTTGGTGATATGGATATATATGGTGGATGAGGTAAATACATCGTTTCTCCCACAGCAGGAAACTACCGGGTGTATCCTTATTTTCCCAGTACAGTGGGCTTCCCGTTGGTGTACATGGCATCTTCAGAGTATGCATGTCAATGGGGAGAGGTAGAGGAACTCAAGGAGCTCTCTCTCTATTAATGTTATATTGTGTCCTGTCCTGAAAGCAGCCACAGTTCCTTCATTCAGAAGCAGGCAGCCATTCCCATCGTCCATTTCGAAAGGAATGAATGCATCTTGGAGGAAGACTGAACCCGTTGATACACATTTCAAAACATCATCGCGTCACCAACCAACCACATCAAAATATTCCATGGCGTCACTTGGAGCACCAAGGAGCAGACGATCAGGGATGGAACAAAACCTCCCATGTCTGAACGAGTCTTAGTGAACCCCCCAGTATACAGCATCATTAAGTCCTGTAATCCCTCTCTATTTCAGTAACGTACTGCCTTCCATTATTTCTGTAAATGATATTACAGTTTATATCATGTTATATTCCACCTGCCAAACGATTATCCATTGCTTTTACCACTCTGTATATATTTGCAGACTCTCTAACCTGTCTTGATAATATAATCTCTTCCTTATCACAACGACATCACCAAATGCAGTTTCAGTATATCTGTTCAATCCCACTGATCATTAATATAGATTGTGTATTGTTGAAGACTCAGCGTTGGTCGCTATATGACTCAATATTTTACGACCCGTCCAACTGATTAAGACTCACTTATCTGGAATGCCTGATTCCTGTTTGATACCAAGTCCTCCCCATTCCTGTGTAACACATTAAAAGGGCTGAATAACAACGATGAGCACCAGTCGGCTATTCAGCTCCTAGAGACTGCTCCGCTCTTGAATAAAATCATAGCTGATGTCATCTCTGCTCTGCCATTGAATACAATCATGGCTGATGTCATTTCCGCTGCGATATTGAATACAAAGTTTGGGAGAAGATTTGTAGCTCGGGTGCTTGTTATTGTTCTGTTCACTGAGCTGAGAATTTGTGGTGCAGACATTTCGTCCCCTGTCCAGGTGACATCCTCAGTGCTTGGGAGCCTCCTGTGCAGCGCTTATGTGATGTTACCTCTGGCATTTACAGTGGTTTGTATCTGCCGCTTCCAGTTGTCAGTTCCAGCTTTCCGCTGCAGTAGCCGGTATATTGGGTCCAGGTCGATGTGCTTATTGATTGAATCAGTGGATGAGTGCCATGCCTCGAGGAATTCGCTGGCTGTTCTCTGTTTGGCTTGTCCTATAGCAGTAGTGTTGTCCCAGTCGAACTCATGTTGCATGTGATCTGCGTGTGTGGCTACTAAGGATAGCTGGTCATGTCTTTTCGTGGCTCGTTTGTGTTCATGGGTGCGGATCGTTAGCTGCCTTTCTGTTTGTCTAATGTAGCGTTTTGTGCAGTCCTTGCATGGGATTTTGTACACTACATTGGTTTTGCTCATGCTGGGTATCGGGTCCTTCGTCCTGGTGAGTTGTTGTCTGAGAACGGTTGTTGGTTTGTTTGCTGTAATGAGTCCTAATGGTCGCAGTAGTCTGGCTGTCAGTTCAGAAATGCTTCTGATGTATGATATTGTGGCTAGTCCTTTGTGTTGTGGCATCTCCTCATTTCGTTGTCTTTCACTTAGGGATCTGTTGATGAAATTGCGTAGGTATCCGTTTTTGGCGAATACATTGTACAGGTGTTCTTCTTCCTCTTTTTGCAGTTTTGGTGTGCAGCAGTGTGTTGTGGCCCTTTTGAACAGTGTCTTGATGCAACTTCTTTTGTGTGTGTTGGGGTGGTTGCTTTCGTAGTTTAGCACTTGGTCTGTGTGTGTGGCTTTCCTGTAAACCTTTGTGGTGAATTCTCCATTCAGTGTTCTCTGTATCATCACGTCTAGGAATGGGGGTTGGTTGTCATTTTCTTCGTCTCTAGTGAATCGGATTCCTGTGAGTGTAGCGTTGATGATCTGGTGTGTGTTCTCTATTTCTGTGTTTTTAATTATTACAAAGGTGTCATCCACATATCTGACCCAAAGTTTGCGTTGAATTTGAGGCAAGACTGTTTGTTCTAATCTTTGCATTACCGTTCTGCTATGAGTCCAGAGATGGGTGAGCCCATGGGTGTGCCGGTGATTTGTTCATGTATTTGTTTGTGGAATGTTAAGGGTGTTGTGAGGCACAGGTCCAGTAGTTTGAGTATGCCGTCTTTGTTGATAGGTTCCCCATCTTGTTGTTTGTTCTGTATGTCCAGCAGGTTGGCTGTTGTTTTTATGGCTAGGGTTTTGTCGAAGAGGTGAACAGTACTGTTACATCGAATGAGACCATAATTTCTTCCTTGTCTATGTGTATATTTCTGATGATGTCCAAGAATTCCTGTGATATCTGTGTAGAGTGTCTGGAACCGCAGATCAGGTGTTTCAGTTTCTGCTGTAATTCTTTAGCCAATTTGTGTGATGGTGTCCCTGGTAGTGATACTATGGGTCTGAGTGGGATGTCTGGTTTGTGCACTTTAGATATTCCACAGAATCTGCGGGTGTTGTTGTTTTCAGGTTTCATTCTCTGTAGGTCAAACCTCGTTATCTGTCCGTTTTTTTGTTGGTTCCTCTGTGTGTTGTTTATCCTCTTGGTGAGCTGTGTGGTGGCGTCAAACTCCCTCTTTTGGTAGGTGATGGCATCTGCAAGTAGTTCTTGTGCTTTTTGTATGTACTCTGCATTGTCCAGGATGCCCGTCATTCTGCCTTTATCTGCTGGCAGTATGATTATGTTCTTATCTTTTCTTAGTGCTTTTAGTGCTTCCCTCTCCTTGGTATTGAGGTTATGTGTTTGTCTTTTCCTTGTTATCAGCCGTACGATAATTTGTCTCACTGCTTGCTGTGTCTTTTCTGTCAGTCCATTGTTCCTGAGTGTGCATTCTAGTTCTGCTAGGAAGTCTGCTGTCTTGGCATCCCTGTGGTTGTAGTTGAGCCCATTGGCCAGTATTATTCTTTCCGTGTCTGTGAGCTGTCTGTGGGAGAGGTTTCTAACCCAGGAGTGTGTTGTGGTGACCTCTCTGTTGTGTGTTATTTTGGCCATTTTTTAAAGTGCCGTTTTTAAGCACATCGACCTGAACCCAATATACCAGCCACTGCAGCGGACTGACAACCAGAAGTGGCAGATACAAACCGCTATAAATGCCGGAGGAAACATCGCAGAAACGCTTTATAGGAGGATCCCAAGCATTGATGATGTCAACTAGACAGGGGATGAAACTTCTGCAACACAAATTCCCAGCTCAGCCAACAGAACCAAAACAACTATTGAATACAATCATGGCTTATGTCATCTCTGTTCCTCCATTGAATACAATCATGACTGATGTCATCGCGGCCTGTGTTCCACTTTCCTGCCATCTCTCAATCCGAAAACTCTGGTCTCTTGCTATAGATAGCGCCACATGAAAATATATCCACTCCACATCTACACTTGCAATTACTCTTAACATTTTGCAGATCTCAAAGAGATGTCCTTTCATTCTTATGAACTTGAGAATATAGGCCTGAGCTGCTCAATTTCTCTTCATTAGACAATCGGTTCATCTCTGGAATCAATCTAATGAACTTCTTCTGAATTGCCTCCAATGCAAATGCATCCTTCCACAAGTCAGCGCACCCAAACCGTACTCCAGTTGCAGAGTCGTGAATGCCTTGCATAGCTACACGAACACACCCCACCTTTCTACTCTGTCATTTTCCAAATAAACACTGAAATTATGCTTGCATTTCTCATTACCTGCAGTACCCGCATTTCTGTGATAAGCAGGCGGACCCCCATATCCCTCTGTTCCTAAGCACTTTGAAGTTTCTCTCCAGTTAGATAATAATTTGCCTTTCTATTACGCTGGCCTACTTGAATAACCCCATATTTATCCACTTTAATTTTCATTGCCAAATTTTCACCGATTCAACCAATCTATCCATATTTATTATAATATCTCTTCCATCTTCTTTCCGAAGTAATTTCCCATCACTGTCAGTGTCCTCTGAAAGTAGTATTTTCTATCCCGTCAAATGAGTAATAATATCGAACGCAAATAGTTGAGGCACGAGTACTGAAATCTGTGGCACCCCACAAGTTGCATTTGCCAAAAGAAAATGGCAGATTTAATCCATCTGACTGAATTTTGTTGGTTAACCAATCCTCCATCCAAGCTAATAAATTACTCCTAAACCGATGTTGTCTGATCTTACCACTTACTCTGGAGAAGCGACATATCCAATGCTTTCAGGAAGACAAGACATTTCATCTCCAGGAATCCTCCTATCTACCTTGTTTGTCACATCCTTAAGTAACTAAAGAAAACAATTTATTCTTGGTTTATCCTTCGTAAAACCATCGTGACTCTGATGGATTGTGGTTTAACTTTGCAAATGTCCTCAACAACCGTTTCCAATAATATGCCTTGAATTAAAATAGTTTTTTTCGTGATGTTTTACTCCCTAATGTATACAGTTATTACAAGTTCTTCCCTTTTGAAAACCTTTACGTTTTCTTTGAAATCCTGTTTAACGGGCACATGTTTTTAAGCGATCTGCTCCAATTGCTGTGTAAGAGCCATGTGTGGCTGAATGGACTCATCATCCTGCTGGTGTACAAACTCGATGGGCTGACGTCTTTCCGGTTTTCCGATAATCTCATCTCTATGGCCAGAATGACCTCCTCTTGTTGATGTGTTAGACGGTTGGGAGATTATGAAATCTTCCTTTTGCTGTCTAACATTTGGAGGGGATGATGGGTCGTCTCATATTCTTCCGTATCAGGCTGGAGGTACTGGACATTCTCCTCATGCATCCCTGAGATTGGACTGAGGGAGTGATTGGTTTTCTCCTGTTCTCACACAACAGACACGTATCTGAATTTCCTCCAACTTTCTTATTAAAAACTGCCTCAGATACTTTGTATCCTTATCCAATTTCCCTACAAAGGATCAGAAGGGCTGAATGACCTCCTGCTATCCCAGTGTACCAAATCTCCAGTCAATGTGTGGCTTCTTCCAGTTCCTGTGTTAGAGACTTGAGGAGGCTGAATGGACTGATCCTCTTGCTGTATGACATGCTACTGGTGCAGCATGGCCTATTCTGAGTCCAGTGATTTGACTCGAGGGGCTGATTGGCCTCGTCCTGTAACCTTACATCAGGTTCCAGGGCTGAATACCCTTGTCCTGTTCTGGTGTAAAAGGGTCGAAGGCGTGAATATCCTTCTGCTGTTCCTGTGTATCAAGCTGGAGAAGTGGAATGGATTCCTCCATTTATTGTGTAATTGACTTCTATTGCTGACTCCATCCGGTGTTCGATGTAAAAATATGATCATCTTTCATTCTTCTAAACTCAACCTGGTCATCCTTTCCTTATGGGTTAATACCTTCATTACAGTAATCAGTTGAGGGAACCATCTCTGAGCTGCTGCCAATGTAACAATATCCTTTCCTCAGTGAGGAGATTACATTTGTACACACTACTCCAGATGTGATCTCACTAAGACCCTGCACAGCAGCAGCAACACTTCATCAGCCTGCTGTACGGCTCCCACCTAGGTTAGAGCATTCTCAGGGGAAATACACAGCATTGTTGAAAGATTATTGTCCTTCTCTACTCCACAGCATAACAGTAGACCTGAAGAAGCGCATAAATGATTTGGCGAGATGATCTCTAACATTAATTTACCCAGATCCCACGTCGCTCAGATTCGACAGAATCTGATAAGGTGGAGCTCAGAAACAGCAAGGAGAAGCAAACATTGATGGGAGTTATATATCAAAGTGAAAGCTGCAATACAAATGCTGGATATGTTATAAAACAGGAAAATGAGATATACACGTCTGTGTCTACTGCAGCAAAAATGTACTGTTTAAATTATATCTAAGCTGTGTTAACCCAACTGAATGCTAATGCTGGGAAAAATGGATTTCATGAGCATGTATTAGATGGCTTGTATTAACATTATGTCGAGCACCAAGCTCGAGATCAGGTTATTTAGGAATTGTTGTTGGGTGATCAGTAGACTTCATTGAAAACTTTGCTGTAAATGACCTTTTGGGAACAGTGACCACCACACATTTGTTTTTTTTAATGATGGTTGAGTACTCGACAATTTTTGTTTTATTTGAAGTAACCGTTATAAATATGAGTCATGTAAGCCATGAAGATGTGAGGAGGAAGTGGAGACTACAGATGCTGGAGATCAGAGTTGAAGAGTATGGTGCTGGAAAAGCATAGACAGGCAGAATACTAGGAGTAGGAGTACAGATGTTTTGGTCATAAGCCCTTCGTCAGTAATGAGGCTTGTGGGCCAAGGGGGCGGAGGCATAAATGAGAAAGGAGTGTGGTAGGGGGGAGGTAGCTGGGAATGTGATAGGTAGATGAAGGTGGGGCTGAAAGTGAAAGGTGATGAATGGAGAAAGAACGCCTCATCTACTGCACCCATTACACCCAATGTGGTCTTCTCTAATTTGGAGAGACAGGACGCCAACTTGTGGATCATTTCAGAGAATATCCCTGGGGCATCCACATTGACCAACTCCACAGTCTTGTGGCTGAGCACTTTAGCTCCCCTTCCCACTCTGCCAACGACATGAGTTTTCTGGGCCTGCTCCATCTCCACTCCCTAACCACCAGAGGCCTGGAGGAAGAAAGCCTCATAATTTGTGCGAAGATTTGTAGCTCGGGTGCTCGTTGTTGTGGTTCTGTTCGCCGAGTTGCGAAACTTCTGCCTTGGGATCATCCAACCACAGGGGTCAATGTGGATTTCACCAGCTTCCCCACTTCCCCAAACCCCACCTTATACCAGTCCAAACCTCCAACTCAGCACTGCCCTTTTGAACGTTCCTATGTGTCCACCTTCCATTCCATCAGCCCCACCTTCGTCTACTTATTAGATCAAAGGAGGCAGCTTAGAAAAATGCCAAGTGTTGCAGTAGGCCAGTGGATTTAGAGAAATGTAAGACCCAGTAAAGCATGATCAAGAAACTGAGCAGAAAATCAAAAACGCAAAGCATGCAAATAAAAGAAAAACATAAAGACTGTAAAAAGCTTCTATCAATATATGAAATAAAAACAAAAACAAGGTCAAATGTGGGACAGTTAGTGTGCAGACAGGATCATTTATTGTAGAGAACAGAGAAATCACAGGAA
Source organism: Chiloscyllium punctatum (assembly GCF_047496795.1). Taxonomy (NCBI): domain Eukaryota; kingdom Metazoa; phylum Chordata; class Chondrichthyes; order Orectolobiformes; family Hemiscylliidae; genus Chiloscyllium; species Chiloscyllium punctatum. The sequence continues at coordinate 2,207,648 of NC_092751.1, forward strand.
AAAGAAACAGTAATTTTTGTGTCCATCTTCAAGTAAAAATATCCAGAAATTCTCCCAGAAATACCAAGAGACAATGGGACTTGTGTAAGTAAAGTCTGAGGTCATTCATATCAATGACTGAAAGGCATTTACCCAAGCTGAATAAGGTGAAGGTTATAAATATTATCGACATTTTAAGAAAGAATGAGGATAGAGAGCGGTGAGCTACAGACCGGTTAACTTGTCATCGTGGTTGGGTGTCTGTTGGACTCTATTACAAAGAACGTGCTGCTAGATATAGAGAAAGAAATGGCAAAACTCGGAAGTATGATAATACATCGATGAAATGAAAGCCACAAGTGGCAAATATTTTTTTTAATAGTTTGAACATGATTCTTGTAGACATGGGCAATGAAGAACCAATGGATAACTTATAGTTGAATATTCAGGAGCAATTGTAGTAGGCCAGTGGAGCTATGGGCGGCACGGTGGCTCAGTGGTTAGCACTGCTGCCTCACAGTACCACAGACCCGGGTTCAATTCCCACCTCAGGCGACTGACTGTGTGGAGTTTGCACATTCTCCCCGTGTCTGTGTCGGTTTCCTCCCACAGTCCAAAGATGTGCAGGTCAGGTGAATTGGCCATGCTAAATTGCCCATAGTGTTAGGTGTAGGGGTATGGGTGGGTTTCGCTTCGGCGGGGCGGTGTGGACTTGTTGGGCCGAAGGGCCTGTTTCCACACTGTAAGTAACCTAAACCTAAACCTAATGTTATTAAGTACTGACACGTAAGCTCATAAGAAAAATTAAAGCGCAAGGTATTGCGAAGAATATATGCAAATGGAACAGTATAAATTAGGTTTACATTCATGTGAATGTAATTGCAATGTAGAAGATGTCGTGCACCAGTTGCATAGAGTGTTGATGAGACTAAATTTAAAGTATTGTGTACCATTTGGAGTCCCAATCCAAGATAGAATATACTGACTACATAGGAACTGCAAAAGGTATTATCTAGATTAATCCATAAGGTGGCAAGATTGTCTGATGGGGAAATTCAGCCTGTGATCTTTAGTTTCATATGGTGAAACTTAGAGACAACGAGGGGACTGAATAACAGAGGGACATGGAGAAGTGCAAACAGGCGAACTGAGCGAGAATCCCACAATATTCTACACGTACAATTAGAACAGAATAATCAGTAAACAGTTAGTGTCCATTAGAAACCAAAGGTGACAATCTGTGTGTGAAGCTGGTGAACATTGATGGATTGTTACATGAGACATTCACATCTGTTTTACTTGGGAGAAGGAGGAGCAGGTACAGAATTCGAGAAGATGGTCTGGAAAGCTCTTGAACGGATTGATGTAAAATACGAGTAGGGATTTGAGGCTTTGTCCGGTATAAAATTGGACCAATCCCTCGGTCTGGATGAGTTGTATCACAGGCTGTTGTCGCGGTCAAAGGAGGAAAGACCCTGAATGAAAATTTTAATTAGAATCTGACCATAGGGGAGGTGCCAGAGAACTGGAGAACTGCTAACATGATTTCACTTTACAGTAGGGGTGTTAGAGATAGACCAGGGAATGACAGAGGAGCGAGTGTTAGATCACTGTTGGGGAAACTACTGGAGAAAATAGCAAAGGAGAAAATTGAACTCCAATCAGAATGGCAAGGTTTGACCAGGGATAATCATCATGAATTTATCAGAGGGAAGTCACATCTAATGAATTTGATTGAATTTGAGGAGGTCGCTTATTTAGTTTTGCAGCAATGCCTTTGAAAATGTTCCACATGGGAAACTGAAAAATAAAGTACAATCTCACAGTATCAAGGATAACTTGGCAAGTTATAATGAAAGATGTCTTAGTGTCAGGAGATAGAGCGTGGTGGGAGACGGCTGTTTGTGTGACTGGAGACCAGTGTCCCCTGGTGTACCACAGCGATTCGTGCTGTGTCCCTTATTGTTTGTGTTTATTCATAAATGGTGTAGCTGTGAATCTGCAGGGGGTGAGTAGAGGAAGTGTGAGTTGTGATAAGAAAGTTTGCGTTTGATACAATGATTGGCTGGGTGGTTGGCAGTGAGCAGGAAGGCCTTCTGTTGCAGGAAGATACAGAAGGAATGGTCAGATGGGTGGATCGATGGCAGATGAAATGTAAACCTGATAAATATGAGGTGATGCACTTTGGAAGAAGGAACCAGACAGGGGAGTACTCAATGAATGGCAGCACACTAGGAAGTTCAGAGTGTGCTCCTCCTCACATCCCTGAATGTGACTGGACAGGGTAATGGACTAGTTAAGAATTTGAACTTGGGTGCAGCATTTATTAAGCAGTGCGTAGAGTATAAGAGCTATACAGGGATTTGGTTTGGCCAAGATGGAATAGTGTGTGGAGTTCTGGGAGCCACATTACAGGAAGGAAGTGTTTGCACTGAAGGGTCTGCATAGGAGATTCACCAGGATGTTCCCTGGGATGGAGCATATCAGCCATGGAGAGAGGCTGGATAAGCTCGGGTTGCATACTCTGGAGCAGAGAAAGCTGGGGGTGGGGGGGGATTCAGAAGGATAAGATAATGAAGGACATGGATGGGTGGATAGAGAGTAGCTCTTCCTTTTAGTCAGAGGGTCAAGAACAAGGGAGCACACTTTTAAAGTGACGTGTTTGAGGTACAGAGAGGATTTATATTTTTTTCACACAGAGGGTGTTGGGGTCTGGAATGCACTTGCTGACAGGGGAGTTATCATGGCTAACCCCACAACCGTTAAAAAGTGCTTGGACGAACACTTAGAAGTGTCATAGCATTCCTGGCTACAGGGTTGGTGTTGGAAAGTGGGACTAATATAGATCGTGTTGTATTTCTTTTGGCACAGAGTCTATACTCCTGGGAGTGTGTGGTGGCGAAGGTCAATTATTGAGCAGCTGAAGGCAGAAATTGATCGGTTTCTGAAGAGTATGTTCACAAGGGTTATCAGAGTGAATTGTAATAGCTTGTTAAATCATGCGAATGTGAGAAGTATGAGAAAATAAGTGCAGCTTCCTTGCAATCTGAAACCAGAGAATGGGTAATGGGGAACAGGGAAATGGCAGAACTATGAAGCCATTACTTCAGTTCTGTCTTCACAGAATTTTCTAACAATACTAGGGAAACCAAGTCTAGTGTGGGAAAATGACATAGTACACGGAACATAGAACATAGTAAGTAAATAGTTTAGGAGAAATTATTTGTAGTGAAAATAATGGTCATAGACAACATTAACATAGATTTATGAAATGGGAATTATGATTGAGAAACAGACTGGGAGACAAATGAAAGAGAAGCAATAGAGGTAATACATTTGGATTTTCAGCAAAACTTTGGAAAATCGCCAAACCTAGTTTGCAAAATCAAATCTTAGTGGATTGAGGCTAATATATGGCCATGTTTCTAGAATGGGACAGCTGGCAGGAAACAGTGAATAGAAATAAACAGATTTGACAAGCAACAGCCTGACATTATCTGTAAGTTATGATTCTGTGAATATGACTATGTCCCAGACACTCTATCACCTTCTCTGGATATCTCTTGTCTCATCAGCAGGACAGACACAGCAGAACTGGTGGCACAGTGCGATACAGTTGGAAGGGAATTGTTGGAGTCCTCAATTGTGACTCTGTTAACCATGAAGTCTCATGGCGTTAGTTTACACATAGGAAAGGAAACCCCCTGCTGATTATCATGCACCGGCCTCTTTCAACTGATGAATCAGTACTCCTCCATGCTGATCAACGCTTGAAGGAAACACTCATGGTGGTAAGTGCGCAAAATGTACTCTGGGTGTGGAATTTCAATGTCCATCATCAAGATTGTCGCTGCAGCAGCATTACTGATCGAGCTGGTCAGATTCTAAATGATGTAACAGCAAGACTGGATCTGTCGCAGGTGGTGAAGGAACCAACTAGAGGAAAATATATACTTGACCACTGCCTTACTATTCTGCCAATTGCAGAAGTATCTGCCCAAGACAATATTGGTAAGAATGATTAATGCATAATGCATAAGTAGAGACAAAGTCACACCTTCACATTGAGAATAAGCTCCATCATTTTGAGTGGCAATATCCACGTGCTAATTAAGACAGACTTCGAACAGATCTAGCAGCTCAAGTCTGGGTTTCCATAAGGTCAGCAATAGTAGCAGAATTGTACGCCTGCACAATCACATGGCCTGACACATACCCCTCTCAACAAATACCATCAAGCCAGAGGATCAACCTTGGTCCAATGGAGAGTGCAGGAGGGGAGGAGCAGCACTGGGTACACTTGACATTGAGATGTAAGCCTAGTGAAATCACCAAACAGGACTACATGTGTGCTAAACAGCAGAAGCAGTAAGTGATAGACAGAGCTAAGTGATCCCACAAGCAACGGTTCAGCTTTAAGCGCTGCAGTCTTTCCACTTCTTGTCGAAAAACGCTGCGGACAATTAAACAATTCACTGGAGGAAGAGATTCCACAAATATCCCCATCCTTCTTGGTGGAAGAGCCCAGCACTTCAGTGTAAAAGATAAGGCTGATGCATTTGCAACAACCTTCAGTCAGAAATGCTGAGTGGATGATCCATCTCAGCCTCCTCCAGTGGTCCTCAGTAATTCAGTTACCAGTCATCAAGCAATTTGATTCTCTCCACATGTTATCCAGATGCAGTTGGAGACAAGGGATACTCCAAAGGGGACATACCCTGAAAGCATTCTGGCAATAGTACTGAAAACCTGTGCTCCAGAACTTGTCACTGCCCTTGCCAAGGTGTTCCAATATCGTTACAACAATGACATTTACCCGATTATGTGGAAAATTTCCCAAGTATCTCCTGTACATAAAATGTAGAAAAAATCCAATCCAGCCGATTACCACCCCATCAGTTTACTCTCGATCATCAGTAAAGTGATGGAAGGTGTTAGTGCTTTCAAGCAGCATTTGCTCAGCAATAGCCTGGTCAATGACGTCAGTTTGGACTCCAGCAGGGTCATTCAGCTCCTGATCTAATTTCCTTGGTTCAAACATGGACAAAAGAACTGAATTCCAGAGGTGAGGTAAGAGTGACAGACCTTTAAATCAAGGCTCCTTCGACCAAGTGTGGTATCAAAGGGCCTTACCAAAACCAGATTCAGTTGGCATCAGGAGCAAACACCCCGCTGGTTACAATCATATCTGACACGTAGGAAGGTCATGGTTGATGAAGGTCAGTCAACTCAGCTCCAGGACAAGTCTGTATGAGTCCCTCGGGCCGTGGCCTAGGCCCAAGCGTCTTCAGGACTGCTGCATCAATGACTTTCCCTCTATTATAATGTCAGAATTGGTGGGGGGGGGTTTGCAAATGGTTGCACAATGTTCAGCAATATTTGTGGCTCTTCAGACACTGTATCAGGCCATATCCAAATGCGACAAGATCTGGACAGTATTCAGGCTGACATGTGGCAAGTAATATTCACACCACACAAATGTGTGGTGACCATCACCACTAAAATACAATCTAATCACTGTCCCTTGGCATTCAATGGTGGTACCACTACTGAATTCCCCAGTATCAAAATTTTGGGGGGTAATTATTGCTCAGAAGCTCACTGGACTCACCATATAAACACAGTAACTACAAGAGCAGGTCAGAAGCTAGGGGAACTGCGACGAGTAACTCACATTCTGACTTCCAAAACCTGTCCATTATCTACAATGCATAAGACAGAATTTTGATAGCGTACTCCCCATTTTCCTGGATGATTGTAGCCCCAACATCACTCAAAAAGCTTGATACCATCCTGGACAAAGCAGCCAGTTTGAGTTTCGTTTCATCCACAATGCTCCACCATCAACGCTCAGCAGCAGCAAACTTTTACTATCTACATGCTGCACTGAAATGATTCACCACAGATCCTCAGACACCATCTTCGCAACACACAACCACGTCTATTCAGAAGGACTCGGGCAGCAGATGTGTGGGAACATCACCATCTTCAAGTTCCCCTCCAAGCCATTCACCATCCTGACTTGGAAATATATCACTATACCTTAACAGTCGCTGGGTCAGAATCCTGGGATTCCCTCCCTAATGGCATTGTGGGTTAACTGCACAGGTGGACTACAGCGGTACAACAAGGCCACCACCACATTCTCAAGGAAAACTCGTGACAGGCAAAAAATGCTGGCCCAGCCAGAGACACCCAGATTCACGAAATAAAGAAATTGGAAAAAAACACATTTAACAGAGGAAGGGTGCTGAGGTATCGCAGGGATTGGTGGTCAGGCCCCAGCTGTTCACAATACCCATTAAACATTTGGTTGCAGGAATCAAATACAATATATCGCAACCTGCTGACTGCACTAAAGGATGTTGGATTGTGAGTAGGTAAGGACATTGTAATAAAGCTCCAAGTTGTCTAGGACAAGTGGAGTGAATGGGCAAATATGTAGCAGATGGAGAGCAAGGTGGGTAGAGGTGATGGTATGCCCTTTGGTGGGAACAAGAGATTGGCAGCCAATGTTTGAAAAGGGATTGTTTGAACCATGTTGATCTACAAAGCGATGTAAGTTTGTTTTTGTTGTTTCCTTCTGAGCAAGCCTCCGAGCTCCCTGCAGCGCAGTGAGTTCTCAACCCAGAGGTCAATACTGGGAATGGCATTGTCACGCTGACCAGTGTACATCGACCCTCCAAGGCAGGAGTTGTAACATTGAAAAGGATCTGGATTTCCCTGTACACCAGTCACTGAAAGCAATACTGCTGGAACAAAAAGCAGTTAGGAAGTTAAATGGTGCGTTGACCTTCATTTCAGGAGGATTTGAGTCCAGGAATAAGGGTGTCTTACTGCAACTGTACAGGCCTTTGGAGAGGACCAGTCTCGAACATTGTGCAGTATTGTATGCTGTTTTGGTCTCCTTAACTTACAAAGGACAAACCTGACATTGAGGGAGAGCAGCGAAGGATGACCAGACTGATCTCTGGGATGACAGGCTTGTTGTGGAAGCAGAGTTTGTGGCGACTGGGCCTGTATTCCATGGGCTTTAGGAAAATGAGTGGAGAAATCAGTGAAATGTATAAAACTCTGACAGGTTGTGACAGATTGGAAGCAGGAATGATAATTCCCCAGGCTGGGACGTCTAAAACAAGAGGCCACAGTATTAGCTACTGGCAGGACATTCTGCATTGAGATGAGAATAAATTCCCCAGGGTCACCACTCCGACGCTGGTGACCCTGGGGAATTCCCTTACACCTGGAAGCCAAGGCACTGAATATAAATAAGGATTTCGAGGCACTAAAGGCATGAGGGGAGAGCAAGAGTACGGAATGGAAATAAAATGCCAGCCATAATTATGCTGAATTGGGTAGCAAACTCGATGGACCAAAGGCACTACTGTACTTCCTATTTATAGCTTTCCAAGGTTAATCACATTAACGGATATATTCATTGTGTGGGGTAAGTGCATTGAGGACATGTTTGAATATGAACTCGAATGGGGGAGGCTCAATGTGTTGTACGACCTCCTTCTTTACCGGTGTTTCTGTGTAGTCTGTGGGAAAGTTGTCACAAACTCTCAGATGTTGGGAAGGAGGTCTCTGCAGGGTCAACAGGATTGTGTTTACCGTTCTCTTTTCTGATACTGAGGTTGGTGCTGGGTGTTCTGTCTGGTTTTATCCTTAAAGAGCTCGGAACAGTTTGATGCAATTGACTGTCTTGCTTGGCCGATTCAGAGACCATTGAAGAGTTTATCACATGTCTGTGTGTCTGCAGTCAATTTTAGGCCACACCAGGAAAGCACGGGAGAGTCACTTCCTGAAAGTACATCGGGGAAGGAAATTGGTGTTTACAATCGACATTGGCTTCAAGGGTATTATTACTGACACCAGATTTTGCATCTTAATATTTTATTAATTATTTTTAACTTCCACAAGCTGCCAGAGCATTAGCCTGGTCTGGATTAGTAATCCAGTGACATTTCCACAACAGCACCATCTCCACATGGGGACCGATCAGAAACCACACTGAGCAGGTTATTTCTGTGCTGATTTACAGCTCTGTCAGAAATAACTCCCACCAATTTGACGTTCGTGATTGTACTGAGGGAGTGGTAATTGGCCAGATTGTAATTATTCTACTCTTAGGGAACTGAACATAGCTGAGTACTTTTCCACATTACCAGAGAGATGTCAGAGTTGGAGCTGAAATGAAACAGCTTCCCCAGGGACACGGCTTGCTGTGCAGCACAAGTCTTCAGTCCCATTGCAGGAATGGGGTTAGGGCCCATTGCCTTTGTCATATCTACTGTGTTCAGCTGTTTCTTCATGTCACGTGCAGCGAATCGAATTTGATGAAATCTCGCATCTGTGATTCTGTGGGGATCATGATGAGGGTGAGGTGGATCATCGACTCAACACTTCTGGCTCAGGATGGTACAGATACTACATCCTTGTCTTTTACTCTGATGTGTATTACTCTGTTCGATTATTTAGGATGGGGATGTTTGTTGAGCCCTTTCCTCCAGTCATTTGTTTAATCATCCATCACCATTTATGATTGAATGTGGCAGGACTGCAGGGCTTCGATCAAATCTGTTGGTCAAGTGCGGTAGCTTTAATGAGTTAGCATCAGATTTAGGCTCACATGGTTCTGACCCTGACATGTTCACCCAAACTCGTCACTGAAACATGGATCGTGTTGATGATAATGGCAGACTGAGGAGATTATCCCGGGCAAAATGTTGCAGTTTTTCTTTAATGCAGGTCTGCTTCTCATGCTGCTGTGGTCTGCAGCACTACATAAATACGCAGTTCCGAGCTGTACTATCTGAAATACAATTCTGCTGTCTGTCCCGTAGTTCACATCGATACCCTTTCAACCATCAACCCTGTACTCAGTGTCCTACTCTGGTTTCTGATGTGGTAACACTTTCATTTTCATATTCTCATTCTGCTGAGGTCATGCTCCCAATCTGACACATTCCATAAAAGCATTTAACTGATTTTAATTCAATTGTTCAATTCATCTTTATCTTTTTCCTTGAGTAATGTCATCTTCTGTGTTTAAAGGGATGTCTTTCCCTCTGTTTCTCTTCCTGACCATGATTAAGAGCTCTGTCGTGTCAGTGATGCCAGCCTTATGTAGTTTCAGAGCCAATGAATTCTCTGGATTCCCAAACGTCTTCACCACATCGTATGTTTCCTCTTTTGATTTAATGCCTTATCGCTCATGGCTGCCTTGTCCTCCCATGAGTATGTTTAATCTCCTTTGGGATGAATTTCTGCTCTCCTCCGAATTATCCGCAGAAATTCTTGCCTTTGCTGCTCCATGGTCTTCCCTACTCGTTTCCCCTTCCAATTAACTCTGGCAGCTCCTCCAGCATGTCTTTGTAGTTACATTGCTCAATTATAATCACATTACATCAAGAAGACAGCAATACATATAAACCGAAAGGAGCTTTGAGAGATGGGACATAAAGAATAATTGGCAGATTTCTTAACAAGATACAAAGAGAGAACGGGAGAGAGGATATAGATGAGGAAATATGAAAAATGAGAAAACTAGATTATTATAAGAAGTAGATGCACATCCCTCAATATCTTGTCAATTCCTGTGTGCTGTGGTCATTTTTGTACAGTGCAATTACAACAGAATAATGTATTCAAATGCTGGGTCTGATGCCAGAATTTTAATGTCCAGTAATATGACAGACAACAGCTTTGGAAAGAACCCAGCAGGTCAATATGTTGAATGCCCGGTAGAAAGGGAATTCACTGAAATAAGTTGGGATACCAGAAACAAGAGTTTACAACACACATCCTGATAAGAATAAGAGATTAGAGTAGAGAATTCCAGAAGAGAAGTGAACATTGAGAGAAGGGAAACATATCACTTTAGATGAGCATCAAACAATGTTTTATAAATTTTATACATCATGTGCATAATCTTTCGATAACTGTGTCTATGTTATTTATTTAGAATGTGTTGTGCACATATGAAAAAATCTGCACATACACATTGATTTAACAATGTATACAAAATCATTTTTCCGCCATTGAAATGGTCCTATTGTCGTGTTACCAGGATACATGAACACCAACTGCCCCCCAAAAGATATGACCCACTATCACTATGTTCCATACATACAGACAAAGAAGGACACCACTTTGACTGGAACAACACACGCACATATTAAGACACACAAGGACGTTCTTAGAGGAATGGCATTCTGACCAAAGGTTCATCAATAAACACATCAATTTAGATCCTATCTACCTTCACTTGTAATAAGAAAACCTAGAAATGACATCACCCACCTTAATAAACCAAGACCCATGAATAGAGAGACGGGACATACCACCAGCACTTCAGTGGAGACTCTCAATGATGACGTCACCTAGGCATGGTGATGAAATATCTGAAAACACACCTTCATGTTCAGCGAGCTACCTTGCATACATATAAATTGGAATTTTTCGTTAATTAGTGGAATTTCGGAGTTCTCTGTCACCCATATTTTAACAGACTATGATGTGAGGTGATCCTTTCTAGGTGTGCCGGTTAAATTAACAGAGGGGTTTGATATTGATGTCATAACAGTTTGCAGCCTTGCCGTATGGGATTTGGACAGAATTGCGATACAAAAGGTCTCAGCAGATTCCAACACGTAACAATTTGTGACCTAGATCTTCAAATAAAACCGGTGGGAAAATACATTTAAATTTGTTAAATGTGGTTGGTTAAATTAAAAGTGTGAGAAATGTTTTTTTTAACATTACTAAAGAGGTTCCCAAATGTGCCAAGGCAGGTTACAAAGACAGAAGAAGGAATATTGTTAGAATTAGCAAATAGGTTGGAATTAGGTTTAATCATGGACAAAAGGAAAGCTGAAATTGTAATGGAGCTGGTCAAGCACTTTGGTGTGTCAGAGAAATAGGCAACTGCATTAGAGTTAGAAAAAACTTAAATTACAAATATGGCAACTGGAGTTAGAAGGTTAAAATAAGGATGGAAACAGAGAGAGAATAGAGAGAAAGGGAAAGAGAGGAAAAAGAGAGAAAATTTGAAATTCCGAAGTTGAGAATTAGACAAGAAAGTTAAATTAACAGAATAGGGATGAAGGGAGAACATCGGGATGTATAGAGCTATGTTAATACATTGCCATATTTCGCTGAGAAAAATGTCAAAATCTGTTTTTATGTCATTTGAAAAAAAAAATGGCTCAGTGAACTTGTGGGTAATGCTCCTTCAGATTCAGCGGGTGGGCACAGCTGGTGAGGTATGTGCAGCGCTGTCAGATGAAGGGTCAAGGGATTATGCAGATGTCAAACTGGCTATTTTGAGTGGTTTTCCATTGGTACAAGAAGAATACAGACAGTGGTTCAGAAATATAGAGAGGAAACCAGGTCAGACTTATGTTGCATTTGAAAGGGTTAACCACAGTCATTTTGATAGATGGGTGTTGGCCTTAAAAGTGGATAAGACCTGTGAGGCTCGAAGGGAGATTATTCTGCTAGGTAAGTTTAAAGACGTACTTCCAGAGATGGTAAGAATTCATGTGAATGAACAGAAAGTTCAAGTGCTGAGAAGTGCTGAAGAAATGGCAGGTCAATATGCGTTGGTGCATGAGATGAAGTGTAGCTTCTGGGAAGATTTTCATCCTGTGAGTGATAAAAATTTGGAGAAGGTGAGATCCTACACGACAAAGTGAACAGTAGAGCACACTGAGAATAGTTTAGCACAGGTGAAAAAAGAAGCCCAAGAGGGTTGAAAGGAGGTGAAAGGCTTCAGGTGTTCTCACTATAAAGGAGTGGAACACATAAAATTACAGTGCCGATGGTTTAAGAAGGGCACTGGGAGAAAGGTATTTTCACTGCAGTAAGCTGGGACACACAGTGCTGCGCGTTGGAGGAAGACACTTTGGGAAAAGATGTGGTAAAAGACGCTAAGCCAGTGGCATTAGTGAAACTGGTAAAAGAGACCCCAAGTGGTGCCAAGGAACTGCAGGCGAGGCAGGGGCTAGGTATGGAGTTAGTACCTGATCTCTCTCTATAGAATTTGCCTCTGTGGATCAAATTTATTCAGAAATGGCGGGCCAGGGGTGGGGGGGGGGTGATTAAGGGAAGGACAAGAAATATTATAATTTTGTGAGATGCGAGATCTGCTCAGTCTCCAATAGTTGAGAAGTGAGACGCCCGAAAAGCACAACAGATCGGGCAGCATCTGAAGAGCAGGACAATTGACGTATCAGGCATAAACCCATCATCAGGAACGTGACGGGGGGGACAAGGGGGCTGAAAGATAAATAGGACGGTAGGAGCTGGGCTGGCTGGAGGGTCACTGGGAAGGCTATATGAAGATGTGGGTTCGTGTGATAGTGATATGTCCAAGGGGTGGGTGGAGTCGATAGGTGAGAAGGAAGATGGACAATTAAGACAGTTCAAGAGGGCGGTGCTAATTTGAACGGTTGGATCTGGGATGAGGTTGGGAGAGGGCAGATTTGGAAATTGGTGAAGTCGATGTTGATGCTGTATAGTTTCAGGCGTCCAGCTGTTCTACCACCTATCCACTTCACCCTCCTCTCAGACCTATCACCACCACACCCCACCTGCATATACGTATCACCTTCCAAGCTACGTTTCACCCAGCTCCACCCCCGTCCTCCTACTTATTTCTCAGCCCCCTTCCCCCTCCTTTACCCCCCAGTTTCCTGATGAAGAACTTGTGCCTGAAACGTCAACTCTCCTGCCTCCCGCATACTGCCTGACCTGCTGTGCTTTTCCAGCCCCACAGTTTTCAACTCTGATCTCCAGCATCTACAGCCCTCACTTTCTCTCAGCCCCTAATAGTAAGAGATGGAAGCATTTTCACACTTTCTGACACGTTACTCAAGAGTGAAATAATTTGTAGAATGGAGACAGAAATTAAGGTTGGAGGACAGAAAAAAACAGGTTGGAGTGCCGAATCAAGTTTGGAGAAGTAACAGTGAGGGTGAGTGACACACTGTCAGTTCCAGGAATACAGTTTGTTCTTGGGAAAGATTTAGCAGGATCCAAGGTGGGAAATGCACCCCTTGTGGTGGAGAAGTTAAAGGAATACGAGGGAACTGGGGAGTTGAAAGCAAAAATACCCAGGAATGTTTCCAGACTGTGTAGTAACAAGATCTCACTATCATAAGTTACAGCAGGAAGGAAAAACGAATTAAAAAGACAAAGAAATTGATGTTAAATGAACTGACACCCTGATTGATGTAACGGTGCAGGAAAAATCTGAACAGGCAGTGGGTCAGGCAGGGGTGTTTAGTCCAGAAAGGCTTATGGACTTACTTCAGATACACATACACACACACACACATATACAGAGAGAGAGACAGAGAGAGAGAGAAAGAGAGGGAGCGAGAGAGAGGGAGAGAAGGAATCAGAATGTATTGTCAAACGTTAATAACTTCAAGATAGAATCCTAAAATTAAAATGGAGACCACGCTTGGTCAGTGCAGAAGGGAAATGGACTGAAGTGCACCAGATTGTGTTACTGGTAGCATACAATATTACGGGTAGCACAATAACTAACTGCAGGTGGTCACCGAGGTGTACGGAAGACTCAGGCTAAGGTACAGAAGCATTTCTAGTGGCCTGGAATGCACAAGGACGTGATTATTTTTTGTCGTACATCATGCATACCAAATGGTAGGTAAGTCAAAGGTAGTAATAAAACCAGCACCTTTGATGCCAATTCTTGCATTTGAAAAACATTTCACTTGGGTTATGATTAATTGTTTCACTCTCCTTTATAAAATAAATGTGGAACCAATATTTTCTGACCATAATTGATGTGTCCACCAGATTGCCAGGGACAATTCCATTATTGGAGTGTCCCATTAAATTGCTTGCCATGGGAGATGCCCCCAATAAATCTCCTCACTTTACCTCCTTTGAGTTAATATTCGTACATGAAGTGAGAGGTCCTTTGAAATTAATCAAATATAAATTGACAGGGCCAAAGTCGGAGATCTCATACTTGGATTATGTTTGTGAGGTGAGTGAGCGATTAGATCGAGTCGGTGAGTTAGCTAAACAGCACCTGAAGAGGACACAGCATAGAATGAAGCAGGGGACAGATAAAAACTCTGAAACTTTCACGATTTCCTGTTGGGATGAAATATTAGTATTGCCACCAGTGGTAGGAAATCCCTTCAAAGCCAGGTTTAGTGGCCCCTTTCGAATTAAAAAAAAAGTTGTGTCAGTTAAACTATCTGGTAAAGATACCCGATATGACAAAAACGTTATTGAGCATATCATGTGAATGAATAATGCACCAGCAACATTTAAGAATCAGAAACAGAGTTATGACCAGATGTATAAATTCTGCAGTTTATCTGTATGATGTAGTGATTTTTAGCAAGTGATTGAAAGCTCACATGTTGCAGTTGGCTGAGCATGTTGAACGATACAAGACGCAAACTTGGTAATAACTTAAAGAAAACAGAATTCACGAAGGCAGAGGTGATATTCTTGGGACATTACATTGGACATTGAAGGTTGACCCTATGGAACACAAAGACGAAGGGCTTTGAGGAATCGCCACGACCGTCCTCGAAGAAAGAGGTGTTTCAGTTTTTAGAACTGAGTGGATTCTATCTGAAGTTTGTTCCAAATTTCAGCAGCATATTGGCACCACTGATGGATTTACTAAAGAAGAACACAAAATTTTGGTGGACAGAACAATGCCAGGAGGCATTTGAGAATTTAAAATCCGTATTAAGCATTGCACTAGTTTTATCTGCACCAAATAATTTGAAACCCTTTGAAAATTGTGTCTGATACTCAGGATATAGAGTTCGGAGATGTATTGAAACAGAAAGATGATGATGGAATTGAATGGCCCATTGTCCACTTAGCGAAAAAAACTCAATATCCACCAGAAAATAAAACAACGTCTCCATTATTGAAAAAGAATGATTGAGTTTGGTACTGACCTGACAACATTTTAACGATTATATGATAAACAAATTGTTGGAGACGGTTGTGGACAACAGCGACAATCCTCTCGCATTTTTGGAATATTTGAAGAGCAGAATATGAGACTATTTCATTGGAGTCTTATGTTACCAACTTTAAACTTACAAAATGTACATGCTGTGGGTCCAAAAAATGTGATAGCAGATGTGCTATCACGGATTTAAAGGAAATAGTGAAGATAAGATCTGACTTATTCCAGTGTTATATATGTGTGCAGAATTAATATGAATGGTATAACTGAAATTAATACTTTTGGATTTCATAATACTTGGATTAAGAATTAGAGGAAAAGAAATGAAACCATATTTTCGGTCTGATGGTTCATTTTATTTTCCGAAGGAGGGAGGTGTTATGACGCCGAAAACATTCTGGTCACTTTAAGACAGAACGTGTTTTGCTGAATAAAAAAATATAGCCACAGATGCCAGCTAAAGGTCAGACTTTTCCACATGTCGCCATTACCTGGGAAATGGATACTTGAGTTTTGGTTCCTGTTTTGACAGCAATTCAAATACAACCAAAGAGTTTAAATAACGCTCAGGATACCAGAAGCCAACAGAATTTGAATATTATTGTTTGGACACCTGGAAAGCAATCAAATTATGAGAATTATTGTATCATGGGGAGTATATAAACCCAGCATTTTGAACACTAGAGGGAGAGTCAAAACAATCCAACAGCAGGAGTGATAACAGGCCATCTCTTACACTCTCTGTCAATGATACATGTTCATTTAAAACCTCCTTGCAGTAAAACAAAACATGACCCAAGGAGATCAGCAGCTGGAAGAGTGAACACAGTGGGAAGGTTAGAGACTGCGTGGTCTTGAGATTGCAAAGTTTAACCGATGGAATAGCATACTTTTACAGAGTTGGAGTCAGATAGTAAGTAGCTATGAAAAACAGCGGCTTGTATTTAGCAATAGTTGTTGTTTAGTGTTCACTATTAAAGTTAAGAAAATAACTCATTATTTTTTGTTTAAATCGTGGAATGTAGGAGATCTGTGTCGCTCATATTTTAACAGATTACGAGGTGAGGGGAGCTTTTCTGGGTGTTTGGGTTTAATTAACAGAGGGGTACGACTCTAGCTTGTAAATATCCATCTCCTTTAACCCGATTTCCCTGCAGTTGGCCCATATCCTTCTGGACCTTGCCTATCCACATATTTATCCAATTGCTTTTGAAACGTTGTTAATGCACCACCTTCAACCACATCTGCTGGAAGCTTATCTGTGTACTATCCTCTGTGTAAAGAAGTGGCCCCTCAGGTTCTCTTTTATTCCTTCCCCTCTCAATGTAAACTGATCCCTTCTCGTCCTCGATTCTCTAAACCGTGGAAAAAGACTGAGAGCATTAACCCTATCCATACCCCACATGATCTTATACAGCTCTATAAGGTCCCCACTCGGTCTCTTACACTCTAATGAAAAGGTCCTAGCTTATCTAACCTCTCCCTATAACTCAGACCATTGGCTCCTTGTAAATGTCTTCTGCACTCTTTCTAAATTCATAACATCCTCCCTCTAATAAGTTGACAAAAACGGAACACAATATTCCAGTGCGACCTTATCAAAGTCCTGTGTAACTGTAACATAACTTCCCAACTTCTATACTCAATGCCCTGATTGACGAAGGCCAGTGTACCAAAAGCCTTCTTCACTGTCCTGTCTGCCTGTGACTCAACTCTCAGAGAACCATGCACCTGAACGCCAAGATCCCTCTGCCCACTACACCCCTTATGGCCCTCCCATTCACCATGGAACTCCTACCTTGATTTGAGTTTTCAAAATGCAAGACCTCAGACATTGATATTAAATTCTTTTTGCCATTTCTCGCCCCACTTGCCCACCTGACTGAGGTCCTGCTGCAATTTATGACAATCTTCCACACTGATCATGCTACCACTTATTTTAGTGTCATCTGCAAACTTAAAAATCATGCCTTGTACATTCTTAACCAAATCATAGATAACAAACAGCTATGGACCCAGTCTCCGGTCTGACAAGCAGCCTTCCACGAATCCCTGTACTTCGTACCATCAACCCAACTGTGTATCCAACTGGTCAGTTCCCCCAGCATTCCACGCGATGTAACCTTCCAGAGCATCCTGCCATGTGGAACTTTATCAAATGCCTTACTGAAACCCATAGAGACTACGTCTATCACTCTGCCCTCATCAAACATCTTGGTCACTTCATCAAAGAACTCTAACAAAGTTGGGAAGCATGATCTCTCACTCACAAGTCTATGCTGACTGCTCCGAATCAAACTCTGTGTAAGTAATAGGTGCAGTCAATGGTATGCTGTCCTTCATTGTAAGATGATCCGAGTACATAAGTAAAGCCATCTTCCTGCTGTTGTAGAGCTTTGCTGAGAGAGCATTTGGGGCACTCTCTACAGATTTGATCCCCTTTGTAAGGAATGACCCCCTTACCACAGACACGGATGATGGTAACATGAGGATAGAGTAAAGAAGCTGAGTGTTTAATCTGTAGAGATGTGAGAGACGAAGAAATGCTGATGCTGAAACACGAGGACTGGCAGCGATTACTTATTTTCAAAAGAGACATTGATAGGGTGAAAAATTCAATACTTTACCCAGGATTGATTGGTTTGATTTATTTTCACGTGTACCTCAGTACAGGTAAACTTTATTTATGAGCAGTGGAGGCAGATCATAGTAAGCACGGACAGGCAGATCATTGCTTGGAAATGGACTTGGACAGAATAAGGCATACAGGTTACACGCACAGGACATGCACTAGACAAGATCAACATGAACAAGATCAGCATTATCTGAACTTAGAGAGTCCATTGATCAGTCTAACATGGCTTTCCTAATAGTTTATATGCCTAAATTAACTCTCCCCATGTTATTATGCAGTCGGCTTGTGAACCCATAATGAACGCCATGTTGTTCTAAAATCCCAGGCAGCAGCCACAATATCTTCCATCTGAAACAGGTAGCCATTCCATTTGCCCTACATAGAGAACACCAGGCTGTCTTCTCGGAGATGAAAGATGCCTTCTTGAGACTTCACACAAGACACAAGGCTTCCCTCCTCAGCGCGAGAAAACCACGTTAAAGTCCCACGTGTGTGTCATGAGAAATGGAGCCAAAAGGAACAACGTGGAACAATCTGTCTGTGCAGCCTCTGCTCCGCTTGCTCATCATGTTAGAGCATCTATTAGGAGACAGTGAGGACTGCTAATACTGGAGATCAGAGTAGAGAATGGATTGCTGGAAAAGCACAGCAGGTCAGGCAGCATCCGAGGAGCAGGAGAATTGATGTTTCGGGCATAAGCTATGCATCAGGAATCAGCATCAATTATCTCATTCTGTCCCTGTGTAAGTGCGTTGAGGGGGAATAGCCTCCTCCTGTTCCTGTATAAGTGGCTCAAGGGGCTGAATGGCTTCCTCTTATTCCTGTGTAATTGACTCAAAGGGCTAAATGGCCTCATCCTATTGCTGTGTTAGTGACTCAACGGACTGACTGACTTCTTCCTCGTCCAATTGGACAGGGCCAAGGGCCTGATTGGGTTACCCCTGGTTCCTATTTGACAGCTCGATGTGCTGACAAGTGTTATGATGCTGCAGCTTTAAGATGTTATGTTGTTTTGGATTCTTTTAGTGAGAGATTGAACAATTGTTACCAAGCTGGCTAGTTAAGACCACTTGAGTAAATAGCTAGGGACGCCTTGGATTTATTTTAATTTTGCGAGCCATTGCCTGGTGAGGTATGTGGGCTGTATTCTCAGTGAATCTGGGTCTACAACATGACCAACAAATGAAGCACAAGTTGCAGAGAGGGGAAGCCCTGTGAAGAGAGATGAGTGGCCTCTTTCATAACCGTGCCTGGATATTCCAATTACATTTCCCAAATCACTTCAAAGCGTGTGTGACTGTCTTGAGAGGCTGAATGGTCTCCTCTGTTTCTGAGCACCAGATTATAGCAGTAAGTGGCCTCCAAATACTTATGTCTAGAAGGTTTGAGTGGTTGAATGGAACACAGAAACATGGGACTGAGGAGCAGGAATGGGTCATTAGATACTTTGAGCCTTCTCCACCAAGCAATAAGATTGTGGCTGGTCAGGTTGGGGGTCTCAGCCCCACTTTCCTGTCTATATCCCATTATGCGTGACTCACTTCTCTGTCAAATATTTAACTAATGCAGCTTTCAATCAATGTGAACATAGAGGCACGATAAACTTCCAGTGAAGAAAATTCCGACTTGAAATGTCCTTTCAGAACTTTTCATCATCCCTCTTATAGAATCAGAGTCATGCAGGACAGAAACAGACTCATTAGTCCAATCTGTTCACTCCGATCAGATATCAAATCTGATGTAGTCCCATTTGCCAGCATTTGGCCAATATCCCTCCTCTTTCAGATACTTTTCAGTGTGCAATTGCAACCGCCTTCACCACTTCCTCTGACAGCACTTTCTGCACACACACTTCTCTCTGTGTGAAACATTTATCTTCAGGTCCCTTCTAAATCATTCGCCCTCTCGCCTTCAGCCTATGCCCTCTTGTTTTGGACCCCCGCCCCCACCCTTTGGAGCAGAACGTGGCTATTTAGAATATCCATTCCCCTGATGGTTTTATAAACCTCAATAATGTCACTCCTCAACCTCTGACACTCCAGGGGAAACACCCTCAGCCTAATCAAGCTCTCCCTAAAACTCAAACATCTTGTCCTGGGGCACATGTGTAAATCTTTTCTGCAGACAACCAGGTTGTATGCAATATTATTAAAGTTGCCTCACCAACATCCTGAACAGATACAACATACCACCACAACTCCTATACTCAATGCTCTGACTGATTAAGGCAAATGTGCCAAATGTGTTCAACACCATTCTGTCTTCCTGCGACTCCACTTTCACGGAACAATGCGCCTACAGCTCTATGTCCCTTTGTTTCACAACACTCCCCAGAACCGTACCATTAAGTGTATAATTTCTGCCCTGATTTGCATTCCCAAAATGCAAAACCTCGTATTTATCTAAATTAAACTTCATCTATCACTCCTTGACCCTAGTCCCATTTAGTTGTGGTCTCCTTGTACTCTGAGATAATCTACTACACCACCTTTCTAATGGCATCTGTAAACTTACTAACAATTGCACCGATATTCACATCCAAATCTTTTACATAAATGATGAAATATAGTGAACTCAGTACTGATTCTTGCAGCACACTGCTGCTCACAAGCCTCCAGTCTGAAAAATATTTCTCTTCCTTCAAGGCAATTGCGACTACGTTCTTCTCTATCCCATGTGACTGAAACATACTAATCTGTCTACCAATCAGTATGAAATACTAGCGACGAAGAGAGGCTGAGTAGGTTGTTTATTTTCACTAGGAAAAAAGGAGATTGAGACGGGACCCGATTGAGGTTTGCAAAATCATGAAAGGTATAGACAGGGTGGATATAGACACCTTTTTTCCCAGTGTGAAGGATTCAAAAACGAGAGGTCGTGCTTTCAAAGTGAGAGGTGGAAAGTTTAAGGTAGATACATGCGGTAAGTAATTCTCACAGAGGGTGGTGGGCGTTTGGAACGCGTTGCTAGCAGAGGTGGTAGAGGCAAGCACGGTAGATTCACTTAAGATGCTTCTGGAAAGATGCATGAGTCGGTGGGGAGAAGAGGGATACCGATGATTAGGAATTGAGCGACAGATTTAGACTGTACATTTGGATCGGCTCAGGCTTGGAGGGCGAAGGGCCTGTTCCTGGACTGTAAATTTTCTTTGCTCTTTATTCTTTAAATGAACACCTTGCTGAAGTCCACATAGACAATGTCTAACAAACAGCCGTCATCATTCTCCTTTGTCACCTCTTCAAAAAACTCAACCAAATTAATGAGACATGAGTTCCCATGCAGAAAGCTTCGTTGTCTCCTCCGATCAGCCCTTGACTTCCCAAACGTATGTAAATGCTTTCCCTCACAATCTCCTCCAACAACTTACCCACTACTGACATCAGGCTCACCGGTCGATAGTTCCCCGACTTTTTGGGTCACTGTTTCCTTTCTAGTCCCACTGCTCCGCTGCTCACAACAAATGTTAAATGTAACCAGGTTGATGATATGGCCAATGATATCGGTCCCAGAATGGGTCAGGGTCAGTTCTAGGAATGAGTCAGGCTAGTTTATTTAAAATGCAAAAACAACACGTTTATGATCCAGAGCAATGTTACTCAAGCTATGATGGAAAGAAGAATTGCGAAGTGTTTGGATATTGCAAAAATATAATGAATATTTGCCTTTCTAAAAACACTAACACACACACACAAACAAAATCTCTGCAATTTTAACTCGAAAGAACTTTGTCCAGGTATTAGTGTAACCCATGCCACAACGAAAAATTGAGAGATTGTCCGAAATATTATTCTGCTTCTGAAGATATTCTACTCACAGAGCTGCTAGCAATGGGATTTCAACCTGGAACAGTTGGATTTTGCTGAGTTCCCTTTGCATTCGGCAGTGAGGAGATTCAAATGAGCTCGGTTCAGGGATCTCCCAAGAGGTGGCACAGTGGCTCAGTGGTTCGCACTGCTGCCTCACAGCACCACGGACTTAGGTTTGATTCCAGCCTTGTGTGACTATCTGCGCGGAGTTTGCACATTCTCCCCCTGTCTGTGTGAGCTTCTAATGGGTGCTCCAGTTTCCTCGCACAGTTAAAACTGTGTAGGTTAGGTGGATTGTTCATGCTAAATTATCCATAGTGTTCAGAGGTTTCTAAGTTAGATACATTAGTCAGGGGTAAATATTGGGGAACGGGTCTGGGAAGTTTGGTATGGACTTGTTGGGCCGAAGGGACTTTTCAACACTGCAGGATTTCTACCAAAATAAGACTGGCAACGATGATTGTAGAGTTTGTTTCTTTTTTAGCTCGCACACAATGCTGTGATGAGGAACAAGGAAAGAGAGAGAGTGCAATAGGCCGTTCCTTCTTGGGCAGGTTACATTTTCTCCCTCTCTGAGATGAATCACACAGTAATGCCATCCCCGCCCCCTCCCGACAAACTCGACCATATGTGGTCTCCTTTTACATTGTGCAAACTATGTCTCCATCACATTCCCTGCTCCATGTAGGAGCATTATTGTTGTCATGCACAGAACCATACTCTTAGCAGAAAATGATCTCAGCCGATTTGAAATATGTTTACATGGCACTGCGTCTTTAAAATTAAAATGTTTAATTTATTCAGAATACCTTTGTTAAAATGAATGCATTTTTTAAGAAATACAGAAATTGTTGGAAAAGCTCGGCAGGTCTGTTAGCATCCAGATGCCTTTTACATGTTGTAGTTGTACCAGCCTCCACCACTTCCTCTGGCAGCTCATTCCATATGTACACCTCCCTCTGCATGAAAATGTGCCCCTTAGGCCTCTTCAAAACCTATCCCCTCTCACTTTTAACAAATGCTCTCCTGTTTTGGATGTCCCTAACCTGGGGAAAAACCCTGACTACTCACCCTATCCATGAGCATTCTGATTTTACAAACCTTTACTGCGGCAAAATGTGACTCCAGTCATGAATAGCTGTGATTTCAATTATCCTGGGCCTAAATTCTGAAATTCAATGCTGACACCTCCTCCCTCTCCAAGAATCACAATTCTAAATCCATTTTAATCAGTTTGTTTAGATAAATCATGAGACACTTCTGTGGGATTTACACCTACACCTTTGTGCCCGGAGGTAGGGACAGTAGCATCACTCGACAATACCCATAATGCGGTAACAGTATTCTCCTATGTTTTTGTTCACTAGCCTGTTCTGACATGCTGTTACATACCTCTGCAGCAAGCAGGACTTGAATTCAGAACTTAGAGTCCAGAGCAAGGAACACGACCACACATATTCAGGAATTGGAATCAAATCCAGACCTCTGGCTCAGAGGCAGGGACATTACCCACGACACTACCATACCAAGATTTTGGATCATATTTTAAATATTTCAGCTTGTAGATCTGTGTGGATTTATTATAATCAGGTCATCATTACTGAACTACACAAAACACTTCGTATTGTTAAACAAATACAAAATATTTATTTCAACTGTAGGATGTTGAGTGTAAATGCTGTGTCATCAAAATTAACTTTGAACATCTTTAATCGCTATTATCTGTAGTTTGCAATATTAGCGAAAGAAATCCTGCAGAGACACTCTGCACAATGAAGGGTCTCGAATAGATATTTATTACTGAACACCAGAGACGGAGAAAGAGCATAATTCCTGGCCCCAAAACACCGATCAGTATTAACCATCAATCACGTGCGACTGCACTCTTCCTAAAACCATGAAGTGACACCTGACCGGTGATGACTGTCCAGCATCTCCTCCCCACTGACTGTGTCTACAATCTGTCCCTCCTCCTCCTAACAACACAAGGCAAACCAAGCTCAGGGTCTTTGTGAAAATCAAGGCCGGAGTACACAGGCCTTCGGGAGAGGGGATGGGCATTTTAAAATTGAAGGGGGAGGGTGAGGTGGCAGTAATATCACACACTGGGCTGAGGGATGGCAGGTGGAGTTTAGTTTTGATTCATGTGAGATATTGGATTTTGTAAATCAAACAAGAGGAGTACCTATACAATTAAAAGTAGGGTGGTATTGTAGAACAGAGACTTAGTCCGTTTGGTATAATTCTTTAAAATTTGCATCTCATATAGATAGTGTTTTTAAGAAGGTGTTTAGCACACTTGTCTTCAATGGTCAAAGCTTTGAGTATCGGAATTTGGATGTCATGTTCAGGTCGTACAGGGCATTGGTGAGACCTCTTCTGGAATACTGGGTTTAGCCTGGTCAACCTGCCCGCTCATTCCATAGGCACACCAACCTCTGTGTGAAAAAGCTGCCCCTTAGGTTGCTTTTAAATGTTTCCCCTCTCACCTTAAAAATACGTCCTCTAGTCTTGGACTTCCCCTACCCTTAGAAAATACCTTGTTTATTCACTTTGATATTATTGACGTTGATATTATTAAGCTGCAGATGGTTCAGAAGAGATTAACCTGATGTTGTTTTGGAATGAAGGGAGTGAGCTATAAGGAGAGGCTGGATAGGCAGGGACTTTTTTCACTGGACAGTATGAGATTAAGGGATAACTTTACAGAGGTTTATAAAATCATGAGGGTTGCAGATAAGCTGAAGGGCCGATGTCTTTTCCAGAGAGTTGGGGATTCAAAACTGAGGGATATTTTAAGGTGCGAGGAAAACGATTTACAGAAGTCATGAGAGTGTGGTAATTATTTTAGCCAGAAACTGGCTTGTGTGTGGAATGAACTTCCAGAGAAATTGGTGAATGCAGGGACAGTTATACAGTTTAAATGACATTTAGATCAGTTAGGGCTAGACACAGTATTCGAGTATTCCTGTACAATCTCAACATGACATTTAGAGCAGAGAGCCCTGGCCGTATATGAGCACAGATTGTTGATGATATCAGGACAAGTGGCGAGAACACTAACTATCACAGAATAGTTTCAGTATCTGAGCTGTTTACAGAAGGATGGGTATGAGGGAGCGTCCATGCTGCCTTTCTGGGCGGTGGTGGTGAAGATGTGTTCTGAGCCCACCCTTCTGCCAACCGAGACCGTGGGGATTCCATTTATATAGAACATAGAACATAGAAGAATACAGTGTAGTACAGGCCCTTTGGCGCTCGATGTTGCGCTGATCCAAGCCCACCTAACCTACACTAGCCCACTATTGTCCACATGCCTATCCAATGCCTAATTAAATGCCCATAAAGAGGGAGAGTCAACCACTGCTACTGGCAGGGCATTCCATGAACTCACGACTCGCTGAGTAAAGAATCTACCCCTAACATCTGTCCTATACCTACAACCCCTTAATTTAAAACTATGCCCCCTCGTAATAGCTGACTCCATACGTGGAAAAAGGTTCCCGTGGTCAACCCTATCTAAACCCCGAATCATCTTGTACACCTCTATCAAGTCACCCCTAAGCCTTCTTTTCTCCAATGAAAACAGCCACAAGTGGCTCAGTCTTTCATCATACGATCTTCCTACCATGCCAGGCAACATCCTGGTAAACCTCCTCTGCACCCGTTCCAGTGCCTCCACATCCTTCCTATACTATGGCGACCAAAACTGCACACAATACCCCAGATGCGGACGCACCAGAGTCTTATACAACTGCAACATGACCTCAGGACCCCGGAACTCAATTCCTCTACCAATAAAAGCCATTACGTCATATGCCTTCTTCACCGCACTATTCATCTGGTCGGCAACTTTCAAAGATCTGTGTACATGGACACCAAGATCCCTCTGCTCATCCACACTACCAAGTATCCGATCATTAGCCCAGTACCCCATCTTTTTGTTACTCTTACCAAAGTGAATCACCTCACACTTAGCTACATTGAACTCCATTTGCCACCTTTCTGCCCAGCTCTGCAGCTTATCTATATCCCGCTGTAACCTGCCACATCCTTCCTCACTGTCAACAACTCCACCGACATTTGTATCATCTGCAAACTTGCTCACCCAACCTTCTAGCCCCTCCTCCAGGTCCTTTAAAAAAATGACAAACTTCAGTGGTCCCAAAACAGACCCTTGCGGAACACCTTATTAAAATCCATATACACCACATCTACCGCTTTCCCCTCGTCCACCTCCTTAGTCACCTTCTCAAAGAATTCAATAAGGTTTGTGAGGCACGACCTGCCCTTCGCTAAAACCATGCTGACTTTCCTTGATCACATTATTCCTATCCAGATGTTCATAAATCCTATTCCTTACAATTCTCTCTCAGACTTTGCCCACAACAGAAGTGAGACTCACCGGCCTATAGTTACTAGGTTTATCCCTACTCCCCTTCTTGAACAAGGGAACCACATTTGCTAGCCTCCAGTCTTCTGGCACTATTCCTGTAGACAACGAGAACATAAAAATCAAGGCCAATGGCTCTGCAATCTTCTACCTTGCTACCCAGAGAATCCTAGGATAAATGCCATCAGGCCCAGGGGACTTATCTATTTTCACCCTTTCCAGAATTTCCAACACCTCTTCCCTACATACCTCAAAGCCATCCATTCTAATTAATTGTGACTCAGTATTCACATCGGCAAAAATGTCCTGTTCCTGAGTGAATACTGACGAAAAGTGTTCATTCAATGTCTCCCCAATCTCTTCAGCCTCCACACGCAACTTCCCACTACTATCCTTGACTGGACATATTCCTACCATCGTCATTCTTTTATTCCTGACATACCTATAGAAAGCCTTAGGGTTTTCCCTAATCCTACCAACTAGGGAACTTTCATGTCCTCTCTTTGCTGCTCTTAGCTCTCTCTTCAGGTCTTTCCTGACTACCTTATAACTCTCAATCTCCCCAATTGAACCTTCACGCCTCATCTTTACATAGGCCGCCCTCTTCCCTTTATCAAGGGATTCCAATTCCTTATTAAACCACGGCTCCCTCACACGACCGTTTCTTCCCTGCCTGACAGGTATATACTTATCAAGGACTCTCAATAGTTGTTCCTTGAACAACCTTCACATATCAATTACGCCCTTGCATTGAAACCTACTTTCCCAAGCCACGGATTCTAAGTCATGCCTCACCACATCATAATTTCCGTGCCCCCAGCTATAACTCTTGCCCTGCGGTGCACACTTGTCCCTCTCCATCACGAGCTAAAAGTCACCGAATTGTGGTCACTGTCCCCAAAGTGCTCACCTACCTCTAATTCTAACACCTGGCGTGGTTCGTTACCCAGAACCAAATCCAGTATAGCCTCACATCTTGTTGGCCTGTCTACATATTGTGTCAGGATACCCCCCTGCACACATTGGACAAACACCGACACATCTAACGAACTCAAGCTGTCGCTTTCCCAGTCAATATCATGAAAGTTAAAGTACCCCATAACAACCACCCTATTACATTCACTCTTCTCCTGAATAATCATCGCAATCCTTTCTTCTCCGTTGCTAGGACTATTAGGAGGCCTGTAGAAAACTCCTAACAGGGTGACCTCACCTTTCTTATTCTTAACCTCAGCCCAAACTACCTCAGATGGCGAGTCTTCATCCACCGACCTTTCCACCGCTGTAATATTATCTTTGACAAGCAATGCCACACCTCGCCCTCTTTTACCACCACTTCTGACCCTACTAAAACATTTAAACCCTGGAACCTGCAACGGCGAATTTGTACCAGCTCGACACAAAAGGGAGATGTCATCAGGACAATGGCTTCTAAATTGGACGAGGAAACTGAACTGCCAGTGGGTGTAAAGCGAGAATTGCCCTTCACTGAACATTGCTCCTTACTTTGTCCGTGGGACATGGATGTTTCAGAATCTCCACACGAGGCGTCCCGGTCCTCTCCAGCACGTACCAGGGTCCTCCCCACATGGCCGGGCGAGGGGGGAGGGAACGGATATCGGGCACTCCACCGCCCGGCTTTGCCTTTTCTGTCCTATTCCAGGCTGTTTCTCCTGGAATGGGATAAAGGGAGGGAGGGAGAGTGGGTGGGTGTGTATGGGTGGCCCTGTTGTTAGTGCTGGTGTAGGTGGGGGACAGGTTCATGATGAGGTGTCCAGAGGGAGTCAGTCCACGGTGTTGCATCCATGCAGTGCTATTAGTGTGGAGGGGGTAGGGTAAAGTAGAGGGAGAGAGGGGGTGAAGAGAGAGTGTGAGAGAGACAGAGACTGAGACAAGGTGCTGCATGCAGCAGTGACAGTGTTGGATCATGAGCCTTGTACGGGGCTCGGTGCTATAACAGATATATAGTGCGTGTGAAGGAGCAGAGAGAACACGGTGACCCTTATCCTGACAGAGCGGGGAAGGTTATTGCTGCTTGTCCTGTATTGCTGGGCATTTCTTCGACCGCAGACACTGCACTGAGTTGGGTGGTGAGCTCAGACCATGCTTGGTGGGTCTGGTAGTGTGGCCCCCTCTGGGAAGAGAATGGTCCCCCTCTCTTCTAGCCCATCCACCAGGACCTCCGTGCCCCTGTCAACAAACCATGCTGTAATTGTCCCTGATCTGCCATGCTAAGGGTAAACTGTTCAGAGCAGGTTCAAGCTGAGAAAGCTCAACCATATGCCCTTTGGCCTTTCAAAGATGTCACCAGTGCTAGGGATCACGGAACATCCAGGGGCACCCGGGCGATAGTGAGTGCCTCCAGCCATGATGGGTGGGAGAATCGGAATGGTATTAAATGAGAGGGACACCATGGGGTGGGCTGAGTAGTTCATGAGCTGAGTTCGATGTGATAGCACCAGGAAACTAGCTCAGCCTCGTGCAGATAATCCCTCTGTCACACTCAATGAAAATCAAGCAAAGATAAATTATAGTTAGAATCTGCCCAATGAGTCAGTTTCTGTTGAAACCAATTCCAGTTACAAAAATGCAGAACAAATGCTCATCTGACCTCACACCAATATCCCTTTTTCCCATCTTTTCTGTGAAGACTGGCTCATGTTACAGGATGCTATGGAAGTGTCTACATTTCAGCATTCTGAAACCTGGGAAGACATCCTTCCATGACACTGTCTCTCAGTCTCCCCCTCACCGTCTATACCCCAAACCCCGCCCATGTGGTGATATTTAAACTGATTCCCCCGCCTGGTCTCTCTGGTAGTGATGTTCATACCCACAGCAACCTTGTCATGGCACAATGGAGAGATGTAGCTGTAAATGGGTGGGAGCTGCACATCCTGTCACTTCCAGCATGGGTTGCACGTTTCTCCACGCTGGGCAGTGATCTAACACAGTGTTACTGAGCAATGCATTGGGGTGGTGTACACAGTCCTACATGCTGTGAGGGTAACTGCTCCTGGTTTACAGAACAATGCAGTAGGGTGATGTACATAGTCCTACATGCTGGGAGGGTAACTGCTCCTGAATTACAGGTCAATGCACTGGCGTGATGTACACAGCCCTACATGCTGGGAAGGGAACTGCGCCTGGTTTACAGATCAATGTGCTGGGGTGATGTACACAGTCCTAAAAGCTGGGAGTCTAACTGCTCCTGGGTTACAGGTCAATGCACTGGGATGATGTACACAGTCCGACATGCTGGGAGTGTAACTGCTCCTGGGTTACAGATCAATGCAGTGGGATGGCGTACACAGTCCTACATGCTCGGAGTGTAACTGCTCCTGGTTTACAAGTCAATGCACTGGGGTGATGTACACAGTCCTACATGTTGGGAGGATAACTGCTCCTGGTACACAGATTAATTCACGGGTGATCACTGCACAGGTCTCTGTGCTGAACAGACTATCTGGTTGAGGTTTATAGATAATGCAATGATGTGGTCAGTGCAGCTCCCGGTGCACAGGTATGTAGCCTGTGCATTGTATATTATGTTGGTGGGATGGATAGAGGGGAAAGGAGATGGACAGGTCAAGGAGTTCCCCGGAACATTCTGCCCCCAACATTCTATAACAGACATTCCCCGGAACGTTCTGTCCCTAACATTGTTTGTGAACGGCCGGACGTTAGTGAATTGAACCAAGGATAAGATCCCGAGGGAAGAGATCCCGTTCCAGGGAGAAGGAGACACTGTTCCAAAGGCCCGTCAGGCAGTTAAAGGTGTGAATACGTTTTCCCTGCATTTACATTTAGTCACGACACAGGATCGACCACAATTTAGACCAAAATACAGAAATTCCCAAACTCCGTTTGTC
Source organism: Chiloscyllium punctatum (assembly GCF_047496795.1). Taxonomy (NCBI): domain Eukaryota; kingdom Metazoa; phylum Chordata; class Chondrichthyes; order Orectolobiformes; family Hemiscylliidae; genus Chiloscyllium; species Chiloscyllium punctatum. The sequence continues at coordinate 2,237,310 of NC_092751.1, forward strand.
GTCAGGAAACTGGGAGAGAATCCTCAGGACAGCAACGATTCCACCCTCTGTATTAGGAACTGGGAAGGAGTTACCTGTGTCTGCTCTCGAGTGATCGAGTCTGTGGGAATGTTCTAGAAACCATCTGTCCTTATGGATGTGTCTCTGTGTGTTTGGGGAGGGAGGGTTTCTTGTGGTTTATGTCACATTTGTGTCAGTAATCAGACCTTCCCATTTGTTATTCCAGCTCCAATTATTTTAATAAATCCCTGAATACAGGGACACATTTGAAAATCTCACTGGGTCCCCGATCAAACGGGTCCCTTTGCCTCCAGGCTGATGGATGATGGGTTTGTTTTCCTTCCTCACAGTTAACGTGGTGACCATCTACGTCCTGAATTATAAAGATTGTGGATTGTCTCCATGTGTCAGACGTTACCTGGGGGCCATGGCAGCGGCGGATCTCCTGGTCATTATCCTCGACCTGATACTGAGACACATTCCCACTGTTTTTGAGGAACAGTTTTATTTCCTGATGAATTCCATCCCCGTGTGTAATATTCACGCCGTCCTGCTTTATGCAGCCACTGACTGCTCTGTCTGGTTCACCGTCACTTTCACCTTTGATCGGTTTGTGGCCATTTGTTGCCAGAAGCTGAAAAGTAAATACTGCAGTGACAAAACTGCGGCTGTGGTTCTGGGAGCAGTGACTGTGCTGAGCTGCTTAAAGAACATTTCCCGGTATTTTATGCTCACGGCTCAGTATTTGCTGGGCAACCGCCCCTGGTTTTGTGGTATAACCGGCGCTGTTGTAGTCTCCAGTGTCTGGCAAACAATTGAGTTCCTCCACCACATTCTAACCACGTGTGTCCCATTTCTCCTGATTCTGCTGCTCAATGTTCTCACCGTCAGACACATTTTAGTGACCAGCAGAGCCCGCAGGCGACTCCGCGTTCACACCAATGGGGACACTCAGTCTGACACTGAAATGAGAAATCGAAAAAAATCCATCATTTTACTGTTTGTGATCTCGGCCAATTTCATCCTGTTATGGTCAACGTTAATGCTGTATTCTATATGGGCACGGATGTATTGGATTGTGGATTCCCCTATACACCTCCATCCATTTGTGGTGGAATTGGGCTACATGCTGCAGCTCCTCAGTTGCTGCACAAACACCGCGATTTATGTCGTGACCCAGACTAAGTTCAGGCAGCAGCTGAAGAATGTGCTGAAATATCCCTTCACCCAAATCCATCCGTTCATCAAATTCCCTCATTAATCAATTATCCGGGATTTTCTCATTTCTGTTCAGTGTTTCAGCGATGGAGCAGCCTGTCGCTATGGTAACAGACTGAGGGTAGCGCTGGTTTGCCCATCCTTATCCCACAGGGCGGTTACAGGGAAACATTTCAATGTTTCTCACAACTCAGGGGCCAATGAGAAAAGGCACCATCCCACTGACTGTATCCATCACTGCCATTTGTAATCAATAAAATGTTGATTAAAGCGTGCCGAGCAGCAGAGTGTCCGATGTTGTTGTGTGTCTTTGTGTTGGAGAAGCTGAGCTGGAGAGAGACAGACTCAGACCCAAGTCCTGTTCCTCAGGGAAGGGGAGGGGATAGGGCCCTGAGTGCAGGAGCTGGGTTTAACTCCCTTTGTCCTTACTTTACCTTCTGGGTCTCAGCAGAATTCAATTTGCTCCCTTTGTCACTCTCCCTCCATATACCCCTCCCAATCTCATATTGTGCTGCTATTTCTCTCTCCTTTTCATATTTACACACTCAATTCCACTATCCTTGTCTTCCCCAATCTCATTCACTCTCCCTCCATATACCCCTCCCAATCTCATATTGTGCTGCTATTTCTCTCTCCTTTTCATATTTACACACTCAATTCCACTATCCTTGTCTTCCCCAATCTCATTCACTCTCCCTACATCTTGCGATGATAACCTTCCAATGTTCCTGTCTTCCTCGAATCCTTCGGTGCTGGGGGAACAGAAGAGAGTTGTCAATCTTCAGGCCGATGATAGGGAACAGAGATTAGGACGGCACGTCAGTCCATTGCCAGGGCAACCGTATGGAGCTTGGGCCAAACGCCATTGATTGGAGACATACTGAGTGTGCGAACATGAGCCGTTACTAGGGGGTAACAGGTGGAGTGGCACCATAGGCTGTGGCTGAGACTGGTACAACAGGATATCACAAACATAACACATTGTGTGGGACATACTGTCTGTTACTAAGGAATTGGAATTGGGATGGGGTCAAAGACCATTTGGAGGGGATTAACTGGTCAGGTGTTCATAGGCAGGAGGGCGAAAGTGAGGACTGCACCACCATCAGATTTCCTGAAGAAGGGCTTATGCCCGATACATCGATTCTCCTGCTCCTCGGATGCTGCCTAGCCTGGTGAGTTTTTCCAGCACCACATTTTTCAACTCTTCACAGGCAGAGCTCAGTTTAACGTGTTTGAGGAGTGTGATGGTGGGAGACTGCGTGGGCATGTGGCGCTGGGGGAGGGTGCGAGGGAGTGAGCGTGACGGTGGGGCAATTTGTAGGGCAGAGAGTGTGACTGTGTGGGAGAGTTGCGGAAGTAAGAGTGACGATGGGTGTATGTGCAGGGGAGTGAATGGGACAATAGGAATGTGTGGGAGAGTGCGTGTGATGGTGGGGGAGTGCACTGGATCTGACAATCAGGGTGGGCCTGTGTGTGGGGGAGTGAGCATTACCGTGGGGGAGAGTGTATTTGAGTGAGGCTGATGGTGAGGCTTTGTGCAGGGTGAGTGGGCATGACAGTGGGGCATTCTTGTGGAGTGAGTGTGATGGTAGGCAACTGAGCGGGAGAGTGAACGTGACGGTAGGGGAGTGTATGGGAGAATGGTGGACTGTGTGGGGGTGAGTGAGACGGTGAGAGTGGTCTGCGCCAGTGTGTGTGATGGTGATGGGGTGCGTGGGGTTAGGGTGATGGTGAAGGTGGTGTGGGTCATTGTGTGTGATGGTGATGGAGTATGTGGGGGTGAGCGTGACAGTGAGGGTGGTGTGCGGCAGTGTGAGTGAGGGTGGTGGAGAGTGGGGGGTGAGCGTGACGGTGGGGTGGTGTGGGGCAGTGTGTGTGATGGTGGTGGAGTGTGTGGTGGTAAGCGTGATGAGGGAAGTGTGGGGTGGTGTGTGTGATAGTGGTGGGGTGTGTAGGGGTGTGTGTGACAGTGGTGTGGTGTGGTGCTGAGGGAGGTGTGGGGTGGTGTGTGTGATAATGGTGTACTGTGTGGCGGTGTGTGTGATGGTCGTTTGGTGTGGTGCATTGTGTGTCATTTTGGTGGAGTGTGAGGGGTGAGCGTGAAGTTTGGGTGATGTGGGGGAGTGTGTGTGATGTTGGTGGAGTGTGTGAGCATGACGGTGGGGGTTGAGTGGTGCAGTTTGTGTGAAGGTGGTGGAGTGCGTGCGTGTTAGTGTGATGATGAGGGTGGTGAGGGGCAGTGTGTATGATGGTGCTGGGCTATGTGGTGATGAGCATGACGGTGGGAATTGTGTGGGGCAGTGTGTTTCATGGTGGTGGAGTTTATGGGAGTGAGTGTGATGGTGAGGGTGGTGTGGGGCAGTGTGTGTTGGTGAGCGTGACTGATAGGGCGGTGTGGGGCAGTGTGTGTGATGGTGGTGGAGTGCGTGTGTGTGAGAGTGACAGTGGGGGTTTTGTGGGGCAGTGTATGTAATGGTGGTTGAGTGTGGGGTGGTGAGCGTAATGGTGAGGGTGGTGTGTGCCAGTGTGTGTGATGGTGGTGGACTGTGTGGTGGTGAGTGAGACGGTGGGAGTGGTATGGGGCTGTGTGTGTAATGGTAGTGTATGTGGGTGTGGGTGTGAGCGTGATGGTGAGGGTGGTGCGGGTCAATGTGTGTGAAGTGTGTGGGTGTGAGCGTAATGCTAGGGTCGTGTGGGCAGGGTGTATAATGGTGTGGGAGTGTTGGGTGGTGAGCGAGATGGTGGGGGTGGTGTGGGGCAATGTGTGATAATTGTGGAGTGAGGGGACAAGAGAGAGAGAGGGGCGAGAGAGAGTGGTGAGGGTCAGACTGGATCTGGTGTGTGGATGACACTGAGGGTCAGGTTGGGGTGGTGTGTGGACGGCAGTGAATATCAGGCTGGGGGTGGTGTGTTGGCGGCAGTGAGGGTCAGGCTGGAGGCGGTGTTGAATGGTGGTGAGTGTCAGGCTGGGGGCGATGTGTGGAAGGTGGTGAGGGTCAGGATTTTTCATAAATATTGTTGTGTATTGGAATTGATATGAATTATATCCCAGACCACAACAATTCGCTGCATCAAAACATCTGTCCCCTTGATACCTTTTTCTCAATTCGATTGGGCCTGGTAACATCAGCGACAGCACATTTGCCTTGTGTGTCAGAGAGAGTAGTTACATTTCAATTAAAACCTTCCACAATATCATTGAGAAGTGATTGATTAAAGAAACGACATGTATTTACAGTTCAAACAAATAAAATAGAATTTTGTACAAAGTTAGAAAGATAGAATAATCTGGAGTGTATATGTCCATCCTGTTTCCCTTCAGTGTTGTTTGGATATGTTTGGATTGCGAACAGGGACTGCAATTTAGAAATAATTGAATGAACAGCTGAAAGGAACCTTTAAATTTCACTGGGATTTCAGTGAAGATTCTGAAGTCTGCTCTGACCCTGCCAGATGGCAGACTATTGTAAACCCCCCATGGAGCAATCAGGCAGACTCACAGCAATGTGCACTGATCCCACTAGAATGCAGACTTTTGTAAACTCTCCATGGAGCAGTCAGTCAGACTCACAGCAATGTGCTCTGAACCCACTAGAGGGCAGTCTATTGAAAACTCCCAATGGAGCAGTCAGACAGACTCACAGCTATGTGCTCTGACCCTACTAGAGGGCAGACTATTGTAAACTCCCCATGGAGCAGTAAGGTGTGCCTGTGTCTGTATTCCCAGGCTGGGCTGAGTGGGTGGATTGTGGGGTGGAACAGACACAGAAACAGACTGGTTGAGCCCTGGTCTAACCCATTGACCTGCTGTTTCCTCCCAGACCCCGCTGTAATCACACAAAAATGGTAGTTGGTGTGTTTCACCCCTGGGGGAGGTGTGTTCCAGGCAATGGAGCTGGGAGCTGACTGGATCAGCTGGGATTTGGGAGGAGATGGGGTTTGAGTGACAGACCTGGGGCTACTTAAACCAGGCTCAGGAAGCCATCATTCCTTTTACCAAATGGTGTACCCGGGGGTGAGTATTGGGGAGTTAGTGTCTCGATGTCTCTCAGCGTGAGAGTGAGTGAGAAAATGTGTGAGTTGTGTTTGAATCTCAATCCCAGGGTTAACCATTTAAGCAGTCTCAGTCCCTGATGGGACACAGAGAGAGACCTTGTGGAGATGGAGCCGAGAGCAGCTGAGATGGTGAGTCTGGGGCTCCTTACCTTCTCCATGTCTCCCCTTGCGTCACTTTTCTCACGACCTCACTTTCCCCCTTCCCTCTCTCTCTCTGTGTCTCTCCATCCACCTTTCTGTCTGTCTTGTGTTCTCTCCTTCTAACCCACTTTCTTTGTCTCTCTCTGCCTTTCTTCCATTTTCTCTCTCACTCCGTCCCTTTTCTCTCTCTCTTTCTGTCCCTTTTCTCTCTCTAAATGTCCCTTTTTTTCTCTCGCTGTCCCTTTTCTCTTTCTCTCTCTCAGTCCCTTTTCTCTCACTCTCTCTCTCTGTCCCTTTTCTTTATCTCACTGTCCCTTTTCTCTCTCTCTTTCTGTCCCTTTTCTCTCTCTCTTTCTGTCCCTTTTTTCTCTCTCCGTCCCTTTTCTCTCTCTCTCTCTGTCCCTTTTCTCTCTCTCTCTGTCCCTTTTCTCTCTCGCTCTGTCCATTTTCTCTATGTATCTGTCCCTTTCTTCCTCTCGCTGTCCATTTTCTTTTTCTCTCTCTCCGTCCATTTTCTCTCTCTCGTTCTGTTCATTTTCTCTCTCTCCGTCCCTTTTCTCTCTCTATCTGTCCCTTTTTTTCTCTCGCTGTCCCTTTTCTCTTTCTCTCTCTCAGTCCCTTTTCTCTCACTCTCTCTCAATGTCCCTTTTCTATCCCTATCTGTACCTTTTCCCTCTCTGTCTGTCCCTTTTCTCTCTCTCTCTCTGTCCCTTTTCTCTCTCTCTCTCTGTCCCTTTTCTCTCTCTCTCTGTCCCTTTTCTCTCTCTCACTCCATGTCCCGTTTCACTCTCTATCTGTCCCTTTTCTCTCCCTCGCTCTGTCCTTTTTCTCTCTCTATCTGTCCCTTTTTTTCTCTCGCTGTCCCTTTTCTCTCACTCTCTCTCTCTGTCCCTTTTCCTTCTCTCTCCGTCCCTTTTCTCTCTCTCTTTCTGTCCCTTTTCTCTCTCTCCGTCCCTTTTCTCTCTCACTTTTTGTCCTTTTTCTCTCTCTATCTGTCCCTTTTTTTCTCTCGCTGTCCCTTTTCTCTTTCTCTCTCTCAGTCCTTTTTCTCTCACTCTCTCTCTGTCCCTTTTCTTTCTCTCTCAGTCCCTTTTCTCACTCTCTTGCTGTCCCTTTTCTCTCTCGCCGTCTCTTTTCTCTCTTTCTTTCTGTCCCTTTTCTATCGCTATCTGTCCCTTTTTTTTCGCTGTCCCTTTTGTCTTTCTCTTCTCAGTCCCTTTTCTCTCACTCTCTCTCTCTGTCCCTTTTCTCTGTCTCTTTCTGTCCCTTTTCACTGTCTATCTGTCCCTTTTTTTCTCTTGCTGTCCCTTTTCTTTCTCTCTCTCTCAGTCCCTTTTCTCTCTCTCTTTCTGTCCCTTTTCACTCTCTATCTGTCCCTTTTCTCTCTCTCTCTCTGTCCCTTTTCTCTCTCTCTCTGTCCCTTTTCTCTCTCTCGCTCTGTCCCTTTTCTCTCTCTCTTTCTGTCGCTTTTCACTCTCTATCTGTCCCTTTTCTCTCTCTCACTGTCGCTTTTCTCTCTCTATCTGTCCCTTTTCTTCTTTTTCTCTTTCTCTCTCTCAGTCCTTTTTCTCTCATTCTCTCCTGTCCCTTTTCTTTCTCTCTCCGTCCCTTTTCTCTCTCTCTTTCTGACCCTTTTCTCTCTCTCCGTCCCTTTTCTTTCTCTCTTTCTGTCCCTTTTCTCTCTCTAATCTGTGCCTTTTCTCTCTCTCTGTCACTTTTCTCTCTCTCTCTGTCCCTTTACTCTCTCTCTCTCTGTCCCTTTTTTCTCTGTCTTTTGTCCCTTTTCAGTCTCTCTCTCTGTCCCTTTTCTCTCTCTCTCTGTCCAATTTCTCTCTGTATCCGTCCATTTTTTCCCTCCCTGTCCCTTTTCTCCTTCTCTCTCTCAGTCCATTTTCTCTCACTCTCTCTCTCTGTCCCTTTTCTCTCTATCTTTCTGTCCCTTTTCACTCTCTCTCTGTCCATTTTTTCCCTCTCTCTCTGTCCCTTTTCTATCTCTCTCCGTTCCTTTTCTCTCTCTATCTGTCCCTTTTTTCTCTCGCTGTACCTTTTCTCTTTCTCTCTCTCAGTCCCTTTTCTCTCACTCTCTCTCAATGTACATTTTCTCTCCCTATCTGTCCCTTTTCACTCTCTATCTGTCCCTTTTCTCTCTCTCTCTGTCCCTTTTCTATCTCTCTCTCTGTCCCTTTTCTCTCTCTCTCTCTGTCCCTTTTCTCTCTCTCTCTCTGTCCCTTTTCTCTCTCTCTCTCTGTCCCTTTTCTCTCTCTCTCTGTCCGTTTTCGCTCTCTCTCTCCATGTCCCTTTTCACTCTCTATCTGTCCCTTTTCTCTCCCTCGCTCTGTCCTTTTTCTCTCTCTATCTGTCCCTTTTTTTCTCTCGCTGTCCCTTTTCTCTCACTCTCTCTCTCTGTCCCTTTTCTTTCTCTCTCCGTCCCTTTTCTCTCTCTCTTTCTGTCCCTTTTGTCTCTCTCCGTCCCTTTTGTCTCTCTCGTTCTGTCCCGTTTCTCTCTCTATCTGTCCCTTTTTTTCTCTCGCTGTCCCTTTTCTCTTTCTCTCTCTCCGTCCTTTTTCTCTCACTCTCTCTCTGTCCCTTTTCTTTCTCTCTCCGTCCCTTTTCTCACTCTCTTGCTGTCCCTTTTCTCTCTCGCCGTCTCTTTTCTCTCTTTCTTTCTGTCCCTTTTCTATCTCTATCTGTCCCTTTTTTTTCTCGCTGTCCCTTTTGTCTTTCTCTTCTCAGTCCCTTTTCTCTCACTCTCTCTCTCTGTCCCTTTTCTCTGTCTCTTTCTGTCCCTTTTCACTGTCTATCTGTCCCTTTTTTTCTCTTGCTGTCCCTTTTCTCTCTCTCTCTCTCAGTCCCTTTTCTCTCTCTCTTTCTGTCCCTTTTCACTCTCTATCTGTCCCTTTTCTCTCTCTCTCTCTTTCCCTTTTCTCTCTCTCTCTGTCCCTTTTCTCTCTCTCGCTCTGTCCCTTTTCTCTCTCTCTTTCTGTCGCTTTTCACTCTCTATCTGTCCCTTTTCTCTCTCTCTCACGGTCGCTTTTCTCTCTCTATCTGTCCCTTTTTTTTCTCTCGCTGTCCCTTTTCTCTTTCTCTCTCTCAGTCCTTTTTCTCTCATTCTCTCCTGTCCCTTTTCTTTCTCTCTCCGTCCCTTTTCTCTCTCTCTTTCTGACCCTTTTCTCTCTCTCCGTCCCTTTTCTTTCTCTCTTTCTGTCCCTTTTCTCTCTCTAATCTGTGCTTTTTCTCTCTATCTGTCACTTTTCTCTCTCTCTCTGTCCCTTTTCTCTCTCTCTCTCTGTCCCTTTTTTCTCTGTCTTTTGTCCCTTTTCAGTCTCTCTCTCTGTCCCTTTTCTCTCTCTCTCTGTCCAATTTCTCTCTGTATCTGTCCATTTTTTTCCCTCCCTGTCCCTTTTCTCCTTCTCTCTCTCAGTCCATTTTCTCTCACTCTCTCTCTCTGTCCCTTTTCTCTCTATCTTTCTGTCCCTTTTCACTCTCTCTCTGTCCATTTTCTCCCTCTCTCTCTGTCCCTTTTCTCTCTCTCTCCGTTCCTTTTCTCTCTCTATCTGTCCCTTTTTTCTCTCGCTGTACCTTTTCTCTTTCTCTCTCTCAGTCCCTTTTCTCTCACTCTCTCTCAATGTACATTTTCTCTCCCTATCTGTCCCTTTTCACTCTCTATCTGTCCCTTTTCTCTCTCTCTCTCTGTCCCTTTTCTATCTCTCTCTCTGTCCCTTTTCTCTCTCTCTCTGTCCCTTTTCTCTCTCTCTCTCTGTCCCTTTTCTCTCTCTCTCTGTCCCTTTTCTCTCTCTCTCTCCATGTCCCTTTTCACTCTCTATCTGTCCCTTTTCTCTCCCTCGCTCTGTCCTTTTTCTCTCTCTATCTGTCCCTTTTTTTCTCTCGCTGTCCCTTTTCTCTCACTCTCTCTCTCCGTCCCTTTTCTCTCTCTCTTTCTGTCCCTTTTGTCTCTCTCCGTCCCTTTTGTCTCTCTCGTTCTGTCCCGTTTCTCTCTCTATCTGTCCCTTTTTTTCTCTCTCTGTCCCTTTTCTCTCTCTCTCTCCATGTCCCTATTCACTCTCTATCTGTCCATTTTCTTTCCGTAGCTCTGTCCTTTTTCTCTCTCTATCTGTCCCTTTTTTTCTCTCGCTGTCCCTTTTCTCTCACTCTCTCTCTCTCTGTCCCTTTTACTTCTCTCTCCGTCCCTTTTCTCTCTCTCTTTCTGTCCCTTTTCTCTCTCTCCGTCCCTTTTCTCTCTCTCTTTTTGTCCTTTTTCTCTCTCTATCTGTCCATTTTTTTCTCTCGCTGTCCCTTTTCTCTTTCTCTCTCTCAGTCCTTTTTCTCTCACTCTCTCTCTGTCCCTTTTCTTTCTCTCTCCGTCCCTTTTCTTTCTCTCTTTCTGTCCCTTTTCTCTCTCTAATCTGTGCCTTTTCTCTCTCTCTGTCACTTTTCTGTCTCTCTCTGTCCCTTTTCACTCTCTCTCTCTCTGTCCCATTTTTCTCTGTCTTTTGTCCCTTTTCAGTCTCTCTCTCTGTCCCTTTTCTCTCTCTCTCTGTCCAATTTCTCTCTGTATCTGTCCATTTTTTTCTCTCCCTGTCCCTTTTCTCCTTCTCTCTCTCAGTCCATTTTCTCTCACTCTCTCTCTCTGTCCCTTTTCTCTCTATCTTTCTGTCCCTTTTCACTCTCTCTCTGTCCATTTTCTCCCTCTCTCTCTGTCCCTTTTCTCTCTCTCTCCGTTCCTTTTCTCTCTCTATCTGTCCCTTTTTTTCTCTCGCTGTACCTTTTCTCTTTCTCTCTCTCAGTCCCTTTTCTCTCACTCTCTCTCAATGTACATTTTCTCTCCCTATCTGTCCCTTTTCACTCTCTATCTGTCCCTTTTCTCTCTCTCTCTCTGTCCCTTTTCTCTCTCTCTCTCTGTCCCTTTTCTCTCTCTCTCTCTGTCCCTTTTCTCTCTCTCTCTGTCCCTTTTCTCTCTCTCTCTCCATGTCCCTTTTCACTCTCTATCTGTCCCTTTTCTCTCCCTCGCTCTGTCCTTTTTCTCTCCCTATCTGTCCCTTTTTTTCTCTCGCTGTCCCTTTTCTCTCAGTCTCTCTCTCTGTCCCTTTTCTTTCTCTCTCCGTCCCTTTTCTCTCTCTCTTTCTGTCCCTTTTGTCTCTCTCCGTCCCTTTTGTCTCTCTCGTTCTGTCCCGTTTCTCTCTCAATCTGTCCCTTTTTTTCTCTCTCTGTCCCTTTTCTCTCTCTCTCTCCATGTCCCTTTTCACTCTCTATCTGTCCCTTTTCTCTCCCTCGCTCTGTCCTTTTTCTCTCTCTATCTGTCCCTTTTTTTCTCTAGCTGTCCCTTTTCTCTCACTCTCTCTCTCTCTGTCCCTTTTCCTTCTCTCTCCGTCCCTTTTCTCTCTCTCTTTCTGTCCCTTTTCTCTCTCTCCGTCCCTTTTCTCTTTCTCTTTTTGTCCTTTTTCTCTCTCTATCTGTCCCTTTTTTTCTCTCGCTGTCCCTTTTCTCTTTCTCTCTCTCAGTCCTTTTTCTCTCACTCTCTCTCTGTCCCTTTTCTTTCTCTCTCCGTCCCTTTTCTCACTCTCTTGCTGTCCCTTTTCTCTCTCGCCGTCTCTTTTCTCTCTTTCTTTCTGTCCCTTTTCTATCTCTATCTGTCCCTTTTTTTTCTCGCTGTCCCTTTTGTCTTTCTCTTCTCAGTCCCTTTTCTCTCACTCTCTCTCTCTGTCCCTTTTCTCTGTCTCTTTCTGTCCCTTTTCACTGTCTATCTGTCCCTTTTTTCGCTTGCTGTCCCTTTTCTCTCTCTCTCTCTCAGTCCCTTTTCTCTCTCTCTTTCTGTCCCTTTTCACTCTCTATCTGTCTCTTTTCTCTCTCTCTCTCTGTCCCTTTTCTCTCTCTCTCTGTCCCTTTTCTCTCTCTCGCTCTGTCCCTTTTCTCTCTCTCTCACTGTCGCTTTTCTCTCTCTATCTGTCCCTTTTTTTCTCTCGCTGTCCCTTTTCTCTTTCTCTCTCTCAGTCGTTTTTCTCTCATTCTCTCCTGTCCCATTTCTTTCTCTCTCCGTCCCTTTTCTCTCTCTCTTTCTGACCCTTTTCTCTCTCTCTACGTCCCTTTTCTTTCTCTCTTTCTGTCCCTTTTCTCTCTCTAATCTGTGCCTTTTCTCTCTCTGTGTCACTTTTCTCTCTCTCTCTGTTCCTTTTCTCTCTCTCTCTCTGTCCCTTTTTTCTCTGTCTTTTGTCCCTTTTCAGTCTCTCTCTCTGTCCCTTTTCTCTCTCTCTCTGTCCAATTTCTCTCTGTATCTGTCCATTTTTTTCTCTCCCTGTCCCTTTTCTCCTTCTCTCTCTCAGTCCATTTTCTCTCACTCTCTCTCTCTGTCCCTTTTCTCTCTATCTTTCTGTCCCTTTTCACTCTCTCTCTGTCCATTTTCTCCCTCTCTCTCTGTCCCTTTTCTCTCTCTCTCCGTTCCTTTTCTCTCTCTATCTGTCCCTTTTTTTCTCTCGCTGTACCTTTTCTCTTTCCCTCTCTCAGTCCCTTTTCTCTCATTCTCTCTCAATGTACATTTTCTCTCCCTATCTGTCCCTTTTCACTCTCTATCTGTCCCTTTTCACTCTCTATCTGTCCCTTTTCTCTCTCTCTCTCTGTCCCTTTTCTCTCTCTCTCTCTCTGTCCCTTTTCTCTCTCTCTCTGTCCCTTTTCTCTCTCTCTCTCCATGTCCCTTTTCACTCTCTATCTGTCCCTTTTCTATCCCTCGCTCTGTCCTTTTTCTCTCTCTATCTGTCCCTTTTTTTCTCTCGCTGTCCCTTTTCTCTCAGTCTCTCTCTCTGTCCCTTTTCTTTCTCTCTCCGTCCCTTTTCTCCCTCTCTTTCTGTCCCTTTTGTCTCTCTCCGTCCCTTTTGTCTCTCTCGTTCTGTCCCGTTTCTCTCTCTATCTGTCCCTTTTTTTCTCTCTCTGTCCCTTTTCTCTCTCTCTCTCCATGTCCCTTTTCACTCTCTATCTGTCCCTTTTCTCTCCCTCGCTCTGTCCTTTTTCTCTCTCTATCTGTCCCTTTTTTCTCTCGCTGTCCCTTTTCTCTCACTCTCTCTCTCTGTCCCTTTTCCTTTTCTCTCCGTCCCTTTTCTCTCTCTCTTTCTGACCCTTTTCTCTGTCTCCGTCCCTTTTCTCTCTCTCTTTTTGTCCTTTTTCTCTCTCTATCTGTCCCTTTTTTTCTCTCGCTGTCCCTTTTCTCTTTCTCTCTCTCAGTCCTTTTTCTCTCACTCTCTCTCTGTCCCTTTTCTTTCTCTCTCCGTCCCTTTTCTCTCTCTCTTTCTGTCCCTTTTGTCTCTCTCCGTCCCTTTTGTCTCTCTCTTTCTGTCCCGTTTCTCTCTCTATCTGTCCCTTTTTTTCTCTCGCTGTCCCTTTTCTCTTTCTCTCTCTCAGACCATTTTATCTCACTCTCTCTCTCTGTTCCTTTTCTTTCTATCCCCGTCCCTTTTCTGTCTCTATTTATGTCCCTTTTCTCTCTCTATCTGTCCCTTTTTTTGTCTCGCTATCCCTTTTCTCTTTCTCTCTCTCAGTCACTCTTCTTTCTCTTTCTCTGTCGCTAATCACTCTCTTTCTGTGCCTTTTCTCTCTCTATCTGTCCCTTTTTTTCTCTCGCTGTCCCTTTTCTCTTTCTCTCTCTCCGTCCCTTTTCTCTCTCTCTTTCTGTCCCTTTTCTCTCTCTATCTGTCCTTTTTTTTTGTCTCGCTGTCCCTTTTCTCTTTCTCTCTCTCAGTCCATTTTCTCTCACTCTCTCTCTCTGTCCCTTTCTTTCTCTCGTTGTCCTTTTTCTCTCTCTCTTTCTGTCCCTTTTCTCTCTCTCCGTCCCTTTTCTCTCTCTCTTTCTGTCCCTTTTCTCTCTCTATCTATCCCTTTTTTTGTCTCGCTATCCCTTTTCTCTTTCTCTCTCTCAGTCCCTTTTCTCTCACTCACTCTCTCTCTGTCCCTTTTCTCTCTCTCTTTCTGCTCCTTTTCACTCTCTATCTGTGCCTTTTCTCTCTCTCTCTGTCCCTTTTCTCTCTCTCTGTCTGTCACTTTCCTCACTCTCTCTGTCCCTTTTCTCTCTCTCTCTCTGTCCCTTTTCACTCTCTATCCGACCCTTTTCTCTCTCTCTCTGTCCCTTTTCTCTCTGTATCTGTCCCTTTTTTTCTCTCGTTGTCCCTTTTCTCTTTCTCTCTCTCAGTCCCTTTTCTCTCACTCTCTCTGTCCCTTTTCTTTCTCTCTCCGTCCCTTGTCACTCTCTCTTTCTGTCCCTTTTCTCTCTCTATCTGTCCCTTTTTTCTCTCGCTGTCCCTTTTCTCTTTCTCTCTCTCAGACCATTTTATCTCACTCTCTCTCTCTGTTCCTTTTCTTTCTCTCTCCGTCCCTTTTCTCTTTCTCTTTCTGTCCCTTTTCTCTCTCTCCGTCCTTTTTCTGTCTCTATTTCTGTCCCTTTTCTCTCTCTATCTGTCCTTTTTTTTGTCTCGCTGTCCCTTTTCTCTTTCTCTCTCTCAGTCCATTTTCTCTCACTCTCTCTCTCTGTCCCTTTCTTTCTCTCGTTGTCCTTTTTCTCTCTCTCTTTCTGTCCCTTTTCTCTCTCTCCGTCCCTTTTCTCTCTCTCTTTCTGTTCCTTTTCTCTCTCTATCTGTCCTTTTTTTTGTCTCGCTGTCCCTTTTCTCTTTCTCTCTCTCAGTCCATTTTCTCTCACTCTCTCTCTCTGTCCCTTTCTTTCTCTCGTTGTCCTTTTTCTCTCTCTCTTTCTGTCCCTTTTCTCTCTCTCCGTCCCTTTTCTCTCTCTCTTTCTGTCCCTTTTCTCTCTCTATCTATCCCTTTTTTTGTCTCGCTATCCCTTTTCTCTTTCTCTCTCTCAGTCCCTTTTCTCTCACTCACTCTCTCTCTGTCCCTTTTCTCTCTCTCTTTCTGCTCCTTTTCACTCTCTATCTGTGCCTTTTCTCTCTCTCTCTGTCCCTTTTCTCTCTCTCTGTCTGTCACTTTCCTCACTCTCTCTGTCCCTTTTCTCTCTCTCTCTCTGTCCCTTTTCACTCTCTATCCGACCCTTTTCTCTCTCTCTCTGTCCCTTTTCTCTCTGTATCTGTCCCTTTTTTTCTCTCGTTGTCCCTTTTCTCTTTCTCTCTCTCAGTCCCTTTTCTCTCACTCTCTCTGTCCCTTTTCTTTCTCTCTCCGTCCCTTGTCACTCTCTCTTTCTGTCCCTTTTCTCTCTCTATCTGTCCCTTTTTTCTCTCGCTGTCCCTTTTCTCTTTCTCTCTCTCAGACCATTTTATCTCACTCTCTCTCTCTGTTCCTTTTCTTTCTCTCTCCGTCCCTTTTCTCTCTCTCTTTCTGTCCCTTTTCTCTCTCTCCGTCCTTTTTCTGTCTCTATTTCTGTCCCTTTTCTCTCTCTATCTGTCCCTTTTTTTGTCTCCCTGTCCCTTTTCTCCTTGTCTCTCTCAGTCCCTTTTCTCTCACTCTCTCTCGCTGTCCCTTTTCTCTCTCTCTTTCTGTCCCTTTTCACTCTCTCTCTGTCCATTTTCTCCCTCTCTCTCTGTTCCTTTTCTCTCTCTCTCTGTCCCATTTCTCTCTCTATCTGTCCATTTTTTTCTCTCGCTGTCCCTTTTCCTTCTCTCTCCGTCCCTTTTCTCTCTCTCTTTCTGTCCCTTTTGTCTCTCTCCGTCCCTTTTGTCTCTCTCTTTCTGTCCCGTTTCTCTCTCTATCTGTCCCTTTTTTTCTCTCGCTGTCCCTTTTCTCTTTCTCTCTCTCAGACCATTTTATCTCACTCTCTCTCTCTGTTCCTTTTCTTTCTCTCTCCGTCCCTTTTCTCTCTCTCTTTCTGTCCCTTTTCTCTCGCTCCGTCCCTTTTCTGTCTCTATTTCTGTCCCTTTTCTCTCTCTATCTGTCCCTTTTTTTCTCTCGCTGTCCCTTTTCTCTTTCTCTCCCTCAGTCTCTTTTCTCTCTCTCTTTCTGTCGCTTATCACTCTCTTTCTGTGCCTTTTCTCTCTCTATCTGTCCCTTTTTTTCTCTCGCTGTTCCTTTTCTCTTTCTCTCTCTCAGACCATTTTATCTCACTCTCTGTCTCTGTTCCTTTTCTTTCTCTCTCCGTCCCTTTTCTCTCTATCTTTCTGTCCCTTTTGTCTCTCCCCGTCCCTTGTCTCTCTCTCTTTCTGTCCCTTTTCTCTCTCTATCTGTCCCTTTTTTTCTCTCCCCGTCCCTTTTCTCTCTCTCTTTCTGTCCCTTTTCACTCTCTCTCTGTCCATTTTCTCCCTCTCCCTCTGTCCCTTTTCTCTCTCTCTCTGTCCCTTTTCTCTCTCTCTTTCTGTCCCTTTTGTCTCTCTCCGTTCCTTTTGTCTCTCTCTTTCTGTCCCGTTTCTCTCTCTATCTGTCCCTTTTTTTCTCTCTCTGTCCCTTTTCTCTTTCTCTCCCTCAGTCTCTTTTCTCTCTCTCTTTGTGTCGCTTATCACTCTCCTTCTGTGCCTTTTCCCTCTCTATCTGTCCATTTTTTTCTCTTGCTGTCCCTTTTATCTTTCTCTCTCTCAGTCGCTTTTCTCTCTCTCTTTCTGTCCCTTTTCTCTCCCTATCTGTCCCTTTTTTTCTATCGCTGACCCTTTTCTCTTTCTCTCTCTCATACCATTTTCTCTCACTCTCTCTCTCTGTCCCTTTTCTTTCTCTCGTTGTCCTTTTTCTCTCTCTTTTTCTGCCCCTTTTCTCTCTCTCCGTCCCTTTTCTCTCTCTCTTTCTGTCCCTTTTCTCTCTCTATCTGTCCCTTTTTTTGTCTCGCTGTCCCTTTTCTCTTTCTCTCTCTCAGTCCCTTTTCTCTCACTCACTCTCTCTCTATCCCTTTTCTCTCTCTCTTTCTGTCCCTCTTCACTCTCTATCTGTGCCTTTTCTCTCTCTCTCTGTCCCTTTTCTCTCTCTGTGTGTGTCCCTTTTCTCTCTCTCTCTGTCCTTTTTGTCTCTCTCTCTCTCTGTCCCTTTTCACTCTCTATCCGTCCCTTTTCTCTCTCTCTCTGTCCCTTTTCTCTCTGGATCTGTTCCTTTTTTTCGCTCACTGTCCCTTTTCTCTTTCTCTCTCTCAGTCCCTTTTCTCTCACTCTCTCTGTCCCTTTCCTTTCTCTCTCCGTCACTTTTCTCTCTCTCTTTCTGTACCATTTCTCTCTCTATCTGTTCTTTTTTTTGTATCGCTGTCCCGTTTCTCTTTCTCTATCTCAGTCCCCTTTCTCTCACTCTTTCTCTCTGTCCTTTTCTCTCTCTCTCTCTGTCCCTTTTCACTCTCTCTCTGTCCCTTTTCTCTCTGTATCTGTCCCTTTTTTTCTCTCGCTGTCCCTTTTCTCTTTCTTTCTCTCAGTCCCTTTTCTCCCTCTCTCTCTGGCCCTTTTCTTTCTCTCTCCGTCCCTTTTCTCTCTCTCGTTCTGTTCCTTTTCTCTCTCTCCGCCCTTTTCTCTCTCTATCTTTCCTTTTTTTTGTATCGCTGTCCCTTTTCTCTTTCTCTATCTCAGTCCCTTTTCTCTCACTCTTTCTCTCTGTCCTTTTCTCTGTCTCTTTCTGTCGCTTTTCTCTCTCTCTCTGTCCCCTTTCACTCTCTCTCTATGTCCCTTTTCTCTCTCTATCTGTCCTTTTTTTCTCTCGCTGTCCCTTTTCTCTGTCTCTCGCTCAGTCCCTTTTCTCCACTCTGTCTCTGTCCCGTTTCTGTCTCTCTCCGTCCCTTTTCTCACTCTCTTTCTGTCCCTTTTCTATCTCTATCTGTCCCTTTTTTCTCTCGCTGTCCCTTTTCTCTTTCTCTCTCAGACCCTTTTCTCTCACTCTCTCTCTCTGTCCCTTTTCTCTGTCTCTTTCTGTCCCTTTTCACTCTCTATCTGTCCATTTTTTCTCTCTCTCTCTCTGTCCCTTTTCTCTCTCTCTTTCTGTCCCATTTCTCTCTCTATCTGTACCTTTTTTTCTCTCGCTGTCCCTTTTCTCTTACTCTTTCTCAGTCCAATTTATCTCATTCTCTCTCTCTGTCCCTTTTCTTTCTCTCTCTGTCCCTTTTCTCTCTCTCTTTCTGTCCCGTTTCTCTCTCTCCGTCCCTTTTCTGCCTCTCTTTCTGTCCCTTTTCTCACTCTATCTGTCCCTTTTTTTCTCTCGCTGTCCCTTTTCTCTTTCTCGCCCTCAGTCCCTTTTCTCTCTCTCTTTCTGTCGCTTTTCACTCTCTTTCTGTGCCTTTTCTCTCTCTATCTGTACCTTTTTTTCTCTAGCTGTCCCTTTTCTCTTTCTCTCTCTCAGGACCTTTTCTCTCACTCTCTCTCTCCGTCCCTTTTCTCTCTCTTTCTGTCCCTTTTCTCTCTCTCTCTGTCCCTTTTCTCTCTCTCTGTCTGTCACTTTTGTCTCTCTCTCTGTCCCTTTTCTCTCTCTCTCTCTCTGTGTCCCTTTTCACTCTCTATCCGACCCTTTTCTCTCTCTCTGTCCCTTTTCTCTCTCTCTCTCTGTCCCTTTTCTCTCTGTATCTGTCCCTTTTTTTCTCTCGTTGTCCCTTTTCTCTTTCTCTCTCTCAGTCCCTTTTCTCTCACTCTCTCTGTCCCTTTTCATTCTCTCTCCGTCCCTTGTCTCTCTCTCTTTCTGTCCCTTTTCTCTCTCTATCTGTCCCTTTTTTTCTCTCGCTGTCCCTTTTCTCTTTCTCTCTCTCAGACCATTTTATCTCACTCTCTCTCTCTGTTCCTTTTCTTTCTCTCTCCGTCCCTTTTCTCTCTCTCTTTCTGTCCCTTTTCTCTCTCTCCGTCCTTTTTCTCTCTCTATTTCTGTCCCTTTTCTCTCTCTATCTGTCCATTTTTATCTCTCTCAGTCCCTTTTCTCCTTCTCTCTCTCAGTCCCTTTTCTCTCACTCTCTCTCTCTGTCCCTTTTCTCTCTCTCTTTCTGTCCCTTTTCACTCTCTCTCTGTCCATTTTCTCCCTCTCTCTCTGTCCCTTTTCTCTCTCTCTCTGTCCCATTTCTCTCTCTATCTGTCCATTTTTTTCTCTCGCTGTCCCTTTTCCTTCTCTCTCCGTCCCTTTTCTCTCTCTCTTTCTGTCCCTTTTGTCTCTCTCCATCCCTTTTGTCTCTCTCTTTCTGTCCCGTTTCTCTCTCTAACTGTCCCTTTTTGTCTCTCGCTGTCCCTTTTCTATTTCTCTCCCTCAGTCTCTTTTCTCTCTCTCTTTCTGTCGCTTATCACTCTCTTTCTGTCCCTTTTCTCTCTCTATCTGTCCCTTTATTTCTGTCGCTGTCCCTTTTCTCTTTCTCTTTCTTAGTCCAATTTATCTCACTCTCTCTGTCCCTTTTCTTTCTCTCTCCGTCCCTTTTCTCTCTCTCGTTCTGTTCCTTTGACTCTCTCTCCGCCCTTTTCTCTCTCTATCTTTCCTTTTTTTTGTATCGCTGTCCCTTTTCTCTTTCACTATCTCAGTCCCTTTTCTCTCACTCTTTCTCTCTGTCCTTTTCTCTGTCTCTTTCTGTCCCTTTTCTCTCTCTCTCTCTGTCCCCTTTCACTCTCTCTCTATGTCCCTTTTCTCTCTCTATCTGTCCCTTTTTTTCTCTCGCTGTCCCTTTTCTCTCTCTCTCTCTGTCCCTTTTATCTCTCTCTCTCTCTGTCCCTTTACTCTCTATCTCTTTGTACCTTTTCTCTCTCTCTCTCTGTGCCTTTTCATTCTCTCTCTCTGTCCCTGTTCTTTCTGTGTATCCCTTTTCTCTCTCTCTCTGTCCCTTTTCTCTCTCTCTCTCTCTATCCCTTTTCTCTCTCTCTCTCTGTCCCTTTTCTTTCTCTCACCGTCCCTTTTCTCTCTCTCTTTCTGTCCCTTTTCTCTCTCTCCGTCCCTTTTCTCTCTCTTTCATTCCCTTTTCTCTCTCTATCTGTCCCTTTTTTTCTCTCGCTGTCCCTTTTCTTTCTCTCTCTCAGTCCATTTTCTCTAACTCTCTCTCTCTGTCGCATTTCTCTCTCTCTCTTTCTCTCCCTTTTCTCTCTCTATCTGTCCCTTTACTCTCTCTCTCTGTCCCTTTTCTCTCTCTCTCTCTCTCTGTCCCTTTTCTCTCACTCTCTCTGTCTGACCCTCTTCTTTCGCTCCCCGTCCCTTTTCTCTCTCGCTTTCTGTCCCTTTTCACTCTCTCTCTGTTCCTTTTCTCTCTCTCTCTCTGTCCCATTTCTCTCTCTATCTGTCCCTTTTTTTCTCTCGCTGTACCTTTTCTCTTTCTCTCTCGCTGTCCCTTTTCTCTTTCTCTCTCTCTGTCCCTTTTCTCTCACTCTCTCTCTCTGTCCCTTTTCTTTCTCTCCCCGTCCCTTTTCTCTCTCGCTTTCTGTCCCTTTTCTCTCTCTCCGTCCCTTTTCTCTCTCTCTCTCTGTCCCATTTCTCTCACTCTCTCTCTCTCTCCCTTTTCTTTCTCTCCCCGTCCCTTTTCTCTCTCGCTTTCTGTCCCTTTTCACTCTCTCTCTGTTCCTTTTCTCTCTCTCTCTCTGTCCCATTTCTCTCTCTATCTGTCCCTTTTTTTCTCTCGCTGTACCTTTTCTCTTTCTCTCTCGCTGTCCCTTTTCTCTTTCTCTCTCTCTGTCCCTTTTCTCTCACTCTCTCTCTCTGTCCCTTTTCTTTCTCTCCCCGTCCCTTTTCTCTCTCGCTTTCTGTCCCTTTTCTCTCTCTCCGTCCCTTTTCTCTCTCTCTTTCTGTCCCGTTTCTCTCTCTCCGTCCCTTTTCTGTCTCTCTTTCTGTCCCTTTTCTCTCTCTATCTGTCCCTTTTTTTCTCTCGCTGTCCCTTTTCTCTTTCTCTCCCTCTGTCCCTTTTCTGTCTCTCTTTCTGTCCCTTTTCTCTCTCTATCTGTACCTTTTTTTTCTCTCGCTGTCCCTTTACTCTTTCTCTCTCTCAGTACCTTTTCATCTCAGTCTCTCTCTCTCTGACCCTTTTCTTTCTCTCTCCGTCCCTTTTCTCTCTCTTTCTGTCCCTTTTCTCTCTCTCCGTCCCTTTTCTCTCTCTCTCTTTCTTACCCTTTTCTCTCTCGATCTGTCCCTTATTTTGTCTCACTGTCCCTTTTCTCTTTCTCCCTCTCAGTCCCTTTTCTCTCTCTCTCTCTGTCCCTTTTCACTCTCTATCTGTCCCTTTTCTCTGTCTCTGTCCCTTTTCTCTCTGTATCTGTCCTTTTTTTTCTCTCGCTGTCCCTTTTCTCTTTCTTTCTCTCAGTCCCTTTTCTCTCGCTCTCTCTGTCCCTTTTCTTTCTCTCTCCGTCCCTTTTCTCTCTCTCGTTCTGTTCCTTTTCTCTCTCTCCGCCCTTTTCTCTCTCTATCTTTCCTTTTTTTTGTATCGCTGTCCCTTTTCTCTTTCACTATCTCAGTCCCTTTTCTCTCACTATTTCTCTCTGTCCTTTTCTCTGTCTCTTTCTGTCCCTTTTCTCTCTCTCTCTCTGTCCCCTTTCACTCTCTCTCTATGTCCCTTTTCTCTCTCTATCTGTCCCTTTTTTTCTCTCGCTGTCCCTTTTCTCTTTCTCTCTCTCAGTCCCTTTTCTCTCACTCTCTCTCTCTGTCCCATTTCTTTCTCTCTCCGTCCCTTTTCTCACTCTCTTGGTGTCCCTTTTTTCTCTTTCTTTCTGTCCCTTTTCTATCTCTATCTGTCCCTTTCTTTCTCTCGCTGTCCCTTTTCTCTTTCTCTCTCAGTCCCTTTTCTCTCACTCTCTCTCTCTGTCCCTTTTCTCTGTCTCATCTGTCCCTTTTCACTCTCTATCTGTCCCTTTTATCTCTCTCTCTCTCTGTCCCTTTACTCTCTATCTCTTTGTGCCTTTTCTCTCTCTCTCTCTGTGCCTTTTCGTTATCTCTCTCTGTCCCTGTTCTTTCTGTGTGTCCCTTTTCTCTCTCTCTCTGTCCCTTTTCTCTCTCTCTCTCTGTCCCTTTTCTCTCTCTCTCTCTGTCCCTTTTCTTTCTCTCATCGTCCCTTTTCTCTCTCTCTTTTTGTCCCTTTTCTCTCTCTCCGTCCCTTTTCTCTCTCTTTCATTCCCTTTTCTCTCTCTATCTGTCCCTTTTTTTCTCTCGCTGTCCCTTTTCTTTCTCTCTCTCAGTCCATTTTCTCTCACTCTCTCTCTCTGTCGCATTTCTCTCTCTCTCTTTCTCTCCCTTTTCTCTCTCTATCTGTCCCTTTACTCTCTCTCTCTGTCCCTTTTCTCTCTCTCTCTCTCTGTCCCTTTTCTCTCACTCTCTCTGTCTGTCCCTTTTCTTTCTCTCCCCGTCCCTTTTCTCTCTCGCTTTCTGTCCCTTTTCGCTCTCTCTCTGTTCCTTTTCTCTCTCTCTCTCTGTCCCATTTCTCTCACTCTCTCTCTCTGTCCCTTTTCTTTCTCTCCCCGTCCCTTTTCTCTCTCGCTTTCTGTCCCTTTACACTCTCTCTCTGTTCCTTTTCTCTCTCTCTCTCTGTCCCATTTCTCTCTCTATCTGTCCCTTTTTTTCTCTCGCTGTCCCTTTTCTCTTTCTCTCTCGCTGTCCCTTTTCTCTTTCTCTCTCTCTGTCCCTTTTCTCTCACTCTCTCTCTCTGTCCCTTTTCTTTCTCTCCCCGTCCCTTTTCTCTCTCGCTTTCTGTCCCTTTTCTCTCTTTCCGTCCCTTTTCTCTCTCTCTTTCTGTCCCTTTTCTCTCTCTCCGAAACTCTTCTGTCTCTCTTTCTGTCCCTTTTCTCTCTCTATCTGTCCCTTTTTTTCTCTCGCTGTCCCTTTTCTCTTTCTCTTTCTCAGTCCAATTTATCTCACTCTCTCTCTCTCTGTCCCTTTTCTTTCTCTCTCCGTCCCTTTTCTCTCTCTCTTTCTGTCCCGTTTCTCTCCCTCAGTCCGTTTTCTGTCTCTCTTTCTGTCACTTTTCTCTCTCTATCTGTACCTTTTCTTCTCTCGCTGTCCCTTTACTCTTTCTCTCTCTCAGTACCTTTTCATCTCACTCTCTCTCTCTGTCCCTTTTCTTTCTCTCTCCGTCCCTTTTCTCTCTCTTTCTGTCCCTTTTCTCTCTCTCCGTCCCTTTTCTCTCTCTCTTTCTTACCCTTTTCTCTCTCGATCTGTCCCGTATTTTGTCTCACTGTCCCTTTTCTCTTTCTCCCTCTCAGTCCCTTTTCTCTCACTCTCTCTCTCTGTCCCTTTTCTCTCTCGATCTGTCCCTTTTTTTCTCTCGCTGTCCCTTTTCTCTTTCTCTCTCTCAGTACCTTTTCTCTCACTCCCTCTCTGTCCCTTTTCTTTCTCTCTTCGTCCCTTTTCTCTCTCTCTTTCTGTCCCTTTTCTCTCTCTCCGTCCCTTTTCTCTCTCTCTTTCTGTCCCTTTTCTCTCTCGATCTGTCCCTTATTTTGTCTCACAGTCCCTTTTCTCTTTCTCTCTCTCAGCCCCTTTTCTCTCACTCTCTCCCTCTGTCCCTTTTCTCTCTCTCTTTCTGTCCCTTTTCACTCTCTCTCTGTCCCTTTTCTCTCTCTCTCTCTGTCCCCTTTCTCTCTCTCTCTCTGTCCCTTTTCTCTCTCTCTGTCCCTTTTCACACTCTCTCTTGTCCCTTTTCTCTCTCTCTCTGTCCCTTTTCTCTCTGTATCTGTCCCTTTTTTTCTCTCGCTGTCCCTTTTCTCTTTCTCTCTCTCAGTCCCTTTTCTCTCACTCTCTCTCTGTCCCATTTCTTTCTCTCTCCATCCCTTTTCTCACTCTTTTGCTGTCCCTTTTCTCTCTCGCCGTCCCTTTTCTCACTCTCTCTCTGTCCCTTTTCATTCTCTCTGTCCCTTTTCTCTCTCTCTCAGTCCCTTTTCTCTCACTCTCTCTCTGTCCCATTTCTTTCTCTCTCCATCCCTTTTCTCACTCTTTTGCTGTCCCTTTTTTTCTCTCGCTGTCCGTTTTCTCTTTCTCTCTCTTAGTCCATTTTCTCTCACTCTCTCTCTCTGTCCCTTTTCTTTCTCTCGCTGTCCTTTTTCTCTCTCTCTTTCTGTCCCTTTTCTCTCTCTCCGTCCCTTTTCTCTCTCTCTTTCTGTCCCTTTTCTCTCTCTATCTGTCCCTTTTTTTGTCTCGCTGTCCCTTTTCTCTTTCTCTCTCTCAGTCCCTTTTCTCTCACTCTCTCTCTCTCTGTCCCTTTTCTCTCTCTCTCTCTGTCCCTTTTCTCTCTCTCTCTGTCCCTTTTCTCTCTCTCTCTCTCTCTCTCTCTGTCCCTTTTCACTCTCTATCCGTCCCTTTTCTCTCTCTCTCTCTGTCCCTTTTCTCTCTCTCTCTCTGTCCCTTTTCTCTCTCTCTCTCTGTCCCTTTTCTCTCTGTATCTGTTCGTTTTTTTCTCTCGCTGTCTCTTTTCTCTTTCTCTCTCTCAGTCCCTTTTCTCTCACTCTCTCTGTCCCTTTTCTTTTTCTCTCTGTCCCTTTTCTCTCTCACTTTCTGTCCCTTTTCACTCTCTATCTGTCCCTTTTCTCTCTCTCTCTGTCCCTTTTCTCTCTCTCTCTGTCCTTTTTCACTCTCTACCTGTCCCTTTTCTCGCTGTATCTGTCCCTTTTTTTTTCTCACTGTCCCTTTTCTCTTTCTTTCTCTCAGTCCCTTTTCTCTCACTCTCTCTGTCCCTTTTCTTTCTCTCTCCGTCCCTTTTCTCTCTCTCGTTCTGTTCCTTTTCTCTCTCTCCGTCCCTTTTCTTTCTCTCTTTCTGTCCCTTTTCTCTCCCTATCTGTCCTTTGTTTTGTATCGCTGTCCCTTTTCTCTTTCGCTATCACAGTCCCTTTTCTCTCACTCTTTCTCTCTGTCCTTTTCTCTGTCTCTTTCTGTCCCTTTTCACTCTCTATCTGTCCCTTTTCTCTCTTTCTCTCTGTCCCCTTTCACTCTCTTTCTATGTCCCTTTTCTCTCTCTATCTGTCCCTTTTTTTCTCTCGCTGTCCCTTTTCTCTTTCTCTCTCTCAGTCCCTTTTCTCTCACTCTCTCTGTCCCGTTTCTTTCTCTCTCCGTCCCTTTTCTCACTCTCTTCCTGTCCCTTTTATCTCTTTCTTTCTACCCTTTTCAATCTCTATCTGTCCCATTTTTCTCTCGCTGTCCCTTTTCGCTCTCTCTGTCCCTTTTCTCCATCTCTCTGTCCCTTTTCTCTCTCTAACTGTCCCTTTTTTCTCTCGCTGTCCCTTTTCTCTTTCTCTTCCTCAGTCCGTTTTCTCTCTCTCTTTCTGTCGCTTTTCACTCTCTTTCTGTGCCCTTTCTCTTTCTATCTGTACCTTTTTTTCTCGCGCTGTCCCTTTTCTCTTTCTATCTCTCAGTACCTTTTCTCTCACTCTCTCTCTGTCCCTTTTCTTTCTCTCTCCGTCAGTTTTCTCTCTCTCTTTCTGTCCCTTTTCTCTCTCTCCGTCCCTTTTCTCTCTTTCTTTCTGTCCCTTTTCTCTCTCGATCTGTCCCTTATTTTGTCTCACTGTCCCTTTTCTCTTTCTCTCTCTCAGTCCCTTTTCTCTCATTCTTCTGTCCCTTTTCTTTCTCTCTCCGTCCCTTTTCTCTCTCTCGTTCTGTTCCTTTTCTCTCTCTCCGCCCTTTTCTCTCTCTCTCTTTCCTTTTTTGTATCGCTGTCCCTTTTCACTTTCTCTATCTCAGATCCTTTTCTCTCACTCTTTCTCTCTGTCCTTTTCTCTGTCTCTTTCTGTCCCTTTTCTCTCTCTCTCTGTCCCCTTTCACTCTCTCTCTATGTCCCTTTTCTCTCTCTATCTGTTCCTTTTTTCTCTCGCTGTCCCTTTTCTCTTACTCTCTCTCTGTCCCGTTTCTTTCTCTCTCCGTCCCTTTTCTCACTCTCTTACTGTCCCTTTTCTCTCTTTCTTTCTGTCCCTTTTCTATCTCTATCTGTCCCTTTTTTTTTCTCTCGCTGTCCCTTTTCTCTTTCTCTCTCAGTCCCTTTTCTCTCACTCTCTCTCTGTCCCTTTTCTCTGTCCCTTTCTGTCCCGTTTCACTCTCTATCTGTCCCTTTTCTCTCTCTCCCTCTCTGTCCCTTTTCTCTCTCTCTCTCTCTGTCCAATTCTCTCTCTATCTGTCCCTTTTTTTCTCTCGCTGTCCCTTTTCTCTTACTCTTTCTCAGTCCAATTTATCTCACTCTCACTCTCTGTCCCTTTTCTTTATCTCTCCGTCCCTTTTCTGTCTCTCTTTCTGTCCCTTTTCTCTCTCTATCTGTCCCTTTTTTTCTCTCGCTGTCCCTTTTCTCTCACTCTCTCCCTCTGTCCCTTTTCTCTCTCTCTTTCTGTCCCTTTTCACTCTCTCTCTGTCCCTTTTCTCTCTCTCTGTCCCTTTTCACACTCTCTCTTGTCCCTTTTCTCTCTCTCTCTGTCCCTTTTCTCTCTGTATCTGTCCCTTTTTTTCTCTCGCTGTCCCTTTTCTCTTTCTCTCTCTCAGTCCCTTTTCTCTCACTCTCTCTCTGTCCCATTTCTTTATTTCTCCATCCCTTTTCTCACTCTTTTGCTGTCCCTTTTCTCTCTCGCCGTCCCTTTTCTCACTCTCTCTCTGTCCCTTTTCATTCTCTCTGTCCCTTTTCTCTCTCTCTCAGTCCCTTTTCTCTCACTCTCTCTCTGTCCCATTTCTTTCTCTCTCCATCCCTTTTCTCACTCTTTTGCTGTCCCTTTTTTTCTCTCGCTGTCCCTTTTCTCTTTCTCTCTCTCAGTCCCTTTTCTCTCACTCTCTCTCTCTGTCTATTTTATTTCTCTCTCCGTCCCTTTTCTCTCTCTCTTTCTGTCCCTTTTCTCTTTCTCCGTCTCTTTTCTCTCTCTCTTTCTGTCCCTTTTCTCTCTCTATCTGTCCTTTTTTTTGTCTCGCTGTCCGTTTTCTCTTTCTCTCTCTTAGTCCATTTTCTCTCACTCTCTCTCTCTGTCCCTTTTCTTTCTCTCGCTGTCCTTTTTCTCTCTCTCTTTCTGTCCCTTTTCTCTCTCTCCGTCCCTTTTCTCTCTCTCTTTCTGTCCCTTTTCTCTCTCTATCTGTCCCTTTTTTTGTCTCGCTGTCCCTTTTCTCTTTCTCTCTCTCAGTCCCTTTTCTCTCACTCTCTCTCTCTCTGTCCCTTTTCTCTCTCTCTCTCTGTCCCTTTTCTCTCTCTCTCTGTCCCTTTTCTCTCTCTCTCTGTCCCTTTTCTCTCTCTCTCTCTCTCTCTCTCTCTCTGTCCCTTTTCACTCTCTATCCGTCCCTTTTCTCTCTCTCTCTCTGTCCCTTTTCTCTCTCTCTCTCTGTCCCTTTTCTCTCTCTCTCTCTGTCCCTTTTCTCTCTGTATCTGTTCGTTTTTTTCTCTCGCTGTCTCTTTTCTCTTTCTCTCTCTCAGTCCCTTTTCTCTCACTCTCTCTGTCCCTTTTCTTTTTCTCTCTGTCCCTTTTCTCTCTCACTTTCTGTCCCTTTTCACTCTCTATCTGTCCCTTTTCTCTCTCTCTCTGTCCCTTTTCTCTCTCTCTCTGTCCTTTTTCACTCTCTATCTGTCCCTTTTCTCGCTGTATCTGTCCCTTTTTTTTCTCACTGTCCCTTTTCTCTTTCTTTCTCTCAGTCCCTTTTCTCTCACTCTCTCTGTCCCTTTTCTTTCTCTCTCCGTCCCTTTTCTCTCTCTCGTTCTGTTCCTTTTCTCTCTCTCCGTCCCTTTTCTTTCTCTCTTTCTGTCCCTTTTCTCTCCCTATCTGTCCTTTGTTTTGTATCGCTGTCCCTTTTCTCTTTCGCTATCACAGTCCCTTTTCTCTCACTCTTTCTCTCTGTCCTTTTCTCTGTCTCTTTCTGTCCCTTTTCACTCTCTATCTGTCCCTTTTCTCTCTTTCTCTCTGTCCCCTTTCACTCTCTTTCTATGTCCCTTTTCTCTCTCTATCTGTCCCTTTTTTTCTCTCGCTGTCCCTTTTCTCTTTCTCTCTCTCAGTCCCTTTTCTCTCACTCTCTCTGTCCCGTTTCTTTCTCTCTCCGTCCCTTTTCTCACTCTCTTCCTGTCCCTTTTATCTCTTTCTTTCTACCCTTTTCAATCTCTATCTGTCCCATTTTTCTCTCGCTGTCCCTTTTCGCTCTCTCTGTCCCTTTTCTCCATCTCTCTGTCCCTTTTCTCTCTCTAACTGTCCCTTTTTTCTCTCGCTGTCCCTTTTCTCTTTCTCTTCCTCAGTCCGTTTTCTCTCTCTCTTTCTGTCGCTTTTCACTCTCTTTCTGTGCCCTTTCTCTTTCTATCTGTACCTTTTTTTCTCGCGCTGTCCCTTTTCTCTTTCTATCTCTCAGTACCTTTTCTCTCACTCTCTCTCTCTGTCCCTTTTCTTTCTCTCTCCGTCAGTTTTCTCTCTCTCTTTCTGTCCCTTTTCTCTCTCTCCGTCCCTTTTCTCTCTTTCTTTCTGTCCCTTTTCTCTCTCGATCTGTCCCTTATTTTGTCTCACTGTCCCTTTTCTCTTTCTCTCTCTCAGTCCCTTTTCTCTCATTCTTCTGTCCCTTTTCTTTCTCTCTCCGTCCCTTTTCTCTCTCTCGTTCTGTTCCTTTTCTCTCTCTCCGCCCTTTTCTCTCTCTCTCTTTCCTTTTTTGTATCGCTGTCCCTTTTCACTTTCTCTATCTCAGATCCTTTTCTCTCACTCTTTCTCTCTGTCCTTTTCTCTGTCTCTTTCTGTCCCTTTTCTCACTCTCTCTGTCCCCTTTCACTCTCTCTCTATGTCCCTTTTCTCTCTCTATCTGTTCCTTTTTTCTCTCGCTGTCCCTTTTCTCTTACTCTCTCTCTGTCCCGTTTCTTTCTCTCTCCGTCCCTTTTCTCACTCTCTTACTGTCCCTTTTCTCTCTTTCTTTCTGTCCCTTTTCTATCTCTATCTGTCCCTTTTTTTTCTCTCGCTGTCCCTTTTCTCTTTCTCTCTCAGTCCCTTTTCTCTCACTCTCTCTCTGTCCCTTTTCTCTGTCCCTTTCTGTCCCGTTTCACTCTCTATCTGTCCCTTTTCTCTCTCTCCCTCTCTGTCCCTTTTCTCTCTCTCTCTCTCTGTCCAATTCTCTCTCTATCTGTCCCTTTTTTTCTCTCGCTGTCCCTTTTCTCTTACTCTTTCTCAGTCCAATTTATCTCACTCTCACTCTCTGTCCCTTTTCTTTATCTCTCCGTCCCTTTTCTGTCTCTCTTTCTGTCCCTTTTCTCTCTCTATCTGTCCCTTTTTTTCTCTCGCTGTCCCTTTTCTCTTTCTCTCCCTCAGTCCCTTTTCTCTCTCTCTTTCTGTCGCTTTTCACGCTCTCTCTGTGCCTTTTCTCTCTCTCTATCTGTACCTTTTTTTCTCTCCCTGTCCCTTTTCTCGTTCTCTCTCTCAGTACCTTTTCTCTCACTCTCTCTCTCTCTCTGTCCCTTTTCTTTCTCTCTCCGTCCCTTTTCTCTCTCTTTCTGTCCCTTTTCTCTCTCTCCGTCCCTTTTCTCTCTCTCTTTCTGTCCCTTTTCTCTCTCGATCTGTCCCTTATTTTGTCTCACTGTCCCTTTTCTCTTTCTCTCTCTCAGTCCCTTTTCTCTCACTCTCTCTCTCTGTCCCTTTTCTCTCTCTCTCTGTCCCTTTTCTCTCTGTATCTGTCCCTTTTTTTCTCTCGCTGTCGCTTTTCTCTTTCTCTCTCTCAGTCCCTTTTCTCTCACTCTCTCTCTGTCCCATTTCTTTCTCTCTCCATCCCTTTTCTCACTCTTTTGCTGTCCCTTTTCTCTCTCGCCGTCCCTTTTCTCACTCTCTCTCTGTCCCTTTTCATTCTCTCTGTCCCTTTTCTCTCTCTCTCTGTCCCTTTTCTCTCTGTATCTGTCCCTTTTTTTCTCTCGTGTCCCTTTTCTCTTTCTCTCTCTCAGTCCCTTTTCTCTCACTCTCTCTCTGTCCCATTTCTTTCTCTCTCCATCCCTTTTCTCACTCTTTTGCTGTCCCTTTTTTTCTCTCGCTGTCCCTTTTCTCTTTCTCTCTCAGTCCCTTTTCTCTCACTCTCTCTCTCTCTGTCTCTTTTCTCTGTCTCTTTCAATCCCTTTTCACTCTCTATCTGTCCCTTTTTTTCTCTCGCTGTCCCTTTTCTCTTTCTCTCTCTCAGTCCCTTTTCTCTCTCTCTTTCTGTCCCTTTTCTCTCTCTATTTGTCCTTTTTTTCTCTCGCTGTCCCTTTTCTCTTTCTCTCTCAGTCCCTTTTCACTCACTCTCTCTCTCTCTGTCTATTTTATTTCTCTCTCCGTCCCTTTTCTCTCTCTCTTTCTGTCCCTTTTCTCTTTCTCCGTCTCTTTTCTCTCTCTCTTTCTGTCCCTTTTCTCTCTCTATCTGTCCCTTTTTTTGTCTCGCTGTCCCTTTTCTCTTTCTCTCTCTTAGTCCATTTTCTCTCACTCTCTCTCTCTGTCCCTTTTCTTTCTCTCGCTGTCCTTTTTCTCTCTCTCTTTCTGTCCCTTTTCTCTCTCTCCGTCCCTTTTCTCTCTCTCTTTCTGTCCCTTTTCTCTCTCTATCTGTCCCTTTTTTTGTCTCGCTGTCCCTTTTCTCTTTCTCTCTCTCAGTCCCTTTTCTCTCACTCTCTCTCTCTCTGTCCCTTTTCTCTCTCTCTCTCTGTCCCTTTTCTCTCTCTCTCTGTCCCTTTTCTCTCTCTCTCTCTCTCTCTCTCTGTCCCTTTTCACTCTCTATCCGTTCCTTTTCTCTCTCTCTCTCTGTCCCTTTTCTCTCTCTCTCTGTTCCTTTTCTCTCTGTATCTGTTCCTTTTTTTCTCTCGCTGTCTCTTTTCTCTTTCTCTCTCTCAGTCCCTTTTCTCTCACTCTCTCTGTCCCTTTTCTTTTTCTCTCTGTCCCTTTTCTCTCTCTCTTTCTGTCCCTTTTCACTCTCTATCTGTCCCTTTTCTCTCTCTCTCTGTCCTTTTTCACTCTCTATCTGTCCCTTTTCTCGCTGTATCTGTCCCTTTTTTTCTCTCGCTGTCCCTTTTCTCTTTCTTTCTCTCAGTCCCTTTTCTCTCACTCTCTCTGTCCCTTTTCTTTCTCTCTCCGTCCCTTTTCTCTCTCTCGTTCTGTTCCTTTTCTCTCTCTCCGTCCCTTTTCTTTCTCTCTTTCTGTCCCTTTTCTCTCCCTATCTGTCCTTTGTTTTGTATCGCTGTCCCTTTTCTCTTTCTCTATCACAGTCCCTTTTCTCTCACTCTTTCTCTCTGTCCCTTTTCTCTCTCTCTCTCTGTCCCTTTTCTCTCTCTCTCTGTCCCTTTTCTCTCTCTCTCTCTCTCTCTCTCTGTCCCTTTTCACTCTCTATCCGTTCCTTTTCTCTCTCTCTCTCTGTCCCTTTTCTCTCTCTCTCTGTTCCTTTTCTCTCTGTATCTGTTCCTTTTTTTCTCTCGCTGTCTCTTTTCTCTTTCTTTCTCTCAGTCCCTTTTCTCTCACTCTCTCTGTCCCTTTTCTTTCTCTCTCCGTCCCTTTTCTCTCTCTCGTTCTGTTCCTTTTCTCTCTCTCCGTCCCTTTTCTCTCTCTCTTTCTGTCCCTTTTCTCTCCCTATCTGTCCTTTGTTTTGTATCGCTGTCCCTTTTCTCTTTCTCTATCACAGTCCCTTTTCTCTCACTCTTTCTCTCTGTCCTTTTCTCTGTCTCTTTCTGTCCCTTTTCACTCTCTATCTGTCCCTTTTCTCTCTTTCTCTCTGTCCCCTTTCACTCTCTTTCTATGTCCCTTTTCTCTCTCTATCTGTCCCTTTTTTTCTCTCGCTGTCCCTTTTCTCTTTCTCTCTCTCAGTCCCTTTTCTCTCACTCTCTCTGTCCCGTTTCTTTCTCTCTCCGTCCCTTTTCTCACTCTCTTCCTGTCCCTTTTCTCTCTTTCTTTCTACCCTTTTCAATCTCTATCTGTCCCATTTTTCTCTCGCTGTCCCTTTTCGCTCTCTCTGTCCCTTTTCTCCATCTCTCTGTCCCTTTTCTCTCTCTATCTGTCCCTTTTTTCTCTCGCTGTCCCTTTTCTCTTTCTCTTCCTCAGTCCGTTTTCTCTCTCTCTTTCTGTCGCTTTTCACTCTCTTTCTGTGCCCTTTCTCTTTCTATCTGTACCTTTTTTTCTCGCGCTGTCCCTTTTCTCTTTCTATCTCTCAGTACCTTTTCTCTCACTCTCTCTCTCTGTCCCTTTTCTTTCTCTCTCCGTCAGTTTTCTCTCTCTTTCTGTCCCTTTCTCTCTCTCCGTCCCTTTTCTCTCTTTCTTTCTGTCCCTTTTCTCTCTCGATCTGTCCCTTATTTTGTCTCACTGTCCCTTTTCTCTTTCTCTCTCTCAGTCCCTTTTCTCTCATTCTTCTGTCCCTTTTCTTTCTCTCTCCGTCCCTTTTCTCTCTCTCGTTCTGTTCCTTTTCTCTCTCTCCGCCCTTTTCTCTCTCTCTCTTTCCTTTTTTGTATCGCTGTCCCTTTTCTCTTTCTCTATCTCAGATCCTTTTCTCTCACTCTTTCTCTCTGTCCTTTTCTCTGTCTCTTTCTGTCCCTTTTCTCTCTCTCTCTGTCCCCTTTCACTCTCTCTCTATGTCCCTTTTCTCTCTCTATCTGTTCCTTTTTTCTCTCGCTGTCCCTTTTCTCTTACTCTCTCTCTGTCCCGTTTCTTTCTCTCTCCGTCCCTTTTCTCACTCTCTTACTGTCCCTTTTCTCTCTTTCTTTCTGTCCCTTTTCTATCTCTATCTGTCCCTTTTTTTTCTCTCGCTGTCCCTTTTCTCTTTCTCTCTCAGTCCCTTTTCTCTCACTCTCTCTCTGTCCCTTTTCTCTGTCCCTTTCTGTCCCGTTTCACTCTCTATCTGTCCCTTTTCTCTCTCTCCCTCTCTGTCCCTTTTCTCTCTCTCTCTCTCTGTCCCATTTCTCTCTCTATCTGTCCTTTTTTTTCTCTCGCTGTCCCTTTTCTCTTACTCTTTCTCAGTCCAATTTATCTCACTCTCACTCTCTGTCCCTTTTCTTTCTCTCTCCGTCCCTTTTCTGTCTCTCTTTCTGTCCCTTTTCTCTCTCTATCTGTCCCTTTTTTTCTCTCGCTGTCTCTTTTCTCTTTCTCTCCCTCAGTCCCTTTTCTCTCTCTCTTTATGTCGCTTTTCACGCTCTTTCTGTGCCTTTTCTCTCTCTCTATCTGTACCTTTTCACTCTCTATCTGTCCCTTTTCTCTCTCTCCCTCTCTGTCCCTTTTCTCTCTCTCTCTCTCTCTGTCCCATTTCTCTCTCTATCTGTCCTTTTTTTTCTCTCGCTGTCCCTTTTCTCTTACTCTTTCTCAGTCCAATTTATCTCACTCTCACTCTCTGTCCCTTTTCTTTCTCTCTCCGTCCCTTTTCTGTCTCTCTTTCTGTCCCTTTTCTCTCTCTATCTGTCCCTTTTTTTCTCTCGCTGTCTCTTTTCTCTTTCTCTCTCTCAGTCCCTTTTCTCTCACTCTCTCTGTCCCTTTTCTTTTTCTCTCTGTCCCTTTTCTCTCTCTCTTTCTGTCCCTTTTCACTCTCTATCTGTCCCTTTTCTCTCTCTCTCTGTCCTTTTTCACTCTCTATCTGTCCCTTTTCTCGCTGTATCTGTCCCTTTTTTTCTCTCGCTGTCCCTTTTCTCTTTCTTTCTCTCAGTCCCTTTTCTCTCACTCTCTCTGTCCCATTTCTCTCTCTATCTGTCCTTTTTTTTCTCTCCCTGTCCCTTTTCTCTTTCTCTCTCTCAGTACCTTTTCTCTCACTCTCTCTCTCTCTGTCCCTTTTTATCTCTCTCCGTCCCTTTTCTCTCTCTTTCTGTCCCTTTTCTCTCTCTCCGTCCCTTTTCTCTCTCTCTTTCTGTCCCTTTTCTCTCTCGATCGGTCCCTTATTTTGTCTCACAGTCCCTTTTCTCTTTCTCTCTCTCAGCCCCTTTTCTCTCACTCACTCTCTCTCTATCCCTTTGCTCTGTCTCTTTCTGTCCCTTTTCACTCTCTATCTATCCCTTTTCTCTCTCTCTCTCTGTCCCTTTTCTCTCTCTCTCTCTCTGTCCCATTTCTCTCTCTATCTGTCCCTTTTTTTCTCTCGCTGTCCCTTTTCTCTCACTCTCTCTCTCTGTCCCTTTTCTCTCTCTCTTTCTGTCCCTTTTCTCTCTCGATCTGTCCCTTTTTTTCTCTCGCTGTCCCTTTTCTCTTTCTCTCTCTCAGTCCCTTTTCTATCACTCTCTCCCTCTGTCCCTTTTCTTTCTCTCTTCGTCCCTTTTCTCTCTCTCTTTCTGTCCCTTTTCTCTCTCTCCGTCCCCTTTCTCTCTCTCTTTCTGTGCCTTTTCTCTGTCTATCTGTGCCTTTTTTTCTCTCGCGGTCCCTTTTCTCTTTCTCTCTCTCAGCCCCATTTCTCTCACTCACTCTGTCTCTATCCCTTTTCTCTGTCTCTTTCTGTCCCTTTTCACTCTCTATCTGTCCCTTTTCTCTCTCTCTCTCTGTCCGTTTTCTCTCTCTCTCTCTGTCCCATTTCTCTCTCTATCTCTCCTTTTTTTCTCTCGCTGTCCCTTTTCTCTTTCTCTCTCTCAGTCCATTTTCTCTCACTCTCTCTCTCTGTCCCTTTTCTTTCTCGTTGTCCTTTTTCTCTCTCTCTTTCTGTCCCTTTTCTCTCTCTCCGTCCCTTTTCTCTCTCTCTTTCTGTCCCTTTTCTCTCTCTATCTGTCCCTTTTTTTGTCTCGCTGTCCCTTTTCTCTTTCTCTCTCTCAGTCCCTTTTCTCTCACTCACTCTCTCTCTATTCCTTTTCTCTCTCTCTTTCAGTCCCTTTTCACTCTCTATCTGTGCCTTTTCTCTCTCTCTCAGTCCCTTTTCTCTCTCTCTGTCTGTCCCTTTTCTCTCTCTCTCTGTCCCTTTTCACTCTTTATCCGTCCCTCTTCTCTCTCTCTGTACCTTTTCTCTCTCGCTCTGTCCCTTTTCTCTCTGGATCTGTTCCTTTTTTTCTCTCGCTGTCCCTTTTCTCTTTCTCTCTCTCAGTCCCTTTTCTCTCACTCTCTCTGTCCCTTTTCTTTCTCTCTCCGTCTCTTTTCTCTCTCTCTTTCTGTCCCTTTTCTCTCTCTATCTGTCCTTTTTTTTGTATCGCTGTCCCTTTTCTCTTTCTATATCTCAGTCCCTTTTCTCTCACTCATCTCTCTGTCCTTTTCTCTCTCTCTCTCTGTCCCTTTTCTCTCTCTCTCTCTGTCCCATTTCTCTCTCTCTATCTGTCCTTTTTTTCTCTCGCTGTCCCTTTTCTCTTTCTCTCTCTCTCAGTCCATTTTCTCTCACTCTCTCTCTCTGTCACTTTCCTTTCTCTCGTTGTCCTTTTTCTCTCTCTCTTTCTGTCCCTTTTCTCTCTCTCCGTCCCTTTTCTCTCTCTCTTTCTGTCCCTTTTCTCTCTCTATCTATCCCTTTTTTTGTCTCGCTGTCCCTTTTCTCTTTCTGTCTCTCAGTCCCTTTTCTCTCACTCACTCTCTCTCTATCCCTTTTCTCTCTCTCTTTCTGTCCCTTTTCACTCTCTATCTGTGCCTTTTCTCTCTCTCTCAGTCCCTTTTCTCTCTCTCTGTCTGTCCCTTTTCTCTCTCTCTCTGTCCTTTCTCTCTCTCTCTCTCTCTCTCTGTCCCTTTTCACTCTTTATCCGTACCTCTTCTCTCTCTCTGTCCCTTTTCTCTCTCGCTCTGTCCCTTTTCTCTCTGGATCTGTTCCTTTTTTTCTCTCGCTGTCCCTTTTCTCTTTCTCTCTCTCAGTCCCTTTTCTCTCACTCTCTCTGTCCCTTTTCTTTCTCTCTCCGTCACTTTTCTCTCTCTCTTTCTGTCCCTTTTCTCTCTCTATCTGTCCTTTTTTTTGTATCGCTGTCCCTTTTCTCTTTCTTTATCTCAGTCCCTTTTCTCTCACTCTTTCTCTCTGTCCTTTTCTCTCTCTCTCTCTGTCCCTTTTCACTCTCTATCTGTCCCTTTTCTCTCTGTCTCTGTCCCTTTTCTCTCTGTATCTGTCCTTTTTTTTCTCTCGCTGTCCCTTTTCTCTTTCTTTCTCTCAGTCCCTTTTCTCTCGCTCTCTCTGTCCCTTTTCTTTCTCTCTCCGTCCCTTATCTCTCTCTCGTTCTGTTCCTTTTCTCTCTCTCCGCCCTTTTCTCTCTCTATCTTTCCTTTTTTTTGTATCGCTGTCCCTTTTCTCTTTCACTATCTCAGTCCCTTTTCTCTCACTCTTTCTCTCTGTCCTTTTCTCTGTCTCTTTCTGTCCCTTTTCTCTCTCTCTCTCTGTCCCCTTTCACTCTCTCTCTATGTCCCTTTTCTCTCTCTATCTGTCCCTTTTTTTCTCTCGCTGTCCCTTTTCTCTTTCTCTCTCTCAGTCCCTTTTCTCTCACTCTCTCTCTCTGTCCCATTTCTTTCTCTCTCCGTCCCTTTTCTCACTCTCTTGCTGTCCATTTTTTCTCTTTCTTTCTGTCCCTTTTCTATCTCTATCTGTCCCTTTTTTTCTCTCGCTGTCCCTTTTCTCTCTCTCTCTCTCTGTCCCTTTTATCTCTCTCTCTCTCTGTCTATTTACTCTCTATCTCTTTGTGCCTTTTCTCTCTCTCTCTCTGTGCCTTTTCGTTCTCTCTCTCTGTCCCTGTTCTTTCTGTGTGTCCCTTTTCTCTCTCTCTGTCCCTTTTCTCTCTCTCTCTCTATCCCTTTTCTCTCTCTCTCTCTCTGTCCCTTTTCTTTCTCTCACCGTTCCTTTTCTCTCTCTCTTTCTGTCCCTTTTCTCTCTCTCCGTCCCTTTTCTCTCTCTTTCATTCCCTTTTCTCTCTCTATCTGTCCCTTTTTTCTCTCGCTGTCCCTTTTCTTTCTCTCTCTCAGTCCATTTTCTCTCACTCTCTCTCTCTGTCGCATTTCTCTCTCTCTCTTTCTCTCCCTTTTCTCTCTCTATCTGTCCCTTTACTCTCTCTCTCTGTCCCTTTTCTCTCTCTCTCTCTCTCTGTCCCTTTTCTCTCACTCTCTCTGTCTGTCCCTTTTCTTTCTCTCCCCGTCCCTTTTCTCTCTCGCTTTCTGTCCCTTTTCGCTCTCTCTCTGTTCCTTTTCTCTCTCTCTCTCTGTCCCATTTCTCTCACTCTCTCTCTCTGTCCCTTTTCTTTCTCTCCCCGTCCCTTTTCTCTCTCGCTTTCTGTCCCTTTTCACTCTCTCTCTGTTCCTTTTCTCTCTCTCTCTCTGTCCCATTTCTCTCTCTATCTGTCCCTTTTTTTCTCTCGCTGTCCCTTTTCTCTTTCTCTCTCGCTGTCCCTTTTCTCTCTCTCTCTCTCTGTCCCTTTTCTTTCTCTCCCCGTCCGTTTTCTCTCTCTCTTTCTGTCCCTTTTCTCTCTCTATCTGTCCTTTTTTTTTGTATCGCTGTCCCTTTTCTCTTTCTATATCTCAGTCCCTTTTCTCTCACTCATCTCTCTGTCCTTTTCTCTCTCTCTCTCTGTCCCTTTTCTCTCTCTCTCTCTGTCCCATTTCTCTCTCTCTATCTGTCCTTTTTTTCTCTCGCTGTCCCTTTTCTCTTTCTCTCTCTCTCAGTCCATTTTCTCTCACTCTCTCTCTCTGTCACTTTTCTTTCTCTCGTTGTCCTTTTTCTCTCTCTCTTTCTGTCCCTTTTCTCTCTCTCCGTCCCTTTTCTCTCTCTCTTTCTGTCCCTTTTCTCTCTCTATCTATCCCTTTTTTTGTCTCGCTGTCCCTTTTCTCTTTCTGTCTCTCAGTCCCTTTTCTCTCACTCACTCTCTCTCTATCCCTTTTCTCTCTCTCTTTCTGTCCCTTTTCACTCTCTATCTGTGCCTTTTCTCTCTCTCTCAGTCCCTTTTCTCTCTCTCTGTCTGTCCCTTTTCTCTCTCTCTCTGTCCTTTCTCTCTCTCTCTCTCTCTCTCTGTCCCTTTTCACTCTTTATCCGTACCTCTTCTCTCTCTCTGTCCCTTTTCTCTCTCGCTCTGTCCCTTTTCTCTCTGGATCTGTTCCTTTTTTTCTCTCGCTGTCCCTTTTCTCTTTCTCTCTCTCAGTCCCTTTTCTCTCACTCTCTCTGTCCCTTTTCTTTCTCTCTCCGTCACTTTTCTCTCTCTCTTTCTGTCCCTTTTCTCTCTCTATCTGTCCTTTTTTTTGTATCGCTGTCCCTTTTCTCTTTCTTTATCTCAGTCCCTTTTCTCTCACTCTTTCTCTCTGTCCTTTTCTCTCTCTCTCTCTGTCCCTTTTCACTCTCTATCTGTCCCTTTTCTCTCTGTCTCTGTCCCTTTTCTCTCTGTATCTGTCCTTTTTTTTCTCTCGCTGTCCCTTTTCTCTTTCTTTCTCTCAGTCCCTTTTCTCTCGCTCTCTCTGTCCCTTTTCTTTCTCTCTCCGTCCCTTATCTCTCTCTCGTTCTGTTCCTTTTCTCTCTCTCCGCCCTTTTCTCTCTCTATCTTTCCTTTTTTTTGTATCGCTGTCCCTTTTCTCTTTCACTATCTCAGTCCCTTTTCTCTCACTCTTTCTCTCTGTCCTTTTCTCTGTCTCTTTCTGTCCCTTTTCTCTCTCTCTCTCTGTCCCCTTTCACTCTCTCTCTATGTCCCTTTTCTCTCTCTATCTGGCCCTTTTTTTCTCTCGCTGTCCCTTTTCTCTTTCTCTCTCTCAGTCCCTTTTCTCTCACTCTCTCTCTCTGTCCCATTTCTTTCTCTCTCCGTCCCTTTTCTCACTCTCTTGCTGTCCATTTTTTCTCTTTCTTTCTGTCCCTTTTCTATCTCTATCTGTCCCTTTTTTTCTCTCGCTGTCCCTTTTCTCTCTCTCTCTCTCTGTCCCTTTTATCTCTCTCTCTCTCTGTCTATTTACTCTTTATCTCTTTGTGCCTTTTCTCTCTCTCTCTCTGTGCCTTTTCGTTCTCTCTCTCTGTCCCTGTTCTTTCTGTGTGTCCCTTTTCTCTCTCTCTGTCCCTTTTCTCTCTCTCTCTCTATCCCTTTTCTCTCTCTCTCTCTCTGTCCCTTTTCTTTCTCTCACCGTTCCTTTTCTCTCTCTCTTTCTGTCCCTTTTCTCTCTCTCCGTCCCTTTTCTCTCTCTTTCATTCCCTTTTCTCTCTCTATCTGTCCCTTTTTTCTCTCGCTGTCCCTTTTCTTTCTCTCTCTCAGTCCATTTTCTCTCACTCTCTCTCTCTGTCGCATTTCTCTCTCTCTCTTTCTCTCCCTTTTCTCTCTCTATCTGTCCCTTTACTCTCTCTCTCTGTCCCTTTTCTCTCTCTCTCTCTCTCTGTCCCTTTTCTCTCACTCTCTCTGTCTGTCCCTTTTCTTTCTCTCCCCGTCCCTTTTCTCTCTCGCTTTCTGTCCCTTTTCGCTCTCTCTCTGTTCCTTTTCTCTCTCTCTCTCTGTCCCATTTCTCTCACTCTCTCTCTCTGTCCCTTTTCTTTCTCTCCCCGTCCCTTTTCTCTCTCGCTTTCTGTCCCTTTTCACTCTCTCTCTGTTCCTTTTCTCTCTCTCTCTCTGTCCCATTTCTCTCTCTATCTGTCCCTTTTTTTCTCTCGCTGTCCCTTTTCTCTTTCTCTCTCGCTGTCCCTTTTCTCTCTCTCTCTCTCTGTCCCTTTTCTTTCTCTCCCCGTCCGTTTTCTCTCTCTCTTTCTG
Organism: Chiloscyllium punctatum; assembly: GCF_047496795.1. Classification (NCBI taxonomy): domain Eukaryota; kingdom Metazoa; phylum Chordata; class Chondrichthyes; order Orectolobiformes; family Hemiscylliidae; genus Chiloscyllium; species Chiloscyllium punctatum. Next base: position 2,276,002 of record NC_092751.1, read on the forward strand.
TCCCTTTTCTCTCTCTATCTGTCCTTTTTTTTTGTATCGCTGTCCCTTTTCTCTTTCTATATCTCAGTCCCTTTTCTCTCACTCATCTCTCTGTCCTTTTCTCTCTCTCTCTCTGTCCCTTTTCTCTCTCTCTCTCTGTCCCATTTCTCTCTCTCTATCTGTCCTTTTTTTCTCTCGCTGTCCCTTTTCTCTTTCTCTCTCTCTCAGTCCATTTTCTCTCACTCTCTCTCTCTGTCACTTTTCTTTCTCTCGTTGTCCTTTTTCTCTCTCTCTTTCTGTCCCTTTTCTCTCTCTCCGTCCCTTTTCTCTCTCTCTTTCTGTCCCTTTTCTCTCTCTATCTATCCCTTTTTTTGTCTCGCTGTCCCTTTTCTCTTTCTGTCTCTCAGTCCCTTTTCTCTCACTCACTCTCTCTCTATCCCTTTTCTCTCTCTCTTTCTGTCCCTTTTCACTCTCTATCTGTGCCTTTTCTCTCTCTCTCAGTCCCTTTTCTCTCTCTCTGTCTGTCCCTTTTCTCTCTCTCTCTGTCCTTTCTCTCTCTCTCTCTCTCTCTCTGTCCCTTTTCACTCTTTATCCGTACCTCTTCTCTCTCTCTGTCCCTTTTCTCTCTCGCTCTGTCCCTTTTCTCTCTGGATCTGTTCCTTTTTTTCTCTCGCTGTCCCTTTTCTCTTTCTCTCTCTCAGTCCCTTTTCTCTCACTCTCTCTGTCCCTTTTCTTTCTCTCTCCGTCACTTTTCTCTCTCTCTTTCTGTCCCTTTTCTCTCTCTATCTGTCCTTTTTTTTGTATCGCTGTCCCTTTTCTCTTTCTTTATCTCAGTCCCTTTTCTCTCACTCTTTCTCTCTGTCCTTTTCTCTCTCTCTCTCTGTCCCTTTTCACTCTCTATCTGTCCCTTTTCTCTGTGTCTCTGTCCCTTTTCTCTCTGTATCTGTCCTTTTTTTTCTCTCGCTGTCCCTTTTCTCTTTCTTTCTCTCAGTCCCTTTTCTCTCGCTCTCTCTGTCCCTTTTCTTTCTCTCTCCGTCCCTTATCTCTCTCTCGTTCTGTTCCTTTTCTCTCTCTCCGCCCTTTTCTCTCTCTATCTTTCCTTTTTTTTGTATCGCTGTCCCTTTTCTCTTTCACTATCTCAGTCCCTTTTCTCTCACTCTTTCTCTCTGTCCTTTTCTCTGTCTCTTTCTGTCCCTTTTCTCTCTCTCTCTCTGTCCCCTTTCACTCTCTCTCTATGTCCCTTTTCTCTCTCTATCTGTCCCTTTTTTTCTCTCGCTGTCCCTTTTCTCTTTCTCTCTCTCAGTCCCTTTTCTCTCACTCTCTCTCTCTGTCCCATTTCTTTCTCTCTCCGTCCCTTTTCTCACTCTCTTGCTGTCCATTTTTTCTCTTTCTTTCTGTCCCTTTTCTATCTCTATCTGTCCCTTTTTTTCTCTCGCTGTCCCTTTTCTCTCTCTCTCTCTCTGTCCCTTTTATCTCTCTCTCTCTCTGTCCCTTTACTCTCTATCTCTTTGTGCCTTTTCTCTCTCTCTCTCTGTGCCTTTTCGTTCTCTCTCTCTGTCCCTGTTCTTTCTGTGTGTCCCTTTTCTCTCTCTCTGTCCCTTTTCTCTCTCTCTCTCTATCCCTTTTCTCTCTCTCTCTCTCTGTCCCTTTTCTTTCTCTCACCGTTCCTTTTCTCTCTCTCTTTCTGTCCCTTTTCTCTCTCTCCGTCCCTTTTCTCTCTCTTTCATTCCCTTTTCTCTCTCTATCTGTCCCTTTTTTCTCTCGCTGTCCCTTTTCTTTCTCTCTCTCAGTCCATTTTCTCTCACTCTCTCTCTCTGTCGCATTTCTCTCTCTCTCTTTCTCTCCCTTTTCTCTCTCTATCTGTCCCTTTACTCTCTCTCTCTGTCCCTTTTCTCTCTCTCTCTCTCTCTGTCCCTTTTCTCTCACTCTCTCTGTCTGTCCCTTTTCTTTCTCTCCCCGTCCCTTTTCTCTCTCGCTTTCTGTCCCTTTTCGCTCTCTCTCTGTTCCTTTTCTCTCTCTCTCTCTGTCCCATTTCTCACACTCTCTCTCTCTGTCCCTTTTCTTTCTCTCCCCGTCCCTTTTCTCTCTCGCTTTCTGTCCCTTTTCACTCTCTCTCTGTTCCTTTTCTCTCTCTCTCTCTGTCCCATTTCTCTCTCTATCTGTCCCTTTTTTTCTCTCGCTGTCCCTTTTCTCTTTCTCTCTCGCTGTCCCTTTTCTCTCTCTCTCTCTCTGTCCCTTTTCTTTCTCTCCCCGTCCCTTTTCTCTCTCGCTTTCTGTCCCTTTTCTCTCTCTCCATACCTTTTCTCTCTCTCTTTCTGTCCCTTTTCTCTCTCTCCGAAACTCTTCTGTCTCTCTTTCTGTCCCTTTTCTCTCTCTATCTGTCCCTTTTTTTCTCTCGCTGTCCCTTTTCTCTTTCTCTTTCTCAGTCCAATTTATCTCACACTCTCTCTCTCTGTCCCTTTTCTTTCTTTCTCCGTCCCTTTTCTCTCTCTCTTTCTGTCCCGTTTCTCTCTCTCCGAAACTCTTCTGTCTCTCTTTCTGTCCCTTTTCTCTCTCTATCTGTCCCTTTTTTTCTCTCGCTGTCCCTTTTCTCTTTCTCTTTCTCAGTCCAATTTATCTCACTCTCTCTCTCTCTGTCCCTTTTCTTTCTCTCTCCGTCCCTTTTCTCTCTCTCTTTCTGTCCCGTTTCTCTCTCTCCGTCCCTTTTCTGTCTCTCTTTCTGTCCCTTTTCTCTCTCTATCTGTCCCTTTTTATCTCTCGCTGTCCCTTTTCTCTTTCTCTCCCTCTGTCCCTTTTCTGTCTCTCTTTCTTTCCCTTTTCTCTCTCTATCTGTACCTTTTTTTCTCTCGCTGTCCCTTTACTCTTTCTCTCTCTCAATACCTTTTCATCTCACTCTCTCTCTCTGACCCTTTTCTTTCTCTCTCCGTCCCTTTTCTCTCTCTTTCTGTCCCTTTTCTCTCTCTCCGTCCCTTTTCTCTCTCTCTTTCTTACCCTTTTCTCTCTCGATCTGTCCCTTATTTTGTCTCACTGTCCCTTTTCTCTTTCTCCCTCTCAGTCCCTTTTCTCTCTCTCTCTGTCCCTTTTCACTCTCTATCTGTCCCTTTTCTCTGTCTCTGTCCCTTTTCTCTCTGTATCTGTCCTTTTATTTCTCTCGCTGTCCCTTTTCTCTTTCTCTCTCTCAGTCCCTTTTCTCTCACTCTCTCTGTCCCTTTTCTTTTTCTCTCTGTCCCTTTTCTCTCTCTCTTTCTGTCCCTTTTCACTCTCTATCTGTCCCTTTTCTCTCTCTCTCTGTCCCTTTTCTCTCTCTCTCTGTCCTTTTTCACTCTCTATCTGTCCCTTTTCTCGCTGTATCTGTCCCTTTTTTTCTCTCGCTGTCCCTTTTCTCTTTCTTTCTCTCAGTCCCTTTTCTCTCGCTCTCTCTGTCCCTTTTCTTTCTCTCTCCGTCCCTTTTCTCTCTCTCGTTCTGTTCCTTTTCTCTCTCTCCGCCCTTTTCTCTCTCTATCTTTCCTTTTTTTTGTATTGCTGTCCCTTTTCTCTTTCACTATCTCAGTCCCTTTTCTCTCACTCTTTCTCTCTGTCCTTTTCTCTGTCTCTTTCTGTCCCTTTTCTCTCTCTCTCTCTGTCCCCTTTCACTCTCTCTCTATGTCCCTTTTCTCTCTCTATCTGTCCCTTTTTTTCTCTCGCTGTCCCTTTTCTCTTTCTCTCTCTCAGTCGCTTTTCTCTCACTCTCTCTCTCTGTCCCATTTCTTTCTCTCTCCGTCCCTTTTCTCACTCTCTTGCTGTCCATTTTTTCTCTTTCTTTCTGTCCCTTTTCTATCTCTATCTGTCCCTTTTTTTCTCTCGCTGTCCCTTTTCTCTCTCTCTCTCTCTGTCCCTTTTATCTCTCTCTCTCTCTGTCCCTTTACTTTCTATCTCTTTGTGCCTTTTCTCTCTCTCTCTCTGTGCCTTTTCGTTCTCTCTCTCTGTCCCTGTTCTTTCTGTGTGTCCCTTTTCTCTCTCTCTCTGTCCCTTTTCTCTCTCTCTCTCTCTATCCCTTTTCTCTCTCTCTCTCTCTGTCCCTTTTCTTTCTCTCACCGTTCCTTTTCTCTCTCTCTTTCTGTCCCTTTTCTCTCTCTCCGTCCCTTTTCTCTCTCTTTCATTCCCTTTTCTCTCTCTATCTGTCCCTTTTTTTCTCTCGCTGTCCCTTTTCTTTCTCTCTCTCAGTCCATTTTCTCTCACTCTCTCTCTCTGTCGCATTTCTCTCTCTCTCTTTCTCTCCCTTTTCTCTCTCTATCTGTCCCTTTACTCTCTCTCTCTGTCCCTTTTCTCTCTCTCTCTCTCTGTCCCTTTTCTCTCACGCTCTCTGTCTGTCCCTTTTCTTTCTCTCCCCGTCCCTTTTCTCTCTCGCTTTCTGTCCCTTTTCGCTCTCTCTCTGTTCCTTTTCTCTCTCTCTCTCTGTCCCATTTCTCTCACTCTCTCTCTCTGTCCCTTTTCTTTCTCTCCCCGTCCCTTTTCTCTCTCGCTTTCTGTCCCTTTTCACTCTCTCTCTGTTCCTTTTCTCTCTCTCTCTCTGTCCCATTTCTCTCTCTATCTGTCCCTTTTTTTCTCTCGCTGTCCCTTTTCTCTTTCTCTCTCGCTGTCCCTTTTCTCTTTCTGTCTCTCTGTCCCTTTTCTCTCACTCTCTCTCTCTGTCCCTTTTCTTTCTCTCCCCGTCCCTTTTCTCTCTCGCTTTCTGTCCCTTTTCTCTCTCTCCGTCCCTTTTCTCTCTCTCTTTCTGTCCCTTTTCTCTCTCTCCGAAACTCTTCTGTCTCTCTTTCTGTCCCTTTTCTCTCTCTATCTGTCCCTTTTTTTCTCTCGCTGTCCCTTTTCTCTTTCTCTTTCTCAGTCCAATTTATCTCACACTCTCTCTCTCTGTCCCTTTTCTTTCTTTCTCCGTCCCTTTTTTCTCTCTCTTTCTGTCCCGTTTCTCTCTCTCCGAAACTCTTCTGTCTCTCTTTCTGTCCCTTTTCTCTCTCTATCTGTCCCTTTTTTTCTCTCGCTGTCCCTTTTCTCTTTCTCTTTCTCAGTCCAATTTATCTCACTCTCTCTCTCTCTGTCCCTTTTCTTTCTCTCTCCGTCCCTTTTCTCTCTCTCTTTCTGTCCCGTTTCTCTCTCTCCGTCCCTTTTCTGTCTCTCTTTCTGTCCCTTTTCTCTCTCTATCTGTCCCTTTTTTTCTCTCGCTGTCCCTTTTCTCTTTCTCTCCCTCTGTCCCTTTTCTGTCTCTCTTTCTGTCCCTTTTCTCTCTCTATCTGTACCTTTTTTTCTCTCGCTGTCCCTTTACTCTTTCTCTCTCTCAGTACCTTTTCATCTCACTCTCTCTCTCTGACCCTTTTCTTTCTCTCTCCGTCCCTTTTCTCTCTCTTTCTGTCCCTTTTCTCTCTCTCCGTCCCTTTTCTCTCTCTCTTTCTTACCCTTTTCTCTCTCGATCTGTCCCTTATTTTGTCTCACTGTCCCTTTTCTCTTTCTCCCTCTCAGTCCCTTTTCTCTCTCTCTCTGTCCCTTTTCACTCTCTATCTGTCCCTTTTCTCTGTCTCTGTCCCTTTTCTCTCTGTATCTGTCCTTTTTTTTCTCTCGCTGTCCCTTTTCTCTTTCTCTCTCTCAGTCCCTTTTCTCTCACTCTCTCTGTCCCTTTTCTTTTTCTCTCTGTCCCTTTTCTCTCTCTCTTTCTGTCCCTTTTCACTCTCTATCTGTCCCTTTTCTCTCTCTCTCTGTCCCTTTTCTCTCTCTCTCTGTCCTTTTTCACTCTCTATCTGTCCCTTTTCTCGCTGTATCTGTCCCTTTTTTTCTCTCGCTGTCCCTTTTCTCTTTCTTTCTCTCAGTCCCTTTTCTCTCACTCTCTCTGTCCCTTTTCTTTCTCTCTCCGTCCCTTTTCTCTCTCTCGTTCTGTTCCTTTTCTCTCTCTCCGTCCCTTTTCTCTCTCTCTTTCTGTCCCTTTTCTCTCCCTATCTGTCCTTTGTTTTGTATCGCTGTCCCTTTTCTCTTTCTCTATCACAGTCCCTTTTCTCTCACTCTTTCTCTCTGTCCTTTTCTCTGTCTCTTTCTGTCCCTTTTCACTCTCTATTTGTCCCTTTTCTCTCTTTCTCTCTGTCCCCTTTCACTCTCTTTCTATGTCCCTTTTCGCTCTATATCTGTCCCTTTTTTTCTCTCGCTGTCCCTTTTCTCTTTCTCTCTCTCAGTCCATTTTCTCTCACTCTCTCTCTCTGTCCCTTTTCTTTCTCTCGTTGTCCTTTTTCTCTCTCTCTTTCTGTCCCTTTTCTCTCTCTCCGTCCCTTTTCTCTCTCTCTTTCTGTCCCTTTTCTCTCTCTATCTGTCCCTTTTTTTGTCTCGCTGTCCCTTTTCTCTCACTCACTCTCTCTCTATTCCTTTTCTCTCTCTCTTTCAGTCCCTTTTCACTCTCTATCTGTGCCTTTTCTCTCTCTCTCAGTCCCTTTTCTCTCTCTCTGTCTGTCCCTTTTCTCTCTCTCTCTGTCCTTATTCTCTCTCTCTCTCTGTCCTTTTTCACTCTTTATCCGTCCCTCTTCTCTCTCTCTGTCCCTTTTCTCTCTCGCTCTGTCCCTTTTCTCTCTGGATCTGTTCCTTTTTTTCTCTCGCTGTCCCTTTTCTCTTTCTCTCTCTCAGTCCCTTTTCTCTCACTCTCTCTGTCCCTTTTCTTTCTCTCTCCGTCTCTTTTCTCTCTCTCTTTCTGTCCCTTTTCTCTCTCTATCTGTCCTTTTTTTTTGTATCGCTGTCCCTTTTCTCTTTCTATATCTCAGTCCCTTTTCTCTCACTCATCTCTCTGTCCTTTTCTCTCTCTCTCTCTGTCCCTTTTCTCTCTCTCTCTCTGTCCCATTTCTCTCTCTCTATCTGTCCTTTTTTTCTCTCGCTGTCCCTTTTCTCTTTCTCTCTCTCTCAGTCCATTTTCTCTCACTCTCTCTCTCTGTCCCTTTTCTTTCTCTCGTTGTCCTTTTTCTCTCTCTCTTTCTGTCCCTTTTCTCTCTCTCCGTCCCTTTTCTCTCTCTCTTTCTGTCCCTTTTCTCTCTCTATCTGTCCCTTTTTTTCTCTCGCTGTCCCTTTTCTCTTTCTCTTTCTCAGTCCAATTTATCTCACTCTCTCTCTCTCTGTCCCTTTTCTTTCTCTCTCCGTCCCTTTTCTCTCTCTCTTTCTGTCCCGTTTCTCTCTCTCCGTCCCTTTTCTGTCTCTCTTTCTGTCCCTTTTCTCTCTCTATCTGTCCCTTTTTTTCTCTCGCTGTCCCTTTTCTCTTTCTCTCCCTCTGTCCCTTTTCTGTCTCTCTTTCTGTCCCTTTTCTCTCTCTATCTGTACCTTTTTTTCTCTCGCTGTCCCTTTACTCTTTCTCTCTCTCAGTACCTTTTCATCTCACTCTCTCTCTCTGACCCTTTTCTTTCTCTCTCCGTCCCTTTTCTCTCTCTTTCTGTCCCTTTTCTCTCTCTCCGTCCCTTTTCTCTCTCTCTTTCTTACCCTTTTCTCTCTCGATCTGTCCCTTATTTTGTCTCACTGTCCCTTTTCTCTTTCTCCCTCTCAGTCCCTTTTCTCTCTCTCTCTGTCCCTTTTCACTCTCTATCTGTCCCTTTTCTCTGTCTCTGTCCCTTTTCTCTCTGTATCTGTCCTTTTTTTTCTCTCGCTGTCCCTTTTCTCTTTCTCTCTCTCAGTCCCTTTTCTCTCACTCTCTCTGTCCCTTTTCTTTTTCTCTCTGTCCCTTTTCTCTCTCTCTTTCTGTCCCTTTTCTCTCTCTCTCTGTCCCTTTTCTCTCTCTCTCTGTCCTTTTTCACTCTCTATCTGTCCCTTTTCTCGCTGTATCTGTCCCTTTTTTTCTCTCGCTGTCACTTTTCTCTTTCTTTCTCTCAGTCCCTTTTCTCTCACTCTCTCTGTCCCTTTTCTTTCTCTCTCCGTCCCTTTTCTCTCTCTCGTTCTGTTCCTTTTCTCTCTCTCCGTCCCTTTTCTCTCTCTCTTTCTGTCCCTTTTCTCTCCCTATCTGTCCTTTGTTTTGTATCGCTGTCCCTTTTCTCTTTCTCTATCACAGTCCCTTTTCTCTCACTCTTTCTCTCTGTCCTTTTCTCTGTCTCTTTCTGTCCCTTTTCACTCTCTATTTGTCCCTTTTCTCTCTTTCTCTCTGTCCCCTTTCACTCTCTTTCTATGTCCCTTTTCGCTCTATATCTGTCCCTTTTTTTCTCTCGCTGTCCCTTTTCTCTTTCTCTCTCTCAGTCCGTTTTCTCTCACTCTCTCTGTCCCGTTTCTTTCTCTCTCCGTCCCTTTTCTCACTCTCTTCCTGTCCCTTTTCTCTCTTTCTTTCTACCCTTTTCAATCTCTATCTGTCCCATTTTTCTCTCGCTGTCCCTTTTCGCTCTCTCTGTCCCTTTTCTCCATCTCTCTGTCCCTTTTCTCTCTCTATCTGTCCCTTTTTTCTCTCGCTGTCCCTTTTCTCTTTCTCTTCCTCAGTCCGTTTTCTCTCTCTCTTTCTGTCGCTTTTCACTCTCTTTCTGTGCCCTTTCTCTTTCTATCTGTACCTTTTTTTCTCGCGCTGTCCCTTTTCTCTTTCTATCTCTCAGTACCTTTTCTCTCACTCTCTCTCTCTGTCCCTTTTCTTTCTCTCTCCGTCAGTTTTCCCTCTCTTTCTGTCCCTTTTCTCTCTCTCCGTCCCTTTTCTCTCTTTCTTTCTGTCCCTTTTCTCTCTCGATCTGTCCCTTATTTTGTCTCACTGTCCCTTTTCTCTTTCTCTCTCTCAGTCCCTTTTCTCTCATTCTTCTGTCCCTTTTCTTTCTCTCTCCGTCCCTTTTCTCTCTCTCGTTCTGTTCCTTTTCTCTCTCTCCGCCCTTTTCTCTCTCTCTCTTTCCTTTTTTTGTATCGCTGTCCCTTTTCTCTTTCTCTATCTCAGATCCTTTTCTCTCACTCTTTCTCTCTGTCCTTTTCTCTGTCTCTTTCTGTCCCTTTTCTCTCTCTCTCTGTCCCCTTTCACTCTCTCTCTATGTCCCTTTTCTCTCTCTATCTGTTCCTTTTTTCTCTCGCTGTCCCTTTTCTCTTACTCTCTCTCTGTCCCGTTTCTTTCTCTCTCCGTCCCTTTTCTCACTCTCTTGCTGTCCATTTTTTCTCTTTCTTTCTGTCCCTTTTCTATCTCTATCTGTCCCTTTTTTTTCTCTCGCTGTCCCTTTTCTCTTTCTCTCTCAGTCCCTTTTCTCTCACTCTCTCTCTGTCCCTTTTCTCTGTCCCTTTCTGTCCCGTTTCACTCTCTATCTGTCCCTTTTCTCTCTCTCCCTCTCTGTCCCTTTTCTCTCTCTCTCTCTCTGTCCCATTTCTCTCTCTATCTGTCCCTATTTTTCTCTCGCTGTCACTTTTCTCTTACTCTGTCTCAGTCCAATTTATCTCACTCTCACTCTCTGTCCCTTTTCTTTCTCTCTCCGTCCCTTTTCTGTCTCTCTTTCTGTCCCTTTTCTCTCTCTATCTGTCCCTTTTTTTCTCTCGCTGTCCCTTTTCTCTTTCTCTCCCTCAGTCCCTTTTCTCTCTCTCTTTCTGTCGCTTTTCACGCTCTTTCTGTGCCTTTTCTCTCTCTCTATCTGTACCTTTTTTTCTCTCCCTGTCCCTTTTCTCTTTCTCTCTCTCAGTACCTTTTCTCTCACTCTCTCTCTCTCTGTCCCTTTTTATCTCTCTCCGTCCCTTTTCTCTCTCTTTCTGTCCCTTTTCTCTCCCTCCGTCCCTTTTCTCTCTCTCTTTCTGTCCCTTTTCTCTCTCGATCGGTCCCTTATTTTGTCTCACAGTCCCTTTTCTCTTTCTCTCTCTCAGCCCCTTTTCTCTCACTCACTCTCTCTCTATCCCTTTGCTCTGTCTCTTTCTGTCCCTTTTCACTCTCTATCTATCCCTTTTCTCTCTCTCTCTCTGTCCCTTTTCTTTCTCTCTCTCTGTCCCATTTCTCTCTCTATCTGTCCCTTTTTTTCTCTCGCTGTCCCTTTTCTCTTACTCTTTCTCAGTCCAATTTATCTCACTCTCTCTCTCTGTCCCGTTTTTCTCTCTCCGTCCCTTTTCTGTCTCTCTTTCTGTCCCTTTTCTCTCTCTATCTGTCCCTTTTTTCTCTCGCTGTCCCTTTTCTCTTTCTCTCCCTCAGTCCCTTTTCTCTCTCTCTTTCTGTCACTTTTCAATCACTTTCTGTGCCTTTTCTCTCTCTATCTGTACCTTTTTTTCTCTCGCTGTCCCTTTTCTCTTTCTCTCTCTCAGTAAATTTTCTCTCACTCTCTCTCTCTCTGTCCCTTTTCTTTCTCTCTCCGTCCCTTTTCTCTCTCTTTCTGTCCCTTTTCTCTCTCTCCGTCCCTTTTCTCTCTCTCTTTCTGTCCCTTTTCTCTCTCGATCTGTCCCTTATTTTGTCTCACTGTCCCTTTTCTCTTTCTCTCTCTCAGTCCCTTTTCTCTCTCTCTTTCTGTCCCTTTTCTCTCTCGATCTGTCCCTTTTTTTCTCTCGCTGTCCCTTTTCTCTTTCTCTCTCTCAGTCCCTTTTCTATCACTCTCTCCCTCTGTCCCTTTTCTTTCTCTCTTCGTCCCTTTTCTCTCTCTCTTTCTGTCCCTTTTCTCTCTCTCCGTCCCCTTTCTCTCTCTCTTTCTGTCCCTTTTCTCTCTCTATCTGTCCCTTTTTTTCTCTCGCGGTCCCTTTTCTCTTTCTCTCTCTCAGCCCCATTTCTCTCTCTCTATCTGTCCTTTTTTTCTCTCGCTGTCCCTTTTCTCTTTCTCTCTCTCTCAGTCCATTTTCTCTCACTCTCTCTCTCTGTCCCTTTTCTTTCTCTCGTTGTCCTTTTTCTCTCTCTCTTTCTGTCCCTTTTCTCTCTCTCCGTCCCTTTTCTCTCTCTCTTTCTGTCCCTTTTCTCTCTCTATCTGTCCATTTTTTTGTCTCGCTGTCCCTTTTCTCTTTCTGTCTCTCAGTCCCTTTTCTCTCACTCACTCTCTCTCTATCCCTTTTCTCTCTCTCTTTCTGTCCCTTTTCACTCTCTATCTGTGCCTTTTCTCTCTCTCTCAGTCCCTTTTCTCTCTCTCTTTCTGTCCCTTTTCTCTCTCTCTCTGTCCTTTCTCTCTCTCTCTCTCTCTGTCCCTTTTCACTCTTTATCCGTACCTCTTCTCTCTCTCTGTCCCTTTTCTCTCTCGCTCTGTCCCTTTTCTCTCTGGATCTGTTCCTTTTTTTCTCTCGCTGTCACTTTTCTCTTTCTCTCTCTCAGTCCCTTTTCTCTCACTCTCTCTGTCCCTTTTCTTTCTCTCTCCGTCACTTTTCTCTCTCTCTTTCTGTCCCTTTTCTCTCTCTATCTGTCCTTTTTTTTGTATCGCTGTCCCTTTTCTCTTTCTTTATCTCAGTCCCTTTTCTCTCACTCTTTCTCTCTGTCCTTTTCTCTCTCTCTCTCTGTCCCTTTTCACTCTCTATCTGTCCCTTTTCTCTCTGTCTCTGTCCCTTTTCTCTCTGTATCTGTCCTTTTTTTTCTCTCGCTGTCCCTTTTATCTTTCTTTCTCTCAGTCCCTTTTCTCTCGCTCTCTCTGTCCCTTTTCTTTCTCACTCCGTCCCTTATCTCTCTCTCGTTCTGTTCCTTTTCTCTCTCTCCGCCCTTTTCTCTCTCTATCTTTCCTTTTTTTTGTATCGCTGTCCCTTTTCTCTTTCACTATCTCAGTCCCTTTTCTCTCACTCTTTCTCTCTGTCCTTTTCTCTGTCTCTTTCTGTCCCTTTTCTCTCTCTCTCTCTGTCCCCTTTCACTCTCTCTCTATGTCCCTTTTCTCTCTCTATCTGTCCATTTTTTTCTCTCGCTGTCCCTTTTCTCTTTCTCTCTCAGTCCCTTTTCTCTCACTCTCTCTCTCTGTCCCATTTCTTTCTCTCTCCGTCCCTTTTCTCACTCTCTTGCTGTCCATTTTTTCTCTTTCTTTCTGTCCCTTTTCTATCTCTATCTGTCCCTTTTTTTCTCTCGCTGTCCCTTTTCTCTCTCTCTCTCTCTGTCCCTTTAATCTCTCTCTCTCTCTGTCCCTTTACTCTCTATCTCTTTGTGCCTTTTCTCTCTCTCTGTGTGTGCCTTTTCGTTCTCTCTCTCTGTCCTTGTTCTTTCTGTGTGTCCCTTTTCTCTCTCTCTCTGTCCCTTTTCTTTCTCTCACCGTTCCTTTTCTCTCTCTCTTTCTGTCCCTTTTCTCTCTCTCCGTCCCTTTTCTCTCTCTTTCATTCCCTTTTCTCTCTCTATCTGTCCCTTTTTTTCTCTCGCTGTCCCTTTTCTTTCTCTCTCTCAGTCCATTTTCTCTCACTCTCTCTCTCTGTCGCATTTCTCTCTCTCTCTTTCTCTCCCTTTTCTCTCTCTATCTGTCCCTTTACTCTCTCTCTCTGTCCCCTTTCTCTCTCTCTCTCTCTGTCCCTTTTCTCTCACTCTCTCTGTCTGTCCCTTTTCTTTCTCTCCCCGTCCCTTTTCTCTCTCGCTTTCTGTCCCTTTTCGCTCTCTCTCTGTTCCTTTTCTCTCTCTCTCTCTGTCCCATTTCTCTCACTCTCTCTCTCTGTCCCTTTTCTTTCTCTCCCCGTCCCTCTTCTCTCTCGCTTTCTGTCCCTTTTCACTCTCTCTCTGTTCCTTTTCTCTCTCTCTCTCTGTCCCATTTCTCTCTCTATCTGTCTCTTTTTTTCTCTCGCTGTCCCTTTTCTCTTTCTCTCTCGCTGTCCCTTTTCTCTTTTTCTCTCTCTGTCCCTTTTCTCTCACTCTCTCTCTCTGTCCCTTTTCTTTCTCTCCCCGTCCCTTTTCTCTCTCGCTTTCTGTCCCTTTTCTCTCTCTCCGTCCCTTTTCTCTCTCTCTTTCTGTCCCTTTTCTCTCTCTCCGAAACTCTTCTGTCTCTCTTTCTGTCCCTTTTCTCTCTCTATCTGTCCCTTTTTTTCTCTCGCTGTCCCTTTTCTCTTTCTCTTTCTCAGTCCAATTTATCTCACACTCTCTCTCTCTGTCCCTTTTCTTTCTCTCTCCGTCCCTTTTCTCTCTCTCTTTCTGTCCCGTTTCTCTCTCTCCGAAACTCTTCTGTCTCTCTTTCTGTCCCTTTTCTCTCTCTATCTGTCCCTTTTTTTCTCTCGCTGTCCCTTTTCTCTTTCTCTTTCTCAGTCCAATTTATCTCACTCTCTCTCTCTCTCTGTCCCTTTTCTTTCTCTCTCCGTCCCTTTTCTCTCTCTCTTTCTGTCCCGTTTCTCTCTCTCCGTCCCTTTTCTGTCTCTCTTTCTGTCCCTTTTCTCTCTCTATCTGTCCCTTTTTTTCTCTCGCTGTCCCTTTTCTCTTTCTCTCCCTCTGTCCCTTTTCTGTCTCTCTTTCTGTCCCTTTTCTCTCTCTATCTGTACCTTTTTTTCTCTCGCTGTCCCTTTACTCTTTCTCTCTCTCAGTACCTTTTCATCTCACTCTCTCTCTCTGACACTTTTCTTTCTCTCTCCGTCCCTTTTCTCTCTCTTTCTGTCCCTTTTCTCTCTCTCCGTCCCTTTTCTCTCTCTCTCTTTCTTACCCTTTTCTCTCTCGATCTGTCCCTTATTTTGTCTCACTGTCCCTTTTCTCTTTCTCCCTCTCAGTCCCTTTTCTCTCTCTCTCTCTGTCCCTTTTCACTCTCTATCTGTCCCTTTTCTCTGTCTCTGTCCCTTTTCTCTCTGTATCTGTCCTTTTTTTTCTCTCGATGTCCCTTTTCTCTTTCTTTCTCTCAGTCCCTTTTCTCTCGCTCTCTCTGTCCCTTTTCTTTCTCTCTCCGTCCCTTTTCTCTCTCTCGTTCTGTTCCTTTTCTCTCTCTCCGCCCTTTTCTCTCTCTATCTTTCCTTTTTTTTGTATCGCTGTCCCTTTTCTCTTTCACTATCTCAGTCCCTTTTCTCTCACTCTTTCTCTCTGTCCTTTTCTCTGTCTCTTTCTGTCCCTTTTCTCTCTCTCTCTCTGTCCCCTTTCACTCTCTCTCTATGTCCCTTTTCTCTCTCTATCTGGCCCTTTTTTTCTCTCGCTGTCCCTTTTCTCTTTCTCTCTCTCAGTCCCTTTTCTCTCACTCTCTCTCTCTGTCCCATTTCTTTCTCTCTCCGTCCCTTTTCTCACTCTCTTGCTGTCCCTTTTTTCTCTTTCTTTCTGTCCATTTTCTGTCTCTATCTGTCCCTTTTTTTCTCTCACTGTCCCTTTTCTCTCTCTATCTCTCTGTCCCTTTTATCTCTCTCTCTCTGTCCCTTTACTCTCTATCTCTTTGTGCCTTTTCTCTCTCTCTCTCTGTGCCTTTTCGTTCTCTCTCTCTGTCCCTGTTCTTTCTGTGTGTCCCTTTTCTCTCTCTCTCTGTCCCTTTTCTCTCTCTCTCTCTCTATCCCTTTTCTCTCTCTCTCTCTGTCCCTTTTCTTTCTCTCACCGTCCCTTTTCTCTCTCTCTATCTGTCCCTTTACTCTCTCTCTCTGTCCCTTTTCTCTCTCTCTCTCTCTCTGTCCCTTTTCTCTCACTCTGTCTGTCTGTCCCTTTTCTTTCTCTCCCCGTCCCTTTTCTCTCTCGCTTTCTGTCCCTTTTCGCTCTCCATCTGTTCCTTTTCTCTCTCTCTCTCTGTCCCATTTCTCTCACTCTCTCTCTCTGTCCCTTTTCTTTCTCTCCCCGTCCCTTTTCTCTCTCGCTTTCTGTCCCTTTTCACTCTCTCTCTGTTCCTTTTCTCTCTCTCTCTCTGTCCCATTTCTCTCTCTATCTGTCCCTTTTTTTCTCTCGCTGTCCCTTTTCTCTTTCTCTCTCTCAGTCCCTTTTCTCTCTCTCTTTCTGTCCCTTTTCTCTCTCTATTTGTCCTTTTTTTCTCTCGCTGTCCCTTTTCTCTTTCTCTCTCAGTCCCTTTTCTCTCACTCTCTCTCTCTGTCTATTTTATTTCTCTCTCCGTCCCTTTTCTCTCTCTCTTTCTGTCCCTTTTCTCTTTCTCCGTCTCTTTTCTCTCTCTCTTTCTGTCCCTTTTCTCTCTCTATCAGTCCTTTTTTTTGTCTCGCTGTCCGTTTTCTCTTTCTCTCTCTTAGTCCATTTTCTCTCACTCTCTCTCTCTGTCCCTTTTCTTTCTCTCGCTGTCCTTTTTCTCTCTCTCTTTCTGTCCCTTTTCTCTCTCTCCGTCCCTTTTCTCTCTCTCTTTCTGTCCCTTTTCTCTCTCTATCTGTCGCTTTTTTGTCTCGCTGTCCCTTTTCTCTTTCTCTCTCTCAGTCCCTTTTCTCTCACTCTCTCTCTCTCTTTCCCTTTTCTCTCTCTCTCTCTGTCCCTTTTCTCTCTCTCTCTGACCCTTTTCTCTCTCTCTCTCTCTCTCTCTGTCCCTTTTCACTCTCTATCCGTCCCTTTTCTCTCTCTCTCTCTGTCCCTTTTCTCTCTCTCTCTGTCCCTTTTCTCTCTGTATCTGTTCCTTTTTTTCTCTCGCTGTCTCTTTTCTCTTTCTCTCTCTCAGTCCCTTTTCTCTCACTCTCTCTGTCCCTTTTCTTTTTCTCTCTGTCCCTTTTCTCTCTCTCTTTCTGTCCCTTTTCACTCTCTATCTGTCCCTTTTCTCTCTCTCTCTGTCCCTTTTCTCTCTCTCTCTGTCCTTTTTCACTCTCTATCTGTCCCTTTTCTCGCTGTATCTGTCCCTTTTTTCTCTCGCTGTCCCTTTTCCCTTTCTTTCTCTCAGTCTCTTTTCTCTCACTCTCTCTGTCCCTTTTCTTTCTCTCTCCGAGCCTTTTCTCTCTCTCGTTCTGTTCCTTTTCTCCCTCTCCGTTCCTTTTCTCTCTCTCTTTCTGTCCCTTTTCTCTCCCTATCTGTCCTTTTTTTTGTATCGCTGTCCCTTTTCTCTTTCTCTATCACAGTCCCTTTTCTCTCACTCTTTCTCTCTGTCCTTTTCTCTGTCTCTTTCTGTCCCTTTTCACTCTCTATCTGTCCCTTTTCTCTCTTTCTCTCTGTCCCCTTTCACTCTCTTTCTATGTCCCTTTTCTCTCTCTATCTGTCCCTTTTTTTCTCTCGCTGTCCCTTTTCTCTTTCTCTCTCTCAGTCCCTTTTCTCTCACTCTCTCTGTCCCGTTTCTTTCTCTCTCCGTCCCTTTTCTCACTCTCTTCCTGTCCCTTTTCTCTCTTTCTTTGTACCCTTTTCAATCTTTATCTGTCCCATTTTTCTCTCGCTGTCCCTTTTCGCTCTCTCTGTCCCTTTTCTCCATCTCTCTGTCCCTTTTCTCTCTCTATCTGTCCCTTTTTTCTCTCGCTGTCCCTTTTCTCTTTCTCTTCCTCAGTCCGTTTTCTCTCTCTCTTTCTGTCCCTTTTCTCTCTCTATCTGTCCTTTTTTTTTGTCTCGCTGTCCGTTTTCTCTTTCTCTCTCTTAGTCCATTTTCTCTCACTCTCTCTCTCTGTCCCTTTTCTTTCTCTCGCTGTCCTTTTTCTCTCTCTCTTTCTGTCCCTTTTCTCTCTCTCCGTCCCTTTTCTCTCTCTCTTTCTGTCCCTTTTCTCTCTCTATCTGTCCCTTTTTTTGTCTCGCTGTCCCTTTTCTCTTTCTCTCTCTCAGTCCCTTTTCTCTCACTCTCTCTCTCTCTGTCCCTTTTCTCTCTCTCTCTCTGTCCCTTTTCTCTCTCTCTCTGTCCCTTTTCTCTCTCTCTCTCTCTCTCTCTCTGTCCCTTTTCACTCTCTATCCGTCCCTTTTCTCTCTCTCTCTCTGTCCCTTTTCTCTCTCTCTCTGTCCCTTTTCTCTCTGTATCTGTTCCTTTTTTTCTCTCGCTGTCTCTTTTCTCTTTCTCTCTCTCAGTCCCTTTTCTCTCACTCTCTCTGTCCCTTTTCTTTTTCTCTCTGTCCCTTTTCTCTCTCTCTTTCTGTCCCTTTTCTCTCTCTCTCTGTCCCTTTTCTCTCTCTCTCTGTCCTTTTTCACTCTCTATCTGTCCCTTTTCTCGCTGTATCTGTCCCTTTTTTTCTCTCGCTGTCCCTTTTCTCTTTCTTTCTCTCAGTCCCTTTTCTCTCACTCTCTCTGTCCCTTTTCTTTCTCTCTCCGAGCCTTTTCTCTCTCTCGTTCTGTTCCTTTTCTCCCTCTCCGTCCCTTTTCTCTCTCTCTTTCTGTCCCGTTTCTCTCTCTCCGAAACTCTTCTGTCTCTCTTTCTGTCCCTTTTCTCTCTCTATCTGTCCCTTTTTTTCTCTCGCTGTCCCTTTTCTCTTTCTCTTTCTCAGTCCAATTTATCTCACTCTCTCTCTCTCTGTCCCTTTTCTTTCTCTCTCCGTCCCTTTTCTCTCTCTCTTTCTGTCCCGTTTCTCTCTCTCCTTCCCTTTTCTGTCTCTCTTTCTGTCCCTTTTCTCTCTCTATCTGTCCCTTTTTTTCTCTCGCTGTCCCTTTTCTCTTTCTCTCCCTCTGTCCCTTTTCTGTCTCTCTTTCTGTCCCTTTTCTCTCTCTATCTGTACCTTTTTTTCTCTCGCTGTCCCTTTACTCTTTCTCTCTCTCAGTACCTTTTCATCTCACTCTCTCTCTCTGACCCTTTTCTTTCTCTCTCCGTCCCTTTTCTCTCTCTTTCTGTCCCTTTTCTCTCTCTCCGTCCCTTTTCTCTCTCTCTTTCTTACCCTTTTCTCTCTCGATCTGTCCCTTATTTTGTCTCACTGTCCCTTTTCTCTTTCTCCCTCTCAGTCCCTTTTCTCTCTCTCTCTGTCCCTTTTCACTCTCTATCTGTCCCTTTTCTCTGTCTCTGTCCCTTTTCTCTCTGTATCTGTCCTTTTTTATCTCTCGCTGTCCCTTTTCTCTTTCTCTCTCTCAGTCCCTTTTCTCTCACTCTCTCTGTCCCTTTTCTTTTTCTCTCTGTCCCTTTTGTCTCTCTCTTTCTGTCCCTTTTCACTCTCTATCTGTCCCTTTTCTCTCTCTCTCTGTCCCTTTTCTCTCTCTCTCTGTCCTTTTTCACTCTCTATCAGTCCCTTTTCTCGCTGTATCTGTCCCTTTTTTTCTCTCGCTGTCACTTTTCTCTTTCTTTCTCTCAGTCCCTTTTCTCTCACTCTCTCTGTCCCTTTTCTTTCTCTCTCCGTCCCTTTTCTCTCTCTCGTTCTGTTCCTTTTCTCTCTCTCCGTCCCTTTTCTCTCTCTCTTTCTGTCCCTTTTCTCTCCCTATCTGTCCTTTGTTTTGTATCGCTGTCCCTTTTCTCTTTCTCTATCACAGTCCCTTTTCTCTCACTCTTTCTCTCTGTCCTTTTCTCTGTCTCTTTCTGTCCCTTTTCACTCTCTATTTGTCCCTTTTCTCTCTTTCTCTCTGTCCCCTTTCACTCTCTTTCTATGTCCCTTTTCGCTCTATATCTGTCCCTTTTTTTCTCTCGCTGTCCCTTTTCTCTTTCTCTCTCTCAGTCCGTTTTCTCTCACTCTCTCTGTCCCGTTTCTTTCTCTCTCCGTCCCTTTTCTCACTCTCTTCCTGTCCCTTTTCTCTCTTTCTTTCTACCCTTTTCAATCTCTATCTGTCCCATTTTTCTCTCGCTGTCCCTTTTCGCTCTCTCTGTCCCTTTTCTCCATCTCTCTGTCCCTTTTTTCTCTCTATCTGTCCCTTTTTTCTCTCGCTGTCCCTTTTCTCTTTCTCTTCCTCAGTCCGTTTTCTCTCTCTCTTTCTGTCGCTTTTCACTCTCTTTCTGTGCCCTTTCTCTTTCTATCTGTACCTTTTTTTCTCGCGCTGTCCCTTTTCTCTTTCTATCTCTCAGTACCTTTTCTCTCACTCTCTCTCTCTGTCCCTTTTCTTTCTCTCTCCGTCAGTTTTCTCTCTCTTTCTGTCCCTTTTCTCTCTCTCCGTCCCTTTTCTCTCTTTCTTACTGTCCCTTTTCTCTCTCGATCTGTCCCTTATTTTGTCTCACTGTCCCTTTTCTCTTTCTCTCTCTCAGTCCCTTTTCTCTCATTCTTCTGTCCCTTTTCTTTCTCTCTCCGTCCCTTTTCTCTCTCTCGTTCTGTTCCTTTTCTCTCTCTCCGCCCTTTTCTCTCTCTCTCTTTCCTTTTTTTGTATCGCTGTCCCTTTTCTCTTTCTCTATCTCAGATCCTTTTCTCTCACACTTTCTCTCTGTCCTTTTCTCTGTCTCTTTCTGTCCCTTTTCTCTCTCTCTCTGTCCCCTTTCACTCTCTCTCTATGTCCCTTTTCTCTCTCTATCTGTTCCTTTTTTCTCTCGCTGTCCCTTTTCTCTTACTCTCTCTCTGTCCCGTTTCTTTCTCTCTCCGTCCCTTTTCTCACTCTCTTGCTGTCCATTTTTTCTCTTTCTTTCTGTCCCTTTTCTATCTCTATCTGTCCCTTTTTTTTCTCTCGCTGTCCCTTTTCTCTTTCTCTCTCAGTCCCTTTTCTCTCACTCTCTCTCTGTCCCTTTTCTCTGTCCCTTTCTGTCCCGTTTCACTCTCTATCTGTCCCTTTTCTCTCTCTCCCTCTCTGTCCCTTTTCTCTCTCTCTCTCTGTCCCATTTCTCTCTCTATCTGTCCCTATTTTTCTCTCGCTGTCACTTTTCTCTTACTCTTTCTCAGTCCAATTTATCTCACTCTCACTCTCTGTCCCTTTTCTTTCTCTCTCCGTCCCTTTTCTGTCTCTCTTTCTGTCCCTTTTCTCTCTCTATCTGTCCCTTTTTTTCTCTCGCTGTCCCTTTTCTCTTTCTCTCCCTCAGTCCCTTTTCTCTCTCTCTTTCTGTCGCTTTTCACGCTCTTTCTGTGCCTTTTCTCTCTCTCTATCTGTACCTTTTTTTCTCTCCCTGTCCCTTTTCTCTTTCTCTCTCTCAGTACCTTTTCTCTCACTCTCTCTCTCTCTGTCCCTTTTTATCTCTCTCCGTCCCTTTTCTCTCTCTTTCTGTCCCTTTTCTCTCCCTCCGTCCCTTTTCTCTCTCTCTTTCTGTCCCTTTTCTCTCTCGATCGGTCCCTTATTTTGTCTCACAGTCCCTTTTCTCTTTCTCTCTCTCAGCCCCTTTTCTCTCACTCACTCTCTCTCTATCCCTTTGCTCTGTCTCTTTCTGTCCCTTTTCACTCTCTATCTATCCCTTTTCTCTCTCTCTCTCTGTCCCTTTTCTTTCTCTCTCTCTGTCCCATTTCTCTCTCTATCTGTCCCTTTTTTTCTCTCGCTGTCCCTTTTCTCTTACTCTTTCTCAGTCCAATTTATCTCACTCTCTCTCTCTGTCCCGTTTTTCTCTCTCCGTCCCTTTTCTGTCTCTCTTTCTGTCCCTTTTCTCTCTCTATCTGTCCCTTTTTTCTCTCGCTGTCCCTTTTCTCTTTCTCTCCCTCAGTCCCTTTTCTCTCTCTCTTTCTGTCACTTTTCAATCACTTTCTGTGCCTTTTCTCTCTCTATCTGTACCTTTTTTTCTCTCGCTGTCCCTTTTCTCTTTCTCTCTCTCAGTAAATTTTCTCTCACTCTCTCTCTCTCTGTCCCTTTTCTTTCTCTCTCCGTCCCTTTTCTCTCTCTTTCTGTCCCTTTTCTCTCTCTCCGTCCCTTTTCTCTCTCTCTTTCTGTCCCTTTTCTCTCTCGATCTGTCCCTTATTTTGTCTCACTGTCCCTTTTCTCTTTCTCTCTCTCAGTCCCTTTTCTCTCTCTCTTTCTGTCCCTTTTCTCTCTCGATCTGTCCCTTTTTTTCTCTCGCTGTCCCTTTTCTCTTTCTCTCTCTCAGTCCCTTTTCTATCACTCTCTCCCTCTGTCCCTTTTCTTTCTCTCTTCGTCCCTTTTCTCTCTCTCTTTCTGTCCCTTTTCTCTCTCTCCGTCCCCTTTCTCTCTCTCTTTCTGTCCCTTTTCTCTCTCTATCTGTCCTTTTTTTTCTCTCGCGGTCCCTTTTCTCTTTCTCTCTCTCAGCCCCATTTCTCTCACTCACTCTGTCTCTATCCCTTTTCTCTGTCTCTTTCTGTCCCTTTTCTCTCTCTCTCTCTGTCCCTTTTCTCTCTCTCTCTCTGTCCCATTTCTCTCTCTATCTGTCCTTTTTTTCTCTCGCTGTCCCTTTTCTCTTTCTCTCTCTCAGTCCATTTTCTCTCACTCTCTCTCTCTGTCCCTTTTCTTTCTCTCGTTGTCCTTTTTCTCTCTCTCTTTCTGTCCCTTTTCTCTCTCTCCGTCCCTTTTCTCTCTCTCTTTCTGTCCCTTTTCTCTCTCTATCTGTCCCTTTTTTTGTCTCGCTGTCCCTTTTCTCTCACTCACTCTCTCTCCATTCCTTTTCTCTCTCTCTTTCAGTCCCTTTTCACTCTCTATCTGTGCCTTTTCTCTCTCTCTCAGTCCCTTTTCTCTCTCTCTGTCTGTCCCTTTTCTCTCTCTCTCTGTCCTTATTCTCTCTCTCTCTCTGTCCTTTTTCACTCTTTATCCGTCCCTCTTCTCTCTCTCTGTCCCTTTTCTCTCTCGCTCTGTCCCTTTTCTCTCTGGATCTGTTCCTTTTTTTCTCTCGCTGTCCCTTTTCTCTTTCTCTCTCTCAGTCCCTTTTCTCTCACTCTCTCTGTCCCTTTTCTTTCTCTCTCCGTCTCTTTTCTCTCTCTCTTTCTGTCCCTTTTCTCTCTCTATCTGTCCTTTTTTTTTGTATCGCTGTCCCTTTTCTCTTTCTATATCTTAGTCCCTTTTCTCTCACTCATCTCTCTGTCCTTTTCTCTCTCTCTCTCTGTCCCTTTTCTCTCTCTCTCTCTGTCCCATTTCTCTCTCTCTATCTGTCCTTTTTTTCTCTCGCTGTCCCTTTTCTCTTTCTCTCTCTCTCAGTCCATTTTCTCTCACTCTCTCTCTCTGTCCCTTTTCTTTCTCTCGTTGTCCTTTTTCTCTCTCTCTTTCTGTCCCTTTTCTCTCTCTCCGTCCCTTTTCTCTCTCTCTTTCTGTCCCTTTTCTCTCTCTATCTGTCCCTTTTTTTGTCTCGCTGTCCCTTTTCTCTTTCTGTCTCTCAGTCCCTTTTCTCTCACTCACTCTCTCTCTATCCCTTTTCTCTCTCTCTTTCTGTCCCTTTTCACTCTCTATCTGTGCCTTTTCTCTCTCTCTCAGACCCTTTTCTCTCTCTCTTTCTGTCCCTTTTCTCTCTCTCTCTGCCCTTTCTCTCTCTCTCTCTCTCTGTCCCTTTTCACTCTTTATCCGTACCTCTTCTAACTCTCTGTCCCTTTTCTCTCTCGCTCTGTCCCTTTTCTCTCTGGATCTGTTCCTTTTTTTCTCTCGCTGTCACTTTTCTCTTTCTCTCTCTCAGTCCCTTTTCTCTCACTCTCTCTGTCCCTTTTCTTTCTCTCTCCGTCACTTTTCTCTCTCTCTTTCTGTCCCTTTTCTCTCTCTATCTGTCCTTTTTTTTGTATCGCTGTCCCTTTTCTCTTTCTTTATCTCAGTCCCTTTTCTCTCACTCTTTCTCTCTGTCCTTTTCTCTCTCTCTCTCTGTCCCTTTTCACTCTCTATCTGTCCCTTTTCTCTCTGTCTCTGTCCCTTTTCTCTCTGTATCTGTCCTTTTTTTTCTCTCGCTGTCCCTTTTCTCTTTCTTTCTCTCAGTCCCTTTTCTCTCGCTCTCTCTGTCCCTTTTCTTTCTCACTCCGTCCCTTATCTCTCTCTCGTTCTGTTCCTTTTCTCTCTCTCCGCCCTTTTCTCTCTCTATCTTTCCTTTTTTTTGTATCGCTGTCCCTTTTCTCTTTCACTATCTCAGTCCCTTTTCTCTCACTCTTTCTCTCTGTCCTTTTCTCTGTCTCTTTCTGTCCCTTTTCTCTCTCTCTCTCTGTCCCCTTTCACTCTCTCTCTATGTCCCTTTTCTCTCTCTATCTGTCCATTTTTTTCTCTCGCTGTCCCTTTTCTCTCTCTCTCTCTCTGTCCCTTTAATCTCTCTCTCTCTCTGTCCCTTTACTCTCTATCTCTTTGTGCCTTTTCTCTCTCTCTGTGTGTGCCTTTTCGTTCTCTCTCTCTGTCCTTGTTCTTTCTGTGTGTCCCTTTTCTCTCTCTCTCTGTCCCTTTTCTCTCTCTCTCTCTCTATCCCTTTTCTCTCTCTCTCTCTCTGTCCCTTTTCTTTCTCTCACCGTTCCTTTTCTCTCTCTCTTTCTGTCCCTTTTCTCTCTCTCCGTCCCTTTTCTCTCTCTTTCATTCCCTTTTCTCTCTCTATCTGTCCCTTTTTTTCTCTCGCTGTCCCTTTTCTTTCTCTCTCTCAGTCCATTTTCTCTCACTCTCTCTCTCTGTCGCATTTCTCTCTCTCTCTTTCTCTCCCTTTTCTCTCTCTATCTGTCCCTTTACTCTCTCTCTCTGTCCCCTTTCTCTCTCTCTCTCTCTGTCCCTTTTCTCTCACTCTCTCTGTCTGTCCCTTTTCTTTCTCTCCCCGTCCCTTTTCTCTCTCGCTTTCTGTCCCTTTTCGCTCTCTCTCTGTTCCTTTTCTCTCTCTCTCTCTGTCCCATTTCTCTCACTCTCTCTCTCTGTCCCTTTTCTTTCTCTCCCCGTCCCTTTTCTCTCTCGCTTTCTGTCCCTTTTCACTCTCTCTCTGTTCCTTTTCTCTCTCTCTCTCTGTCCCTTTTCTCTCTCTATCTGTCCCTTTTTTTCTCTCGCTGTCCCTTTTCTCTTTCTCTCTCGCTGTCCCTTTTCTCTTTTTCTCTCTCTGTCCCTTTTCTCTCACTCTCTCTCTCTGTCCCTTTTCTTTCTCTCCCCGTCCCTTTTCTCTCTCGCTTTCTGTCCCTTTTCTCTCTCTCCGTCCCTTTTCTCTCTCTCTTTCTGTCCCTTTTCTCTCTCTCCGAAACTCTTCTGTCTCTCTTTCTGTCCCTTTTCTCTCTCTACCTGTCCCTTTTTTTCTCTCGCTGTCCCTTTTCTCTTTCTCTTTCTCAGTCCAATTTATCTCACACTCTCTCTCTCTGTCCCTTTTCTTTCTCTCTCCGTCCCTTTTCTCTCTCTCTTTCTGTCCCGTTTCTCTCTCTCCGAAACTCTTCTGTCTCTCTTTCTGTCCCTTTTCTCTCTCTATCTGTCCCTTTTTTTCTCTCGCTGTCCCTTTTCTCTTTCTCTTTCTCAGTCCAATTTATCTCACTCTCTCTCTCTCTGTCCCTTTTCTTTCTCTCTCCGTCCCTTTTCTCTCTCTCTTTCTGTCCCGTTTCTCTCTCTCCGTCCCTTTTCTGTCTCTCTTTCTGTCCCTTTTCTCTCTCTATCTGTCCCTTTTTTTCTCTCGCTGTCCCTTTTCTCTTTCTCTCCCTCTGTCCCTTTTCTGTCTCTCTTTCTGTCCCTTTTCTCTCTCTATCTGTACCTTTTTTTCTCTCGCTGTCCCTTTACTCTTTCTCTCTCTCAGTACCTTTTCATCTCACTCTCTCTCTCTGACCCTTTTCTTTCTCTCTCCGTCCCTTTTCTCTCTCTTTCTGTCCCTTTTCTCTCTCTCCGTCCCTTTTCTCTCTCTCTCTTTCTTACCCTTTTCTCTCTCGATCTGTCCCTTATTTTGTCTCACTGTCCCTTTTCTCTTTCTCCCTCTCAGTCCCTTTTCTCTCTCTCTCTCTGTCCCTTTTCACTCTCTATCTGTCCCTTTTCTCTGTCTCTGTCCCTTTTCTCTCTGTATCTGTCCTTTTTTTTCTCTCGATGTCCCTTTTCTCTTTCTTTCTCTCAGTCCCTTTTCTCTCGCTCTCTCTGTCCCTTTTCTTTCTCTCTCCGTCCCTTTTCTTTCTCTCTTTCTGTCCCTTTTCTCTCCCTATCTGTCCTTTGTTTTGTATCGCTGTCCCTTTTCTCTTTCACTATCTCAGTCCCTTTTCTCTCACTCTTTCTCTCTGTCCTTTTCTCTGTCTCTTTCTGTCCCTTTTCTCTCTCTCTCTCTGTCCCCTTTCACTCTCTCTCTATGTCCCTTTTCTCTCTCTATCTGGCCCTTTTTTTCTCTCGCTGTCCCTTTTCTCTTTCTCTCTCTCAGTCCCTTTTCTCTCACTCTCTCTCTCTGTCCCATTTCTTTCTCTCTCCGTCCCTTTTCTCACTCTCTTGCTGTCCCTTTTTTCTCTTTCTTTCTGTCCCTTTTCTGTCTCTATCTGTCCCTTTTTTTCTCTCACTGTCCCTTTTCTCTCTCTATCTCTCTGTCCCTTTTATCTCTCTCTCTCTCTGTCCCTTTACTCTCTATCTCTTTGTGCCTTTTCTCTCTCTCTCTCTGTGCCTTTTCGTTCTCTCTCTCTGTCCCTGTTCTTTCTGTGTGTCCCTTTTCTCTCTCTCTCTGTCCCTTTTCTCTCTCTCTCTCTCTCTATCCCTTTTCTCTCTCTCTCTCTGTCCCTTTTCTTTCTCTCACCGTCCCTTTTCTCTCTCTCTATCTGTCCCTTTACTCTCTCTCTCTGTCCCTTTTCTCTCTCTCTCTCTCTCTGTCCCTTTTCTCTCACTCTGTCTGTCTGTCCCTTTTCTTTCTCTCCCCGTCCCTTTTCTCTCTCGCTTTCTGTCCCTTTTCGCTCTCCATCTGTTCCTTTTCTCTCTCTCTCTCTGTCCCATTTCTCTCACTCTCTCTCTCTGTCCCTTTTCTTTCTCTCCCCGTCCCTTTTCTCTCTCGCTTTCTGTCCCTTTTCACTCTCTCTCTGTTCCTTTTCTCTCTCTCTCTCTGTCCCATTTCTCTCTCTATCTGTCCCTTTTTTTCTCTCGCTGTCCCTTTTCTCTTTCCCTCTCGCTGTCCCTTTTCTCTTTCTCTCTCTCTGTCCCTTTTCTCTCACTCTCTCTCGCTGTCCCTTTTCTTTCTCTCCCCGTCCCTTTTCTCTCTCGCTTTCTGTCCCTTTTCTCTCTCTCCGTCCCTTTTCTGTCTCTCTTTCTGTCCCTTTTCTCTCTCAATCTGTCCCTTTTTTTCTCTCGCTGTCCCTTTTCTTTCTCTCTCTCAGTCCATTTTCTCTCACTCTCTCTCTCTGTCGCATTTCTCTCTCTCTCTCTCTTTCTCTCCCTTTTCTCTCTCTATCTGTCCTTTTACTCTCTCTCTCTGTCCCTTTTCTCTCTCTCTCTCTCTGTACCTTTTCTCTCACTCTCTCTGTCTGTCCCTTTTCTTTCTCTCCCCGTCCCTTTTCTCTCTCGCTTTCTGTCCCTTTTCGCTCTCTCTCTGTTCCTTTTCTCTCTCTCTCTCTGTCCCATTTCTCTCACTCTCTCTCTCTGTCCCTTTTCTTTCTCTCCCCGTCCCTTTTCTCTCTCGCTTTCTGTCCCTTTTCACTCTCTCTCTGTTCCTTTTCTCTCTCTCTCTCTGTCCCATTTCTCTCTCTATCTGTCCCTTTTTTTCTCTCGCTGTCCCTTTTCTCTTTCTCTCTCGCTGTCCCTTTTCTCTTTCTCTCTCTCTGTCCCTTTTCTCTCACTCTCTCTCTCTGTCCCTTTTCTTTCTCTCCCCGTCCCTTTTCTCTCTCGCTTTCTGTCCCTTTTCTCTCTCTCCGTCCCTTTTCTCTCTCTCTTTCTGTCCCTTTTCTCTCTCTCCGAAACTCTTCTGTCTCTCTTTCTGTCCCTTTTCTCTCTCTATCTGTCCCTTTTTTTCTCTCGCTGTCCCTTTTCTCTTTCTCTTTCTCAGTCCAATTTATCTCACTCTCCCTCTCTCTGTCCCTTTTCTTTCTCTCTCCGTCCCTTTTCTCTCTCTCTTTCTGTCCCGTTTCACTCCCTCAGTCCCTTTTCTGTCTCTCTTTCTGTCACTTTTCTCTCTCTATCTCTACCTTTTTTTCTCTCGCTGTCCCTTTACTCTTTCTCTCTCTCAGTACCTTTTCATCTCACTCTCTCTCTCTGTCCCTTTTCTTTCTCTCTCCGTCCCTTTTCTCTCTCTTTCTGTCCCTTTTCTCTCTCTCCGTCCCTTTTCTCTCTCCCTTTCTTACCCTTTTCTCTCTCGATCTGTCCCTTATTTTGTCTCACTGTCCCTTTTCTCTTTCTCCCTCTCTGTCCCTTTTCTCTCACTCTCTCTCTCTGTCCCTTTTCTCTCTCTCTCTCTGTCCCTTTTCTCTCTCGATCTGTCCCTTTTTTTCTCTCGCTGTCCCTTTTCTCTTTCTCTCTCTCAGTACCTTTTCTCTCACTCTCTCTCTGTCCCTTTTCTTTCTCTCTTCGTCCCTTTTCTCTCTCTCTTTCTGTCCCTTTTCTCTCTCTCCGTCCCTTTTCTCTCTCTCTTTCTGTCCCTTTTCTCTCTCGATCTGTCCCTTATTTTGTCTCACATTCCCTTTTCTCTTTCTCTCTCTCAGCCCCTTTTCTCTCACTCTCTCCCTCTGTCCCTTTTCTCTCTCTCTTTCTGTCCCTTTTCACTCTCTCTCTGTCCCTTTTCTCTCTCTCTCTCTGTCCCTTTTCTCTCTCTCTGTCCCTTTTCACTCTCTCTCTGTCCCTTTTCTCTCTTTCTCTGTCCCTTTTCTCTCTGTATCTGTCCCTTTTTTTCTCTCGCTGTCCCTTTTCTCTTTCTCTCTCTCAGTCCCTTTTCTCTCACTCTCTCTCTGTCCCATTTCTTTCTCTCTCCATCCCTTTTCTCACTCTTTTGCTGTCCCTTTTCTCTCTCGCCGTCCCTTTTCTCACTCTCTCTCTGTCCCTTTTCATTCTCTCTGTCCCTTTTCTCTCTCTCTCTGTCCCTTTTCTCTCTGTATCTGTCCCTTTTTTTCTCTCGCTGTCCCTTTTCTCTTTCTCTCTCTCAGTCCCTTTTCTCTCACTCTCTCTCTCTGTCCCATTTCTTTCTCTCTCCATCCCTTTTCTCACTCTTTTGCTGTACCTTTTTTTCTCTCGCTGTCCCTTTTCTCTTTCTCTCTCAGTCCCTTTTCTCTCACTCTCTCTCTCTGTCTCTTTTCTCTGTCTCTTTCAATCCCTTTTCACTCTCTATCTGTCCCTTTTTTTCTCTCGCTGTCCCTTTTCTCTTTCTCTCTCTCAGTCCCTTTTCTCTCTCTCTTTCTGTCCCTTTTCTCTCTCTATTTGTCCTTTTTTTCTCTCGCTGTCCCTTTTCTCTTTCTCTCTCAGTCCCTTTTCTCTCACTCTCTCTCTCTGTCTATTTTATTTCTCTCTCCGTCCCTTTTCTCTCTCTCTTTCTGTCCCTTTTCTCTTTCTCCGTCTCTTTTCTCTCTCTCTTTCTGTCCCTTTTCTCTCTCTATCTGTCCTTTTTTTTGTCTCGCTGTCCGTTTTCTCTTTCTCTCTCTTAGTCCATTTTCTCTCACTCTCTCCCTCTGTCCCTTTTCTCTCTCTCTCTCTCTGTCCCTTTTCTCTCTCTCTCTGACCCTTTTCTCTCTCTCTCTCTCTCTCTCTCTGTCCCTTTTCACTCTCTATCCGTCCCTTTTCTCTCTCTCTCTCTGTCCCTTTTCTCTCTCTCTCTGTCCCTTTTCTCTCTGTATCTGTTCCTTTTTTTCTCTCGCTGTCTCTTTTCTCTTTCTCTCTCTCAGTCCCTTTTCTCTCACTCTCTCTGTCCCTTTTCTTTTTCTCTCTGTCCCTTTTCTCTCTCTCTTTCTGTCCCTTTTCACTCTCTATCGGTCCCTTTTCTCTCTCTCTCTGTCCCTTTTCTCTCTCTCTCTGTCCTTTTTCACTCTCTATCTGTCCCTTTTCTCGCTGTATCTGTCCCTTTTTTTCTCTCGCTGTCCCTTTTCCCTTTCTTTCTCTCAGTCCCTTTTCTCTCACTCTCTCTGTCCCTTTTCTTTCTCTCTCCGAGCCTTTTCTCTCTCTCGTTCTGTTCCTTTTCTCCCTCTCCGTCCCTTTTCTCTCTCTCTTTCTGTCCCTTTTCTCTCCCTATCTGTCCTTTTTTTTGTATCGCTGTCCCTTTTCTCTTTCTCTATCACAGTCCCTTTTCTCTCACTCTTTCTCTCTGTCCTTTTCTCTGTCTCTTTCTGTCCCTTTTCACTCTCTATCTGTCCCTTTTCTCTCTTTCTCTCTGTCCCCTTTCACTCTCTTTCTATGTCCCTTTTCTCTCTCTATCTGTCCCTTTTTTTCTCTCGCTGTCCCTTTTCTCTTTCTCTCTCTCAGTCCCTTTTCTCTCACTCTCTCTGTCCCGTTTCTTTCTCTCTCCGTCCCTTTTCTCACTCTCTTCCTGTCCCTTTTCTCTCTTTCTTTGTACCCTTTTCAATCTTTATCTGTCCCATTTTTCTCTCGCTGTCCCTTTTCGCTCTCTCTGTCCCTTTTCTCCATCTCTCTGTCCCTTTTCTCTCTCTATCTGTCCCTTTTTTCTCTCGCTGTCCCTTTTCTCTTTCTCTTCCTCAGTCCGTTTTCTCTCTCTCTTTCTGTCCCTTTTCTCTCTCTATCTGTCCTTTTTTTTTGTCTCGCTGTCCGTTTTCTCTTTCTCTCTCTTAGTCCATTTTCTCTCACTCTCTCTCTCTGTCCCTTTTCTTTCTCTCGCTGTCCTTTTTCTCTCTCTCTTTCTGTCCCTTTTCTCTCTCTCCGTCCCTTTTCTCTCTCTCTTTCTGTCCCTTTTCTCTCTCTATCTGTCCCTTTTTTTGTCTCGCTGTCCCTTTTCTCTTTCTCTCTCTCAGTCCCTTTTCTCTCACTCTCTCTCTCTCTGTCCCTTTTCTCTCTCTCTCTCTGTCCCTTTTCTCTCTCTCTCTGTCCCTTTTCTCTCTCTCTCTCTCTCTCTCTGTCCCTTTTCACTCTCTATCCGTCCCTTTTCTCTCTCTCTCTCTGTCCCTTTTCTCTCTCTCTCTGTCCCTTTTCTCTCTGTATCTGTTCCTTTTTTCTCTCGCTGTCTCTTTTCTCTTTCTCTCTCTCAGTCCCTTTTCTCTCACTCTCTCTGTCCCTTTTCTTTTTCTCTCTGTCCCTTTTCTCTCTCTCTTTCTGTCCCTTTTCACTCTCTATCTGTCCCTTTTCTCTCTCTCTCTGTCCCTTTTCTCTCTCTCTCTGTCCTTTTTCACTCTCTATCTGTCCCTTTTCTCGCTGTATCTGTCCCTTTTTTTCTCTCGCTGTCCCTTTTCTCTTTCTTTCTCTCAGTCCCTTTTCTCTCACTCTCTCTGTCCCTTTTCTTTCTCTCTCCGAGCCTTTTCTCTCTCTCGTTCTGTTCCTTTTCTCCCTCTCCGTCCCTTTTCTCTCTCTCTTTCTGTCCCTTTTCTCTCCCTATCTGTCCTTTTTTTTGTATCGCTGTCCATTTTCTCTTTCTCTATCACAGTCCCTTTTCTCTCACTCTTTCTCTCTGTCCTTTTCTCTGTCTCTTTCTGTCCCTTTTCTCTCTTTCTCTCTGTCCCCTTTCACTCTCTTTCTATATCCCTTTTCTCTCTCTATCTGTCCCTTTTTTTCTCTCGCTGTCCCTTTTCTCTTTCTCTCTCTCAGTCCCTTTTCTCTCACTCTCTCTGTCCCGTTTCTTTCTCTCTCCGTCCCTTTTCTCACTCTCTTCCTGTCCCTTTTCTCTCTTTCTTTCTACCCTTTTCAATCTTTATCTGTCCCATTTTTCTCTCGCTGTCCCTTTTCGCTCTCTCTGTCCCTTTTCTCCATCTCTCTGTCCCTTTTCTCTCTCTATCTGTCCCTTTTTTCTCTCGCTGTCCCTTTTCTCTTTCTCTTCCTCAGTCCGTTTTCTCTCTCTCTTTCTGTCGCTTTTCACTCTCTTTCTTTGCCCTTTCTCTTTCTATCTGTACCTTTTTTTCTCGCGCTGTCCCTTTTCTCTTTCTATCTCTCAGTACCTTTTCTCTCACTCTCTCTCTGTCCCTTTTCTTTCTCTCTCCGTCAGTTTTCTCTCTCTCTTTCTGTCCCTTTTCTCTCTTTCCGTCCCTTTTCTCTCTTTCTTTCTGTCCCTTTTCTCTCTCGATCTGTCCCTTATTTTGTCTCACTGTCCCTTTTCTCTTTCTCTCTCTCAGCCCCTTTTCTCTCACTCTCTCTCTCTCTGTCCCTTTTCTCTCTCTCTTTCTGTCGCTTTTCACTCTCGTTCTGTGCCTTTTCTCTCTCTATCTGTACCTTTTTTTTCTCGCGCTGTCCCTTTTCTCTTTCTCTCTCTCAGTACCTTTTCTCTCTCACTCTCTCTCTGTCCCGTTTCTTTCTCTCTCCGTCCCTTTTCTCACTCTCTTCCTGTCCCTTTTCTCTCTCTCTTTCTGTCCCTTTTCTATCTCTATCTGTCCCTTTTTTCTCTCGCTGTCCCTTTTCTCTTTCTCTCTCTGTCCCTTTTCTCTCTCTCTCTCTCGCTGTCCCTTTTCTCTCTCTCTCTGTCCCTTTTCTCTCTCTCTCTCTCTCTCTCTCTCTGTCCCTTTTCTCTTTCTCTCTCTCTGTCCCTTTTCTCTCACTCTCTCTCTCTGTCCCTTTTCTTTCTCTCTCCGTCCCTTTTCTCTCTCTCTTTCTGTCTCTTTTCTCTCTCTCCGTCCCTTTTCTCTCTCTCTTTCTGTCCCTTTTCTCTCTCTATCTGTCCCTTTTTTTCTCTCGCTGTCCCTTTTCTCTTTCTCTCTCTCAGTACCTTTTCTCTCTCTCTCTCTGTCCCTTTTCTATCTCTCTTTGTCCCTTTCCTCTCTCTCTCTCAGTCCCTTTTCTCTCTCACCGTCCCTTTTCTCTCTCTCTTTATGTCCCTTTTCACTCTCGATCTGTCCATTATTTTGACTCACTGTCCCTTTTCTCTTTCTCTCTCTCTCTGCCCCTTTTCACTCACTCTCTCTCTCTGTCCCTTTTCTCTCTCTCTTTCTGTGCCTTTTCACTCTCTCTCTCTGTCCCTTTTCTCTCGCTCTCTCTGTCCCTTTTCTCTCTCTCTCTGTCCCTTTTCTCTCTCTCTCTCTCTGTCCCTTTTCACTCTCTCTCTGTCCCTTTTCTCTGTCTCTCTGTCCCTTTTCTCTCTGTATCTGTCCCTTTTTTTCTCTCGCTGTCCATTTTCTCTTTCTCTCTCTCAATCCCTTTTCTCTCACTCTCTCTGTCCGTTTTCTTTCTCTCTCCGTCCCTTTTCTCACTCTCGTTCTGTTCCTTTTCTCTCTCTCCGTCCCTTTTCTCTCTCTTTTCTGTCCCTTTTCTCTCTCTATCTGTCCTCTTTTTTTCTCTCGCTGTCCCTTTTCTCTTTCTCCCTCTCAGTCCCTTTTCTCTCACTCTCTCTCTGTCCCTTTTCTCTGTCTCTTTCTGTCCCTTTTCACTCTCTATCTGTCCCTTTTCTCTCTCTCTCTGTCCCTATTCTCTGTCTCTTTCTGTCCCTTTTCACTCTCTATCTGTCCCTTTTCTCTCTCTCTCTCTCTGTCCCCTTTCACTCTCTATCTGTCCATTTTTTTCTCTCGCTGTCCCTTTTCTCTTTCTCTCTCTCAGTCCCTTTTCTCTCTCTCTTTCTGTCCCTTTTCACTCTCTATCTTTCCCTTTTCTCTCTCTCTCTGTCCCTTTTCTCTCTCTATCTGTCCCTTTTTTTCTCTCGCTTTCCCTTTTCTCTTTCTCTCTCTCAGTCCCTTTTCTCTCACTCTCTCTCTGTCCCTTTTCTTTCTCTCTCCGTCCCTTTTCTCTCTCGCTTTCTGTCACTTTTCGCTCTGTCTGTCCCTTTTCTCTCTCTCTTTCTGTCCCTTTTCTCTCTCTCTTTCTGTCCCTTTTCTCTCTCTTTCTGTCCCTTTTCTCTCTCTCTCTCTGTCCCTTTTCTCTCTCTCTCTGTCCATTTTCTCTCTCTCTCTCTGTCCCATTTCTCTCTCTCTTTCTGTCCCTTTTCTCTCTCTATCTGTCCCTTTTTTCTCTCGCTGTCCCTTTTCTCTTTCTCTCTCTCAGTCCCTTTTCTCTCACTCTCCCTCTCTGTCCCTTTTCTGTCTCTCTATCTGTCCGTTTTCAATCTCTGTCGGTCCCTTTTCTCTCTCTCTCTCTCTCTCTCTCTCTCTCTCTCTGTCCCTTTTCTCTCTCTCTCTCTGTCCCATTTGTCTCTCTATCTGTCCCTTTTTTTCTCTCGCTGTCCCTTTTCTTTCTCTCTCTCAGCCCCTTTTCTCTCACTCTCTCTCTCTGTCCCTTTTCTCTCTCTCTTTCTGTCCCTTTTCACTCTCTCTCAGTCCCTTTTCTCTCACTCTCTCTCTGTCCCTTTTCTCTGTCTCTTTCTCTCCCTTTTCACTCTCTCTCTGTCCCTTTTCTCTCCCTCTCTGTCCCTTTTCTCTCTCTCTTTCTGTCCCTTTTAACTCTCTCTCAGTCCCTTTTCTCTCACTCGCTCTCTGTCCCTTTTCTCTGTCTCTTTCTGTCCCTTTTCACTCTCTTTCTGTCCCTTTTCTCTCTCTATCTGTCCCTTTTATTCTCTCGCTGTCCCTTTTCTCTTTCTCTCTCTCAGTCCATTTTCTCTCACTCTCTCTCTCTGTCCATTTTCTTTCTCTCGTTATCCTTTTTCTCTCTCTTTTTCTGTCCCTTTTCTCTCTCTCCGTCCCTTTTCTCTCTCTCTTTCTGTCCCTTTTCTCTCTCTATCTGTCCCTTTTTTTCTATCGCTGTCCGTTTTCTCTTTCACTCTCTCAGTCCATTTTCTCTCACTCTCTCTCTCTGTCCATTTTCTTTCTCTCGTTATCCTTTTTCTCTCTCTTTTTCTGTCCCTTTTCTCTCTCTCCGTCCCTTTTCTCTCTCTCTTTCTGTCCCTTTTCACTCTCTATCTGTGCCTTTTCTCTCTCTCTCTCTGTCCCTTTTCTCTCTCTCTGTCTGTCCCTTTTCTCTCTCTCTCTGTCCATTTTGTCTCTCTCTCTCTCTGTCCCTTTTCACTCTCTATCCGTCCCTTTTCTCTCTCTCTCTGTCCCTTTTCTCTCTCTCTCTGTCCCATTTCTCTCTGGATCTGTTCCTTTTTTTCGCTCGCTGTCCCTTTTCTCTTTCTCTCTCTCAGTCCCTTTTCTCTCACTCTCTCTGTCCCTTTTCATTCTCTCTCCGTCCCTTTTCTCTCTCTCTTTCTGTCCCTTTTCTCTCTCCATCTGTCCGTTTTTGTGTATCGCTGTCCCTTTTCTCTTTCTCTATCTCAGTCCCCTTTCTCTCACTCTTTCTCTCTGTCCTTTTCTCTCTCTCTCTGTCCCTTTTCACTCTCTATCTGTCCCTTTTCTCTCTGTCTCTGTCCCTTTTCTCTCTGTATCTGTCCCTTTTTTTCTCTCGCTGTCCCTTTTCTCTTTCTTTTTCTCAGTCCCTTTTCTCTCATTCTTCTGTCCCTTTTCTTTCTCTCTCCGTCCCTTTTCTCTCTCTCGTTCTGTTCCTTTTCTCTCTCTCCGCCCTTTTCTCTCTCTCTCTTTCCTTTTTTTGTATCGCTGTCCCTTTTCTCTTTCTCTATCTCAGATCCTTTTCTCTCACTCTTTCTCTCTGTCCTTTTCTCTGTCTCTTTCTGTCCCTTTTCTCTCTCTCTCTGTCCCCTTTCACTCTCTCTCTATGTCCCTTTTCTCTCTCTATCTGTTCCTTTTTTCTCTCGCTGTCCCTTTTCTCTTACTCTCTCTCTGTCCCGTTTCTTTCTCTCTCCGTCCCTTTTCTCACTCTCTTGCTGTCCATTTTTTCTCTTTCTTTCTGTCCCTTTTCTATCTCTATCTGTCACTTTTTTTTCTCTCGCTGTCCCTTTTCTCTTTCTCTCTCAGTCCCTTTTCTCTCACTCTCTCTCTCTGTCCCTTTTCTCTGTCCCTTTCTGTCCCGTTTCACTCTCTATCTGTCCCTTTTCTCTCTCTCCCTCTCTGTCCCTTTTCTCTCTCTCTCTCTCTGTCCCATTTCTCTCTCTATCTGTCCCTTTTTTTCTCTCGCTGTCCCTTTTCTCTTACTCTTTCTCAGTCCAATTTATCTCACTCTCACTCTCTGTCCCTTTTCTTTCTCTCTCCGTCCCTTTTCTGTCTCTCTTTCTGTCCCTTTTCTCTCTCTATCTGTCCCTTTTTTTTCTCTCGCTGTCCCTTTTCTCTTTCTCTCCCTCAGTCCCTTTTCTCTCTCTCTTTCTGTCGCTTTTCACGCTCTTTCTGTGCCTTTTCTCTCTCTCTATCTGTACCTTTTTTTCTCTTGCTGTCCCTTTTCTCTTTCTCTCTCTCAGTACCTTTTCTCTCACTCTCTCTCTCTATCCCTTTTTATCTCTCTCCGTCCCTTTTCTCTCTCTTTCTGTCCCTTTTCTCTCTCTCCGTCCCTTTTCTCTCTCTCTTTCTGTCCCTTTTCTCTCTCGATCGGTCCCTTATTTTGTCTCACAGTCCCTTTTCTCTTTCTCTCTCTCAGCCCCTTTTCTCTCACTCACTCTCTCTCTATCCCTTTGCTCTGTCTCTTTCTGTCCCTTTTCACTCTCTATCTATCCCTTTTCTCTCTCTCTCTCTGTCCCTTTTCTCTCTCTCTCTCTGTCCCATTTCTCTCTCTATCTGTCCCTTTTTTTCTCTCGCTTTCCCTTTTCTCTTACTCTTTCTCAGTCCAATTTATCTCACTCTCTCTCTCTGTCCCGTTTCTCTCTCTCCGTCCCTTTTCTGTCTCTCTTTCTGTCCCTTTTCTCTCTCTATCTGTCCCTTTTTTCTCTCGCTGTCCCTTTTCTCTTTCTCTCTCTCAGTCCCTTTTCTATCACTCTCTCCCTCTGTCCCTTTTCTTTCTCTCTTCGTCCCTTTTCTCTCTCTCTTTCTGTCCCTTTTCTCTCTCTCCGTCCCTTTTCTCTCTCTCTTTCTGTCCCTTTTCTCTCTCGATCTGTTCCTTATTTTGTCTCACAGTCCCTTTTCTCTTTCTCTCTCTCAGCCCCTTTTCTCTCACTCTCTCTCTCTGTCCCTTTTCTCTCTCTCTTTCTGTCCCTTTTCATTCTCTATCTGTCCCTTTTCTCTCTCTCTCTGGCCGTCACTTTTGTCTCTCTCTTTATGTCCCGTTTCTCTCTCTATCTGTCCCTTTTTTTCTCTCGCTGTCCCTTTTCTCTTTCTCTCTCTCAGACCATTTTATCTCACTCTCTCTCTCTGTTCCTTTTCTTTCTCTCTCCGTCCCTTTTCTCTCTCTCTTTCTGTCCCTTTTCTCTCTCTCCGTCCCTTTTCTGTCTCTATTTCTGTCCCTTTTCTCTCTCTATCTGTCCCTTTTTTTTCCGCTCGCTGTCCCTTTTCTCTTTCTCTCCCTCAGTCTCTTTTCTCTCTCTCTTTCTGTCGCTTATCACTCTCTTTCTGTGCCTTTTCTCTCTCTATCTGTCCCTTTTTTTCTCTCGCGGTCCCTTTTCTCTTTCTCTCTCTCAGCCCCATTTCTCTCACTCACTCTGTCTCTATCCCTTTTCTCTGTCTCTTTCTGTCCCTTTTCACTCTCTATCTGTCCCTTTTCTCTCTCTCTCTCTCTGTCCCTTTTCTCTCTCTCTCTCTGTCCCATTTCTCTCTCTATCTGTCCTTTTTTTCTCTCACTGTCCCTTTTCTCTTTCTCTCTCTCTCTGCCCCTTTTCTCTCACTCTCTCTCTCTGTCCCTTTTCTCTCTCTCTTTCTGTGCCTTTTCACTCTCTCTCTCTGTCCCTTTTCTCTCGCTCTCTCTGTCCCTTTTCTCTCTCTCTCTGTCCCTTTTCTCTCTCTCTCTCTCTGTCCCTTTTCACTCTCTCTCTGTCCCTTTTCTCTGTCTCTCTGTCCCTTTTCTCTCTGTATCTGTCCCTTTTTTTCTCTCGCTGTCCATTTTCTCTTTCTCTCTCTCAATCCCTTTTCTCTCACTCTCTCTGTCCGTTTTCTTTCTCTCTCCGTCCCTTTTCTCACTCTCGTTCTGTTCCTTTTCTCTCTCTCCGTCCCTTTTCTCTCTCTTTTCTGTCCCTTTTCTCTCTCTATCTGTCCTCTTTTTTTCTCTCGCTGTCCCTTTTCTCTTTCTCCCTCTCAGTCCCTTTTCTCTCACTCTCTCTCTGTCCCTTTTCTCTGTCTCTTTCTGTCCCTTTTCACTCTCTATCTGTCCCTTTTCTCTCTCTCTCTGTCCCTATTCTCTGTCTCTTTCTGTCCCTTTTCACTCTCTATCTGTCCCTTTTCTCTCTCTCTCTCTCTGTCCCCTTTCACTCTCTATCTGTCCATTTTTTTCTCTCGCTGTCCCTTTTCTCTTTCTCTCTCTCAGTCCCTTTTCTCTCTCTCTTTCTGTCCCTTTTCACTCTCTATCTTTCCCTTTTCTCTCTCTCTCTGTCCCTTTTCTCTCTCTATCTGTCCCTTTTTTTCTCTCGCTTTCCCTTTTCTCTTTCTCTCTCTCAGTCCCTTTTCTCTCACTCTCTCTCTGTCCCTTTTCTTTCTCTCTCCGTCCCTTTTCTCTCTCGCTTTCTGTCACTTTTCGCTCTGTCTGTCCCTTTTCTCTCTCTCTTTCTGTCCCTTTTCTCTCTCTCTTTCTGTCCCTTTTCTCTCTCTATCTGTCCCTTTTCCCTCTGTCTCTGTCCCTTTTCTCTCTCTCTCTCTGTCCCTTTTCTCTCTCTCTCTGTCCATTTTCTCTCTCTCTCTCTGTCCCATTTCTCTCTCTCTTTCTGTCCCTTTTCTCTCTCTATCTGTCCCTTTTTTCTCTCGCTGTCCCTTTTCTCTTTCTCTCTCTCAGTCCCTTTTCTCTCACTCTCCCTCTCTGTCCCTTTTCTGTCTCTCTATCTGTCCGTTTTCAATCTCTGTCGGTCCCTTTTCTCTCTCTCTCTCTCTCTCTCTCTCTCTCTCTCTCTGTCCCTTTTCTCTCTCTCTCTCTGTCCCATTTGTCTCTCTATCTGTCCCTTTTTTTCTCTCGCTGTCCCTTTTCTTTCTCTCTCTCAGCCCCTTTTCTCTCACTCTCTCTCTCTGTCCCTTTTCTCTCTCTCTTTCTGTCCCTTTTCACTCTCTCTCAGTCCCTTTTCTCTCACTCTCTCTCTGTCCCTTTTCTCTGTCTCTTTCTCTCCCTTTTCACTCTCTCTCTGTCCCTTTTCTCTCCCTCTCTGTCCCTTTTCTCTCTCTCTTTCTGTCCCTTTTAACTCTCTCTCAGTCCCTTTTCTCTCACTCGCTCTCTGTCCCTTTTCTCTGTCTCTTTCTGTCCCTTTTCACTCTCTTTCTGTCCCTTTTCTCTCTCTATCTGTCCCTTTTATTCTCTCGCTGTCCCTTTTCTCTTTCTCTCTCTCAGTCCATTTTCTCTCACTCTCTCTCTCTGTCCATTTTCTTTCTCTCGTTGGCCTTTTTCTCTCTCTTTTTCTGTCCCTTTTCTCTCTCTCCGTCCCTTTTCTCTCTCTCTTTCTGTCCCTTTTCTCTCTCTATCTGTCCCTTTTTTTCTATCGCTGTCCGTTTTCTCTTTCACTCTCTCAGTCCATTTTCTCTCACTCTCTCTCTCTGTCCATTTTCTTTCTCTCGTTATCCTTTTTCTCTCTCTTTTTCTGTCCCTTTTCTCTCTCTCCGTCCCTTTTCTCTCTCTCTTTCTGTCCCTTTTCACTCTCTATCTGTGCCTTTTCTCTCTCTCTCTCTGTCCCTTTTCTCTCTCTCTGTCTGTCCCTTTTCTCTCTCTCTCTGTCCATTTTGTCTCTCTCTCTCTCTGTCCCTTTTCACTCTCTATCCGTCCCTTTTCTCTCTCTCTCTGTCCCTTTTCTCTCTCTCTCTGTCCCATTTCTCTCTGGATCTGTTCCTTTTTTTCGCTCGCTGTCCCTTTTCTCTTTCTCTCTCTCAGTCCCTTTTCTCTCACTCTCTCTGTCCCTTTTCATTCTCTCTCCGTCCCTTTTCTCTCTCTCTTTCTGTCCCTTTTCTCTCTCCATCTGTCCGTTTTTGTGTATCGCTGTCCCTTTTCTCTTTCTCTATCTCAGTCCCCTTTCTCTCACTCTTTCTCTCTGTCCTTTTCTCTCTCTCTCTGTCCCTTTTCACTCTCTATCTGTCCCTTTTCTCTCTGTCTCTGTCCCTTTTCTCTCTGTATCTGTCCCTTTTTTTCTCTCGCTGTCCCTTTTCTCTTTCTTTTTCTCAGTCCCTTTTCTCTCATTCTTCTGTCCCTTTTCTTTCTCTCTCCGTCCCTTTTCTCTCTCTCGTTCTGTTCCTTTTCTCTCTCTCCGCCCTTTTCTCTCTCTCTCTTTCCTTTTTTTGTATCGCTGTCCCTTTTCTCTTTCTCTATCTCAAATCCTTTTCTCTCACTCTTTCTCTCTGTCCTTTTCTCTGTCTCTTTCTGTCCCTTTTCTCTCTCTCTCTGTCCCCTTTCACTCTCTCTCTATGTCCCTTTTCTCTCTCTATCTGTTCCTTTTTTCTCTCGCTGTCCCTTTTCTCTTACTCTCTCTCTGTCCCGTTTCTTTCTCTCTCCGTCCCTTTTCTCACTCTCTTGCTGTCCATTTTTTCTCTTTCTTTCTGTCCCTTTTCTATCTCTATCTGTCACTTTTTTTTCTCTCGCTGTCCCTTTTCTCTTTCTCTCTCAGTCCCTTTTCTCTCACTCTCTCTCTCTGTCCCTTTTCTCTGTCCCTTTCTGTCCCGTTTCACTCTCTATCTGTCCCTTTTCTCTCTCTCCCTCTCTGTCACTTTTCTCTCTCTCTCTCTCTGTCCGATTTCTCTCTCTATCTGTCCCTTTTTTTCTCTCGCTGTCCCTTTTCTCTTACTCTTTCTCAGTCCAATTTATCTCACTCTCACTCTCTGTCCCTTTTCTTTCTCTCTCCGTCCCTTTTCTGTCTCTCTTTCTGTCCCTTTTCTCTCTCTATCTGTCCCTTTTTTTTCTCTCGCTGTCCCTTTTCTCTTTCTCTCCCTCAGTCCCTTTTCTCTCTCTCTTTCTGTCGCTTTTCACGCTCTTTCTGTGCCTTTTCTCTCTCTCTATCTGTACCTTTTTTTCTCTTGCTGTCCCTTTTCTCTTTCTCTCTCTCAGTACCTTTTCTCTCACTCTCTCTCTCTCTATCCCTTTTTATCTCTCTCCGTCCCTTTTCTCTCTCTTTCTGTCCCTTTTCTCTCTCTCCGTCCCTTTTCTCTCTCTCTTTCTGTCCCTTTTCTCTCTCGATCGGTCCCTTATTTTGTCTCACAGTCCCTTTTCTCTTTCTCTCTCTCAGCCCCTTTTCTCTCACTCACTCTCTCTCTATCCCTTTGCTCTGTCTCTTTCTGTCCCTTTTCACTCTCTATCTATCCCTTTTCTCTCTCTCTCTCTGTCCCTTTTCTCTCTCTCTCTCTGTCCCATTTCTCTCTCTATCTGTCCCTTTTTTTCTCTCGCTTTGCCTTTTCTCTTACTCTTTCTCAGTCCAATTTATCTCACTCTCTCTCTCTGTCCCGTTTCTCTCTCTCCGTCCCTTTTCTGTCTCTCTTTCTGTCCCTTTTCTCTCTCTATCTGTCCCTTTTTTCTCTCGCTGTCCCTTTTCTCTTTCTCTCTCTCAGTCCCTTTTCTATCACTCTCTCCCTCTGTCCCTTTTCTTTCTCTCTTCGTCCCTTTTCTCTCTCTCTTTCTGTCCCTTTTCTCTCTCTCCGTCCCTTTTCTCTCTCTCTTTCTGTCCCTTTTCTCTCTCGATCTGTTCCTTATTTTGTCTCACAGTCCCTTTTCTCTTTCTCTCTCTCAGCCCCTTTTCTCTCACTCTCTCTCTCTGTCCCTTTTCTCTCTCTCTTTCTGTCCCTTTTCATTCTCTATCTGTCCCTTTTCTCTCTCTCTCTGTCCGTCACTTTTGTCTCTCTCTTTATGTCCCGTTTCTCTCTCTATCTGTCCCTTTTTTTCTCTCGCTGTCCCTTTTCTCTTTCTCTCTCTCAGACCATTTTATCTCACTCTCTCTCTCTGTTCCTTTTCTTTCTCTCTCCGTCCCTTTTCTCTCTCTCTTTCTGTCCCTTTTCTCTCTCTCCGTCCCTTTCTGTCTCTATTTCTGTCCCTTTTCTCTCTCTATCTGTCCCTTTTTTTTCCGCTCGCTGTCCCTTTTCTCTTTCTCTCCCTCAGTCTCTTTTCTCTCTCTCTTTCTGTCGCTTATCACTCTCTTTCTGTGCCTTTTCTCTCTCTATCTGTCCCTTTTTTTCTCTCGCGGTCCCTTTTCTCTTTCTCTCTCTCAGCCCCATTTCTCTCACTCACTCTGTCTCTATCCCTTTTCTCTGTCTCTTTCTGTCCCTTTTCACTCTCTATCTGTCCCTTTTCTCTCTCTCTCTCTCTGTCCCTTTTCTCTCTCTCTCTCTGTCCCATTTCTCTCTCTATCTGTCCTTTTTTTCTCTCACTGTCCCTTTTCTTTTTCTCTCTCTCAGTCCATTTTCTCTCACTCTCTCTCTCTGTCCCTTTTCTTTCTCTCGTTGTCCTTTTTCTCTCTCTCTTTCTGTCCCTTTTCTCTCTCTCCGTCCCTTTTCTCTCTCTCTTTCTGTCCCTTTTCTCTCTCTATCTGTCCCTTTTTTTGTCTCGCTGTCCCTTTTCTCTTTCTCTCTCTCAGTCCCTTTTCTCTCACTCACTCTCTCTCTATTCCTTTTCTCTCTCTCTTTCAGTCCCTTTTCACTCTCTATCTGTGCCTTTTCTCTCTCTCTCAGTCCCTTTTCTCTCTCTCTCTGTCTGTCCCTCTTCTCTCTTTCTGTCCCTTTTCTCTCTCGCTCTGTCCCTTTTCTCTCTGGATCTGTTCCTTTTTTTCTCTCGCTGTCCCTTTTCTCTTTCTCTCTCTCAGTCGCTTTGCTCTCACTCTCTCTGTCCCTTTTCTCTCTCTCTCTGTCCTTTTTCTCTCTCTCTCTCTCTCTCTGTCCCTTTTCACTCTTTATCCGTACCTCTTCTCTCTCTCTGTCCCTTTTCTCTCTCGCTCTGTCCCTTTTCTCTCTGGATCTGTTCCTTTTTTTCTCTCGCTGTCCCTTTTCTCTTTCTCTCTCTCAGTCTCTTTTCTCTCACTCTCTCTGTCCCTTTTCTTTCTCTCTCCGTCACTTTTCTCTCTCTCTCTTTCTGTCCCTTTTCTCTCTCTATCTGTCCTTTTTTTTGTATCGCTGTCCCTTTTCTCTTTCTTTATCTCAGTCCCTTTTCTTTCACTCTTTCTCTCTGTCCTTTTCTCTCTCTCTCTCTGTCCCTTTTCACTCTCTATCTGTCCCTTTTCTCTGTCTCTGTCCCTTTTCTCTCTGTATCTGTCCTTTTTTTCTCTCGCTGTCCCTTTTCTCTTTCTTTCTCTGTCCCTTTTCTCTCGCTCTCTCTGTCCCTTTTCTTTCTCTCTCCGTCCCTTTTCTCTCTCTCGTTCTGTTCCTTTTCTCTCTCTCCGCCCTTTTCTCTCTCTATCTTTCCTTTTTTTTGTATCGCTGTCCCTTTTCTCTTTCACTATCTCAGTCCCTTTTCTCTCACTCTTTCTCTCTGTCCTTTTCTCTGTCTCTTTCTGTCCCTTTTCACTCTCTATCTGTCCCTTTTCTCTCTCTCTCTCTGTCCCTTTTCTCTCTCTCTCTCTGTCCCATTTCTCTCTCTATCTGTCCTTTTTTTCTCTCGCTGTCCCTTTTCTCTTTCTCTCTCTCAGTCCATTTTCTCTCACTCTCTCTCTCTCTGTCCCTTTTCTTTCTCTCGTTGTCCTTTTTCTCTCTCTCTTTCTGTCCCTTTTCTTTCTCTCCGTCCCTTTTCTCTCTCTCTTTCTGTCCCTTTTCTCTCTCTATCTGTCCCTTTTTTTGTCTAGCTGTCCCTTTTCTCTTTCTCTCTCTCAGTCCCTTTTCTCTCACTCACTCTCTCTCTATTCCTTTTCTCTCTCTCTTTCAGTCCCTTTTCACTCTCTATCTGTGCCTTTTCTCTCTCTCTCAGTCCCTTTTCTCTCTCTCTGTCTGTCCCTTTTCTCTCTTTCTCTGTCCTTATTCTCTCTCTCTCTCTGTCCCTTTTCACTCTCTATCTGTCCCTTTTCTCTCTCTCACTCTCTGTCCCTTTTATCTCTCTCTCTCTCTGTCCCTTTACTCTCTATCTCTTTGTGCCTTTTCCCTCTCTCTCTCTGTGCCTTTTCGTTCTCTCTCTCTGCCCCTGTTCTTTCTGTGTGTTCCTTTTCTCTCTCTCTCTGTCCCTTTTCTCTCTCTCTCTCTGTCCCTTTTCTCTCTCTCTCTCTGTCCCTTTTCTTTCTCTCTCCGTCCCTTTTCTCTCTCGCTTTCTGTCCCTTTTCGCTCTGTCTGTCCCTTTTCTTTCTCTCTCTCTGTCCCTTTTCTCTCTCTCTTTCTGTCCCTTTTCTCTCTCTCCGTCCCTTTTCTCTCTCTTTCATTCCCTTTTCTCTCTCGATCTGTCCCTTTTTTTCTCTCGCTGTCCCTTTTCTTTCTCTCTCTCAGTCCATTTTCTCTCACTCTCCCTCTCTGTCCCTTTTCTCTCTCTCTCTCTGTCCCATTTCTCTCTCTATCTATCCCTTTTTTTCTCTCGCTGTCCCTTTTCTCTTACTCTTTCTCAGTCCAATTTATCTCACTCTCACTCTCTGTCCCTTTTCTTTCTCTCTCCGTCCCTTTTCTGTCTCTCTTTCTGTCCCTTTTCTCTCTCTATCTGTCCCTTTTTCTCTCTCGCTGTCCCTTTTCTCTTTCTCTCCCTCAGTCCCTTTTCTCTCTCTCTTTCTGTCGCTTTTCACGCTCTTTCTGTGCCTTTTCTCTCTCTCTATCAGTACCTTTTTTTCTCTCGCTGTCTCTTTTCTCTTTCTCTCTCTCAGTACCTTTTCTCTCACTCTCTCTCTCTCTGTCCCTTTTTATCTCTCTCCGTCCCTTTTCTCTCTCTTTCTGTCCCTTTTCTCTCTCTCCGTCCCATTTCTCTCTCTCTTTCTGTCCCTTTTCTCTCTCGATCGGTCCCTTATTTTGTCTCACAGTCCCTTTTCTCTTTCTCTCTCTCAGCCCCTTTTCTCTCACTCACTCTCTCTCTATCCCTTTGCTCTGTCTCTTTCTGTCCCTTTTCACTCTCTATCTATCCCTTTTCTCTCACTCTCTCTGTCCCTTTTCTATCTCTCTTTCTGTCCCTTTTCTCTCTCTATCTGTCCCTTTTTTTTCTCTCGCTGTCCCTTTTCTCTTACTCTTTCTCAGTCCAATTTATCTCACTCTCTCTCTCTGTCCCGTTTCTCTCTCTCCGTCCCTTTTCTGTCTCTCTTTCTGTCCCTTTTCTCTCTCTATCTGTCCCTTTTTTCTCTCGCTGTCCCTTTTCTCTTTCTCTCCCTCAGTCCCTTTTCTCTCTCTCTTTCTGTCACTTTTCAATCACTTTCTGTGCCTTTTCTCTCTCTATCTGTATCTTTTTTCTCTCGCTGTCCCTTTTCTCTTTCTCTCTCTCAGTAAATTTTCTCTCACTCTCTCTCTCTCTGTCCCTTTTCTTTCTCTCTCCGTCCCTTTTCTCTCTCTTTCTGTCCCTTTTCTCTCTCTCCGTCCCTTTTCTCTCTCTCTTTCTG
Organism: Chiloscyllium punctatum; assembly: GCF_047496795.1. NCBI lineage: Eukaryota > Metazoa > Chordata > Chondrichthyes > Orectolobiformes > Hemiscylliidae > Chiloscyllium > Chiloscyllium punctatum. Next base: position 2,319,699 of record NC_092751.1, read on the forward strand.
TCCCTTTTCTCTCTCGATCTGTCCCTTATTTTGTCTCACTGTCCCTTTTCTCTTTCTCTCTCTCAGTCCCTTTTCTCTCACTCTCTCTCTCTGTCCCTTTTCTCTCTCTCTTTCTGTCCCTTTTCTCTCTCGATCTGTCCCTTTTTTTCTCTCGCTGTCCCTTTTCTCTTTCTCTCTCTCAGCCCCTTTTCTCTCACTCTCTCTCTCTGTCCCTTTTCTCTCTCTCTTTCTGTCCCTTTTCATTCTCTATCTGTCCCTTTTCTCTCTCTCTCTGTCCGTCACTTTTGTCTCTCTCTTTATGTCCCGTTTCTCTCTCTATCTGTCCCTTTTTTTCTCTCGCTGTCCCTTTTCTCTTTCTCTCTCTCAGACCATTTTATCTCACTCTCTCTCTCTGTTCCTTTTCTTTCTCTCTCCGTCCCTTTTCTCTGTCCCCGTCCCTTTTCTGTCTCTATTTCTGTCCCTTTTCTCTCTCTATCTGTCCCTTTTTTTTCGCTCGCTGTCCCTTTTCTCTTTCTCTCCCTCAGTCTCTTTTCTCTCTCTCTTTCTGTCGCTAATCACTCTTTCTGTGCCTTTCTTCTCTCTCTATCTGTCCCTTTATTTCTCTCGCTGTCCCTTTTCTCTTTCTCTCTCTCAGTCCCTTTCTCTCTCTCTTTCTGTCCCTTTTCTCTCTCTATCTGTCCCTTTATTTCTCTCGCTGTCCCTTTTCTCTTTCTCTCTCGGTCCCTTTTCTCTCACTCTCTCTCTCTGTCCATTTTCTTTCTCTCTCCGTCCCTTTTCTCTCTCTCTTTCTGTCCCTTTTCTCTCTCTCTCCGTCCCTTTTCTGTCTCTATTTCTGTCCCTTTTCTCTGTCTATCTGTCCCTTTTTTTCTCTCGAGGTCCCTTTTCTCTTTCTCTCTCTCAGCCCCATTTCTCTCACTCACTCTGTCTCTATCCCTTTTCTCTGTCTCTTTCTGTCCCTTTTCACTCTCTATCTGTCCCTTTTCTCTCTCTCTCTCTGTCCCTTTTCTCTCTCTCTCTCTGTCCCATTTCTCTCTCTATCTGTCCTTTTTTTCTCTCGCTCTCCCTTTTCTCTTTCTCTCTCTCTGTCCCTTTTCTCTCACTCTCTCTCTCTGTCCCTTTTCTTTCTCTCCCCGTCCCTTTTCTCTCTCGCTTTCTGTCCCTTTTCTCTCTCTCCGTCCCTTTTCTCTCTCTCTTTCTGTCCCTTTTCTCTCTCTCCGAAACTCTTCTGTCTCTCTTTCTGTCCCTTTTCTCTCTCTATCTGTCCCTTTTTTTCTCTCGCTGTCCCTTTTCTCTTTCTCTTTCTCAGTCCAATTTATCTCTCTCTCTCTCTCTGTCCCTTTTCTTTCTCTCTCCGTCCCTTTTCTCTCTCTCTTTCTGTCCCGTTACTCTCTCTCCGTCCCTTTTCTGTCTCTCTTTCTGTCCCTTTTCTCTCTCTATCTGTCCCTTTTTTTCTCTCGCTGTCCCTTTTCTCTTTCTCTCCCTCAGTCCCTTTTCTGTCTCTCTTTCTGTCCCTTTTCTCTCTCTATCTGTACCTTTTTTTCTCTCGCTGTCCCTTTACTCTTTCTCTCTCTCAGTACCTTTTCATCTCACTCTCTCTCTCTGTCCCTTTTCTTTCTCTCTCCGTCACTTTTCTCTCTCTTTCTGTCCCTTTTCTTTCTCTCCGTCCCTTTTCTCTCTCTCTTTCTTACCCTTTTCTCTCTCGATCTGTCCCTTATTTTGTCTCACTGTCCCTTTTCTCTTTCTCCCTCTCAGTCCCTTTTCTCTCACTCTCTCTCTCTCTGTCCCTTTTCTCTCTCTCTTTCTGTCCCTTTTCTCTCTCGATCTGTCCCTTTTTTCTCTCGCTGTCCCTTTTCTCTTTCTCTCTCTCAGTACCTTTTCTCTCACTCTCTCTCTGTCCCTTTTCTTTCTCTCTTCGTCCCTTTTTCTCTCTCTTTCTGTCCCTTTTCTCTCTCTCCGTCCCTTTTCTCTCTCTCTTTCTGTCCCTTTTCTCTCTCGATCTGTCCCTTTTTTTCTCTCGCTGTCCCTTTTCTCTTTCTCTCTCTCAGTACCTTTTCTCTCAATCTCTCTCTGTCCCTTTTCTTTCTCTCTTCGTCCCTTTTTCTCTCTCTTTCTGTCCCTTTTCTCTCTCTCCGTCCCTTTTCTCTCTCTCTTTCTGTCCCTTTTCTCTCTCGATCTGTCCCTTATTTTGTCTCACAGTCCCTTTTCGCTTTCTCTCTCTCAGCCCCTTTTCTCTCACTCTCTCCCTCTGTCCCTTTTCTCTCTCTCTTTCTGTCCCTTTTCACTCTCTCTCTGTCCCTTTTCTCTCTCTCTCTCTGTCCCCTTTCTCTCTCTCTCTCTGTCCCTTTTCCCTCTCTCTGTCCCTTTTCACTCTCTCTCTGTCCCTTTTCTCTCTCTCTCTGTCCCTTTTCTCTCTGTATCTGTCCCTTTTTTTCTCTCGCTGTCCCTTTTCTCTTTCTCTCTCTCAGTCCCTTTTCTCTCACTCTCTCTCTGTCCCATTTCTTTCTCTCTCCATCCCTTTTCTCACTGTTTTGCTGTCCCTTTTCTCTCTCGCCGTCCCTTTTCTCACTCTCTCTCTGTCCCTTTTCATTCTCTCTTTCCCTTTTCTCTCTCTCTCTGTCCCATTTCTCTCTGTATCTGTCCCTTTTTTTCTCTCGCTGTCCCTTTTCTCTTTCTCTCTCTCAGTCCCTTTTCTCTCACTCTCTCTCTGTCCCATTTCTTTCTCTCTCCATCCCTTTTCTCACTCTTTTGCTGTCCCTTTTTTTCTCTCGCTGTCCCTTTTCTCTTTCTCTCTCTGTCCCTTTTCTCTCACTCTCTCTCTCTGTCTCTTTTCTCTGTCTATTTCAATCCCTTTTCACTCTCTATCTGTCCCTTTTTTTCTCTCGCTGTCCCTTTTCTCTTTCTCTCTCTCAGTCCCTTTTCTCTCTCTCTTTCTGTCCCTTTTCTCTCTCTATTTGTCCTTTTTTTCTCTCGCTGTCCCTTTTCTCTTTCTCTCTCAGTCCCTTTACTCTCACTCTCTCTCTGTCTATTTTATTTCTCTCTCCGTCCCTTTTCTCACTCTCTTTCTGTCCCTTTTCTCTTTCTCCGTCTCTTTTCTCTCTCTCTTTCTGTCCCTTTTCTCTCTCTATCTGTCCTTTTTTTTCTCTCGCTGTCCCTTTTCTCTTTCTCTCTCTTAGTCCATTTTCTCTCACTCTCTCTCTCTGTCCCTTTTCTTTCTGTCGCTGTCCTTTTTCTCTCTCTCTTTCTGTCCCTTTTCTCTCTCTCCGTCCCTTTTCTCTCTCTCTTTCTGTCGCTTTTCTCTCTCTATCTGTCCCTTTTTTTTGTCTCGCTGTCCCTTTTCTCTTTCTCTCTCTCTGTCCCTTTTCTCTCTCTCTCTCTGTCCCTTTTCTCTCTCTCTCTGTCCCTTTTCTCTCTCTCTCTCTCTCTGTCCCTTTTCACTCTCTATCCGTCCCTTTTCTCTCTCTCTCTGTCCCTTTTCTCTCTCTCTCTGTCCCTTTTCTCTCTGTATCTGTTCCTTTTTTTCTCTCGCTGTCTCTTTTCTCTCTCACTCTCTCTGTCCCTTTTCTTTTTCTCTCTGTCCGTTTTCTTTTTCTCTCTGTCCCTTTTGTCTCTCTCTTTCTGTCCCTTTTCACTCTCTATCTGTCCCTTTTCTCTCTCTCTCTGTCCCTTTTCTCTCTCTCTCTGTCCTTTTTCACTCTCCTTCTGTCCCTTTTCTCGCTGTATCTGTCCCTTTTTTTCTCTCGCTGTCCCTTTTCTCTTTCTTTCTCTCAGTCCCTTTTCTCTCACTCTCTCTGTCCCTTTTCTTTCTCTCTCCGTCCCTTTTCTCTCTCTCGTTCTGTTCCTTTTCTCTCTACTCCGTCCCTTTTCTCTCTCTCTTTCTGTCCCTTTTCTCTCCCTATCTGTCCTTTTTTTTGTATCGCTGTCCCTTTTCTCTTTCTCTATCACAGTCCCTTTTCTCTCACTCTTTCTCTCTGTCCTTTTCTCTGTCTCTTTCTGTCCCTTTTCACTCTCTATCTGTCCCTTTTCTCTCTTTCTCTCTGTCCCCTTTCACTCTCTTTCTATGTCCATTTTCTCACTCTATCTGTCCCTTTTTTTCTCTCGCTGTCCCTTTTCTCTTTCTCTCTCTCAGTCCCTTTTCTCTCACTCTCTCTGTCCCGTTTCTTTCTCTCTCCGTCCCTTTTCTCACACTCTTCCTGTCCCTTTTCTCTCTATCTCTCTGTCCCTTTTCTCTCTCTATCTGTCCCTTTTTTCTCTCGCTGTCCCTTTTCTCTTTCTCTTCCTCAGTCCGTTTTCTCTCTCTCTTTCTGTCGCTTTTCACTCTCTTTCTGTGCCCTTTCTCTCTCTATCTGTACCTTTTTTTCTCGCGCTGTCCCTTTTCTCTTTCTATCTCTCAGTACCTTTTCTCTCACTCTCTCTCTGTCCCTTTTCTTTCTCTCTCCGTCAGTTTTCTCTCACTCTTTCTGTCCCTTTTCTCTCTCTCCGTCCCTTTTCTCTCTCTCTTTCTGTCCCTTTTCTCTCTCGATCTGTCCCTTATTTTGTCCCACTGTCCCTTTTCTCTTTCTCTCTCTCAGTCCCTTTTCTCTCACTCTCTCTCTCTCTCTGTCCCTTTTCTCTCTCTCTTTCTGTCCCTTTTCTCTCTCTATCTGTCCCTTAGTTTGTCTCACTGTCCCTTTTCTCTTTCTCTCTCTCAGCCCCTTTTCTCTCACTCTCTCTCTCTCTGTCCCTTTTCTCTCTCTCTTTCTGTCGCTTTTCACTCTCGTTCTGTGCCTTTTCTCTCTCTATCTGTACCTTTTTTTTTCTCGCGCTGTCCCTTTTCTCTTTCTCTCTCTCAGTACCTTTTCTCTCTCACTCTCTCTCTGTCCCGTTTCTTTCTCTCTCCGTCCCTTTTCTCACTCTCTTCCTGTCCCTTTTCTCTCTTTCTTTCTACCCTTTTCTATCTCTATCTGTCCCTTTTTTCTCTCTCTGTCCCTTTTCTCTCTCTCTCTCTCTGTCCCTTTTCTCTTTCTCTCTCTCTGTCCCTTTCTTCTCACTCTCTCTCTCTGTCCCTTTTCTTTCTCTCTCCGTCCCTTTTCTCTCTCTCTTTCTGTCCCTTTTCTCTCTCTCCGTCCCTTTTCTCTCTCTCTTTCTGTCCCTTTTCTCTCTCTCCGTCCCTTTTCTCTCTCTCTTTATGTCTCTTTTCACTCTCGATCTGTCCCTTATTTTGTCTCACTGTCCCTTTTCTCTTTCTCTCTCTCTCTGCCCCTTTTCTCTCACTCTCTCTCTCTGTCCATTTTCTCTCTCTCTTTCTGTGCCTTTTCACTCTCTCTCTCTGTCCCTTTTCTCTCGCACTCTCTGTCCCTTTTCTCTCTCTCTCTGTCCCTTTTCTCTCTCTCTCTCTGTCCCTTTTCACTCTCTCTCTGTCCCTTTTCTCTGTCTCTCTGTCCCTTTTCTCTCTGTATCTGTCCCTTTTTTTCTCTCGCTGTCCCTTTTCTCTTTCTCTCTCTCAATCCCTTTTCTCTCACTCTCTCTGTCCGTTTTCTTTCTCTCTCCGTCCCTTTTCTCTCTCTCGTTCTGTTCCTTTTCTCTCTCTCCGTCCCATTTCTCTCTCTTTTCTGTCCCTATTCTCTCTCTATCTGTCCTCTATTTTTCTCTCGCTGTCCCTTTTCTCTTTCTCCCTCTCAGTCCCTTTTGTCTCACTCTCTCTCTGTCCCTTTTCTCTGTCTCTTTCTGTCCCTTTTCACTCTCTATCTGTCACTTTTCTCTCTCTCTCTCTCTGTCCCTTTTCTCTCTCTCTCTGTCCCTTTTCTCTCTCTACCTGTCCCTTTTTTTCTCTCGCTGTCCCTTTTCTCTTTCTCTCTCAGTCCCTTTTCTCTCACTCTCTCTCTCTGTACCTTTTCTCTGTCTCTTTCTGTCCCTTTTCACTCTCTATCTGTCCCTTTTCTCTCTCTCTCTCTGTCCCCTTTCACTCTCTATCTGTCCCTTTTTTTCTCTCGCTTTCCCTTTTCTCTTTCTCTCTCTCAGTCCCTTTTCTCTCTCTCTTTCTGTCCCTTTTCACTCTCTATCTGTCCCTTTTCTCTCTCTCTCTGTCCCTTTTCTCTCTCTCTCTCTGTCCCTTTTTTTCTCTCGCTTTCCCTTTTCTCTTTCTCTCTCTCAGTCCCTTTTCTCTCACTATCTCTCTGTCCCTTTTCTTTCTCTCTCCGTCCCTTTTCTCTCTCTCTTTCTGTCCCTTTTCACTCTCTCCGTCCCTTTTCTCTCTCTCTTTCAGTCCCTTTTCTCTCTCTATCTGTCCCTTTTTTTCTCTCGCTGTCCCTTTTCTTTCTCTCTCTCATTCCCTTTTCTCTCACTCTCTCTATATGACCCATTTCTTTCTCTCTCTCGTTCTCTCCCTTTTCACTCTCTCTTTGTCCCTTTTCTCTCTCTCTCTCTGTCTCTTTTCTCTCTCTCTCGCTGTCCCTTTTCTCTCTCTCTTTCTGTCCCTTTTCTCTCTCTCTTTCTGTCCCTTTTCACTCTCTCCGTCCCTTTTCTCTCTCTCTTTCAGTCCCTTTTCTCTCTCTATCTGTCCCTTTTGTTCTCTCGCTGTCCCTTTTCTTTCTCTCTCTCAGTCCCTTTTCTCTCACTCTCTCTATCTGTCCCATTTCTCTCTCTCTCTTTCTCTCCCTTTTCACTCTCTCTCTGTCCCTTTTCTATCTCTCTCTGTCCCTTTTCTCTCTCTATATGTCCCTTTTTTTCTCTCGCTGTCCCTTTTCTCTTTCTCTCTCTCAGTCCCTTCTCTCTCAATCTCTCTCTGTCCCTTTTCTTTCTCTCTCCGTCCCTTTTCTCTCTCGCTTTCTGTCCCTTTTCGCTCTGTCTGTCCCTTTTCTTTCTCTCTCTCTGTCCCTTTTCTCTCTCTCTTTCTGTCCCTTTTCTCTCTCTCCGTTCCTTTTCTCTATCTCTTTCAGTCCCTTTTCTCTCTCTATCTGTTCCTTTTTTTCTCTCGCTGTCCCTTTTCTTTCTCTCTCTCAGTCCCTTTTCTCTCACTCTCTCTATCTGTCCCATTTCTCTCTCTCTCTCTTTCTCTCCCTTTTCACTCTCTCTCTGTCCCTTTTCTCTCTCTCTCTCTCTGTCCCTTTTCTCTCTCTCTCGCTGTCCCTTTTCTCTCTCTCTCGCTGTCCCTTTTCTCTCTCTCTTTCTGTCCCTTTTCTCTCTCTCTTTCTGTCCCTTTTCTCTCTCTCTTTCTGTCCCTTTTCTCTCTCTCGCTCTGTCCCTTTTCCCCCTCTCTCTGTCCCTTTTCTCTCTCTCTCTGTCCATTTTCTCTCTCTCTCTGTCCCATTTCTCTCTCTCTATCTGTCCCTTTTCACTCTCTGTCTGTCCCTTTTCTCTCTCTCTATCTCTCTCTGTCCCTTTTCTCTCTCTCTCTGTCCCATTTCTCCCTCTATCTGTCCCTTTTTTTCTCTCGCTGTCCCTTTTCGCTTTCTCTCTCTCTGTCCCTTTCCTCTCACTCTCTCTCTGTCCCTTTTCTCTCACGCGCTCTCTCTGTCCCTTTTCTTTCTCTCTCCGTCCCTTTTCTCTCTCTCTTTCTGTCCCTTTTCTCTCTCTCCGAAACTCTTCTGTCTCTCTTTCTGTCCCTTTTCTCTCTCTATCTGTCCCTTTTTTTCTCTAGCTGTCCCTTTTCTCTTTCTATCTCTCAGTACCTTTTCTCTCACTCTCTCTCTGTCCCTTTTCTTTCTCTCTCCGTCAGTTTTCTCTCACTCTTTCTGTCCCTTTTCTCTCTCTCCGTCCCTTTTCTCTCTCTCTTTCTGTCCCTTTTCTCTCTCGATCTGTCCCTTATTTTGTCCCACTGTCCCTTTTCTCTTTCTCTCTCTCAGTCCCTTTTCTCTCACTCTCTCTCTCTCTGTCCCTTTTCTCTCTCTCTTTCTGTCCCTTTTCTCTCTCTATCTGTCCCTTAGTTTGTCTCACTGTCCCTTTTCTCTTTCTCTCTCTCAGCCCCTTTTCTCTCACTCTCTCTCTCTGTCCCTTTTCTCTCTCTCTTTCTGTCGCTTTTCACTCTCGTTCTGTGCCTTTTCTCTCTCTATCTGTACCTTTTTTTTTCTCGCGCTGTCCCTTTTCTCTTTCTCTCTCTCAGTACCTTTTCTCTCTCACTCTCTCTCTGTCCCGTTTCTTTCTCTCTCCGTCCCTTTTCTCACTCTCTTCCTGTCCCTTTTCTCTCTTTCTTTCTACCCTTTTCTATCTCTATCTGTCCCTTTTTTCTCTCGCTGTCCCTTTTCTCTTTCTCTCTCTGTCCCTTTTCTCTCTCTCTCTTTCTGTCCCTTTTCTCTTTCTCTCTCTCTGTCCCTTTCTTCTCACTCTCTCTCTCTGTCCCTTTTCTTTCTCTCTCCGTCCCTTTTCTCTCTCTCTTTCTGTCCCTTTTCTCTCTCTCCGTCCCTTTTCTCTCTCTCTTTCTGTCCCTTTTCTCTCTCTCCGTCCCTTTTCTCTCTCTCTTTATGTCCCGTTTCACTCTCGATCTGTCCCTTATTTTGTCTCACTGTCCCTTTTCTCTTTCTCTCTCTCTCTGCCCCTTTTCTCTCACTCTCTCTCTCTGTCCATTTTCTCTCTCTCTTTCTGTGCCTTTTCACTCTCTCTCTCTGTCCCTTTTCTCTCGCACTCTCTGTCCCTTTTCTCTCTCTCTCTGTCCCTTTTCTCTCTCTCTCTCTGTCCCTTTTCACTCTCTCTCTGTCCCTTTTCTCTGTCTCTCTGTCCCTTTTCTCTCTGTATCTGTCCCTTTTTTTCTCTCGCTGTCCCTTTTCTCTTTCTCTCTCTCAATCCCTTTTCTCTCACTCTCTCTGTCCGTTTTCTTTCTCTCTCCGTCCCTTTTCTCTCTCTCGTTCTGTTCCTTTTCTCTCTCTCCGTCCCTTTTCTCTCTCTTTTCTGTCCCTTTTCTCTCTCTATCTGTCCTCTATTTTTCTCTCGCTGTCCCTTTTCTCTTTCTCCCTCTCAGTCCCTTTTGTCTCACTCTCTCTCTGTCCCTTTTCTCTGTCTCTTTCTGTCCCTTTTCACTCTCTATCTGTCACTTTTCTCTCTCTCTCTCTCTGTCCCTTTTCTCTCTCTCTCTGTCCCTTTTCTCTCTCTACCTGTCCCTTTTTTTCTCTCGCTGTCCCTTTTCTCTTTCTCTCTCAGTCCCTTTTCTCTCACTCTCTCTCTCTGTACCTTTTCTCTGTCTCTTTCTGTCCCTTTTCACTCTCTATCTGTCCCTTTTCTCTCTCTCTCTCTGTCCCCTTTCACTCTCTATCTGTCCCTTTTTTTCTCTCGCTTTCCCTTTTCTCTTTCTCTCTCTCAGTCCCTTTTCTCTCTCTCTTTCTGTCCCTTTTCACTCTCTATCTGTCCCTTTTCTCTCTCTCTCTGTCCCTTTTCTCTCTCTCTCTCTGTCCCTTTTTTTCTCTCGCTTTCCCTTTTCTCTTTCTCTCTCTCAGTCCCTTTTCTCTCACTCTCTCTCTGTCCCTTTTCTTTCTCTCTCCGTCCCTTTTCTCTCTCTCTTTCTGTCCCTTTTCACTCTCTCCGTCCCTTTTCTCTCTCTCTTTCAGTCCCTTTTCTCTCTCTATCTGTCCCTTTTTTTCTCTCGCTGTCCCTTTTCTTTCTCTCTCTCAGTCCCTTTTCTCTCACTCTCTCTATATGACCCATTTCTTTCTCTCTCTCGTTCTCTCCCTTTTCACTCTCTCTTTGTCCCTTTTCTCTCTCTCTTTCTGTCCCTTTTCTCTCTCTCTTTCTGTCCCTTTTCACTCTCTCCGTCCCTTTTCTCTCTCTATCTGTCCCTTTTGTTCTCTCGCTGTCCCTTTTCTTTCTCTCTCTCAGTCCCTTTTCTCTCACTCTCTCTATCTGTCCCATTTCTCTCTCTCTCTTTCTCTCCCTTTTCACTCTCTCTCTGTCCCTTTTCTATCTCTCTCTGTCCCTTTTCTCTCTCTATATGTCCCTTTTTTTCTCTCGCTGTCCCTTTTCTCTTTCTCTCTCTCAGTCCCTTCTCTCTCAATCTCTCTCTGTCCCTTTTCTTTCTCTCTCCGTCCCTTTTCTCTCTCGCTTTCTGTCCCTTTTCGCTCTGTCTGTCCCTTTTCTTTCTCTCTCTCTGTCCCTTTTCTCTCTCTCTTTCTGTCCCTTTTCTCTCTCTCCGTTCCTTTTCTCTCTCTCTTTCAGTCCCTTTTCTGTCTCTATCTGTTCCTTTCTTTCTCTCGCTGTCCCTTTTCTTTCTCTCTCTCAGTCCCTTTTCTCTCACTCTCTCTATCTGTCCCATTTCTCTCTCTCTCTTTCTCTCCCTTTTCACTCTCTCTCTGTCCCTTTTCTCTCTCTCTCTCTCTGTCCCTTTTCTCTCTCTCTCGCTGTCCCTTTTCTCTCTCGCTCGCTGTCCCTTTTCTCTCTCTCTTTCTGTCCCTTTTCTCTCTCTCTTTCTGTCCCTTTTCTCTCTCTCTTTCTGTCCCTTTTCTCTCTCTCGCTCTGTCCCTTTTCCCCCTCTCTCTGTCCCTTTTCTCTCTCTCTCTGTCCATTTTCTCTCTCTCTCTGTCCCATTTCTCTCTCTCTATCTGTCCCTTTTCACTCTCTGTCTGTCCCTTTTCTCTCTCTCTATCTCTCTCTGTCCCTTTTCTCTCTCTCTCTCTGTCCCATTTCTCCCTCTATCTGTCCCTTTTTTTCTCTCGCTGTCCCTTTTCGCTTTCTCTCTCTCTGTCCCTTTCCTCTCACTCTCTCTCTGTCCCTTTTCTCTCACTCGCTCTCTCTGTCCCTTTTCTTTCTCTCTCCGTCCCTTTTCTCTCTCTCTTTCTGTCCCTTTTCTCTCTCTCCGAAACTCTTCTGTCTCTCTTTCTGTCCCTTTTCTCTCTCTATCTGTCCCTTTTTTTCTCTCGCTGTCCCTTTTCTCTTTCTATCTCTCAGTACCTTTTCTCTCACTCTCTCTCTGTCCCTTTTCTTTCTCTCTCCGTCAGTTTTCTCTCACTCTTTCTGTCCCTTTTCTCTCTCTCCGTCCCTTTTCTCTCTCTCTTTCTGTCCCTTTTCTCTCTCGATCTGTCCCTTATTTTGTCCCACTGTCCCTTTTCTCTTTCTCTCTCTCAGTCCCTTTTCTCTCACTCTCTCTCTCTCTGTCCCTTTTCTCTCTCTCTTTCTGTCCCTTTTCTCTCTCTATCTGTCCCTTAGTTTGTCTCACTGTCCCTTTTCTATTTCTCTCTCTCACCCCCTTTTCTCTCACTCTCTCTCTCTCTGTCCCTTTTCTCTCTCTCTTTCTGTCGCTTTTCACTCTCGTTCTGTGCCTTTTCTCTCTCTATCTGTACCTTTTTTTTTCTCGCGCTGTCCCTTTTCTCTTTCTCTCTCTCAGTACCTTTTCTCTCTCACTCTCTCTCTGTCCCGTTTCTTTCTCTCTCCGTCCCTTTTCTCACTCTCTTCCTGTCCCTTTTCTCTCTTTCTTTCTACCCTTTTCTATCTCTATCTGTCCCTTTTTTCTCTCGCTGTCCCTTTTCTCTTTCTCTCTCTGTCCCTTTTCTCTCTCTCTCTCTCTGTCCCTTTTCTCTTTCTCTCTCTCTGTCCCTTTCTTCTCACTCTCTCTCTCTGTCCCTTTTCTTTCTCTCTCCGTCCCTTTTCTCTCTCTCTTTCTGTCCCTTTTCTCTCTCTCCGTCCCTTTTCTCTCTCTCTTTCTGTCCCTTTTCTCTCTCTCCGTCCCTTTTCTCTCTCTCTTTATGTCCCTTTTCACTCTCGATCTGTCCCTTATTTTGTCTCACTGTCCCTTTTCTCTTTCTCTCTCTCTCTGCCCCTTTTCTCTCACTCTCTCTCTCTGTCCATTTTCTCTCTCTCTTTCTGTGCCTTTTCACTCTCTCTCTCTGTCCCTTTTCTCTCGCACTCTCTGTCCCTTTTCTCTCTCTCTCTGTCCCTTTTCTCTCTCTCTCTCTGTCCCTTTTCACTCTCTCTCTGTCCCTTTTCTCTGTCTCTCTGTCCCTTTTCTCTCTGTATCTGTCCCTTTTTTTCTCTCGCTGTCCCTTTTCTCTTTCTCTCTCTCAATCCCTTTTCTCTCACTCTCTCTGTCCGTTTTCTTTCTCTCTCCGTCCCTTTTCTCTCTCTCGTTCTGTTCCTTTTCTCTCTCTCCGTCCCTTTTCTCTCTCTTTTCTGTCCCTTTTCTCTCTCTATCTGTCCTCTATTTTTCTCTCGCTGTCCCTTTTCTCTTTCTCCCTCTCAGTCCCTTTTGTCTCACTCTCTCTCTGTCCCTTTTCTCTGTCTCTTTCTGTCCCTTTTCACTCTCTATCTGTCACTTTTCTCTCTCTCTCTCTCTGTCCCTTTTCTCTCTCTCTCTGTCCCTTTTCTCTCTCTACCTGTCCCTTTTTTTCTCTCGCTGTCCCTTTTCTCTTTCTCTCTCAGTCCCTTTTCTCTCACTCTCTCTATCTGTACCTTTTCTCTGTCTCTTTCTGTCCCTTTTCACTCTCTATCTGTCCCTTTTCTCTCTCTCTCTCTGTCCCCTTTCACTCTCTATCTGTCCCTTTTTTTCTCTCGCTTTCCCTTTTCTCTTTCTCTCTCTCAGTCCCTTTTCTCTCTCTCTTTCTGTCCCTTTTCACTCTCTATCTGTCCCTTTTCTCTCTCTCTCTGTCCCTTTTCTCTCTCTCTCTCTGTCCCTTTTTTTCTCTCGCTTTCCCTTTTCTCTTTCTCTCTCTCAGTCCCTTTTCTCTCACTCTCTCTCTGTCCCTTTTCTTTCTCTCTCCGTCCCTTTTCTCTCTCTCTTTCTGTCCCTTTTCACTCTCTCCGTCCCTTTTCTCTCTCTCTTTCAGTCCCTTTTCTCTCTCTATCTGTCCCTTTTTTTCTCTCGCTGTCCCTTTTCTTTCTCTCTCTCAGTCCCTTTTCTCTCACTCTCTCTATATGACCCATTTCTTTCTCTCTCTCGTTCTCTCCCTTTTCACTCTCTCTTTGTCCCTTTTCTCTCTCTCTCTCTGTCTCTTTTCTCTCTCTCTCGCTGTCCCTTTTCTCTCTCTCTTTCTGTCCCTTTTCTCTCTCTCTTTCTGTCCCTTTTCACTCTCTCCGTCCCTTTTCTCTCTCTCTTTCAGTCCCTTTTCTCTCTCTATCTGTCCCTTTTGTTCTCTCGCTGTCCCTTTTCTTTCTCTCTCTCAGTCCCTTTTCTCTCACTCTCTCTATCTGTCCCATTTCTCTCTCTCTCTTTCTCTCCCTTTTCACTCTCTCTCTGTCCCTTTTCTATCTCTCTCTGTCCCTTTTCTCTCTCTATATGTCCCTTTTTTTCTCTCGCTGTCCCTTTTCTCTTTCTCTCTCTCAGTCCCTTCTCTCTCAATCTCTCTCTGTCCCTTTTCTTTCTCTCTCCGTCCCTTTTCTCTCTCGCTTTCTGTCCCTTTTCGCTCTGTCTGTCCCTTTTTTTTCTCTCTCTCTGTCCCTTTTCTCTCTCTCTTTCTGTCCCTTTTCTCTCTCTCCGTTCCTTTTCTCTCTCTCTTTCAGTCCCTTTTCTGTCTCTATCTGTTCCTTTCTTTCTCTCGCTGTCCCTTTTCTTTCTCTCTCTCAGTCCCTTTTCTCTCACTCTCTCTATCTGTCCCATTTCTCTCTCTCTCTTTCTCTCCCTTTTCACTCTCTCTCTGTCCCTTTTCTCTCTCTCTCTCTCTGTCCCTTTTCTCTCTCTCTCGCTGTCCCTTTTCTCTCTCTCTCGCTGTCCCTTTTCTCTCTCTCTTTCTGTCCCTTTTCTCTCTCTCTTTCTGTCCCTTTTCTCTCTCTCTTTCTGTCCCTTTTCTCGCTCTCGCTCTGTCCCTTTTCCCCCTCTCTCTGTCCCTTTTCTCTCTCTCTCTGTCCATTTTCTCTCTCTCTCTGTCCCATTTCTCTCTCTCTATCTGTCCCTTTTCACTCTCTGTCTGTCCCTTTTCTCTCTCTCTATCTCTCTCTGTCCCTTTTCTCTCTCTCTCTCTGTCCCATTTCTCCCTCTATCTGTCCCTTTTTTTCTCTCGCTGTCCCTTTTCGCTTTCTCTCTCTCTGTCCCTTTCCTCTCACTCTCTCTCTGTCCCTTTTCTCTCACTCGCTCTCTCTGTCCCTTTTCTTTCTCTCTCCGTCCCTTTTCTCTCTCTCTTTCTGTCCCTTTTCTCTCTCTCCGAAACTCTTCTGTCTCTCTTTCTGTCCCTTTTCTCTCTCTATCTGTCCCTTTTTTTCTCTCGCTGTCCCTTTTCTCTTTCTATCTCTCAGTACCTTTTCTCTCACTCTCTCTCTGTCCCTTTTCTTTCTCTCTCCGTCAGTTTTCTCTCACTCTTTCTGTCCCTTTTCTCTCTCTCCGTCCCTTTTCTCTCTCTCTTTCTGTCCCTTTTCTCTCTCGATCTGTCCCTTATTTTGTCCCACTGTCCCTTTTCTCTTTCTCTCTCTCAGTCCCTTTTCTCTCACTCTCTCTCTCTCTGTCCCTTTTCTCTCTCTCTTTCTGTCCCTTTTCTCTCTCTATCTGTCCCTTAGTTTGTCTCACTGTCCCTTTTCTATTTCTCTCTCTCACCCCCTTTTCTCTCACTCTCTCTCTCTCTGTCCCTTTTCTCTCTCTCTTTCTGTCGCTTTTCACTCTCGTTCTGTGCCTTTTCTCTCTCTATCTGTACCTTTTTTTTTCGCGCTGTCCCTTTTCTCTTTCTCTCTCTCAGTACCTTTTCTCTCTCACTCTCTCTCTGTCCCGTTTCTTTCTCTCTCCGTCCCTTTTCTCACACTCTTCCTGTCCCTTTTCTCTCTTTCTTTCTACCCTTTTCTATCTCTATCTGTCCCTTTTTTCTCTCGCTGTCCCTTTTCTCTTTCTCTCTCTGTCCCTTTTCTCTCTCTCTCTCTTTGTCCCTTTTCTCTTTCTCTCTCTCTGTCCCTTTCTTCTCACTCTCTCTCTCTGTCCCTTTTCTTTCTCTCTCCGTCCCTTTTCTCTCTCTCTTTCTGTCCCTTTTCTCTCTCTCCGTCCCTTTTCTCTCTCTCTTTCTGTCCCTTTTCTCTCTCTCCGTCCCTTTTCTCTCTCTCTTTATGTCCCTTTTCACTCTCGATCTGTCCCTTATTTTGTCTCACTGTCCCTTTTCTCTTTCTCTCTCTCTCTGCCCCTTTTCTCTCACTCTCTCTCTCTGTCCATTTTCTCTCTCTCTTTCTGTGCCTTTTCACTCTCTCTCTCTGTCCCTTTTCTCTCGCACTCTCTGTCCCTTTTCTCTCTCTCTCTGTCCCTTTTCTCTCTCTCTCTCTGTCCCTTTTCACTCTCTCTCTGTCCCTTTTCTCTGTCTCTCTGTCCCTTTTCTCTCTGTATCTGTCCCTTTTTTTCTCTCGCTGTCCCTTTTCTCTTTCTCCCTCTCAGTCCCTTTTGTCTCACTCTCTCTCTGTCCCTTTTCTCTGTCTCTTTCTGTCCCTTTTCACTCTCTATCTGTCACTTTTCTCTCTCTCTCTCTCTGTCCCTTTTCTCTCTCTCTCTGTCCCTTTTCTCTCTCTACCTGTCCCTTTTTTTCTCTCGCTGTCCCTTTTCTCTTTCTCTCTCAGTCCCTTTTCTCTCACTCTCTCTCTCTGTACCTTTTCTCTGTCTCTTTCTGTCCCTTTTCACTCTCTATCTGTCCCTTTTCTCTCTCTCTCTCTGTCCCCTTTCACTCTCTATCTGTCCCTTTTTTTCTCTCGCTTTCCCTTTTCTCTTTCTCTCTCTCAGTCCCTTTTCTCTCTCTCTTTCTGTCCCTTTTCACTCTCTATCTGTCCCTTTTCTCTCTCTCTCTGTCCCTTTTCTCTCTCTCTCTCTGTCCCTTTTTTTCTCTCGCTTTCCCTTTTCTCTTTCTCTCTCTCAGTCCCTTTTCTCTCACTCTCTCTCTGTCCCTTTTCTTTCTCTCTCCGTCCCTTTTCTCTCTCTCTTTCTGTCCCTTTTCACTCTCTCCGTCCCTTTTCTCTCTCTCATTCAGTCCCTTTTCTCTCTCTATCTGTCCCTTTTTTTCTCTCGCTGTCCCTTTTCTTTCTCTCTCTCAGTCCCTTTTCTCTCACTCTCTCTATATGACCCATTTCTTTCTCTCTCTCGTTCTCTCCCTTTTCACTCTCTCTTTGTCCCTTTTCTCTCTCTCTCTCTGTCTCTTGTCTCTCTCTCTCGCTGTCCCTTTTCTCTCTCTCTTTCTGTCCCTTTTCTCTCCCTCTTTCTGTCCCTTTTCACTCTCTCCGTCCCTTTTCTCTCTCTCTTTCAGTCCCTTTTCTCTCTCTAGCTGTCCCTTTTGTTCTCTCGCTGTCCCTTTTCTTTCTCTCTCTCAGTCCCTTTTCTCTCACTCTCTCTATCTGTCCCATTTCTCTCTCTCTCTTTCTCTCCCTTTTCACTCTCTCTCTGTCCCTTTTCTATCTCTCTCTGTCCCTTTTCTCTCTCTATATGTCCCTTTTTTTCTCTCGCTGTCCCTTTTCTCTTTCTCTCTCTCAGTCCCTTCTCTCTCAATCTCTCTCTGTCCCTTTTCTTTCTCTCTCCGTCCCTTTTCTCTCTCGCTTTCTGTCCCTTTTCGCTCTGTCTGTCCCTTTTCTTTCTCTCTCTGTCCCTTTTCTCTCTCTCTTTCTGTCCCTTTTCTCTCTCTCCGTTCCTTTTCTCTCTCTCTTTCAGTCCCTTTTCTCTCTCTATCTGTTCCTTTTTTTCTCTCGCTGTCCCTTTTCTTTCTCTCTCTCAGTCCCTTTTCTCTCACTCTCTCTATCTGTCCCATTTCTCTCTCTCTCTTTCTCTCCCTTTTCACTCTCTCGCTCTCTGTCCCTTTTCTCTCTCTCTCGCTGTCCCTTTTCTCTCTCTCTCGCTGTCCCTTTTCTCTCTCTCTTTCTGTCCCTTTTCTCTCTCTCTTTCTGTCCCTTTTCTCTCTCTCTTTCTGTCCCTTTTCTCTCTCTCGCTCTGTCCCTTTTCCCCCTCTCTCTGTCCCTTTTCTCTCTCTCTCTGTCCATTTTCTCTCTCTCTCTCTGTCCCATTTCTCTCTCTCTATCTGTCCCTTTTCACTCTCTGTCTGTCCCTTTTCTCTCTCTCTATCTCTCTCTGTCCCTTTTCTCTCTCTCTCTCTGTCCCATTTCTCCCTCTATCTGTCCCTTTTTTTCTCTCGCTGTCCCTTTTCGCTTTCTCTCTCTCTGTCCCTTTCCTCTCACTCTCTCTCTGTCCCTTTTCTCTCACTCGCTCTCTCTGTCCCTTTTCTTTCTCTCTCCGTCCCTTTTCTCTCTCTCTTTCTGTCCCTTTTCTCTCTCTCCGAAACTCTTCTGTCTCTCTTTCTGTCCCTTTTCTCTCTCTATCTGTCCCTTTTTTTCTCTCGCTGTCCCTTTTCTCTTTCTCTCTCTCAGTCCCTTTTCTCTCTGTCTCTCTGTCCCTTTTATCTCTCTCTTTCCGGCCCTTTTCACTCTCTATCTGTCCCTTTTCTCTCTCTCTCCCTGTACCTTTTCTCTCTCTATCTGTCCCTTTTGTTCTCTCGCTGTCCCTTTTCTCTTTCTCTCTCTCAGTCCCTTTTCTCTCACTCTCTCTCTCTGTCCCTTTTCTTTCTCTCTTCGTCCCTTTTCTCTCTCTCTTTCTGTCCCTTTTCTCTCTCTACGTCCCTTTTCTCTCTCTTTCATTCCCTTTTCTCTCTCTATCTGTCCCTTTTTTTCTCTCGCTGTCCCTTCTCTTTCTCTCTCTCAGTCCCTTTTCTCTCACTCTCTCTCTCTGTCCCATTTCTCTCTCTCTCTTTCTCTCACTTTTCACTCTCTATCTGTCCCTTTTCTCTCTCTCTCTGTCCCTTTTCTCTCTCTCTCTCTCTGTCCCTTTTCTCTCACTCTCTCTCACTCTGTCCCTTTTCTTTCTCTCCCCGTCCCTTTTCTCTCTCGCTTTCTGTCCCTTTTCACTCTCTCTCTGTTCCTTTTCTCTCTCTCTCTGTCCCATTTCTCTCTCTATCTGTCCCTTTTTTTCTCTCGCTGTCCCTTTTCTCTTTCTCTCTCTCTGTCCCTTTTCTTTCTCTCCATCCCTTTTCTCTCTCTCTTTCTGTCCCTTTTCTCTCTCTACGAAACTCTTCTGTCTCTCTTTCTGTCCCTTTTCTCTCTATATCTGTCCCTTTTTTTCTCTCGCTGTCCCTTTTCTCTTTCTCTCTCTCTGTCACTTTTCTCTCACTCTCTGTCTCTCTGTCCCTTTTCTTTCTCTCCCCGTCCCTTTTCCCTCTCGCTTTCTGTCGCTTTTCACTCTCGTTCTGTGCCTTTTCTCTCTCTATCTGTACCTTTTTTTTCTCGCGCTGTCCCTTTTCTCTTTCTCTCTCTCAGTACCTTTTCTCTCTCACTCTCTCTCTGTCCCGTTTCTTTCTCTCTCCGTCCCTTTTCTCACTCTCTTCCTGTCCCTTTTCTCTCTTTCTTTCTACCCTTTTCTATCTCTATCTGTCCCTTTTTTCTCTCGCTGTCCCTTTTCTCTTTCTCTCTCTGTCCCTTTTCTCTCTCTCTCTCTCTGTCCCTTTTCTCTTTCTCTCTCTCTGTCCCTTTCTTCTCACTCTCTCTCTCTGTCCCTTTTCTTTCTCTCTCCGTCCCTTTTCTCTCTCTCTTTCTGTCCCTTTTCTCTCTCTCCGTCCCTTTTCTCTCTCTCTTTCTGTCCCTTTTCTCTCTCTCCGTCCCTTTTCTCTCTCTCTTTATGTCCCTTTTCACTCTCGATCTGTCCCTTATTTTGTCTCACTGTCCCTTTTCTCTTTCTCTCTCTCTCTGCCCCTTTTCTCTCACTCTCTCTCTCTGTCCATTTTCTCTCTCTCTTTCTGTGCCTTTTCACTCTCTCTCTCTGTCCCTTTTCTCTCGCACTCTCTGTCCCTTTTCTCTCTCTCTCTGTCCCTTTTCTCTCTCTCTCTCTGTCCCTTTTCACTCTCTCTCTGTCCCTTTTCTCTGTCTCTCTGTCCCTTTTCTCTCTGTATCTGTCCCTTTTTTTCTCTCGCTGTCCCTTTTCTCTTTCTCTCTCTCAATCCCTTTTCTCTCACTCTCTCTGTCCGTTTTCTTTCTCTCTCCGTCCCTTTTCTCTCTCTCGTTCTGTTCCTTTTCTCTCTCTCCGTCCCTTTTCTCTCTCTTTTCTGTCCCTTTTCTCTCTCTATCTGTCCTCTCTTTTTCTCTCGCTGTCCCTTTTCTCTTTCTCGCACTCAGTCCCTTTTGTCTCACTCTCTCTCTGTCCCTTTTCTCTGTCTCTTTCTGTCCCTTTTCACTCTCTATCTGTCACTTTTCTCTCTCTCTCTCTCTGTCCCTTTTCTCTCTCTCTCTGTCCCTTTTCTCTCTCTACCTGTCCCTTTTTTTCTCTCGCTGTCACTTTTCTCTTTCTCTCTCAGTCCCTTTTCTCTCACTCTCTCTCTCTGTACCTTTTCTCTGTCTCTTTCTGTCCCTTTTCACTCTCTATCTGTCCCTTTTCTCTCTCTCTATCTGTCCCTTTTTTTCTCTCGCTTTCCCTTTTCTCTTTCTCTCTCTCAGTCCCTTTTCTCTCTCTCTTTCTGTCCCTTTTCACTCTCTATCTGTCCCTTTTCTCTCTCTCTCTGTCCCTTTTCTCTCTCTCTCTCTGTCCCTTTTTTTCTCTCGCTTTCCCTTTTCTCTTTCTCTCTCTCAGTCCCTTTTCTCTCACTCTCTCTCTGTCCCTTTTCTTTCTCTCTCCGTCCCTTTTCTCTCTCTCTTTCTGTCCCTTTTCACTCTCTCCGTCCCTTTTCTCTCTCTCATTCAGTCCCTTTTCTCTCTCTATCTGTCCCTTTTTTTCTCTCGCTGTCCCTTTTCTTTCTCTCTCTCAGTCCCTTTTCTCTCACTCTCTCTATATGACCCATTTCTTTCTCTCTCTCGTTCTCTCCCTTTTCACTCTCTCTTTGTCCCTTTTCTCTCTCTCTCTCTGTCTCTTTTCTCTCTCTCTCGCTGTCCCTTTTCTCTCTCTCTTTCTGTCCCTTTTCTCTCTCTCTTTCTGTCCCTTTTCACTCTCTCCGTCCCTTTTCTCTCTCTCTTTCAGTCCCTTTTCTCTCTCTATCTGTCCCTTTTGTTCTCTCGCTGTCCCTTTTCTTTCTCTCTCTCAGTCCCTTTTCTCTCACTCTCTCTATCTGTCCCATTTCTCTCTCTCTCTTTCTCTCCCTTTTCACTCTCTCTCTGTCCCTTTTCTATCTCTCTCTGTCCCTTTTCTCTCTCTATATGTCCCTTTTTTTCTCTCGCTGTCCCTTTTCTCTTTCTCTCTCTCAGTCCCTTCTCTCTCAATCTCTCTCTGTCCCTTTTCTTTCTCTCTCCGTCCCTTTTCTCTCTCGCTTTCTGTCCCTTTTCGCTCTGTCTGTCCCTTTTCTTTCTCTCTCTGTCCCTTTTCTCTCTCTCTTTCTGTCCCTTTTCTCTCTCTCCGTTCCTTTTCTCTCTCTCTTTCAGTCCCTTTTCTCTCTCTATCTGTTCCTTTTTTTCTCTCGCTGTCCCTTTTCTTTCTCTCTCTCAGTCCCTTTTCTCTCACTCTCTCTATCTGTCCCATTTCTCTCTCTCTCTTTCTCTCCCTTTTCACTCTCTCTCTGTCCCTTTTCTCTCTCTCTCTCTCTGTCCCTTTTCTCTCTCTCTCGCTGTCCCTTTACTCTCTCTCTCGCTGTCCCTTTTCTCTCTCTCTTTCTGTCCCTTTTCTCTCTCTCTTTCTGTCCCTTTTCTCTCTCTCTTTCTGTCCCTTTTCTCTCTCTCGCTCTGTCCCTTTTCCCCCTCTCTCTGTCCCTTTTCTCTCTCTCTCTGTCCATTTTCTCTCTCTCTCTGTCCCATTTCTCTCTCTCTATCTGTCCCTTTTCACTCTCTGTCTGTCCCTTTTCTCTCTCTCTATCTCTCTCTGTCCCTTTTCTCTCTCTCTCTCTGTCCCATTTCTCCCTCTATCTGTCCCTTTTTTTCTCTCGCTGTCCCTTTTCGCTTTCTCTCTCTCTGTCCCTTTCCTCTCACTCTCTCTCTGTCCCTTTTCTCTCACTCGCTCTCTCTGTCCCTTTTCTTTCTCTCTCCGTCCCTTTTCTCTCTCTCTTTCTGTCCCTTTTCTCTCTCTCCGAAACTCTTCTGTCTCTCTTTCTGTCCCTTGTCTCTCTCTATCTGTCCCTTTTTTTCTCTCGCTGTCCCTTTTCTCTTTCTCTCTCTCAGTCCCTTTTCTCTCTGTCTCTCTGTCCCTTTTATCTCTCTCTTTCCGGCCCTTTTCACTCTCTATCTGTCCCTTTTCTCTCTCTCTCCCTGTACCTTTTCTCTCTCTATCTGTCCCTTTTGTTCTCTCGCTGTCCCTTTTCTCTTTCTCTCTCTCAGTCCCTTTTCTCTCACTCTCTCTCTCTGTCCCTTTTCTTTCTCTCTTCGTCCCTTTTCTCTCTCTCTTTCTGTCCCTTTTCTCTCTCTCCGTCCCTTTTCTCTCTCTTTCATTCCCTTTTCTCTCTCTATCTGTCCCTTTTTTTCTCTCGCTGTCCCTTCTCTTTCTCTCTCTCAGTCCCTTTTCTCTCACTCTCTCTCTCTGTCCCATTTCTCTCTCTCACTTTCTCTCACTTTTCACTCTCTATCTGTCCCTTTTCTCTCTCTCTCTGTCCCTTTTCTCTCTCTCTCTCTGTCCCTTTTCTCTCACTCTCTCTCACTCTGTCCCTTTTCTTTCTCTCCCCGTCCCTTTTCTCTCTCGCTTTCTGTCCCTTTTCACTCTCTCTCTGTTCCTTTTCTCTCTCTCTCTCTGTCCCATTTCTCTCTCTATCTGTCCCTTTTTTTCTCTCGCTGTCCCTTTTCTCTTTCTCTCTCTCTGTCACTTTTCTCTCACTCTCTGTCTCTCTGTCCCTTTTCTTTCTCTCCCCGTCCCTTTTCCCTCTCGCTTTCTGTCCCTTTTCTCTCTTTCCGTCCCTTTTCTCTCTCTCTCTGTCCCTTTTCTCTCCCTCTCTGTCCCTTTTCTCTCTCTCTTTCTGTCCCTTTTCACTCTCTCTCAGTCCCTTTTCTCTCTCTCTCTCTCTGTCCCATTTCTCTCTCTATCTGTCCCTTTTATTCTCTCGCTGTCCCTTTTCTCTTTCTCTCTCTCAGTCCCTTTTCTCTCTCTCTTTCTGTCCCTATTCACTCTCTATCTGTCCCTTTTCTCTCTCTCACTGTCCGTTTTCTCTCTCTCTCTGTCCCTTTTCTCTCACTCTCTCTCTCTCTCTGTCCCTTTTCTTTCTCTCCCCGTCCCTTTTCTCTCTCGCTTTCTGTCCCTTTTCACTCTCTCTCTGTTCCTTTTCTCTCTCTCTCTCTGTCCCTTTTCTCTCTCTCTTTCTGTCCCTTTTCACTCTCTGTCTGTCCCTTTTCTCTCTCTCTCTCTGTCCCATTTCTCTCTCTATCTGTCCCTTTTTTTCTCTCGCTGTCCCTTTTCTCTTTCTCTCTCTCTGTCACTTTTCTCTCACTCTCTGTCTCTCTGTCCCTTTTCTTTCTCTCCCCGTCCCTTTTCCCTCTCGCTTTCTGTCCCTTTTCTCTCTTTCCGTCCCTTTTCTCTCTCTCTCTGTCCCTTTTCTCTCTCTCTCTGTCCATTTTCTCTCTCTCTCTGTCCCATTTCTCTCTCTCTATCTGTCCCTTTTCACTCTCTGTCTGTCCCTTTTCTCTCTCTCTATCTCTCTCTGTCCCTTTTCTCTCTCTCTCTCTGTCCCATTTCTCCCTCTATCTGTCCCTTTTTTTCTCTCGCTGTCCCTTTTCGCTTTCTCTCTCTCTGTCCCTTTCCTCTCACTCTCTCTCTGTCCCTTTTCTCTCACTCGCTCTCTCTGTCCCTTTTCTTTCTCTCTCCGTCCCTTTTCTCTCTCTCTTTCTGTCCCTTTTCTCTCTCTCCGAAACTCTTCTGTCTCTCTTTCTGTCCCTTGTCTCTCTCTATCTGTCCCTTTTTTTCTCTCGCTGTCCCTTTTCTCTTTCTCTCTCTCAGTCCCTTTTCTCTCTGTCTCTCTGTCCCTTTTATCTCTCTCTTTCCGGCCCTTTTCACTCTCTATCTGTCCCTTTTCTCTCTCTCTCCCTGTACCTTTTCTCTCTCTATCTGTCCCTTTTGTTCTCTCGCTGTCCCTTTTCTCTTTCTCTCTCTCAGTCCCTTTTCTCTCACTCTCTCTCTCTGTCCCTTTTCTTTCTCTCTTCGTCCCTTTTCTCTCTCTCTTTCTGTCCCTTTTCTCTCTCTACGTCCCTTTTCTCTCTCTTTCATTCCCTTTTCTCTCTCTATCTGTCCCTTTTTTTCTCTCGCTGTCCCTTCTCTTTCTCTCTCTCAGTCCCTTTTCTCTCACTCTCTCTCTCTGTCCCATTTCTCTCTCTCTCTTTCTCTCACTTTTCACTCTCTATCTGTCCCTTTTCTCTCTCTCTCTGTCCCTTTTCTCTCTCTCTCTCTGTCCCTTTTCTCTCACTCTCTCTCACTCTGTCCCTTTTCTTTCTCTCCCCGTCCCTTTTCTCTCTCGCTTTCTGTCCCTTTTCACTCTCTCTCTGTTCCTTTTCTCTCTCTCTCTCTGTCCCATTTCTCTCTCTATCTGTCCCTTTTTTTCTCTCGCTGTCCCTTTTCTCTTTCTCTCTCTCTGTCACTTTTCTCTCACTCTCTGTCTCTCTGTCCCTTTTCTTTCTCTCCCCGTCCCTTTTCCCTCTCGCTTTCTGTCCCTTTTCTCTCTTTCCGTCCCTTTTCTCTCTCTCTCTGTCCCTTTTCTCTCCCTCTCTGTCCCTTTTCTCTCTCTCTTTCTGTCCCTTTTCACTCTCTCTCAGTCCCTTTTCTCTCTCTCTCTCTCTGTCCCATTTCTCTCTCTATCTGTCCCTTTTATTCTCTCGCTGTCCCTTTTCTCTTTCTCTCTCTCAGTCCCTTTTCTCTCTCTCTTTCTGTCCCTATTCACTCTCTATCTGTCCCTTTTCTCTCTCTCACTGTCCGTTTTCTCTCTCTCTCTGTCCCTTTTCTCTCACTCTCTCTCTCTCTCTGTCCCTTTTCTTTCTCTCCCCGTCCCTTTTCTCTCTCGCTTTCTGTCCCTTTTCACTCTCTCTCTGTTCCTTTTCTCTCTCTCTCTCTGTCCCTTTTCTCTCTCTCTTTCTGTCCCTTTTCACTCTCTGTCTGTCCCTTTTCTCTCTCTCTCTCTGTCCCATTTCTCTCTCTATCTGTTCCTTTTTTTCTCTCGCTGTCCCTTTTCTCTTTCTCTCTCTCTGTCACTTTTCTCTCACTCTCTGTCTCTCTGTCCCTTTTTTTTCTCTCCCCGTCCCTTTTCCCTCTCGCTTTCTGTCCCTTTTCTCTCTTTCCGTCCCTTTTCTCTCTCTCTCTGTCCCTTTTCTCTCCCTCTCTGTCCCTTTTCTCTCTCTCTTTCTGTCCCTTTTCACTCTCTCTCAGTCCCTTTTCTCTCTCTCTCTCTCTGTCCCATTTCTCTCTCTATCTGTCCCTTTTATTCTCTCGCTGTCCCTTTTCTCTTTCTCTCTCTCAGTCCCTTTTCTCTCACTCTCTCTCTGTCCCTTTTCTTTCTCTCTCCATCCCTTTTCACACTCTTTTGCTGTCCCTTTTCTCTCACGCCGTTGCTTTTCACTCTTTTTTTCTGTCCCTTTTCTATCACTACCTATCCCTTTTTTTCTCTCGCTGTCCCTTTTCTCTTTCTCTCTCAGTCCCTTTTCTCTCACTCTCTCTCTCTGTACCTTTTCTCTGTCTCTTTCTGTCCCTTTTCACTCTCTATCTGTCCCTTTTCTCTCTCTCTCTCTGTCCCCTTTCACTCTCTATCTGTCCCTTTTTTCTCTCGCTTTCCCTTTTCTCTTTCTCTCTCTCAGTCCCTTTTCTCTCTCTCTTTCTGTCCCTTTTCACTCTCTATCTGTCCCTTTTCTCTCTCTCTCTGTCCCTTTTCTCTCTCTCTCTGTCCCTTTTTTCTCTCGCTTTCCCTTTTCTCTTTCTCTCTCTCAGTCCCTTTTCTCTCACTCTCTCTCTGTCCCTTTTCTTTCTCTCTCCGTCCCTTTTCTCTCTCGCTTTCTGTTCCTTTTCGCTCTGTCTGTCCCTTTTCTTTCTCTCTCTCCGTCCCTTTTCTCTCTCTCTTTCTGTCCCTTTTCACTCTCTCCGTCCCTTTTCTCTCTCTCTTTCAGTCCCTATTCTCTCTCTATCTGTCCCGTTTTTTCTCTCGCTGTCCCTTTTCTTTCTCTCTCTCAGTCCCTTTTCTCTCACTCTCTCTATATGTCCCATTTCTCTCTCTCTCGTTCTCTCCCTTTTCACTCTCTCTCTGTCCCTTTTCTCTCTCTCTCTCTGTCCTTTTCTCTCTCTCTCGCTGTCCCTTTTCTCTCTCTCTTTCTGTCCCTTTTCTCTCTCTCTTTCTGTCCCTTTTCTCTCTCTCCGTCCCTTTTCTCTCTCTCTTTCAGTCCCTTTTCTCTCTCTATCTGTCCCTTTCTTTCTCTCGCTGTCCCTTTTCTTTCTCTCTCTCAGTCCCTTTTCTCTCACTCTCTCTATCTGTCCCATTTCTCTCTCTCTCTTTCTCTCCCTTTTCACTCTCTCTCTGTCCCTTTTCTATCTCTCTCTGTCCCTTTTCTCTCTCTATATGTCCCTTTTTTTCTCTCGCTGTCTCTTTTCTCTTTCTCTCTCTCAGTCCCTTTTCTCTCAATCTCTCTCTGTCCCTTTTCTTTCTCTCTCCGTCCCTTTTCTCTCTCGCTTTCTGTCCCTTTTCGCTCTGTCTGTCCCTTTTCTTTCTCTCTCTCTGTCCCTTTTCTCTCTCTCTTTCTGTCCCTTTTCTCTCTCTCCGTCCCTTTTCTCTCTCTCTTTCAGTCCCTTTTCTCTCTCTATCTGTCCCTTTTTTTCTCTCGCTGTCCCTTTTCTTTCTCTCTCTCAGTCCCTTTTCTCTCACTCTCTCTATCTGTCCCATTTCTCTCTCTCTCTTTCTCTCCCTTTCTCACTCTCTCTCTGTCCCTTTTCTCTCTCTCTCTCTGTCCCTTTTCTCTCTCTCTCGCTGTCCCTTTTCTCTCTCTCTCGCTGTCCCTTTTCTCTCTCTCTTTCTGTCCCTTTTCTCTCTCTCTTTCTGTCCCTTTTCTCTCTCTCGCTCTGTCCCTTTCCCCCCTCTCTCTGTCCCTTTTCTCTCTCTCTCTGGCCATTTTCTCTTCTCTCTGTCCCATTTCCCTCTCTCTATCTGTCCCTTTTCACTCTCTGTCTGTCCCTTATCTCTCTCTCTATCTCTCTCTGTCCCTTTTCTCTCTCTCTCTCTGTCCCATTTCTCTCTCTATCTGTCCCTTTTTTTCTCTCGCTGTCCCTTTTCTCTTTCTCTCTCTCTGTCCCTTTCCTCTCACTCTCTCTCTGTCCCTTTTCTCTCACACTCTCTCTCTGTCCCTTTTCTTTCTCTCTCCGTCCCTTTTCTCTCTCGCTTTCTGTCCCTTTTCTCTCTCTCCGTCCCTTTTCTCTCTCTCTTTCTGTCCCTTTTCTCTCTCTATCTGTCCCTTTTGTTCTCTCGCTGTCCCTTTTCTCTTTCTCTCTCTCAGTCCATTTAAACTCACTCTCTCTCTCTGTCCCTTTTCTTTCACTCTCCGTCTCTTTTCTCTCTCTCTTTCTGTCCCTTTTCTCTCTCTCTGAAACTCTTCTGTCTCTCTTTCTGTCCCTTTTCTCTCTCTATCTGTCCCTTTTTTTCTCTCGCGGTCCCTTTTCTCTTTCTCTCTCTCAGTCCCTTTTCTCTCTGTCTTTCTGTCCCTTTTCTCTCTCTCCGTCCCTTTTCTCTCTCTTTCATTCCCTTTTCTCTCTCTATCTGTCCTTTTTTTTCTCTCGCTGTCCCTTTTCTCTTTCTCTCTCTCAGTCCCTTTTCTCTCTCTCTTTCTGTCCCTATTCACTCACTCTCTCTCTCTCTCTGTCCCTTTTCTTTCTCTCCCCGTCCCTTTTCTCTCTCGCTTTCTGTCCCTTTTCACTCTCTCTCTGTTCCTTTTCTCTCTCTCTCTCTGTCCCTTTTCTCTCTCTCTTTCTGTCCCTTTTCACTCTCTGTCTGTCCCTTTTCTCTCTCTCTCTCTGTCCCATTTCTCTCTCTATCTGTCACTTTTTTTCTCTCGCTGTCCCTTTTCTCTTTCTCTCTCTCTGTCCCTTTTCTCTCACTCTCTGTCTCTCTGTCCCTTTTCTTTCTCTCCCCGTCCCTTTTCCCTCTCGCTTTCTGTCCCTTTTCTCTCTCTCCGTCCCTTTTCTCTCTCTCTCTCTTTCCCTTTTCACTCTCTATCTGTCCCTTTTCTCTCTCTCTCTCTGTCCCTTTTCTCTCTCTCTCGCTGTCCCTTTTCTCTCTCTCTTTCTGTCCCTTTTCTCTCTCTCTTTCTGTCCCTTTTCTCTATCTCTTTCTGTCCCTTTTCACTCTCTCCGTCCCTTTTCTCTCTCTCTTTCAGTCCCTTTTCTCTCTCTATCTGTCCCTTTTGTTCTCTCGCTGTCCCTTTTCTTTCTCTCTCTCAGTCCCTTTTCTCTCACTCTCTCTATCTGTCCCATTTCTCTCTCTCTCTTTCTCTCCCTTTTCACTCTCTCTCTGTCCCTTTTCTATCTCTCTCTGTCCCTTTTCTCTCTCTATATGTCCCTTTTTTTCTCTCGCTGTCTCTTTTCTCTTTCTCTCTCTCAGTCCCTTTTCTCTCAATCTCTCTCTGTCCCTTTTCTTTCTCTCTCCGTCCCTTTTCTCTATCGCTTTCTGTCCCTTTTCGCTCTGTCTGTCCCTTTTCTTTCTCTCTCTCTGTCCCTTTTCTCTCTCTCTTTCTGTCCCTTTTCTCTCTCTCCGTCCCTTTTCTCTCTCTCTTTCAGTCCCTTTTCTCTCTCTATCTGTCCCTTTTTTCTCTCGCTGTCCCTTTTCTTTCTCTCTCTCAGTCCCTTTTCTCTCACTCTCTCTATCTGTCCCATTTCTCTCTCTCTCTTTCTCTCCCTTTTCACTCTCTCTCTGTCCCTTTTCTCTCTCTCTCTCTCTCTGTCCCTTTTCTCTCTCTCTCGCTGTCCCTTTTCTCTCTCTCTCGCTGTCCCTTTTCTCTCTCTCTTTCTGTCCCATTTCTCTCTCTCTCTTTCTCTCCCTTTTCACTCTCTCTCTGTCCCTTTTCTCTCTCTCTCTCTCTCTGTCCCTTTTCTCTCTCTCTCGCTGTCCCTTTTCTCTCTCTCTCGCTGTCCCTTTTCTCTCTCTCTTTCTGTCCCTTTTCTCTCTCTCTTTCTGTCCCTTTTCTCTCTCTCGCTCTGTCCCTTTCCCCCCTCTCTCTGTCCCTTTTCTCTCTCTCTCTGGCCATTTTCTCTTCTCTCTGTCCCATTTCTCTCTCTCTATCTGTCCCTTTTCACTCTCTGTCTGTCCCTTATCTCTCTCTCTATCTCTCTCTGTCCCTTTTCTCTCTCTCTCTCTGTCCCATTTCTCTCTCTATCTGTCCCTTTTTTTCTCTCGCTGTCCCTTTTCTCTTTCTCTCTCTCTGTCCCTTTCCTCTCACTCTCTCTCTGTCCCTTTTCTCTCACACTCTCTCTCTGTCCCTTTTCTTTCTCTCTCCGTCCCTTTTCTCTCTCGCTTTCTGTCCCTTTTCTCTCTCTCCGTCCCTTTTCTCTCTCTCTTTCTGTCCCTTTTCTCTCTCTATCTGTCCCTTTTGTTCTCTCGCTGTCCCTTTTCTCTTTCTCTCTCTCAGTCCATTTAAACTCACTCTCTCTCTCTGTCCCTTTTCTTTCACTCTCCGTCTCTTTTCTCTCTCTCTTTCTGTCCCTTTTCTCTCTCTCTGAAACTCTTCTGTCTCTCTTTCTGTCCCTTTTCTCTCTCTATCTGTCCCTTTTTTTCTCTCGCGGTCCCTTTTCTCTTTCTCTCTCTCAGCCCCTTTTCTCTCTGTCTTTCTGTCCCTTTTCTCTCTCTCCGTCCCTTTTCTCTCTCTTTCATTCCCTTTTCTCTCTCTATCTGTCCCTTTTTTTCTCTCGCTGTCCCTTCTCTTTCTCACTCTCAGTCCCTTTTCTCTCACTCTCTCTCTCTGTCCCATTTCTCTCTCTCTCTTTCTCTCCCTTTTCACTCTCTATCTGTCCCTTTTCTCTCTCTCTCTGTCCCTTTTCTCTCTCTCTCTCTCTGTCCCTTTTCTCTCACTCTCTCTCACTCTGTCCCTTTTCTTTCTCTCCCCGTCCCTTTTCTCTCTCGCTTTCTGTCGCTTTTCACTCTCTCTCTGTTCCTTTTCTCTCTCTCTCACTGTCCCATTTCTCTCTCTATCTGTCCCTTTTTTTCTCTCGCTGTCCCTTTTCTCTTTCTCTCTTTCTGTCCCTTTTCTCTCTCTCCGAAACTCTTCTGTCTCTCTTTCTGTCCCTTTTCTCTCTCTATCTGTCCCTTTTTTTCTCTCGCTGTCCCTTTTCTCTTTCTCTCTCTCAGTCCCTTTTCTCTCTCTCTTTCTGTCCCTATTCACTCTCTATCGTTCCCTTTTCTCTCTCTCTCTGTCCCTTTTCTCTCACTCTCTCTCTCTCTGTCCCTTTTCTTTCTCTCCCCGTCCCTTTTCTCTCTCGCTTTCTGTCCCTTTTCACTCTCTCTCTGTTCCTTTTCTCTCTCTCTCTCTGTCCCTTTTCTCTCTCTCTTTCTGTCCCTTTTCACTCTCTGTCTGTCCCTTTTCTCTCTCTCTCTCTGTCCCATTTCTCTCTCTATCTGTCACTTTTTTTCTCTCGCTGTCCCTTTTCTCTTTCTCTCTCTCTGTCCATTTTCTCTCACTCTCTGTCTCTCTGTCCCTTTTCTTTCTCTCCCCGTCCCTTTTCCCTCTCGCTTTCTGTCCCTTTTCTCTCTCTCCGTCCCTTTTCTCTCTCTCTCTCTTTCCCTTTTCTCTCCCTCTCTGTCCCTTTTCTCTGTCTCTTTCTGTCCCTTTTCACTCTCTTTCTGTCCCTTTTCTCTCTCTATCTGTCCCTTTTATTCTCTCGCTGTCCCTTTTCTCTTTCTCTCTCTCAGTCCCTTTTCTCTCACTCTCTCTCTGTCCCTTTTCTTTCGCTCTCCATCCCTTTTCACACTCTTTTGCTGTCCCTTTTCTCTCACGCCGTTGCTTTTCACTCTTTTTTCGGTCCCTTTTCTATCACTACCTGTCCCTTTTTTTCTCTCGCTGTCCCTTTTCTCTTTCTCTCTCAGTCCCTTTTCTCTCACTCTCTCTCTCTGTCCCTTTTCTCTGCCTCTTTCTGTCCCTTTTCACTCTCTATCTGTCCCTTTTCTCTCTCTCTCTCTCTGTCCCCTTTCACTCTCTATCTGTCCCTTTTTTTCTCTCGCTTTCCCTTTTCTCTTTCTCTCTCTCAGTCCCTTTTCTCTCTCTCTTTCTGTCCCTTTTCACTCTCTATCTGTCCCTTTTCTCTCTCTCTCTGTCCCTTTTCTCTCTCTCTGTCCCTTTTTTTCTCTCGCTTTCCCTTTTCACTTTCTCTCTCTCAGTCCCTTTTCTCTCACTCTCTCTCTGTCCCTTTTCTTTCTCTCTCTGTCCCTTTTCTCTCTCGCTTTCTGTTCCTTTTCGCTCTGTCTGTCCCTTTTCTTTCTCTCTCTCCGTCCCTTTTCTCTCTCTCTTTCTGTCCCTTTTCACTCTCTCCGTCCCTATTCTCTCTCACTTTCAGTCCCTTTTCTCTCTCTATCTGTCCCTTTTTTTCTCTCGCTGTCCCTTTTCTTTCTCTCTCTCTGTCCCTTTTCTCTCACTCTCTCTATATGTCCCATTTCTCTCTCTCTCGTTCTCTCCCTTTTCACTCTCTCTCTGTCCCTTTTCTCTCTCTCTCTCTGTCCCTTTTCTCTCTCTCTCTCGCTGTCCCTTTTTTCTCTCTCTCTCTGTCCCTTTTCTTTCACTCTCCGTCTCTTTTCTCTCTCTCTTTCTGTCCCTTTTCTCTCTCTCCGAAACTCTTCTGTCTCTCTTTCAGTCCCTATTCTCTCTCTATCTGTCCCTTTTGTTCTCTCGCTGTCCCTTTTCTTTCTCTCTCTCAGTCCCTTTTCTCTCACTCTCTCTATCTGTCCCATTTCTCTCTCTCTCTCTTTCTCTCCCTTTTCACTCTCTCTCTGTCCCTTTTCTATCTCTCTCTGTCCCTTTTCTCTCTCTATATGTCCCTTTTCTTTCTCTCTCCGTCCCTTTTCTCTCTCGCTTTCTGTCCCTTTTCGCTCTGTCTGTCCCTTTTCTATCTCTCTCTCTGTCCCTTTTCTCTCTCTCTTTCTGTCCCTTTTCTCTCTCTCCGTCCCTTTTCTCTCTCTCTTTCAGTCCCTTTTCTCTCTCTATCTGTCCCTTTTTTTCTCTCGCTGTCCCTTTTCTTTCTCTCCCACAGTCCCTTTTCTCTCACTCTCTCTATCTGTCCCATTTCTCTCTCTCTCTTTCTCTCCCTTTTCACTCTCTCTCTGTCCCTTTTCTCTCTCTCTCTCTCTCTGTCCCTTTTCTCTCTCTCTCGCTGTCCCTTTTCTCTCTCTCTCGCTGTCCCTTTTCTCTCTCTCTCGCTGTTCCTTTTCTCTCTCTCTTTCTGTCCCTTTTCTCTCTCTCTTTCTGTCCCTTTTCTCTCTCTCGCTCTGTCCCTTTTCCTCCTCTCTCTGTCCCTTTTCTCTCTCTCTCTGTCCATTTTCTCTCTCTCTCTGTCCCATTTCTCTCTCTCTATCTGTCCCTTTTCAATCTCTGTCTGTCCCTTTTCTCTCTCTCTATCTCTCTCTGTCCCTTTTCTCTCTCTCTCTGTCCCATTTCTCTCTCTATATGTCACTTTTTTTCTCTCGCTGTCCCTTTTCTCTTTCTCTCTCTCAGTCCCTTTTCTCTCAATCTCTCTCTGTCCCTTTTCTTTCTCTCTCCGTCCCTTTTCTCTCTCGCTTTCTGTCCCTTTTCGCTCTGTCTGTCCCTTTTCTTTCTCTCGCTCTGTCCCTTTTCTCTCTCTCTTTCTGTCCCTTTTCTCTCTCTCCGTCCCCTTTCTCTCTCTTTTCAGTCCCTTTTCTCTCTCTCTCTGTCCCATTTCTCTCTCTCTATCTGTCCCTTTTCACTCTCTGTCTGTCCCTTTTCTCTCTCTCTATCTCTCTCTGTCCCTTTTCTCTCTCTCTCTCTGTCCCATTTCTCTCTCTATCTGTCCCTTTTTTTCTCTCGCTGTCCCTTTTCTCTTTCTTTCTCTCTGTCCCTTTCCTCTCACTCTCTCTCTGTCCCTTTTCTCTCACTCTCTCTCTCTGTCCCTTTTCTTTCTCTCTCCGTCCCTTTTCTCTCTCGCTTTCTGTCCCTTTTCTCTCTCTCCGTCCCTTTTCTCTCTCTCTTTCTGTCCCTTTTCTCTCTCTATCTGTCCCTATTGTTCTCTCGCTGTCCCTTTTCTCTTTCCCTCTCTCAGTCCATTTAATCTCACTCTCTCTCTCTGTCCCTTTTCTTTCACTCTCCGTCTCTTTTCTCTCTCTCTTTCTGTCCCTTTTCTCTCTCTCCGAAACTCTTCTGTCTCTCTTTCTGTCCCTTTTCTCTCTCTATCTGTCCCTTTTTTTCTCTCGCTGTTCTTTTCTCTTTCTCTCTCTCAGTCCCTTTTCTCTCTGTCTCTCTGTCACTTTTATCTCTCTCTTTCCGGCCCTTTTCACTCTCTATCTGTCCCTTTTCTCTCTCTCTCCCTGTACCTTTTCTCTCTCTATCTGTCCCTTTTGTTCTCTCGCTGTCCCTTTTCTCTTTCTCTCTCTCAGTCCCTTTTCTCTCACTCTCTCTCTCTGTCCCTTTTCTTTCTCTCTTCGTCCCTTTTCTCTCTCTCTTTCTGTCCCTTTTCTCTCTCTCCGTCCCATTTCTCTCTCTTTCATTCCCTTTTCTCTCTCTATCTGTCCCTTTTTTTCTCTCGCTGTCCCTTCTCTTTCTCTCTCTCAGTCCCTTTTCTCTCACTCTCTCTCTCTGTCCCATTTCTCTCTCTCTCTTTCTCTCCCTTTTCACTCTCTATCTGTCCCTTTTCTCTCTCTCTCTGTCCCTTTTCTCTCACTCTCTCACTCTGTCCCTTTTCTTTCTCTCCCCGTCCCTTTTCTCTCTCGCTTTCTGTCCCTTTTCACTCTCTCTCTGTTCCTTTTGTCTCTCTCTCTCTGTCCCATTTCTCTCTCTATCTGTCCCTTTTTTTCTCTCGCTGTCCCTTTTCTCTTTCTCTCTCGCTGTCCCTTTTCTCTTTCTCTCTCTCTGTCCCTTTTCTTTCTCTCCGTCCCTTTTCTCTCTCTCTTTCTGTCACTTTTCTCTCTCTCCGAAACTCTTCTGTCTCTCTTTCTGTCCCTTTTCTCTCTCTATCTGTCCCTTTTTTTCTCTCGCTGTCCCTTTTCTCTTTCTCTCTCTCAGTCCCTTTTCTCTCTCTCTTTCTGTCCCTATTCACTCCCTCTCAGTCCCTTTTCTCTCACTCTCTCTCTCTGTCCCTTTTCTCTGTCTCTTTCTGTCCCTTTTCACTCTCTTTCTGTCCCTTTTCTCTCTCTATCTGTCCCTTTTATTCTCTCGCTGTCCCTTTTCTCTTTCTCTCTCTCAGTCCCTTTTCTCTCACTCTCTCTCTGTCCCTTTTCTTTCTCTCTCCATCCCTTTTCACACTCTTTTGCTGTCCCTTTTCTCTCACGCCGTTGCTTTTCACTTTTTTTCTGTCCCTTTTCTATCACTACCTGTCCCTTTTTTACTCTCGCTGTCCCTTTTCTCTTTCTCTCTCAGTCCCTTTTCTCTCACTCTCTCTCTCTGTACCTATTCTCTGTCTCTTTCTGTCCCTTTTCACTCTCTATCTGTCCCTTTTCTCTCCCTCTCTCTGTCCCCTTTCACTCTCTATCTGTCCCTTTTTTTCTCTCGCTTTCCCTTTTCTCTTTCTCTCTCTCAGTCCCTTTTCTCTCTCTCTTTCTGTCCCTTTTCACTCTCTATCTGTCCCTTTTCTCTCTCTCTCTGTCCCTTTTCTCTCTCTGTCTGTCCCTTTTTTTCTCTCGCTTTCCCTTTTCTCTTTCTCTCTCTCAGTCCCTTTTCTCTCACTCTCTCTCTGTCCCTTTTCTTTCTCTCTCCGTCCCTTTTCTCTCTCGCTTTCTGTTCCTTTTCGCTCTGTCTGTCCCTTTTCTTTCTCTCTCTCCGTCCCTTTTCTCTCTCTCTTTCTGTCCCTTTTCACTCTCTCCGTCCCTTTTCTCTCTCTCTTTCAGTCCCTTTTCTCTCTCTATCTGTCCCTTTTTTTCTCTCGCTGTCCCTTTTCTTTCTCTCTCTCAGTCCCTTTTCTCTCACTCTCTCTATATGTCCCATTTCTCTCTCTCGTTCTCTCCCTTTTCACTCTCTCTCTGTCCCTTTTCTCTCTCTCTCTCTGTCCCTTTTCTCTCTCTCTCGCTGTCCCTTTTCTCTCTCTCTTTCTGTCCCTTTTCTCTCTCTCTTTCTGTCCCTTTTCACTCTCTGCGTCCCTTTTCTCTCTCTCTCTTTCAGTCCCTTTTCTCTCTCTATCTGTCCCTTTTGTTCTCTCGCTGTCCCTTTTTATTTCTCTCTCTCAGTCCCTTTTCTCTCACTCTCTCTATCTGTCCCATTTCTCTCTCTCTCTTTCTCTCCCTTTTCACTCTCTCTCTGTCCCTTTTCTATCTCTCTCTGTCCCTTTTCTCTCTCTATATGTCCCTTTTTTTCTCTCGCTGTCCCTTTTCTCTTTCTCTCTCTCAGTCCCTTTTCTCTCAATCTCTCTCTGTCCCTTTTCTTTCTCTCTCTCTCTCTGTCCCTTTTCTCTCTCTCTCTATCTCTCCCTTTTCACTCTCTCTCTGTCCCTTTTCTCTCTCTCTCTCTCTCTGTCCCTTTTCTCTCTCTCTCGCTGTCCCTTTTCTCTCTCTCTCGCTGTCCCTTTTCTCTCTCTCTTTCTGTCCCTTTTCTCTCTCTCTTTCTGTCCCTTTTCTCTCTCTCGCTCTGTCCCTTTTCCCCCACTCTCTGTCCCTTTTCTCTCTCTCTCTGTCCATTTTCTCTCTCTCTCTGTCCCATTTCTCTCTCTCTATCTGTCCCTTTTCACTCTCTGTCTGTCCCTTTTCTCTCTCTCTTTCTGTCCCTTTTCTCTCTCTCCGTCCCTTTTCTCTCTCTCTTTCTGTCCCTTTTCTCTCTCTCCGTCCCTTTTCTCTCTCTCTTTCTGTCCCTTTTCTCTCTCTCCGTCCCTTTTCTCTCTCTCTTTCAGTCCCTTTTCTCTCTCTATCTGTCCCTTTTTTTCTCTCGCTGTCCCTTTTCTTTCTCTCTCTCAGTCCCTTTTCTCTCACTCTCTCCATCTGTCCCATTTCTCTCTCTCTCTTTCTCTCCCTTTTCACTCTCTCTCTGTCCCTTTTCTCTCTCTCTCTCTCTCTGTCCCTTTTCTCTCTCTCTCGCTGTCCCTTTTCTCTCTCTCTCGCTGTCCCTTTTCTCTCTCTCTTTCTGTCCCTTTTCTCTCTCTCTTTCTGTCCCTTTTCTCTCTCTCGCTCTGTCCCTTTCCCCCCTCTCTCTGTCCCTTTTCTCTCTCTCTCTGGCCATTTTCTCTCTCTCTCTGTCCCATTTCTCTCTCTCTATCTGTCCCTTTTCACTCTCTGTCTGTCCCTTTTCTCTCTCTCTATCTCTCTCTGTCCCTTTTCTCTCTCTCTCTGTCCCATTTCTCTCTCTATCTGTCCCTTTTTTTCTCTCGCTGTCCCTTTTCTCTTTCTCTCTCTCTGTCCCTTTCCTCTCACTCTCTCTCTGTCCCTTTTCTCTCACTCTCTCTCTCTATCCCTTTTCTTTCTCTCTCCGTCCCTTTTCTCTCTCGCTTTCTGTCCCTTTTCTCTCTCTCCGTCCCTTTTCTCTCTCTCTTTCTGTCCCTTTTCTCTCTCTATCTGTCCCTTTTGTTCTCTCGCTGTCCCTTTTCTCTGTCTCTCTCTCAGTCCATTTAAACTCACTCTCTCTTTCTGTCCCTTTTCTTTCACTCTCCGTCTCTTTTCTCTCTCTCTTTCTGTCCCTTTTCTCTCTCTCCGAAACTCTTCTGTCTCTCTTTCTGTCCCTTTTCTCTCTCTATCTGTCCCTTTTTTTCTCTCGCTGTCCCTTTTCTCTTTCTCTCTCTCAGTCCCTTTTCTCTCTGTCTTTCTGTCCCTTTTCTCTCTCTCCGTCCCTTTTCTCTCTCTTTCATTCCCTTTTCTCTCTCTATCTGTCCCTTTTTTTCTCTCGCTGTCCCTTCTCTTTCTCTCTCTCAGTCCCTTTTCTCTCACTCTCTCTCTCTGTCCCTTTTCTCTCTCTCTCTCTCTGTCCCTTTTCTCTCACTCTCTCTCACTCTGTCCCTTTTTTTTCTCTCCCCGTCCCTTTTCTCTCTCGCTTTCTGTCGCTTTTCACTCTCTCTCTGTTCCTTTTCTCTCTCTCTCTCTGTCCCATTTCTCTCTCTATCTGTCCCTTTTTTTCTCTCGCTGTCCCTTTTCTCTTTCTCTCTCTCTGTCCCTTTTCTTTCTCTCCGTCCCTTTTCTCTCTCTCTTTCTGTCCCTTTTCTCTCTCTCCGAAACTCTTCTGTCTCTCTTTCTGTCCCTTTTCTCTCTCTATCTGTCCCTTTTTTTCTCTCGCTGTCCCTTTTCTCTTTCTCTCTCCCAGTCCCTTTTCTCTCTCTCTTTCTGTCCCTATTCACTCTCTATCTGTCCCTTTTCTCTCTCTCTCTGTCCCTTTTCTCTCTCGCTCTGTCCCTTTTCTCTCACTCTCTCTCTCTCTCTGTCCCTTTTCTTTCTCTCCCCGTCCCTTTTCTCTCTCTCTTTCTGTCCCTTTTCACTCTCTGTCTGTCCCTTTTCTC
This sequence comes from Chiloscyllium punctatum, assembly GCF_047496795.1. Classification (NCBI taxonomy): domain Eukaryota; kingdom Metazoa; phylum Chordata; class Chondrichthyes; order Orectolobiformes; family Hemiscylliidae; genus Chiloscyllium; species Chiloscyllium punctatum. The sequence continues at coordinate 2,356,045 of NC_092751.1, forward strand.
TCTCTCTCTCTCTCTGTCCCATTTCTCTCTCTATCTGTCACTTTTTTTCTCTCGCTGTCCCTTTTCTCTTTCTCTCTCTCTGTCCCTTTTCTCTCACTCTCTGTCTCTCTGTCCCTTTTCTTTCTCTCCCCGTCCCTTTTCCCTCTCGCTTTCTGTCCCTTTTCTCTCTCTCCGTCCCTTTTCTCTCTCTCTCTCTGTCCCTTTTCTCTCCCTCTCTGTCCCTTTTCTCTGTCTCTTTCTGTCCCTTTTCACTCTCTTTCTGTCCCCTTTCTCTCTCTATCTGTCCCTTTTATTCTCTCGCTGTCCCTTTTCTCTTTCTCTCTCTCAGTCCCTTTTCTCTCACTCTCTCTCTGTCCCTTTTCTTTCTCTCTCCATCCCTTTTCACACTCTTTTGCTGTCCCTTTTCTCTCACGCCGTTGCTTTTCACTCTTTTTTCTGTCCCTTTTCTATCACTACCTGTCCCTTTTTTTCTCTCGCTGTCCCTTTTCTCTTTCTCTCTCAGTCCCTTTTCTCTCACTCTCTCTCTCTGTACCTTTTCTCTGTCTCTTTCTGTCCCTTTTCACTCTCTATCTGTCCCTTTTCTCTCTCTCTCTCTGTCCCCTTTCACTCTCTATCTGTCCCTTTTTTTCTCTCGCTTTCCCTTTTCTCTTTCTCTCTCTCAGTCCCTTTTCTCTCTCTCTTTCTGTCCCTTTTCACTCTCTATCTGTCCCTTTTCTCTCTCTCTCTGTCCCTTTTCTCTCTCTCTCTGTCCCTTTTTTCTCTCGCTTTCCCTTTTCTCTTTCTCTCTCTCAGTCCCTTTTCTCTCACTCACTCTCTGTCCCTTTTCTTTCTCTCTCTGTCCCTTTTCTCTCTCGCTTTCTGTTCCTTTTCGCTCTGTCTGTCCCTTTTCTTTCTCTCTCTCCGTCCCTTTTCTCTCTCTCTTTCTGTCCCTTTTCACTCTCTCCGTCCCTTTTCTCTCTCTCTTTCAGTCCCTTTTCTCTCTCTATCTGTCCCTTTTTTTCTCTCGCTGTCCCTTTTCTCTCTCTCTCTGTCCCTTTTCTCTCACTCTCTCTATATGTCCCATTTCTCTTTCTCTCGTTCTCTCCCTTTTCACTCTCTCTCTGTCCCTTTTCTCTCTCTCTCTCTGTCCCTTTTCTCTCTCTCTCGCTGTCCCTTTTCTCTCTCTCTTTCTGTCCCTTTTCTCTCTCTCTTTCTGTCCCTTTTCACTCTCTCCGTCCCTTTTCTCTCTCTCTCTTTCAGTCCCTTTTCTCTCTCTATCTGTCCCTTTTGTTCTCTCGCTGTCCCTTTTCTTTCTCTCTCTCAGTCCCTTTTCTCTCACTCTCTCTATCTGTCCCATTTCTCTCTCTCTCTTTCTCTCCCTTTTCACTCTCTCTCTGTCCCTTTTCTATCTCTCTCTGTCCCTTTTCTCTCTCTATATGTCCCTTTTTTTCTCTCGCTGTCCCTTTTCTCTTTCTCTCTCTCAGTCCCTTTTCTCTCAATCTCTCTCTGTCCCTTTTCTTTCTCTCTCCGTCCCTTTTCTCTCTCGCTTTCTGTCCCTTTTCGCTCTGTCTGTCCCTTTTCTTTCTCTCTCTCTGTCCCTTTTCTCTCTCTCTTTCTATCCCTTTTCTCTCTCTCCGTCCCTTTTCTCTCTCTCTTTCAGTCCCTTTTCTCTCTCTATCTGTCCCTTTTTTTCTCTCGCTGTCCCTTTTCTTTCTCTCTCTCAGTCCCTTTTCTCTCACTCTCTCTATCTGTCCCATTTCTCTCTCTCTCTTTCTCTCCCTTTTCACTCTCTCTCTCTGTCCGTTTTCTCTCTCTCTCTCTGTCCCTTTTCTCTCTCTCTCGCTGTCCCTTTTCTCTCTCTCTTTCTGTCCCTTTTCTCTCTCTCTTTCTGTCCCTTTTCTCTCTCTCGCTCTGTCCCTTTTCCCCCTCTCTCTGTCCCTTTTCTCTCTCTCTCTGTCCATTTTCTCTCTCTCTCTGTCCCATATCTCTCTCTCTGTCTGTCCCTTTACACTCTCTGTCTGTCCCTTTTCTCTCTCTCTATCTCTCTCTGTCCCTTTTCTCTCTCTCTCTCTGTCCCATTTCTCTCTCTATCTGTCCCTTTTTTTCTCTCGCTGTCCCTTTTCTCTTTCTCTCTCAGTCCCTTTTCTCTCTCTATCTGTCCCTTTTTTTCTCTCGCTGTCCCTTTTCTTTCTCTCTCTCAGTCCCTTTTCTCTCACTCTCTCCATCTGTCCCATTTCTCTCTCTCTCTTTCTCTCCCTTTTCACTCTCTCTCTGTCCCTTTTCTCTCTCTCTCTCTCTCTGTCCCTTTTCTCTCTCTCTCGCTGTCCCTTTTCTCTCTCTCTCGCTGTCCCTTTTCTCTCTCTCTTTCTGTCCCTTTTCTCTCTCTCTTTCTGTCCCTTTTCTCTCTCTCGCTCTGTCCCTTTCCCCCCTCTCTCTGTCCCTTTTCTCTCTCTCTCTGGCCATTTTCTCTCTCTCTCTGTCCCATTTCTCTCTCTCTATCTGTCCCTTTTCACTCTCTGTCTGTCCCTTTTCTCTCTCTCTATCTCTCTCTGTCCCTTTTCTCTCTCTCTCTGTCCCATTTCTCTCTCTATCTGTCCCTTTTTTTCTCTCGCTGTCCCTTTTCTCTTTCTCTCTCTCTGTCCCTTTCCTCTCACTCTCTCTCTGTCCCTTTTCTCTCACTCTCTCTCTCTATCCCTTTTCTTTCTCTCTCCGTCCCTTTTCTCTCTCGCTTTCTGTCCCTTTTCTCTCTCTCCGTCCCTTTTCTCTATCTCTTTCTGTCCCTTTTCTCTCTCTATCTGTCCCTTTTGTTCTCTCGCTGTCCCTTTTCTCTGTCTCTCTCTCAGTCCATTTAAACTCACTCTCTCTTTCTGTCCCTTTTCTTTCACTCTCCGTCTCTTTTCTCTCTCTCTTTCTGTCCCTTTTCTCTCTCTCCGAAACTCTTCTGTCTCTCTTTCTGTCCCTTTTCTCTCTCTATCTGTCCCTTTTTTTCTCTCGCTGTCCCTTTTCTCTTTCTCTCTCTCAGTCCCTTTTCTCTCTGTCTTTCTGTCCCTTTTCTCTCTCTCCGTCCCTTTTCTCTCTCTTTCATTCCCTTTTCTCTCTCTATCTGTCCCTTTTTTTCTCTCGCTGTCCCTTCTCTTTCTCTCTCTCAGTCCCTTTTCTCTCACTCTCTCTCTCTGTCCCTTTTCTCTCTCTCTCTCTCTGTCCCTTTTCTCTCACTCTCTCTCACTCTGTCCCTTTTTTTTCTCTCCCCGTCCCTTTTCTCTCTCGCTTTCTGTCGCTTTTCACTCTCTCTCTGTTCCTTTTCTCTCTCTCTCTCTGTCCCATTTCTCTCTCTATCTGTCCCTTTTTTTCTCTCGCTGTCCCTTTTCTCTTTCTCTCTCTCTGTCCCTTTTCTTTCTCTCCGTCCCTTTTCTCTCTCTCTTTCTGTCCCTTTTCTCTCTCTCCGAAACTCTTCTGTCTCTCTTTCTGTCCCTTTTCTCTCTCTATCTGTCCCTTTTTTTCTCTCGCTGTCCCTTTTCTCTTTCTCTCTCCCAGTCCCTTTTCTCTCTCTCTTTCTGTCCCTATTCACTCTCTATCTGTCCCTTTTCTCTCTCTCTCTGTCCCTTTTCTCTCTCGCTCTGTCCCTTTTCTCTCACTCTCTCTCTCTCTCTGTCCCTTTTCTTTCTCTCCCCGTCCCTTTTCTCTCTCTCTTTCTGTCCCTTTTCACTCTCTGTCTGTCCCTTTTCTCTCTCTCTCTCTCTCTGTCCCATTTCTCTCTCTATCTGTCACTTTTTTTCTCTCGCTGTCCCTTTTCTCTTTCTCTCTCTCTGTCCCTTTTCTCTCACTCTCTGTCTCTCTGTCCCTTTTCTTTCTCTCCCCGTCCCTTTTCCCTCTCGCTTTCTGTCCCTTTTCTCTCTCTCCGTCCCTTTTCTCTCTCTCTCTCTGTCCCTTTTCTCTCCCTCTCTGTCCCTTTTCTCTCTCTCTTTCTGTCCCTTTTCACTCTCTCTCAGTCCCTTTTCTCTCACTCTCTCTCTGTCCCTTTTCTCTGTCTCTTTCTGTCCCTTTTCACTCTCTTTCTGTCCCCTTTCTCTCTCTATCTGTCCCTTTTATTCTCTCGCTGTCCCTTTTCTCTTTCTCTCTCTCAGTCCCTTTTCTCTCACTCTCTCTCTGTCCCTTTTCTTTCTCTCTCCATCCCTTTTCACACTCTTTTGCTGTCCCTTTTCTCTCACGCCGTTGCTTTTCACTCTTTTTTCTGTCCCTTTTCTATCACTACCTGTCCCTTTTTTTCTCTCGCTGTCCCTTTTCTCTTTCTCTCTCAGTCCCTTTTCTCTCACTCTCTCTCTCTGTACCTTTTCTCTGTCTCTTTCTGTCCCTTTTCACTCTCTATCTGTCCCTTTTCTCTCTCTCTCTCTGTCCCCTTTCACTCTCTATCTGTCCCTTTTTTTCTCTCGCTTTCCCTTTTCTCTTTCTCTCTCTCAGTCCCTTTTCTCTCTCTCTTTCTGTCCCTTTTCACTCTCTATCTGTCCCTTTTCTCTCTCTCTCTGTCCCTTTTCTCTCTCTCTCTGTCCCTTTTTTCTCTCGCTTTCCCTTTTCTCTTTCTCTCTCTCAGTCCCTTTTCTCTCACTCACTCTCTGTCCCTTTTCTTTCTCTCTCTGTCCCTTTTCTCTCTCGCTTTCTGTTCCTTTTCGCTCTGTCTGTCCCTTTTCTTTCTCTCTCTCCGTCCCTTTTCTCTCTCTCTTTCTGTCCCTTTTCACTCTCTCCGTCCCTTTTCTCTCTCTCTTTCAGTCCCTTTTCTCTCTCTATCTGTCCCTTTTTTTCTCTCGCTGTCCCTTTTCTCTCTCTCTCTGTCCCTTTTCTCTCACTCTCTCTATATGTCCCATTTCTCTTTCTCTCGTTCTCTCCCTTTTCACTCTCTCTCTGTCCCTTTTCTCTCTCTCTCTCTGTCCCTTTTCTCTCTCTCTCGCTGTCCCTTTTCTCTCTCTCTTTCTGTCCCTTTTCTCTCTCTCTTTCTGTCCCTTTTCACTCTCTCCGTCCCTTTTCTCTCTCTCTCTTTCAGTCCCTTTTCTCTCTCTATCTGTCCCTTTTGTTCTCTCGCTGTCCCTTTTCTTTCTCTCTCTCAGTCCCTTTTCTCTCACTCTCTCTATCTGTCCCATTTCTCTCTCTCTCTTTCTCTCCCTTTTCACTCTCTCTCTGTCCCTTTTCTATCTCTCTCTGTCCCTTTTCTCTCTCTATATGTCCCTTTTTTTCTCTCGCTGTCCCTTTTCTCTTTCTCTCTCTCAGTCCCTTTTCTCTCAATCTCTCTCTGTCCCTTTTCTTTCTCTCTCCGTCCCTTTTCTCTCTCGCTTTCTGTCCCTTTTCGCTCTGTCTGTCCCTTTTCTTTCTCTCTCTCTGTCCCTTTTCTCTCTCTCTTTCTATCCCTTTTCTCTCTCTCCGTCCCTTTTCTCTCTCTCTTTCAGTCCCTTTTCTCTCTCTATCTGTCCCTTTTTTTCTCTCGCTGTCCCTTTTCTTTCTCTCTCTCAGTCCCTTTTCTCTCACTCTCTCTATCTGTCCCATTTCTCTTTCTCTCTTTCTCTCCCTTTTCACTCTCTCTCTCTGTCCGTTTTCTCTCTCTCTCTCTGTCCCTTTTCTCTCTCTCTCGCTGTCCCTTTTCTCTCTCTCTTTCTGTCCCTTTTCTCTCTCTCTTTCTGTCCCTTTTCTCTCTCTCTTTCTGTCCCTTTTCTCTCTCTCGCTCTGTCCCTTTTCCCCCTCTCTCTGTCCCTTTTCTCTCTCTCTCTGTCCATTTTCTCTCTCTCTCTGTCCCATATCTCTCTCTCTGTCTGTCCCTTTACACTCTCTGTCTGTCCCTTTTCTCTCTCTCTATCTCTCTCTGTCCCTTTTCTCTCTCTCTCTCTGTCCCATTTCTCTCTCTATCTGTCCCTTTTTTTCTCTCGCTGTCCCTTTTCTCTTTCTCTCTCAGTCCCTTTTCTCTCACTCTCTCTCTCTCTGTACCTTTTCTCTGTCTCTTTCTGTCCCTTTTCACTCTCCCTCTGTCCCTTTTCTCTCTCTCTCTCTGTCCCCTTTCACTCTCTATCTGTCCCTTTTTTTCTCTCGCTTTCCCTTTCCTCTTTCTCTCTCTCAGTCCCTTTTCTCTCTCTCTTTCTGTCCCTTTCCACTCTCTATCTGTCCCTTTTCTCTCTCTCTCTGTCCCTTTTCTCTCTCTCTCTGTCCCTTTTTTCTCTCGCTTTCCCTTTTCTCTTTCTCTCTCTCAGTCCCTTTTCTCTCACTCACTCTCTGTCCCTTTTCTTTCTCTCTCAGTCCCTTTTCTCACACTCTCTCTATATGTCCCATTTCTCTCTCTCTCGTTCTCTCCCTTTTCACTCTCTCTCTGTCCCGTTTCTCTCTCTCTCTCTCTGTCCCTTTTCTTTCTCTCTCTCCGTCCCTTTTCTCTCTCTCTTTCTGTCCCTTTTCACTCTCTCCGTCCATTTTCTCTCTCTCTTTCAGTCCCTTTTCTCTCTCTATCTGTCCCTTTTGTTCTCTCGCTGTCCCTTCTCTTTCTCTCTCTCAGTCCCTTTTCTCTCACTCTCTCTATCTGTCCCATTTCTCTCTCTCTTTCTCTCCCTTTTCACTCTCTCTCTGTCCCTTTTCTATCTCTCTCTGTCCCGTTTCTCTCTATATATGTTCCTTTTTTTCTCTCCCTGTCCCTTTTCTCTTTCTCTCTCTCAGTCCCTTTTCTCTCACTCTCTCTATCTGTCCCATTTCTCTCTCTCTTTCTCTCCCTTTTCACTCTCTCTCTGTCCCTTTTCTATCTCTCTCTGTCCCGTTTCTCTCTCTATCTGTCCCTTTTTTTCTCTCCCTGTCCCTTTTCTCTTTCTCTCTCTCAGTCCCTTTTCTCTCAATCTCTCTCTGTCCCTTTTCTTTCTCTCTCCGTCCCTTTTCTCTCTCGCTTTCTGACCCTTTTAGCTCTGTCTTTCCCTTTTCTTTCACTCTCTCTGTCCCTTTTCTCTCTCTCTTTCTGTCCCTTTTCTCTCTCTCCGTCCCTTTTCTCTCTCTCTTTCAGTCCCTTTTCTCTCTCTCTCTGTCCCATTTCTCTCTCTCTATCTGTGCCTTTTCACTCTCTGTCTGTCCCTTTTCTCTCTCTCTATCTCTCTCTGTCCCTTTTCTCTCTCTCTCTCTGTCCCATTTCTCTCTCTATCTGTCCCTTTTTTTCTCTCGCTGTCCCTTTTCTCTTTCTATCTCTCTGTCCCTTTCCTCTCACTCTCTCTCTGTCCCTTTTCTCTCACTCTCTCTCTCTGTCCCTTTTCTTTCTCTCTCCGTCCCTTTTCTCTCTCGCTTTCTGTCACTTTTCTCTCTCTCCGTCCCTTTTCTCTCTCTCTTTCTGTCCCTTTTCTCTCTCTATCTGTCCCTTTTGTTCTCTCGCTGTCCCTTTTCTCTTTCTCTCTCTCAGTCCATTTAATCTCACTCTCTCTCTCTGTCCCTTTTCTTTCACTCTCCGTCTCTTTTCTCTCTCTCTTTCTGTCCCTTTTCTCTCTCTCCGAAACTCTTCTGTCTCTCTTTCTGTCCCTTTTCTCTCTCTATCTGTCCCTTTTTTTCTCTCGCTGTCCCTTTTCTCTTTCTCTCTCTCAGTCCCTTTTCTCTCTGTCTCTCTGTCCCTTTTATCTCTCTCTTTCCAGCCCTTTTCACTCTCTATCTGTCCCTTTTCTCTCTCTCTCCCTGTACCTTTTCTCTCTCTATCTGTCCCTTTTGTTCTATGGCTGTCCCTTTTCTCTTTCTCTCTCTCAGTCCCTTTTCTCTCACTCTCTCTCTCTGTCCCTTTTCTTTCTCTCTTCGTCCCTTTTCTCTCTCTCTTTCTGTCCCTTTTCTCTCTCTCCGTCCCTTTTCTCTCTCTTTCATTCCCTTTTCTCTCTCTATCTGTCCCTTTTTTTCTCTCGCTGTCCCTTCTCTTTCTCTCTCTCAGTCCCTTTTCTCTCACTCTCTCTCTCTGTCCCATTTCTCTCTCTCTCTTTCTCTCCCTTTTCACTCTCTATCTGTCCCTTTTCTCTCTCTCTCTGTCCCTTTTGTCTCTCTCTCTGTCCCTTTTCTCTCACTCTCTCACTCTGTCCCTTTTCTTTCTCTCCCCGTCCCTTTTCTCTCTCGCTTTCTGTCCCTTTTCACTCTCTCTCTGTTCCTTTTCTCTCTCTCTCTCTCTGTCCCATTTCTCTCTCTATCTGTCCCTTTTTTTCTCTCGCTGTCCCTTTTCTCTTTCTCTCTCGCTGTCCCTTTTCTCTTTCTCTCTCTCTGTCCCTTTTCTTTCTCTCCGTCCCTTTTCTCTCTCTCTTTCTGTCCCTTTTCTCTCTCTCCGAAACTCTTCTGTCTCTCTTTCTGTCCCTTTTCTCTCTCTATCTGTCCCTTTTTTTCTCTCGCTGTCCCTTTTCTCTTTCTCTCTCTCAGTCCCTTTTCTCTCTCTCTTTCTGTCCCTATTCACTCCCTCTCAGTCCCTTTTCTCTCACTCTCTCTCTGTCCCTTTTCTCTGTCTCTTTCTGTCCCTTTTCACTCTCTTTCTGTCCCTTTTCTCTCTCTATCTGTCCCTTTTATTCTCTCGCTGTCCCTTTTCTCTTTCTCTCTCTCAGTCCCTTTTCTCTCACTCTCTCTCTGTCCCTTTTCTTTCTCTCTCCATCCCTTTTCACACTCTTTTGCTGTCCCTTTTCTCTCACGCCGTTGCTTTTCACTCTTTTTTTCTGTCCCTTTTCAATCACTACCTGTCCCTTTTTTTCTCTCGCTGTCCCTTTTCTCTTTCTCTCTCAGTCCCTTTTCTCTCACTCTCTCTCTCTGTCCCTTTTCTCCGTCTCTTTCTGTCCCTTTTCACTCTCTATCTGTCCCTTTTCTCTCTCTCTCTCTCTGTCCCCTTTCACTCTCTATCTGTCCCTTTTTTTCTCTCGCTTTCCCTTTTCTCTCTCTCTCTCTCAGTCCCTTTTCTCTCTCTCTTTCTGTCCCTTTTCACTCTCTATCTGTCCCTTTTCTCTCTCTCTCTGTCCCTTTTCTCTCTCTGTCTGTCCCTTTTTTTCTCTCGCTTTCCCTTTTCTCTTTCTCTCTCTCAATCCCTTTTCTCTCACTCTCTCTCTGTCCCTTTTCTTTCTCTCTCCGTCCCTTTTCTCTCTCGCTTTCTGTTCCTTTTCGCTCTGTCTGTCCCTTTTCTTTCTCTCTCTCCGTCCCTTTTCTCTCTCTCTTTCTGTCCCTTTTCACTCTCTCCGTCCCTTTTCTCTCTCTCTTTCAGTCCCTTTTCTCTCTCTATCTGTCCCTTTTTTTCTCTCGCTGTCCCTTTTCTTTCTCTCTCTCAGTCCCTTTTCTCTCACTCTCTCTATATGTCCCATTTCTCTTTCACTCGTTCTCTCCCTTTTCACTCTCTCTCTGTCCCTTTTCTCTCTCTCTCTCTGTCCCTTTTCTCTCTCTCTCGCTGTCCCTTTTCTCTCTCTCTTTCTGTCCCTTTTCTCTCTCTCTTTCTGTCCCTTTTCACTCTCTCCGTCCCTTTTCTCTCTCTCTTTCAGTCCCTTTTCTCTCTCTATCTGTCCCTTTTGTTCTCTCGCTGTCCCTTTTCTTTCTCTCTCTCAGTCTCTTTTCTCTCACTCTCTCTATCTGTCCCATTTCTCTCTCTCTCTTTCTCTCCCTTTTCACTCTCTCTCTGTCCCTTTTCTATCTCTCTCTGTCCCTTTTCTCTCTCTATATGTCCCTTTTTTTCTCTCGCTGTCCCTTTTCTCTTTCTCTCTCTCAGTCCCTTTTCTCTCAATCTCTCTCTGTCCCTTTTCTTTCTCTCTCCGTCCCTTTTCTCTCTCGCTTTCTGTCCCTTTTCGCTCTGTCTGTCCCTTTTCTTTCTCTCTCTCTGTCCCTTTTCTCTCTCTCTTTCTGTCCCTTTTCTCTCTCTCCGTCCCTTTTCTCTCTCTCTTTCAGTCCCTTTTCTCTCTCTATCTGTCCCTTTTTTTCTCTCGCTGTCCCTTTTCTTTCTCTCTCTCAGTCCCTTTTCTCTCACTCTCTCTATCTGTCCCATTTCTCTCTCTCTCTTTCTCTCCCTTTTCACTCTCTCTCTGTCCCTTTTCTCTCTCTCTCTCTCTCTCTGTCCCTTTTCTCTCTCTCTCTCTCGCTGTCCCTTTTCTCTCTCTCTCGCTGTCCCTTTTCTCTCTCTCTTTCTGTCCCTTTTCTCTCTCTCTTTCTGTCCCTTTTCTCTCTCTCGCTCTGTCCCTTTTCCCCCTCTCTCTGTCCCTTTTCTCTCTCTTTCTCTGTCCATTTTCTCTCTCTCTCTGTCCCATTTCTCTCTGTCTATCTGTCCCTTTTCACTCTCTGTCTGTCCCTTTTCTGTCTCTCTATCTCTCTCTGTCCCTTTTCTCTCTCTCTCTCTGTCCCATGTCTCTCTCTATCTGTCCCCTTTTTTCTCTCGCTGTCCCTTTTCTCTTTCTCTCTCTCTGTCCCTTTCCTCTCACTCTCTCTCTGTCCCTTTTCTCTCACTCTCTCTCTCTGTCCATTTTCTTTCTCTCTCTGTCCCTTTTCTCTCTCGGTTTCTGTCCCTTTTCTCTCTCTCCGTCCCTTTTCTCTCTATCTTTCTGTCCCTTTTCTCTCTCTATCTGTCCCTTTTGTTCTCTCGCTGTCCCTTTTCTCTTTCTCTCTCTCAGTCCCTTTTCTCTCACTCTCTCTCTCTGTCCCTTTTCTTTCTCTCTTCGTCCCTTTTCTCTCTCTCTTTCTGTCCCTTTTCTCTCTCTCCGTCCCTTTTCTCTCTCTTCCATTCCCTTTTCTCTCTCTATCTGTCCCTTTTTTTTCTCTCGCTGTCCCTTCTCTTTCTCTCTCTCAGTCCCTTTTCTCTCACTCTCTCTCTCTGTCCCATTTCTCTCTCTCTCTTTCTCTCCCTTTTCACTCTCTATCTGTCCCTTTTCTCTCTCTCTCTCTGTCCCTTTTCTCTCTCTCTCTGTCCCTTTTCTCTCACTCTCTCACTCTGTCCCTTTTCTTTCTCTCCCCGTCCCTTTTCTCTCTCGCTTTCTGTCCCTTTTCACTCTCTCTCTGTTCCTTTTCTCTCTCTCTCTCTGTCCCATTTCTCTCTCTATCTGTCCCTTTTTTTCTCTCGCTGTCCCTTTTCTCTTTCTCTCTCGCTGTCCCTTTTCTCTTTCTCTCTCTCTGTCCCTTTTCTTTCTCTCCGTCCCTTTTCTCTCTCTCTTTCTGTCCCTTTTCTCTCTCTCCGAAACTCTTCTGTCTCTCTTTCTGTCCCTTTTCTCTCTCTATCTGTCCCTTTTTTTCTCTCGCTGTCCCTTTTCTCTTTCTCTCTCTCAGTCCCTTTTCTCTCTCTCTTTCTGTCCCTATTCACTCCCTCTCAGTCCCTTTTCTCTCACTCTCTCTCTGTCCCTTTTCTCTGTCTCTTTCTGTCCCTTTTCACTCTCTTTCTGTCCCTTTTCTCTCTCTATCTGTCCCTTTTATTCTCTCGCTGTCCCTTTTCTCTTTCTCTCTCTCAGTCCCTTTTCTCTCACTCTCTCTCTGTCCCTTTTCTTTCTCTCTCCATCCCTTTTCACACTCTTTTGCTGTCCCTTTTCTCTCACGCCGTTGCTTTTCACTCTTTTTTTCTGTCCCTTTTCTATCACTACCTGTCCCTTTTTTTCTCTCGCTGTGCCTTTTCTCTTTCTCTCTCAGTCCCTTTTCTCTCACTCTCTCTCTCTGTACCTTTTCTCTGTCTCTTTCTGTCCCTTTTCACTCTCTATCTGTCCCTTTTCTCTCTCTCTCTCTGTCCCCTTTCACTCTCTATCTGTCCCTTTTTTTCTCTCGCTTTCCCTTTTCTCTTTCTCTCTCTCAGTCCCTTTTCTCTCTCTCTTTCTGTCCCTTTTCACTCTCTATCTGTCCCTTTTCTCTCTCTCGCTGTCCCTTTTCTCTCTCTCTCTGTCCCTTTTTTTCTCTCGCTTTCCCTTTTCTCTTTCTCTCTCTCAGTCCCTTTTCTCTCACTCTCTCTCTGTCCCTTTTCTTTCTCTCTCCGTCCCTTTTCTCTCTCGCTTTCTGTTCCTTTTCGCTCTGTCTGTCCCTTTTCTTTCTCTCTCTCCGTCCCTTTTCTCTCTCTCTTTCTGTCCCTTTTCACTCTCTCCGTCCCTTTTCTCTCTCTCTTTCAGTCCCTTTTCTCTCTCTATCTGTCCCTTTTTTTCTCTCGCTGTCCCTTTTCTTTCTCTCTCTCAGTCCCTTTTCTCTCACTCTCTCTATATTTCCCATTTCTCTCTCTCTCGTTCTCTCCCTTTTCACTCTCTCTCTGTCCCTTTTCTCTCTCTCTCTCTGTCCCTTTTCTCTCTCTCTCGCTGTCCCTTTTCTCTCTCTCTTTCTGTCCCTTTTCTCTCTCTCTTTCGGTCCCTTTTCACTCTCTCCGTCCCTTTTCTCTCTCTCTTTCAGTCCCTTTTCTCTCTCTATCTGTCCCTTTTGTTCTCTCGCTGTCCCTTTTCTTTCTCTCTCTCAGTCCCTTTTCTCTCACTCTCTCTATCTGTCCCATTTCTCTCTCTCTCTTTCTCTCCCTTTTCACTCTCTCTCTGTCCCTTTTCTATCTCTCTCTGTCCCTTTTCTCTCTCTATATGTCCCTTTTTTTCTCTCGCTGTCCCTTTTTCTCTCTCTCAGTCCCTTTTCTCTCAATCTCTCTCTGTCCCTTTTCTTTCTCTCTCCGTCCCTTTTCTCTCTCGCTTTCTGTCCCTTTTCGCTCTGTCTGTCCCTTTTCTTTCTCTCTCTCTGTCTCTTTTCTCTCTCTCTTTCTGTCCCTTTTCTCTCTCTCCGTCCCTTTTCTCTCTCTCTTTCAGTCCCTTTTCTCTCTCTATCTGTCCCTTTCTTTCTCTCGCTGTCCCTTTTCTTTCTCTCTCTCAGTCCCTTTTCTCTCACTCTCTCTATCTGTCCCATTTCTCTCTCTCTCTTTCTCTCCCTTTTCACTCTCTCTCTGTCCCTTTTCTCTCTCTCTCTCTGTCCCTTTTCTCTCTCTCTCGCTGTCCCTTTTCTCTCTCTCTCGCTGTCCCTTTTCTCTCTCTCCTTCTGTCCCTTTTCTCTCTCTCTTTCTGTCCCTTTTCTCTCTCTCGCTCTGTCCCTTTTCCCCCTCTCTCTGTCCCTTTTCTCTCTCTCTCTGTCCATTTTCTCTCTCTCTCTGTCCCATTTCTCTCTCTCTATCTGTCCCTTTTCACTCTCTGTCTGTCCCTTTTCTCTCTCTCTATCTCTCTCAGTCCCTTTTCTCTCTCTCTCTCTGTCCCATTTTCTCTCGATCTGTCCCTTTTTTTCTCTCGCTGTCCCTTTTCTCTTTCTCTCTCAGTCCCTTTTCTCTCACTCTCTCTCTCTGTACCTTTTCCCTGTCTCTTTCTGTCCCTTTTGACTCTCCCTCTGTCCCTTTTCTCTCTCTCTCTCTGTCCCCTTTCACTCTCTATCTGTCCCTTTTTTTCTCTCGCTTTCCCTTTTCTCTTTCTCTCTCTCAGTCCCTTTTCTCTCTCTCTTTCTGTCCCTTTTCACTCTCTATCTGTCCCTTTTCTCTCTCTCTCTGTCCCTTTTCTCTCTCTCTCTGTCCCTTTTTTCTCTCGCTTTCCCTTTTCTCTTTCTCTCTCTCAGTCCCTTTTCTCTCACTCTCTCTCTGTCCCTTTTCTTTCTCTCTCCGTCCCTTTTCTCTCTCGCTTCTGTTCCTTTTCGCTCTGTCTGTCCCTTTTCTTTCTCTCTCTCCGTCCCTTTTCTCTCTCTCTTTCTGTCCCTTTTCACTCTCTCCGTCCCTTTTCTCTCTCTCTTTCAGTCCCTTTTCTCTCTCTATCTGTCCCTTTTTTTCTCTCGCTGTCCCTTTTCTTTCTCTCTCTCAGTCCGTTTTCTCTCACTCTCTCTATATGTCCCATTTCTCTCTCTCTCGTTCTCTCCCTTTTCACTCTCTCTCTGTCCCTTTTCTCTCTCTCTCTCTCTGTCCCTTTTCTCTCTCTCTCGCTGTCCCTTTTCTCTCTCTCGTTCTGTCCCTTTTCTCACTCTCTTTCTGTCCCTTTTCACTCTCTCCGTCCCTTTTCTCTCTCTCTTTCAGTCCCTTTTCTCTCTCTATCTGTCCCTTTTGTTCTCTCGCTGTCCCTTTTCTTTCTCTCTCTCAGTCCCTTTTCTCTCACTCTCTCTATCTGTCCCATTTCTCTCTCTCTCTTTCTCTCCCTTTTCACTCTCTCTCTGTCCCTTTTCTATCTCTCTCTGTCCCTTTTCTCTCTCTATATGTCCCTTTTTTTCTCTCGCTGTCCCTTTTCTCTTTCTCTCTCTCAGTCCCTTTTCTCTCAATCTCTCTCTGTCCCTTTTCTTTCTCTCTCCGTCCCTTTTCTCTCTCGCTTTCTGTCCCTTTTCGCTCTGTCTGTCCCTTTTCTCTCTCTCTCTCTCTGACCCTTTTCTCTCTCTCTCGCTGTCCCTTTTCTCTCTCTCGTTCTGTCCCTTTTCTCACTCTCTTTCTGTCCCTTTTCACTCTCTCCGTCCCTTTTCTCTCTCTCTTTCAGTCCCTTTTCTCTCTCTATCTGTCCCTTTTGTTCTCTCGCTGTCCCTTTTCTTTCTCTCTCTCAGTCCCTTTTCTCTCACTCTCTCTATTTGTCCCATTTCTCTCTCTCTCTTTCTCTCCCTTTTCACTCTCTCTCTGTCCCTTTTCTATCTCTCTCTGTCCCTTTTCTCTCTCTATATGTCCCTTTTTTTCTCTCGCTGTCCCTTTTCTCTTTCTCTCTCTCAGTCCCTTTTCTCTCAATCTCTCTCTGTCCCTTTTCTTTCTCTCTCCGTCCCTTTTCTCTCTCGCTTTCTGTCCCTTTTCGCTCTGTCTGTCCCTTTTCTTTCTCTCTTTCTGTCCCTTTTCTCTCTCTCTTTCTGTCCCTTTTCTCTCTCTCCGTCCCTTTTCTCTCTCTCTTTCAGTCCCTTTTCTCTCTCTATCTGTCCCTTTTTTTCTCTCGCTGTCCCTTTTCTTTCTCTCTCTCTGTCCCTTTTCTCTCTCTCTCTCTCTCTGTCCCTTTTCTCTCTCTCTCTCTCGCTGTCCCTTTTCTCTCTCTCTCTCGCTGTCCCATTTCTCTCTCTTTTTCTGTCCCTTATCTCTCTCTCTTTCTGTCCCTTTTCTCTCTCTCGCTCTGTCCCTTTTCCCCCTCTCTCTGTCCCTTTTCTCTCTCTCTCTGTCCATTTTCTCTCTCTCTCTGTCCCATTTCTCTCTCTCTATCTGTCCCTTTTCACTCTCTGTCTGTCCCTTTTCTCTCTCTCTATCTCTCTCTGTCCCTTTTCTCTCTCTCTCTCTGTCCCATTTCTCTCTCTATCTGTCCCTTTTTTTCTCTCGCAGTCCCTTTTCTCTTTCTCTCTCTCTGTCCCTTTCCTCTCACTCTCTCTCTGTCCCTTTTCTCTCACTCTCTCTCTCTGTCCCTTTTCTTTCTCTCTCCGTCACTTTTCTCTCTCGCTTTCTGTCCCTTTTCTCTCTCTCCGTCCCTTTTCTCTCTCTCTTTCTGTCCCTTTTCTCTCTCTGTCTGTCCCTTTTTTTCTCTCGCTGTCCCTTTTCTCTTTCTCTCTCTCAGTCCCTTTTCTCTCTGTCTTTCTGTCCCTTTTCTCTCTCTCCGTCCCTTTTCTCTCTCTTTCATTCCCTTTTCTCTCTCTATCTGTCCCTTTTTTTCTCTCGCTGTCCCTTCTCTTTCTCTCTCTCAGTCCCTTTTCTCTCACTCTCTCTCTCTGTCCCTTTTCTCTCTCTCTCTCTCTGTCCCTTTTCTCTCACTCTCTCTCACTCTGTCCCTTTTTTTTCTCTCCCCGTCCCTTTTCTCTCTCGCTTTCTGTCGCTTTTCACTCTCTCTCTGTTCCTTTTCTCTCTCTGTCTCTGTCCCATTTCTCTCTCTATCTGTCCCTTTTTTTCTCTCGCTGTCCCTTTTCTCTTTCTCTCTCTCTGTCCCTTTTCTTTCTCTCCGTCCCTTTTCTCTCTCTCTTTCTGTCCCTTTTCTCTCTCTCCGAAACTCTTCTGTCTCTCTTTCTGTCCCTTTTCTCTCTCTATCTGTCCCTTTTTTTCTCTCGCTGTCCCTTTTCTCATTCTCTCTCCCAGTCCCTTTTCTCTCTCTCTTTCTGTCCCTATTCACTCTCTATCTGTCCCTTTTCTCTCTCTCTCTGTCCCTTTTCTCTCTCGCTCTGTCCCTTTTCTCTCACTCTCTCTCTCTCTCTGTCCCTTTTCTTTCTCTCCCCGTCCCTTTTCTCTCTCGCTTTCTGTCCCTTTTCACTTTCCCTCTGTTCCTTTTCTCTCTCTCTCTCTCTCTGTCCCTTTTCTCTCTCTCTTTCTGTCCCTTTTCACTCTCTGTCTGTCCCTTTTCTCTCTCTCTCTCTCTCTGTCCCATTTCTCTCTCTATCTGTCACTTTTTTTCTCTCGCTGTCCCTTTTCTCTTTCTCTCTCTCTGTCCCTTTTCTCTCACTCTCTGTCTCTCTGTCCCTTTTCTTTCTCTCCCCGTCCCTTTTCCCTCTCGCTTTCTGTCCCTTTTCTCTCTCTCCGTCCCTTTTCTCTCTCTCTCTCTGTCCCTTTTCTCTCCCTCTCTGTCCCTTTTCTCTCTCTCTTTCTGTCCCTTTTCACTCTCTCTCAGTCCCTTTTCTCTCACTCTCTCTCTGTCCCTTTTCTCTGTCTCTTTCTGTCCCTTTTCACTCTCTTTCTGTCCCCTTTCTCTCTCTATCTGTCCCTTTTATTCTCTCGCTGTCCCTTTTCTCTTTCTCTCTCTCAGTCCCTTTTCTCTCACTCTCTCTCTGTCCCTTTTCTTTCTCTCTCCATCCCTTTTCACACTCTTTTGCTGTCCCTTTTCTCTCACGCCGTTGCTTTTCACTCTTTTTTCTGTCCCTTTTCTATCACTGCCTGTCCCTTTTTTTCTCTCGCTGTCCCTTTTCTCTTTCTCTCTCAGTCCCTTTTCTCTCACTCTCTCTCTCTGTACCTTTTCTCTGTCTCTTTCTGTCCCTTTTCACTCTCTATCTGTCCCTTTTCTCTCTCTCTCTCTGTCCCCTTTCACTCTCTATCTGTCCCTTTTTTTCTCTCGCTTTCCCTTTTCTCTTTCTCTCTCTCAGTCCCTTTTCTCTCTCTCTTTCTGTCCCTTTTCACTCTCTATCTGTCCCTTTTCTCTCTCTCTCTGTCCCTTTTCTCTCTCTCTCTGTCCCTTTTTTCTCTCGCTTTCCCTTTTCTCTTTCTCTCTCTCAGTCCCTTTTCTCTCACTCACTCTCTGTCCCTTTTCTTTCTCTCTCTGTCCCTTTTCTCTCTCGCTTTCTGTTCCTTTTCGCTCTGTCTGTCCCTTTTCTTTCTCTCTCTCCGTCCCTTTTCTCTCTCTCTTTCTGTCCCTTTTCACTCTCTCTCTGTCCCTTTTCTCTCTCTCTCTCTGTCCCTTTTCTCTCTCTCTCGCTGTCCCTTTTCTCTCTCTCTTTCTGTCCCTTTTCTCTCTCTCTTTCTGTCCCTTTTCACTCTCTCCGTCCCTTTTCTCTCTCTCTCTTTCAGTCCCTTTTCTCTCTCTATCTGTCCCTTTTGTTCTCTCGCTGTCCCTTTTCTTTCTCTCTCTCAGTCCCTTTTCTCTCACTCTCTCTATCTGTCCCATTTCTCTCTCTCTCTTTCTCTCCCTTTTCACTCTCTCTCTGTCCCTTTTCTATCTCTCTCTGTCCCTTTTCTCTCTCTATATGTCCCTTTTTTTCTCTCGCTGTCCCTTTTCTCTTTCTCTCTCTCAGTCCCTTTTCTCTCAATCTCTCTCTGTCCCTTTTCTTTCTCTCTCCGTCCCTTTTCTCTCTCGCTTTCTGTCCCTTTTCGCTCTGTCTGTCCCTTTTCTTTCTCTCTCTCTGTCCCTTTTCTCTCTCTCTTTCTATCCCTTTTCTCTCTCTCCGTCCCTTTTCTCTCTCTCTTTCAGTCCCTTTTCTCTCTCTATCTGTCCCTTTTTTTCTCTCGCTGTCCCTTTTCTTTCTCTCTCTCAGTCCCTTTTCTCTCACTCTCTCTATCTGTCCCATTTCTCTCTCTCTCTTTCTCTCCCTTTTCACTCTCTCTCTCTGTCCGTTTTCTCTCTCTCTCTCTGTCCCTTTTCTCTCTCTCTCGCTGTCCCTTTTCTCTCTCTCTTTCTGTCCCTTTTCTCTCTCTCTTTCTGTCCCTTTTCTCTCTCTCTTTCTGTCCCTTTTCTCTCTCTCGCTCTGTCCCTTTTCCCCCTCTCTCTGTCCCTTTTCTCTCTCTCTCTGTCCATTTTCTCTCTCTCTCTGTCCCATATCTCTCTCTCTGTCTGTCCCTTTACACTCTCTGTCTGTCCCTTTTCTCTCTCTCTATCTCTCTCTGTCCCTTTTCTCTCTCTCTCTCTGTCCCATTTCTCTCTCTATCTGTCCCTTTTTTTCTCTCGCTGTCCCTTTTCTCTTTCTCTCTCAGTCCCTTTTCTCTCACTCTCTCTCTCTCTGTACCTTTTCTCTGTCTCTTTCTGTCCCTTTTCACTCTCCCTCTGTCCCTTTTCTCTCTCTCTCTCTGTCCCCTTTCACTCTCTATCTGTCCCTTTTTTTCTCTCGCTTTCCCTTTTCTCTTTCTCTCTCTCAGTCCCTTTTCTCTCTCTCTTTCTGTCCCTTTTCACTCTCTATCTGTCCCTTTTCTCTCTCTCTCTGTCCCTTTTCTCTCTCTCTCTGTCCCTTTTTTCTCTCGCTTTCCCTTTTCTCTTTCTCTCTCTCAGTCCCTTTTCTCTCACTCACTCTCTGTCCCTTTTCTTTCTCTCTCTGTCCCTTTTCTCTCTCGCTTTCTGTTCCTTTTCGCTCTGTCTGTCCCTTTTCTTTCTCTCTCTCCGTCCCTTTTCTCTCTCTCTTTCTGTCCCTTTTCACTCTCTCCGTCCCTTTTCTCTCTCTCTTTCAGTCCCTTTTCTCTCTCTATCTGTCCCTTTTTTTCTCTCGCTGTCCCTTTTCTCTCTCTCTCTGTCCCTTTTCTCTCACTCTCTCTATATGTCCCATTTCTCTTTCTCTCGTTCTCTCCCTTTTCACTCTCTCTCTGTCCCTTTTCTCTCTCTCTCTCTGTCCCTTTTCTCTCTCTCTCGCTGTCCCTTTTCTCTCTCTCTTTCTGTCCCTTTTCTCTCTCTCTTTCTGTCCCTTTTCACTCTCTCCGTCCCTTTTCTCTCTCTCTCTTTCAGTCCCTTTTCTCTCTCTATCTGTCCCTTTTGTTCTCTCGCTGTCCCTTTTCTTTCTCTCTCTCAGTCCCTTTTCTCTCACTCTCTCTATCTGTCCCATTTCTCTCTCTCTCTTTCTCTCCCTTTTCACTCTCTCTCTGTCCCTTTTCTATCTCTCTCTGTCCCTTTTCTCTCTCTATATGTCCCTTTTTTTCTCTCGCTGTCCCTTTTCTCTTTCTCTCTCTCAGTCCCTTTTCTCTCAATCTCTCTCTGTCCCTTTTCTTTCTCTCTCCGTCCCTTTTCTCTCTCGCTTTCTGTCCCTTTTCGCTCTGTCTGTCCCTTTTCTTTCTCTCTCTCTGTCCCTTTTCTCTCTCTCTTTCTATCCCTTTTCTCTCTCTCCGTCCCTTTTCTCTCTCTCTTTCAGTCCCTTTTCTCTCTCTATCTGTCCCTTTTTTTCTCTCGCTGTCCCTTTTCTTTCTCTCTCTCAGTCCCTTTTCTCTCACTCTCTCTATCTGTCCCATTTCTCTCTCTCTCTTTCTCTCCCTTTTCACTCTCTCTCTCTGTCCGTTTTCTCTCTCTCTCTCTGTCCCTTTTCTCTCTCTCTCGCTGTCCCTTTTCTCTCTCTCTTTCTGTCCCTTTTCTCTCTCTCTTTCTGTCCCTTTTCTCTCTCTCTTTCTGTCCCTTTTCTCTCTCTCGCTCTGTCCCTTTTCCCCCTCTCTCTGTCCCTTTTCTCTCTCTCTCTGTCCATTTTCTCTCTCTCTCTGTCCCATATCTCTCTCTCTGTCTGTCCCTTTACACTCTCTGTCTGTCCCTTTTCTCTCTCTCTATCTCTCTCTGTCCCTTTTCTCTCTCTCTCTCTGTCCCATTTCTCTCTCTATCTGTCCCTTTTTTTCTCTCGCTGTCCCTTTTCTCTTTCTCTCTCAGTCCCTTTTCTCTCACTCTCTCTCTCTCTGTACCTTTTCTCTGTCTCTTTCTGTCCCTTTTCACTCTCCCTCTGTCCCTTTTCTCTCTCTCTCTCTGTCCCCTTTCACTCTCTATCTGTCCCTTTTTTTCTCTCGCTTTCCCTTTTCTCTTTCTCTCTCTCAGTCCCTTTTCTCTCTCTCTTTCTGTCCCTTTTCACTCTCTATCTGTCCCTTTTCTCTCTCTCTCTGTCCCTTTTCTCTCTCTCTCTGTCCCCTTTTTTCTCTCGCTTTCCCTTTTCTCTTTCTCTCTCTCAGTCCCTTTTCTCTCACTCTCTCTCTGTCCCTTTTCTTTCTCTCTCCGTCCCTTTTCTCTCTCGCTTTCTGTTCCTTTTCGCTCTGTTTTGTCCCTTTTCTTTCTCTCTCTCCGTCCCATTTCTCTCTCTCTCGTTCTCTCCCTTTTCACTCTCTCTCTGTCCCGTTTCTCTCTCTCTCTCTCTGTCCCTTTTCTTTCTCTCTCTCCGTCCCTTTTCTCTCTCTCTTTCTGTCCCTTTTCACTCTCTCCGTCCATTTTCTCTCTCTCTTTCAGTCCCTTTTCTCTCTCTATCTGTCCCTTTTGTTCTCTCGCTGTCCCTTTTCTTTCTCTCTCTCAGTCCCTTTTCTCTCACTCTCTCTATCTGTCCCATTTCTCTCTCTCTTTCTCTCCCTTTTCACTCTCTCTCTGTCCCTTTTCTATCTCTCTCTGTCCCGTTTCTCTCTATATATGTCCCTTTTTTTCTCTCCCTGTCCCTTTTCTCTTTCTCTCTCTCAGTCCCTTTTCTCTCAATCTCTCTCTGTCCCTTTTCTTTCTCTCTCCGTCCCTTTTCTCTCTCGCTTTCTGACCCTTTTAGCTCTGTCTTTCCCTTTTCTTTCACTCTCTCTGTCCCTTTTCTCTCTCTCTTTCTGTCCCTTTTCTCTCTCTCCGTCCCTTTTCTCTCTCTCTTTCAGTCCCTTTTCTCTCTCTCTCTGTCCCATTTCTCTCTCTCTATCTGTGCCTTTTCACTCTCTGTCTGTCCCTTTTCTCTCTCTCTATCTCTCTCTGTCCCTTTTCTCTCTCTCTCTCTGTCCCATTTCTCTCTCTATCTGTCCCTTTTTTTCTCTCGCTGTCCCTTTTCTCTTTCTATCTCTCTGTCCCTTTCCTCTCACTCTCTCTCTGTCCCTTTTCTCTCACTCTCTCTCTCTGTCCCTTTTCTTTCTCTCTCCGTCCCTTTTCTCTCTCGCTTTCTGTCCCTTTTCTCTCTCTCCGTCCCTTTTCTCTCTCTCTTTCTGTCCCTTTTCTCTCTCTATCTGTCCCTTTTGTTCTCTCGCTGTCCCTTTTCTCTTTCTCTCTCTCAGTCCATTTAATCTCACTCTCTCTCTCTGTCCCTTTTCTTTCACTCTCCGTCTCTTTTCTCTCTCTCTTTCTGTCCCTTTTCTCTCTCTCCGAAACTCTTCTGTCTCTCTTTCTGTCCCTTTTCTCTCTCTATCTGTCCCTTTTTTTCTCTCGCTGTCCCTTTTCTCTTTCTCTCTCTCAGTCCCTTTTCTCTCTGTCTCTCTGTCCCTTTTATCTCTCTCTTTCCAGCCCTTTTCACTCTCTATCTGTCCCTTTTCTCTCTCTCTCCCTGTACCTTTTCTCTCTCTATCTGTCCCTTTTGTTCTATGGCTGTCCCTTTTCTCTTTCTCTCTCTCAGTCCCTTTTCTCTCACTCTCTCTCTCTGTCCCTTTTCTTTCTCTCTTCGTCCCTTTTCTCTCTCTCTTTCTGTCCCTTTTCTCTCTCTCCGTCCCTTTTCTCTCTCTTTCATTCCCTTTTCTCTCTCTATCTGTCCCTTTTTTTCTCTCGCTGTCCCTTCTCTTTCTCTCTCTCAGTCCCTTTTCTCTCACTCTCTCTCTCTGTCCCATTTCTCTCTCTCTCTTTCTCTCCCTTTTCACTCTCTATCTGTCCCTTTTCTCTCTCTCTCTGTCCCTTTTCTCTCTCTCTCTGTCCCTTTTCTCTCACTCTCTCACTCTGTCCCTTTTCTTTCTCTCCCCGTCCCTTTTCTCTCTCGCTTTCTGTCCCTTTTCACTCTCTCTCTGTTCCTTTTCTCTCTCTCTCTCTCTGTCCCATTTCTCTCTCTATCTGTCCCTTTTTTTCTCTCGCTGTCCCTTTTCTCTTTCTCTCTCGCTGTCCCTTTTCTCTTTCTCTCTCTCTGTCCCTTTTCTTTCTCTCCGTCCCTTTTCTCTCTCTCTTTCTGTCCCTTTTCTCTCTCTCCGAAACTCTTCTGTCTCTCTTTCTGTCCCTTTTCTCTCTCTATCTGTCCCTTTTTTTCTCTCGCTGTCCCTTTTCTCTTTCTCTCTCTCAGTCCCTTTTCTCTCTCTCTTTCTGTCCCTATTCACTCCCTCTCAGTCCCTTTTCTCTCACTCTCTCTCTGTCCCTTTTCTCTGTCTCTTTCTGTCCCTTTTCACTCTCTTTCTGTCCCTTTTCTCTCTCTATCTGTCCCTTTTATTCTCTCGCTGTCCCTTTTCTCTTTCTCTCTCTCAGTCCCTTTTCTCTCACTCTCTCTCTGTCCCTTTTCTTTCTCTCTCCATCCCTTTTCACACTCTTTTGCTGTCCCTTTTCTCTCACGCCGTTGCTTTTCACTCTTTTTTTCTGTCCCTTTTCAATCACTACCTGTCCCTTTTTTTCTCTCGCTGTCCCTTTTCTCTTTCTCTCTCAGTCCCTTTTCTCTCACTCTCTCTCTCTGTCCCTTTTCTCTGTCTCTTTCTGTCCCTTTTCACTCTCTATCTGTCCCTTTTCTCTCTCTCTCTCTCTGTCCCCTTTCACTCTCTATCTGTCCCTTTTTTTCTCTCGCTTTCCCTTTTCTCTCTCTCTCTCTCAGTCCCTTTTCTCTCTCTCTTTCTGTCCCTTTTCACTCTCTATCTGTCCCTTTTCTCTCTCTCTCTGTCCCTTTTCTCTCTCTGTCTGTCCCTTTTTTTCTCTCGCTTTCCCTTTTCTCTTTCTCTCTCTCAATCCCTTTTCTCTCACTCTCTCTCTGTCCCTTTTCTTTCTCTCTCCGTCCCTTTTCTCTCTCGCTTTCTGTTCCTTTTCGCTCTGTCTGTCCCTTTTCTTTCTCTCTCTCCGTCCCTTTTCTCTCTCTCTTTCTGTCCCTTTTCACTCTCTCCGTCCCTTTTCTCTCTCTCTTTCAGTCCCTTTTCTCTCTCTATCTGTCCCTTTTTTTCTCTCGCTGTCCCTTTTCTTTCTCTCTCTCAGTCCCTTTTCTCTCACTCTCTCTATATGTCCCATTTCTCTTTCACTCGTTCTCTCCCTTTTCACTCTCTCTCTGTCCCTTTTCTCTCTCTCTCTCTGTCCCTTTTCTCTCTCTCTCGCTGTCCCTTTTCTCTCTCTCTTTCTGTCCCTTTTCTCTCTCTCTTTCTGTCCCTTTTCACTCTCTCCGTCCCTTTTCTCTCTCTCTTTCAGTCCCTTTTCTCTCTCTATCTGTCCCTTTTGTTCTCTCGCTGTCCCTTTTCTTTCTCTCTCTCAGTCTCTTTTCTCTCACTCTCTCTATCTGTTCCATTTCTCTCTCTCTCTTTCTCTCCCTTTTCACTCTCTCTCTGTCCCTTTTCTATCTCTCTCTGTCCCTTTTCTCTCTCTATATGTCCCTTTTTTTCTCTCGCTGTCCCTTTTCTCTTTCTCTCTCTCAGTCCCTTTTCTCTCAATCTCTCTCTGTCCCTTTTCTTTCTCTCTCCGTCCCTTTTCTCTCTCGCTTTCTGTCCCTTTTCGCTCTGTCTGTCCCTTTTCTTTCTCTCTCTCTGTCCCTTTTCTCTCTCTCTTTCTGTCCCTTTTCTCTCTCTCCGTCCCTTTTCTCTCTCTCTTTCAGTCCCTTTTCTCTCTCTATCTGTCCCTTTTTTTCTCTCGCTGTCCCTTTTCTTTCTCTCTCTCAGTCCCTTTTCTCTCACTCTCTCTATCTGTCCCATTTCTCTCTCTCTCTTTCTCTCCCTTTTCACTCTCTCTCTGTCCCTTTTCTCTCTCTCTCTCTCTCTCTGTCCCTTTTCTCTCTCTCTCTCTCGCTGTCCCTTTTCTCTCTCTCTCGCTGTCCCTTTTCTCTCTCTCTTTCTGTCCCTTTTCTCTCTCTCTTTCTGTCCCTTTTCTCTCTCTCGCTCTGTCCCTTTTCCCCCTCTCTCTGTCCCTTTTCTCTCTCTCTCTGTCCATTTTCTCTCTCTCTCTGTCCCATATCTCTCTCTCTGTCTGTCCCTTTACACTCTCTGTCTGTCCCTTTTCTCTCTCTCTATCTCTCTCTGTCCCTTTTCTCTCTCTCTCTCTGTCCCATTTCTCTCTCTATCTGTCCCTTTTTTTCTCTCGCTGTCCCTTTTCTCTTTCTCTCTCAGTCCCTTTTCTCTCACTCTCTCTCTCTCTGTACCTTTTCTCTGTCTCTTTCTGTCCCTTTTCACTCTCCCTCTGTCCCTTTTCTCTCTCTCTCTCTGTCCCCTTTCACTCTCTATCTGTCCCTTTTTTTCTCTCGCTTTCCCTTTTCTCTTTCTCTCTCTCAGTCCCTTTTCTCTCTCTCTTTCTGTCCCTTTTCACTCTCTATCTGTCCCTTTTCTCTCTCTCTCTGTCCCTTTTCTCTCTCTCTCTGTCCCCTTTTTTCTCTCGCTTTCCCTTTTCTCTTTCTCTCTCTCAGTCCCTTTTCTCTCACTCTCTCTCTGTCCCTTTTCTTTCTCTCTCCGTCCCTTTTCTCTCTCGCTTTCTGTTCCTTTTCGCTCTGTTTTGTCCCTTTTCTTTCTCTCTCTCCGTCCCTTTTCTCTCTCTCTTTCTGTCCCTTTTCACTCTCTCCGTCCCTTTTCTCTCTCTCTTTCAGTCCCTTTTCTCTCTCTATCTGTCCCTTTTTTTCTCTCGCTGTCCCTTTTCTTTCTCTCTCTCAGTCCCTTTTCTCACACTCTCTCTATATGTCCCATTTCTCTCTCTCTCGTTCTCTCCCTTTTCACTCTCTCTCTGTCCCGTTTCTCTCTCTCTCTCTCTGTCCCTTTTCTTTCTCTCTCTCCGTCCCTTTTCTCTCTCTCTTTCTGTCCCTTTTCACTCTCTCCGTCCATTTTCTCTCTCTCTTTCAGTCCCTTTTCTCTCTCTATCTGTCCCTTTTGTTCTCTCGCTGTCCCTTTTCTTTCTCTCTCTCAGTCCCTTTTCTCTCACTCTCTCTATCTGTCCCATTTCTCTCTCTCTTTCTCTCCCTTTTCACTCTCTCTCTGTCCCTTTTCTATCTCTCTCTGTCCCGTTTCTCTCTATATATGTCCCTTTTTTTCTCTCCCTGTCCCTTTTCTCTTTCTCTCTCTCAGTCCCTTTTCTCTCAATCTCTCTCTGTCCCTTTTCTTTCTCTCTCCGTCCCTTTTCTCTCTCGCTTTCTGACCCTTTTAGCTCTGTCTTTCCCTTTTCTTTCACTCTCTCTGTCCCTTTTCTCTCTCTCTTTCTGTCCCTTTTCTCTCTCTCCGTCCCTTTTCTCTCTCTCTTTCAGTCCCTTTTCTCTCTCTCTCTGTCCCATTTCTCTCTCTCTATCTGTGCCTTTTCACTCTCTGTCTGTCCCTTTTCTCTCTCTCTATCTCTCTCTGTCCCTTTTCTCTCTCTCTCTCTGTCCCATTTCTCTCTCTATCTGTCCCTTTTTTTCTCTCGCTGTCCCTTTTCTCTTTCTATCTCTCTGTCCCTTTCCTCTCACTCTCTCTCTGTCCCTTTTCTCTCACTCTCTCTCTCTGTCCCTTTTCTTTCTCTCTCCGTCCCTTTTCTCTCTCGCTTTCTGTCCCTTTTCTCTCTCTCCGTCCCTTTTCTCTCTCTCTTTCTGTCCCTTTTCTCTCTCTATCTGTCCCTTTTGTTCTCTCGCTGTCCCTTTTCTCTTTCTCTCTCTCAGTCCATTTAATCTCACTCTCTCTCTCTGTCCCTTTTCTTTCACTCTCCGTCTCTTTTCTCTCTCTCTTTCTGTCCCTTTTCTCTCTCTCCGAAACTCTTCTGTCTCTCTTTCTGTCCCTTTTCTCTCTCTATCTGTCCCTTTTTTTCTCTCGCTGTCCCTTTTCTCTTTCTCTCTCTCAGTCCCTTTTCTCTCTGTCTCTCTGTCCCTTTTATCTCTCTCTTTCCAGCCCTTTTCACTCTCTATCTGTCCCTTTTCTCTCTCTCTCCCTGTACCTTTTCTCTCTCTATCTGTCCCTTTTGTTCTATGGCTGTCCCTTTTCTCTTTCTCTCTCTCAGTCCCTTTTCTCTCACTCTCTCTCTCTGTCCCTTTTCTTTCTCTCTTCGTCCCTTTTCTCTCTCTCTTTCTGTCCCTTTTCTCTCTCTCCGTCCCTTTTCTCTCTCTTTCATTCCCTTTTCTCTCTCTATCTGTCCCTTTTTTTCTCTCGCTGTCCCTTCTCTTTCTCTCTCTCAGTCCCTTTTCTCTCACTCTCTCTCTCTGTCCCATTTCTCTCTCTCTCTTTCTCTCCCTTTTCACTCTCTATCTGTCCCTTTTCTCTCTCTCTCTGTCCCTTTTCTCTCTCTCTCTGTCCCTTTTCTCTCACTCTCTCACTCTGTCCCTTTTCTTTCTCTCCCCGTCCCTTTTCTCTCTCGCTTTCTGTCCCTTTTCACTCTCTCTCTGTTCCTTTTCTCTCTCTCTCTCTCTGTCCCATTTCTCTCTCTATCTGTCCCTTTTTTTCTCTCGCTGTCCCTTTTCTCTTTCTCTCTCGCTGTCCCTTTTCTCTTTCTCTCTCTCTGTCCCTTTTCTTTCTCTCCGTCCCTTTTCTCTCTCTCTTTCTGTCCCTTTTCTCTCTCTCCGAAACTCTTCTGTCTCTCTTTCTGTCCCTTTTCTCTCTCTATCTGTCCCTTTTTTTCTCTCGCTGTCCCTTTTCTCTTTCTCTCTCTCAGTCCCTTTTCTCTCTCTCTTTCTGTCCCTATTCACTCCCTCTCAGTCCCTTTTCTCTCACTCTCTCTCTGTCCCTTTTCTCTGTCTCTTTCTGTCCCTTTTCACTCTCTTTCTGTCCCTTTTCTCTCTCTATCTGTCCCTTTTATTCTCTCGCTGTCCCTTTTCTCTTTCTCTCTCTCAGTCCCTTTTCTCTCACTCTCTCTCTGTCCCTTTTCTTTCTCTCTCCATCCCTTTTCACACTCTTTTGCTGTCCCTTTTCTCTCACGCCGTTGCTTTTCACTCTTTTTTTCTGTCCCTTTTCAATCACTACCTGTCCCTTTTTTTCTCTCGCTGTCCCTTTTCTCTTTCTCTCTCAGTCCCTTTTCTCTCACTCTCTCTCTCTGTCCCTTTTCTCTGTCTCTTTCTGTCCCTTTTCACTCTCTATCTGTCCCTTTTCTCTCTCTCTCTCTCTGTCCCCTTTCACTCTCTATCTGTCCCTTTTTTTCTCTCGCTTTCCCTTTTCTCTCTCTCTCTCTCAGTCCCTTTTCTCTCTCTCTTTCTGTCCCTTTTCACTCTCTATCTGTCCCTTTTCTCTCTCTCTCTGTCCCTTTTCTCTCTCTGTCTGTCCCTTTTTTTCTCTCGCTTTCCCTTTTCTCTTTCTCTCTCTCAATCCCTTTTCTCTCACTCTCTCTCTGTCCCTTTTCTTTCTCTCTCCGTCCCTTTTCTCTCTCGCTTTCTGTTCCTTTTCGCTCTGTCTGTCCCTTTTCTTTCTCTCTCTCCGTCCCTTTTCTCTCTCTCTTTCTGTCCCTTTTCACTCTCTCCGTCCCTTTTCTCTCTCTCTTTCAGTCCCTTTTCTCTCTCTATCTGTCCCTTTTTTTCTCTCGCTGTCCCTTTTCTTTCTCTCTCTCAGTCCCTTTTCTCTCACACTCTCTATATGTCCCATTTCTCTTTCACTCGTTCTCTCCCTTTTCACTCTCTCTCTGTCCCTTTTCTCTCTCTCTCTCTGTCCCTTTTCTCTCTCTCTCGCTGTCCCTTTTCTCTCTCTCTTTCTGTCCCTTTTCTCTCTCTCTTTCTGTCCCTTTTCACTCTCTCCGTCCCTTTTCTCTCTCTCTTTCAGTCCCTTTTCTCTCTCTATCTGTCCCTTTTGTTCTCTCGCTGTCCCTTTTCTTTCTCTCTCTCAGTCTCTTTTCTCTCACTCTCTCTATCTGTTCCATTTCTCTCTCTCTCTTTCTCTCCCTTTTCACTCTCTCTCTGTCCCTTTTCTATCTCTCTCTGTCCCTTTTCTCTCTCTATCTGTCCCTTTTTTTCTCTCGCTGTCCCTTTTCTCTTTCTCTCTCAGTCCCTTTTCTCTCACTCTCTCTCTCTCTGTACCTTTTCTCTGTCTCTTTCTGTCCCTTTTCACTCTCCCTCTGTCCCTTTTCTCTCTCTCTCTCTGTCCCCTTTCACTCTCTATCTGTCCCTTTTTTTCTCTCGCTTTCCCTTTTCTCTTTCTCTCTCTCAGTCCCTTTTCTCTCTCTCTTTCTGTCCCTTTTCACTCTCTATCTGTCCCTTTTCTCTCTCTCTCTGTCCCTTTTCTCTCTCTCTCTGTCCCCTTTTTTCTCTCGCTTTCCCTTTTCTCTTTCTCTCTCTCAGTCCCTTTTCTCTCACTCTCTCTCTGTCCCTTTTCTTTCTCTCTCCGTCCCTTTTCTCTCTCGCTTTCTGTTCCTTTTCGCTCTGTTTTGTCCCTTTTCTTTCTCTCTCTCCGTCCCTTTTCTCTCTCTCTTTCTGTCCCTTTTCACTCTCTCCGTCCCTTTTCTCTCTCTCTTTCAGTCCCTTTTCTCTCTCTATCTGTCCCTTTTTTTCTCTCGCTGTCCCTTTTCTTTCTCTCTCTCAGTCCCTTTTCTCACACTCTCTCTATATGTCCCATTTCTCTCTCTCTCGTTCTCTCCCTTTTCACTCTCTCTCTGTCCCGTTTCTCTCTCTCTCTCTCTGTCCCTTTTCTTTCTCTCTCTCCGTCCCTTTTCTCTCTCTCTTTCTGTCCCTTTTCACTCTCTCCGTCCATTTTCTCTCTCTCTTTCAGTCCCTTTTCTCTCTCTATCTGTCCCTTTTGTTCTCTCGCTGTCCCTTTTCTTTCTCTCTCTCAGTCCCTTTTCTCTCACTCTCTCTATCTGTCCCATTTCTCTCTCTCTTTCTCTCCCTTTTCACTCTCTCTCTGTCCCTTTTCTATCTCTCTCTGTCCCGTTTCTCTCTATATATGTCCCTTTTTTTCTCTCCCTGTCCCTTTTCTCTTTCTCTCTCTCAGTCCCTTTTCTCTCAATCTCTCTCTGTCCCTTTTCTTTCTCTCTCCGTCCCTTTTCTCTCTCGCTTTCTGACCCTTTTAGCTCTGTCTTTCCCTTTTCTTTCACTCTCTCTGTCCCTTTTCTCTCTCTCTTTCTGTCCCTTTTCTCTCTCTCCGTCCCTTTTCTCTCTCTCTTTCAGTCCCTTTTCTCTCTCTCTCTGTCCCATTTCTCTCTCTCTATCTGTGCCTTTTCACTCTCTGTCTGTCCCTTTTCTCTCTCTCTATCTCTCTCTGTCCCTTTTCTCTCTCTCTCTCTGTCCCATTTCTCTCTCTATCTGTCCCTTTTTTTCTCTCGCTGTCCCTTTTCTCTTTCTATCTCTCTGTCCCTTTCCTCTCACTCTCTCTCTGTCCCTTTTCTCTCACTCTCTCTCTCTGTCCCTTTTCTTTCTCTCTCCGTCCCTTTTCTCTCTCGCTTTCTGTCCCTTTTCTCTCTCTCCGTCCCTTTTCTCTCTCTCTTTCTGTCCCTTTTCTCTCTCTATCTGTCCCTTTTGTTCTCTCGCTGTCCCTTTTCTCTTTCTCTCTCTCAGTCCATTTAATCTCACTCTCTCTCTCTGTCCCTTTTCTTTCACTCTCCGTCTCTTTTCTCTCTCTCTTTCTGTCCCTTTTCTCTCTCTCCGAAACTCTTCTGTCTCTCTTTCTGTCCCTTTTCTCTCTCTATCTGTCCCTTTTTTTCTCTCGCTGTCCCTTTTCTCTTTCTCTCTCTCAGTCCCTTTTCTCTCTGTCTCTCTGTCCCTTTTATCTCTCTCTTTCCAGCCCTTTTCACTCTCTATCTGTCCCTTTTCTCTCTCTCTCCCTGTACCTTTTCTCTCTCTATCTGTCCCTTTTGTTCTATGGCTGTCCCTTTTCTCTTTCTCTCTCTCAGTCCCTTTTCTCTCACTCTCTCTCTCTGTCCCTTTTCTTTCTCTCTTCGTCCCTTTTCTCTCTCTCTTTCTGTCCCTTTTCTCTCTCTCCGTCCCTTTTCTCTCTCTTTCATTCCCTTTTCTCTCTCTATCTGTCCCTTTTTTTCTCTCGCTGTCCCTTCTCTTTCTCTCTCTCAGTCCCTTTTCTCTCACTCTCTCTCTCTGTCCCATTTCTCTCTCTCTCTTTCTCTCCCTTTTCACTCTCTATCTGTCCCTTTTCTCTCTCTCTCTGTCCCTTTTCTCTCTCTCTCTGTCCCTTTTCTCTCACTCTCTCACTCTGTCCCTTTTCTTTCTCTCCCCGTCCCTTTTCTCTCTCGCTTTCTGTCCCTTTTCACTCTCTCTCTGTTCCTTTTCTCTCTCTCTCTCTCTGTCCCATTTCTCTCTCTATCTGTCCCTTTTTTTCTCTCGCTGTCCCTTTTCTCTTTCTCTCTCGCTGTCCCTTTTCTCTTTCTCTCTCTCTGTCCCTTTTCTTTCTCTCCGTCCC
Source organism: Chiloscyllium punctatum (assembly GCF_047496795.1). Taxonomy (NCBI): domain Eukaryota; kingdom Metazoa; phylum Chordata; class Chondrichthyes; order Orectolobiformes; family Hemiscylliidae; genus Chiloscyllium; species Chiloscyllium punctatum. The sequence continues at coordinate 2,386,445 of NC_092751.1, forward strand.
TTTTCTCTCTCTCTTTCTGTCCCTTTTCTCTCTCTCCGAAACTCTTCTGTCTCTCTTTCTGTCCCTTTTCTCTCTCTATCTGTCCCTTTTTTTCTCTCGCTGTCCCTTTTCTCTTTCTCTCTCTCAGTCCCTTTTCTCTCTCTCTTTCTGTCCCTATTCACTCCCTCTCAGTCCCTTTTCTCTCACTCTCTCTCTGTCCCTTTTCTCTGTCTCTTTCTGTCCCTTTTCACTCTCTTTCTGTCCCTTTTCTCTCTCTATCTGTCCCTTTTATTCTCTCGCTGTCCCTTTTCTCTTTCTCTCTCTCAGTCCCTTTTCTCTCACTCTCTCTCTGTCCCTTTTCTTTCTCTCTCCATCCCTTTTCACACTCTTTTGCTGTCCCTTTTCTCTCACGCCGTTGCTTTTCACTCTTTTTTTCTGTCCCTTTTCAATCACTAACTGTCCCTTTTTTTCTCTCGCTGTCCCTTTTCTCTTTCTCTCTCAGTCCCTTTTCTCTCACTCTCTCTCTCTGTCCCTTTTCTCTGTCTCTTTCTGTCCCTTTTCACTCTCTATCTGTCCCTTTTCTCTCTCTCTCTCTCTGTCCCCTTTCACTCTCTATCTGTCCCTTTTTTTCTCTCGCTTTCCCTTTTCTCTCTCTCTCTCTCAGTCCCTTTTCTCTCTCTCTTTCTGTCCCTTTTCACTCTCTATCTGTCCCTTTTCTCTCTCTCTCTGTCCCTTTTCTCTCTCTGTCTGTCCCTTTTTTTCTCTCGCTTTCCCTTTTCTCTTTCTCTCTCTCAATCCCTTTTCTCTCACTCTCTCTCTGTCCCTTTTCTTTCTCTCTCCGTCCCTTTTCTCTCTCGCTTTCTGTTCCTTTTCGCTCTGTCTGTCCCTTTTCTTTCTCTCTCTCCGTCCCTTTTCTCTCTCTCTTTCTGTCCCTTTTCACTCTCTCCGTCCCTTTTCTCTCTCTCTTTCAGTCCCTTTTCTCTCTCTATCTGTCCCTTTTTTTCTCTCGCTGTCCCTTTTCTTTCTCTCTCTCAGTCCCTTTTCTCTCACACTCTCTATATGTCCCATTTCTCTTTCACTCGTTCTCTCCCTTTTCACTCTCTCTCTGTCCCTTTTCTCTCTCTCTCTCTGTCCCTTTTCTCTCTCTCTCGCTGTCCCTTTTCTCTCTCTCTTTCTGTCCCTTTTCTCTCTCTCTTTCTGTCCCTTTTCACTCTCTCCGTCCCTTTTCTCTCTCTCTTTCAGTCCCTTTTCTCTCTCTATCTGTCCCTTTTGTTCTCTCGCTGTCCCTTTTCTTTCTCTCTCTCAGTCTCTTTTCTCTCACTCTCTCTATCTGTTCCATTTCTCTCTCTCTCTTTCTCTCCCTTTTCACTCTCTCTCTGTCCCTTTTCTATCTCTCTCTGTCCCTTTTCTCTCTCTATCTGTCCCTTTTTTTCTCTCGCTGTCCCTTTTCTCTTTCTCTCTCAGTCCCTTTTCTCTCACTCTCTCTCTCTCTGTACCTTTTCTCTGTCTCTTTCTGTCCCTTTTCACTCTCCCTCTGTCCCTTTTCTCTCTCTCTCTCTGTCCCCTTTCACTCTCTATCTGTCCCTTTTTTTCTCTCGCTTTCCCTTTTCTCTTTCTCTCTCTCAGTCCCTTTTCTCTCTCTCTTTCTGTCCCTTTTCACTCTCTATCTGTCCCTTTTCTCTCTCTCTCTGTCCCTTTTCTCTCTCTCTCTGTCCCCTTTTTTCTCTCGCTTTCCCTTTTCTCTTTCTCTCTCTCAGTCCCTTTTCTCTCACTCTCTCTCTGTCCCTTTTCTTTCTCTCTCCGTCCCTTTTCTCTCTCGCTTTCTGTTCCTTTTCGCTCTGTTTTGTCCCTTTTCTTTCTCTCTCTCCGTCCCTTTTCTCTCTCTCTTTCTGTCCCTTTTCACTCTCTCCGTCCCTTTTCTCTCTCTCTTTCAGTCCCTTTTCTCTCTCTATCTGTCCCTTTTTTTCTCTCGCTGTCCCTTTTCTTTCTCTCTCTCAGTCCCTTTTCTCACACTCTCTCTATATGTCCCATTTCTCTCTCTCTCGTTCTCTCCCTTTTCACTCTCTCTCTGTCCCGTTTCTCTCTCTCTCTCTCTGTCCCTTTTCTTTCTCTCTCTCCGTCCCTTTTCTCTCTCTCTTTCTGTCCCTTTTCACTCTCTCCGTCCATTTTCTCTCTCTCTTTCAGTCCCTTTTCTCTCTCTATCTGTCCCTTTTGTTCTCTCGCTGTCCCTTTTCTTTCTCTCTCTCAGTCCCTTTTCTCTCACTCTCTCTATCTGTCCCATTTCTCTCTCTCTTTCTCTCCCTTTTCACTCTCTCTCTGTCCCTTTTCTATCTCTCTCTGTCCCGTTTCTCTCTATATATGTCCCTTTTTTTCTCTCCCTGTCCCTTTTCTCTTTCTCTCTCTCAGTCCCTTTTCTCTCAATCTCTCTCTGTCCCTTTTCTTTCTCTCTCCGTCCCTTTTCTCTCTCGCTTTCTGACCCTTTTAGCTCTGTCTTTCCCTTTTCTTTCACTCTCTCTGTCCCTTTTCTCTCTCTCTTTCTGTCCCTTTTCTCTCTCTCCGTCCCTTTTCTCTCTCTCTTTCAGTCCCTTTTCTCTCTCTCTCTGTCCCATTTCTCTCTCTCTATCTGTGCCTTTTCACTCTCTGTCTGTCCCTTTTCTCTCTCTCTATCTCTCTCTGTCCCTTTTCTCTCTCTCTCTCTGTCCCATTTCTCTCTCTATCTGTCCCTTTTTTTCTCTCGCTGTCCCTTTTCTCTTTCTATCTCTCTGTCCCTTTCCTCTCACTCTCTCTCTGTCCCTTTTCTCTCACTCTCTCTCTCTGTCCCTTTTCTTTCTCTCTCCGTCCCTTTTCTCTCTCGCTTTCTGTCCCTTTTCTCTCTCTCCGTCCCTTTTCTCTCTCTCTTTCTGTCCCTTTTCTCTCTCTATCTGTCCCTTTTGTTCTCTCGCTGTCCCTTTTCTCTTTCTCTCTCTCAGTCCATTTAATCTCACTCTCTCTCTCTGTCCCTTTTCTTTCACTCTCCGTCTCTTTTCTCTCTCTCTTTCTGTCCCTTTTCTTTCTCTCCGAAACTCTTCTGTCTCTCTTTCTGTCCCTTTTCTCTCTCTATCTGTCCCTTTTTTTCTCTCGCTGTCCCTTTTCTCTTTCTCTCTCTCAGTCCCTTTTCTCTCTGTCTCTCTGTCCCTTTTATCTCTCTCTTTCCAGCCCTTTTCACTCTCTATCTGTCCCTTTTCTCTCTCTCTCCCTGTACCTTTTCTCTCTCTATCTGTCCCTTTTGTTCTATGGCTGTCCCTTTTCTCTTTCTCTCTCTCAGTCCCTTTTCTCTCACTCTCTCTCTCTGTCCCTTTTCTTTCTCTCTTCGTCCCTTTTCTCTCTCTCTTTCTGTCCCTTTTCTCTCTCTCCGTCCCTTTTCTCTCTCTTTCATTCCCTTTTCTCTCTCTATCTGTCCCTTTTTTTCTCTCGCTGTCCCTTCTCTTTCTCTCTCTCAGTCCCTTTTCTCTCACTCTCTCTCTCTGTCCCATTTCTCTCTCTCTCTTTCTCTCCCTTTTCACTCTCTATCTGTCCCTTTTCTCTCTCTCTCTGTCCCTTTTCTCTCTCTCTCTGTCCCTTTTCTCTCACTCTCTCACTCTGTCCCTTTTCTTTCTCTCCCCGTCCCTTTTCTCTCTCGCTTTCTGTCCCTTTTCACTCTCTCTCTGTTCCTTTTCTCTCTCTCTCTCTCTGTCCCATTTCTCTCTCTATCTGTCCCTTTTTTTCTCTCGCTGTCCCTTTTCTCTTTCTCTCTCGCTGTCCCTTTTCTCTTTCTCTCTCTCTGTCCCTTTTCTTTCTCTCCGTCCCTTTTCTCTCTCTCTTTCTGTCCCTTTTCTCTCTCTCCGAAACTCTTCTGTCTCTCTTTCTGTCCCTTTTCTCTCTCTATCTGTCCCTTTTTTTCTCTCGCTGTCCCTTTTCTCTTTCTCTCTCTCAGTCCCTTTTCTCTCTCTCTTTCTGTCCCTATTCACTCCCTCTCAGTCCCTTTTCTCTCACTCTCTCTCTGTCCCTTTTCTCTGTCTCTTTCTGTCCCTTTTCACTCTCTTTCTGTCCCTTTTCTCTCTCTATCTGTCCCTTTTATTCTCTCGCTGTCCCTTTTCTCTTTCTCTCTCTCAGTCCCTTTTCTCTCACTCTCTCTCTGTCCCTTTTCTTTCTCTCTCCATCCCTTTTCACACTCTTTTGCTGTCCCTTTTCTCTCACGCCGTTGCTTTTCACTCTTTTTTTCTGTCCCTTTTCAATCACTACCTGTCCCTTTTTTTCTCTCGCTGTCCCTTTTCTCTTTCTCTCTCAGTCCCTTTTCTCTCACTCTCTCTCTCTGTCCCTTTTCTCTGTCTCTTTCTGTCCCTTTTCACTCTCTATCTGTCCCTTTTCTCTCTCTCTCTCTCTGTCCCCTTTCACTCTCTATCTGTCCCTTTTTTTCTCTCGCTTTCCCTTTTCTCTCTCTCTCTCTCAGTCCCTTTTCTCTCTCTCTTTCTGTCCCTTTTCACTCTCTATCTGTCCCTTTTCTCTCTCTCTCTGTCCCTTTTCTCTCTCTGTCTGTCCCTTTTTTTCTCTCGCTTTCCCTTTTCTCTTTCTCTCTCTCAATCCCTTTTCTCTCACTCTCTCTCTGTCCCTTTTCTTTCTCTCTCCGTCCCTTTTCTCTCTCGCTTTCTGTTCCTTTTCGCTCTGTCTGTCCCTTTTCTTTCTCTCTCTCCGTCCCTTTTCTCTCTCTCTTTCTGTCCCTTTTCACTCTCTCCGTCCCTTTTCTCTCTCTCTTTCAGTCCCTTTTCTCTCTCTATCTGTCCCTTTTTTTCTCTCGCTGTCCCTTTTCTTTCTCTCTCTCAGTCCCTTTTCTCTCACACTCTCTATATGTCCCATTTCTCTTTCACTCGTTCTCTCCCTTTTCACTCTCTCTCTGTCCCTTTTCTCTCTCTCTCTCTGTCCCTTTTCTCTCTCTCTCGCTGTCCCTTTTCTCTCTCTCTTTCTGTCCCTTTTCTCTCTCTCTTTCTGTCCCTTTTCACTCTCTCCGTCCCTTTTCTCTCTCTCTTTCAGTCCCTTTTCTCTCTCTATCTGTCCCTTTTGTTCTCTCGCTGTCCCTTTTCTTTCTCTCTCTCAGTCTCTTTTCTCTCACTCTCTCTATCTGTTCCATTTCTCTCTCTCTCTTTCTCTCCCTTTTCACTCTCTCTCTGTCCCTTTTCTATCTCTCTCTGTCCCTTTTCTCTCTCTATATGTCCCTTTTTTTCTCTCGCTGTCCCTTTTCTCTTTCTCTCTCTCAGTCCCTTTTCTCTCAATCTCTCTCTGTCCCTTTTCTTTCTCTCTCCGTCCCTTTTCTCTCTCGCTTTCTGTCCCTTTTCGCTCTGTCTGTCCCTTTTCTTTCTCTCTCTCTGTCCCTTTTCTCTCTCTCTTTCTGTCCCTTTTCTCTCTCTCCGTCCCTTTTCTCTCTCTCTTTCAGTCCCTTTTCTCTCTCTATCTGTCCCTTTTTTTCTCTCGCTGTCCCTTTTCTTTCTCTCTCTCAGTCCCTTTTCTCTCACTCTCTCTATCTGTCCCATTTCTCTCTCTCTCTTTCTCTCCCTTTTCACTCTCTCTCTGTCCCTTTTCTCTCTCTCTCTCTCTCTCTGTCCCTTTTCTCTCTCTCTCTCTCGCTGTCCCTTTTCTCTCTCTCTCGCTGTCCCTTTTCTCTCTCTCTTTCTGTCCCTTTTCTCTCTCTCTTTCTGTCCCTTTTCTCTCTCTCGCTCTGTCCCTTTTCCCCCTCTCTCTGTCCCTTTTCTCTCTCTTTCTCTGTCCATTTTCTCTCTCTCTCTGTCCCATTTCTCTCTGTCTATCTGTCCCTTTTCACTCTCTGTCTGTCCCTTTTCTGTCTCTCTATCTCTCTCTGTCCCTTTTCTCTCTCTCTCTCTGTCCCATGTCTCTCTCTATCTGTCCCTTTTTTTCTCTCGCTGTCCCTTTTCTCTTTCTCTCTCTCTGTCCCTTTTCTCTCACTCTCTCTCTCTGTCCATTTTCTTTCTCTCTCTGTCCCTTTTCTCTCTCGGTTTCTGTCCCTTTTCTCTCTCTCCGTCCCTTTTCTCTCTATCTTTCTGTCCCTTTTCTCTCTCTATCTGTCCCTTTTGTTCTCTCGCTGTCCCTTTTCTCTTTCTCTCTCTCAGTCCCTTTTCTCTCACTCTCTCTCTCTGTCCCTTTTCTTTCTCTCTTCGTCCCTTTTCTCTCTCTCTTTCTGTCCCTTTTCTCTCTCTCCGTCCCTTTTCTCTCTCTTCCATTCCCTTTTCTCTCTCTATCTGTCCCTTTTTTTTCTCTCGCTGTCCCTTCTCTTTCTCTCTCTCAGTCCCTTTTCTCTCACTCTCTCTCTCTGTCCCATTTCTCTCTCTCTCTTTCTCTCCCTTTTCACTCTCTATCTGTCCCTTTTCTCTCTCTCTCTCTCTGTCCCTTTTCTCTCTCTCTCTGTCCCTTTTCTCTCACTCTCTCACTCTGTCCCTTTTCTTTCTCTCCCCGTCCCTTTTCTCTCTCGCTTTCTGTCCCTTTTCACTCTCTCTCTGTTCCTTTTCTCTCTCTCTCTCTGTCCCATTTCTCTCTCTATCTGTCCCTTTTTTTCTCTCGCTGTCCCTTTTCTCTTTCTCTCTCGCTGTCCCTTTTCTCTTTCTCTCTCTCTGTCCCTTTTCTTTCTCTCCGTCCCTTTTCTCTCTCTCTTTCTGTCCCTTTTCTCTCTCTCCGAAACTCTTCTGTCTCTCTTTCTGTCCCTTTTCTCTCTCTATCTGTCCCTTTTTTTCTCTCGCTGTCCCTTTTCTCTTTCTCTCTCTCAGTCCCTTTTCTCTCTCTCTTTCTGTCCCTATTCACTCCCTCTCAGTCCCTTTTCTCTCACTCTCTCTCTGTCCCTTTTCTCTGTCTCTTTCTGTCCCTTTTCACTCTCTTTCTGTCCCTTTTCTCTCTCTATCTGTCCCTTTTATTCTCTCGCTGTCCCTTTTCTCTTTCTCTCTCTCAGTCCCTTTTCTCTCACTCTCTCTCTGTCCCTTTTCTTTCTCTCTCCATCCCTTTTCACACTCTTTTGCTGTCCCTTTTCTCTCACGCCGTTGCTTTTCACTCTTTTTTTCTGTCCCTTTTCTATCACTACCTGTCCCTTTTTTTCTCTCGCTGTGCCTTTTCTCTTTCTCTCTCAGTCCCTTTTCTCTCACTCTCTCTCTCTGTACCTTTTCTCTGTCTCTTTCTGTCCCTTTTCACTCTCTATCTGTCCCTTTTCTCTCTCTCTCTCTGTCCCCTTTCACTCTCTATCTGTCCCTTTTTTTCTCTCGCTTTCCCTTTTCTCTTTCTCTCTCTCAGTCCCTTTTCTCTCTCTCTTTCTGTCCCTTTTCACTCTCTATCTGTCCCTTTTCTCTCTCTCGCTGTCCCTTTTCTCTCTCTCTCTGTCCCTTTTTTTCTCTCGCTTTCCCTTTTCTCTTTCTCTCTCTCAGTCCCTTTTCTCTCACTCTCTCTCTGTCCCTTTTCTTTCTCTCTCCGTCCCTTTTCTCTCTCGCTTTCTGTTCCTTTTCGCTCTGTCTGTCCCTTTTCTTTCTCTCTCTCCGTCCCTTTTCTCTCTCTCTTTCTGTCCCTTTTCACTCTCTCCGTCCCTTTTCTCTCTCTCTTTCAGTCCCTTTTCTCTCTCTATCTGTCCCTTTTTTTCTCTCGCTGTCCCTTTTCTTTCTCTCTCTCAGTCCCTTTTCTCTCACTCTCTCTATATTTCCCATTTCTCTCTCTCTCGTTCTCTCCCTTTTCACTCTCTCTCTGTCCCTTTTCTCTCTCTCTCTCTGTCCCTTTTCTCTCTCTCTCGCTGTCCCTTTTCTCTCTCTCTTTCTGTCCCTTTTCTCTCTCTCTTTCGGTCCCTTTTCACTCTCTCCGTCCCTTTTCTCTCTCTCTTTCAGTCCCTTTTCTCTCTCTATCTGTCCCTTTTGTTCTCTCGCTGTCCCTTTTCTTTCTCTCTCTCAGTCCCTTTTCTCTCACTCTCTCTATCTGTCCCATTTCTCTCTCTCTCTTTCTCTCCCTTTTCACTCTCTCTCTGTCCCTTTTCTATCTCTCTCTGTCCCTTTTCTCTCTCTATATGTCCCTTTTTTTCTCTCGCTGTCCCTTTTTCTCTCTCTCAGTCCCTTTTCTCTCAATCTCTCTCTGTCCCTTTTCTTTCTCTCTCCGTCCCTTTTCTCTCTCGCTTTCTGTCCCTTTTCGCTCTGTCTGTCCCTTTTCTTTCTCTCTCTCTGTCTCTTTTCTCTCTCTCTTTCTGTCCCTTTTCTCTCTCTCCGTCCCTTTTCTCTCTCTCTTTCAGTCCCTTTTCTCTCTCTATCTGTCCCTTTCTTTCTCTCGCTGTCCCTTTTCTTTCTCTCTCTCAGTCCCTTTTCTCTCACTCTCTCTATCTGTCCCATTTCTCTCTCTCTCTTTCTCTCCCTTTTCACTCTCTCTCTGTCCCTTTTCTCTCTCTCTCTCTGTCCCTTTTCTCTCTCTCTCGCTGTCCCTTTTCTCTCTCTCTCGCTGTCCCTTTTCTCTCTCTCCTTCTGTCCCTTTTCTCTCTCTCTTTCTGTCCCTTTTCTCTCTCTCGCTCTGTCCCTTTTCCCCCTCTCTCTGTCCCTTTTCTCTCTCTCTCTGTCCATTTTCTCTCTCTCTCTGTCCCATTTCTCTCTCTCTATCTGTCCCTTTTCACTCTCTGTCTGTCCCTTTTCTCTCTCTCTATCTCTCTCAGTCCCTTTTCTCTCTCTCTCTCTGTCCCATTTTCTCTCGATCTGTCCCTTTTTTTCTCTCGCTGTCCCTTTTCTCTTTCTCTCTCAGTCCCTTTTCTCTCACTCTCTCTCTCTGTACCTTTTCCCTGTCTCTTTCTGTCCCTTTTCACTCTCCCTCTGTCCCTTTTCTCTCTCTCTCTCTGTCCCCTTTCACTCTCTATCTGTCCCTTTTTTTCTCTCGCTTTCCCTTTTCTCTTTCTCTCTCTCAGTCCCTTTTCTCTCTCTCTTTCTGTCCCTTTTCACTCTCTATCTGTCCCTTTTCTCTCTCTCTCTGTCCCTTTTCTCTCTCTCTCTGTCCCTTTTTTCTCTCGCTTTCCCTTTTCTCTTTCTCTCTCTCAGTCCCTTTTCTCTCACTCTCTCTCTGTCCCTTTTCTTTCTCTCTCCGTCCCTTTTCTCTCTCGCTTCTGTTCCTTTTCGCTCTGTCTGTCCCTTTTCTTTCTCTCTCTCCGTCCCTTTTCTCTCTCTCTTTCTGTCCCTTTTCACTCTCTCCGTCCCTTTTCTCTCTCTCTTTCAGTCCCTTTTCTCTCTCTATCTGTCCCTTTTTTTCTCTCGCTGTCCCTTTTCTTTCTCTCTCTCAGTCCGTTTTCTCTCACTCTCTCTATATGTCCCATTTCTCTCTCTCTCGTTCTCTCCCTTTTCACTCTCTCTCTGTCCCTTTTCTCTCTCTCTCTCTCTGTCCCTTTTCTCTCTCTCTCGCTGTCCCTTTTCTCTCTCTCGTTCTGTCCCTTTTCTCACTCTCTTTCTGTCCCTTTTCACTCTCTCCGTCCCTTTTCTCTCTCTCTTTCAGTCCCTTTTCTCTCTCTATCTGTCCCTTTTGTTCTCTCGCTGTCCCTTTTCTTTCTCTCTCTCAGTCCCTTTTCTCTCACTCTCTCTATCTGTCCCATTTCTCTCTCTCTCTTTCTCTCCCTTTTCACTCTCTCTCTGTCCCTTTTCTATCTCTCTCTGTCCCTTTTCTCTCTCTATATGTCCCTTTTTTTCTCTCGCTGTCCCTTTTCTCTTTCTCTCTCTCAGTCCCTTTTCTCTCAATCTCTCTCTGTCCCTTTTCTTTCTCTCTCCGTCCCTTTTCTCTCTCGCTTTCTGTCCCTTTTCGCTCTGTCTGTCCCTTTTCTCTCTCTCTCTCTCTGTCCCTTTTCTCTCTCTCTCGCTGTCCCTTTTCTCTCTCTCGTTCTGTCCCTTTTCTCACTCTCTTTCTGTCCCTTTTCACTCTCTCCGTCCCTTTTCTCTCTCTCTTTCAGTCCCTTTTCTCTCTCTATCTGTCCCTTTTGTTCTCTCGCTGTCCCTTTTCTTTCTCTCTCTCAGTCCCTTTTCTCTCACTCTCTCTATTTGTCCCATTTCTCTCTCTCTCTTTCTCTCCCTTTTCACTCTCTCTCTGTCCCTTTTCTATCTCTCTCTGTCCCTTTTCTCTCTCTATATGTCCCTTTTTTTCTCTCGCTGTCCCTTTTCTCTTTCTCTCTCTCAGTCCCTTTTCTCTCAATCTCTCTCTGTCCCTTTTCTTTCTCTCTCCGTCCCTTTTCTCTCTCGCTTTCTGTCCCTTTTCGCTCTGTCTGTCCCTTTTCTTTCTCTCTTTCTGTCCCTTTTCTCTCTCTCTTTCTGTCCCTTTTCTCTCTCTCCGTCCCTTTTCTCTCTCTCTTTCAGTCCCTTTTCTCTCTCTATCTGTCCCTTTTTTTCTCTCGCTGTCCCTTTTCTTTCTCTCTCTCTGTCCCTTTTCTCTCTCTCTCTCTCTCTGTCCCTTTTCTCTCTCTCTCTCTCGCTGTCCCTTTTCTCTCTCTCTCTCGCTGTCCCATTTGTCTCTCTTTTTCTGTCCCTTATCTCTCTCTCTTTCTGTCCCTTTTCTCTCTCTCGCTCTGTCCCTTTTCCCCCTCTCTCTGTCCCTTTTCTCTCTCTCTCTGTCCATTTTCTCTCTCTCTCTGTCCCATTTCTCTCTCTCTATCTGTCCCTTTTCACTCTCTGTCTGTCCCTTTTCTCTCTCTCTATCTCTCTCTGTCCCTTTTCTCTCTCTCTCTCTGTCCCATTTCTCTCTCTATCTGTCCCTTTTTTTCTCTCGCTGTCCCTTTTCTCTTTCTCTCTCTCTGTCCCTTTCCTCTCACTCTCTCTCTGTCCCTTTTCTCTCACTCTCTCTCTCTGTCCCTTTTCTTTCTCTCTCCGTCACTTTTCTCTCTCGCTTTCTGTCCCTTTTCTCTCTCTCCGTCCCTTTTCTCTCTCTCTTTCTGTCCCTTTTCTCTCTCTGTCTGTCCCTTTTTTTCTCTCGCTGTCCCTTTTCTCTTTCTCTCTCTCAGTCCCTTTTCTCTCTGTCTTTCTGTCCCTTTTCTCTCTCTCCGTCCCTTTTCTCTCTCTTTCATTCCCTTTTCTCTCTCTATCTGTCCCTTTTTTTCTCTCGCTGTCCCTTCTCTTTCTCTCTCTCAGTCCCTTTTCTCTCACTCTCTCTCTCTGTCCCTTTTCTCTCTCTCTCTCTCTGTCCCTTTTCTCTCACTCTCTCTCACTCTGTCCCTTTTTTTTCTCTCCCCGTCCCTTTTCTCTCTCGCTTTCTGTCGCTTTTCACTCTCTCTCTGTTCCTTTTCTCTCTCTCTCTCTGTCCCATTTCTCTCTCTATCTGTCCCTTTTTTTCTCTCGCTGTCCCTTTTCTCTTTCTCTCTCTCTGTCCCTTTTCTTTCTCTCCGTCCCTTTTCTCTCTCTCTTTCTGTCCCTTTTCTCTCTCTCCGAAACTCTTCTGTCTCTCTTTCTGTCCCTTTTCTCTCTCTATCTGTCCCTTTTTTTCTCTCGCTGTCCCTTTTCTCATTCTCTCTCCCAGTCCCTTTTCTCTCTCTCTTTCTGTCCCTATTCACTCTCTATCTGTCCCTTTTCTCTCTCTCTCTGTCCCTTTTCTCTCTCGCTCTGTCCCTTTTCTCTCACTCTCTCTCTCTCTCTGTCCCTTTTCTTTCTCTCCCCGTCCCTTTTCTCTCTCGCTTTCTGTCCCTTTTCACTTTCCCTCTGTTCCTTTTCTCTCTCTCTCTCTCTGTCCCTTTTCTCTCTCTCTTTCTGTCCCTTTTCACTCTCTGTCTGTCCCTTTTCTCTCTCTCTCTCTCTCTGTCCCATTTCTCTCTCTATCTGTCACTTTTTTTCTCTCGCTGTCCCTTTTCTCTTTCTCTCTCTCTGTCCCTTTTCTCTCACTCTCTGTCTCTCTGTCCCTTTTCTTTCTCTCCCCGTCCCTTTTCCCTCTCGCTTTCTGTCCCTTTTCTCTCTCTCCGTCCCTTTTCTCTCTCTCTCTCTGTCCCTTTTCTCTCCCTCTCTGTCCCTTTTCTCTCTCTCTTTCTGTCCCTTTTCACTCTCTCTCAGTCCCTTTTCTCTCACTCTCTCTCTGTCCCTTTTCTCTGTCTCTTTCTGTCCCTTTTCACTCTCTTTCTGTCCCCTTTCTCTCTCTATCTGTCCCTTTTATTCTCTCGCTGTCCCTTTTCTCTTTCTCTCTCTCAGTCCCTTTTCTCTCACTCTCTCTCTGTCCCTTTTCTTTCTCTCTCCATCCCTTTTCACACTCTTTTGCTGTCCCTTTTCTCTCACGCCGTTGCTTTTCACTCTTTTTTCTGTCCCTTTTCTATCACTACCTGTCCCTTTTTTTCTCTCGCTGTCCCTTTTCTCTTTCTCTCTCAGTCCCTTTTCTCTCACTCTCTCTCTCTGTACCTTTTCTCTGTCTCTTTCTGTCCCTTTTCACTCTCTATCTGTCCCTTTTCTCTCTCTCTCTCTGTCCCCTTTCACTCTCTATCTGTCCCTTTTTTTCTCTCGCTTTCCCTTTTCTCTTTCTCTCTCTCAGTCCCTTTTCTCTCTCTCTTTCTGTCCCTTTTCACTCTCTATCTGTCCCTTTTCTCTCTCTCTCTGTCCCTTTTCTCTCTCTCTCTGTCCCTTTTTTCTCTCGCTTTCCCTTTTCTCTTTCTCTCTCTCAGTCCCTTTTCTCTCACTCACTCTCTGTCCCTTTTCTTTCTCTCTCTGTCCCTTTTCTCTCTCGCTTTCTGTTCCTTTTCGCTCTGTCTGTCCCTTTTCTTTCTCTCTCTCCGTCCCTTTTCTCTCTCTCTTTCTGTCCCTTTTCACTCTCTCCGTCCCTTTTCTCTCTCTCTTTCAGTCCCTTTTCTCTCTCTATCTGTCCCTTTTTTTCTCTCGCTGTCCCTTTTCTCTCTCTCTCTGTCCCTTTTCTCTCACTCTCTCTATATGTCCCATTTCTCTTTCTCTCGTTCTCTCCCTTTTCACTCTCTCTCTGTCCCTTTTCTCTCTCTCTCTCTGTCCCTTTTCTCTCTCTCTCGCTGTCCCTTTTCTCTCTCTCTTTCTGTCCCTTTTCTCTCTCTCTTTCTGTCCCTTTTCACTCTCTCCGTCCCTTTTCTCTCTCTCTCTTTCAGTCCCTTTTCTCTCTCTATCTGTCCCTTTTGTTCTCTCGCTGTCCCTTTTCTTTCTCTCTCTCAGTCCCTTTTCTCTCACTCTCTCTATCTGTCCCATTTCTCTCTCTCTCTTTCTCTCCCTTTTCACTCTCTCTCTGTCCCTTTTCTATCTCTCTCTGTCCCTTTTCTCTCTCTATATGTCCCTTTTTTTCTCTCGCTGTCCCTTTTCTCTTTCTCTCTCTCAGTCCCTTTTCTCTCAATCTCTCTCTGTCCCTTTTCTTTCTCTCTCCGTCCCTTTTCTCTCTCGCTTTCTGTCCCTTTTCGCTCTGTCTGTCCCTTTTCTTTCTCTCTCTCTGTCCCTTTTCTCTCTCTCTTTCTATCCCTTTTCTCTCTCTCCGTCCCTTTTCTCTCTCTCTTTCAGTCCCTTTTCTCTCTCTATCTGTCCCTTTTTTTCTCTCGCTGTCCCTTTTCTTTCTCTCTCTCAGTCCCTTTTCTCTCACTCTCTCTATCTGTCCCATTTCTCTCTCTCTCTTTCTCTCCCTTTTCACTCTCTCTCTCTGTCCGTTTTCTCTCTCTCTCTCTGTCCCTTTTCTCTCTCTCTCGCTGTCCCTTTTCTCTCTCTCTTTCTGTCCCTTTTCTCTCTCTCTTTCTGTCCCTTTTCTCTCTCTCTTTCTGTCCCTTTTCTCTCTCTCGCTCTGCCCCTTTTCCCCCTCTCTCTGTCCCTTTTCTCTCTCTCTCTGTCCATTTTCTCTCTCTCTCTGTCCCATATCTCTCTCTCTGTCTGTCCCTTTACACTCTCTGTCTGTCCCTTTTCTCTCTCTCTATCTCTCTCTGTCCCTTTTCTCTCTCTCTCTCTGTCCCATTTCTCTCTCTATCTGTCCCTTTTTTTCTCTCGCTGTGCCTTTTCTCTTTCTCTCTCAGTCCCTTTTCTCTCACTCTCTCTCTCTCTGTACCTTTTCTCTGTCTCTTTCTGTCCCTTTTCACTCTCCCTCTGTCCCTTTTCTCTCTCTCTCTCTGTCCCCTTTCACTCTCTATCTGTCCCTTTTTTTCTCTCGCTTTCCCTTTTCTCTTTCTCTCTCTCAGTCCCTTTTCTCTCTCTCTTTCTGTCCCTTTTCACTCTCTATCTGTCCCTTTTCTCTCTCTCTCTGTCCCTTTTCTCTCTCTCTCTGTCCCCTTTTTTCTCTCGCTTTCCCTTTTCTCTTTCTCTCTCTCAGTCCCTTTTCTCTCACTCTCTCTCTGTCCCTTTTCTTTCTCTCTCCGTCCCTTTTCTCTCTCGCTTTCTGTTCCTTTTCGCTCTGTTTTGTCCCTTTTCTTTCTCTCTCTCCGTCCCTTTTCTCTCTCTCTTTCTGTCCCTTTTCACTCTCTCCGTCCCTTTTCTCTCTCTCTTTCAGTCCCTTTTCTCTCTCTATCTGTCCCTTTTTTTCTCTCGCTGTCCCTTTTCTTTCTCTCTCTCAGTCCCTTTTCTCACACTCTCTCTATATGTCCCATTTCTCTCTCTCTCGTTCTCTCCCTTTTCACTCTCTCTCTGTCCCGTTTCTCTCTCTCTCTCTCTGTCCCTTTTCTTTCTCTCTCTCCGTCCCTTTTCTCTCTCTCTTTCTGTCCCTTTTCACTCTCTCCGTCCATTTTCTCTCTCTCTTTCAGTCCCTTTTCTCTCTCTATCTGTCCCTTTTGTTCTCTCGCTGTCCCTTTTCTTTCTCTCTCTCAGTCCCTTTTCTCTCACTCTCTCTATCTGTCCCATTTCTCTCTCTCTTTCTCTCCCTTTTCACTCTCTCTCTGTCCCTTTTCTATCTCTCTCTGTCCCGTTTCTCTCTATATATGTCCCTTTTTTTCTCTCCCTGTCCCTTTTCTCTTTCTCTCTCTCAGTCCCTTTTCTCTCAATCTCTCTCTGTCCCTTTTCTTTCTCTCTCCGTCCCTTTTCTCTCTCGCTTTCTGACCCTTTTAGCTCTGTCTTTCCCTTTTCTTTCACTCTCTCTGTCCCTTTTCTCTCTCTCTTTCTGTCCCTTTTCTCTCTCTCCGTCCCTTTTCTCTCTCTCTTTCAGTCCCTTTTCTCTCTCTCTCTGTCCCATTTCTCTCTCTCTATCTGTGCCTTTTCACTCTCTGTCTGTCCCTTTTCTCTCTCTCTATCTCTCTCTGTCCCTTTTCTCTCTCTCTCTCTGTCCCATTTCTCTCTCTATCTGTCCCTTTTTTTCTCTCGCTGTCCCTTTTCTCTTTCTATCTCTCTGTCCCTTTCCTCTCACTCTCTCTCTGTCCCTTTTCTCTCACTCTCTCTCTCTGTCCCTTTTCTTTCTCTCTCCGTCCCTTTTCTCTCTCGCTTTCTGTCCCTTTTCTCTCTCTCCGTCCCTTTTCTCTCTCTCTTTCTGTCCCTTGTCTCTCTCTATCTGTCCCTTTTGTTCTCTCGCTGTCCCTTTTCTCTTTCTCTCTCTCAGTCCATTTAATCTCACTCTCTCTCTCTGTCCCTTTTCTTTCACTCTCCGTCTCTTTTCTCTCTCTCTTTCTGTCCCTTTTCTCTCTCTCCGAAACTCTTCTGTCTCTCTTTCTGTCCCTTTTCTCTCTCTATCTGTCCCTTTTTTTCTCTCGCTGTCCCTTTTCTCTTTCTCTCTCTCAGTCCCTTTTCTCTCTGTCTCTCTGTCCCTTTTATCTCTCTCTTTCCAGCCCTTTTCACTCTCTATCTGTCCCTTTTCTCTCTCTCTCCCTGTACCTTTTCTCTCTCTATCTGTCCCTTTTGTTCTATGGCTGTCCCTTTTCTCTTTCTCTCTCTCAGTCCCTTTTCTCTCACTCTCTCTCTCTGTCCCTTTTCTTTCTCTCTTCGTCCCTTTTCTCTCTCTCTTTCTGTCCCTTTTCTCTCTCTCCGTCCCTTTTCTCTCTCTTTCATTCCCTTTTCTCTCTCTATCTGTCCCTTTTTTTCTCTCGCTGTCCCTTCTCTTTCTCTCTCTCAGTCCCTTTTCTCTCACTCTCTCTCTCTGTCCCATTTCTCTCTCTCTCTTTCTCTCCATTTTCACTCTCTATCTGTCCCTTTTCTCTCTCTCTCTGTCCCTTTTCTCTTTCTCTCTCAGTCCCTTTTCTCTCACTCTCTCTCTCTGTCCCTTTTCTCTGTCTCTTTCTGTCCCTTTTCACTCTCTATCTGTCCCTTTTCTCTCTCTCTCTCTCTGTCCCCTTTCACTCTCTATCTGTCCCTTTTTTTCTCTCGCTTTCCCTTTTCTCTCTCTCTCTCTCAGTCCCTTTTCTCTCTCTCTTTCTGTCCCTTTTCACTCTCTATCTGTCCCTTTTCTCTCTCTCTCTGTCCCTTTTCTCTCTCTGTCTGTCCCTTTTTTTCTCTCGCTTTCCCTTTTCTCTTTCTCTCTCTCAGTCCCTTTTCTCTCACTCTCTCTCTGTCCCTTTTCTTTCTCTCTCCGTCCCTTTTCTCTCTCGCTTTCTGTTCCTTTTCGCTCTGTCTGTCCCTTTTCTTTCTCTCTCTCCGTCCCTTTTCTCTCTCTCTTTCTGTCCCTTTTCACTCTCTCCGTCCCTTTTCTCTCTCTCTTTCAGTCCCTTTTCTCTCTCTATCTGTCCCTTTTTTTCTCTCGCTGTCCCTTTTCTTTCTCTCTCTCAGTCCCTTTTCTCTCACTCTCTCTATATGTCCCATTTCTCTTTCACTCGTTCTCTCCCTTTTCACTCTCTCTCTGTCCCCTTTCTCTCTCTCTCTCTGTCCCTTTTCTCTCTCTCTCGCTGTCCCTTTTCTCTCTCTCTTTCTGTCCCTTTTCTCTCTCTCTTTCTGTCCCTTTTCACTCTCTCCGTCCCTTTTCTCTCTCTCTTTCAGTCCCTTTTCTCTCTCTATCTGTCCCTTTTGTTCTCTCGCTGTCCCTTTTCTTTCTCTCTCTCAGTCTCTTTTCTCTCACTCTCTCTATCTGTCCCATTTCTCTCTCTCTCTTTCTCTCCCTTTTCACTCTCTCTCTGTCCCTTTTCTATCTCTCTCTGTCCCTTTTCTCTCTCTATATGTCCCTTTTTTTCTCTCGCTGTCCCTTTTCTCTTTCTCTCTCTCAGTCCCTTTTCTCTCAATCTCTCTCTGTCCCTTTTCTTTCTCTCTCCGTCCCTTTTCTCTCTCGCTTTCTGTCCCTTTTCGCTCTGTCTGTCCCTTTTCTTTCTCTCTCTCTGTCCCTTTTCTCTCTCTCTTTCTGTCCCTTTTCTCTCTCTCCGTCCCTTTTCTCTCTCTCTTTCAGTCCCTTTTCTCTCTCTATCTGTCCCTTTTTTTCTCTCGCTGTCCCTTTTCTTTCTCTCTCTCAGTCCCTTTTCTCTCACTCTCTCTATCTGTCCCATTTCTCTCTCTCTCTTTCTCTCCCTTTTCACTCTCTCTCTGTCCCTTTTCTCTCTCTCTCTCTCTCTCTGTCCCTTTTCTCTCTCTCTCTCTCGCTGTCCCTTTTCTCTCTCTCTCGCTGTCCCTTTTCTCTCTCTCTTTCTGTCCCTTTTCTCTCTCTCTTTCTGTCCCTTTTCTCTCTCTCGCTCTGTCCCTTTTCCCCCTCTCTCTGTCCCTTTTCTCTCTCTTTCTCTGTCCATTTTCTCTCTCTCTCTGTCCCATTTCTCTCTGTCTATCTGTCCCTTTTCACTCTCTGTCTGTCCCTTTTCTGTCTCTCTATCAATCTCTGTCCCATGTCTCTCTCTATCTGTCCCTTTTTTTCTCTCGCTGTCCCTTTTCTCTTTCTCTCTCTCTGTCCCTTTCCTCTCACTCTCTCTCTGTCCCTTTTCTCTCACTCTCTCTCTCTGTCCATTTTCTTTCTCTCTCTGTCCCTTTTCTCTCTCGCTTTCTGTCCCTTTTCTCTCTCTCCGTCCCTTTTCTCTCTATCTTTCTGTCCCTTTTCTCTCTCTATCTGTCCCTTTTGTTCTCTCGCTGTCCCTTTTCTCTTTCTCTCTCTCAGTCCCTTTTCTCTCACTCTCTCTCTCTGTCCCTTTTCTTTCTCTCTTCGTCCCTTTTCTCTCTCTCTTTCTGTCCCTTTTCTCTCTCTCCGTCCCTTTTCTCTCTCTTTCATTCCCTTTTCTCTCTCTATCTGTCCCTTTTTTTTCTCTCGCTGTCCCTTCTCTTTCTCTCTCTCAGTCCCTTTTCTCTCACTCTCTCTCTCTGTCCCATTTCTCTCTCTCTCTTTCTCTCCCTTTTCACTCTCTATCTGTCCCTTTTCTCTCTCTCTCTCTGTCCCTTTTCTCTCTCTCTCTGTCCCTTTTCTCTCACTCTCTCACTCTGTCCCTTTTCTTTCTCTCCCCGTCCCTTTTCTCTCTCGCTTTCTGTCCCTTTTCACTCTCTCTCTGTTCCTTTTCTCTCTCTCTCTCTGTCCCATTTCTCTCTCTATCTGTCCCTTTTTTTCTCTCGCTGTCCCTTTTCTCTTTCTCTCTCGCTGTCCCTTTTCTCTTTCTCTCTCTCTGTCCCTTTTCTTTCTCTCCGTCCCTTTTCTCTCTCTCTTTCTGTCCCTTTTCTCTCTCTCCGAAACTCTTCTGTCTCTCTTTCTGTCCCTTTTCTCTCTCTATCTGTCCCTTTTTTTCTCTCGCTGTCCCTTTTCTCTTTCTCTCTCTCAGTCCCTTTTCTCTCTCTCTTTCTGTCCCTATTCACTCCCTCTCAGTCCCTTTTCTCTCACTCTCTCTCTGTCCCTTTTCTCTGTCTCTTTCTGTCCCTTTTCACTCTCTTTCTGTCCCTTTTCTCTCTCTATCTGTCCCTTTTATTCTCTCGCTGTCCCTTTTCTCTTTCTCTCTCTCAGTCCCTTTTCTCTCACTCTCTCTCTGTCCCTTTTCTTTCTCTCTCCATCCCTTTTCACACTCTTTTGCTGTCCCTTTTCTCTCACGCCGTTGCTTTTCACTCTTTTTTTCTGTCCCTTTTCAATCACTACCTGTCCCTTTTTTTCTCTCGCTGTGCCTTTTCTCTTTCTCTCTCAGTCCCTTTTCTCTCACTCTCTCTCTCTGTACCTTTTCTCTGTCTCTTTCTGTCCCTTTTCACTCTCTATCTGTCCCTTTTCTCTCTCTCTCTCTGTCCCCTTTCACTCTCTATCTGTCCCTTTTTTTCTCTCGCTTTCCCTTTTCTCTTTCTCTCTCTCAGTCCCTTTTCTCTCTCTCTTTCTGTCCCTTTTCACTCTCTATCTGTCCCTTTTCTCTCTCTCGCTGTCCCTTTTCTCTCTCTCTCTGTCCCTTTTTTTCTCTCGCTTTCCCTTTTCTCTTTCTCTCTCTCAGTCCCTTTTCTCTCACTCTCTCTCTGTCCCTTTTCTTTCTCTCTCCGTCCCTTTTCTCTCTCGCTTTCTGTTCCTTTTCGCTCTGTCTGTCCCTTTTCTTTCTCTCTCTCCGTCCCTTTTCTCTCTCTCTTTCTGTCCCTTTTCACTCTCTCCGTCCCTTTTCTCTCTCTCTTTCAGTCCCTTTTCTCTCTCTATCTGTCCCTTTTTTTCTCTCGCTGTCCCTTTTCTTTCTCTCTCTCAGTCCCTTTTCTCTCACTCTCTCTATATTTCCCATTTCTCTCTCTCTCGTTCTCTCCCTTTTCACTCTCTCTCTGTCCCTTTTCTCTCTCTCTCTCTGTCCCTTTTCTCTCTCTCTCGCTGTCCCTTTTCTCTCTCTCTTTCTGTCCCTTTTCTCTCTCTCTTTCGGTCCCTTTTCACTCTCTCCGTCCCTTTTCTCTCTCTCTTTCAGTCCCTTTTCTCTCTCTATCTGTCCCTTTTGTTCTCTCGCTGTCCCTTTTCTTTCTCTCTCTCAGTCCCTTTTCTCTCACTCTCTCTATCTGTCCCATTTCTCTCTCTCTCTTTCCCTCCCTTTTCACTCTCTCTCTGTCCCTTTTCTATCTCTCTCTGTCCCTTTTCTCTCTCTATATGTCCCTTTTTTTCTCTCGCTGTCCCTTTTTCTCTCTCTCAGTCCCTTTTCTCTCAATCTCTCTCTGTCCCTTTTCTTTCTCTCTCCGTCCCTTTTCTCTCTCGCTTTCTGTCCCTTTTCGCTCTGTCTGTCCCTTTTCTTTCTCTCTCTCTGTCTCTTTTCTCTCTCTCTTTCTGTCCCTTTTCTCTCTCTCCGTCCCTTTTCTCTCTCTCTTTCAGTCCCTTTTCTCTCTCTATCTGTCCCTTTCTTTCTCTCGCTGTCCCTTTTCTTTCTCTCTCTCAGTCCCTTTTCTCTCACTCTCTCTATCTGTCCCATTTCTCTCTCTCTCTTTCTCTCCCTTTTCACTCTCTCTCTGTCCCTTTTCTCTCTCTCTCTCTGTCCCTTTTCTCTCTCTCTCGCTGTCCCTTTTCTCTCTCTCTCGCTGTCCCTTTTCTCTCTCTCCTTCTGTCCCTTTTCTCTCTCTCTTTCTGTCCCTTTTCTCTCTCTCGCTCTGTCCCTTTTCCCCCTCTCTCTGTCCCTTTTCTCTCTCTCTCTGTCCATTTTCTCTCTCTCTCTGTCCCATTTCTCTCTCTCTATCTGTCCCTTTTCACTCTCTGTCTGTCCCTTTTCTCTCTCTCTATCTCTCTCAGTCCCTTTTCTCTCTCTCTCTCTGTCCCATTTTCTCTCGATCTGTCCCTTTTTTTCTCTCGCTGTCCCTTTTCTCTTTCTCTCTCAGTCCCTTTTCTCTCACTCTCTCTCTCTGTACCTTTTCCCTGTCTCTTTCTGTCCCTTTTCACTCTCCCTCTGTCCCTTTTCTCTCTCTCTCTCTGTCCCCTTTCACTCTCTATCTGTCCCTTTTTTTCTCTCGCTTTCCCTTTTCTCTTTCTCTCTCTCAGTCCCTTTTCTCTCTCTCTTTCTGTCCCTTTTCACTCTCTATCTGTCCCTTTTCTCTCTCTCTCTGTCCCTTTTCTCTCTCTCTCTGTCCCTTTTTTCTCTCGCTTTCCCTTTTCTCTTTCTCTCTCTCAGTCCCTTTTCTCTCACTCTCTCTCTGTCCCTTTTCTTTCTCTCTCCGTCCCTTTTCTCTCTCGCTTCTGTTCCTTTTCGCTCTGTCTGTCCCTTTTCTTTCTCTCTCTCCGTCCCTTTTCTCTCTCTCTTTCTGTCCCTTTTCACTCTCTCCGTCCCTTTTCTCTCTCTCTTTCAGTCCCTTTTCTCTCTCTATCTGTCCCTTTTTTTCTCTCGCTGTCCCTTTTCTTTCTCTCTCTCAGTCCGTTTTCTCTCACTCTCTCTATATGTCCCATTTCTCTCTCTCTCGTTCTCTCCCTTTTCACTCTCTCTCTGTCCCTTTTCTCTCTCTCTCTCTCTGTCCCTTTTCTCTCTCTCTCGCTGTCCCTTTTCTCTCTCTCGTTCTGTCCCTTTTCTCACTCTCTTTCTGTCCCTTTTCACTCTCTCCGTCCCTTTTCTCTCTCTCTTTCAGTCCCTTTTCTCTCTCTATCTGTCCCTTTTGTTCTCTCGCTGTCCCTTTTCTTTCTCTCTCTCAGTCCCTTTTCTCTCACTCTCTCTATCTGTCCCATTTCTCTCTCTCTCTTTCTCTCCCTTTTCACTCTCTCTCTGTCCCTTTTCTATCTCTCTCTGTCCCTTTTCTCTCTCTATATGTCCCTTTTTTTCTCTCGCTGTCCCTTTTCTCTTTCTCTCTCTCAGTCCCTTTTCTCTCAATCTCTCTCTGTCCCTTTTCTTTCTCTCTCCGTCCCTTTTCTCTCTCGCTTTCTGTCCCTTTTCGCTCTGTCTGTCCCTTTTCTCTCTCTCTCTCTCTGTCCCTTTTCTCTCTCTCTCGCTGTCCCTTTTCTCTCTCTCGTTCCGTCCCTTTTCTCACTCTCTTTCTGTCCCTTTTCACTCTCTCCGTCCCTTTTCTCTCTCTCTTTCAGTCCCTTTTCTCTCTCTATCTGTCCCTTTTGTTCTCTCGCTGTCCCTTTTCTTTCTCTCTCTCAGTCCCTTTTCTCTCACTCTCTCTATTTGTCCCATTTCTCTCTCTCTCTTTCTCTCCCTTTTCACTCTCTCTCTGTCCCTTTTCTATCTCTCTCTGTCCCTTTTCTCTCTCTATATGTCCCTTTTTTTCTCTCGCTGTCCCTTTTCTCTTTCTCTCTCTCAGTCCCTTTTCTCTCAATCTCTCTCTGTCCCTTTTCTTTCTCTCTCCGTCCCTTTTCTCTCTCGCTTTCTGTCCCTTTTCGCTCTGTCTGTCCCTTTTCTTTCTCTCTTTCTGTCCCTTTTCTCTCTCTCTTTCTGTCCCTTTTCTCTCTCTCCGTCCCTTTTCTCTCTCTCTTTCAGTCCCTTTTCTCTCTCTATCTGTCCCTTTTTTTCTCTCGCTGTCCCTTTTCTTTCTCTCTCTCTGTCCCTTTTCTCTCTCGCTCTCTCTCTGTCCCTTTTCTCTCTCTCTCTCTCGCTGTCCCTTTTCTCTCTCTCTCTCGCTGTCCCATTTCTCTCTCTTTTTCTGTCCCTTATCTCTCTCTCTTTCTGTCCCTTTTCTCTCTCTCGCTCTGTCCCTTTTCCCCCTCTCTCTGTCCCTTTTCTCTCTCTCTCTGTCCATTTTCTCTCTCTCTCTGTCCCATTTCTCTCTCTCTATCTGTCCCTTTTCACTCTCTGTCTGTCCCGTTTCTCTCTCTCTATCTCTCTCTGTCCCTTTTCTCTCTCTCTCTCTGTCCCATTTCTCTCTCTATCTGTCCCTTTTTTTCTCTCGCTGTCCCTTTTCTCTTTCTCTCTCTCTGTCCCTTTCCTCTCACTCTCTCTCTGTCCCTTTTCTCTCACTCTCTCTCTCTGTCCCTTTTCTTTCTCTCTCCGTCCCTTTTCTCTCTCGCTTTCTGTCCCTTTTCTCTCTCTCCGTCCCTTTTCTCTCTCTCTTTCTGTCCCTTTTCTCTCTCTGTCTGTCCCTTTTGTTCTCTCGCTGTCCCTTTTCTCTTTCTCTCTCTCAGTCCATTTAATCTCACTCTCTCTCTCTGTCCCTTTTCTTTCACTCTCCGTCTCTTTTCTCTCTCTCTTTCTGTCCCTTTTCTCTCTCTCCGAAACTCTTCTGTCTCTCTTTCTGTCCCTTTTCTCTCTCTATCTGTCCCTTTTTTTCTCTCGCTGTCCCTTTTCTCTTTCTCTCTCTCAGTCCCTTTTCTCTCTGTCTCTCTGTCCCTTTTATCTCTCTCTTTCCGGCCCTTTTCACTCTCTATCTGTCCCTTTTCTCTCTCTCTCCCTGTACCTTTTCTCTCTCTATCTGTCCCTTTTGTTCTCTCGCTGTCCCTTTTCTCTTTCTCTCTCTCAGTCCCTTTTCTCTCACTCTCTCTCTCTGTCCCTTTTCTTTCTCTCTTCGTCCCTTTTCTCTCTCTCTTTCTGTCCCTTTTCTCTCTCTCCGTCCCTTTTCTCTCTCTTTCATTCCCTTTTCTCTCTCTATCTGTCCCTTTTTTTCTCTCGCTGTCCCTTCTCTTTCTCTCTCTCAGTCCCT
The DNA here is from genome assembly GCF_047496795.1 of Chiloscyllium punctatum. NCBI lineage: Eukaryota > Metazoa > Chordata > Chondrichthyes > Orectolobiformes > Hemiscylliidae > Chiloscyllium > Chiloscyllium punctatum. The sequence continues at coordinate 2,409,745 of NC_092751.1, forward strand.
TTTCTCTCACTCTCTCTCTCTGTCCCATTTCTCTCTCTCTCTCTTTCTCTCCCTTTTCACTCTCTATCTGTCCCTTTTCTCTCTCTCTCTGTCCCTTTTCTCTCTCACTCTCACTGTCCCTTTTCTCTCACTCTCTCTCACTCTGTCCCTTTTCTTTCTCTCCCCGTCCCTTTTCTCTCTCGCTTTCTGTCCCTTTTCACTCTCTCTCTGTTCCTTTTCTATCTCTCTCTCTGTCCCATTTCTCTCTCTATCTGTCCCTTTTATTCTCTCGCTGTCCCTTTTCTCTTTCTCTCTCGCTGTCCCTTTTCTCTTTCTCTCTCTCTGTCCCTGTTCTTTCTCTCCGTCCCTTTTATCTCTCTCTTTCTGTCCCTTTTCTCTCTCTCCGAAACTCTTCTGTCTCTCTTTCTGTCCCTTTTCTCTCTCTATCTGTCCCTTTTTTTCTCTCGCTGTCCATTTTCTCTTTCTCTCTCTCAGTCCCTTTTCTCTCTCTCTTTCTGTTCCTATTCACTCTCTATCTGTCCCTTTTCTCTCTCTCTCTGTCCCTTTTCTCTCTCTCTCTGTCCCTTTTCTCTCACTCTCTCTCTCTCTGTCCCTTTTCTTTCTCTCCCCGTCCCTTTTCTCTCTCGCTTTCTGTCCCTTTTCACTCTCTCTCTGTTCCTTTTCTCTCTCTCTCTCTGTCCCTTTTCTCTCTCTCTTTCTGTCCCTTTTCACTCTCTGTCTGTCCCTTTTCACTCTCTCTCTCTGTCCCATTTCTCTCTCGATCTGTCACTTTTTTTCTCTCGCTGTCCCTTTTCTCTTTCTCTCTCTCTGTCCCTTTTCTCTCACTCTCTGTCTCTCTGTCCCTTTTCTTTCTCTCCCCGTCCCTTTTCTCTCTCGCTTTCTGTCCCTTTTCTCTCTCTCCGTCCCTTTTCTCTCTCTTTCTGTCCCTTTTCTCTCTCTATCTGTCCCTTTTTTTTCTCTCGCTGTCCCTTTTCTCTTTCTCTCTCTCAGTCCATTTTATCTCACTATCTCGCTCTGTCCCTTTTCTTTCTTCTCCGTCTCTTTTCTCTCTCTCTTTCTATCCTTTTCTCTCTCTCCGTCACTCTTCTGTCTCTCTTTCTGTCCCTTTTCTCTCTCTATCTGTCCCTTTTATCTCTCGCTGTCCCTTTTCTCTTTCTCTCTCTCAGTCCCTTTTCTCTCTCTCTTTCTGTCCCTTTTCTCTCTCTCTCTCTCTGTCCCTTTTCTCTCTCTCTCTGTCCCTTTTCTCTCTCTCTCTCTGTCCCTTTTCTCTCTCTCTCTCTGTCCCTTTTCTCTCTCTCTTTCTGTCCCTTTTCTCTCTCTATCTGTCCATTTTTTTCTCTCGCTGTCCCTTTTCTCTTTCTCTCTCTCAGTCCCTTTTGTCTCACTCTCTCTCTCTGTCCCTTTTCTGTCTCTCTATCTGTCCCTTTTCACTCTCTATCTGTCCCTTTTTTCTCTCGCTGTCCCTTTTCTCTTTCTCTCTCTCAGTTCCCTTTTCTCTCACTCTCTCTCTGTCCCTTTTCATTCTCTATCTGTCCCTTTTCTCTCTCGCTTTCTGTCCCTTTTCTCTCTCTCTGTCCCTTTTCTCTCTCTTTCTGTCCCTTTTCTCACTCTATCTGTCCCTTTTGTTCTCTCGCAGTACCTTTTATCTTTCTCTCTCTCAGTCCATTTTATCTCACTCTCTCTCTCTGTCCCTTTTTTTTCTCTCTCCGTCTCTTTTCTGTCACTCTTTCTGTCCCTTCTCTCTCTCTCCGAAATTCTTCTGTCTCTCTTTCTGTCCCTTTTCTCTCTCTATCTGTCCCTTTCCTCTCTCTATCTGTCCCTTTTTTTCTCTCGCTGTCCCTTTTCTCTTTCTCTCTCTCTCAGACCCTTTTCTCTCTCTCTTTCTGTCCCTTTTCACTCTCTATCTGTTCCTTTTCTCTCTCTCTCTCTGTCCCTTTTCTCTCTCTGTCTGTCCCTTTTTTATCTCGCTGTCCCTTTTCTTTCTCTCTCTCAGTCCCTTTTCTCTCAATCTTTCTCTGTCCCATTTCTCTCTCTCTCTTTTTCTCCCTTTTCACTCTCTATCTGTCCCTTTTCTCTCTCTCTCGCTGTTCCTTTTCTCTCTCTCTCGCTGTCCCTTTTCTCTCTCTTTTTCTGTCCCTTTTCTCTATTTCTGTCCCTTTTCTCTCTCTCTCTGTCCCTTTTCTCTCTCTCTCTCTCTGTCCCTTTTCTCTCTCTCTCTCTGTCCCTCTTCTCTCTCTCTCTCTCTGTCCCTTTTCTCTCTCTTTTTCTGTCCCTTTTCTCTCTCTATCTGTCCCTTTTTTTCTCTCGCTGTCCCTTTTCTCTTTCTCTCTCTCTGTCCCTTTTCTGTCTCTCTATCTGTCCCTTTTCACTCTCTATCTGTCCATTTTCTCTCTCTCTCTGTCTGTCCCTTTTCTCTCTCTCTCTCTGTCCTATTTCTCTCTCTATCTGTCCCTTTTTTTCTATCGCTGTCCCTTTTCTCTTTCTCTCTCTCTGTCCCTTTTCTCTCACTGTCTGTCTCTCTGTCCCTTTTCTTTCTCTCTCCGTCACTTTTCTCTCTGTCTCTCTGTCCCTTTTCCTTCTCTCCCCGTCCCTTTTCTCTCTCGCTTTCTGTCCCTTTTCTCTCTCTCCGTCCCTTTTCTCTCTCTCTTTCAGTCCCTTTTCTCTCTCTATCTGTCCCTTTTGTTCTCTCGCTGTCCCTTTTCTTTCTCTCTCTCAGTCCCTTTTCTCTCACTCTCTCTATTTGTCCCATTTCTCTCTCTCTCTTTCTCTCCCTTTTCACTCTCTCTCTGTCCCTTTTCTATCTCTCTCTGTCCCTTTTCTCTCTCTATATGTCCCTTTTTTTCTCTCGCTGTCCCTTTTCTCTTTCTCTCTCTCTGTCCCTTTCCTCTCACTCTCTCTCTGTCCCTTTTCTCTCACTCTCTCTCTCTGTCCCTTTTCTTTCTCTCTCCGTCCCTTTTCTCTCTCGCTTTCTGTCCCTTTTCTCTCTCTCCGTCCCTTTTCTCTCTCTCTTTCTGTCCCTTTTCTCTCTCTGTCTGTCCCTTTTGTTCTCTCGCTGTCCCTTTTCTCTTTCTCTCTCTCAGTCCATTTAATCTCACTCTCTCTCTCTGTCCCTTTTCTTTCACTCTCCGTCTCTTTTCTCTCTCTCTTTCTGTCCCTTTTCTCTCTCTCCGAAACTCTTCTGTCTCTCTTTCTGTCCCTTTTCTCTCTCTATCTGTCCCTTTTTTTCTCTCGCTGTCCCTTTTCTCTTTCTCTCTCTCAGTCCCTTTTCTCTCTGTCTCTCTGTCCCTTTTATCTCTCTCTTTCCGGCCCTTTTCACTCTCTATCTGTCCCTTTTCTCTCTCTCTCCCTGTACCTTTTCTCTCTCTATCTGTCCCTTTTGTTCTCTCGCTGTCCCTTTTCTCTTTCTCTCTCTCAGTCCCTTTTCTCTCACTCTCTCTCTCTGTCCCTTTTCTTTCTCTCTTCGTCCCTTTTCTCTCTCTCTTTCTGTCCCTTTTCTCTCTCTCCGTCCCTTTTCTCTCTCTTTCATTCCCTTTTCTCTCTCTATCTGTCCCTTTTTTTCTCTCGCTGTCCCTTCTCTTTCTCTCTCTCAGTCCCTTTTCTCTCACTCTCTCTCTCTGTCCCATTTCTCTCTCTCTCTCTTTCTCTCCCTTTTCACTCTCTATCTGTCCCTTTTCTCTCTCTCTCTGTCCCTTTTCTCTCTCACTCTCACTGTCCCTTTTCTCTCACTCTCTCTCACTCTGTCCCTTTTCTTTCTCTCCCCGTCCCTTTTCTCTCTCGCTTTCTGTCCCTTTTCACTCTCTCTCTGTTCCTTTTCTATCTCTCTCTCTGTCCCATTTCTCTCTCTATCTGTCCCTTTTATTCTCTCGCTGTCCCTTTTCTCTTTCTCTCTCGCTGTCCCTTTTCTCTTTCTCTCTCTCTGTCCCTGTTCTTTCTCTCCGTCCCTTTTATCTCTCTCTTTCTGTCCCTTTTCTCTCTCTCCGAAACTCTTCTGTCTCTCTTTCTGTCCCTTTTCTCTCTCTATCTGTCCCTTTTTTTCTCTCGCTGTCCATTTTCTCTTTCTCTCTCTCAGTCCCTTTTCTCTCTCTCTTTCTGTTCCTATTCACTCTCTATCTGTCCCTTTTCTCTCTCTCTCTGTCCCTTTTCTCTCTCTCTCTGTCCCTTTTCTCTCACTCTCTCTCTCTCTGTCCCTTTTCTTTCTCTCCCCGTCCCTTTTCTCTCTCGCTTTCTGTCCCTTTTCACTCTCTCTCTGTTCCTTTTCTCTCTCTCTCTCTGTCCCTTTTCTCTCTCTCTTTCTGTCCCTTTTCACTCTCTGTCTGTCCCTTTTCACTCTCTCTCTCTGTCCCATTTCTCTCTCGATCTGTCACTTTTTTTCTCTCGCTGTCCCTTTTCTCTTTCTCTCTCTCTGTCCCTTTTCTCTCACTCTCTGTCTCTCTGTCCCTTTTCTTTCTCTCCCCGTCCCTTTTCTCTCTCGCTTTCTGTCCCTTTTCTCTCTCTCCGTCCCTTTTCTCTCTCTTTCTGTCCCTTTTCTCTCTCTATCTGTCCCTTTTTTTTCTCTCGCTGTCCCTTTTCTCTTTCTCTCTCTCAGTCCATTTTATCTCACTATCTCGCTCTGTCCCTTTTCTTTCTTCTCCGTCTCTTTTCTCTCTCTCTTTCTATCCTTTTCTCTCTCTCCGTCACTCTTCTGTCTCTCTTTCTGTCCCTTTTCTCTCTCTATCTGTCCCTTTTATCTCTCGCTGTCCCTTTTCTCTTTCTCTCTCTCAGTCCCTTTTCTCTCTCTCTTTCTGTCCCTTTTCTCTCTCTCTCTCTCTGTCCCTTTTCTCTCTCTCTCTGTCCCTTTTCTCTCTCTCTCTCTGTCCCTTTTCTCTCTCTCTCTCTGTCCCTTTTCTCTCTCTCTTTCTGTCCCTTTTCTCTCTCTATCTGTCCATTTTTTTCTCTCGCTGTCCCTTTTCTCTTTCTCTCTCTCAGTCCCTTTTGTCTCACTCTCTCTCTCTGTCCCTTTTCTGTCTCTCTATCTGTCCCTTTTCACTCTCTATCTGTCCCTTTTTTCTCTCGCTGTCCCTTTTCTCTTTCTCTCTCTCAGTTCCCTTTTCTCTCACTCTCTCTCTGTCCCTTTTCATTCTCTATCTGTCCCTTTTCTCTCTCGCTTTCTGTCCCTTTTCTCTCTCTCTGTCCCTTTTCTCTCTCTTTCTGTCCCTTTTCTCACTCTATCTGTCCCTTTTGTTCTCTCGCAGTACCTTTTATCTTTCTCTCTCTCAGTCCATTTTATCTCACTCTCTCTCTCTGTCCCTTTTTTTTCTCTCTCCGTCTCTTTTCTGTCACTCTTTCTGTCCCTTCTCTCTCTCTCCGAAATTCTTCTGTCTCTCTTTCTGTCCCTTTTCTCTCTCTATCTGTCCCTTTCCTCTCTCTATCTGTCCCTTTTTTTCTCTCGCTGTCCCTTTTCTCTTTCTCTCTCTCTCAGACCCTTTTCTCTCTCTCTTTCTGTCCCTTTTCACTCTCTATCTGTTCCTTTTCTCTCTCTCTCTCTGTCCCTTTTCTCTCTCTGTCTGTCCCTTTTTTATCTCGCTGTCCCTTTTCTTTCTCTCTCTCAGTCCCTTTTCTCTCAATCTTTCTCTGTCCCATTTCTCTCTCTCTCTTTTTCTCCCTTTTCACTCTCTATCTGTCCCTTTTCTCTCTCTCTCGCTGTTCCTTTTCTCTCTCTCTCGCTGTCCCTTTTCTCTCTCTTTTTCTGTCCCTTTTCTCTATTTCTGTCCCTTTTCTCTCTCTCTCTGTCCCTTTTCTCTCTCTCTCTCTCTGTCCCTTTTCTCTCTCTCTCTCTGTCCCTCTTCTCTCTCTCTCTCTCTGTCCCTTTTCTCTCTCTTTTTCTGTCCCTTTTCTCTCTCTATCTGTCCCTTTTTTTCTCTCGCTGTCCCTTTTCTCTTTCTCTCTCTCTGTCCCTTTTCTGTCTCTCTATCTGTCCCTTTTCACTCTCTATCTGTCCATTTTCTCTCTCTCTCTGTCTGTCCCTTTTCTCTCTCTCTCTCTGTCCTATTTCTCTCTCTATCTGTCCCTTTTTTTCTATCGCTGTCCCTTTTCTCTTTCTCTCTCTCTGTCCCTTTTCTCTCACTGTCTGTCTCTCTGTCCCTTTTCTTTCTCTCTCCGTCACTTTTCTCTCTCGCTTTCTGTCCCTTTTCTCTCTCTCCGTCCCTTTTCTCTCTCTCTTTCTGTCCCTTTTCTCTCTCTATCTGTCCCTTTTTTTCTCTCGCTGTCCCTTTTCTCTTTCTCTCTCTCAGTCCATTTTATCTCACTCTCTCTCTCTGTCCCTTTTCTTTCTTCTCCGTCTCTTCTCTCTCTCTCTCTCTGTCCCTTTTCTCTTTCTCTCTCTGTCCCTTTTCTCTCTCCCTCTCTGTCCCTTTTCTCTCTCGATCTGTCCCTTATTTTGTCCCACTGTCCCTTTTCTCTTTCTCTCTCTCAGTCCCTTTTCTCTCTCTCTCTCTCTGTCCCTTTTCTCTCTCTGTATCTGTCCCTTTTCACTCTCTCTCCGTCCCTTTTCTCTCTCTCTTTCTGTCCCTTTTGTCTCTCTCCGTCTCTTTTGTCTCTCTCTTTCTGTTCCGTTTCTCTCTCTATCTGTCCCTTTTTTTCTCTCGCTGTCCCTTTTCTCTCTCTCTTTCTGTCCCTTTTCTCTCTCTCCGTCCCTTTTCTGTCTCTATTTCTGTCCCTTTTCTCTCTCTATCTGTCCCTTTTTTTTCGCTCGCTGTCCCTTTTCTCTTTCTCTCCCTCAGTCTCTTTTCTCTCTCTCTTTCTGTCGCTTATCACTCTCTTTCTGTGCCTTTTCTCTCTCTATCTGTCCCTTTATTTCTCTCGCTGTCCCTTTTCTCTTTCTCTCTCTCAGTCCCTTTTCTCTCTCTCTTTCTGTCCCTTTTCTCTCTCTATCTGTCCCTTTTTTTCTCTCGCTGTCCCTTTTCTCTTTCTCTCTCGGTCCCTTTTCTCTCACTCTCTCTCTCTGTCCATTTTCTTTCTCTCTCCGTCCCTTTTCTCTCTCTCTTTCTGTCCCTTTTCTCTCTCTCTCCGTCCCTTTTCTGTCTCTATTTCTGTCCCTTTTCTCTCTCTATCTGTCCCTTTTTTTTCTCTCGCTGTCCCTTTTCTCTTTCTCTCCCTCAGTCTCTTTTCTCTCTCTCTTTCTGTCGCTTATCACTCTCATTCTGTGCCTTTTCTCTCTCTATCTGTCCCTTTTTTTCTCTCGCGGTCTCTTTTCTCTTTCTCTCTCTCAGCCCCATTTCTCTCACTCACTCTGTCTCTATCCCTTTTCTCTGTCTCTTTCTGTCCCTTTTCACTCTCTATCTGTCCCTTTTCTCTCTCTCTCTCTCTGTCCCTTTTCTCTCTCTCTCTCTGTCCCATTTCTCTCTCTATCTGTCCTTTTTTTCTCTCGCTGTCCCTTTTCTCATTCTCTCTCTTAGTCCATTTTCTCTCACTCTCTCTCTCTGTCCCTTTTCTTTCTCTCGCTGTCCTTTTTCTCTCTCTCTTTCTGTCCCTTTTCTCTCTCTCCGTCCCTTTTCTCTCTCTCTTTCTATCCCTTTTCTCTCTCTATCTGTCCCTTTTTTTTGTCTCGCTGTCCCTTTTCTCTTTCTCTCTCTCAGTCCCTTTTCTCTCAATCTCTCTCTCTCTGTCCCTTTTCTCTCTCTCTCTCTGTCCCTTTTCTCTCTCTCTCTGTCCCTTTTCACTCTCTATCCGTCCCTTTTCTCTCTCTCTCTGTCCCTTTTCTCTCTCTCTCTGTCCCTTTTCTCTCTGTATCTGTTCCTTTTTTTTCTCTCGCTGTCTCTTTTCTCTTGCTCTCTCTCAGTCCCTTTTCTCTCACTCTCTCTGTCCCTTTTCTTTTTCTCTCTGTCCCGTTTCTCTCTCTCTTTCTGTCCCTTTTCACTCTCTATCTGTCCATTTTCTCTCTCTCTCTGTCCCTTTTCTCTCTCTCTCTGTCCCTTTTCTCTCTCTCTCTGTCCTTTTTCACTCTCTATCTGTCCCTTTTCTCGCTGTATCTGTCCCTTTTGTTCTCTCGCTGTCCCTTTTCTCTTTCTTTCTCTCAGTCCCTTTTCTCTCACTCTCTCTGTCCCTTTTCTTTCTCTCTCCGTCCCTTTTCTCTCTCTCGTTCTGTTCCTTTTCTCTCTACTCCGTCCCTTTTCTCTCACTCTTTCTGTCCCTTTTCTCTCCCTATCTGTCCTTTTTTTTGTATCGCTGTCCCTTTTCTCTTTCTCTATCACAGTCCCTTTTCTCTCACTCTTTCTCTCTGTCCTTTTCTCTGTCTCTTTCTGTCCCTTTTCACTCTCTATCTGTCCCTTTTCTCTCTTTCTCTCTGTCTCCTTTCACTCTCTTTCTATGTCCCTTTTCTCTCTCTATCTGTCCCTTTTTTCTCTCGCTGTCCCTTTTCTCTTTCTCTCTCTCAGTCCCTTTTCTCTCACTCTCTCTGTCCCGTTTCTTACTCTCTCCGTCCCTTTTCTCACTCTCTTCCTGTCCCTTTTCTCTCTTTCTTTCTACCCTTTTCTATCTCTATCTGTCCCATTTTTCTCTCGCTGTCCCTTTTCGCTCTCTCTCTCTCAGTCCATTTTATCTCACTCTCTCTCTCTGTCCCTTTTCTTTCTTCTCCGTCTCTTCTCTCTCTCTCTCTCTGTCCCTTTTCTCTTTCTCTCTCTGTCCCTTTTCTCTCTCTCTCTCTGTCCCTTTTCTCTCCCGATCTGTCCCTTATTTTGTCCCACTGTCCCTTTTCTCTTTCTCTCTCTCAGTCCCTTTTCTCTCACTCTCTCTCTGTCCCTTTTCTGTCTCTGTATCTGTCCCTTTTCACTCTCTCTCCGTCCCTTTTCTCTCTCTCTTTCTGTCCCTTTTGTCTCTCTCCGTCTCTTTTGTCTCTCTCTTTCTGTTCCGTTTCTCTCTCTATCTGACCCTTTTTTTCTTTCGCTGTCCCTTTTCTCTTTCTCTCTCTCAGACCATTTTATCTCACTCTCTCTCTCTCTGTTCCATTTCTTTCTCTCTCCGTCCCTTTTCTCTCTCTCTTTCTGTCCCTTTTCTCTCTCTCCGTCCCTTTTCTGTCTCTATTTCTGTCCCTTTTCTCTCTCTATCTGTCCCTTTTTTTTCGCTCGCTGTCCCTTTTCTCTTTCTCTCCCTCAGTCTCTTTTCTCTCTCTCTTTCTGTCGCTTATCACTCTCTTTCTGTGCCTTTTCTCTCTCTATCTGTCCCTTTATTTCTCTCGCTGTCCCTTTTCTCTTTCTCTCTCTCAGTCCCTTTTCTCTCTCTCTTTCTGTCCCTTTTCTCTCTCTATCTGTCCCTTTTTTTCTCTCGCTGTCCCTTTTCTCTTTCTCTCTCGGTCCCTTTTCTCTCACTCTCACTCTCTGTCCATTTTCTTTCTCTCTCCGTCCCTTTTCTCTCTCTCTTTCTGTCCCTTTTCTCTCTCTCTCCGTCCCTTTTCTGTCTCTATTTCTGTCCCTTTTCTCTCTCTATCTGTCCCTTTTTTTTCTCTCGCTGTCCCTTTTCTCTTTCTCTCCCTCAGTCTCTTTTCTCTCTCTCTTTCTGTCGCTTATCACTCTCATTCTGTGCCTTTTCTCTCTCTATCTGTCCCTTTTTTTCTCTCGCGGTCCCTTTTCTCTTTCTCTCTCTCAGCCCCATTTCTCTCACTCACTCTGTCTCTATCCCTTTTCTCTGTCTCTTTCTGTCCCTTTTCACTCTCTATCTGTCCCTTTTCTCTCTCTCTCTCTGTCCCTTTTCTCTCTCTCTCTCTGTCCCATTTCTCTCTCTATCTGTCCTTTTTTTCTCTCGCTGTCCCTTTTCTCTTTCTCTCTCTTAGTCCATTTTCTCTCACTCTCTCTCTCTGTCCCTTTTCTTTCTCTCGCTGTCCCTTTTCTCTCTCTCCGTCCCTTTTCTCTCTCTCTTTCTATCCCTTTTCTCTCTCTATCTGTCCCTTTTTTTTGTCTCGCTGTCCCTTTTCTCTTTCTCTCTCTCAGTCCCTTTTCTCTCACTCTCTCTCTCTCTGTCCCTTTTCTCTCTCTCTCTCTGTCCCTTTTCTCTCTCTCGCTCTGTCCCTTTTCTCTCTCTCGCTCTGTCCCTTTTCTCTCTCTCTCTCTGTCCCTTTTCACTCTCTATCCGTCCCTTTTCTCTCACTCTCTCTGTCCCTTTTCTTTTTCTCTCTGTCCCTTTTCTCTCTCTCTTTCTGTCCCTTTTCACTCTCTATCTGTCCATTTTCTCTCTCTCTCTGTCCCTTTTCTCTCTCTCTCTGTCCCTTTTCTCTCTCTCTCTGTCCTTTTTCACTCTCTATCTGTCCCTTTTCTCGCTGTATCTGTCCCTTTTTTTCTTTCGCTGTTCCTTTTCTCTTTCTTTCTCTCAGTCCCTTTTCTCTCACTCTCTCTGTCCCTTTTCTTTCTCTCTCCGTCCCTTTTCTCTCTCTCGTTCTGTTCCTTTTCTCTCTACTCCGTCCCTTTTCTCTCACTCTTTCTGTCCCTTTTCTCTCCCTATCTGTCCTGTTTTTTGTATCGCTGTCCCTTTTCTCTTTCTCTATCACAGTCCCTTTTCTCTCACTCTTTCTCTCTGTCCTTTTCTCTGTCTCTTTCTGTCCCTTTTCACTCTCTATCTGTCCCTTTTCTCTCTTTCTCTCTGTCCCCTTTCACTCTCTTTCTATGTCCCTTTTCTCTCTCTATCTGTCCCTTTTTTTCTCTCGCTGTCCCTTTTCTCTTTCTCTCTCTCAGTCCCTTCTCTCTCACTCTCTCTGAACCCGTTTCTTACTCTCTCCGTCCCTTTTCTCACTCTCTTCCTGTCCCTTTTCTCTTTTTCTTTCTACCCTTTTCTATCTCTATCTGTCCCATTTTTCTCTCGCTGTCCCTTTTCGCTCTCTCTTTCCCTTTTCTCTCTCTTTTCTGTCCCTTTTCTCTCTCTATCTGTCCCTTTTTTTGTCTCGCTGTCCCTTTTCTCTTTCTCTCTCTCAGTCCCTTTTCTCTCACTCACTCTCTCTCTATCCCTTTTCTCTCTCTCTTTCTGTCCCTTTTCACTCTCTATCTGTGCCTTTTCTCTCTCTCTCAGTCCCTTTTCTCTCTCTCTGTCTGTCCCTTTTCTCTCTCTCTCTGTCCTTTCTCTCTCTCTCTCTCTCTCTGTCCCTTTTCACTCTTTATCCGTACCTCTTCTCTCTCTCTGTCCCTTTTCTCTCTCGCTCTGTCCCTTTTCTCTCTGGATCTGTTCCTTTTTTTCTCTCGCTGTCCCTTTTCTCTTTCTCTCTCTCAGTCCCTTTTCTCTCACTCTCTCTGTCCATTTTCTTTCTCTCTCCGTCACTTTTCTCTCTCTCTTTCTGTCCCTTTTCACTCTCTATCTGTCCCTTTTCTCTGTCTCTGTCCCTTTTCTCTCTGTATCTGTCCTTTTTTTTCTCTCGCTGTCCCTTTTCTCTTTCTTTCTCTCAGTCCCTTTTCTCTCGCTCTCTCTATCCCTTTTCTTTCTCTCTCCGTCCCTTTTCTCTCTCTCGTTCTGTTCCTTTTCTCTATCTCCGCCTTTTTCTCTCTCTATCTTTCCTTTTTTTTGTATCGCTGTCCCTTTTCTCTTTCACTATCTCAGTCCCTTTTCTCTCACTCTTTCTCTCTGTCCTTTTCTCTGTCTCTTTCTGTCCCTTTTCTCTGTCTCTCTCTGTCCCCTTTCACTCTCTCTCTATGTCCCTTTTCTCTCTCTATCTGTCCCTTTTTTTCTCTCGCTGTCCCTTTTCTCCTTCTCTCTCTCAGTCCCTTTTCTCTCACTCTCTCTCTCTGTCCCATTTCTTTCTCTCTACGTCCCTTTTCTCACTCTCTTGCTGTCCCTTTTTTCTCTTTCTTTCTGTCCCTTTTCTATCTCTATCTGTCTCTTTCTTTCTCTCGCTGTCCCTTTTCTCTTTCTCTCTCAGTCCCCTTTCTCTCACTCTCTCTCTCTGTCCCTTTTCTCTGTCTCATCTGTCCCTTTTCACTCTCTATCTGTCCCTTTTCTCTCTCTCTCTCTCTGTCCCTTTTATCTCTCTCTCTGTCCCTTTACTCTCTATCTCTTTGTGCCTTTTCTCTCTCTCTCTGTGCCTTTTCGTTCTCTCTCTCTGTCCCTGTTCTTTCTGTGTGTCCCTTTTCTCTCTCTCTCTGTCCCTTTTCTCTCTCTCTCTCTGTCCCTTTTCTCTCTCTCTCTCTGTCCCTTTTCTTTCTCTCATCGTCCCTTTTCTCTCTCTCTTTCTGTCCCTTTTCTCTCTCTCCGTCCCTTTTCTCTCTCTTTCATTCCCTTTTCTCTCTCTATCTGTCCCTTGTTTTCTCTCGCTGTCCCTTTTCTTTCTCTCTCTCAGTCCATTTTCTCTCACTCTCTCTCTCTGTCGCATTTCCCTCTCTCTCTTTCTCTCCCTTTTCTCTCTCTATCTGTCCCTTTACTCTCTCTCTCTGTCCCTTTTCTCTCTCACTCTCTCTCTCTGTCCCTTTTCTTTCTCTCGCTGTCCTTTTTCTCTCTCTCTTTCTGTCCCTTTTCTCTCTCTCCGTCCCTTTTCTCTCTCTCGTTCTGTTCCTTTTCTCTATCACAGTCCCTTTTCTCTCACTCTTTCTCTCTGTCCTTTTCTCTGTCTCTTTCTGTCCCTTTTCACTCTCTATCTGTCCCTTGTCTCTCTTTCTCTCTGTCCCCTTTCACTCTCTTTCTATGTCCCTTTTCTCTCTCTATCTGTCCCTATTTTTCTCTCGCTGTCCCTTTTCTCTTTCTCTCTCAGTCCCTTTTCTCTCACTCTCTCTGTCCCGTTTCTTTCTCTCTCCGTCCCTTTTCTCACTCTCTTCCTGTCCCTTTTCTCTCTTTCTTTCTACCATTTTCTATCTCTATCTGTCACATTTTTCTCTCGCTGTCCCTTTTCGCTCTCTCTGTCCCTTTTCTCTCTCTCTCTCTGTCCCTTTTCTCTCTCTATCTGTCCCTTTTTTCTCTCGCTGTCCCTTTTCTCTTTCTCTTCCTCAGTCCGTTTTCTCTCTCTCTTTCTGTCGCTTTTCACTCTCTTTCTGTGCCCTTTCTCTCTCTATCTGTACCTTTTTTTCTCGCGCTGTCCCTTTTCTCTTTCTATCTCTCAGTACCTTTTCTCTCACTCTCTCTCTGTCCCTTTTCTTTCTCTCTCCGTCAGTTTTCTCTCACTCTTTCTGTCCCTTTTCTCTCTCTCCGTCCCTTTTCTCTCTCTCTTTCTGTCCCTTTTCTCTCTCGATCTGTCCCTTATTTTGTCCCACTGTCCCTTTTCTCTTTCTCTCTCTCAGTCCCTTTTATCTCACTCTCTCTCTCTCTGTCCCTTTTCTCTCTCTCTTTCTGTCCCTTTTCTCTCTCTCTGTCCCTTTTTTCTCTCGCTGTCCCTTTTCTCTTTCTCTCTCTCTCAGTACCTTTTCTCTCACTGTCTCTCTCTGTCCCTTTTCTTTCTCTCTTCGTCCCTTTTCTCTCTCTCTTTCTGTCCCTTTTCTCTCTCTCCGTCCCTTTTCTCTCTTTCTTTCTGTCCCTTTTCTCTCTCGATCTGTCCCTTATTTTGTCTCACTGTCCCTTTTCTCTTTCTCTCTCTCAGCCCCTTTTCTCTCACTCTCTCTCTCTGTCCCTTTTCTCTCTCTCTTTCTGTCGCTTTTCACTCTCGTTCTGTGCCTTTTCCCGCTCTATCTGTACCTTTTTTTTCTCGCGCTGTCCCTTTTCTCTTTCTCTCTCTCAGTACCTTTTCTCTCTCACTCTCTCTCTCTGTCCCGTTTCTTTCTCTCTCCGTCCCTTTTCTCACTCTCTTCCTGTCCCTTTTCTCTCTTTCTTTCTACCCTTTTCTATCTCTATCTGTCCCTTTTTTCTCTCGCTGTCCCTTTTCTCTTTGTCTCTCTGTCCCTTTTCTCTCTCTCTCTCTCGCTGTCCCTTTTCTCTCTCTCTCTCTGTCCCTTTTTTCTCTCTCTCTCTCTCTGTGTCCCTTTTCTCTTTCTCTCTCTCTGTCCCTTTTCTCTCACTCTCTCTCTCTGTCCCTTTTCTTTCTCTCTCCGTCCCTTCTCTCTCTCTCTTTCTGTCCCTTTTCTCTCTCTCCGTCCCTTTTCTCTCTCTCTTTCTGTCCCTTTTCTCTCTCCATCTGTCCCTTTTTTTATCTCGCGTCCCTTTTCTCTTTCTCTCTCTCAGTACCTTTTCTCTCTCTCTCTCTGTCCCTTTTCTTTCTTTCTTCGCCCCTTTTCCCTCTCTCTTTCTGTCCCTTTTCTCTCTCTCCGTCCCTTTTCTCTCTCTCTTTCTGTCCCTTTTCACTCTCGATCTGCCCCTTATTTTGTCTCACTGTCCCTTTTCTCTTTCTCTCTCTCTCTGCCCCTTTTCTCTCACTCTCTCTGTCCCTTTTCTCTCTCTCTCTGTCCCTTTTCTCTCTCTCTCTCTGTCCCTTTTCACTCTCTCTCTGTCCCTTTTCTCTGTCTCTCTGTCCCTTTTCTCTCTGTATCTGTCCCTTTTTTTCTCTCGCTGTCCCTTTTCTCTTTCTCTCTCTCAATCCCTTTTCTCTCACTCTCTCTGTCCGTTTTCTTTCTCTCTCCGTCCCTTTTCTCTCTCTCGTTCTGTTCCTTTTCTCTCTCTCGGTCCCTTTTCTCTCTCTTTTCTGTCCCTTTTCTCTCCCTATCTGTCCTCTTTTTTTCTCTCGCTGTCCCTTTTCTCTTTCTCCCTCTCAGTCCCTTTTCTCTCACTCTCTCTCTGTCCCTTTTCTCTGTCTCTTTCTGTCCCTTTTCACTCTCTATCTGTCCCTTTTCTCTCTCTCTCTCTCTGTCCTTTTTCTCACTCTCTCTGTCCCTTTTCTCTCTCTATCTGTCCCTTTTTTTCTCTCGCTGTCCCTTTTCTCTTTCTCTCTCTCCGTCCCTTTTCTCTCTCGCTTTCTGTCACTTTTCGCTCTGTCTGTCCCTTTTCTTTCTCTCTCTCCGTTCCTTTTCTCTCTCTCTTTCAGTCCCTTTTCTCTCTCTATCTGTCCCTTTTTTTCTCTCGCTGTCCCTTTTCTTTCTCTCTCTCAGTCCCTTTTCTCTCACTCTCTCTATATGTCCCATTTCTCTCTCTCTCTTTCTCTCCCTTTTCACTCTCTCTCTGTCCCTTTTCTCTCTCTCTCTCTGTCCTGTTTCTCTCTCTCTCGCTGTCCCTTTTCTCTCTCTCTTTCTGTCCCTTTTCTCTCTCTCTTTCTGTCCCTTTTCTCTCTCTCTCTGTCCCTTTTCCCTCTCTCTCTGTCCCTTTTCTCTCTCACTCTGTCCCATTTCTCTCTCTCTCTTTCTCTCCCTTTTCACTCTCTCTCTGTCCCTTTTCTCTCTCTCTCTCTGTCCTGTTTCTCTCTCTCTCGCTGTCCCTTTTCTCTCTCTCTTTCTGTCCCTTTTCTCTCTCTCTTTCTGTCCCTTTTCTCTCTCTCTCTGTCCCTTTTCCCTCTCTCTCTGTCCCTTTTCTCTCTCTCTCTGTCCCTTTTCTCTCTCTCTCTGTCCATTTTCTCTCACTCTCTCTGTCCCATTTCTCTCTCTCTTTCTGTCCCTTTTCTCTCTCTATCTGTCCCTTTTTTCTCTCGCTGTCCCTTTTCTCTTTCTCTCTCTCAGTCCCTTTTCTCTCACTCTCCCTCTCTGTCCCTTTTCTGTCTCTCTATCTGTCCGTTATCACTCTCTGTCGGTCCCTTTTCTCTCTCTCTCTCTCTCTCTCTCTCTCTCTCTCTCTCTCTCTCTCTGTCCCTTTTCTCTCTCTCTCTCTCTGTCCCATTTCTCTCTCTATCTGTCCCTTTTTTTCTCTCGCTGTCCCTTTTCTCTTTCTCTCTCTCAGTCCCTTTTCTCTCACTCTCTCTCTGTCCCTTTTCTTTCTCTCTCCATCCCTTTTCACACTCTTTTGCTGTCCCTTTTCTCTCACGCCGTTGCTTTTCACTCTTTTTTTCTGTCCCTTTTCTATCACTACCTGTCCCTTTTTTTCTCTCGCTGTGCCTTTTCTCTTTCTCTCTCAGTCCCTTTTCTCTCACTCTCTCTCTCTGTCCCTTTTCTCTGTCTCGTTCTGTCCCTTTTCACTCTCTATCTGTCCCTTTTCTCTCTCTCTCTCTGTCCCCTTTCACTCTCTATCTGTCCCTTTTTTCTCTCGCTTTCCCTTTTCTCTTTCTCTCTCTCAGTCCCTTTTCTCTCTCTCCTTCTGTCCCTTTTCACTCTCTATCTGTCCCTTTTCTATCTCTCTCTGTCCCTTTTCTCTCTCTATATGTCCCTTTTTTTCTCTCGCTGTCCCTTTTCTCTTTCTCTCTCTCAGTCCCTTTTCTCTAAATCTCTCTCTGTCCCTTTTCTTTCTCTCTCCGTCCCTTTTCTCTCTCGCTTTCTGTCCCTTTTCGCTCTGTCTGTCGCTTTTCTTTCTCTCTCTCTGTCCCTTTTCTCTCTCTCTTTCTGTCCCTTTTCTCTCTCTCCGTCCCTTTTCTCTCTCTCTTTCAGTCCCTTTTCTCTCTCTATCTGTCCCTTTTTTTCTCTCGCTGTCCCTTTTCTTTCTCTCTCTCAGTACCTTTTCTCTCACTCTCTCTATCTGTCCCAATTCTCTCTCTCTCTTTCTCTCCCTTTTCACTCTCTCTCTGTCCCTTTTCTCTCTCTCTCTCTCTCTGTCCCTTTTCTCTCTCTCTCGCTGTCCCTTTTCTCTCTCTCTTTCTGTCCCTTTTCTCTCTCTCTCTCTCTGTCCTGTTTCTCTCTCTCTCGCTGTCCCTTTTCTCTCTCTCTTTCTGTCCCTTTTCTCTCTCTCTTTCTGTCCCTTTTCTCTCTCTCTTTCTGTCCCTTTTCTCTCTCTCTCTGTCCCTTTTCCCTCTCTCTCTGTCCCTTTTCTCTCTCTCTCTGTCCCTTTTCTCTCTCTCTCTGTCCATTTTCTCTCTCTCTCTCTGTCCCATTTCTCTCTCTCTTTCTGCCCCTTTTCTCTCTCTATCTGTCCCTTTTTTCTCTCGCTGTCCCTTTTCTCTTTCTCTCTCTCAGTCCCTTTTCTCTCACTCTCCCTCTCTGTCCCTTTTCTGTCTCTCTATCTGTCCGTTATCACTCTCTGTCGGTCCCTTTTCTCTCTCTCTCTCTCTCACTCTCTCCCTCTCTCTCTCTCTCTCTATCTCTCTCTGTCCCTTTTCTCTCTCTCTCTCTCTGTCCCATTTCTCTCTCTATCTGTCCCTTTTTTTCTCTCGCTGTCTCTTTTCTCTTTCTCTCTCTCAGTCCCTTTTCTCTCACTCTCTCTCTGTCCCTTTTCTTTCTCTCTCCATCCCTTTTCACACTCTTTTGCTGTCCCTTTTCTCTCACGCCGTTGCTTTTCACTCTTTTTTTCTGTCCCTTTTCTATCACTACCTGTCCCTTTTTTTCTCTCGCTGTCCCTTTTCTCTCTCTCTTTCTGTCCCTTTTCACTCTCTCCGTCCCTTTTCTCTCTCTCTTTCAGTCCCTTTTCTCTCTCTATCTGTCCCTTTTGTTCTCTCGCTGTCCCTTTTCTTTCTCTCTCTCAGTCCCTTTTCTCTCACTCTCTCTATCTGTCCCATTTCTCTCTCTCTCTTTCTCTCCCTTTTCACTCTCTCTCTGTCCCTTTTCTATCTCTCTCTGTCCCTTTTCTCTCTCTATATGTCCCTTTTTTTCTCTCGCTGTCCCTTTTCTCTTTCTCTCTCTCAGTCCCTTTTCTCTCAATCTCGCTCTGTCCCTTTTCTTTCTCTCTCCGTCCCTTTTCTCTCTCGCTTTCAGTCCCTTTTCTCTCTCTATCTGTCCCTTTTTTTCTCTCGCTGTCCCTTTTCTTTCTCTCTCTCAGTCCCTTTTCTCTCACTCTCTCTATATGTCCCATTTCTCTCTCTCTCTTTCTCTCCCTTTTCACTCTCTCTCTGTCCCTTTTCTCTCTCTCTCTCTGTCCTGTTTCTCTCTCTCTCGCTGTCCCTTTTCTCTCTCTCTTTCTGTCCCTTTTCTCTCTCTCTTTCTGTCCCTTTTCTCTCTCTCTCTGTCCCT
Source organism: Chiloscyllium punctatum (assembly GCF_047496795.1). Lineage (NCBI taxonomy): Eukaryota > Metazoa > Chordata > Chondrichthyes > Orectolobiformes > Hemiscylliidae > Chiloscyllium > Chiloscyllium punctatum. The sequence goes on from NC_092751.1 coordinate 2,427,627, forward strand.
TTTCCCTCTCTCTCTGTCCCTTTTCTCTCTCACTCTGTCCCATTTCTCTCTCTCTCTTTCTCTCCCTTTTCACTCTCTCTCTGTCCCTTTTCTCTCTCTCTCTCTGTCCTGTTTCTCTCTCTCTCGCTGTCCCTTTTCTCTCTCTCTTTCTGTCCCTTTTCTCTCACTCTTTCTGTCCCTTTTCTCTCTCTCTCTGTCCCTTTTCCCTCTCTCTCTGTCCCTTTTCTCTCTCTCTCTGTCCCTTTTCTCTCTCTCTCTGTCCATTTTCTCTCACTCTCTCTGTCCCATTTCTCTCTCTCTTTCTGTCCCTTTTCTCTCTCTATCTGTCCCTTTTTTCTCTCGCTGTCCCTTTTCTCTTTCTCTCTCTCAGTCCCTTTTCTCTCACTCTCCCTCTCTGTCCCTTTTCTGTCTCTCTATCTGTCCGTTATCACTCTCTGTCGGTCCCTTTTCTCTCTCTCTCTCTCTCTCTCTCTCTCTCTCTCTCTCTCTCTCTCTGTCCCTTTTCTCTCTCTCTCTCTCTGTCCCATTTCTCTCTCTATCTGTCCCTTTTTTTCTCTCGCTGTCCCTTTTCTCTTTCTCTCTCTCAGTCCCTTTTCTCTCACTCTCTCTCTGTCCCTTTTCTTTCTCTCTCCATCCCTTTTCACACTCTTTTGCTGTCCCTTTTCTCTCACGCCGTTGCTTTTCACTCTTTTTTTCTGTCCCTTTTCTATCACTACCTGTCCCTTTTTTTCTCTCGCTGTGCCTTTTCTCTTTCTCTCTCAGTCCCTTTTCTCTCACTCTCTCTCTCTGTCCCTTTTCTCTGTCTCGTTCTGTCCCTTTTCACTCTCTATCTGTCCCTTTTCTCTCTCTCTCTCTGTCCCCTTTCACTCTCTATCTGTCCCTTTTTTCTCTCGCTTTCCCTTTTCTCTTTCTCTCTCTCAGTCCCTTTTCTCTCTCTCCTTCTGTCCCTTTTCACTCTCTATCTGTCCCTTTTCTATCTCTCTCTGTCCCTTTTCTCTCTCTATATGTCCCTTTTTTTCTCTCGCTGTCCCTTTTCTCTTTCTCTCTCTCAGTCCCTTTTCTCTAAATCTCTCTCTGTCCCTTTTCTTTCTCTCTCCGTCCCTTTTCTCTCTCGCTTTCTGTCCCTTTTCGCTCTGTCTGTCGCTTTTCTTTCTCTCTCTCTGTCCCTTTTCTCTCTCTCTTTCTGTCCCTTTTCTCTCTCTCCGTCCCTTTTCTCTCTCTCTTTCAGTCCCTTTTCTCTCTCTATCTGTCCCTTTTTTTCTCTCGCTGTCCCTTTTCTTTCTCTCTCTCAGTACCTTTTCTCTCACTCTCTCTATCTGTCCCAATTCTCTCTCTCTCTTTCTCTCCCTTTTCACTCTCTCTCTGTCCCTTTTCTCTCTCTCTCTCTCTCTGTCCCTTTTCTCTCTCTCTCGCTGTCCCTTTTCTCTCTCTCTTTCTGTCCCTTTTCTCTCTCTCTCTCTCTGTCCTGTTTCTCTCTCTCTCGCTGTCCCTTTTCTCTCTCTCTTTCTGTCCCTTTTCTCTCTCTCTTTCTGTCCCTTTTCTCTCTCTCTTTCTGTCCCTTTTCTCTCTCTCTCTGTCCCTTTTCCCTCTCTCTCTGTCCCTTTTCTCTCTCTCTCTGTCCCTTTTCTCTCTCTCTCTGTCCATTTTCTCTCTCTCTCTCTGTCCCATTTCTCTCTCTCTTTCTGCCCCTTTTCTCTCTCTATCTGTCCCTTTTTTCTCTCGCTGTCCCTTTTCTCTTTCTCTCTCTCAGTCCCTTTTCTCTCACTCTCCCTCTCTGTCCCTTTTCTGTCTCTCTATCTGTCCGTTATCACTCTCTGTCGGTCCCTTTTCTCTCTCTCTCTCTCTCACTCTCTCCCTCTCTCTCTCTCTCTCTCTCTCTCTGTCCCTTTTCTCTCTCTCTCTCTCTGTCCCATTTCTCTCTCTATCTGTCCCTTTTTTTCTCTCGCTGTCTCTTTTCTCTTTCTCTCTCTCAGTCCCTTTTCTCTCACTCTCTCTCTGTCCCTTTTCTTTCTCTCTCCATCCCTTTTCACACTCTTTTGCTGTCCCTTTTCTCTCACGCCGTTGCTTTTCACTCTTTTTTTCTGTCCCTTTTCTATCACTACCTGTCCCTTTTTTTCTCTCGCTGTCCCTTTTCTCTCTCTCTTTCTGTCCCTTTTCACTCTCTCCGTCCCTTTTCTCTCTCTCTTTCAGTCCCTTTTCTCTCTCTATCTGTCCCTTTTGTTCTCTCGCTGTCCCTTTTCTTTCTCTCTCTCAGTCCCTTTTCTCTCACTCTCTCTATCTGTCCCATTTCTCTCTCTCTCTTTCTCTCCCTTTTCACTCTCTCTCTGTCCCTTTTCTATCTCTCTCTGTCCCTTTTCTCTCTCTATATGTCCCTTTTTTTCTCTCGCTGTCCCTTTTCTCTTTCTCTCTCTCAGTCCCTTTTCTCTCAATCTCGCTCTGTCCCTTTTCTTTCTCTCTCCGTCCCTTTTCTCTCTCGCTTTCTGTCCCTTTTCGCTCTGTCTGTCGCTTTTCTTTCTCTCTCTCTGTCCCTTTTCTCTCTCTCTTTCTGTCCCTTTTCTCTCTCTCCGTCCCTTTTCTCTCTCTCTTTCAGTCCCTTTTCTCTCTCTATCTGTCCCTTTTTTTCTCTCGCTGTCCCTTTTCTTTCTCTCTCTCAGTACCTTTTCTCTCACTCTCTCTATCTGTCCCAATTCTCTCTCTCTCTTTCTCTCCCTTTTCACTCTCTCTCTGTCCCTTTTCTCTCTCTCTCTCTCTCTGTCCCTTTTCTCTCTCTCTCGCTGTCCCTTTTCTCTCTCTCTTTCTGTCCCTTTTCTCTCTCTCTCTCTCTGTCCTGTTTCTCTCTCTCTCGCTATCCCTTTTCTCTCTCTCTTTCTGTCCCTTTTCTCTCTCTCTTTCTGTCCCTTTTCTCTCTCTCTCTGTCCCTTTTCCCTCTCTCTCTGTCCCTTTTCTCTCTCTCTCTGTCCCTTTTCTCTCTCTCTCTGTCCATTTTCTCTCTCTCTCTCTGTCCCATTTCTCTCTCTCTTTCTGTCCCTTTTCTCTCTCTATCTGTCCCTTTTTTCTCTCGCTGTCCCTTTTCTCTTTCTCTCTCTCAGTCCCTTTTCTCTCACTCTTCCTCTCTGTCCCTTTTCTGTCTCTCTATCTGTCCGTTATCACTCTCTGTCGGTCCCTTTTCTCTCTCTCTCTCTCTCTCTCTCTCTCTCTCTGTCCCTTTTCTCTCTCTCTCTCTCTGTCCCATTTCTCTCATATCTGTCCCTTTTTTTCTCTCGCTGTCCCTTTTCTCTTTCTCTCTCTCTGTCCCTTTTCTTTCTCTCTCCATCCCTTTTCACACTCTTTTGCTGTCCCTTTTCTCTCACGCCGTTGCTTTTCACTCTTTTTTTCTGTCCCATTTCTATCACTACCTGTCCCTTTTTTTCTCTCGCTGTCCCTTTTCTCTTTCTCTCTCAGTCCCTTTTCTCTCACTCTCTCTCTCTGTCCCTTTTCTCTGTCTCGTTCTGTCCCTTTTCACTCTCTATCTGTCCCTTTTCTCTCTCTCTCTCTGTCCCCTTTCACTCTCTATCTGTCCCTTTTTTCTCTCGCTTTCCCTTTTCTCTTTCTCTCTCTCAGTCCCTTTTCTCTCTCTCCTTCTGTCCCTTTTCACTCTCTATCTGTCCCTTTTCTCTCTCTCTCTGTCCCTTTTCTCTCTCTATCTGTCCCTTTTTTTCTCGCTTTCCCTTTTCTCTTTCTCTCTCTCTGTCCCTTTTCACTCTCTCTCTGTCCCTTTTCTTTCTCTCTCCGTCCCTTTTCTCTCTCGCTTTCTGTTCCTTTTCGCTCTGTCTGTCCCTTTTCTTTCTCTCTCTCCGTCCCTTTTCTCTCTCTCTTTCTGTCCCTTTTCACTCTCTCCGTCCCTTTTCGCTCTCTCTTTCAGTCCCTTTTCTCTCTCTATCTGTCCCTTTTTTTCTCTCGCTGTCCCTTTTCTTTCTCTCTCTCAGTCCCTTTTCTCTCACTCTCTCTATATGTCCCATTTCTCTCTCTCTCGTTCTCTCCCTTTTCACTCTCTCTCTGTCCCTTTTCTCTCTCTCTCTCTGTCCCTTTTCTCTCTCTCTCGCTGTCCCTTTTCTCTCTCTATTTCTGTCCCTTTTCTCTCTCTCTTTCTGTCCCTTTTCACTCTCTCCGTCCCTTTTCTCTCTCTCTTTCAGTCCCTTTTCTCTCTCTATCTGTCCCTTTTGTTCTCTCGCTGTCCCTTTTCTTTCTCTCTCTCAGTCCCTTTTCTCTCACTCTCTCTATCTGTCCCATTTCTCTCTCTCTCTTTCTCTCCCTTTTCACTCTCTCTCTGTCCCTTTTCTATCTCTCTCTGTCCCTTTTCTCTCTCTATATGTCCCTTTTTTTCTCTCGCTGTCCCTTTTCTCTTTCTCTCTCTCAGTCCCTTTTCTCTAAATCTCTCTCTGTCCCTTTTCTTTCTCTCTCCGTCCCTTTTCTCTCTCGCTTTCTGTCCCTTTTCGCTCTGTCTGTCGCTTTTCTTTCTCTCTCTCTGTCCCTTTTCTCTCTCTCTTTCTGTCCCTTTTCTCTCTCTCCGTCCCTTTTCTCTCTCTCTTTCAGTCCCTTTTCTCTCTCTATCTGTCCCTTTTTTTCTCTCGCTGTCCCTTTTCTTTCTCTCTCTCAGTCCCTTTTCTCTCACTCTCTCTATCTGTCCCATTTCTCTCTCTCTCTTTCTCTCCCTTTTCACTCTCTCTCTGTCCCTTTTCTCTCTCTCTCTCTCTCTGTCCCTTTTCTCTCTCTCTCGCTGTCCCTTTTCTCTCTCTCTTTCTGTCCCTTTTCTCTCTCTCTTTCTGTCCCTTTTCTCTCTCTCTTTCTGTCCCTTTTCTCTCTCTCGCTCTGTCCCTTTTCCCCCTCTCTCTGTCCCTTTTCTCTCTCTCTGTCCATTTTCTCTCTCTCTCTGTCCCATTTCTCTCTCTCTATCTGTCCCCTTTCACTCTCTGTCTGTCCCTTTTCTCTCTCTCTATCTCTCTCTGTCCCTTTTCTCTCTCTCTCTCTCTGTCCCATTTCTCTCTCTATCTGTCCCTTTTTTTCTCTCGCTGTCCCTTTTCTCTTTCTCTCTCTCTGTCCCTTTCCTCTCACTCTCTCTCTGTCCCTTTTCTCTCACTCTCTCTCTGTGTCCCTTTTCTTTCTCTCTCCGTCCCTTTTCTCTCTCGCTTTCTGTCCCTTTTCTCTCTCTCCGTCCCTTTTCTCTCTCCCTTTCTGTCCCTTTTCTCTCTCTATCTGTCCCTTTTGTTCTCTCGCTGTCACTTTTCTCTTTCTCTCTCAGTCCATTTAATCTCACTCTCTCTCTCTGTCCCTTTTCTTTCACTCTCCGTCTCTTTTCTCTCTCTCTTTCTGTCCCTTTTCTCTCTCTCCGAAACTCTTCTGTCTCTCTTTCTGTCCCTTTTCTCTCTCTATCTGTCCCTTTTTTTCTCTCGCTGTCCCTTTTCTCTTTCTCTCTCTCAGTCCCTTTTCTCTCTGTCTCTCTGTCCCTTTTATCTCTCTCTTTCCGGCCCTTTTCACTCTCTATCTGTCCCTTTTCTCTCTCTCTCCCTGTACCTTTTCTCTCTCTATCTGTCCCTTTTGTTCTCTCGCTGTCCCTTTTCTTTCTCTCTCTCAGTCCCTTTTCTCTCACTCTCTCTCTCTGTCCCATTTCTCTCTCTCTCTTTCTCTCCCTTTTCACTCTCTATCTGTTCCTTTTCTCTCTCTCTCTGTCCCTTTTCTCTCTCTCTCTCTCTGTCCCTTTTCTCTCACTCTCTCTCACTCTGTCCCTTTTCTTTCTCTCCCCGTCCCTTTTCTCTCTCGCTTTCTGTCCCTTTTCACTCTCTCTCTGTTCCTTTTCTCTCTCTCTCTCTGTCCCATTTCACTCTCTATCTGTCCCTTTTTTTCTCTCGCTGTCCCTTTTCTCTTTCTCTCTCGCTGTCCCTTTTCTCTTTCTCTCTCTCTGTCCCTTTTCTTTCTCTCCGTCCCTTTTCTCTCTCTCTTTCTGTCCCTTTTCTCTCTCTCCGAATCTCTTCTGTCTCTCTTTCTGTCCCTTTTCTCTCTCTATCTGTCCCTTTTTTTCTCTCGCTGTCCCTTTTCTCTTTCTCTCTCTCAGTCCCTTTTCTCTCTCTCTTTCTGTCCCTTTTCACTCTCTATCTGTCCCTTTTCTCTCTCTCTCTGTCCCTTTTCTCTCTCTCTCTATCCCTTTTCTCTCACTCTCTCTCTCTGTCCCTTTTCTTTCTCTCCCCGTCCCTTTTCTCTCTCGCTTTCTGTCCCTTTTCACTCTCTCTCTGTTCCTTTTCTCTCTCTCTCTCTGTCCCTTTTCTCTCTCTCTCTTTCTGTCCCATTTCTCTCTCTATCTGTCACTTTTTTTCTCTCGCTGTCCCTTTTCTCTTTCTCTCTCTCTGTCCCTTTTCTCTCACTCTCTGTCTCTCTGTCCCTTTTCTTTCTCTCCCCGTCCGTTTTCTCTCTCGCTTTCTGTCCCTTTTCTCTCTCTCCGTCCCTTTTCTCTCTCTTTCTGTCCCTTTTCTCTCTCTATCTGTCCCTTTTTTTTCTCTCGCTGTCCCTTTTCTCTTTCTCTCTCTCAGTCCATTTTATCTCACTCTCTCTCTCTCTGTCCCTTTTCTTTCTTCTCCGTCTCTTTTCTCTCTCTCTTTCTGTCCCTTTTCTCTCTCTCCGTCCCTCTTCTGTCTCTCTTTCTGTCCCTTTTCTCTCTCTATCTGTCCCTTTTATCTCTCGCTGTCCCTTTTCTCTTTCTCTCTCTCAGTCCCTTTTCTCTCTCTCTATCTGTCCCTTTTCTCTCTCTCTATCTGTCCCTTTTCTCTCTCTCTCTGTCCCTTTTATCTCTCTCTCTCTCAGTCCCTTTTCTCTCTGTCTTTCTGTCCCTTTTCTCTCTCTCTTTCTGTCCCTTTTCATTCTCTATCTGTCCCTTTTCTCTCTCTCTCTGTCCCTTTTCTCTCTTTCTCGCTGTCCCTTTTCTCTCTCTCTTTCTGTCCATTTTCTCTCTCTCTTTCAGTCCCTTTTCTCTCTCTATCTGTCCCTTTTGTTCTCTCGCTGTCCCTTTTCTTTCTCTCTCTCAGTCCCTTTTCTCTCACTCTCTCTATCTGTCCCATTTCTCTCTCTCTCTTTCTCTCCCTTTTCACTCTCTCTCTGTCCCTTTTCAATCTCTCTCTGTCCCTTTTCTCTCTCTATATGTCCCTTTTTTTCTCTCGCTGTCCCTTTTCTCTTTCTCTCTCTCAGTCCCTTTTCTCTCAATCTCGCTCTGTCCCTTTTCTTTCTCTCTCCGTCCCTTTTCTCTCTCGCTTTCTGTCCCTTTTCGCTCTGTCTGTCGCTTTTCTTTCTCTCTCTCTGTCCCTTTTCTCTCTCTCTTTCTGTCCCTTTTCTCTCTCTCCGTCCCTTTTCTCTCTCTCTTTCAGTCCCTTTTCTCTCTCTATCTGTCCCTTTTTTTCTCTCGCTGTCCCTTTTCTTTCTCTCTCTCAGTACCTTTTCTCTCACTCTCTCTATCTGTCCCAATTCTCTCTCTCTCTTTCTCTCCCTTTTCACTCTCTCTCTGTCCCTTTTCTCTCTCTCTCTCTCTCTGTCCCTTTTCTCTCTCTCTCGCTGTCCCTTTTCTCTCTCTCTTTCTGTCCCTTTTCTCTCTCTCTCTCTGTCCTGTTTCTCTCTCTCTCGCTGTCCCTTTTCTCTCTCTCTTTCTGTCCCTTTTCTCTCTCTCTTTCTGTCCCTTTTCTCTCTCTCTCTGTCCCTTTTCCCTCTCTCTCTGTCCCTTTTCTCTCTCTCTCTGTCCCTTTTCTCTCTCTCTCTGTCCATTTTCTCTCTCTCTCTCTGTCCCATTTCTCTCTCTCTTTCTGTCCCTTTTCTCTCTCTATCTGTCCCTTTTTTCTCTCGCTGTCCCTTTTCTCTTTCTCTCTCTCAGTCCCTTTTCTCTCACTCTCCCTCTCTGTCCCTTTTCTGTCTCTCTATCTGTCCGTTATCACTCTCTGTCGGTCCCTTTTCTCTCTCTCTCTCTCTCTCTCTCTCTCTCTCTCTCTCTCTCTCTGTCCCTTTTCTCTCTCTCTCTCTCTGTCCCATTTCTCTCTCTATCTGTCCCTTTTTTTCTCTCGCTGTCCCTTTTCTCTTTCTCTCTCTCAGTCCCTTTTCTCTCACTCTCTCTCTGTCCCTTTTCTTTCTCTCTCCATCCCTTTTCACACTCTTTTGTGTCCCTTTTCTCTCACGCCGTTGCTTTTCACTCTTTTTTTCTGTCCCTTTTCTATCACTACCTGTCCCTTTTTTTCTCTCGCTGTCCCTTTTCTCTTTCTCTCTCAGTCCCTTTTCTCTCACTCTCTCTCTCTGTCCCTTTTCTCTGTCTCGTTCTGTCCCTTTTCACTCTCTATCTGTCCCTTTTCTCTCTCTCTCTCTGTCCCCTTTCACTCTCTATCTGTCCCTTTTTTCTCTCGCTTTCCCTTTTCTCTTTCTCTCTCTCAGTCCCTTTTCTCTCTCTCCTTCTGTCCCTTTTCACTCTCTATCTGTCCCTTTTCTCTCTCTCTCTGTCCCTTTTCTCTCTCTATCTGTCCCTTTTTTTCTCGCTTTCCCTTTTCTCTTTCTCTCTCTCAGTCCCTTTTCTCTCACTCTCTCTCTGTCCCTTTTCTTTCTCTCTCCGTCCCTTTTCTCTCTCGCTTTCTGTTCCTTTTCGCTCTGTCTGTCCCTTTTCTTTCTCTCTCTCCGTCCCTTTTCTCTCTCTCTTTCTGTCCCTTTTCACTCTCTCCGTCCCTTTTCGCTCTCTCTTTCAGTCCCTTTTCTCTCTCTATCTGTCCCTTTTTTTCTCTCGCTGTCCCTTTTCTTTCTCTCTCTCAGTCCCTTTTCTCTCACTCTCTCTATATGTCCCATTTCTCTCTCTCTCGTTCTCTCCCTTTTCACTCTCTCTCTGTCCCTTTTCTCTCTCTCTCTCTGTCCCTTTTCTCTCTCTCTCGCTGTCCCTTTTCTCTCTCTATTTCTGTCCCTTTTCTCTCTCTCTTTCTGTCCCTTTTCACTCTCTCCGTCCCTTTTCTCTCTCTCTTTCAGTCCCTTTTCTCTCTCTATCTGTCCCTTTTGTTCTCTCGCTGTCCCTTTTCTTTCTCTCTCTCAGTCCCTTTTCTCTCACTCTCTCTATCTGTCCCATTTCTCTCTCTCTCTTTCTCTCCCTTTTCACTCTCTCTCTGTCCCTTTTCTATCTCTCTCTGTCCCTTTTCTCTCTCTATATGTCCCTTTTTTTCTCTCGCTGTCCCTTTTCTCTTTCTCTCTCTCAGTCCCTTTTCTCTAAATCTCTCTCTGTCCCTTTTCTTTCTCTCTCCGTCCCTTTTCTCTCTCGCTTTCTGTCCCTTTTCGCTCTGTCTGTCGCTTGTCTTTCTCTCTCTCTGTCCCTTTTCTCTCTCTCTTTCTGTCCCTTTTCTCTCTCTCCGTCCCTTTTCTCTCTCTCTTTCAGTCCCTTTTCTCTCTCTATCTGTCCCTTTTTTTCTCTCGCTGTCCCTTTTCTTTCTCTCTCTCAGTCCCTTTTCTCTCACTCTCTCTATCTGTCCCATTTCTCTCTCTCTCTTTCTCTCCCTTTTCACTCTCTCTCTGTCCCTTTTCTCTCTCTCTCTCTCTCTGTCCCTTTTCTCTCTCTCTCGCTGTCCCTTTTCTCTCTCTCTTTCTGTCCCTTTTCTCTCTCTCTTTCTGTCCCTTTTCTCTCTCTCTTTCTGTCCCTTTTCTCTCTCTCGCTCTGTCCCTTTTCCCCCTCTCTCTGTCCCTTTTCTCTCTCTCTGTCCATTTTCTCTCTCTCTCTGTCCCATTTCTCTCTCTCTATCTGTCCCTTTTCACTCTCTGTCTGTCCCTTTTCTCTCTCTCTATCTCTCTCTGTCCCTTTTCTCTCTCTCTCTCTCTGTCCCATTTCTCTCTCTATCTGTCCCTTTTTTTCTCTCGCTGTCCCTTTTCTCTTTCTCTCTCTCTGTCCCTTTCCTCTCACTCTCTCTCTGTCCCTTTTCTCTCACTCTCTCTCTCTGTCCCTTTTCTTTCTCTCTCCGTCCCTTTTCTCTCTCGCTTTCTGTCCCTTTTCTCTCTCTCCGTCCCTTTTCTCTCTCCCTTTCTGTCCCTTTTCTCTCTCTATCTGTCCCTTTTGTTCTCTCGCTGTCACTTTTCTCTTTCTCTCTCTCAGTCCATTTAATCTCACTCTCTCTCTCTGTCCCTTTTCTTTCACTCTCCGTCTCTTTTCTCTCTCTCTTTCTGTCCCTTTTCTCTCTCTCCGAAACTCTTCTGTCTCTCTTTCTGTCCCTTTTCTCTCTCTATCTGTCCCTTTTTTTCTCTCGCTGTCCCTTTTCTCTTTCTCTCTCTCAGTCCCTTTTCTCTCTGTCTCTCTGTCCCTTTTATCTCTCTCTTTCCGGCCCTTTTCACTCTCTATCTGTCCCTTTTCTCTCTCTCTCCCTGTACCTTTTCTCTCTCTATCTGTCCCTTTTGTTCTCTCGCTGTCCCTTTTCTTTCTCTCTCTCAGTCCCTTTTCTCTCACTCTCTCTCTCTGTCCCATTTCTCTCTCTCTCTTTCTCTCCCTTTTCACTCTCTATCTGTTCCTTTTCTCTCTCTCTCTGTCCCTTTTCTCTCTCTCTCTCTCTGTCCCTTTTCTCTCACTCTCTCTCACTCTGTCCCTTTTCTTTCTCTCCCCGTCCCTTTTCTCTCTCGCTTTCTGTCCCTTTTCACTCTCTCTCTGTTCCTTTTCTCTCTCTCTCTCTGTCCCATTTCTCTCTCTATCTGTCCCTTTTTTTCTCTCGCTGTCCCTTTTCTCTTTCTCTCTCGCTGTCCCTTTTCTCTTTCTCTCTCTCTGTCCCTTTTCTTTCTCTCCGTCCCTTTTCTCTCTCTCTTTCTGTCCCTTTTCTCTCTCTCCGAATCTCTTCTGTCTCTCTTTCTGTCCCTTTTCTCTCTCTATCTGTCCCTTTTTTTCTCTCGCTGTCCCTTTTCTCTTTCTCTCTCTCAGTCCCTTTTCTCTCTCTCTTTCTGTCCCTTTTCACTCTCTATCTGTCCCTTTTCTCTTTCTCTCTGTCCCTTTTCTCTCTCTCTCTGTTCCATTTCTCTCACTCTCTCTCTCTGTCCCTTTTCTTTCTCTCCCCGTCCCTTTTCTCTCTCGCTTTCTGTCCCTTTTCACTCTCTCTCTGTTCCTTTTCTCTCTCTCTCTCTGTCCCTTTTCTCTCTCTCTTTCTGTCCCTTTTCACTCTCTGTCTGTCCCTTTTCTCTCTCTCTCTTTCTGTCCCATTTCTCTCTCTATCTGTCACTTTTTTTCTCTCGCTGTCCCTTTTCTCTTTCTCTCTCTCTGTCCCTTTTCTCTCACTCTCTGTCTCTCTGTCCCTTTTCTTTCTCTCCCCGTCCCTTTTCTCTCTCGCTTTCTGTCCCTTTTCTCTCTCTCCGTCCCTTTTCTCTCTCTTTCTGTCCCTTTTCTCTCTCTATCTGTCCCTTTTTTTTCTCTCGCTGTCCCTTTTCTCTTTCTCTCTCTCAGTCCATTTTATCTCACTCTCTCTCTCTCTGTCCCTTTTCTTTCTTCTCCGTCTCTTTTCTCTCTCTCTTTCTGTCCCTTTTCTCTCTCTCCGTCCCTCTTCTGTCTCTCTTTCTGTCCCTTTTCTCTCTCTATCTGTCCCTTTTATCTCTCGCTGTCCCTTTTCTCTTTCTCTCTCTCAGTCCCTTTTCTCTCTGTCTTTCTGTCCCTTTTCTCTCTCTCTATCTGTCCCTTTTCTCTCTCTCTCTGTCCCTTTTATCTCTATCTCTCTCAGTCCCTTTTCTCTCTGTCTTTCTGTCCCTTTTCTCTCTCTCTTTCTGTCCCTTTTCATTCTCTATCTGTCCCTTTTCTCTCTCTCTCTGTCCCTTTTCTCTCTTTCTCGCTGTCCCTTTTCTCTCTCTCTTTCTGTCCATTTTCTCTCTCTCTTTCTGCCCCTTTTCTCTCTCTCTCTCTCTCTCTGTCCCTTTTCTCTCTCCCTCTGTCTCTTTTCTCTCTCTCTTTCTGTCCATTTTCTCTCTCTCTTTCTGCCCCTTTTCTCTCTCTCTCTCTGTCCCTTTTCTCTCTCTCTCTGTCCCTTTTCTCTCTCTCTCTCTGTCCCTTTTCTCACTCTCTCTCTGTCCCTTTTCTCTCTCTCTTTCTGTCCCTTTTCTCTCTCTATCTGTCCATTTTTTTCTCTCGCTGTCCCTTTTCTCTTTCTCTCTCTCAGTCCCTTTTCTCTCACTCTCTCTCTCTGTCCCTTTTCTGTCTCTCTATCTGTCCCTTTTCACTCTCTATCTGTCCCTTTTCTCTCTCTCTCTGTCTGTCCCTTTTCTCTCTCTCTCTCTGTCCCATTTCTCTCTCGATCTGTCCCTTTTTTTCTCTCGCTGTCCCTTTTCTCTTTCTCTCTCTCAGTCCCTTTTTCTCTCACTCTCTCTCTGTCCCTTTTCTTTCTCTCTCTGTCCCTTTTCTCTCTCGCTTTCTGTCCCTTTTCTCTCTCTCCGTCCCTTTTCTCTCTCTATTTCTATCCCTTTTCTCTCTCTATCTGTCCCTTTTTTTCTCTCGCTGTCCCTTTTCTCTTTTTCTCTCTCAGTCCATTTTATCTCACTCTCTCTCTCTGTCCCTTTTCGTTCTTCTCCGTCTCTTTTCTCTCTCTCTTTCTGTCCCTTTTCTCTCTCTCCGTCCCTCTTCTGTCTCTCTTTCTGTCCCTTTTCTCTCTCTCTCGCTGTACCTTTTCTCTCTCTCTCGCTGTCCCTTTTCTCTCTCTCTCAGTCCATTTCCTCTCTCTCTTTCTGTCCCTTTTCTCTCTCTCTCGCTGTCCCTTTTCTCTCTCTCTCGCTGTCCCTTTTCTCTCTCTCTCTCAGTCCATTTCCTCTCTCTCTTTCTGTCCCTTTTCTCTCTCTCTCTCTCTGTCCCTTTTCTCTCTCTCTCTGTCCCTTTTCTCTCTCTCTTTCAGTCCCTTTTCACTCTCTATCTCTCCCTTTTCTCTGTCTCTCTCTGTCCCATTTCTCTCTCGATCTGTCCCTTTTTTCTCTCGCTGTCCCTTTTCTCTTTCTCTCTCTCAGTTCCCTTTTCTCTCAATCTCTCTCTGTCCCTTTTCATTCTCTATCTGTCCCTTTTCTCTCTCGCTTTCTGTCCCTTTTCTCTCTCTCCGTCCCTTTTCTCTCTCTCTTTCTGTCCCTTTTCTCTCTCTATCTGTCCCTTTGGTTCTCTCGCTGTCCTTTTTCTCTTTCTCTCTCTCAGTCCATTTTATCTCACTCTCTCTCTCTCTGTCCCTTTTTTTTCTCTCTCCGTCTCTTTTCTGTCACTTTCTGTCCCTTCTCTCTCTCTCCGAAACTCTTCTGTCTCTCTTTCTTTCCCTTTTCTCTCTCTATCTGTCCCTTTTTTTCTCTGGCTGTCCCTTTTCTCTTTCTCTCTCTCAGTCCCTTTTCTCTCTCTCTTTCTGTCCCTTTTCACTCTCTATCTGTTCCTTTTCTCTCTCTCTCTCTGTCCCTTTTTTCTCTCTGTCTGTCCCTTTTTTATCTCGCTGTCCCTTTTCTTTCTCTCTCTCAGTCCCTTTTCTCTCAATCTCTCTCTGTCCCATTTCTCTCTCTCTCTTTTTCTCCCTTTTCACTCTCTATCTGTCCCTTTTCTCTCTCTCTCGCTGTCCCTTTTCTCTCTCTCTCGCTGTCCCTTTTCTCTCTCTCTTTCTGTCCCTTTTCTCTCTCTCTTTCTGTCCCTTTTCTCTCTCTCTTTCTGTCCCTTTTCTCTCTCTCTCTGTCCCTTTTCTCTCTCTCTCTCTGTCCGTTTTCTCTCTCTCTCTCTGTCCCTTTTCTCTCTCTCTTTCTGTCCCTTTTCTCTCTCTATCTGTCCCTTTTTTTCTCTCGCTGTCCCTTTTCTCTTTCTCTCTCTCAGTCCCTTTTCTCTCACTCTCTCTCTCTGTCCCTTTTCTGTCTCTCTATCTGTCCCTTTTCACTCTCTATCTGTCCCTTTTCTCTCTCTCTCTGTCTGTCCCTTTTCTCTCTCTCTCTCTGTCCTATTTCTCTCTCTATCTGTCCTTTTTTTTCTCTCGCTGTCCCTTTTCTCTTTCTCGCTCTCAGTTCCCTTTTCTCTCACTCTCTGTCTGTCCCTTTTCTGTCTCTGTATCTGTCCCTTTTCACTCTCTATCTGTCCCTTTTCTCTCTCTCTCTATCTGTCCCTTTTCTCTCTCTCTCTGTCCCTTTTCTCTCTCTATCTGTCCCTTTTTTTCTCTCGCTGTCCCTTTTCTCTTTCTCTCCATCAGTCCTTTTTCTCTCACTCTCTCTCTCTCTGTCCCTTTTATCTCTCTCTCTTTCTGTCCCTACTCACTGTCTAAATGTCCCTTTTCTCTCTCTCTCTCTCTGTCCCTTTTCTCTCTCTCTCTGTCCCTTTTCTCTCTCTCTCTCTCTGTCACTTTTCTCTCTCTCTCTGTCCCTTTTCTCTCTCTCTTTCTGTCCCTTTTCACTCTCTATCTGTCCCTTTTCTCTCTCTCTCTCTGTCCCTTTTCTCTCTCTCTCTGTCCCTTTTCTCTCTCTATCTGTCCCTTTTTTTTCTCTCGCTGTCCCTTTCCTCTTTCTCTCTATCAGTCCTTTTTCTCTCACTCTCTCTCTCTGTCCCTTTTTCCTCTCTCTCTTTCTGTCCCTTTTCACTGTCTAATTGTCCCTTTTCTCTCTCTCTCTCTCTGTCCCTTTTCTCTCTCTCTCTGTCCCTTTTCTCTCTCTCTGTCCCTTTTCTCTCGCTCTCTGTCCCTTTTCTCTCTCTCGGTCCCTTTTCTCTCTCTCTCTGTCCCTTTTCTCTCTCTCTATCTGTCCCTTTCTCTCTCTCTCTGTCTCTTTTCTCTCTCTCTTTCTGTCCCTTTTCTGTCTCTATCTGTCCTTTTTTTTCTCTCGCTGTCCCTTTTCTCTTTCTCGCTCTCAGTTCCCTTTTCTCTCACTCTATCTCTGTCCCTTTTCTCTCTCTCTTTCTGTCCCTTTTCATTCTCTATCTGTCCGTTTTCTCTCTCTCTCTGTCCCTTTTCTCTCTCTCTCGCTGTCCCTTTTCTCTCTCTGTCCCTTTTTCTCTCTCTCTTTCTGTCCCTTTTCTCTATCTCTGTCTTTCCCTTTTCTCTCTCTCTCTGTCCCTTTTCACTCTCTCTCTGTCCCTTTTCTCTCTCTCTCTGTCCCTTTTCTCTCTCTCTCTGTCCCTTCTCTCGCTCTCTGTCCCTTTTCTCTCTCTCTATCTGTCCCTTTTCTCTCTCTCTCTCTCTGTCCCTTTACTCTCTATCTCTTTGTGCCTTTTCTCTCTCTCTCTCTGTGCCTTTTCGTTCTCTGTCTCTGTCCCTGTTCTTTCTGTGTGTCCCTTTTCTCGCGCTCTCTGTCCCTTTTCTCTCTCTCTCTCTCTGTCCCTTTTCTCTCTCTCTCTCTGTCCCTTTTCTTTCTCTCTTCGTCCCTTTTCTCTCTCTCTTTCTGTCCCTTTTCTCTCTCTCCGTCCCTTTTCTCTCTCTTTCATTCCCTTTTCTCTCTCTATCTGTCCCTTTTTTTCTCTCGCTGTCCCTTTTCTTTCTCTCTCTCAGTCCCTTTTCTCTCACTCTCTCTCTCTGTCCCATTTCTATCTCTCTCTTTCTCTCTCTTTTCACTCTGTATCTGTCCCTTTACTCTCTCTCTCTGTCCCTTTTCTCTCTCTCTCTCTCTGTCCCTTTTCTCTCACTCTCTCTCACTCTGTCCCTTTTCTTTCTCTCCCCGTCCCTTTTCTCTCTCGCTTTCTGTTCCTTTTCTCTCTCTCTCTCTCTGTCCCATTTCTCTCACTCTCTCTCTCTGTCCCATTTCTTTCTCTCACCGTCTCTTTTCTCTCTCGCTTTCTGTCCCTTTTCACTCTCTCTCTGTTCCTTTTCTCTCTCTCTCTCTGTCCCATTTCTTTCTCTATCTATCCCTTTTTTTCTCTCGCTGTCCCTTTTCTCTTTCTCTCTCGCTGTCCCTTTTCTCTTTCTCTCTCTCTGTCCCTTTTCTCTCACTCTCTCTCTCTGTCACTTTTCTTTCTCTCCCCGTCCCTTTTCTCTCTCGCTTTCTGTCCCTTTTCACTCTCTCCGTCCCTTTTCTCTCTCTCTTTCTGTCCCTTTTCTCTCTCTCCGAAACTCTTCTGTCTCTCTTTCTGTCCCTTTTCTCTCTCGATCTGTCCCTTTTTTTCTCTCGCTGTCCCTTTTCACTCTCTATCTGTCCCTTTTCTCTCTCTCTCTCTCTCTCTCTCTCTGTCCCTTTTCTTTCTCTCCCCGTCCCTTTTCTCTCTCGCTTTCTGTCCCTTTTCACTCTCTCTCTGTTCCTTTTCTCTCTCTCCCTGTCCCTTTTCTCTCTCTCTTTCTGTCCCTTTTCACTCTCTGTCTGTCCCTTTTCTCTCTCTCTCTCTGTCCCATTTCTCTCTCTATCTGTCCCTTTTCTCTTTCTCTCTCTCTGTCCATTTTCTCTCACTCTCTGTCTCTCTGTCCCTTTTCTTTCTCTCCCCGTCCCTTTTCTCTCTCGCTTTCTGTCCCTTTTCTCCCTCTCCGTCCCTTTTCTCTCTCTCTTTCTGTCCCTTTTCTCTCTCTATCTGTCCCTTTTTTTCTCTCGCTTTCCCTTTTCTCTTTCTCTCTCTCAGTCCATTTTGTCTCACTCTCTCACTCTGTCCCTTTTCTTTCTTCTCCGTCTCTTTTCTCTCTCTCTTTCTGTCCCTTTTCTCTCTCTCCGTCCCTCTTCTGTCTCTCTTTCTGTCCCTTTTCTCTCTCTATCTGTCCCTTTTATCTCTCGCTGTCCGTTTTCTCTTTCTCTCTCTCAGTCCCTTTTCTCTCTCTCTTTCTGTCCCTTTTCTCTCTCTCTCTCTGTCCCTTTTCTCTCTCTCTCTGTCCCTTTTCTCTCTCTCTTTCTGTCCCTTTTCACTCTCTATCTGTCCCTTTTCTCTCTCTCTCTGTCCCCTTTCTCTCTATCTGTCCCTTTTTTTTTCTCGCTGTCCCTTTTCTCTTTCTCTCTCTCAGTTCCCTTTTCTCTCACTCTCTCTCTGTCCCTTTTCTCTCTCTCTTTCTGTCCCTTTTCATTCTCTATCTGTCCCTTTTCTCTCTCTCTCTGTCCCTTTTCTCTCTCTCTCTGTCCCTTTTCTCTCTCTCTTTCTGTCCCTTTTCATTCTCTATCTGTCCCTTTTCTCTCTCTCTCTCTCTGTCCCTTTTCTCTCTTTCTCGCTGTCCCTTTTCTCTCTCTCTTTCTGTCCCTTTTCTCTCTCTCTTTCTGCCCCTTTTCTCTCTCTCTCTCTCTGTCCCTTTTCTCTCTCACTCTGTCCCTTTTCTCTCTCTATCTGTCCCTTTTGTTCTCTCGCTGTCCCTTTTCTCTTTCTCTCTCTCAGTCCATTTTATCTCACTCTCTCTCTCTGTCCCTTTTTTTTCTCTCTCCGTCTCTTTTCTGCCTCTCTTTCTGTCCCTTTTCTCTCTCTCCGTCCCTCTTCTGTCTCTCTTTCTGTCCCTTTTCACTCTCTATCTGTCCCTTTTTTTCTCTCTCTGTCCCTTTTCTTTCTCTCTTCGTTCTTTTCTCTCTCTCTTTCTGTCCCTTTTCTCTCTCTCCGTCCCTTTTCTCTCTTTCTTTCTGTCCCTTTTCTCTCTCGATCTGTCCCTTATTTTGTCTCACTGTCCCTTTTCTCTTTCTCTCTCTCAGCCCCTTTTCTCTCACTGTCTCTCTCTGTCCCTTTTCTCTCTCTCTTTCTGTCGCTTTTCACTCTCGTTCTGTGCCTTTTCTCTCTCTATCTGTACCTTTTTTTTCTCGGGCTGTCCCTTTTCTCTTTCTCTCTCTCAGTACCTTTTCTCTCTCACTCTCTCTCTGTCCCGTTTCTTTCTCTCTCCGTCCCTTTTCTCACTCTCTTCCTGTCCCTTTTCTCTCTTTCTTTCTACCCTTTTCTATCTCTATCTGTCCCTTTTTTCTCTCGCTGTCCCTTTTCTCTTTCTCTCTCTGTCCCTTTTCTCTCTCTCTCTCTCGCTGTCCCTTTTCTCTCTCTCTCTGTCCCTTTTCTCTCTCTCTCTCTCTGTCCCTTTTCTCTTTCTCTCTCTCTGTCCCTTTTCTCTCACTCTCCCTCTCTGTCCCTTTTCTTTCTCTCTCCGTCCCTTTTCTCTCTCTCTTTCTGTCCCTTTTCTCTCTCTCCGTCCCTTTTCTCTCTCTCTTTCTGTCCCTTTTCTCTCTCTATCTGTCCCTTTTCTTCTCTCGCTGTCCCTTTTCTCTTTCTCTCTCTCAGTACCTTTTCTCTCTCTCTCTCTGTCCCTTTTCTTTCTCTCTTCGTCCCTTTTCTCTCTACTTTCTGTCCCTTTTCTCTCTCTCCGTCCCTTTTCTCTCTCTCTTTCTGTCCCTTTTCACTCTCGATCTGCCCCTTATTTTGTCTCACTGTCCCTTTTCTCTTTCTCTCTCTCTCTGCCCCTTTTCTCTCACTCTCTCTCTCTGTCCCTTTTCTCTCTCTCTCTGTCCCTTTTCTCTCTCTCTCTCTGTCCCTTTTCACTCTTTCTCTGTCCCTTTTCTCTCTCTCTCTGTCCCTTTTCTCTCTCTCTATCTGTCCCTTTCTCTCTCTCTCTGTCTCTTTTCTCTCTCTCTTTCTGTCCCTTTTCTGTCGCTATCTGTCCTTTTTTTTCTCTCGCTGACACTTTTCTCTTTCTCGCTCTCAGTTCCCTTTTCTCTCACTCTATCTCTGTCCCTTTTCTCTCTCTCTTTCTGTCCCTTTTCATTCTCTATCTGTCCGTTTTCTCTCTCTCCCTGTCCCTTTTCTCTCTCTCTCGCTGTCCCTTTTCTCTCTCTGTCCCTTTTTCTCTCTCTCTTTCTGTCCCTTTTCTATATCTCTGTCTTTCCCTTTTCTCTCTCTCTCTGTCCCTTTTCACTCTCTCTCTGTCCCTTTTCTCTCTCTCTCTCTGTCCCTTTTCTCTCTCTCTCTGTCCCTTCTCTCGCTCTCTGTCCCTTTTCTCTCTCTCTATCTGTCCCTTTTCTCTCTCTCTCTCTGTCCCTTTACTCTCTATCTCTTTGTGCCTTTTTTCTCTCTCTCTCTGTGCCTTTTCGTTCTCTCTCTCTGTCCCTGTTCTTTCTGTGTGTCCCTTTTCTCTCTCTCTCTGTCCCTTTTCTCTCTCTCTTTCTGTCCCTTTTCTCTCTCTCTCTCTGTCCCTTTTCTTTCTCTCTTCGTCCCTTTTCTCTCTCTCTTTCTGTCCCTTTTCTCTCTCTCCGTCCCTTTTCTCTCTCTTTCATTCCCTTTTCTCTCTCTATCTGTCCCTTTTTTTCTCTCGCTGTCCCTTTTCTTTCTCTCTCTCAGTCCCTTTTCTCTCACTCTCTCTCTCTGTCCCATTTCTCTCTCTCTCTTTCTCTCTCTTTTCACTCTGTATCTGTCCCTTTACTCTCTCTCTCTGTCCCTTTTCTCTCTCTCTCTCTCTGTCCCTTTTCTCTCACTCTCTCTCACTCTGTCCCTTTTCTTTCTCTCCCCGTCCCTTTTCTCTCTCGCTTTCTGTTCCTTTTCTCTCTCTCTCTCTGTCCCATTTCTCTCACTCTCTCTCTCTGTCCCATTTCTTTTTCTCACTGTCTCTTTTCTCTCTCGCTTTCTGTCCCTTTTCACTCTCTCTCTGTTCCTTTTCTCTCTCTCTCTCTGTCCCATTTCTCTCTCTATCTATCCCTTTTTTTCTCTCGCTGTCCCTTTTCTCTTTCTCTCTCGCTGTCCCTTTTCTCTTTCTCTCTCTCTGTCCCTTTTCTCTCACTCTCTCTCTCTGTCCCTTTTCTTTCTCTCCCCGTCCCTTTTCTCTCTCGCTTTCTGTCCCTTTTCACTCTCTCCGTCCCTTTTCTCTCTCTCTTTCTGTCCCTTTTCTCTCTCTCCGAAACTCTTCTGTCTCTCTTTCTGTCCCTTTTCTCTCTCTATCTGTCCCTTTTTTTCTCTCGCTGTCCCTTTTCACTCTCTATCTGTCCCTTTTCTCTCTCTCTCTGTCCCTTTTCTCTCTCTCTCTCTGTCCCATTTCTCTCACTCTCTCTCTCTCTCTCTGTCCCTTTTCTTTCTCTCCCCGTCCCTTTTCTCTCTCGCTTTCTGTCCCTTTTCACTCTCTCTCTGTTCCTTTTCTCTCTCTCCCTGTCCCTTTTCTCTCTCTCTTTCTGTCCCTTTTCACTCTCTGTCTGTCGCTTTTCTCTCTCTCTCTCTGTCCCATTTCTCTCTCTATCTGTCCCTTTTGTTCTCTCGCTGTCCCTTTTCTCTTTCTCTCTCTCTGTCCCTTTTCTCTCACTCTCTGTCTCTCTGTCCCTTTTCTTTCTCTCCCCGTCCCTTTTCTCTCTCGCTTTCTGTCCCTTTTCTCCCTCTCCGTCCCTTTTCTCTCTCTCTTTCTGTCCCTTTTCTCTCTCTATCTGTCCCTTTTTTTCTCTCGCTGTCCCTTTTCTCTTTCTCTCTCTCAGTCCATTTTGTCTCTCTCTCTCACTCTGTCCCTTTTCTTTCTTCTCCGTCTCTTTTCTCTCTCTCTTTCTGTCCCTTTTCTCTCTCTCCGTCCCTCTTCTGTCTCTCTTTCTGTCCCTTTTCTCTCTCTATCTGTCCCTTTTATCTCTCGCTGTCCGTTTTCTCTTTCTCTCTCTCAGTCCCTTTTCTCTCTCTCTTTCTGTCCCTTTTCTCTCTCTCTCTCTGTCCCTTTTCTCTCTCTCTCTGTCCCTTTTCTCTCTCTCTTTCTGTCCCTTTTCACTCTCTATCTGTCCCTTTTCTCTCTCTCTCTGTCCCCTTTCTCTCTATCTGTCCCTTTTTTTTTCTCGCTGTCCCTTTTCTCTTTCTCTCTCTCAGTTCCCTTTTCTCTCACTCTCTCTCTGTCCCTTTTCTCTCTCTCTTTCTGTCCCTTTTCATTCTCTATCTGTCCCTTTTCTCTCTCTCTCTGTCCCTTTTCTCTCTCTCTGTCCCTTTTCCCTCTCTCTTTCTGTCCCTTTTCATTCTCTATCTGTCCCTTTTCTCTCTCTCTCTCTCTGTCCCTTTTCTCTCTTTCTCGCTGTCCCTTTTCTCTCTCTCTTTCTGTCCCTTTTCTCTCTCTCTTTCTGCCCCTTTTCTCTCTCTCTCTCTGTCCCTTTTCTCTCTCACTCTGTCCCTTTTCTCTCTCTATCTGTCCCTTTTGTTCTCTCGCTTTCCCTTTTCTCTTTCTCTCTCTCAGTCCATTTTATCTCACTCTCTCTCTCTGTCCCTTTTTTTTCTCTCTCCGTCTCTTTTCTGTCACTCTTTCTGTCCCTTCTCTCTCTCTCCGAAACTCTTCTGTCTCTCTTTCTGTCCCTTTTCACTCTCTATCTGTCCCTTTTTTCTCTCTCTGTCCCTTTTCTTTCTCTCTTCGTTCTTTTCTCTCTCTCTTTCTGTCCCTTTTCTCTCTCTCCGTCCCTTTTCTCTCTTTCTTTCTGTCCCTTTTCTCTCTCGATCTGTCCCTTATTTTGTCTCACTGTCCCTTTTCTCTTTCTCTCTCTCAGCCCCTTTTCTCTCACTCTCTCTCTCTGTCCCTTTTCTCTCTCTCTTTCTGTCGCTTTTCACTCTCGTTCTGTGCCTTTTCTCTATCTGTACCTTTTTTTTCTCGGGCTGTCCCTTTTCTCTTTCTCTCTCTCAGTACCTTTTCTCTCTCACTCTCTCTCTGTCCCGTTTCTTTCTCTCTCCGTCCCTTTTCTCACTCTCTTCCTGTCCCTTTTCTCTCTTTCTTTCTACCCTTTTCTATCTCTATCTGTCCCTTTTCACTCTCTATCTGTCCCTTTTCTCTCTCTCTCTCTGTCCCCTTTCACACTCTATCTGTCCCTTTTTTTCTCTCGCTGTCCCTTTTCTCTTTCTCTCTCTCAGTCCCTTTTCTCTCTCTCTTTCTGTCCCTTTTCACTCTCTATCTGTCCCTTTTCTCTCTCTCTCTGTCCCTTTTCTCTCTCTATCTGTCCCTTTTTTTCTCTCGCTGTCCCTTTTCTCTTTCTCTCTCTCAGTCCCTTTTCTCTCACTCTCTCTCTGTCCCTTTTCTTTCTCTCTCCGTCCCTTTTCTCTCTCGCTTTCTGTCACTTTTCGCTCTGTCTGTCCCATTTCTTTCTCTCTCTCCGTCCCTTTTCTCTCTCTCTTTCAGTCCCTTTTCTCTCTCTATCTGTCCCTTTTTTTCTCTCGCTGTCCCTTTTCTTTCTCTCTCTCAGTCCCTTTTCTCTCACTCTCTCTATATGTCCCATTTCTCTCTCTCTCTTTCTCTCCCTTTTCACTCTCTCTCTGTCCCTTTTCTCTCTCTCTCTCTGTCCTGTTTCTCTCTCTCTCGCTGTCCCTTTTCTCTCTCTCTTTCTGTCCCTTTTCTCTCTCTCTTTCTGTCCCTTTTCTCTCTCTCTCTGTCCCTTTTCTCTCTCTCTCTCTCGCTGACCCTTTTCTCTCTCTCTCTGTCCCTTTTTTCTCTCTCTCTCTCTCTGTCCCTTTTCTCTTTCTCTCTCTCTGTCCCTTTTCTCTCACTCTCCCTCTCTGTCCCTTTTCTTTCTCTCTCCGTCCCTTTTCTCTCTCTCTTTCTGTCCCTTTTCTCTCTCTCCGTCCCTTTTCTCTCTCTCTTTCTGTCCCTTTTCTCTCTCTATCTGTCCCTTTTCTTCTCTCGCTGTCCCTTTTCTCTTTCTCTCTCTCAGTACCTTTTCTCTCTCTCTCTCTGTCCCTTTTCTTTCTCTCTTCGTCCCTTTTCTCTCTACTTTCTGTCCCTTTTCTCTCTCTCCGTCCCTTTTCTCTCTCTCTTTCTGTCCCTTTTCACTCTCGATCTGCCCCTTATTTTGTCTCACTGTCCCTTTTCTCTTTCTCTCTCTCTCTTCCCCTTTTCTCTCACTCTCTCTCTCTGTCCCTTTTCTCTCTCTCTTTCTGTGCCTTTTCACTCTCTCTCTCTGTCCCTTTTCTCTCGCTCTCTCTGTCCCTTTTCTCTCTCTCTCTGTCCCTTTTCTCTCTCTCTCTCTGTCCCTTTTCACTCTTTCTCTGTCCCTTTTCTCTGTCTCTCTGTCCCTTTTCTCTCTGTATCTGTCTCTTTTTTTCTCTCGCTGTCCCTTTTCTCTTTAGCTCTCTCAATCCCTTTTCTCTCACTCTCTCTGTCCGTTTTCTTTCTCTCTCCGTCCCTTTTCTCTCTCTCGTTCTCTTCCTTTTCTCTCTCTCCGTCCCTTTTCTCTCTCTTTTCTGTCCCTTTTCTCTCTCTATCTGTCCTCTTTTTTTCTCTCCCTGCCCCTTTTCTGTTTTTCCCTCTCAGTCCCTTTTCTCTCACTCTCTCTCTGTCCCTTTTCTCTGTCTCTTTCAGTCCCTTTTCACTCTCTATCTGTCCCTTTTCTCTCTCTCTCTCTCTCTGTCCCTTTTCTCTCTCTCTCTGTCCCTTTTCTCTCTCTCTATCTGTCCCTTTTTTTCTCACGCTGTACCTTTTCTCTTTCTCTCTCAGTCCCTTTTCTCTCACTCTCTCTCTCTGTCCCTATTCTCTGTCTCTTTCTGTCCCTTTTCACTCTCTATCTGTCCCTTTTCTCTCTCTCTCTCTGTCCCCTTTCACTCTCTATCTGTCCCTTTTTTTCTCTCGCTGTCCCTTTTCTCTTTCTCTCTCTCAGTCCCTTTTCTCTCTCTCTTTCTGTCCCTTTTCACTCTCTATCTGTCCCTTTTCTCTCTCTCTCTGTCCCTTTTCTCTCTCTATCTGTCCCTTTTTTTCTCTCGCTGTCCCTTTTCTCTTTCTCTCTCTCAGTCCCTTTTCTCTCACTCTCTCTCTGTCCCTTTTCTTTCTCTCTCCGTCCCTTTTCTCTCTCGCTTTCTGTCACTTTTCGCTCTGTCTGTCCCTTTTCTTTCTCTCTCTCCGTCCCTTTTCTCTCTCTCTTTCAGTCCCTTTTCTCTCTCTATCTGTCCCTTTTTTTCTCTCGCTGTCCCTTTTCTTTCTCTCTCTCAGTCCCTTTTCTCTCACTCTCTCTATATGTCCCATTTCTCTCTCTCTCTTTCTCTCCCTTTTCACTCTCTCTCTGTCCCTTTTCTCTCTCTCTCTCTGTCCTGTTTCTCTCTCTCTCGCTGTCCCTTTTCTCTCTCTCTTTCTGTCCCTTTTCTCTCTCTCTTTCTGTCCCTTTTCTCTTTCTCTCTTTCCATTTTCTCTCTCTCTCTCTGTCCCATTTCTCTCTCTCTTTCTGTCCCTTTTCTCTCTCTATCTGTCCCTTTTTTCTCTCGCTGTCCCTTTTCTCTTTCTCTCTCTCAGTCCCTTTTCTCTCACTCTCCCTCTCTGTCCCTTTTCTGTCTCTCTATCTGTCCGTTTTCACTCTCTGTCGGTCCCTTTTCTCTCTCTCTCTCTCTCTCACTCTCTGTCCCTTTTCTCTCTCTCTCTGTCCCATTTCTCTCTCTATCTGTCCCTTTTTTCTCTCGCTGTCCCTTTTCTTTCTCTCTCTCAGCCCCTTTTCTCTCACTCTCTCTCTCTGTCCCTTTTCTCTCTCTCTTTCTGTCCCTTTTCACTCTCTCTCAGTCCCTTTTCTCTCACTCTCTCTCTGTCCCTTTTCTCTGTCTCTTTCTGTCCCTTTTCACTCTCTCTCTGTCCCTTTTCTCTCCCTCTCTGTCCCTTTTCTCTCTCTCTTTCTGTCCCTTTTCACTCTCTCTCAGTCCCTTTTCTCTCACTCTCTCTCTGTCCCTTTTCTCTGTCTCTTTCTGTCCCTTTTCACTCTCTTTCTGTCCCTTTTTCTCTCTCTATCTGTCCCTTTTATTCTCTCGCTGTCCATTTTCTCTTTCTCTCTCTCAGTCCCTTTTCTCTCACTCTCTCTCTGTCCCTTTTCTTTCTCTCTCCATCCCTTTTCACACTCTTTTGCTGTCCCTTTTCTCTCACGCCGTTGCTTTTCCCTCTTTTTTTCTGTCCCTTTTCTATCACTACCTGTCCCTTTTTTTCTCTCGCTGTCCCTTTTCTCTTTCTCTCTCAGTCCCTTTTCTCTCACTCTCTCTCTCTGTCCCTTTTCTCTGTCTCTTTCTGTCCCTTTTCACTCTCTATCTGTCCCTTTTCTCTCTCTCTCTCTGTCCCCTTTCACTCTCTATCTGTCCCTTTTTTCTCTCGCTTTCCCTTTTCTCTTTCTCTCTCTCAGTCCCTTTTCTCTCTCTCTTTCTGTCCCTTTTCACTCTCTATCTGTCCCTTTTCTCTCTCTCTCTGTCCCTTTTCTCTCTCTATCTGTCCCTTTTTTTCTCTCGCTTTCCCTTTTCTCTTTCTCTCTCTCAGTCCCTTTTCTCTCACCTCTCTCTGTCCCTTTTCTTTCTCTCTCCGTCCCTTTTCTCTCTCTCTTTCAGTCCCTTTTCTCTCTCTATCTGTCCCTTTTTTTCTCTCGCTGTCCCTTTTCTTTCTCTCTCTCAGTCCCTTTTCTCTCACTCTCTCTATATGTCCCATTTCTCTCTCTCTCGTTCTCTCCCTTTTCACCCTCTCTCTGTCCCTTTTCTCTCTCTCTCTCTGTCCCTTTTCTCTCTCTCTCGCTGTCCCTTTTCTCTCTCTCTTTCTGTCCCTTTTCTCTCTCTCTTTCTGTCCCTTTTTTCTCTCTCCGTCCCTTTTCTCTCTCTTTCAGTCCCTTTTCTCTCTCTATCTGTCCCTTTTGTTCTCTCGCTGTCCCTTTTCTCTTTCTCTCTCTCAGTCCCTTTTCTCTCAATCTCTCTCTGTCCCTTTTCTTTCTCTCTCCGTCCCTTTTCTCTCTCGCTTTCTGTCCCTTTTCGCTCTGTCTGTCCCTTTTCTTTCTCTCTCTCTGTCCCTTTTCTCTCTCTCTTTCTGTCCCTTTTCTCTCTCTCCGTCCCTTTTCTCTCTCTCTTTCAGTCCCTTTTCTCTCTCTATCTGTCCCTTTTTCTCTCTCGCTGTCCCTTTTCTTTCTCTCTCTCAGTCCCTTTTCTCTCACTCTCTCTATCTGTCCCATTTCTCTCTCTCTCTTTCTCTGCCTTTTCACTCTCTCTCTCTGTCCCTTTTCTCTCTCTCTCTCTGTCCCTTTTCTCTCTCTCTCGCTGTCCCTTTTCTCTCTCTCTTTCTGTCCCTTTTCTCTCTCTCTTTCTGTCCCTTTTCTCTCTCTCTTTCTGTCCCTTTTCTCTCTCTCGCTCTGTCCCTTTTCCCCCTCTCTCTGTCCCTTTTCTCTCTCTCTCTGTCCATTTTCTCTCTCTCTCTGTCCCATTTCTCTCTCTCTATCTGTCCCTTTTCACTCTCTGTCTGTCCCTTTTCTCTCTCTCTATCTCTCTCTGTCCCTTTTCTCTCTCTCTCTCTGTCCCATTTCTCTCTCTATCTGTCCCTTTTTTTTCTCTCGCTTTCCCTTTTCTCTTTCTCTCTCTCTGTCCCTTTCCTCTCACTCTCTCTCTGTCCCTTTTCTCTCACTCTCTCTCTCTGTCCCTTTTCTTTCTCTCTCCGTCCCTTTTCTCTCTCGCTTTCTGTCCCTTTTCTCTCTCTCCGTCCCTTTTCTCTCTCTCTTTCTGTCCCTTTTCTCTCTCTATCTGTCCCTTTTGTTCTCTCGCTGTCCCTTTTCTCTTTCTCTCTCTCAGTCCATTTAATCTCACTCTCTCTCTCTGTCCCTTTTCTTTCACTCTCCGTCTCTTTTCTCTCTCTCTTTCTGTCCCTTTTCTCTCTCTCCGAAACTCTTCTGTCTCTCTTTCTGTCCCTTTTCTCTCTCTATCTGTCCCTTTTTTTCTCTCGCTGTCCCTTTTCTCTTTCTCTCTCTCTCTGTCCCTTTTCTCTCTGTCTCTCTGTCCCTTTTATCTCTCTCTTTCCGGCCCTTTTCACTCTCTATCTGTCCCTTTTCTCTCTCTCTCCCTGTACCTTTTCTCTCTCTATCTGTCCCTTTTCTTTCTCTCTTCGTCCCTTTTCTCTCTCTCTTTCTGTCCCTTTTCTCTCTCTCCGTCCCTTTTCTCTCTCTTTCATTCCATTTTCTCTCTCTATCTGTCCCTTCTTTTCTCTCGCTGTCCCTTTTCTTTCTCTCTCTCAGTCCCTTTTCTCTCACTCTCTCTCTCTGTCCCATTTCTCTCTCTCTCTTTCTCTCCCTTTTCACTCTCTATCTGTCCCTTTTCTCTCTCTCTCTGTCCCTTTTCTCTCTCTCTCTCTCTGTCCCTTTTCTCTCACTCTCTCTCACTCTGTCCCTTTTCTTTCTCTCCCCGTCCCTTTTCTCTCTCGCTTTCTGTCCCTTTTCACTCTCTCTCTGTTCCTTTTCTCTCTCTCTCTCTGTCCCATTTCTCTCTCTATCTGTCCCTTTTTTTCTCTCGCTGTCCCTTTTCTCTTTCTCTCTCGCTGTCCCTTTTCTCTTTCTCTCTCTCTGTCCCTTTTCTTTCTCTCCGTCCCTTTTCTCTCTCTCTTTCTGTCCCTTTTCTCTCTCTCCGAATCTCTTCTGTCTCTCTTTCTGTCCCTTTTCTCTCTCTATCTGTCCCTTTTTTTCTCTCGCTGTCCCTTTTCTCTTTCTCTCTCTCAGTCCCTTTTCTCTCTCTCTTTCTGTCCCTTTTCATTCTCTATCTGTCCCTTTTCTCTCTCTCTCTGTCCCTTTTCTCTCTCTCTCTGTCCCTTTTCTCTCACTCTCTCTCTCTCTGTCCCTTTTCTTTCTCTCCCCGTCCCTTTTCTCACTCGCTTTCTGTCCCTTTTCACTCTCTCTCTGTTCCTTTTCTCTCTCTCTCTCTGTCCCTTTTCTCTCTCTCTTTCTGTCCCATTTCACTCTCTGTCTGTCCCTTTTCTCTCTCTCTCTCTGTCCCATTTCTCTCTCTAGCTGTCACTTTTTTTCTCTCGCTGTCCCTTTTCTCTTTCTCTCTCTCTGTCCCTTTTCTCTCACTCTCTGTCACTCTGTCCCTTTTCTTTCTCTCCCCGTCCCTTTTCTCTCTCGCTTTCTGTCCCTTTTCTCTCTCTCCGTCCCTTTTCTCTCTCTTTCTGTCCCTTTTCTCTCTCTATCTGTCCCTTTTTTCTCTCGCTGTCCCTTTTCTCTTTCTCTCTCTCAGTCCCTTTTCTCTCACTCTCCCTCTCTGTCCCTTTTCTGTCTCTCTATCTGTCCGTTTTCACTCTCTGTCGGTCCCTTTTCTCTCTCTCTCTCTCTCTCTCACTCTCTGTCC
This sequence comes from Chiloscyllium punctatum, assembly GCF_047496795.1. Lineage (NCBI taxonomy): Eukaryota > Metazoa > Chordata > Chondrichthyes > Orectolobiformes > Hemiscylliidae > Chiloscyllium > Chiloscyllium punctatum. The sequence goes on from NC_092751.1 coordinate 2,455,504, forward strand.
CTTTTCTCTCTCTCTCTGTCCCATTTCTCTCTCTATCTGTCCCTTTTTTTCTCTCGCTGTCCCTTTTCTTTCTCTCTCTCAGCCCCTTTTCTCTCACTCTCTCTCTCTGTCCCTTTTCTCTCTCTCTTTCTGTCCCTTTTCACTCTCTCTCAGTCCCTTTTCTCTCACTCTCTCTCTGTCCCTTTTCCCTGTCTCTTTCTGTCCCTTTTCACTCTCTCTCTGTCCCTTTTCTCTCCCTCTCTGTCCCTTTTCTCTCTCTCTTTCTGTCCCTTTTCACTCTCTCTCAGTCCCTTTTCTCTCACTCTCTCTCTGTCCCTTTTCTCTGTCTCTTTCTGTCCCTTTTCACTCTCTTTCTGTCCCTTTTTCTCTCTCTATCTGTCCCTTTTATTCTCTCGCTGTCCATTTTCTCTTTCTCTCTCTCAGTCCCTTTTCTCTCACTCTCTCTCTGTCCCTTTTCTTTCTCTCTCCATCCCTTTTCACACTCTTTTGCTGTCCCTTTTCTCTCACGCCGTTGCTTTTCCCTCTTTTTGTCTGTCCCTTTTCTATCACTACCTGTCCCTTTTTTTCTCTCGCTGTCCCTTTTCTCTTTCTCTCTCAGTCCCTTTTCTCTCACTCTCTCTCTCTGTCCCTTTTCTCTGTCTCTTTCTGTCCCTTTTCACTCTCTATCTGTCCCTTTTCTCTCTCTCTCTCTGTCCCCTTTCACTCTCTATCTGTCCCTTTTTTTCTCTCGCTTTCCCTTTTCTCTTTCTCTCTCTCAGTCCCTTTTCTCTCACCTCTCTCTGTCCCTTTTCTTTCTCTCTCCGTCCCTTTTCTCTCTCGCTTTCTGTTCCTTTTCGCTCTGTCTGTCCCTTTTCATTCTCTCTCTCCGTCCCTTTTCTCTCTCTCTTTCTATCCCTTTTCACTCTCTCCGTCCCTTTTCTCTCTCTCTTTCAGTCCCTTTTCTCTCTCTATCTGTCCCTTTTTTCTCTCGCTGTCCCTTTTCTTTCTCTCTCTCAGTCCCTTTTCTCTCACTCTCTCTATATGTCCCATTTCTCTCTCTCTCGTTCTCTCCCTTTTCACTCTCTCTCTGTCCCTTTTCTCTCTCTCTCTCTGTCCCTTTTCTCTCTCTCTCGCTGTCCCTTTTCTCTCTCTCTTTCTGTCCCTTTTCTCTCTCTCTTTCTGTCCCTTTTCACTCTCTCCGTCCCTTTTCTCTCTCTTTCAGTCCCTTTTCTCTCTCTATCTGTCCCTTTTGTTCTCTCGCTGTCCCTTTTCTCTTTCTCTCTCTCAGTCCCTTTTCTCTCAATCTCTCTCTGTCCCTTTTCTTTCTCTCTCCGTCCCTTTTCTCTCTCGCTTTCTGTCCCTTTTCGCTCTGTCTGTCCCTTTTCTTTCTCTCTCTCCGTCCCTTTTCTCTCTCTCTTTCAGTCCCTTTTCTCTCTCTATCTGTCCCTTTTTTTCTCTCGCTGTCCCTTTTCTTTCTCTCTCTCAGTCCCTTTTCTCTCACTCTCTCTATCTGTCCCATTTCTCTCTCTCTCTTTCTCTCCCTTTTCACTCTCTCTCTCTGTCCCTTTTCTCTCTCTCTCTCTGTCCCTTTTCTCTCTCTCTCGCAGTCCCTTTTCTCTCTCTCTTTCTGTCCCTTTTCTCTCTCTCTTTCTGTCCCTTTTCTCTCTCTCTTTCTGTCCCTTTTCTCTCTCTCGCTCTGTCCCTTTTCCCCCTCTCTCTGTCCCTTTTCTCTCTCTCTCTGTCCATTTTCTCTCTCTCTCTGTCCCATTTCTCTCTCTCTATCTGTCCCTTTTCACTCTCTGTCTGTCCCTTTTCTCTCTCTCTATCTCTCTCTGTCCCTTTTCTCTCTCTCTCTCTGTCCCATTTCTCTCTCTATCTGTCCCTTTTTTTCTCTCGCTGTCCCTTTTCTCTTTCTCTCTCTCTGTCCCTTTCCTCTCACTCTCTCTCTGTCCCTTTTCTCTCACTCTCTCTCTCTGTCCCTTTTCTTTCTCTCTCCGTCCCTTTTCTCTCTCGCTTTCTGTCCCTTTTCTCTCTCTCCGTCCCTTTTCTCTCTCTCTTTCTGTCCCTTTTCTCTCTCTATCTGTCCCTTTTGTTCTCTCGCTGTCCCTTTTCTCTTTCTCTCTCTCAGTCCATTTAATCTCACTCTCTCTCTCTGTCCCTTTTCTTTCACTCTCCGTCTCTTTTCTCTCTCTCTTTCTGTCCCTTTTCTCTCTCTCCGAAACTCTTCTGTCTCTCTTTCTGTCCCTTTTCTCTCTCTATCTGTCCCTTTTTTTCTCTCGCTGTCCCTTTTCTCTTTCTCTCTCTCAGTCCCTTTTCTCTCTGTCTCTCTGTCCCTTTTATCTCTCTCTTTCCGGCCCTTTTCACTCTCTATCTGTCCCTTTTCTCTCTCTCTCCCTGTACCTTTTCTCTCTCTATCTGTCCCTTTTGTTCTCTCGCTGTCCCTTTTCTCTTTCTCTCTCTCAGTCCCTTTTCTCTCACTCTCTCTCTCTGTCCCTTTTCTTTCTCTCTTCGTCCCTTTTCTCTCTCTCTTTCTGTCCCTTTTCTCTCTCTCCGTCCCTTTTCTCTCTCTTTCATTCCATTTTCTCTCTCTATCTGTCCCTTCTTTTCTCTCGCTGTCCCTTTTCTTTCTCTCTCTCAGTCCCTTTTCTCTCACTCTCTCTCTCTGTCCCATTTCTCTCTCTCTCTTTCTCTCCCTTTTCACTCTCTATCTGTCCCTTTTCTCTCTCTCTCTGTCCCTTTTCTCTCTCTCTCTCTCTGTCCCTTTTCTCTCACTCTCTCTCACTCTGTCCCTTTTCTTTCTCTCCCCGTCCCTTTTCTCTCTCGCTTTCTGTCCCTTTTCACTCTCTCTCTGTTCCTTTTCTCTCTCTCTCTCTGTCCCATTTCTCTCTCTATCTGTCCCTTTTTTTCTCTCGCTGTCCCTTTTCTCTTTCTCTCTCGCTGTCCCTTTTCTCTTTCTCTCTCTCTGTCCCTTTTCTTTCTCTCCGTCCCTTTTCTCTCTCTCTTTCTGTCCCTTTTCTCTCTCTCCGAATCTCTTCTGTCTCTCTTTCTGTCCCTTTTCTCTCTCTATCTGTCCCTTTTTTTCTCTCGCTGTCCCTTTTCTCTTTCTCTCTCTCAGTCCCTTTTCTCTCTCTCTTTCTGTCCCTTTTCACTCTCTATCTGACCCTTTTCTCTCTCTCTCTGTCCCTTTTCTCTCTCTCTCTGTCCCTTTTCTCTCACTCTCTCTCTCTCTGTCCCTTTTCTTTCTCTCCCCGTCCCTTTTCTCACTCGCTTTCTGTCCCTTTTCACTCTCTCTCTGTTCCTTTTCTCTCTCTCTCTCTGTCCCTTTTCTCTCTATCTTTCTGTCCCATTTCACTCTCTGTCTGTACCTTTTCTCTCTCTCTCTCTGTCCCATTTCTCTCTCTAGCTGTCACTTTTTTTCTCTCTCTGTCCCTTTTCTCTTTCTCGCTCTCTGTCCCTTTTCTCTCACTCTCTGTCACTCTGTCCCTTTTCTTTCTCTCCCCGTCCCTTTTCTCTCTCGCTTTCTGTCCCTTTTCTCTCTCTCCGTCCCTTTTCTCTCTCTTTCTGTCCCTTTTCTCTCTCTATCTGTCCCTTTTTTTTCTCTCGCTGTCCCTTTTCTCTTTCTCTCTCTCAGTCCATTTTATCTCACTATCTCGCTCTGTCCCTTTTCTTTCTTCTCCGTCTCTTTTCTCTGTCTCTTTCTGTCCCTTTTCTCTCTCTCCGTCCCTCTTCTGTCTCTCTTTCTGTCCCTTTTCTCTCTCTATCTGTCCCTTTTATCTCTCGCTGTCCCTTTTCTCTTTCTCTCTCTCAGTCCCTTTTCTCTCTCTCTTTCTGTCCCTTCTCTCTCTCTCTCTCTGTCCCTTTTCTCTCTCTCTCTGTCCCTTCTCTCTCTCTCTTTCTGTCCCTTTTCACTCTCTATCTGTCCCTTTTCTCTCTCTCTCTGTCCCTTTTCTCTCTCTATCTGTCCCTTTTTTTTCTCGCTGTCCCTTTTCTCTTTCTCTCTCTCAGTTCCCTTTTCTCTCACTCTCTCTCTGTCCCTTTTCTCTCTCTCTTTCTGTCCCTTTTCATTCTCTATCTGTCCCTTTTCTCTCTCTCTCTGTCCCTTTTCTCTCTCTCTCTCTCTGTCCCTTTTCTCTCTCTCTCTGTCCCTTTTCTCTCTCTCTTTCTGTCCCTTTTCATTCTCTATCTGTCCCTTTTCTCTCTCTCTCTGTCCCTTTTCTTTCTTTCTCGCTGTCCCTTTTCTCTCTCTCTCTTTCTGTCCATTTTCTCTCTCTCTTTCTGCCCCTTTTCTCTCTCTCTCTCTGTCCCTTTTCTCTCTCTCTCTGTCTCTTTTCTCTCTCTCTTTCTGTCCATTTTCTCTCTCTCTTTCTGCCCCTTTTCTCTCGCTCTCTCTGTCCCTTTTCTCTCTCTCTCTGTCCCTTTTCTCTCTCTCTCTCTTTCCCTTTTCTCTCTCTCTCTCTGTCCCTTTTCTCTCTCTCTTTCTGTCCCTTTTCTCTCTCTATCTGTCCATTTTTTTCTCTCGCTGTCCCTTTTCTCTTTCTCTCTCTCAGTCCCTTTTCTCTCACTCTCTCTCTCTGTCCCTTTTCTGTCTCTCTATCTGTCCCTTTTCACTCTCTATCTGTCCCTTTTCTCTCTCTCTCTGTCTGTCCCTTCTCTCTCTCTCTCTCTGTCCCATTTCTCTCTCTATCTGTCCCTTTTTTTCTCTCGCTGTCCCTTTTCTCTTTCTCTCTCTCAGTCCCTTTTCTCTCACTCTCTCTCTCTGTCCCTTTTCTTTCTCTCTCTGTCCCTTTTCTCTCTCGCTTTCTGTCCCTTTTCTCTCTCTCCGTCCCTCTTCTGTCTCTCTTTCTGTCCCTTTTCTCTCTCTATCTGTCCCTTTTATCTCTCGCTGTCCCTTTTCTCTTTCTGTCTCTCAGTCCCTTTTCTCTCTCTCTTTCTGTCCCTTTTCTCTCTCTCTCTCTGTCCCTTTTCTCTCTCTCTCTGTCCCTTCTCTCTCTCTCTTTCTGTCCCTTTTCACTCTCTATCTGTCCCTTTTCTCTCTCTCTCTGTCCCTTTTCTCTCTCTATCTGTCCCTTTTTTTTCTCGCTGTCCCTTTTCTCTTTCTCTCTCTCAGTTCCCTTTTCTCTCACTCTCTCTCTGTCCCTTTTCTCTCTCTCTTTCTGTCCCTTTTCATTCTCTATCTGTCCCTTTTCTCTCTCTCTCTGTCCCTTTTCTCTCTCTCTCTGTCCCTTTTCTCTCACTCTCTCTCTCTCTGTTCCTTTTCTTTCTCTCCCCGTCCCTTTTCTCACTCGCTTTCTGTCCCTTTTCACTCTCTCTCTGTTCCTTTTCTCTCTCTCTCTCTGTCCCTTTTCTCTCTATCTTTCTGTCCCATTTCACTCTCTGTCTGTCCCTTTTCTCTCTCTCTCTCTGTCCCATTTCTCTCTCTAGCTGTCACTTTTTTTCTCTCGCTGTCCCTTTTCTCTTTCTCTCTCTCTGTCCCTTTTCTCTCACTCTCTGTCACTCTGTCCCTTTTCTTTCTCTCCCCGTCCCTTTTCTCTCTCGCTTTCTGTCCCTTTTCTCTCTCTCCGTCCCTTTTCTCTCTCTTTCTGTCCCTTTTCTCTCTCTATCTGTCCCTTTTTTCTCTCGCTGTCCCTTTTCTCTTTCTCTCTCTCAGTCCCTTTTCTCTCACTCTCCCTCTCTGTCCCTTTTCTGTCTCTCTATCTGTCCGTTTTTACTCTCTGTCGGTCCCTTTTCTCTCTCTCTCTCTCTCTCTCACTCTCTGTCCCTTTTCTCTCTCTCTCTGTCCCATTTCTCTCTCTATCTGTCCCTTTTTTTCTCTCGCTGTCCCTTTTCTTTCTCTCTCTCAGCCCCTTTTCTCTCACTCTCTCTCTCTGTCCCTTTTCTCTCTCTCTTTCTGTCCCTTTTCACTCTCTCTCAGTCCCTTTTCTCTCACTCTCTCTCTGTCCCTTTTCTCTGTCTCTTTCTGTCCCTTTTCACTCTCTCTCTGTCCCTTTTCTCTCCCTCTCTGTCCCTTTTCTCTCTCTCTTTCTGTCCCTTTTCACTCTCTCTCAGTCCCTTTTCTCTCACTCTCTCTCTGTCCCTTTTCTCTGTCTCTTTCTGTCCCTTTTCACTCTCTTTCTGTCCCTTTTTCTCTCTCTATCTGTCCCTTTTATTCTCTCGCTGTCCATTTTCTCTTTCTCTCTCTCAGTCCCTTTTCTCTCACTCTCTCTCTGTCCCTTTTCTTTCTCTCTCCATCCCTTTTCACACTCTTTTGCTGTCCCTTTTCTCTCACGCCGTTGCTTTTCCCTCTTTTTTCTGTCCCTTTTCTATCACTACCTGTCCCTTTTTTTCTCTCGCTGTCCCTTTTCTCTTTCTCTCTCAGTCCCTTTTCTCTCACTCTCTCTCTCTGTCCCTTTTCTCTGTCTCTTTCTGTCCCTTTTCACTCTCTATCTGTCCCTTTTCTCTCTCTCTCTCTGTCCCCTTTCACTCTCTATCTGTCCCTTTTTTTCTCTCGCTTTCCCTTTTCTCTTTCTCTCTCTCAGTCCCTTTTCTCTCTCTCTTTCTGTCCCTTTTCACTCTCTATCTGTCCCTTTTCTCTCTCTCTCTGTCCCTTTTCTCTCTCTATCTGTCCCTTTTTTTCTCTCGCTTTCCCTTTTCTCTTTCTCTCTCTCAGTCCCTTTTCTCTCAATCTCTCTCTGTCCCTTTTCTTTCTCTCTCCGTCCCTTTTCTCTCTCGCTTTCTGTTCCTTTTCGCTCTGTCTGTCCCTTTTCTTTCTCTCTCTCTGTCCCTTTTCGCTCTCTCTTTCTGTCCCTTTTCTCTCTCTCCGTCCCTTTTCTCTCTCTCTTTCAGTCCCTTTTCTCTCTCTATCTGTCCCTTTTTTTCTCTCGCTGTCCCTTTTCTTTCTCTCTCTCAGTCCCTTTTCTCTCACTCTCTCTATCTGTCCCATTTCTCTCTCTCTCTTTCTCTCCCTTTTCACTCTCTCTCTCTGTCCCTTTTCTCTCTCTCTCTCTGTCCCTTTTCTCTCTCTCTCGCTGTCCCTTTTCTCTCTCTCTTTCTGTCCCTTTTCTCTCTCTCTTTCTGTCCCTTTTCTCTCTCTCGCTCTGTCCCTTTTCCCTCTCTCTCTGTCCCTTTTCTCTCTCTCTCTGTCCATTTTCTCTCTCTCTCTGTCCCATTTCTCTCTCTCTATCTGTCCCTTTTCACTCTCTGTCTGTCCCTTTTCTCTCTCTCTATCTCTCTCTGTCCCTTTTCTCTCTCTCTCTCTGTCCCATTTCTCTCTCTATCTGTCCCTTTTTTTCTCTCGCTGTCCCTTTTCTCTTTCTCTCTCTCTGTCCCTTTCCTCTCACTCTCTCTCTGTCCCTTTTCTCTCACTCTCTCTCTCTGTCCCTTTTCTTTCTCTCTCCGTCCCTTTTCTCTCTCGCTTTCTGTCCCTTTTCTCTCTCTCCGTCCCTTTTCTCTCTCTCTTTCTGTCCCTTTTCTCTCTCTATCTGTCCCTTTTGTTCTCTCGCTGTCCCTTTTCTCTTTCTCTCTCTCCGTCCATTTAATCTCACTCTCTCTCTCTGTCCCTTTTCTTTCACTCTCCGTCTCTTTTCTCTCTCTCTTTCTGTCCCTTTTCTCTCTCTCCGAAACTCTTCTGTCTCTCTTTCTGTCCCTTTTCTATCTCTATCTGTCCCATTTTTTCTCTCGCTGTCCCTTTTCTCTTTCTCTCTCTCAGTCCCTTTTCTCTCTGTCTCTCTGTCCCTTTTATCTCTCTCTTTCCGGCCCTTTTCACTCTCTATCTGTCCCTTTTCTCTCTCTCTCCCTGTACCTTTTCTCTCTCTATCTGTCCCTTTTGTTCTCTCGCTGTCCCTTTTCTCTTTCTCTCTCTCAGTCCCTTTTCTCTCACTCTCTCTCTCTGTCCCTTTTCTTTCTCTCTTCGTCCCTTTTCTCTCTCTCTTTCTGTCCCTTTTCTCTCTCTCCGTCCCTTTTCTCTCTCTTTCATTCCATTTTCTCTCTCTATCTGTCCCTTCTTTTCTCTCGCTGTCCCTTTTCTTTCTCTCTCTCAGTCCCTTTTCTCTCACTCTCTCTCTCTGTCCCATTTCTCTCTCTCTCTTTCTCTCCCTTTTCACTCTCTATCTGTCCCTTTTCTCTCTCTCTCTGTCCCTTTTCTCTCTCTCTCTCTGTCCCTTTTCTCTCACTCTCTCTCACTCTGTCCCTTTTCTTTCTCTCCCCGTCCCTTTTCTCTCTCGCTTTCTGTCCCTTTTCACTCTCTCTCTGTTCCTTTTCTCTCTCTCTCTCTGTCCCATTTCTCTCTCTATCTGTCCCTTTTTTTCTCTCGCTGTCCCTTTTCTCTTTCTCTCTCGCTGTCCCTTTTCTCTTTCTCTCTCTCTGTCCCTTTTCTTTCTCTCCGTCCCTTTTCTCTCTCTCTTTCTGTCCCTTTTCTCTCTCTATCTGTCCCTTTTTTTCTCTCGCTGTCCCTTTTCTCTTTCTCTCTCTCAGTCCCTTTTCTCTCTCTCTTTCTGTCCCTTTTCACTCTCTATCTGTCCCTTTTCTCTCTCTCTCTGTCCCTTTTCTCTCTCTCTCTGTCCCTTTTCTCTCACTCTCTCTCTCTCTGTCCCTTTTCTTTCTCTCCCCGTCCCTTTTCTCACTCGCTTTCTGTCCCTTTTCACTCTCTCTCTGTTCCTTTTCTCTCTCTCTCTCTGTCCCTTTTCTCTCTATCTTTCTGTCCGATTTCACTCTCTGTCTGTCCCTTTTCTCTCTCTCTCTCTGTCCCATTTCTCTCTCTAGCTGTCACTTTTTTTCTCTCTCTGTCCCTTTTCTCTTTCTCGCTCTCTGTCCCTTTTCTCTCACTCTCTGTCACTCTGTCCCTTTTCTTTCTCTCCCCGTCCCTTTTCTCTCTCGCTTTCTGTCCCTTTTCTCTCTCTCCGTCCCTTTTCTCTCTCTTTCTGTCCCTTTTCTCTCTCTATCTGTCCCTTTTTTTTCTCTCGCTGTCCCTTTTCTCTTTCTCTCTCTCAGTCCATTTTATCTCACTATCTCGCTCTGTCCCTTTTCTTTCTTCTCCGTCTCTTTTCTCTGTCTCTTTCTGTCCCTTTTCTCTCTCTCCGTCCCTCTTCTGTCTCTCTTTCTGTCCCTTTTCTCTCTCTATCTGTCCCTTTTATCTCTCGCTGTCCCTTTTCTCTTTCTCTCTCTCAGTCCCTTTTCTCTCTCTCTTTCTGTCCCTTTTCTCTCTCTCTCTCTGTCCCTTTTCTCTCTCTCTCTGTCCCTTCTCTCTCTCTCTTTCTGTCCCTTTTCACTCTCTATCTGTCCCTTTTCTCTCTCTCTCTGTCCCTTTTCTCTCTCTATCTGTCCCTTTTTTTTCTCGCTGTCCCTTTTCTCTTTCTCTCTCTCAGTTCCCTTTTCTCTCACTCTCTCTCTGTCCCTTTTCTCTCTCTCTTTCTGTCCCTTTTCATTCTCTATCTGTCCCTTTTCTCTCTCTCTCTGTCCCTTTTCTCTCTCTCTCTCTCTGTCCCTTTTCTCTCTCTCTCTGTCCCTTTTCTCTCTCTCTTTCTGTCCCTTTTCATTCTCTATCTGTCCCTTTTCTCTCTCTCTCTGTCCCTTTTCTCTCTTTCTCGCTGTCCCTTTTCTCTCTCTCTCTTTCTGTCCATTTTCTCTCTCTCTTTCTGCCCCTTTTCTCTCTCTCTCTCTGTCCCTTTTCTCTCTCTCTCTGTCTCTTTTCTCTCTCTCTTTCTGTCCATTTTCTCTCTCTCTTTCTGCCCCTTTTCTCTCTCTCTCTGTCCCATTTCTCTCTCTCTCTGTCCCTTTTTTCTCTCTCTCTCTCTTTCCCTTTTCTCTCTCTCTCTCTGTCCCTTTTCTCTCTCTCTTTCTGTCCCTTTTCTCTCTCTATCTGTCCATTTTTTTCTCTCGCTGTCCCTTTTCTCTTTCTCTCTCTCAGTCCCTTTTCTCTCACTCTCTCTCTCTGTCCCTTTTCTGTCTCTCTATCTGTCCCTTTTCTTTCTCTCTCTGTCCCTTTTCTCTCTCGCTTTCTGTCCCTTTTCTCTCTCTCCGTCCCTCTTCTGTCTCTCTTTCTGTCCCTTTTCTCTCTCTATCTGTCCCTTTTATCTCTCGCTGTCCCTTTTCTCTTTCTGTCTCTCAGTCCCTTTTCTCTCTCTCTCTTTCTGTCCCTTTTCTCTCTCTCTCTCTGTCCCTTTTCTCTCTCTCTCTGTCCCTTCTCTCTCTCTCTTTCTGTCCCTTTTCACTCTCTATCTGTCCCTTTTCTCTCTCTCTCTGTCCCTTTTCTCTCTCTATCTGTCCCTTTTTTTTCTCGCTGTCCCTTTTCTCTTTCTCTCTCTCAGTTCCCTTTTCTCTCACTCTCTCTCTGTCCCTTTTCTCTCTCTCTTTCTGTCCCTTTTCATTCTCTATCTGTCCCTTTTCTCTCTCTCTCTGTCCCTTTTCTCTCACTCTCTCTCTCTCTGTCCCTTTTCTTTCTCTCCCCGTCCCTTTTCTCACTCGCTTTCTGTCCCTTTTCACTCTCTCTCTGTTCCTTTTCTCTCTCTCTCTCTGTCCCTTTTCTCTCTCTCTTTCTGTCCCATTTCACTCTCTGTCTGTCCCTTTTCTCTCTCTCTCTCTGTCCCATTTCTCTCTCTAGCTGTCACTTTTTTTCTCTCGCTGTCCCTTTTCTCTTTCTCTCTCTCTGTCCCTTTTCTCTCACTCTCTGTCACTCTGTCCCTTTTCTTTCTCTCCCCGTCCCTTTTCTCTCTCGCTTTCTGTCCCTTTTCTCTCTCTCCGTCCCTTTTCTCTCTCTTTCTGTCCCTTTTCTCTCTCTATCTGTCCCTTTTTTCTCTCGCTGTCCCTTTTCTCTTTCTCTCTCTCAGTCCCTTTTCTCTCACTCTCCCTCTCTGTCCCTTTTCTGTCTCTCTATCTGTCCGTTTTCACTCTCTGTCGGTCCCTTTTCTCTCTCTCTCTCTCTCTCTCACTCTCTGTCCCTTTTCACTCTCTCTCTGTCCCTTCTCTCTCTCTCTCTCTGTCCCATTTCTCTCTCTATCTGTCCCTTTTTTTCTCTCGCTGTCCCTTTTCTCTTTCTCTCTCTCAGTCCCTTTTCTCTCACTCTCTCTCTCTGTCCCTTTTCTTTCTCTCTCTGTCCCTTTTCTCTCTCGCTTTCTGTCCCTTTTCTCTCTCTCCGTCCCTCTTCTGTCTCTCTTTCTGTCCCTTTTCTCTCTCTATCTGTCCCTTTTATCTCTCGCTGTCCCTTTTCTCTTTCTGTCTCTCAGTCCCTTTTCTCTCTCTCTCTTTCTGTCCCTTTTCTCTCTCTCTCTCTGTCCCTTTTCTCTCTCTCTCTGTCCCTTCTCTCTCTCTCTTTCTGTCCCTTTTCTCTCTCTCTTTCTGTCCCATTTCACTCTCTGTCTGTCCCTTTTCTCTCTCTCTCTCTGTCCCATTTCTCTCTCTAGCTGTCACTTTTTTTCTCTCGCTGTCCCTTTTCTCTTTCTCTCTCTCTGTCCCTTTTCTCTCACTCTCTGTCACTCTGTCCCTTTTCTTTCTCTCCCCGTCCCTTTTCTCTCTCGCTTTCTGTCCCTTTTCTCTCTCTCCGTCCCTTTTCTCTCTCTTTCTGTCCCTTTTCTCTCTCTATCTGTCCCTTTTTTCTCTCGCTGTCCCTTTTCTCTTTCTCTCTCTCAGTCCCTTTTCTCTCACTCTCCCTCTCTGTCCCTTTTCTGTCTCTCTATCTGTCCGTTTTCACTCTCTGTCGGTCCCTTTTCTCTCTCTCTCTCTCTCTCTCACTCTCTGTCCCTTTTCTCTCTCTCTCTGTCCCATTTCTCTCTCTATCTGTCCCTTTTTTTCTCTCGCTGTCCCTTTTCTTTCTCTCTCTCAGCCCCTTTTCTCTCACTCTCTCTCTCTGTCCCTTTTCTCTCTCTCTTTCTGTCCCTTTTCACTCTCTCTCAGTCCCTTTTCTCTCACTCTCTCTGTCCCTTTTCTCTGTCTCTTTCTGTCCCTTTTCACTCTCTCTCTGTCCCTTTTCTCTCCCTCTCTGTCCCTTTTCTCTCTCTCTTTCTGTCCCTTTTCACTCTCTCTCAGTCCCTTTTCTCTCACTCTCTCTCTGTCCCTAAACTCTCTCTCTATCTGTCCCTTTTATTCTCTCGCTGTCCATTTTCTCTTTCTCTCTCTCAGTCCCTTTTCTCTCACTCTCTCTCTGTCCCTTTTCTTTCTCTCTCCATCCCTTTTCACACTCTTTTGCTGTCCCTTTTCTCTCACGCCGTTGCTTTTCCCTCTTTTTTTCTGTCCCTTTTCTATCACTACCTGTCCCTTTTTTTCTCTCGCTGTCCCTTTTCTCTTTCTCTCTCAGTCCCTTTTCTCTCACTCTCTCTCTCTGTCCCTTTTCTCTGTCTCTTTCTGTCCCTTTTCACTCTCTATCTGTCCCTTTTCTCTCTCTCTCTCTGTCCCCTTTCACTCTCTATCTGTCCCTTTTTTTCTCTCGCTTTCCCTTTTCTCTTTCTCTCTCTCAGTCCCTTTTCTCTCTCTCTTTCTGTCCCTTTTCACTCTCTATCTGTCCCTTTTCTCTCTCTCTCTGTCCCTTTTCTCTCTCTATCTGTCCCTTTTTTTCTCTCGCTTTCCCTTTTCTCTTTCTCTCTCTCAGTCCCTTTTCTCTCACCTCTCTCTGTCCCTTTTCTTTCTCTCTCCGTCCCTTTTCTCTCTCGCTTTCTGTTCCTTTTCGCTCTGTCTGTCCCTTTTCTCTCTTTCTCGCTGTCCCTTTTCTCTCTCTCTCTTTCTGTCCATTTTCTCTCTCTCTTTCTGCCCCTTTTCTCTCTCTCTCTCTGTCCCTTTTCTCTCTCTCTCTGTCTCTTTTCTCTCTCTCTTTCTGTCCATTTTCTCTCTCTCTTTCTGCCCCTTTTCTCTCTCTCTCTCTGTCCCTTTTCTCTCTCTCTGTCCCTTTTCTCTCTCTCTCTCTTTCCCTTTTCTCTCTCTCTCTCTGTCCCTTTTCTCTCTCTCTTTCTGTCCCTTTTCTCTCTCTATCTGTCCATTTTTTTCTCTCGCTGTCCCTTTTCGCTTTCTCTCTCTCAGTCCCTTTTCTCTCACTCTCTCTCTCTGTCCCTTTTCTGTCTCTCTATCTGTCCCTTTTCACTCTCTATCTGTCCCTTTTCTCTCTCTCTCTGTCTGTCCCTTCTCTCTCTCTCTCTGTCCCATTTCTCTCCCTATCTGTCCCTTTTTTTCTCTCGCTGTCCCTTTTCTCTTTCTCTCTCTCAGTCCCTTTTCTCTCACTCTCTCTCTCTGTCCCTTTTCTTTCTCTCTCTGTCCCTTTTCTCTCTCGCTTTCTGTCCCTTTTCTCTCTCTCCGTCCCTCTTCTGTCTCTCTTTCTGTCCCTTTTCTCTCTCTATCTGTCCCTTTTATCTCTCGCTGTCCCTTTTCTCTTTCTGTCTCTCAGTCCCTTTTCTCTCTCTCTTTCTGTCCCTTTTCTCTCTCTCTCTCTGTCCCTTTTCTCTCTCTCTCTGTCCCTTCTCTCTCTCTCTTTCTGTCCCTTTTCACTCTCTATCTGTCCCTTTTCTCTCTCTCTCTGTCCCTTTTCTCTCTCTATCTGTCCCTTTTTTTTCTCGCTGTCCCTTTTCTCTTTCTCTCTCTCAGTTCCCTTTTCTCTCACTCTCTCTCTGTCCCTTTTCTCTCTCTCTTTCTGTCCCTTTTCATTCTCTATCTGTCCCTTTTCTCTCTCTCTCTGTCCCTTTTCTCTCTCTCTCTGTCCCTTTTCTCTCACTCTCTCTCTCTCTGTCCCTTTTCTTTCTCTCCCCGTCCCTTTTCTCACTCGCTTTCTGTCCCTTTTCACTCTCTCTCTGTTCCTTTTCTCTCTCTCTCTGTCCCTTTTCTCTCTCTCTTTCTGTCCCATTTCACTCTCTGTCTGTCCCTTTTCTCTCTCTCTCTCTGTCCCATTTCTTTCTCTAGCTGTCACTTTTTTACTCTCGCTGTCCCTTTTCTCTTTCTCTCTCTCTGTCCCTTTTCTCTCACTCTCTCTCACTCTGTCCCTTTTCTTTCTCTCCCCGTCCCTTTTCTCTCTCGCTTTCTGTCCCTTTTCTCTCTCTCCGTCCCTTTTCTCTCTCTTTCTGTCCCTTTTCTCTCTCTATCTGTCCCTTTTTTCTCTCGCTGTCCCTTTTCTCTTTCTCTCTCTCAGTCCCTTTTCTCTCACTCTCCCTCTCTGTCCCTTTTCTGTCTCTCTATCTGTCCGTTTTCACTCTCTGTCGGTCCCTTTTCTCTCTCTCTCTCTCTCTCTCTCACTCTCTGTCCCTTTTCTCTCTCTCTCTGTCCCATTTCTCTCTCTATCTGTCCCTTTTTTTCTCTCGCTGTCCCTTTTCTTTCTCTCTCTCAGCCCCTTTTCTCTCACTCTCTCTCTCTGTCCCTTTTCTCTCTCTCTTTCTGTCCCTTTTCACTCTCTCTCAGTCCCTTTTCTCTCACTCTCTCTCTGTCCCTTTTCTCTGTCTCTTTCTGTCCCTTTTCACTCTCTCTCTGTCCCTTTTCTCTCCCTCTCTGTCCCTTTTCTCTCTCTCTTTCTGTCCCTTTTCACTCTCTCTCAGTCCCTTTTCTCTCACTCTCTCTCTGTCCCTTTTCTCTGTCTCTTTCTGTCCCTTTTCACTCTCTTTCTGTCCCTTTTTCTCTCTCTATCTGTCCCTTTTATTCTCTCGCTGTCCATTTTCTCTTTCTCTCTCTCAGTCCCTTTTCTCTCACTCTCTCTCTGTCCCTTTTCTTTCTCTCTCCATCCCTTTTCACACTCTTTTGCTGTCCCTTTTCTCTCACGCCGTTGCTTTTCCCTCTTTTTTTCTGTCCCTTTTCTATCACTACCTGTCCCTTTTTTTCTCTCGCTGTCCCTTTTCTCTTTCTCTCTCAGTCCCTTTTCTCTCACTCTCTCTCTCTGTCCCTTTTCTCTGTCTCTTTCTGTCCCTTTTCACTCTCTATCTGTCCCTTTTCTCTCTCTCTCTCTGTCCCCTTTCACTCTCTATCTGTCCCTTTTTTTCTCTCGCTTTCCCTTTTCTCTTTCTCTCTCTCAGTCCCTTTTCTCTCTCTCTTTCTGTCCCTTTTCACTCTCTATCTGTCCCTTTTCTCTCTCTCTCTGTCCCTTTTCTCTCTCTATCTGTCCCTTTTTTCTCTCGCTTTCCCTTTTCTCTTTCTCTCTCTCAGTCCCTTTTCTCTCACCTCTCTCTGTCCCTTTTCTTTCTCTCTCCGTCCCTTTTCTCTCTCGCTTTCTGTTCCTTTTCGCTCTGTCTGTCCCTTTTCTTTCTCTCTCTCCGTCCCTTTTCTCTCTCTCTTTCTATCCCTTTTCACTCTCTCCGTCCCTTTTCTCTCTCTCTTTCAGTCCCTTTTCTCTCTCTATCTGTCCCTTTTTTTCTCTCGCTGTCCCTTTTCTTTCTCTCTCTCAGTCCCTTTTCTCTCACTCTCTCTATATGTCCCATTTCTCTCTCTCTCGTTCTCTCCCTTTTCACTCTCTCTCTGTCCCTTTTCTCTCTCTCTCTCTGTCCCTTTTCTCTCTCTCTCGCTGTCCCTTTTCTCTCTCTCTTTCTGTCCCTTTTCTCTCTCTCTTTCTGTCCCTTTTCACTCTCTCCGTCCCTTTTCTCTCTCTTTCAGTCCCTTTTCTCTCTCTATCTGTCCCTTTTGTTCTCTCGCTGTCCCTTTTCTCTTTCTCTCTCTCAGTCCCTTTTCTCTCAATCTCTCTCTGTCCCTTTTCTTTCTCTCTCCGTCCCTTTTCTCTCTCGCTTTCTGTCCCTTTTCGCTCTGTCTGTCCCTTTTCTTTCTCTCTCTCTGTCCCTTTTCTCTCTCTCTTTCTGTCCCTTTTCTCTCTCTCCGTCCCTTTTCTCTCTCTCTTTCAGTCCCTTTTCTCTCTCTATCTGTCCCTTTTTTTCTCTCGCTGTCCCTTTTCTTTCTCTCTCTCAGTCCCTTTTCTCTCACTCTCTCTATCTGTCCCATTTCTCTCTCTCTCTTTCTCTCCCTTTTCACTCTCTCTCTGTCCCTTTTCTCTCTCTCTCTCTGTCCCTTTTCTCTCTCTCTCGCTGTCCCTTTTCTCTCTCTCTTTCTGTCCCTTTTCTCTCTCTCTTTCTGTCCCTTTTCTCTCTCTCTTTCTGTCCCTTTTCTCTCTCTCGCTCTGTCCCTTTTCCCCCTCTCTCTGTCCCTTTTCTCTCTCTCTCTGTCCATTTTCTCTCTCTCTCTGTCCCATTTCTCTCTCACTATCTGTCCCTTTTCACTCTCTGTCTGTCCCTTTTCTCTCTCTCTATCTCTCTCTGTCCCTTTTCTCTCTCTCTCTCTGTCCCATTTCTCTCTCTATCTGTCCCTTTTTTTCTCTCGCTGTCCCTTTTCTCTTTCTCTCTCTCTGTCCCTTTCCTCTCACTCTCTCTCTGTCCCTTTTCTCTCACTCTCTCTCTCTGTCCCTTTTCTTTCTCTCTCCGTCCCTTTTCTCTCTCGCTTTCTGTCCCTTTTCTCTCTCTCCGTCCCTTTTCTCTCTCTCTTTCTGTCCCTTTTCTCTCTCTATCTGTCCCTTTTGTTCTCTCGCTGTCCCTTTTCTCTTTCTCTCTCTCAGTCCATTTAATCTCACTCTCTCTCTCTGTCCCTTTTCTTTCACTCTCCGTCTCTTTTCTCTCTCTCTTTCTGTCCCTTTTCTCTCTCTCCGAAACTCTTCTGTCTCTCTTTCTGTCCCTTTTCTCTCTCTATCTGTCCCTTTTTTTCTCTCGCTGTCCCTTTTCTCTTTCTCTCTCTCAGTCCCTTTTCTCTCTGTCTCTCTGTCCCTTTTATCTCTCTCTTTCCGGCCCTTTTCACTCTCTATCTGTCCCTTTTCTCTCTCTCTCCCTGTACCTTTTCTCTCTCTATCTGTCCCTTTTGTTCTCTCGCTGTCCCTTTTCTCTTTCTCTCTCTCAGTCCCTTTTCTCTCACTCTCTCTCTCTGTCCCTTTTCTTTCTCTCTTCGTCCCTTTTCTCTCTCTCTTTCTGTCCCTTTTCTCTCTCTCCGTCCCTTTTCTCTCTCTTTCATTCCATTTTCTCTCTCTATCTGTCCCTTCTTTTCTCTCGCTGTCCCTTTTCTTTCTCTCTCTCAGTCCCTTTTCTCTCACTCTCTCTCTCTGTCCCATTTCTCTCTCTCTCTTTCTCTCCCTTTTCACTCTCTATCTGTCCCTTTTCTCTCTCTCTCTGACCCTTTTCTCTCTCTCTCTCTCTGTCCCTTTTCTCTCACTCTCTCTCACTCTGTCCCTTTTCTTTCTCTCCCCGTCCCTTTTCTCTCTCGCTTTCTGTCCCTTTTCACTCTCTCTCTGTTCCTTTTCTCTCTCTCTCTCTGTCCCATTTCTCTCTCTATCTGTCCCTTTTTTTCTCTCGCTGTCCCTTTTCTCTTTCTCTCTCGCTGTCCCTTTTCTCTTTCTATCTCTCTGTCCCTTTTCTTTCTCTCCGTCCCTTTTATCTCTCTCTTTCTGTCCCTTTTCTCTCTCTCCGAATCTCTTCTGTCTCTCTTTCTGTCCCTTTTCTCTCTCTATCTGTCCCTTTTTTTCTCTCGCTGTCCCTTTTCTCTTTCTCTCTCTCAGTCCCTTTTCTCTCTCTCTTTCTGTCCCTTTTCACTCTCTATCTGTCCCTTTTCTCTCTCTCTCTGTCCCTTTTCTCTCTCTCTCTGTCCCTTTTCTCTCACTCTCTCTCTCTCTGTCCCTTTTCTTTCTCTCCCCGTCCCTTTTCTCACTCGCTTTCTGTCCCTTTTCACTCTCTCTCTGTTCCTTTTCTCTCTCTCTCTCTGTCCCTTTTCTCTCTCTCTTTCTGTCCCATTTCACTCTCTGTCTGTCCCTTTTCTCTCTCTCTCTCTGTCCCATTTCTCTCTCTAGCTGTCACTTTTTTTCTCTCTCTGTCCCTTTTCTCTTTCTCTCTCTCTGTCCCTTTTCTCTCACTCTCTGTCACTCTGTCCCTTTTCTTTCTCTCCCCGTCCCTTTTCTCTCTCGCTTTCTGTCCCTTTTCTCTCTCTCCGTCCCTTTTCTCTCTCTTTCTGTCCCTTTTCTCTCTCTATCTGTCCCTTTTTTTTCTCTCGCTGTCCCTTTTCTCTTTCTCTCTCTCAGTCCATTTTATCTCACTATCTCGCTCTGTCCCTTTTCTTTCTTCTCCGTCTCTTTTCTCTGTCTCTTTCTGTCCCTTTTCTCTCTCTCCGTCCCTCTTCTGTCTCTCTTTCTGTCCCTTTTCTCTCTCTATCTGTCCCTTTTATCTCTCGCTGTCCCTTTTCTCTTTCTCTCTCTCAGTCCCTTTTCTCTCTCTCTTTCTGTCCCTTTTCTCTCTCTCTCTCTGTCCCTTTTCTCTCTCTCTCTGTCCCTTCTCTCTCTCTCTTTCTGTCCCTTTTCACTCTCTATCTGTCCCTTTTCTCTCTCTCTCTGTCCCTTTTCTCTCTCTATCTGTCCCTTTTTTTTCTCGCTGTCCCTTTTCTCTTTCTCTCTCTCAGTTCCCTTTTCTCTCACTCTCTCTCTGTCCCTTTTCTCTCTCTCTTTCTGTCCCTTTTCATTCTCTATCTGTCCCTTTTCTCTCTCTCTCTGTCCCTTTTCTCTCTCTCTCTCTCTGTCCCTTTTCTCTCTCTCTCTGTCCCTTTTCCCTCTCTCTTTCTGTCCCTTTTCATTCTCTATCTGTCCCTTTTCTCTCTCTCTCTGTCCCTTTTCTCTCTTTCTCGCTGTCCCTTTTCTCTCTCTCTCTTTCTGTCCATTTTCTCTCTCTCTTTCTGCCCCTTTTCTCTCTCTCTCTCTGTCCCTTTTCTCTCTCTCTCTGTCTCTTTTCTCTCTCTCTTTCTGTCCATTTTCTCTCTCTCTTTCTGCCCCTTTTCTCTCTCTCTCTCTGTCCCTTTTCTCTCTCTCTCTGTCCCTTTTCTCTCTCTCTCTCTTTCCCTTTTCTCTCTCTCTCTCTGTCTGTCCCTTTTCTCTCTCTCTTTCTGTCCCTTTTCTCTCTCTATCTGTCCATTTTTTTCTCTCGCTGTCCCTTTTCTCTTTCTCTCTCTCAGTCCCTTTTCTCTCACTCTCTCTCTCTCTGTCCCTTTTCTGTCTCTCTATCTGTCCCTTTTCACTCTCTATCTGTCCCTTTTCTCTCTCTCTCTGTCTGTCCCTTCTCTCTCTCTCTCTCTGTCCCATTTCTCTCTCTATCTGTCTCTTTTTTTCTCTCGCTGTCCCTTTTCTCTTTCTCTCTCTCAGTCCCTTTTCTCTCACTCTCTCTCTCTGTCCCTTTTCTTTCTCTCTCTGTCCCTTTTCTCTCTCGCTTTCTGTCCCATTTCTCTCTCTCCGTCCCTTTTCTCTCTCTATTTCTGTCCCTTTTCTCTCTCTATCTGTCCCTTTTTTTCTCTCGCTGTCCCTTTTCTCTTTTTCTGTCTCAGTCCATTTTATCTCACTCTCTCTCTGTCCCTTTTCTTTCTTCTCCGTCTCTTTTCTCTCTCTCTTTCTGTCCCTTTTCTTTCTCTCCGTCCCTCTTCTGTCTCTCTTTCTGTCCCTTTTCTCTCTCTCTCGCTGTACCTATTCTCTCTCTCTCGCTGTCCCTTTTCTCTCTCTCTCTCAGTCCATTTCTCGCTCTCTTTCTGTCCCTTTTCTCTCTCTCTCTCTGTCCCTTTTCTCTCTCTCTCTGTCCCTTTTCTCTCTCTCTTTCAGTCCCTTTTCACTCTCTATCTGTCCCTTTTCTCTGTCTCTCTCTGTCCCATTTCTCTCTCTATCTGTCCCTTTTTTCTCTCGCTGTCCCTTTTCTCTTTCTCTCTCTCAGTTCCCTTTTCTCTCACTCTCTCTCTGTCCCTTTTCATTCTCTATCTGTCCCTTTTCTCTCTCGCTTTCTGTCCCTTTTTTCTCTCTCCGTCCCTTTTCTCTCTCTCTTTCTGTCCCTTTTCTCTCTTTATCTGTCCCTTTGGTTCTCTCGCTGTCCCTTTTCTCTTTCTCTCTCTCAGTCCATTTTATCTCACTCTCTCTCTCTGTCCCTTTTTTTTCTCTCTCCGTCTCTTTTCTGTAACTCTTTCTGTCCCTTCTCTCTCTCTCCGAAACTCTTCTGTCTCTCTTTCTGTCCCTTTTCTCTCTCTATCTGTCCCTTTTTTTATCTCGCTGTCCCTTTTCTCTTTCTCTCTCTCAGTCCCTTTTCTCTCTCTCTCTCTGTCCCTTCTCTCTCTCTCCGAAACTCTTCTGTCTCTCTTTCTGTCCCTTTTCACTCTCTATCTGTTCCTTTTCTCTCTCTCTCTCTGTCCCTTTTCTCTCTCTGTCTGTCCCTTTTTTATTTCGCTGTCCCTTTTCTTTCTCTCTCTCAGTCCCTTTTCTCTCAATCTCTCTCAGTCCCATTTCTCTCTCTCTCTTTTTCTCCCTTTTCACTCTCTATCTGTCCCTTTTCTCTCTCTCTCGCTGTCCCTTTTCTCTCTCTCTCGCTGTCCCTTTTCTCTCTCTCTTTCTGTCCCTTTTCTCTCTCTCTTTCTGTCCCTTTTCTCTCTCTCTTTCTGTCCCTTTTCTCTCTCTCTCTGTCCCTTTTCTCTCTCTCTCTCTGTCCCTTTTTTCTCTCTCTCTCTGTCCCTTTTCTCTCTCTCTCTCTGTCCCTTTTCTCTCTCTATCTGTCCCTTTTTTTCTCTCGCTGTCCCTTTTCTCTTTCTCTCTCTCAGTCCCTTTTCTCTCACTCTCTCTCTCTGTCCCTTTTCTGTCTCTCTATCTGTCCCTTTTCACTCTCCGTCTGTCCCTTTTCTCTCTCTCTCTGTCTGTCCCTTTTCTCTCTCTCTCTCTGTCCTATTTCTCTCTCTATCTGTCCCTTTTTTTCTATCGCTGTCCCTTTTCTCTTTCTCTCTCTCTGTCCCTTTTCTCTCACTCTCTCTCTCTCCGTCCCTTTTCTCTCTCGCTTTCTGTCCCTTTTCTCTCTCTCCGTCCCTTTTCTCTCTCTCTTTCTGTCCCTTTTCTCTCTCTATCTGTCCCTCTTTTTCTCTCGCTGTCCCTTTTCTCTTTCTCTCTCTCAGTCCATTTTATCTCACTCTCTCTCTCTGTCCCTTTTCTTTCTTCTCCGTCTCTTTTCTCTCTCTCTCTCTGTCCCTTTTCTCTTTCTCTCTCTGTCCCTTTTCTCTCACTCTCTCTCTCTCTCTGTCCCTTTTCTTTCTCTCCCCGTCCCTTTTCTCTCTCGCTTTCTGTCCCTTTTCACACTCTCTCTGTTCCTTTTCTCTCTCTCTCTCTGTCCCTTTTCTCTCTCGCTTTCTGTCCCTTTTCTCTCTCTCCGTCCCTTTTCTCTCTCTCTCTCTCTGTCCCTTTTCTCTCTCTATCTGTCCCTTTTTTTCTCTCGCTGTCCCTTTTCTCTTTCTCTCTCTCAGTCCCTTTTCTCTCTCTCTTTCTGTCCCTTTTCACTCTCTACCTGTCCCTTTTCTCTCTCTCTCTGTCCCTTTTCTCTCTCTCTCTCTGTCCCATTTCTCTCACTCTCTCTCTCTCTCTGTCCCTTTTCTTTCTCTCCCCGTCCCTTTTCTCTCTCGCTTTCTGTCCCTTTTCACTCTCTCTCTGTTCCTTTTCTCTCTCTCTCTCTGTCCCTTTTCTCTCTCTCTTTCTGTCCCTTTTCACTCTCTGTCTGTCCCTTTTCTCTCTCTCTCACTGTCCCATTTCTCTCTCTATCTGTCCCTTTTTTTCTCTCGCTGTCCCTTTTCTCTTTCTCTCTCTCTGTCCCTTTTCTCTCACTCTCTGTCTCTCTGTCCCTTTTCTTTCTCTCCCCGTCCCTTTTCTCTCTCGCTTTCTGTCCCTTTTCTCTCTCTCCGTCCCTTTTCTCTCTCTCTTTCTGTCCCTTTTCTCTCTCTATCTGTCCCTTTTTTTCTCTCGCTGTCCCTTTTCTCTTTCTCTCTCTCAGTCCATTTTGTCTCACTCTCTCTCTCTGTCCCTTTTCTTTCTTCTCCGTCTCTTTTCTCTCTCTCTTTCTGTCCCTTTTCTCTCTCTCCATCCCTCATCTGTCTCTCTTTCTGTCCCTTTTCTCTCTCTATCTGTCCCTTTTTTTCTCTCGCTGTCCCTTTTCTCTTTCTCTCTCTCAGTCCCTTTTCTCTCTCTCTCTCTGTCCCTTTTCTCTCTCTCTCTGTCCCTTTTCTCTCTCTCTTTCAGTCCCTTTTCACTCTCTATCTGTCCCTTTTCTCTCTCTCTCTGTCCCTTTTCTCTATATCTGTCCCTTTTTTTTCTCGCTGTCCCTTTTCTCTTTCTCTCTCTCAGTTCCCTTTTCTCTCACTCTCTCTCTGTCCCTTTTCTCTCTCTCTTTCTGTCCCTTTTCATTCTCTATCTGTCCCTTTTCTCTCTCTCTCTGTCCCTTTTCTCTCTCTCTTTCTGTCCCTTTTCATTCTCTGTCTGTCCCTTTTCTCTCTCTCTCTGTCCCTTTTCTCTCTTTCTCGCTGTCCCTTTTCTCTCTCTCTTTCTGTCCCTTTTCTCTCTCTCTTTCTGCCCCTTTTCTCTCTCTCTCTCTGTCCCTTTTCTCTCTCACTCTGTCCCTTTTCTCTCTCTATCTGTCCCTTTTTTTATATCGCTGTCCCTTTTCTCTTTCTCTCTCTCAGTCCATTTTATCTCACTCTCTCTCTCTGTCCCTTTTTTTTCTCTCTCCGTCTCTTTCCTGTCACTCTTTCTGTCCCTTCTCTCTCTCTCCGAAACTCTTCTGTCTCTCTTTCTGTCCCTTTTCACTCTCTATCTGCCCCTTTTTTTCTCTCGCTGTCCCTTTTCTCTTTCTCTCTCTCAGTCCCTTTTCTCTCTCTATCTGTCCCTTTTTTTCTTTCGCTGTCCCTTTTCTCTTTCTCTCTCTCAGTCCTTTTTCTCTCTCTCTTTCTGTCCCTTTTCACTCTCTATCTGTTCCTTTTCTCTCTCTCTCTCTGTCCCTTTTCTCTCTCTATCTGTACCTTTTTTATCTCGCAGTCCCTTTTCTTTCTCTCTCTCAGTCCCTTTTCTCTCAATCTCTCTCTGTCCCATTTCTCTCTCTCTCTTTTTCTCCCTTTTCACTCTCTATCTGTCCCTTTTCTCTCTCTCTCTGTCCCTTTTCTCCCTCTCTCTCTCTGTCCCTTTTCTCTCTCTCTCGCTGTCCCTTTTCTCTCACTCTCGCTGTCCCTTTTCTCTCTCTCTTTCTGTCCTTTTTCTCTCTCTCTTTCTGTCCCTTTTCTCTCTCTCTTTCTGTCCCTTTTCTCTCTCTCTCTGTCCCTTTTCTCTCTCTCTCTGTCCCTTTTCTCTTTCTCTCTCTGTCCCTTTTCTCTCTCTCTTTCTGTCCCTTTTCTCTCTCTATCTGTCCCTTTTTTTCTCTCGCTGTCCCTTTTCTCTTTCTCTCTCTCAGTCCCTTTTCTCTCACTCTCTCTCTCTGTCCCTTTTCTGTCTCTCTATCTGTCCCTTTTCACTCTCTATCTGTCCCTTTTCTCTCTCTCTCTGTCTGTCCCTTTTCTCTCTCGCTCTCTGTCCCATTTCTCTCTCTATCTGTCCCTTTTTTTCTATCGCTGTCCCTTTTCTCTTTCTCTCTCTCTGTCCCTTTTCTCTCACTCTCTCTCTCTCTGTCCCTTTTCTTTCTCTCTCCGTCCCTTTTCTCTCTCGCTTTCTGTCCCTTTTCTCTCTCTCCGTCCCTTTTCTCTCTCTCTTTCTGTCCCTTTTCTCTCTCTATCTGTCCCTTTTTTTCTCTCGCTGTCCCTTTTCTCTTTCTCTCTCTCAGTCCATTTTATCTCACTCTCTCTCTCTGTCCCTTTTCTTTCTTCTCCGTCTCTTTTCTCTCTCTCTCTGTCCCTTTTCTCTTTCTCTCTCTGTCCCTTTTCTCTCTCTCTCTCTCTGTCCCTTTTCTCTCTCTCTTTCTGTCCCTTTTCTCTCTCTATCTGTCCCTTTTTTCTCTCGCTGTCCCTTTTCTCTTTCTCTCTCTCAGTCCCTTTTCTCTCATTCTCTCTCTGTCCCTTTTCTGTCTCTGTATCTGTCCCTTTTCACTCTCTATCTGTCCCTTTTCTCTCTCTCTCTGTCTGTCCCTTCTCTCTCTCTCTCTCTGTCCCTTTTCTCTCTATATCTGTCCCATTTTTCTCTCTGTCTGTCCCTTCTCTCTCTCTCTCTCTGTCCCTTTTCTCTCTATATCTGTCCCTTTTTTCTCTCGCTGTCCCTTTTCTCTCTCTCTCTCTCTGTCCCTTTTGTCTCTCTCTCTGTCCCTTTTCTCTCTCTCTCTCTCTTTGTCCCTGTTCTGTCTCTCTCTGTCCCTTTTCTCTCTCTCTCTGTCCCTTTTTCTCTCTCGCTGTCCCTTTCCTCTTTCTCTCTATCAGTCCTTTTTCTCTCACTCTCTCTCTCTGTCCCTTTTTCCTCTCTGTCTTTCTGTCCCTTTTCACTGTCTAATTGTCCCTTTTCTCTCTCGCTCTCTGTCCCTTTTCTCTCTCTCTCGGTCCCTTTTCTCTCTCTCTCTGTCCCTTTTCTCTCTCTCTATCTGTCCCTTTCTCTCTCTCTCTGTCTCTTTTCTCTCTCTCTTTCTGTCCCTTTTCTGTCTCTATCTGTCCTTTTTTTTCTCTCGCTGTCCCTTTTCTCTTTCTCTCTCTCAGTTCCCTTTTCTCTCACTCTATCTCTGTCCCTTTTCTCTCTCTCTTTCTGTCCCTTTTCATTCTCTATCTGTCCCTTTTATCTCTCTCTCTGTCCCTTTTCTCTCTCTCTCTCTGTCCCTTTACTGTCTCTGTCCCTTTTTCTCTCTCTCTTTCTGTCCCTTTTCTCTATCTCTGTCTTTCCCTTTTCTCTCTCTCTCTGTCCCTTTTCACTCTCTCTCTGTCCCTTTTCTCTCTCTCTCTCTGTCCCTTTTCTCTCTCTCTCTGTCCCTTCTCTCGCTCTCTGTCCCTTTTCTCTCTCTGTATCTGTCCCTTTTCTCTCTCTCTCTCTGTCCCATTTCTCTCTCTAGCTGTCACTTTTTTTCTCTCTCTGTCCCTTTTCTCTTTCTCTCTCTCTGTCCCTTTTCTCTCACTCTCTGTCACTCTGTCCCTTTTCTTTCTCTCCCCGTCCCTTTTCTCTCTCGCTTTCTGTCCCTTTTCTCTCTCTCCGTCCCTTTTCTCTCTCTTTCTGTCCCTTTTCTCTCTCTATCTGTCCCTTTTTTTTCTCTCGCTGTCCCTTTTCTCTTTCTCTCTCTCAGTCCATTTTATCTCACTATCTCGCTCTGTCCCTTTTCTTTCTTCTCCGTCTCTTTTCTCTGTCTCTTTCTGTCCCTTTTCTCTCTCTCCGTCCCTCTTCTGTCTCTCTTTCTGTCCCTTTTCTCTCTCTATCTGTCCCTTTTATCTCTCGCTGTCCCTTTTCTCTTTCTCTCTCTCAGTCCCTTTTCTCTCTCTCTTTCTGTCCCTTTTCTCTCTCTCTCTCTGTCCCTTTTCTCTCTCTCTCTGTCCCTTCTCTCTCTCTCTTTCTGTCCCTTTTCACTCTCTATCTGTCCCTTTTCTCTCTCTCTCTGTCCCTTTTCTCTCTCTATCTGTCCCTTTTTTTTCTCGCTGTCCCTTTTCTCTTTCTCTCTCTCAGTTCCCTTTTCTCTCACTCTCTCTCTGTCCCTTTTCTCTCTCTCTTTCTGTCCCTTTTCATTCTCTATCTGTCCCTTTTCTCTCTCTCTCTGTCCCTTTTCTCTCTCTCTCTCTCTGTCCCTTTTCTCTCTCTCTCTGTCCCTTTTCCCTCTCTCTTTCTGTCCCTTTTCATTCTCTATCTGTCCCTTTTCTCTCTCTCTCTGTCCCTTTTCTCTCTTTCTCGCTGTCCCTTTTCTCTCTCTCTCTTTCTGTCCATTTTCTCTCTCTCTTTCTGCCCCTTTTCTCTCTCTCTCTCTGTCCCTTTTCTCTCTCTCTCTGTCTCTTTTCTCTCTCTCTTTCTGTCCATTTTCTCTCTCTCTTTCTGCCCCTTTTCTCTCTCTCTCTCTGTCCCTTTTCTCTCTCTCTCTGTCCCTTTTCTCTCTCTCTCTCTTTCCCTTTTCTCTCTCTCTCTCTGTCTGTCCCTTTTCTCTCTCTCTTTCTGTCCCTTTTCTCTCTCTATCTGTCCATTTTTTTCTCTCGCTGTCCCTTTTCTCTTTCTCTCTCTCAGTCCCTTTTCTCTCACTCTCTCTCTCTCTGTCCCTTTTCTGTCTCTCTATCTGTCCCTTTTCACTCTCTATCTGTCCCTTTTCTCTCTCTCTCTGTCTGTCCCTTCTCTCTCTCTCTCTCTGTCCCATTTCTCTCTCTATCTGTCTCTTTTTTTCTCTCGCTGTCCCTTTTCTCTTTCTCTCTCTCAGTCCCTTTTCTCTCACTCTCTCTCTCTGTCCCTTTTCTTTCTCTCTCTGTCCCTTTTCTCTCTCGCTTTCTGTCCCATTTCTCTCTCTCCGTCCCTTTTCTCTCTCTATTTCTGTCCCTTTTCTCTCTCTATCTGTCCCTTTTTTTCTCTCGCTGTCCCTTTTCTCTTTTTCTGTCTCAGTCCATTTTATCTCACTCTCTCTCTCTGTCCCTTTTCTTTCTTCTCCGTCTCTTTTCTCTCTCTCTTTCTGTCCCTTTTCTTTCTCTCCGTCCCTCTTCTGTCTCTCTTTCTGTCCCTTTTCTCTCTCTCTCGCTGTACCTATTCTCTCTCTCTCGCTGTCCCTTTTCTCTCTCTCTCTCAGTCCATTTCTCGCTCTCTTTCTGTCCCTTTTCTCTCTCTCTCTCTGTCCCTTTTCTCTCTCTCTCTGTCCCTTTTCTCTCTCTCTTTCAGTCCCTTTTCACTCTCTATCTGTCCCTTTTCTCTGTCTCTCTCTGTCCCATTTCTCTCTCTATCTGTCCCTTTTTTCTCTCGCTGTCCCTTTTCTCTTTCTCTCTCTCAGTTCCCTTTTCTCTCACTCTCTCTCTGTCCCTTTTCATTCTCTATCTGTCCCTTTTCTCTCTCGCTTTCTGTCCCTTTTTTCTCTCTCCGTCCCTTTTCTCTCTCTCTTTCTGTCCCTTTTCTCTCTTTATCTGTCCCTTTGGTTCTCTCGCTGTCCCTTTTCTCTTTCTCTCTCTCAGTCCATTTTATCTCACTCTCTCTCTCTGTCCCTTTTTTTTCTCTCTCCGTCTCTTTTCTGTAACTCTTTCTGTCCCTTCTCTCTCTCTCCGAAACTCTTCTGTCTCTCTTTCTGTCCCTTTTCTCTCTCTATCTGTCCCTTTTTTTATCTCGCTGTCCCTTTTCTCTTTCTCTCTCTCAGTCCCTTTTCTCTCTCTCTCTCTGTCCCTTCTCTCTCTCTCCGAAACTCTTCTGTCTCTCTTTCTGTCCCTTTTCACTCTCTATCTGTTCCTTTTCTCTCTCTCTCTCTGTCCCTTTTCTCTCTCTGTCTGTCCCTTTTTTATCTCGCTGTCCCTTTTCTTTCTCTCTCTCAGTCCCTTTTCTCTCAATCTCTCTCAGTCCCATTTCTCTCTCTCTCTTTTTCTCCCTTTTCACTCTCTATCTGTCCCTTTTCTCTCTCTCTCGCTGTCCCTTTTCTCTCTCTCTCGCTGTCCCTTTTCTCTCTCTCTTTCTGTCCCTTTTCTCTCTCTCTTTCTGTCCCTTTTCTCTCTCTCTTTCTGTCCCTTTTCTCTCTCTCTCTGTCCCTTTTCTCTCTCTCTCTCTGTCCCTTTTTTCTCTCTCTCTCTGTCCCTTTTCTCTCTCTCTCTCTGTCCCTTTTCTCTCTCTATCTGTCCCTTTTTTTCTCTCGCTGTCCCTTTTCTCTTTCTCTCTCTCAGTCCCTTTTCTCTCACTCTCTCTCTCTGTCCCTTTTCTGTCTCTCTATCTGTCCCTTTTCACTCTCCGTCTGTCCCTTTTCTCTCTCTCTCTGTCTGTCCCTTTTCTCTCTCTCTCTCTGTCCTATTTCTCTCTCTATCTGTCCCTTTTTTTCTATCGCTGTCCCTTTTCTCTTTCTCTCTCTCTGTCCCTTTTCTCTCACTCTCTCTCTCTCCGTCCCTTTTCTCTCTCGCTTTCTGTCCCTTTTCTCTCTCTCCGTCCCTTTTCTCTCTCTCTTTCTGTCCCTTTTCTCTCTCTATCTGTCCCTCTTTTTCTCTCGCTGTCCCTTTTCTCTTTCTCTCTCTCAGTCCATTTTATCTCACTCTCTCTCTCTGTCCCTTTTCTTTCTTCTCCGTCTCTTTTCTCTCTCTCTCTCTGTCCCTTTTCTCTTTCTCTCTCTGTCCCTTTTCTCTCACTCTCTCTCTCTCTCTGTCCCTTTTCTTTCTCTCCCCGTCCCTTTTCTCTCTCGCTTTCTGTCCCTTTTCACTCTCTCTCTGTTCCTTTTCTCTCTCTCTCTCTGTCCCTTTTCTCTCTCGCTTTCTGTCCCTTTTCTCTCTCTCCGTCCCTTTTCTCTCTCTCTCTCTCTGTCCCTTTTCTCTCTCTATCTGTCCCTTTTTTTCTCTCGCTGTCCCTTTTCTCTTTCTCTCTCTCAGTCCCTTTTCTCTCTCTCTTTCTGTCCCTTTTCACTCTCTACCTGTCCCTTTTCTCTCTCTCTCTGTCCCTTTTCTCTCTCTCTCTCTGTCCCATTTCTCTCACTCTCTCTCTCTCTCTGTCCCTTTTCTTTCTCTCCCCGTCCCTTTTCTCTCTCGCTTTCTGTCCCTTTTCACTCTCTCTCTGTTCCTTTTCTCTCTCTCTCTCTGTCCCTTTTCTCTCTCTCTTTCTGTCCCTTTTCACTCTCTGTCTGTCCCTTTTCTCTCTCTCTCACTGTCCCATTTCTCTCTCTATCTGTCCCTTTTTTTCTCTCGCTGTCCCTTTTCTCTTTCTCTCTCTCTGTCCCTTTTCTCTCACTCTCTGTCTCTCTGTCCCTTTTCTTTCTCTCCCCGTCCCTTTTCTCTCTCGCTTTCTGTCCCTTTTCTCTCTCTCCGTCCCTTTTCTCTCTCTCTTTCTGTCCCTTTTCTCTCTCTATCTGTCCCTTTTTTTCTCTCGCTGTCCCTTTTCTCTTTCTCTCTCTCAGTCCATTTTGTCTCACTCTCTCTCTCTGTCCCTTTTCTTTCTTCTCCGTCTCTTTTCTCTCTCTCTTTCTGTCCCTTTTCTCTCTCTCCGTCCCTCATCTGTCTCTCTTTCTGTCCCTTTTCTCTCTCTATCTGTCCCTTTTTTTCTCTCGCTGTCCCTTTTCTCTTTCTCTCTCTCAGTCCCTTTTCTCTCTCTCTCTCTGTCCCTTTTCTCTCTCTCTCTGTCCCTTTTCTCTCTCTCTTTCAGTCCCTTTTCACTCTCTATCTGTCCCTTTTCTCTCTCTCTCTGTCCCTTTTCTCTATATCTGTCCCTTTTTTTTCTCGCTGTCCCTTTTCTCTTTCTCTCTCTCAGTTCCCTTTTCTCTCACTCTCTCTCTGTCCCTTTTCTCTCTCTCTTTCTGTCCCTTTTCATTCTCTATCTGTCCCTTTTCTCTCTCTCTCTGTCCCTTTTCTCTCTCTCTTTCTGTCCCTTTTCATTCTCTGTCTGTCCCTTTTCTCTCTCTCTCTGTCCCTTTTCTCTCTTTCTCGCTGTCCCTTTTCTCTCTCTCTTTCTGTCCCTTTTCTCTCTCTCTTTCTGCCCCTTTTCTCTCTCTCTCTCTGTCCCTTTTCTCTCTCACTCTGTCCCTTTTCTCTCTCTATCTGTCCCTTTTTTTATATCGCTGTCCCTTTTCTCTTTCTCTCTCTCAGTCCATTTTATCTCACTCTCTCTCTCTGTCCCTTTTTTTTCTCTCTCCGTCTCTTTCCTGTCACTCTTTCTGTCCCTTCTCTCTCTCTCCGAAACTCTTCTGTCTCTCTTTCTGTCCCTTTTCACTCTCTATCTGCCCCTTTTTTTCTCTCGCTGTCCCTTTTCTCTTTCTCTCTCTCAGTCCCTTTTCTCTCTCTATCTGTCCCTTTTTTTCTTTCGCTGTCCCTTTTCTCTTTCTCTCTCTCAGTCCTTTTTCTCTCTCTCTTTCTGTCCCTTTTCACTCTCTATCTGTTCCTTTTCTCTCTCTCTCTCTGTCCCTTTTCTCTCTCTATCTGTACCTTTTTTATCTCGCAGTCCCTTTTCTTTCTCTCTCTCAGTCCCTTTTCTCTCAATCTCTCTCTGTCCCATTTCTCTCTCTCTCTTTTTCTCCCTTTTCACTCTCTATCTGTCCCTTTTCTCTCTCTCTCTGTCCCTTTTCTCCCTCTCTCTCTCTGTCCCTTTTCTCTCTCTCTCGCTGTCCCTTTTCTCTCACTCTCGCTGTCCCTTTTCTCTCTCTCTTTCTGTCCTTTTTCTCTCTCTCTTTCTGTCCCTTTTCTCTCTCTCTTTCTGTCCCTTTTCTCTCTCTCTCTGTCCCTTTTCTCTCTCTCTCTGTCCCTTTTCTCTTTCTCTCTCTGTCCCTTTTCTCTCTCTCTTTCTGTCCCTTTTCTCTCTCTATCTGTCCCTTTTTTTCTCTCGCTGTCCCTTTTCTCTTTCTCTCTCTCAGTCCCTTTTCTCTCACTCTCTCTCTCTGTCCCTTTTCTGTCTCTCTATCTGTCCCTTTTCACTCTCTATCTGTCCCTTTTCTCTCTCTCTCTGTCTGTCCCTTTTCTCTCTCGCTCTCTGTCCCATTTCTCTCTCTATCTGTCCCTTTTTTTCTATCGCTGTCCCTTTTCTCTTTCTCTCTCTCTGTCCCTTTTCTCTCACTCTCTCTCTCTCTGTCCCTTTTCTTTCTCTCTCCGTCCCTTTTCTCTCTCGCTTTCTGTCCCTTTTCTCTCTCTCCGTCCCTTTTCTCTCTCTCTTTCTGTCCCTTTTCTCTCTCTATCTGTCCCTTTTTTTCTCTCGCTGTCCCTTTTCTCTTTCTCTCTCTCAGTCCATTTTATCTCACTCTCTCTCTCTGTCCCTTTTCTTTCTTCTCCGTCTCTTTTCTCTCTCTCTCTGTCCCTTTTCTCTTTCTCTCTCTGTCCCTTTTCTCTCTCTCTCTCTCTGTCCCTTTTCTCTCTCTCTTTCTGTCCCTTTTCTCTCTCTATCTGTCCCTTTTTTCTCTCGCTGTCCCTTTTCTCTTTCTCTCTCTCAGTCCCTTTTCTCTCATTCTCTCTCTGTCCCTTTTCTGTCTCTGTATCTGTCCCTTTTCACTCTCTATCTGTCCCTTTTCTCTCTCTCTCTGTCTGTCCCTTCTCTCTCTCTCTCTCTGTCCCTTTTCTCTCTATATCTGTCCCATTTTTCTCTCTGTCTGTCCCTTCTCTCTCTCTCTCTCTGTCCCTTTTCTCTCTATATCTGTCCCTTTTTTCTCTCGCTGTCCCTTTTCTCTCTCTCTCTCTCTGTCCCTTTTGTCTCTCTCTCTGTCCCTTTTCTCTCTCTCTCTCTCTTTGTCCCTGTTCTGTCTCTCTCTGTCCCTTTTCTCTCTCTCTCTGTCCCTTTTTCTCTCTCGCTGTCCCTTTCCTCTTTCTCTCTATCAGTCCTTTTTCTCTCACTCTCTCTCTCTGTCCCTTTTTCCTCTCTGTCTTTCTGTCCCTTTTCACTGTCTAATTGTCCCTTTTCTCTCTCGCTCTCTGTCCCTTTTCTCTCTCTCTCGGTCCCTTTTCTCTCTCTCTCTGTCCCTTTTCTCTCTCTCTATCTGTCCCTTTCTCTCTCTCTCTGTCTCTTTTCTCTCTCTCTTTCTGTCCCTTTTCTGTCTCTATCTGTCCTTTTTTTTCTCTCGCTGTCCCTTTTCTCTTTCTCTCTCTCAGTTCCCTTTTCTCTCACTCTATCTCTGTCCCTTTTCTCTCTCTCTTTCTGTCCCTTTTCATTCTCTATCTGTCCCTTTTATCTCTCTCTCTGTCCCTTTTCTCTCTCTCTCTCTGTCCCTTTACTGTCTCTGTCCCTTTTTCTCTCTCTCTTTCTGTCCCTTTTCTCTATCTCTGTCTTTCCCTTTTCTCTCTCTCTCTGTCCCTTTTCACTCTCTCTCTGTCCCTTTTCTCTCTCTCTCTCTGTCCCTTTTCTCTCTCTCTCTGTCCCTTCTCTCGCTCTCTGTCCCTTTTCTCTCTCTCTATCTGTCCCTTTTCTCTCTCTCTCTGTCCATTTTCTCTCTCTCTCTGTCCCATTTCTCTCTCTCTATCTGTCCCTTTTCACTCTCTGTCTGTCCCTTTTCTCTCTCTCTATCTCTCTCTGTCCCTTTTCTCTCTCTCTCTGTCCCATTTCTCTCTCTATCTGTCCCTTTTTTTCTCTCGCTGTCCCTTTTCTCTTTCTCTCTCTCTGTCCCTTTCCTCTCACTCTCTCTCTGTCCCTTTTCTCTCACTCTCTCTCTCTGTCCCTTTTCTTTCTCTCTCCGTCCCTTTTCTCTCTCGCTTTCTGTCCCTTTTCTCTCTCTCCGTCCCTTTTCTCTCTCTCTTTCTGTCCCTTTTCTCTCTCTATCTGTCCCTTTTGTTCTCTCGCTGTCCCTTTTCTCTTTCTCTCTCTCAGTCCATTTAAACTCACTCTCTCTCTCTGTCCCTTTTCTTTCCCTCTCCGTCTCTTTTCTCTCTCTCTTTCTGTCCCTTTTCTCTCTCTCCGAAACTCTTCTGTCTCTCTTTCTGTACCTTTTCTCTCTCCATCTGTCCCTTTTTTTCTCTCGCTGTCCCTTTTCTCTTTCTCTCTCTCAGTCCCTTTTCTCTCTGTCTCTCTGTCCCTTTTATCTCTCTCTTTCCGGCCCTTTTCACTCTCTATCTGTCCCTTTTCTCTCTCTCTCCCTGTACCTTTTCTCTCTCTATCTGTCCCTTTTGTTCTCTCGCTGTCCCTTTTCTCTTTCTCTCTCTCAGTCCCTTTTCTCTCACTCTCTCTCTCTGTCCCTTTTCTTTCTCTCTTCGTCCCTTTTCTCTCTCTCTTTCTGTCCCTTTTCTCTCTCTCCGTCCCTTTTCTCTCTCTTTCATTCCATTTTCTCTCTCTATCTGTCCCTTCTTTTCTCTCGCTGTCCCTTTTCTTTCTCTCTCTCAGTCCCTTTTCTCTCACTCTCTCTCTCTGTCCCATTTCTCTCTCTCTCTTTCTCTCCCTTTTCACTCTCTATCTGTCCCTTTTCTCTCTCTCTCTGTCCCTTTTCTCTCTCTCTCTCTCTGTCCCTTTTCTCTCACTCTCTCTCACTCTGTCCCTTTTCTTTCTCTCCCCGTCCCTTTTCTCTCTCGCTTTCTGTCCCTTTTCACTCTCTCTCTGTTCCTTTTCTCTCTCTCTCTCTGTCCCATTTCTCTCTCTATCTGTCCCTTTTTTTCTCTCGCTGTCCCTTTTCTCTTTCTCTCTCGCTGTCCCTTTTCTCTTTCTCTCTCTCTGTCCCTTTTCTTTCTCTCCGTCCCTTTTCTCTCTCGCTTTCTGTCCCTTTTCTCTCTCTCCGAATCTCTTCTGTCTCTCTTTCTGTCCCTTTTCTCTCTCTATCTGTCACTTTTTTTCTCTCGCTGTCCCTTTTCTCTTTCTCTCTCTCAGTCCCTTTTCTCTCTCTCTTTCTGTCCCTTTTCACTCTCTATCTGTCCCTTTTCTCTCTCTCTCTGTCCCTTTTCTCTCTCTCTCTGTCCCTTTTCTCTCACTCTCTCTCTCTCTGTCCCTTTTCTTTCTCTCCCCGTCCCTTTTCTCACTCGCTTTCTGTCCCTTTTCACTCTCTATCTGTTCCTTTTCTCTCTCTCTCTCTGTCCCTTTTCTCTCTCTCTTTATGTCCCATTTCACTCTCTGTCTGTCCCTTTTCTCTCTCTCTCTCTGTCCCATTTCTCTCTCTAGCTGTCACTTTTTTTCTCTCTCTGTCCCTTTTCTCTTTCTCTCTCTCTGTCCCTTTTCTCTCACTCTCTGTCACTCTGTCCCTTTTCTTTCTCTCCCCGTCCCTTTTCTCTCTCGCTTTCTGTCCCTTTTCTCTCTCTCCGTCCCTTTTCTCTCTCTTTCTGTCCCTTTTCTCTCTCTATCTGTCCCTTTTTTTTCTCTCGCTGTCCCTTTTCTCTTTCTCTCTCTCAGTCCATTTTATCTCACTATCTCGCTCTGTCCCTTTTCTTTCTTCTCCGTCTCTTTTCTCTGTCTCATTTCTGTCCCTTTTCTCTCTCTCCGTCCCTCTTCTGTCTCTCTTTCTGTCCCTTTTCTCTCTCTATCTGTCCCTTTTATCTCTCGCTGTCCCTTTTCTCTTTCTCTCTCTCAGTCCCTTTTCTCTCTCTCTTTCTGTCCCTTTTCTCTCTCTCTCTCTGTCCCTTTTCTCTCTCTCTCTCTGTCCCTTCTCTCTCTCTTTCTGTCCCTTTTCACTCTCTATCTGTCCCTTTTCTCTCTCTCTCTGTCCCTTTTCTCTCTCTATCTGTCCCTTTTTTTTCTCGCTGTCCCTTTTCTCTTTCTCTCTCTCAGTTCCCTTTTCTCTCACTCTCTCTCTGTTCCTTTTCTCTCTCTCTTTCTGTCCCTTTTCATTCTCTATCTGTCCCTTTTCTCTCTCTCTGTCCCTTTTCTCTCTCTCACTCTCTGTCCCTTATCTCTCTCTCTCTGTCCCTTTTCTCTCTCTCTTTATGTCCCTTTTCATTCTCTATCTGTCCCTTTTCTCTCTCTCTCTGTCCCTTTTCTCTCTTTCTCGCTGTCCCTTTTCTCTCTCTCTCTTTCTGTCCATTTTCTCTCTCTCTTTCTGCCCCTTTTCTCTCTCTCTCTCTGTCCCTTTTCTCTCTCTCTCTGTCCCTTTTCTCTCTCTCTCTCTTTCCCTTTTCTCTCTCTCTCTCTGTCCCTTTTCTCTCTCTCTTTCTGTCCCTTTTCTCTCTCTATCTGTCCATTTTTTTCTCTCGCTGTCCCTTTTCTCTTTCTCTCTCTCAGTCCCTTTTCTCTCACTCTCTCTCTCTGTCCCTTTTCTGTCTCTCTATCTGTCCCTTTTCACTCTCTATCTGTCCCTTTTCTCTCTCTCTCTGTCTGTCCCTTTTCTCTCTCTCTCTCTGTCCCATTTCTCTCTCTATCTGTCCCTTTTTTTCTCTCGCTGTCCCTTTTCTCTTTCTCTCTCTCAGTCCCCTTTCTCTCACTCTCTCTCTCTGTCCCTTTTCTTTCTCTCTCTGTCCCTTTTCTCTCTCGCTTTCTGTCCCTTTTCTCTCTCTCCGTCCCTTTTCTCTCTCTATTTCTGTCCCTTTTCTCTCTCTATCTGTCCCTTTTTTTCTCTCGCTGTCCCTTTTCTCTTTTTCTCTCTCAGTCCATTTTATCTCACTCTCTCTCTCTGTCCCTTTTCTTTCTTCTCCGTCTGTTTTCTCTCTCTCTTTCTGTCCCTTTTCTCTCTCTCCGTCCCTCTTCTGTCTCTCTTTCTGTCCCTTTTCTCTCTCTCTCGCTGTACCTATTCTCTCTCTCTCGCTGTCCCTTTTCTCTCTCTCTCTCAGTCCATTTCCTCTCTCTCTTTCTGTCCCTTTTCTCTCTCTCTCTCTCTGTCCCTTTTCTCTCTCTCTCTGTCCCTTTTCTCTCTCTCTTTCAGTCCCTTTTCACTCTCTATCTGTCCCTTTTCTCTGTCTCTCTCTGTCCCATTTCTCTCTCTATCTGTCCCTTTTTTCTCTCGCTGTCCCTTTTCTCTTTCTCTCTCTCAGTTCCCTTTTCTCTCACTCTCTCTCTGTCCCTTTTCATTCTCTATCTGTCCCTTTTCTCTCTCGCTTTCTGTCCCTTTTTTCTCTCTCCGTCCCTTTTCTCTCTCTCTTTCTGTCCCTTTTCTCTCTTTATCTGTCCCTTTTGTTCTCTCGCTGTCCCTTTTCTCTTTCTCTCTCTCAGTCCATTTTATCTCACTCTCTCTCTCTGTCCCTTTTTTTTCTCTCTCCGTCTCTTTTCTGTCACTCTTTCTGTCCCTTCTCTCTCTCTCCGAAACTCTTCTGTCTCTCTTTCTGTCCCTTTTCTCTCTCTATCTGTCCCTTTTTTTCTCTCGCTGTCCCTTTTCTCTTTCTCTCTCTCAGTCCCTTTTCTCTCTCTCTTTCTGTCCCTTCTCTCTCTCTCCGAAACTCTTCTGTCTCTCTTTCTGTCCCTTTTCACTCTCTATCTGTTCCTTTTCTCTCTCTCTCTCTGTCCTTTTTCTCTCTCTGTCTGTCCCTTTTTTATCTCGCTGTCCCTTTTCTTTCTCTCTCTCAGTCCCTTTTCTCTCAATCTCTCTCTGTCCCATTTCTCTCTCTCTCTTTTTCTCCCTTTTCACTCTCTATCTGTCCCTTTTCTCTCTCTCTCGCTGTCCCTTTTCTCTCTCTCTCGCTGTCCCTTTTCTCTCTCTCTTTCTGTCCCTTTTCTCTCTCTCTTTCTGTCCCTTTTCTCTCTCTCTTTCTGTCCCTTTTCTCTCTCTCTCTGTCCCTTTTCTCTCTCTCTCTCTGTCCCTTTTTTCTCTCTCTCTCGGTCCCTTTTCTCTCTCTCTCTCTGTCCCTTTTCTCTCTCTATCTGTCCCTTTTTTTCTCCCGCTGTCCCTTTTCTCTTTCTCTCTCTCAGTCCCTTTTCTCTCACTCTCTCTCTCTGTCCCTTTTCTGTCTCTCTATCTGTCCCTTTTCACTCTCTATCTGTCCCTTTTCTCTCTCTCTCTGTCTGTCCCTTTTCTCTCTCTCTCTCTGTCCTATTTCTCTCTCTATCTGTCCCTTTTTTTCTATCGCTGTCCCTTTTCTCTTTCTCTCTCTCTGTCCCTTTTCTCTCACTCTCTCTTTCTCCATCCCTTTTCTCTCTCGCTTTCTGTCCCTTTTCTCTCTCTCCGTCCCTTTTCTCTCTCTCTTTCTGTCCCTTTTCTCTCTCTATCTGTCCCTTTTTTTCTCTCGCTGTCCCTTTTCTCTTTCTCTCTCTCAGTCCATTTTATCTCACTCTCTCTATCTGTCCCTTTTCTTTCTTCTCCGTCTCTTTTCTCTCTCTCTCTCTGTCCCTTTTCTCTTTCTCTCTCTGTCCCTTTTCTCTCTCTCTCTCTGTCCCTTTTCTCTCTCTATCTGTCCCTTTTTTTCTCTCGCTGTTCCTTTTCTCTTTCTCTCTCTCAGTCCCTTTTCTCCCTCTCTTTCTGTCCCTTTTCTCTCTCTCTCTCTGTCCCTTTTCTCTCTCTCTCTGTCCCTTTTCTCTCTCTCTTTCTGTCCCTTTTCACTCTCTATCTGTCCCTTTTCTCTCTCTCTCTGTCCCTTTTCTCTCTCTCTCTCTGTCCCATTTCTCTCACTCTCTCTCTCTCTCTGTCCCTTTTCTTTCTCTCCCCGTCCCTTTTCTCTCTCGCTTTCTGTCCCTTTTCACTCTCTCTCTGTTCCTTTTCTCTCTCTCTCTCTGTCCCTTTTCTCTCTCTCTTTCTGTCCCTTTTCACTCTCTGTCTGTCCCTTTTCTCTCTCTCTCACTGTCCCATTTCTCTCTCTATCTGTCCCTTTTTTTCTCTCGCTGTCCCTTTTCTCTTTCTCTCTCTCTGTCCCTTTTCTCTCACTCTCTGTCTCTCTGTCCCTTTTCCTTCTCTCCCCGTCCCTTTTCTCTCTCGCTTTCTGTCCCTTTTCTCTCTCTCCGTCCCTTTTCTCTCTCTCTTTCTGTCCCTTTTCTCTCTCTATCTGTCCCTTTTTTTCTCTCGCTGTCCCTTTTCTCTTTCTCTCTCTCAGTCCATTTTGTCTCACTCTCTCTCTCTGTCCCTTTTCTTTCTTCTCCGTCTCTTTTCTCTCTCTCTTTCTGTCCCTTTTCTCTCTCTCCGTCCCTCATCTGTCTCTCTTTCTGTCCCTTTTCTCTCTCTATCTGTCCCTTTTTTTCTCTCGCTGTCCCTTTTCTCTTTCTCTCTCTCAGTCCCTTTTCTCTCTCTCTTTCTGTCCCTTTTCTCTCTCTCTCTCTGTCCCTTTTCTCTCTCTCTCTCTGTCCCTTTTCTCTTTCTCTCTCTGTCCCTTTTCTCTCTCTCTCTCTGTCCCTTTTCTCTCTCTATCTGTCCCTTTTTTTCTCTCGCTGTTCCTTTTCTCTTTCTCTCTCTCAGTCCCTTTTCTCTCTCTCTTTCTGTCCCTTTTCTCTCTCTCTCTCTGTCCCTTTTCTCTCTCTCTCTGTCCCTTTTCTCTCTCTCTTTCTGTCCCTTTTCACTCTCTATCTGTCCCTTTTCTCTCTCTCTCTGTCCCTTTTCTCTCTCTCTCTCTGTCCCATTTCTCTCACTCTCTCTCTCTCTCTGTCCCTTTTCTTTCTCTCCCCGTCCCTTTTCTCTCTCGCTTTCTGTCCCTTTTCACTCTCTCTCTGTTCCTTTTCTCTCTCTCTCTCTGTCCCTTTTCTCTCTCTCTTTCTGTCCCTTTTCACTCTCTGTCTGTCCCTTTTCTCTCTCTCTCACTGTCCCATTTCTCTCTCTATCTGTCCCTTTTTTTCTCTCGCTGTCCCTTTTCTCTTTCTCTCTCTCTGTCCCTTTTCTCTCACTCTCTGTCTCTCTGTCCCTTTTCTTTCTCTCCCCGTCCCTTTTCTCTCTCGCTTTCTGTCCCTTTTCTCTCCCTCCGTCCCTTTTCTCTCTCTCTTTCTGTCCCTTTTCTCTCTCTATCTGTCCCTTTTTTTCTCTCGCTGTCCCTTTTCTCTTTCTCTCTCTCAGTCCATTTTGTCTCACTCTCTCTCTCTGTCCCTTTTCTTTCTTCTCCGTCTCTTTTCTCTCTCTCTTGCTGTCCCTTTTCTCTCTCTCCGTCCCTCATCTGTCTCTCTTTCTGTCCCTTTTCTCTCTCTATCTGTCCCTTTTTTCTCTCGCTGTCCCTTTTCTCTTTCTCTCTCTCAGTCCCTTTTCTCTCTCTCTTTCTGTCCCTTTTCTCTCTCTCTCTCTGTCCCTTTTCTCTCTCTCTCTGTCCCTTTTCTCTCTCTCTTTCTGTCCCTTTTCACTCTCTATCTGTCCCTTTTCTCTCTCTCTCTGTCCCTTTTCTCTCTATCTGTCCCTTTTTATTCTCGCTGTCCCTTTTCTCTTTCTCTCTCTCAGTTCCCTTTTCTCTCACTCTCTCTCTGTCCCTTTTCTCTCTCTCTTTCTGTCCCTTTTCATTCTCTATCTGTCCCTTTTCTCTCTCTCCCTGTCCCTTTTCTCTCTCTCTCTGTCCCTTCTCTCTCTCTCTTTCTGTCCCTTTTCTCTCTCTATCTGTCCCTTTTTTTCTCTCGCTGTCC
This sequence comes from Chiloscyllium punctatum, assembly GCF_047496795.1. NCBI lineage: Eukaryota > Metazoa > Chordata > Chondrichthyes > Orectolobiformes > Hemiscylliidae > Chiloscyllium > Chiloscyllium punctatum. Next base: position 2,494,124 of record NC_092751.1, read on the forward strand.
CTTTTCTCTTTCTCTCTCTCAGTCCATTTTGTCTCACTCTCTCTCTCTGTCCCTTTTCTTTCTTCTCCGTCTCTTTTCTCTCTCTCTTTCTGTCCCTTTTCTCTCTCTCCGTCCCTCATCTGTCTCTCTTTCTGTCCCTTTTCTCTCTCTATCTGTCCCTTTTTTTCTCTCGCTGTACCTTTTCTCTTTCTCTCTCTCAGTCCCTTTTCTCTCTCTCTTTCTGTCCCTTTTCTCTCTCTCTCTCTGTCCCTTTTCTCTCTCTCTCTCTGTCCCTTTTCTCTTTCTCTCTCTGTCCCTTTTCTCTCTCTCTCTCTGTCCCTTTTCTCTCTCTATCTGTCCCTTTTTTTCTCTCGCTGTTCCTTTTCTCTTTCTCTCTCTCAGTCCCTATTCTCTCTCTCTTTCTGTCCCTTTTCTCTCTCTCTCTCTGTCCCTTTTCTCTCTCTCTCTGTCCCTTTTCTCTCTCTCTTTCTGTCCCTTTTCACTCTCTATCTGTCCCTTTTCTCTCTCTCTCTGTCCCTTTTCTCTCTCTCTCTCTGTCCCATTTCTCTCTCTCTCTCTCTCTCTCTGTCCCTTTTCTTTCTCTCCCCGTCCCTTTTCTCTCTCGCTTTCTGTCCCTTTTCACTCTCTCTCTGTTCCTTTTCTCTCTCTCTCTCTGTCCCTTTTCTCTCTCTCTTTCTGTCCCTTTTCACTCTCTGTCTGTCCCTTTTCTCTCTCTCTCACTGTCCCATTTCTCTCTCTATCTGTCCCTTTTTTTCTCTCGCTGTCCCTTTTCTCTTTCTCTCTCTCTGTCCCTTTTCTCTCACTCTCTGTCTCTCTGTCCCTTTTCTTTCTCTCCCCGTCCCTTTTCTCTCTCGCTTTCTGTCCCTTTTCTCTCTCTCCGTCCCTTTTCTCTCTCTCTTTCTGTCCCTTTTCTCTCTCTATCTGTCCCTTTTTTTCTCTCGCTGTCCCTTTTCTCTTTCTCTCTCTCAGTCCATTTTGTCTCACTCTCTCTCTCTGTCCCTTTTCTTTCTTCTCCGTCTCTTTTCTCTCTCTCTTTCTGTCCCTTTTCTCTCTCTCCGTCCCTCATCTGTCTCTCTTTCTGTCCCTTTTCTCTCTCTATCTGTCCCTTTTTTTCTCTCGCTGTCCCTTTTCTCTTTCTCTCTCTCAGTCGCTTTTCTCTCTCTCTTTCTGTCCCTTTTCTCTCTCTCTCTCTGTCCCTTTTCTCTCTCTCTCTGTCCCTTTTCTCTCTCTCTTTCAGTCCCTTTTCACTCTCTATCTGTCCCTTTTCTCTCTCTCTCTGTCCCTTTTCTCTATATCTGTCCCTTTTTTTCTCGCTGTCCCTTTTCTCTTTCTCTCTCTCAGTTCCCTTTTCTCTCACTCTCTCTCTGTCCCTTTTCTCTCTCTCTTTCTGTCCCTTTTCATTCTCTATCTGTCCCTTTTCTCTCTCTCTCTGTTCCTTTTCTCTCTCTCTTTCTGTCCCTTTTCATTCTCTGTCTGTCCCTTTTCTCTCTCTCTCTGTCCCTTTTCTCTCTTTCTCGCTGTCCCTTTTCTCTCTCTCTTTCTGTCCCTTTTCTCTCTCTCTTTCTGCCCCTTTTCTCTCTCTCTCTCTGTCCCTTTTCTCTCTCACTCTGTCCCTTTTCTCTCTCTATCTGTCCCTTTTTTTATATCGCTGTCCCTTTTCTCTTTCTCTCTCTCAGTCCATTTTATCTCACTCTCTCTCTGTCCCTTTTTTTTCTCTCTCCGTCTCTTTCCTGTCACTCTTTCTGTCCCTTCTCTCTCTCTCCGAAACTCTTCTGTCTCTCTTTCTGTCCCTTTTCACTCTCTATCTGTCCCTTTTTTTCTCTCGCTGTCCCTTTTCTCTTTCTCTCTCTCAGTCCTTTTTCTCTCTCTCTTTCTGTCCCTTTTCACTCTCTATCTGTTCCTTTTCTCTCTCTCTCTCTGTCCCTTTTCTCTCTCTATCTGTACCTTTTTTATCTCGCAGTCCCTTTTCTTTCTCTCTCTCAGTCCCTTTTCTCTCAATCTCTCTCTGTCCCATTTCTCTCTCTCTCTTTTTCTCCCTTTTCACTCTCTATCTGTCCCTTTTCTCTCTCTCTCTGTCCCTTTTCTCCCTCTCTCTCTCTGTCCCTTTTCTCTCTCTCTCGCTGTCCCTTTTCTCTCACTCTCGCTGTCCCTTTTCTCTCTCTCTTTCTGTCCTTTTTCTCTCTCTCTTTCTGTCCCTTTTCTCTCTCTCTTTCTGTCCCTTTTCTCTCTCTCTCTGTCCCTTTTCTCTCTCTCTCTGTCCCTTTTCTCTTTCTCTCTGTCCCTTTTCTCTCTCTCTTTCTGTCCCTTTTCTCTCTCTATCTGTCCCTTTTTTTCTCTCGCTGTCCCTTTTCTCTTTCTCTCTCTCAGTCCCTTTTCTCTCACTCTCTCTCTCTGTCCCTTTTCTGTCTCTCTATCTGTCCCTTTTCACTCTCTATCTGTCCCTTTTCTCTCTCTCTCTGTCTGTCCCTTTTCTCTCTCGCTCTCTGTCCCATTTCTCTCTCTATCTGTCCCTTTTTTTCTATCGCTGTCCCTTTTCTCTTTCTCTCTCTCTGTCCCTTTTCTCTCACTCTCTCTCTCTCTGTCCCTTTTCTTTCTCTCTCCGTCCCTTTTCTCTCTCGCTTTCTGTCCCTTTTCTCTCTCTCCGTCCCTTTTCTCTCTCTCTTTCTGTCCCTTTTCTCTCTCTATCTGTCCCTTTTTTTCTCTCGCTGTCCCTTTTCTCTTTCTCTCTCTCAGTCCATTTTATCTCACTCTCTCTCTCTGTCCCTTTTCTTTCTTCTCCGTCTCTTTTCTCTCTCTCTCTGTCCCTTTTCTCTTTCTCTCTCTGTCCCTTTTCTCTCTCTCTCTCTGTCCCTTTTCTCTCTCTCTTTCTGTCCCTTTTCTCTCTCTATCTGTCCCTTTTTTCTCTCGCTGTCCCTTTTCTCTTTCTCTCTCTCAGTCCCTTTTCTCTCATTCTCTCTCTGTCCCTTTTCTGTCTCTGTATCTGTCCCTTTTCACTCTCTATCTGTCCCTTTTCTCTCTCTCTCTGTCTGTCCCTTCTCTCTCTCTCTCTCTGTCCCTTTTCTCTCTATATCTGTCCCTTTTTTCTCTCGCTGTCCCTTTTCTCTTTCTCTCTCTCAGTCCCCTTTCTCTCTCTCTTTCTGTCCCTTTTCTCTCTCTCTCTCTGTCATTTTTCTCTCTCTATCTGTCCCTTTTTTTCTCTCGCTGTCCCTTTTCTTTTTCTCTCCATCAGTCCTTTTTCTCTCACTCTCTCTCTCTGTCCCTTTTATCTCTCTCTCTTTCTGTCCCTTTTCACTTTCTAAATGTCCCTTTTCTCTCTCTCTCTCTCTGTCCCTTTTCTCTCTCTCTCTGTCCCTTTTCTCTCTCTCTCTCTCTTTGTCCCTGTTCTCTCTCTCTCTGTCCCTTTTCTCTCTCTCTCTGTCCCTTTTTCTCTCTCGCTGTCCCTTTCCTCTTTCTCTCTATCAGTCCTTTTTCTCTCACTCTCTCTCTCTGTCCCTTTTTCCTCTCTGTCTTTCTGTCCCTTTTCACTGTCTAATTGTCCCTTTTCTCTCTCGCTCTCTGTCCCTTTTCTCTCTCTCTCGGTCCCTTTTCTCTCTCTCTCTGTCCCTTTTCTCTCTCTCTATCTGTCCCTTTCTCTCTCTCTCTGTCTCTTTTCTCTCTCTCTTTCTGTCCCTTTTCTGTCTCTATCTGTCCTTTTTTTTCTCTCGCTGTCCCTTTTCTCTTTCTCTCTCTCAGTTCCCTTTTCTCTCACTCTATCTCTGTCCCTTTTCTCTCTCTCTTTCTGTCCCTTTTCATTCTCTATCTGTCCCTTTTATCTCTCTCTCTGTCCCTTTTCTCTCTCTCTCTCTGTCCCTTTACTGTCTCTGTCCCTTTTTCTCTCTCTCTTTCTGTCCCTTTTCTCTATCTCTGTCTTTCCCTTTTCTCTCTCTCTCTGTCCCTTTTCACTCTCTCTCTGTCCCTTTTCTCTCTCTCTCTCTGTCCCTTTTCTCTCTCTCTCTGTCCCTTCTCTCGCTCTCTGTCCCTTTTCTCTCTCTCTATCTGTCCCTTTTCTCTCTCTCTCTGTCCATTTTCTCTCTCTCTCTGTCCCATTTCTCTCTCTCTATCTGTCCCTTTTCACTCTCTGTCTGTCCCTTTTCTCTCTCTCTCTCTGTCCCATTTCTTTCTTCTCCGTCTCTTTTCTCTCTCTCTCTGTCCCTTTTCTCTTTCTCTCTCTGTCCCTTTTCTCTCTCTCTCTCTCCGTCCCTTTTCTCTCTCGCTTTCTGTCCCTTTTCTCTCTCTCCGAATCTCTTCTGTCTCTCTTTCTGTCCCTTTTCTCTCTCTATCTGTCACTTTTTTTCTCTCGCTGTCCCTTTTCTCTTTCTCTCTCTCAGTCCCTTTTCTCTCTCTCTTTCTGTCCCTTTTCACTCTCTATCTGTCCCTTTTCTCTCTCTCTCTGTCCCTTTTCTCTCTCTCTCTGTCCCTTTTCTCTCACTCTCTCTCTCTCTGTCCCTTTTCTTTCTCTCCCCGTCCCTTTTCTCACTCGCTTTCTGTCCCTTTTCACTCTCTATCTGTTCCTTTTCTCTCTCTCTCTCTGTCCCTTTTCTCTCTCTCTTTATGTCCTATTTCACTCTCTGTCTGTCCCTTTTCTCTCTCTCTCTCTGTCCCATTTCTCTCTCTAGCTGTCACTTTTTTTCTCTCTCTGTCCCTTTTCTCTTTCTCTCTCTCTGTCCCTTTTCTCTCACTCTCTGTCACTCTGTCCCTTTTCTTTCTCTCCCCGTCCCTTTTCTCTCTCGCTTTCTGTCCCTTTTCTCTCTCTCCGTCCCTTTTCTCTCTCTTTCTGTCCCTTTTCTCTCTCTGTCTGTCCCTTTTTTTTCTCTCGCTGTCCCTTTTCTCTTTCTCTCTCTCAGTCCATTTTATCTCACTATCTCGCTCTGTCCCTTTTCTTTCTTCTCCGTCTCTTTTCTCTGTCTCATTTCTGTCCCTTTTCTCTCTCTCCGTCCCACTTCTGTCTCTCTTTCTGTCCCTTTTCTCTCTCTATCTGTCCCTTTTATCTCTCGCTGTCCCTTTTCTCTTTCTCTCTCTCAGTCCCTTTTCTCTCTCTCTTTCTGTCCCTTTTCTCTCTCTCTCTCTGTCCCTTTTCTCTCTCTCTCTCTGTCCCTTCTCTCTCTCTCTCTCTGTCCCTTTTCTCTCTCTATCTGTCCCTTTTTTTTCTCGCTGTCCCTTTTCTCTTTCTCTCTCTCAGTCCCTTTTCTCTCACTCTCTCTCTCTGTCCCTTTTCTGTCTCTCTATCTGTCCCTTTTCACTCTCTATCTGTCCCTTTTCTCTCTCTCTCTGTCTGTCCCTTTTCTCTCTCTCTCTCTGTCCCATTTCTCTCTCTATCTGTCCCTTTTTTTCTCTCGCTGTCCCTTTTCTCTTTCTCTCTCTCAGTCCCCTTTCTCTCACTCTCTCTCTCTGTCCCTTTTCTTTCTCTCTCTGTCCCTTTTCTCTCTCGCTTTCTGTCCCTTTTCTCTCTCTCCGTCCCTTTTCTCTCTCTATTTCTGTCCCTTTTCTCTCTCTATCTGTCCCTTTTTTTCTCTCGCTGTCCCTTTTCTCTTTTTCTCTCTCAGTCCATTTTATCTCACTCTCTCTCTCTGTCCCTTTTCTTTCTTCTCCGTCTGTTTTCTCTCTCTCTTTCTGTCCCTTTTCTCTCTCTCCGTCCCTCTTCTGTCTCTCTTTCTGTCCCTTTTCTCTCTCTCTCGCTGTACCTATTCTCTCTCTCTCGCTGTCCCTTTTCTCTCTCTCTCTCAGTCCATTTCCTCTCTCTCTTTCTGTCCCTTTTCTCTCTCTCTCTCTCTGTCCCTTTTCTCTCTCTCTCTGTCCCTTTTCTCTCTCTCTTTCAGTCCCTTTTCACTCTCTATCTGTCCCTTTTCTCTGTCTCTCTCTGTCCCATTTCTCTCTCTATCTGTCCCTTTTTTCTCTCGCTGTCCCTTTTCTCTTTCTCTCTCTCAGTTCCCTTTTCTCTCACTCTCTCTCTGTCCCTTTTCATTCTCTATCTGTCCCTTTTCTCTCTCGCTTTCTGTCCCTTTTTTCTCTCTCCGTCCCTTTTCTCTCTCTCTTTCTGTCCCTTTTCTCTCTTTATCTGTCCCTTTTGTTCTCTCGCTGTCCCTTTTCTCTTTCTCTCTCTCAGTCCATTTTATCTCACTCTCTCTCTCTGTCCCTTTTTTTTCTCTCTCCGTCTCTTTTCTGTCACTCTTTCTGTCCCTTCTCTCTCTCTCCGAAACTCTTCTGTCTCTCTTTCTGTCCCTTTTCTCTCTCTATCTGTCCCTTTTTTTCTCTCGCTGTCCCTTTTCTCTTTCTCTCTCTCAGTCCCTTTTCTCTCTCTCTTTCTGTCCCTTCTCTCTCTCTCCGAAACTCTTCTGTCTCTCTTTCTGTCCCTTTTCACTCTCTATCTGTTCCTTTTCTCTCTCTCTCTCTGTCCTTTTTCTCTCTCTGTCTGTCCCTTTTTTATCTCGCTGTCCCTTTTCTTTCTCTCTCTCAGTCCCTTTTCTCTCAATCTCTCTCTGTCCCATTTCTCTCTCTCTCTTTTTCTCCCTTTTCACTCTCTATCTGTCCCTTTTCTCTCTCTCTCGCTGTCCCTTTTCTCTCTCTCTCGCTGTCCCTTTTCTCTCTCTCTTTCTGTCCCTTTTCTCTCTCTCTTTCTGTCCCTTTTCTCTCTCTCTTTCTGTCCCTTTTCTCTCTCTCTCTGTCCCTTTTCTCTCTCTCTCTCTGTCCCTTTTTTCTCTCTCTCTCGGTCCCTTTTCTCTCTCTCTCTCTGTCCCTTTTCTCTCTCTATCTGTCCCTTTTTTTCTCCCGCTGTCCCTTTTCTCTTTCTCTCTCTCAGTCCCTTTTCTCTCACTCTCTCTCTCTGTCCCTTTTCTGTCTCTCTATCTGTCCCTTTTCACTCTCTATCTGTCCCTTTTCTCTCTCTCTCTGTCTGTCCCTTTTCTCTCTCTCTCTCTGTCCTATTTCTCTCTCTATCTGTCCCTTTTTTTCTATCGCTGTCCCTTTTCTCTTTCTCTCTCTCTGTCCCTTTTCTCTCACTCTCTCTTTCTCCATCCCTTTTCTCTCTCGCTTTCTGTCCCTTTTCTCTCTCTCCGTCCCTTTTCTCTCTCTCTTTCTGTCCCTTTTCTCTCTCTATCTGTCCCTTTTTTTCTCTCGCTGTCCCTTTTCTCTTTCTCTCTCTCAGTCCATTTTATCTCACTCTCTCTATCTGTCCCTTTTCTTTCTTCTCCGTCTCTTTTCTCTCTCTCTTTCTGTCCCTTTTCTCTTTCTCTCTCTGTCCCTTTTCTCTCTCTCTCTCTGTCCCTTTTCTCTCTCTATCTGTCCCTTTTTTTCTCTCGCTGTTCCTTTTCTCTTTCTCTCTCTCAGTCCCTTTTCTCTCTCTCTTTCTGTCCCTTTTCTCTCTCTCTCTCTGTCCCTTTTCTCTCTCTCTCTGTCCCTTTTCTCTCTCTCTTTCTGTCCCTTTTCACTCTCTATCTGTCCCTTTTCTCTCTCTCTCTGTCCCTTTTCTCTCTCTCTCTCTGTCCCATTTCTCTCACTCTCTCTCTCTCTCTGTCCCTTTTCTTTCTCTCCCCGTCCCTTTTCTCTCTCGCTTTCTGTCCCTTTTCACTCTCTCTCTGTTCCTTTTCTCTCTCTCTCTCTGTCCCTTTTCTCTCTCTCTTTCTGTCCCTTTTCACTCTCTGTCTGTCCCTTTTCTCTCTCTCTCACTGTCCCATTTCTCTCTCTATCTGTCCCTTTTTTTCTCTCGCTGTCCCTTTTCTCTTTCTCTCTCTCTGTCCCTTTTCTCTCACTCTCTGTCTCTCTGTCCCTTTTCCTTCTCTCCCCGTCCCTTTTCTCTCTCGCTTTCTGTCCCTTTTCTCTCTCTCCGTCCCTTTTCTCTCTCTCTTTCTGTCCCTTTTCTCTCTCTATCTGTCCCTTTTTTTCTCTCGCTGTCCCTTTTCTCTTTCTCTCTCTCAGTCCATTTTGTCTCACTCTCTCTCTCTGTCCCTTTTCTTTCTTCTCCGTCTCTTTTCTCTCTCTCTTTCTGTCCCTTTTCTCTCTCTCCGTCCCTCATCTGTCTCTCTTTCTGTCCCTTTTCTCTCTCTATCTGTCCCTTTTTTTCTCTCGCTGTCCCTTTTCTCTTTCTCTCTCTCAGTCCCTTTTCTCTCTCTCTTTCTGTCCCTTTTCTCTCTCTCTCTCTGTCCCTTTTCTCTCTCTCTCTCTGTCCCTTTTCTCTTTCTCTCTCTGTCCCTTTTCTCTCTCTCTCTCTGTCCCTTTTCTCTCTCTATCTGTCCCTTTTTTTCTCTCGCTGTTCCTTTTCTCTTTCTCTCTCTCAGTCCCTTTTCTCTCTCTCTTTCTGTCCCTTTTCTCTCTCTCTCTCTGTCCCTTTTCTCTCTCTCTCTGTCCCTTTTCTCTCTCTCTTTCTGTCCCTTTTCACTCTCTATCTGTCCCTTTTCTCTCTCTCTCTGTCCCTTTTCTCTCTCTCTCTCTGTCCCATTTCTCTCACTCTCTCTCTCTCTCTGTCCCTTTTCTTTCTCTCCCCGTCCCTTTTCTCTCTCGCTTTCTGTCCCTTTTCACTCTCTCTCTGTTCCTTTTCTCTCTCTCTCTCTGTCCCTTTTCTCTCTCTCTTTCTGTCCCTTTTCACTCTCTGTCTGTCCCTTTTCTCTCTCTCTCACTGTCCCATTTCTCTCTCTATCTGTCCCTTTTTTTCTCTCGCTGTCCCTTTTCTCTTTCTCTCTCTCTGTCCCTTTTCTCTCACTCTCTGTCTCTCTGTCCCTTTTCTTTCTCTCCCCGTCCCTTTTCTCTCTCGCTTTCTGTCCCTTTTCTCTCCCTCCGTCCCTTTTCTCTCTCTCTTTCTGTCCCTTTTCTCTCTCTATCTGTCCCTTTTTTTCTCTCGCTGTCCCTTTTCTCTTTCTCTCTCTCAGTCCATTTTGTCTCACTCTCTCTCTCTGTCCCTTTTCTTTCTTCTCCGTCTCTTTTCTCTCTCTCTTGCTGTCCCTTTTCTCTCTCTCCGTCCCTCATCTGTCTCTCTTTCTGTCCCTTTTCTCTCTCTATCTGTCCCTTTTTTTCTCTCGCTGTCCCTTTTCTCTTTCTCTCTCTCAGTCCCTTTTCTCTCTCTCTTTCTGTCCCTTTTCTCTCTCTTTCTCTGTCCCTTTTCTCTCTCTCTCTGTCCCTTTTCTCTCTCTCTTTCTGTCCCTTTTCACTCTCTATCTGTCCCTTTTCTCTCTCTCTCTGTCCCTTTTCTCTCTATCTGTCCCTTTTTATTCTCGCTGTCCCTTTTCTCTTTCTCTCTCTCAGTTCCCTTTTCTCTCACTCTCTCTCTGTCCCTTTTCTCTCTCTCTTTCTGTCCCTTTTCATTCTCTATCTGTCCCTTTTCTCTCTCTCCCTGTCCCTTTTCTCTCTCTCTCTGTCCCTTCTCTCTCTCTCTTTCTGTCCCTTTTCTCTCTCTATCTGTCCCTTTTTTTCTCTCGCTGTCCCTTTTCTCTTTCTCTCTCTCAGTCCATTTTGTCTCACTCTCTCTCTCTGTCCCTTTTCTTTCTTCTCCGTCTCTTTTCTCTCTCTCTTTCTGTCCCTTTTCTCTCTCTCCGTCCCTCATCTGTCTCTCTTTCTGTCCCTTTTCTCTCTCTATCTGTCCCTTTTTTTCTCTCGCTGTACCTTTTCTCTTTCTCTCTCTCAGTCCCTTTTCTCTCTCTCTTTCTGTCCCTTTTCTCTCTCTCTCTCTGTCCCTTTTCTCTCTCTCTCTCTGTCCCTTTTCTCTTTCTCTCTCTGTCCCTTTTCTCTCTCTCTCTCTGTCCCTTTTCTCTCTCTATCTGTCCCTTTTTTTCTCTCGCTGTTCCTTTTCTCTTTCTCTCTCTCAGTCCCTTTTCTCTCTCTCTTTCTGTCCCTTTTCTCTCTCTCTCTCTGTCCCTTTTCTCTCTCTCTCTGTCCCTTTTCTCTCTCTCTTTCTGTCCCTTTTCACTCTCTATCTGTCCCTTTTCTCTCTCTCTCTGTCCCTTTTCTCTCTCTCTCTCTGTCCCATTTCTCTCTCTCTCTCTCTCTCTCTCTGTCCCTTTTCTTTCTCTCCCCGTCCCTTTTCTCTCTCGCTTTCTGTCCCTTTTCACTCTCTCTCTGTTCCTTTTCTCTCTCTCTCTCTGTCCCTTTTCTCTCTCTCTTTCTGTCCCTTTTCACTCTCTGTCTGTCCCTTTTCTCTCTCTCTCACTGTCCCATTTCTCTCTCTATCTGTCCCTTTTTTTCTCTCGCTGTCCCTTTTCTCTTTCTCTCTCTCTGTCCCTTTTCTCTCACTCTCTGTCTCTCTGTCCCTTTTCTTTCTCTCCCCGTCCCTTTTCTCTCTCGCTTTCTGTCCCTTTTCTCTCTCTCCGTCCCTTTTCTCTCTCTCTTTCTGTCCCTTTTCTCTCTCTATCTGTCCCTTTTTTTCTCTCGCTGTCCCTTTTCTCTTTCTCTCTCTCAGTCCATTTTGTCTCACTCTCTCTCTCTGTCCCTTTTCTTTCTTCTCCGTCTCTTTTCTCTCTCTCTTTCTGTCCCTTTTCTCTCTCTCCGTCCCTCATCTGTCTCTCTTTCTGTCCCTTTTCTCTCTCTATCTGTCCCTTTTTTTCTCTCGCTGTCCCTTTTCTCTTTCTCTCTCTCAGTCGCTTTTCTCTCTCTCTTTCTGTCCCTTTTCTCTCTCTCTCTCTGTCCCTTTTCTCTCTCTCTCTGTCCCTTTTCTCTCTCTCTTTCAGTCCCTTTTCACTCTCTATCTGTCCCTTTTCTCTCTCTCTCTGTCCCTTTTCTCTATATCTGTCCCTTTTTTTCTCGCTGTCCCTTTTCTCTTTCTCTCTCTCAGTTCCCTTTTCTCTCACTCTCTCTCTGTCCCTTTTCTCTCTCTCTTTCTGTCCCTTTTCATTCTCTATCTGTCCCTTTTCTCTCTCTCTCTGTTCCTTTTCTCTCTCTCTTTCTGTCCCTTTTCATTCTCTGTCTGTCCCTTTTCTCTCTCTCTCTGTCCCTTTTCTCTCTTTCTCGCTGTCCCTTTTCTCTCTCTCTTTCTGTCCCTTTTCTCTCTCTCTTTCTGCCCCTTTTCTCTCTCTCTCTCTGTCCCTTTTCTCTCTCACTCTGTCCCTTTTCTCTCTCTATCTGTCCCTTTTTTTATATCGCTGTCCCTTTTCTCTTTCTCTCTCTCAGTCCATTTTATCTCACTCTCTCTCTGTCCCTTTTTTTTCTCTCTCCGTCTCTTTCCTGTCACTCTTTCTGTCCCTTCTCTCTCTCTCCGAAACTCTTCTGTCTCTCTTTCTGTCCCTTTTCACTCTCTATCTGTCCCTTTTTTTCTCTCGCTGTCCCTTTTCTCTTTCTCTCTCTCAGTCCCTTTTCTCTCTCTATCTGTCCCTTTTTTTCTTTCGCTGTCCCTTTTCTCTTTCTCTCTCTCAGTCCTTTTTCTCTCTCTCTTTCTGTCCCTTTTCACTCTCTATCTGTTCCTTTTCTCTCTCTCTCTCTGTCCCTTTTCTCTCTCTATCTGTACCTTTTTTATCTCGCAGTCCCTTTTCTTTCTCTCTCTCAGTCCCTTTTCTCTCAATCTCTCTCTGTCCCATTTCTCTCTCTCTCTTTTTCTCCCTTTTCACTCTCTATCTGTCCCTTTTCTCTCTCTCTCTGTCCCTTTTCTCCCTCTCTCTCTCTGTCCCTTTTCTCTCTCTCTCGCTGTCCCTTTTCTCTCACTCTCGCTGTCCCTTTTCTCTCTCTCTTTCTGTCCTTTTTCTCTCTCTCTTTCTGTCCCTTTTCTCTCTCTCTTTCTGTCCCTTTTCTCTCTCTCTCTGTCCCTTTTCTCTCTCTCTCTGTCCCTTTTCTCTTTCTCTCTCTGTCCCTTTTCTCTCTCTCTTTCTGTCCCTTTTCTCTCTCTATCTGTCCCTTTTTTTCTCTCGCTGTCCCTTTTCTCTTTCTCTCTCTCAGTCCCTTTTCTCTCACTCTCTCTCTCTGTCCCTTTTCTGTCTCTCTATCTGTCCCTTTTCACTCTCTATCTGTCCCTTTTCTCTCTCTCTCTGTCTGTCCCTTTTCTCTCTCGCTCTCTGTCCCATTTCTCTCTCTATCTGTCCCTTTTTTTCTATCGCTGTCCCTTTTCTCTTTCTCTCTCTCTGTCCCTTTTCTCTCACTCTCTCTCTCTCTGTCCCTTTTCTTTCTCTCTCCGTCCCTTTTCTCTCTCGCTTTCTGTCCCTTTTCTCTCTCTCCGTCCCTTTTCTCTCTCTCTTTCTGTCCCTTTTCTCTCTCTATCTGTCCCTTTTTTTCTCTCGCTGTCCCTTTTCTCTTTCTCTCTCTCAGTCCATTTTATCTCACTCTCTCTCTCTGTCCCTTTTCTTTCTTCTCCGTCTCTTTTCTCTCTCTCTCTGTCCCTTTTCTCTTTCTCTCTCTGTCCCTTTTCTCTCTCTCTCTCTGTCCCTTTTCTCTCTCTCTTTCTGTCCCTTTTCTCTCTCTATCTGTCCCTTTTTTCTCTCGCTGTCCCTTTTCTCTTTCTCTCTCTCAGTCCCTTTTCTCTCATTCTCTCTCTGTCCCTTTTCTGTCTCTGTATCTGTCCCTTTTCACTCTCTATCTGTCCCTTTTCTCTCTCTCTCTGTCTGTCCCTTCTCTCTCTCTCTCTCTGTCCCTTTTCTCTCTATATCTGTCCCTTTTTTCTCTCGCTGTCCCTTTTCTCTTTCTCTCTCTCAGTCCCCTTTCTCTCTCTCTTTCTGTCCCTTTTCTCTCTCTCTCTCTGTCATTTTTCTCTCTCTATCTGTCCCTTTTTTTCTCTCGCTGTCCCTTTTCTTTTTCTCTCCATCAGTCCTTTTTCTCTCACTCTCTCTCTCTGTCCCTTTTATCTCTCTCTATCTGTCCCTTTCTCTCTCTCTCTGTCTCTTTTCTCTCTCTCTTTCTGTCTCTATCTGTCCTTTTTTTTCTCTCGCTGTCCCTTTTCTCTTTCTCTCTCTCAGTTCCCTTTTCTCTCACTCTATCTCTGTCCCTTTTCTCTCTCTCTTTCTGTCCCTTTTCATTCTCTATCTGTCCCTTTTATCTCTCTCTCTGTCCCTTTTCTCTCTCTCTCTCTGTCCCTTTACTGTCTCTGTCCCTTTTTCTCTCTCTCTTTCTGTCCCTTTTCTCTATCTCTGTCTTTCCCTTTTCTCTCTCTCTCTGTCCCTTTTCACTCTCTCTCTGTCCCTTTTCTCTCTCTCTCTCTGTCCCTTTTCTCTCTCTCTCTGTCCCTTCTCTCGCTCTCTGTCCCTTTTCTCTCTCTCTATCTGTCCCTTTTCTCTCTCTCTCTGTCCATTTTCTCTCTCTCTCTGTCCCATTTCTCTCTCTCTATCTGTCCCTTTTCACTCTCTGTCTGTCCCTTTTCTCTCTCTCTCTCTGTCCCATTTCTTTCTTCTCCGTCTCTTTTCTCTCTCTCTCTGTCCCTTTTCTCTTTCTCTCTCTGTCCCTTTTCTCTCTCTCTCTCTCCGTCCCTTTTCTCTCTCGCTTTCTGTCCCTTTTCTCTCTCTCCGAATCTCTTCTGTCTCTCTTTCTGTCCCTTTTCTCTCTCTATCTGTCACTTTTTTTCTCTCGCTGTCCCTTTTCTCTTTCTCTCTCTCAGTCCCTTTTCTCTCTCTCTTTCTGTCCCTTTTCACTCTCTATCTGTCCCTTTTCTCTCTCTCTCTGTCCCTTTTCTCTCTCTCTCTGTCCCTTTTCTCTCACTCTCTCTCTCTCTGTCCCTTTTCTTTCTCTCCCCGTCCCTTTTCTCACTCGCTTTCTGTCCCTTTTCACTCTCTATCTGTTCCTTTTCTCTCTCTCTCTCTGTCCCTTTTCTCTCTCTCTTTATGTCCTATTTCACTCTCTGTCTGTCCCTTTTCTCTCTCTCTCTCTGTCCCATTTCTCTCTCTAGCTGTCACTTTTTTTCTCTCTCTGTCCCTTTTCTCTTTCTCTCTCTCTGTCCCTTTTCTCTCACTCTCTGTCACTCTGTCCCTTTTCTTTCTCTCCCCGTCCCTTTTCTCTCTCGCTTTCTGTCCCTTTTCTCTCTCTCCGTCCCTTTTCTCTCTCTTTCTGTCCCTTTTCTCTCTCTGTCTGTCCCTTTTTTTTCTCTCGCTGTCCCTTTTCTCTTTCTCTCTCTCAGTCCATTTTATCTCACTATCTCGCTCTGTCCCTTTTCTTTCTTCTCCGTCTCTTTTCTCTGTCTCATTTCTGTCCCTTTTCTCTCTCTCCGTCCCACTTCTGTCTCTCTTTCTGTCCCTTTTCTCTCTCTATCTGTCCCTTTTATCTCTCGCTGTCCCTTTTCTCTTTCTCTCTCTCAGTCCCTTTTCTCTCTCTCTTTCTGTCCCTTTTCTCTCTCTCTCTCTGTCCCTTTTCTCTCTCTCTCTCTGTCCCTTCTCTCTCTCTCTCTCTGTCCCTTTTCTCTCTCTATCTGTCCCTTTTTTTTCTCGCTGTCCCTTTTCTCTTTCTCTCTCTCAGTCCCTTTTCTCTCACTCTCTCTCTCTGTCCCTTTTCTGTCTCTCTATCTGTCCCTTTTCACTCTCTATCTGTCCCTTTTCTCTCTCTCTCTGTCTGTCCCTTTTCTCTCTCTCTCTCTGTCCCATTTCTCTCTCTATCTGTCCCTTTTTTTCTCTCGCTGTCCCTTTTCTCTTTCTCTCTCTCAGTCCCCTTTCTCTCACTCTCTCTCTCTGTCCCTTTTCTTTCTCTCTCTGTCCCTTTTCTCTCTCGCTTTCTGTCCCTTTTCTCTCTCTCCGTCCCTTTTCTCTCTCTATTTCTGTCCCTTTTCTCTCTCTATCTGTCCCTTTTTTTCTCTCGCTGTCCCTTTTCTCTTTTTCTCTCTCAGTCCATTTTATCTCACTCTCTCTCTCTGTCCCTTTTCTTTCTTCTCCGTCTGTTTTCTCTCTCTCTTTCTGTCCCTTTTCTCTCTCTCCGTCCCTCTTCTGTCTCTCTTTCTGTCCCTTTTCTCTCTCTCTCGCTGTACCTATTCTCTCTCTCTCGCTGTCCCTTTTCTCTCTCTCTCTCTGTCCCTTTTCTCTCTCTCTCTCTGTCCCTTCTCTCTCTCTCTTTCTGTCCCTTTTCACTCTCTATCTGTCCCTTTTCTCTCTCTCTCTGTCCCTTTTCTCTCTCTATCTGTCCCTTTTTTTTCTCGCTGTCCCTTTTCTCTTTCTCTCTCTCAGTTCCCTTTTCTCTCACTCTCTCTCTGTCCCTTTTCTCTCTCTCTTTCTGTCCCTTTTCATTCTCTATCTGTCCCTTTTCTCTCTCTCTGTCCCTTTTCTCTCTCTCTTTATGTCCCTTTTCATTCTCTATCTGTCCCTTTTCTCTCTCTCTCTGTCCCTTTTCTCTCTTTCTCGCTGTCCCTTTTCTCTCTCTCTCTTTCTGTCCATTTTCTCTCTCTCTTTCTGCCCCTTTTCTCTCTCTCTCTCTGTCCCTTTTCTCTCTCTCTCTGTCTCTTTTCTCTCTCTCTTTCTGTCCATTTTCTCTCTCTCTTTCTGCCCCTTTTCTCTCTCTCTCTCTCTGTCCCTTTTCTCTCTCTCTCTGTCCCTTTTCTCTCTCTCTCTCTTTCCCTTTTCTCTCTCTCTCTCTGTCCCTTTTCTCTCTCTCTTTCTGTCCCTTTTCTCTCTCTATCTGTCCATTTTTTTCTCTCGCTGTCCCTTTTCTCTTTCTCTCTCTCAGTCCCTTTTCTCTCACTCTCTCTCTCTGTCCCTTTTCTGTCTCTCTATCTGTCCCTTTTCACTCTCTATCTGTCCCTTTTCTCTCTCTCTCTGTCTGTCCCTTTTCTCTCTCTCTCTCTGTCCCATTTCTCTCTCTATCTGTCCCTTTTTTTCTCTCGCTGTCCCTTTTCTCTTTCTCTCTCTCAGTCCCCTTTCTCTCACTCTCTCTCTCTGTCCCTTTTCTTTCTCTCTCTGTCCATTTTCTCTCTCGCTTTCTGTCCCTTTTCTCTCTCTCCGTCCCTTTTCTCTCTCTATTTCTGTCCCTTTTCTCTCTCTCTCTCTGTCCCATTTCTCTCTCTATCTGTCCCTTTTTTTCTCTCGCTGTCCCTTTTCTCTTTTTCTCTCTCAGTCCATTTTATCTCACTCTCTCTCTCTGTCCCTTTTCTTTCTTCTCCGTCTGTTTTCTCTCTCTCTTTCTGTCCCTTTTCTCTCTCTCCGTCCCTCTTCTGTCTCTCTTTCTGTCCCTTTTCTCTCTCTCTCGCTGTACCTTTTCTCTCTCTCTCGCTGTCCCTTTTCTCTCTCTCTCTCAGTCCATTTCCTCTCTCTCTTTCTGTCCCTTTTCTCTCTCTCTCTCTCTGTCCCTTTTCTCTCTCTCTCTGTCCCTTTTCTCTCTCTCTTTCAGTCCCTTTTCACTCTCTATCTGTCCCTTTTCTCTGTCTCTCTCTGTCCCATTTCTCTCTCTATCTGTCCCTTTTTTCTCTCGCTGTCCCTTTTCTCTTTCTCTCTCTCAGTTCCCTTTTCTCTCACTCTCTCTCTGTCCCTTTTCATTCTCTATCTGTCCCTTTTCTCTCTCGCTTTCTGTCCCTTTTTTCTCTCTCCGTCCCTTTTCTCTCTCTCTTTCTGTCCCTTTTCTCTCTTTATCTGTCCCTTTTGTTCTCTCGCTGTCCCTTTTCTCTTTCTCTCTCTCAGTCCATTTTATCTCACTCTCTCTCTCTGTCCCTTTTTTTTCTCTCTCCGTCTCTTTTCTGTCACTCTTTCTGTCCCTTCTCTCTCTCTCCGAAACTCTTCTGTCTCTCTTTCTGTCCCTTTTCTCTCTCTATCTGTCCCTTTTTTTCTCTCGCTGTCCCTTTTCTCTTTCTCTCTCTCAGTCCCTTTTCTCTCTCTCTTTCTGTCCCTTCTCTCTCTCTCCGAAACTCTTCTGTCTCTCTTTCTGTCCCTTTTCACTCTCTATCTGTTCCTTTTCTCTCTCTCTCTCTGTCCCTTTTCTCTCTCTGTCTGTCCCTTTTTTATCTCGCTGTCCCTTTTCTTTCTCTCTCTCAGTCCCTTTTCTCTCAATCTCTCTCTGTCCCATTTCTCTCTCTCTCTTTTTCTCCCTTTTCACTCTCTATCTGTCCCTTTTCTCTCTCTCTCGCTGTCCCTTTTCTCTCTCTCTCGCTGTCCCTTTTCTCTCTCTCTTTCTGTCCCTTTTCTCTCTCTCTTTCTGTCCCTTTTCTCTCTCTCTTTCTGTCCCTTTTCTCTCTCTCTCTGTCCCTTTTCTCTCTCTCTCTCTGTCCCTTTTTTCTCTCTCTCTCGGTCCCTTTTCTCTCTCTCTCTCTGTCCCTTTTCTCTCTCTATCTGTCCCTTTTTTTCTCCCGCTGTCCCTTTTCTCTTTCTCTCTCTCAGTCCCTTTTCTCTCACTCTCTCTCTCTGTCCCTTTTCTGTCTCTCTATCTGTCCCTTTTCACTCTCTATCTGTCCCTTTTCTCTCTCTCTCTGTCTGTCCCTTTTCTCTCTCTCTCTCTGTCCTATTTCTCTCTCTATCTGTCCCTTTTTTTCTATCGCTGTCCCTTTTCTCTTTCTCTCTCTCTGTCCCTTTTCTCTCACTCTCTCTCTCTCCATCCCTTTTCTCTCTCGCTTTCTGTCCCTTTTCTCTCTCTCCGTCCCTTTTCTCTCTCTCTTTCTGTCCCTTTTCTCTCTCTATCTGTCCCTTTTTTTCTCTCGCTGTCCCTTTTCTCTTTCTCTCTCTCAGTCCATTTTATCTCACTCTCTCTATCTGTCCCTTTTCTTTCTTCTCCGTCTCTTTTCTCTCTCTCTCTCTGTCCCTTTTCTCTTTCTCTCTCTGTCCCTTTTCTCTCTCTCTCTCTGTCCCTTTTCTTTCTCTATCTGTCCCTTTTTTTCTCTCGCTGTTCCTTTTCTCTTTCTCTCTCTCAGTCCCTTTTCTCTCTCTCTTTCTGTCCCTTTTCTCTCTCTCTCTCTGTCCCTTTTCTTTCTCTCCCCGTCCCTTTTCTCTCTCGCTTTCTGTCCCTTTTCACTCTCTCTCTGTTCCTTTTCTCTCTCTCTCTCTGTCCCTTTTCTCTCTCTCTTTCTGTCCCTTTTCACTCTCTGTCTGTCCCTTTTCTCTCTCTCTCTCTGTCCCATTTCTCTCTCTATCTGTCCCTTTTTTTCTCTCGCTGTCCCTTTTCTCTTTCTCCCTCTCTGTCCCTTTTCTCTCACTCTCTGTCTCTCTGTCCCTTTTCCTTCTCTCCCCGTCCCTTTTCTCTCTCGCTTTCTGTCCCTTTTCTCTCTCTCCGTCCCTTTTCTCTCTCTATCTGTCCCTTTTTTTCTCTCGCTGTCCCTTTTCTCTTTCTCTCTCTCAGTCCATTTTGTCTCACTCTCTCTCTCTGTCCCTTTTCTTTCTTCTCCGTCTCTTTTCTCTCTCTCTTTCTGTCCCTTTTCTCTCTCTCCGTCCCTCATCTGTCTCTCTTTCTGTCCCTTTTCTCTCTCTATCTGTCCCTTTTTTTCTCTCGCTGTCCCTTTTCTCTTTCTCTCTCTCAGTCCCTTTTCTCTCTCTCTTTCTGTCCCTTTTCTCTCTCTCTCTCTGTCCCTTTTCTCTCTCTCTCTCTGTCCCTTTTCTCTTTCTCTCTCTGTCCCTTTTCTCTCTCTCTCTCTGTCCCTTTTCTCTCTCTATCTGTCCCTTTTTTTCTCTCGCTGTTCCTTTTCTCTTTCTCTCTCTCAGTCCCTTTTCTCTCTCTCTTTCTGTCCCTTTTCTCTCTCTCTCTCTGTCCCTTTTCTCTCTCTCTCTGTCCCTTTTCTCTCTCTCTTTCTGTCCCTTTTCACTCTCTATCTGTCCCTTTTCTCTCTCTCTCTGTCCCTTTTCTCTCTCTCTCTGTCCCATTTCTCTCACTCTCTCTCTCTCTCTGTCCCTTTTCTTTCTCTCCCCGTCCCTTTTCTCTCTCGCTTTCTGTCCCTTTTCACTCTCTCTCTGTTCCTTTTCTCTCTCTCTCTCTGTCCCTTTTCTCTCTCTCTTTCTGTCCCTTTTCACTCTCTGTCTGTCCCTTTTCTCTCTCTCTCACTGTCCCATTTCTCTCTCTATCTGTCCCTTTTTTTCTCTCGCTGTCCCTTTTCTCTTTCTCTCTCTCTGTCCCTTTTCTCTCACTCTCTGTCTCTCTGTCCCTTTTCTTTCTCTCCCCGTCCCTTTTCTCTCTCGCTTTCTGTCCCTTTTCTCTCCCTCCGTCCCTTTTCTCTCTCTCTTTCTGTCCCTTTTCTCTCTCTATCTGTCCCTTTTTTTCTCTCGCTGTCCCTTTTCTCTTTCTCTCTCTCAGTCCATTTTGTCTCACTCTCTCTCTCTGTCCCTTTTCTTTCTTCTCCGTCTCTTTTCTCTCTCTCTTGCTGTCCCTTTTCTCTCTCTCCGTCCCTCATCTGTCTCTCTTTCTGTCCCTTTTCTCTCTCTATCTGTCCCTTTTTTTCTCTCGCTGTCCCTTTTCTCTTTCTCTCTCTCAGTCCCTTTTCTCTCTCTCTTTCTGTCCCTTTTCTCTCTCTCTCTCTGTCCCTTTTCTCTCTCTCTCTGTCCCTTTTCTCTCTCTCTTTCTGTCCCTTTTCACTCTCTATCTGTCCCTTTTCTCTCTCTCTCTGTCCCTTTTCTCTCTATCTGTCCCTTTTTATTCTCGCTGTCCCTTTTCTCTTTCTCTCTCTCAGTTCCCTTTTCTCTCACTCTCTCTCTGTCCCTTTTCTCTCTCTCTTTCTGTCCCTTTTCATTCTCTATCTGTCCCTTTTCTCTCTCTCCCTGTCCCTTTTCTCTCTCTCTCTGTCCCTTCTCTCTCTCTCTTTCTGTCCCTTTTCTCTCTCTATCTGTCCCTTTTTTTCTCTCGCTGTCCCTTTTCTCTTTCTCTCTCTCAGTCCATTTTGTCTCACTCTCTCTCTCTGTCCCTTTTCTTTCTTCTCCGTCTCTTTTCTCTCTCTCTTTCTGTCCCTTTTCTCTCTCTCCGTCCCTCATCTGTCTCTCTTTCTGTCCCTTTTCTCTCTCTATCTGTCCCTTTTGTTCTCTCGCTGTCCCTTTTCTCTTTCTCTCTCTCAGTCCATTTTATCTCACTCTCTCTCTCTGTCCCTTTTTTTTCTCTCTCCGTCTCTTTCCTGTCACTCTTTCTGTCCCTTCTCTCTCTCTCCGAAACTCTTCTGTCTCTCTTTCTGTCCCTTTTCACTCTCTATCTGTCCCTTTTTTTCTCTCGCTGTCCCTTTTCTCTTTCTCTCTCTCAGTCCCTTTTCTCTCCCTCTTTCTGTCCCTTTTCTCTCTCTCCGTCCCTCTTCTGTCTCTCTATCTGTCCCTTTTATCTCTCGCTGTCCCTTTTCTCTTTCTCTCTCTCAGTCCCTTTTCTCTCTCTATCTGTCCCTTTTTTTCTTTCGCTGTCCCTTTTCTCTTTCTCTCTCTCAGTACTTTTTCTCTCTCTCTTTCTGTCCCTTTTCACTCTCTGTCTGTTCCTTTTCTCTCTCTCTCTCTGTCCCTTTTCTCTCTCTATCTGTACCTTTTTTATCTCGCAGTCCCTTTTCTTTCTCTCTCTCAGTCCCTTTTCTCTCAATCACTCTCTGTCCCATTTCTCTCTCTCTCTTTTTCTCCCTTTTCACTCTCTATCTGTCCCTTTTCTCTCTCTCTCTGTCCCTTTTCTCCCTCTCTCTCTCTGTCCCTTTTCTCTCTCTCTCGCTGTCCCTTTTCTCTCACTCTCGCTGTCCCTTTTCTCTCTCTCTTTCTGTCCCTTTTCTCTCTCTCTTTCTGTCCCTTTTCTCTCTCTCTTTCTGTCCCTTTTCTCTCTCTCTCTGTCCCTTTTCTCTCTCTCTCTGTCCCTTTTCTCTTTCTCTCTCTGTCCCTTTTCTCTCTCTCTTTCTGTCCCTTTTCTCTCTCTATCTGTCCCTTTTTTTCTCTCGCTGTCCCTTTTCTCTTTCTCTCTCTCAGTCCCTTTTCTCTCACTCTCTCTCTCTGTCCCCTTTCTGTCTCTCTATCTGTCCCTTTTCACTCTCTATCTGTCCCTTTTCTCTCTCTCTCTGTCTGTCCCTTTTCTCTCTCTATCTGTCCCTTTTTTTCTATCGCTGTCCCTTTTCTCTTTCTCTCTCTCTGTCCCTTTTCTCTCACTCTCTCTCTCTCTGTCCCTTTTCTTTCTCTCTCCGTCCCTTTTCTCTCTCGCTTTCTGTCCCTTTTCTCTCTCTCCGTCCCTTTTCTCTCTCTCTTTCTGTCCCTTTACTCTCTCTATCTGTCCCTTTTTTTCTCTCGCTGTCCCTTTTCTCTTTCTCTCTCTCAGTCCATTTTATCTCACTCTCTCTCTCTGTCCCTTTTCTTTCTTCTCCGTTTCTTTTCTCTCTCTCTCTCTGTCCCTTTTCTCTTTCTCTCTCTGTCCCTTTTCTCTCTCTCTCTCTGTCCCTTTTCTCTCTCTCTTTCTGTCCCTTTTCTCTCTCTATCTGTCCCTTTTTTTCTCTCGCTGTCCCTTTTCTCTTTCTCTCTCTCAGTCCCTTTTCTCTCACTCTCTCTCTGTCCCTTTTCTGTCTCTGTATCTGTCCCTTTTCACTCTCTATCTGTCCCTTTTCTCTCTCTCTCTGTCCCTTTTCTCTCTATATCTGTCCCTTTTTTCTCTCGCTGTCCCTTTTCTCTTTCTCTCTCTCAGTCCCCTTTCTCTCTCTCTTTCTGTCCCTTTTCTCTCTCTCTCTCTGTCATTTTTCTCTCTCTATCTGTCCCTTTTTTTCTCTCGCTGTCCCTTTTCTTTTTCTCTCCATCAGTCCTTTTTCTCTCACTCTCTCTCTCTGTCCCGTTTATCTCTCTCTCTTTCTGTCCCTTTTCACTTTCTAAATGTCCCTTTTCTCTCTCTCTCTCTCTGTCCCTTTTCTCTCTCTCTCTGTCCCTTTTCTCTCTCTCTCTCTCTTTGTCCATTTTCTCTCTCTCTCGGTCCCTTTTCTCTCTCTCTCTGTCCCTTTTCTCTCTCTCTATCTGTCCGTTTCTCTCTCTCTCTGTGTCTCTTTTCTCTCTCTCTTTCTGTCCCTTTTCTGTCTCTATCTGTCCTTTTTTTTCTCTCGCTGTCCCTTTTCTCTTTCTCTCTCTCAGTTCCCTTTTCTCTCTCTCTTTCTGTCCCTTTTCATTCTCCTTCTGTCCCTTTTATCTCTCTCTCTGACCCTTTTCTCTCTCTCTCTCTGTCCCTTTACTGTCTCTGTCCCTTTTTCTCTCTCTCTTTCTGTCCCTTTTCTCTATCTCTGTCTTTCCCTTTTCTCTCTCTCTCTGTCCCTTTTCACTCTCTCTCTGTCCCTTTTCTCTCTCTCTCTCTGTCCCTTTTCTCTCTCTCTCTCTCTGTCCCTTTACTCTCTATCTCTTTGTGCCTTTTCTCTCTCTCTCTCTGTGCCTTTTCGTTCTCTCTCTCTGTCCCTGTTCTTTCTGTGTGTCCCTTTTCTCTCTCTCTCTCTGTCCCTTTTCTCTCTCTCTCTCTGTCCCTTTTCTCTCTCTCTCTCTGTCCCTTTTCTTTCTCTCTTCGTTCCTTTTCTCTCTCGCTTTCTGTCCCTTTTCTCTCTCTCCGTCCCTTTTCTCTCTCTTTCATTCCCTTTTCTCTCTCTATCTGTCCCTATTTTTCTCTCGCTGTCCCTTTTCTTTCTCTCTCTCAGTCCCTTTTTTCTCACTCTCTCTCTCTGTCCCATTTCTCTCTCTCTCTTTCTCTCCCTTTTCACTCTCTATCTGTCCCTTTCTCTCTCTCTCTGTCCCTTTTCTCTCTCTCTCTCTCTGTCCCTTTTCTCTCACTCTCTCTCACTCTGTCCCTTTTCTTTCTCTCCCCGTCCCTTTTCTCTCTCGCTTTCTGTCCCTTTTCGCTCTCTCTCTCTGTTCCTTTTCTCTCTCTCTCTCTGTCCCATTTCTCTCACTCTCTCTCTCTGTCCCTTTTCCTTCTCTCCCCGTCCCTTTTCTCTCTCGCTTTCTGTCCCTTTTCACTCTCTCTCTGTTCCTTTTCTCTCTCTCTCTCTGTCCCATTTCTCTCTCTATCTGTCCCTTTTTTTCTCTCGCTGTCCCTTTTCTCTTTCTCTCTCGCTGTCCCTTTTCTCTTTCTCTCTCTCTGTCCCTTTTCTCTCACTCTCTCTCTCTGTCCGTTTTCTTTCTCTCCCCGTCCCTTTTCTCTCTCGCTTTCTGTCCCTTTTCTCTCTCTCCGTCCCTGTTCTCTCTCTCTTTCTGTCCCTTTTCTCTCTCTCCGAAACTCTTCTGTCTCTCTTTCTGTCCCTTTTCTCTCTCTATCTGTCCCTTTTTTTCTCTCGCTGTCCCTTTTCTCTTTCTCTCTCTCAGTCCCTTTTCTCTCTCTCTTTCTGTCCCTTTTCACTCTCTATCTGTCCCTTTTCTCTCTCTCTCTGTCCCTTTTCTCTCTCTCTCTCTGTCCCTTTTCTCTCACTCTCTCTCTCTCTGTCCCTTTTCTTTCTCTCCCCGTCCCTTTTCTCTCTCGCTTTCTGTCCCTTTTCACTCTCTCTCTGTTCCTTTTCTCTCTCTCTCTCTGTCCCTTTTCTCTCTCTCTTTCTGTCCCTTTTCACTCTCTGTCTGTCCCTTTTCTCTCTCTCTCTGTGTCCCATTTCTCTCTCTATCTGTCCCTTTTTTTCTCTCGCTATCCCTTTTCTCGTTCTCTCTCTCTGTCCCTTTTCTCTCACTCTCTGTCTCTCTGTCCCTTTTCTTTCTCTCCCCGTCCCTTTTCTCTCTCGCTTTCTGTCCGTTTTCTCTCTCTCCGTCCCTTTTCTCTCTCTCTTTCTTTCCATTTTCTCTCTCTATATGTCCCTTTTTTTCTCTCGCTGTCCCTTTTCTCTTTCTCTCTCTCAGTCCATTTTATCTCACTCTCTCTCTCTCTGTCCCTTTTCTTTCTTCTCCGTCTCTTTTCTCTCTCTCTTTCTTTCCCTTTTCTCTCTCTCCGGCCCTCTTCTGTCTCTCTTTCTGTCCCTTTTCTCTCTCTATCTGTCCCTTTTATCTCTCGCTGTCCCTTTTCTCTTTCTCTCTCTCAGTCCCTTTTCTCTCTCTCTTTCTGTCCCTTTTCTCTCTCTCTCTCTGACCCTTTTCTCTCTCTCTCTCTGTCCCTTTTCTCTCTCTCTTTCTGTCCCTTTTCACTCTCTATCTGTCCCTTTTCTCTCTCTCTCTGTCCCTTTTCTCTCTCTATCTGTCCCTTTTTTTTCTCGCTGTCCCTTTTCTCTTTCTCTCTCTCTCAGTTCCCTTTTCTCTCTCTCTTTCTGTCCCTTTTCATTCTCTATCTGTCCCTTTTCTCTCTCTCTCTGTCCCTTTTCTCTCACTCTCTGTCCCTTTTCTCTCTCTCTTTCTGTCCCTTTTCATTCTCTATCTGTCCCTTTTCTCTCTCTCTCTCTTCCCTTTTCTCTCTTTCTCGCTGTCCCTTTTCTCTCTCTCTTTCTGTCCCTTTTCTCTCTCACTTTCTGCCCCTTTTCTCTCTCTCTCTCTGTCCCTTTTCTCTCTCTCTCTGTCCCTTTTCTCTCTCTCTCTCGGTCCCTTTTCTCTCTCTCTCTCTGTCCCTTTTCTGTCTCTCTTTCTGTCCCTTTTCTCTCTCTATCTGTCCATTTTGTTCTCTAGCTGTCGCTTTTCTCTTTCTCTCTCTCAGTCCCTTTTCTCTCACTCTCTCTCTCTGTCCCTTTTCTGTCTCTCTATCTGTCCCTTTTCACTCTCTATCTGTCCTTTTACTCTCTCTCTCTGTCTGTCCCTTTTCTCTCTCTCTCTCTGTCCCATTTCTCTCTCTATCTGTCCCTTTTTTTCTCTCGCTGTCCCTTTTCTCTTTCTCTCTCTCAGTCCCTTTTCTCTCACTCTCTCTCTCTGTCCCTTTTCTTTCTCTCTCTGTCCCTTTTCTCTCTCTCTTTCGGTCCCTTTTCTCTCTCTCCGTCCCTCTTCTGTCTCTCTTTCTGTCCCTTTTCTCTCTCTATCTGTCCCTTTCTTCTCTCGGTGTCCCTTTTATGTTTCTCTCTCTCAGTCCCTTTTCTCTCTCTCTTTCTGTCCCTTTTCTCTCTCTCTCTGTCCCTTTTCTCTCTCTCTTTCTGTCCTTTTTCACTCTCTATCTGTCCCTTTTCTCTCTCTCTCTCTGTCCCATTTCTCTCTCTATCTGTCCCTTTTTTCTCTCACTGTCCCTTTTCTCTTTCTCTCTCTCAGTTCTCTTTTCTCTCACTCTCTCTCTGTCCCATTTCTCTCTCTCTTTCTGTCCCTTTTCATTCTCTATCTGTCCCTTTTCTCTCTCGCTTTCTGTCCCTTTTCTCTCTCTCCGTCCCTTTTCTCTCTCTCTTTCTGTCCCTTTTCACTCTCTCTCTGTCCCTTTTCTCTCTCTCTCGCTGTCCCTTTTCTCTTTCTCTCTCGCAGTCCATTTTATCTCACTCTCTCTCTCTGTCCCTTTTTTTTCTCTCTCCGTCTCTTTTCTGTCACTCTTTCTGTCCCTTCTCTCTCTCTCCGAAACTCTTCTGTCTCTCTTTCTGTCCCTTTTCTCTCTCTATCTGTCCCTTTTTTTCTCTCGCTGTCCCTTTTCTCTTTCTCTCTCTCAGTCCCTTTTCTCTCTCTCTTTCTGTCCCTTTTCACTCTCTCTCTGTTCCTTTTCTATCTCTCTCTGTCCTTTTTCTCTCTCTATCTGTCCCTTTTTTATCTCGCTGTCCCTTTTCTTTCTCTCTCTCAGTCCCTTTTCTCTCAATCTCTCTCTGTCCCATTTCTCTCTCTCTCTTTTCTCCCTTTTCACTCTCTATCTGTCCCTTTTCTCTCTCTCTCTGTCCCTTTTCTCCCTCTCTCTCTCTGTCCCTTTTCTCTCTCTCTCGCTGTTCCTTTTCTCTCTCTCTCGCTGTCCCTTTTCTCTCTCTCTTTCTGTCCCTTTTCTCTCTCTCTTTCTGTCCCTTTTCTCTCTCTCTGTCTGTCCCTTTTCTCTCTCTCTCTGTCCCTTTTCTCTCTCTCTCTCTGTCTCTTTTCTCTCTCTCTTTCTGTCCCTTTTCTCTCTCTATCTGTCCCTTTTTTTCTCTCGCTGTCCCTTTTCTCTTTCTCTCTCTCAGTCCCTTTTCTCTCACTCTCTCTCTCTGTCCCTTTTCTGTCTCTCTATCTGTCCCTTTTCACTCTCTATCTGTCCCTTTTCTCTCTCTCTCTGTCTGTCCCTTTTCTCTCTCTCTCTCTGTCCCATTTCTCTCTCTATCTGTCCCTTTTTTTATATCGCTGTCCCTTTTCTCTTTCTCTCTCTCTGTCTCTTTTCTCTCACTCTCTCTCTCTCTGTCCCTTTTCTTTCTCTCTCCGTCCCTTTTCTCTCTCGCTTTCTGTCCCTTTTCTCTCTCTCCGTCCCTTTTCTCTCTCTCTTTCTGTCCCTTTTCTCTCTCTATCTGTCCCTTTTTTTCTCTCGCTGTCCCTTTTATCTTTCTCTCTCTCAGTCCATTTTATCTCACTCTCTCTCTCTGTCCCTTTTCTTTCTTCTCCGTCTCTTTTCTCTCTCTCGCTCTGTCCCTTTTCTCTTTCTCTCTCAGTCCCTTTTGTCTCACTCTCTCTCTGTCCCTTTTCTGTCTCTGTATCTGTCCCTTTTCACTCTCTGTCTGTCCCTTTTCTCTCTCTCTCTCTCTGTCCCTTTTCTCTCTCCATCTGTCCCTTTTTTCTCTCGCTGTCCCTTTTCTCTTTCTCTCTCTCAGTCCCCTTTCTCTCTCTCTTTCTGTCCCTTTTCTCTCTCTCTCTCTGTCCCTTTTCTCTCTCTCTCTGTCCCTTTTCTCTCTCTCTTTCTATCCCTTTTCACTCTCTCTCTCTGTCCCTTTTCTCTCTCTCTCTCTCTGTCCCTTTTCTCTCTCTCTCTGTCCCTTTTCTCTCTCTCTTTCTGTCCCTTTTCACACTCTATCTGTCCCTTTTCTCTCTCTCTCTCTGTCCCTTTTCTCTCTCTCTCTGTCCCTTTTTTTCTCTCGCTGTCACTTTCCTCTTTCTCTCGATCAGTCCTTTCTCTCTCACTCTCTCTCTCTGTCCCTTTTATCTCTCTCTCTTTCTGTCCCTTTTCACTGTCTAAATGTCCCTTTTCTCTCTCTCTCTCTGTCCCTTTTCTCTCTCTCTCTCTGTCCCTTTTCTCTCTCTCTCTCTCTGTCCCTTTTCTCTCTCTCTCTGTCCCTTTTCTCTCTCTCTTTCTGTCCCTTTTCACTCTCTATCTGTCCCATTTATCTCTCTCTCTCTCTCTGTCCCTTTTCTCTCTCTCTCTGTCCCTTTTCTCTCTCTCTCTCTCTCTGTCCCTTTTCTCTCTCTATCTGTCCCTTTTTTTCTCTCGCTGTCCCTTTCCTCTTTCTCTCTATCAGTCCTTTTTCTCTCACTCTCTCTCTCTGTCCCTTTTTCCTCTCTCTCTTTCTGTCCCTTTTCAGTGTCTAATTGTCCCTATTCTCTCTCTCTCTCTGTCCCTTTTCTCTCTCTCTCTGTCCCTTTTCTCTCTCTCTGTCCCTTTTCTCTCGCTCTCTGTCCCTTTTCTCTCTCTCGGTCCCTTTTCGCTCTCTCTCTGTCCCTTTTCTCTCTCTCTATCTGTCCCTTTTTCTCTCTCTCTGTCTCTTTTCTCTCTCTCTTTCTGTCCCTTTTCTGTCTCTATCTGTCCTTTTTTTTCTCTCGCTGTCCCTTTTCTCTTTCTCTCTCTCAGTTCCCTTTTCTCTCACTCTCTCTCTGTCCCTTTTCTCTCTCTCTTTCTGTCCCTTTTCATTCTCTATCTGTCCCTTTTCTCTCTCTCTCTGTCCCTTTTCTCTCTCTCTCTCTGTCCCTTTTCTCTCTCGGTCCCTTTTTCTCTCTCTCTTTCTGTCCCTTTTCTCTATCTCTTTCTTTCCCTTTTCTCTCTCTCTCTGTCCCTTTTCACTCTCTCTCTGTCCCTTTTCTCTCTCTCTCTGTCCCTTTTCTCTCTCTCTCTGTCCCTTCTCTCGCTCTCTGTCCCTTTTCTCTCTCTGTATCTGTCCCTTTTCTCTCTCTCTCTCTGTCCCTTTACTCTCTATCTCTTTGTGCCTTTTCTCTCTCTCTCTCTGTGCCTTTTCGTTCTCTCTCTCTGTCCCTGTTCTTTCTGTGTGTCCCTTTTCTCTCTCTCTCTCTGTCCCTTTTCTCTCTCTCTCTCTGTCCCTTTTCTCTCTCTCTCTCTGTCCCTTTTCTCTCTCTCTCTCGGTCACTTTTCTCTCTCTCTCTCTGTCCCTTTACTGTCTCTCTTTCTGTCCCTTTTCTCTCTCTATCTGTCCATTTTGTTCTCTAGCTGTCGCTTTTCTCTTTCTCTCTCTCAGTCCCTTTTCTCTCACTCTCTCTCTCTGTCCCTTTTCTGTCTCTCTATCTGTCCCTTTTCACTCTCTATCTGTCCCTTTACACTCTCTCTCTGTCTGTCCCTTTTCTCTCTCTCTCTCTGTCCCATTTCTCTCTCTATCTGTCCCTTTTTTTCTCTCGCTGTCCCTTTTCTCTTTCTCTCTCTCAGTCCCTTTTCTCTCACTCTCTCTCTCTGTCCCTTTTCTTTCTCTCTCTGTCCCTTTTCTCTCTCTCTTTCGGTCCCTTTTCTCTCTCTCCGTCCCTCTTCTGTCTCTCTTTCTGTCCCTTTTCTCTCTCTATCTGTCCCTTTCTTCTCTCGGTGTCCCTTTTATGTTTCTCTCTCTCAGTCCCTTTTCTCTCTCTCTTTCTGTCCCTTTTCTCTCTCTCTCTGTCCCTTTTCTCTCTCACTTTCTGTCCTTTTTCACTCTCTATTTGTCCCTTTTCTCTCTCTCTCTCTGTCCCATTTCTCTCTCTATCTGTCCCTTTTTTCTCTCACTGTCCCTTTTCTCTTTCTCTCTCTCAGTTCTCTTTTCTCTCACTCTCTCTCTGTCCCTTTTCTCTCTCTCTTTCTGTCCTTTTTCATTCTCTATCTGTCCCTTTTCTCTCTCGCTTTCTGTCCCTTTTCTCTCTCTCCGTCCCTTTTCTCTCTCTCTTTCTGTCCCTTTTCACTCTCTCTCTGTCCCTTTTCTCTCTCTCTCGCTGTCCCTTTTCTCTTTCTCTCTCTCAGTCCATTTTATCTCACTCTCTCTCTGTTCCTTTTTTTTCTCTCTCCGTCTCTTTTCTGTCACTCTTTCTGTCCCTTCTCTCTCTCTCCGAAACTCTTCTGTCTCTCTTTCTGTCCCTTTTTTCTCTCTATCTGTCCCTTTTTTTCTCTCGCTGTCCCTTTTCTCTTTCTCTCTCTCAGTCCCTTTTCTCTCTCTCTTTCTGTCCCCTTTCACTCTCTATCTGTTCCTTTTCTCTCTCTCTCTCTGTCCCTTTTCTCTCTCTATCTGTCCCTTTTTTATCTCGCTGTCCCTTTTCTTTCTCTCTCTCAGTCCCTTTTCTCTCAATCTCTCTCTGTCCCTTTTCTCTCTCTCTCTGTCCCTTTTCTCCCTCTCTCTCTCTGTCCCTTTTCTCTCTCTCTCGCTGTTCCTTTTCTCTCTCTCTCTCGCTGTCCATTTTCTCTCTCTCTTTCTGTCCCTTTTCTCTCTCTCTTTCTGTCCCTTTTCTCTCTCTCTGTCTGTCCCTTTTCTCTCTCTCTCTGTCCCTTTTCTCTCTCTCTTTCTGTCCCTTTTCTCTCTCTATCTGTCCCTTTTTTTCTCTCGCTGTCCCTTTTCTCTTTCTCTCTCTCAGTCCCTTTTCTCTCACTCTCTCTCTCTGTCCCTTTTCTGTCTCTCTATCTGTCCCTTTTCACTCTCTATCTGTCCCTTTTCTCACTCTCTCTGTCTGTCCCTTTTCTCTCTCTCTCTCTGTCCCATTTCTCTCTCTATCTGTCCCTTTTTTTATATCGCTGTCCCTTTTCTCTTTCTCTCTCTCTGTCCCTTTTCTCTCACTCTCTCTCTCTCTGTCCCTTTTCTTTCTCTCTCCGTCCCTTTTCTCTCTCGCTTTCTGTCCCTTTTCTCTCTCTCCGTCCCTTTTCTCTCTCTCTTTCTGTCCCTTTTCTCTCTCTATCTCTCCCTTTTTTTCTCTCGCTGTCCCTTTTCTCTTTCTCTCTCTCAGTCCATTTTATCTCACTCTCTCTGTCCCTTTTCTTTCTTCTCCGTCTCTTTTCTCTCTCTCGCTCTGTCCCTTTTCTCTTTCTCTCAGTCCCTTTTCTCTCACTCTCTCTCTGTCCCTTTTCTGTCTCTGTATCTGTCCCTTTTCACTCTCTGTCTGTCCCTTTTCTCTCTCTCTCTCTCTGTCCCTTTTCTCTCTCTCTCTCTGTCCCTTTTCTCTCTCTATCTGTCCCTTTATTCTCTCGCTGTCCCTTTTCTCTTTCTCTCTCTCAGTCCCCTTTCTCTCTCTCTTTCTGTCCCTTTTCTCTCTCTCTCTCTGTCCCTTTTCTCTCTCTCTCTGTCCCTTTTCTCTCTCTCTTTCTATCCCTTTTCACTCTCTCTCTCTGTCCCTTTTCTCTCTCTCTCTCTCTGTCCCTTTTCTCTCTCTCTCTGTCCCTTTTCTCTCTCTCTCTCTCTCTGTCCCTTTTCTCTCTCTGTCTGTCCCTTTTTTTCTCTCGCTGTCCCTTTCCTCTTTCTCTCTATCAGTCCTTTCTCTCTCACTCTCTCTCTCTGTCCCTTTTATCTCTCTCTCTTTCTGTCCCTTTTCACTGTCTAAATGTCCCTTTTCTCTCTCTCTCTCTGTCCCTTTTCTCTCTCTCTCTCTGTCCCTTTTCTCTCTCTCTCTCTCTCTCTCTGTCCCTTTTCTCTCTCTCTCTGTCCCTTTTCTCTCTCTCTTTCTGTCCCTTTTCACTCTCTATCTGTCCCTTTTCTCTCTCTCTCTCTCTGTCCCTTTTCTCTCTCTCTCTGTCCCTTTTCTCTCTCTCACTCTCTCTGTCCCTTTTCTCTCTCTATCTGTCCCTTTTTTTCTCTCGCTGTCCCTTTCCTCTTTCTCTCTATCAGTCCTTTTTCTCTCACTCTCTCTCTCTGTCCCTTTTTCCTCTCTCTCTTTCTGTCCCTTTTCACTGTCTAATTGTCCCTATTCTCTCTCTCTCTCTGTCCCTTTTCTCTCTCTCTCTGTCCCTTTTCTCTCTCTCTGTCCCTTTTCTCTCGCTCTCTGTCCCTTTTCTCTCTCTCGGTCCCTTTTCGCTCTCTCTCTGTCCCTTTTCTCTCTCTCTATCTGTCCCTTTTTCTCTCTCTCTGTCTCTTTTCTCTCTCTCTTTCTGTCCCTTTTCTGTCTATATCTGTCCTTTTTTTTCTCTCGCTGTCCCTTTTCTTTTTCTCTCTCTCAGTTCCCTTTTCTCTCACTCTCTCTCTGTCCCTTTTCTCTCTCTCTTTCTGTCCCTTTTCATTCTATATCTGTCCCTTTTCTCTCTCTCTGTGTCCCTTTTCTCTCTCTCTTTCTGTCCCTTTTCTCTCTCTGTCCCTTTTTCTCTCTCTCTTTCTGTCCCTTTTCTCTATCTCCTTCTTTCCCTTTTCTCTCTCTCTCTGTCCCTTTTCACTCTCTCTCTGTCCCTTTTCTCTCTCTCTCTGTCCCTTTTCTCTCTCTCTCTCTGTCCCTTCTCTCGCTCTCTGTCCCTTTTCTCTCTCTGTATCTGTCCCTTTTCTCTCTCTCTCTCTGTCCCTTTACTCTCTATCTCTTTGTGCCTTTTCTCTCTCTCTCTCAGTGCCTTTTCGTTCTCTCTCTCTGTCCCTGTTCTTTCTGTGTGTCCCTTTTCTCTCTCTCTCTCTGTCCCTTTTCTCTCTCTCTCTCTGTCCCTTTTCTCTCTCTCTCTCTGTCCCTTTTCTCTCTCTCTCTCTGTCCCTTTTCTCTCTCTCTCTCGGTCCCTTTTCTCTCTCTCTCTCTGTCCCTTTTTCTCTCTCTCTGTCCCTTTTTTCTCTCTCTCTGTCCCTTTTCTCTCTCTCTCTCTGTCCCTTTTCGTTCTCTCTCTCTGTCCCTGTTCTTTCTCTGTGTGTACCTTTTTTCTTTCCCTCTCTCTTCTTCCCTTTCTCTCTTTCTACCTCAATTTGGCTCTTTTTTCTCTTTCTCTCCCTGTCCCTCGACTTTCCCGCCTCGACTTTCCCGCCTCGACTTTCCCGCCTCGACTTTCCCGCCTCGACTTTCCCCCCTCGACTTTCCCCCCTCGACTTTCCCCCCTCGACTTTCCCCCCTCGACTTTCCCCCATCGACTTTCCCCTCCCTCGACTTTCCCCCGATGTTGTCCCCGACAGCATTGGGATTGAATAACAGATTGAAAATGGATCCCTTTTAGTGCAGTGTTTTTTCTCCATCCACATACAACAGGACACTGACATAACCTCCCCCGAAAAAACACATAAGCCCCTCCTCTCCTCCCTCCCTCTGTGTCTATATATATCGATATATAACGTTAAACATCACACAATCCCAGGTTATAGTCCCGACAGGTTTCCCTTGAAACACTAGCTTTTGGAGAATCCTGTTACACTATAACCTGGTGTTGACCCAGTCCAACACTATCATCTCCATCATTGAAATATAAAGATCACCATCGAGCCTTTAACCAGATGCTTGCTTGAAACACACACAGCAAGGTCCCACAAGCAGCAGTCCAACCACGGACAGATCGTTTGTGTCCCTGATGCTGGTTAAGGATTTGATTCTGTCTCCTGGACAAGACAGAGCAATCCTCCTGTTGAACAAATTCCAAACATTTCCCCCTTCCGTCTCTGTGCCCCGCACGCTCTGATCCCCATCTTGTGCTCTCTCCATCTGAGATCTCTCTCTGTTTTTTTCTCTCTCTCTCTGTTCCCCCTCTCGCTGTCTCCATCTCTGTTCTCTCTTCCCTCCCTCTCTCTGTTCCCCTTATTACTCTCTCCATCTCCGAGATGTCTCTGTTCCTCCCCTCTCTACCTCTATCTCTGAAATCTCTTCCTCTGTGTTTCCTTCCTCTCGCTGTCTCCTTCTCAAAGATCATTCTCTCTGTCTCTCAGATTTCTCATATTTTATCCCCCTGGCCTATGCACATGACTCTGACATTAGAATAGGTCTTTGGAGATAGTTTCTCATGATAAGGTATTAATTCCCTCCGCCGGGAGTCATTCCATCCAGATCCTGGGGGTGTAACTTGTTTGTGTCACAATCCCAGGACCCCGGGTCCTTTAACCCCAGGCGTCAAATCCACTTTAAACCAATGAACCTTCCACTGGGTCAGTCAGCACTCTCTTTCATTACTTCCTCTTTACTTCTCTCTCTTTCTCACTCTGTCTCTCCCGCCCCTTCACACTCCCATTCTCCCTCCATCCCTCTCCCTCTGTATCTGGAGCTTGAGTGAGAGAGGGATACAGTGACATCTGTGGGATCAGACTGTGCAGCAGCTCCTCGTCCATATTTTCCACCCTTTGTCCTCCCCAGTCCAGACCAGAACACGCCCCCTTGTGGTAAAAATTCCAATGACAGCCAGAACCCCATCATTCTTTTCCCCGTGTGTGTGCGTGTAAATGAACGACAAGGAGACAGGACTGCTTCTGATTATTCTCTCTCTCTCTCTCTCTCTCTCTCTCTCTGATGATTCATCACGGAAGAAGTGATTTAATTCTCTGTTTCTGCATCGTTCAGAGTTTCAGCTCCTGGATCAAATCTTCTCCTCACCCCCAGGGTTAGGGGAACCTGGTATGGGGGTGGGGAAACACTTTGAGAAATAAAATACAACAGTAGCACCAAAAGCAGAGCAAGATCCCACAGCTCTCTGCCTTCCCCAATCTCCCACGTGACCCTGTGACCCTGGTTCAGTTGATTTATTGCTGTATTCATGAGTTGCTGACCATCACAGCAACATTGAAGTACACAGACATCACGGCAGAGCAGTTGACTAGACGCTACAAACATTAATAAACACGCACACAGCAAGATCCCACAAGCAGCAATCCAACCTCACACACATCGTGGGTGATGCTGGTTAAGGGTTGACGTATTTGTGTCAAATCCCAAGCCACAGTTACCTTAGCCCCAGGCTTCAAACCTGTTCAAAAACAACAAAGCCGCAATCTGACAGGACCCGGTTAACCAGAGGTCCCGGTAAAAGCAAGAGCCCCCCCCCCCCCCACCCCGAGAGAGATTAAACCTCGGGGTGATACACAGACAAAACTCACCTGGGCCCAACAGTCTGCAGCCTGTCAAACAGGCCTTAGTTCTGTGTTCCGCCAATGTAGGAATCTCTTGCTTGAGGTTTTCCTGCTCCTAAACGCACACTTTTCAAATCCTCAAGTGGCCAGGAAGGTCCCTATTGGAGGAAAGAGGCAGCATTAGTGGGAAGGCTGAGCAGGAAAATCTTTCACAGGGTAATAGTACAATGCGATCTCAGCTTTTCCCCTCTCAATGAGACAGCAACATCCAAACACAAACACGTCGGGTGATGAGTTGAGTCTTGATGTTGAAAAGTTCTTGAAATGACGGGTTAGCTGATTAAAATCACTCACTGCCTGCAATGATGGCATTAGGGCAATTGACATAAATCAAGATCCCACAAGTGACAGTGCTGCAGAAGCTCAAAAATCTGATCCTTTTTATTTCTAGTTTAATTATTTCCTGTCACCCCAGAATCAAATATTGCAGCAATTTCACAATGTCACATTGCCCCCCCACCCCCCACTCTCTCTCTCTCTCTCTCTCTCCTGTTTCTCTTCCTCTCACCATTTTCCATTTCTTTCTCTCACTCTCACTCTCTCCATGTCGAATTCCATGACCCTGCACTATCTATGACCCACTTTCCTCTGATAGTGTGACAATTCTTTCCGGAGGGTCAGATATTTTGGGTTAGAATTCCCTCTTGAGGGAGTCCCGTCTCCCAGATCCTGGGGCTTTCACCTGTTAGTGTTACCAATGCCCCGGTTACTTTAACCCCAGGCTTCAAACCCGTTTTAAAACCGACAAGGCCATGATCTGACAGGACCCAGTTAACCAGAGGCCCCGAAAAACCAGGGTCCAACCCCACTCCACCCACAGAGGAGATGAAAACTCGGGGGAAGAAACAGACCCCCCACTCACCTGGGCCCCACAGGCTGCAGCCTGGCCAACAGGCCTCAGGCCTGTGCTCCCCGCCCTCTGGAGGTTGTTCTTGTCCAAGGCTTTCCTGGCCCCCAGGTAGTTTGGACCTTCACTTTCTTGCTTTCCCAACAAAAGTTCCTCGGGATAAAAGAGAGAAGAGATGAGTTGGTGGGGGGCCAGGGGAGCGGGAGCAGTATAATGCAAAATTGCACAGCAAGATCCCAGTTTATGCACAATCCCACCACTCCCTTCCCCCATCCCCAGTGCATTTCATAACCTCACAGCAACATCAAAATACAAACAAATCTTAAGAAAGCAATTAACCAGAGGCTGGAAACATTATTAAAGACACAGACATATTCGCAGAGAGACACACAGACACAGACACAGACACATACACACACAGACACACACACACACAGTCCCACACAGACACTCACACAAACATACACAGACACACACAGAGAGACACATACACACAAAGTCACAGACACACACAGAGACAGAGACTCAGACACATACACACATACACACAGACACACAGACACAGAGGCAGACAGACTCAGACCATGCCTCTTTGTGTGTGTGTGTGTGTGTGTGTGTGTGTGTGTGAATGAGACCATGCCTCTGTGTGTATGAAATAGTGAGACCATGCCTGTGTGTATGAGAGAGTGTGAAACTGTGTGTGTGTGTCTGTGTGTTTCCATCTGAGTGCCCAGTTTCCGTGTCAATGCTGTCCCTCCATACTGTAACTGCATATAAACCACGTGTTTATGTCCATGTCCCAGTAATGATCCACAAACCATACACTGTCCCTCACTCTCATTTACTCACTCTCTCACACGTGAACACACACACTCCCTCACACACCACATTCAGTCCCTCACACACATGCACTTTCACACACTTGCAGACATCCACACTGACATGCACACACTTACACACGCAGTCACTCACAAATGCTCAAACATCTTCACACGCACAATCACAATCTCTCTCTCTCACACACAAACATACACACGCACACACTCTCTCTCTGTCTCACTCACATGCATCCACTTTTACTCACTCGTTCTCTCTCTCTACACTCTCTCTCACACACTCGCTTCCACATACTCTCTCAGTTACACATACTCTTACACACACACTCTCATACACACTTTCCAACACACGCACCACCAGAGACTCCCATTCTCTATCTCATATATTCTCACTTTCACATGCTCACACTCTCTCTCTCCAAAACTCCGTCCAAAACTCCGTCTCTCTCACACACACTTGCAAAGTCTCTCTGACACACTCTAACACACACTCCTGACACACACAGACTTTTTCTCACACGTGCAATCTGTATTTCTCTCATGCAGGCTCATACTGTCTTTCCCCCCTCACTCTCACACACACTCTGTCTCCCACAAACAATCTCTCTCTCTCCCACCCCGTCTCTCAGGCACACACTCACACAGAAAGTGTCGACACAAATCCTTTGTCTCACATGCAAAGATTCTCTCGCATGTACACACACTCACTCACATGCATGCACTCTCTTTCTGTCTTGGACACACACACTCTCATGCTCTCACACACTTTCTCACATGTGCACACGTTTTCTCTTGTGCACGCACACACACATTCTCTCGTACACATGCAGACACTCTTGCTCTCACACATGCCCTCTCTCTCACGAGCACACTGACTCTCGTTCACTTGTACACACACTCTCTCACATGCACACACACACTCGCATGAACTCACTCTTTCACATACACACACACTTCCTCTCTCTCATTCTGAAACTCTCTTTCTCACACTCACAATCATGCTCATGCATATGCACATCATATCTCACACACACTCACTGTCTCTCTCTCTCACTCGCGTGCACACGTTTTCTCTCTCTCATGCATACACACGATCTCATGCACACACTCTCTCACACACAGGCATTCTCTTTCACACACACACACGCATTCTCTCTCGCGCACATGCATTCTCTCTCTCACACATGCATTCTCTCGTGAGTGAGAAGTGAGATAATGCGTGTGCATGAGAAAGAGAACGAGTGTGTGCGAGAGAGAGAGAATGCATGTGTGTGAGACAGAGAGAATGCGTGTGTCAGAGAGAGAGAATGCTCTTGTGAGAGAGAATGCGTGTGCACGATGGAGAAAATGTGTGCGTGCTAGAGAACAAGATTGCATGTGTGCAAGAGAGAGAGAGAAGGCATGTGCGCGAGAGAGAGAGAATGCGTGAATGCGTGAAAGAGGGAATGCATGTGTGGGAGAGAGAGAGAATGGGTGTGTCCGTCAGAGAGAGAATACATGTGTGTGAGAGAGAGAATGCATGTGAGAGAGAGAGAATGCGTGTGAGAGAATGAGAGAATGCCTGTGTACACGAGAGATTGCGTGTGTGCGTGAGAGAGAGAATGCGTGTGTGTGAGAGAGGGAATGCATGTGAGAGGGAGAGTGCATGTGTGTGAGAGAGAATGCGTGTGTGTGTGTGAGAGAGAGAATGTGTGGGTGCAAGTGGGAGAGAGAATGCGTGTGTGTGAGAGAGAGAGAATGCATGTGTGCATGAAGGAGAGAATGTGTGTGTGTGAGAGAGAATGCGTGTGAGATGGAGAGAGAATGCATGTGTGCGTGAGAGAGAGAATGCGTGTGTGTGTGAGAGAGAATGCGTGTGTGAGAGTCAGATAATGCATGTGAGAGAAAGAGAATGCATGTGCGTGAGAATGAGAGAATGCCTGTGTGCATGAGAGAATGCATGTGTGCGTGAGAGAGAGAATGCGTGTGTGTGAGAGAGAATGCATGTGTGCGTGTGAGAGAGAGAATGTGTGGGTGCAAGTGGGAGAGAGAATGCGTGTGTGTGTGAGAGAGAGAATGCATGTGAGAGAAAGAGAATGCATGTGCGTGAGAGTGAGAGAATGCCTGTGTGCATGAGAAAGAGAATGCGTGTGTGCGTAAGAGAATGTGGGAGATAGAGAGAATGTGTGTGTGCGATAGACAATTCGTGTGGGCGAGAGAAAGTGAATGCGTTTGTGCATGAGAGAGAGAGTGCACGTGTGAGAAAGAGAATGTGTGTGTGTGCGTGACAGAGAGAGAATGCTTGTGTGTGAGAGCGCGAATGTCTGTGCATGTGAGAGAGAATGTATGTGAGAGACAGAATGCATGTGTGCATGTGAGAGAGAATGCGTGTGTGAGAGAGTGAGAATGCGTGTGTGCATGTGAGAGAGAATATGCGTGTGTGTGCATGTGGGAGAGAGAATGCATGTGTGTGTGAGAGAGAGAGAATGCGTGTGTTTGTAAGAGAGAATGCAAGTGTGTGTGTGAGAGAGAATGTGTATGTGTGTGAGAGAGAATGCCTGTGCACGTGAGAGAGAGAATACATGAGAGAGAGAGAATATGTGTGTGCATGATTGCATGTGTGAGAGAGATAGAATGAGAGTGTGAGACAGACAATGAGTGTGTGAGAAAGAGAATGAGAGTGTGAGACAGAAAATGAGTGTGTGAGAAAGAGAATGAGAGTGTGAGACAGAAAATGAGTGTGTGAGAAAGAGAATGTGTGTGTGTGAGAGAGAAAATGCGTGTGTGAGAGAGTGAAACTGTGTGTGTGCGTGTGTGAGAGAATGCATGTGTGAGAGAGGGAACGCATGTTCGCGGGAGAGAGAATGCATGTGTGAGAGAGAGAGCATGAGTGTGCGAGAGAGAATGGATGTGTGAGAGAGAGAATGCGTGTGTGAGAGAGAGAGAAAATGCATGTGAAAGAGAGAGAAAATGTGTGTGTGTGTGAGAGAGAATGCGTGTGTGCGTGAGAGAGAGAATGCATGTGTGCGAGAGAGAGAGAATGCATGTGTGCGAGAGAGAGAGAATGCATGTGTGCGAGAGAGAATGAGTGTGTGAGAGAGAATGGATGTGTGAGAGAGAGAATGCGTTTGTGTGAGAGAGAGAATGCATGTGAGAGAGAGAGGATGCATGTGTGTGCGAGAGAGAATGTGTGTGTGAGAGAGAGAGAATGGGTGTGCGCATGAGAAAGAGAATGTATGTGCGTGAGGGAGAATGCGTATGTGAGAGAGAGAATGGGTGAGTGAGAGAGAGAATGCGTGTGTGTGAGAGAGAAATGCGTGTGTGAGTGAGACTGAAAATATGTGAGAATGCGTGTGTGTGAGAGAGAATGAGTGTGCGCATGAGAGAGAGAATGCGCGTGTGTGAGAGAGAGAACACGTGTGCAAAAGAGAGAATGCATGTGTGTGAGAGAGAGGATGAGTGTGTGTTAGAGAGAATGCATGTGTGTGCGAGAGAGATTGCGTGTGTGAGAGAGAGAATGTGTATGTGTGTGAGAGAGAATGCGAGTGTGTGTGAGAGAGAATGCGTTTGTGTGAGAGAGAGAATGTATGAGTGAGAGAGAGAATGAGTGTGTGTGAGAATTAGAATGCGTATGTGCATGAGAGAGAGAAAATGCGTGTGTGTGAGAGAGAGAATGCGTGTGTGAGAAACAGATAATGCATGAGAGAGAGAATGTGTGTGAGATGGAGAGAGAATGCGTGTGTGCGTGAGAATGCGTGTGAGAGAGAATACGTGTGTGCGAGAGTGAGAGAATGCCTGTATGCGTAAGAGAATGCATCTGTACGTGAGAGAGAGAATGCGAGTGTGCATGTGAGAGAGAATGCGTGTGTGAGAGAGGGAGAATGCGTGTGTGAGAGAGGGAGAATGCGTTTGTGAATGATGGAGAGAATGTGTGTGTGATAGCGAGAGAATGAGTGTGAGATGGAGAGAGAATGCGTGTGTGCATGAGAGAGAGAATACATGTGTGGGAGAGTGAGGGAATGCCTCTGTGCGTTAAAGAGGGAATGCTTGTGTTCGAGAGAGAGAGAATGCATGTGTGTGAGAGAGAGAGAATGCGTGAGTGCGTGAAAGAGTGAATGCGTGTGTGGGAAGAGAGAGAATGCGTGTGTGTGGAAGAGAGAGAATGTGGGTGTGTAAGAGAGAATGAGTGTGTGTGAGAGAGAGAATACATGTGAGAGAGAGAGAATGCGTGTGAGAGAATGAGAGAATGTCTGCGTACACGAGAGAATGTGTGTGTGCGTGAGAGAGAGAATGCATGTGTGTGTGAGAGAGAATGTGTGTGTGTGAGAGAGGGAATGCATGTGAAAGAGAGAGTACATGTGTGTGAGAGAGAATGCGTGTGAGAGAGTGAGAGAATGCCTGTCTGCATGAGAGAATGCATGTTTGCGTGTGAGAGAGCGAATGTGTGGGTGCGTGTGGGAGAAAGAATGCGTGTGTGTGAGAGAAAGAGAATGCGTGTATGCATGAGGGAGAGAATGTGTGTGTGTGTGAGAGAGAATGCGTGTGAGATGGAGAGAGAATGCATGTGTGCATGAGAGAGAGAATGCTTGTGTGTGAGAGAGAGAATGCGTGTGTGTGAGAGACAGACAATGCATGTGAGAGAGAGAGAATGCATGTGCGCGATAGTGAGAGTATTCCTGCGTGCTTGAGAACGGGAATGCGTGTGTGCATGAGAGAATGTGGGAGATAGAGAGAATGTGTGTGTGCGATAGACAATTCGTGTGGGCGAGAGAAAGAGAATGCGTTTGTGCATGAGTGAGAGAATGCATGTGTGAGAAAGGGAATGCATGTGTGCGTGAGAGAGAGAGAATACGTGTGTGAGAGAGAATGTGTGTGCGTGTGAGAGGGAGAATGCATGTGAGAGATAGAATGCGTGTGTGCGTGATAGAGAGAATGTGTATGAGAGAGAATGCATGTGTGAGAGAATGACAGAATGCCTGTGTACACGAGAGAATGCGTGTGTGTGAGAGAGGGAATGCAAGTGAGAGAGAGAGTGCATCTGTGTGAGAGAGAATGCGTGTGATAGAGTGAGAGAATGCCTGTGTGCATGAGACAATGCATGTGTGCGTGAGAGAGAGAATGCGTGTGTGTGAGAGAGAATGCATGTTTGCGTGTGAGAGAGAGAATGTGTGGGTGCAAGTGGGAGAGAGAATGCGTGTGTGTGTGAGAGAGAGAATGCGTGTGTGCATGAGGGAAAGAATGCGTGAGAGAGAGAGAATATGTGTGTGCATGATTGCATGTGTGAGAGAGATAGAATGAGTGTGTGAGAGAAAATGAGTGTGAGAGAGAGAGAGAAAATGTGTGTGTGCGTGTGTGAGAGAATGCGTGTGTGACAGAGTGAAAATGTGTGTGTCCGTGTGTGAGAGAATGCTTGTGTGCGTGAGAGAGAACGCGTGTGTGTGAGAGAGAGAATGCGTGTGTGTGAGAGAGAATGAGTGTGTGAGAGAGAATGGATGCGTGACAGAGAGAATGCGTGTGTGTGTGAGAGAGAAAATGCAAGTGAGAGAGAGAGAAAATGTGTGTACGCATGTGTGCGAGAATGCGTGTGTGCGTGAGAGAGAATGCGTGTGTGCGAGAGAGAGAATGCGTGTGTGTGAGAGATAGAATGAGTGTGTGTGAGAGAGAATGAATGTGTGTGAGAGAGAAAATGCATGTGTGAGAGAGAGAATGAGTGACTGTGAGAGACAGAATGAGTATGTGCGTGAGGGAGAGAAAATGCGTGTGTATGAGAGAGAGGATGTGTGTGCCTGAGAGAGAATGCGTGTGCACGTAAGAGAGAGAATGCGTGTGTTTGTGAGAGAATGTGTGTGCGCGTGAGAGAGAGAATGCATGTGAGAGAGAGAGGATGCGTGTGTGTGAGAGAGAGAATGGGTGCATGAGAGAGAGAATGTGTGTGTGTGAGAGAGAAAATGTGTGTGTGAGCGAGAGTGAAAATATGTGAGAATTTGTGTGTGTGAGAGAGAATGATTGTGTGCATGAGAGAGAGAATGCGCATGTGTGAGAGAGAGAACACTTGTGTGCCAGAGAAAGAATGCATGTGTGTGAGAGAGAGAATGAGTGTGTGAGAGAGAGAATGTGTATGTGTGCGAGAGAGATTGCATGTGTG
Organism: Chiloscyllium punctatum; assembly: GCF_047496795.1. Classification (NCBI taxonomy): domain Eukaryota; kingdom Metazoa; phylum Chordata; class Chondrichthyes; order Orectolobiformes; family Hemiscylliidae; genus Chiloscyllium; species Chiloscyllium punctatum. The sequence continues at coordinate 2,535,706 of NC_092751.1, forward strand.
AGAGAGAGAATGTGTGTGTGTGAGAGAGAGAAAATGCATGTGTGTGTAAGAGAGAATGTGTATGTAGACTGGAGAGAATGCACGTGTGTGTGAGAGAGAGAATGCATGAGTGAGAGAGAGAATGAGTGTGTGTGAGAATTAGAATGCGTATGTGCATGAGAGAGAGAAAATGCATGTGTGTGAGAGAGAGAATGCGTGTTTTAGAGACAGATAATGCATGAGAGAGAGAGAGTGCGTGTTTGCAAGAGTGAGAGAATGCCTGTGTGCATGAGAAAGAGAATGCCTGTGTGCGTGAGAGAATGTGGGAGAGAGAGAATGTGTGTGAGAGAGAATGTGTGCATGTGAGAGAGAGAATGTGTGTGTGTGAGAGACAATTTATGTGTGCGAGAGATAAAGAATGCGTGTGCATGAGAGAGAGTGCCTGTGTGCGTGACAGAATGCATCTGCATGTGAGAGTGAGAATGCGTGTCTGTGTGACAGAGATAATGCATGTGTGCATGTGGGAGAGAGAATGCGTGTGTGAATGATGCAGAGAATGTGTCTGTGAGAGAGAGAGAATGCGTGTGAGATGGAGAGAGAATGCGTGTGTGCGTGAGAGAGAGAATGCGTGTGTGTGAGAGATGAATAATGCATGTGAGAAAGAGATAATGCGTGAGTGAGTGAGAATGCGTGTCAGAAAGAGAGAATACATGTGTGCGAGAGTGAGAGAATGCCTGTGTGCGTAAGAGAATGCATCTGTACGTGAGAGAGAGAATGCGAGTGTGCGTGTGAGAGAGAATGCGTATGTGTGGGAGGGAGAATGCGTGTGTGAGAGAGGGAGAATGCGTTTGTGAATGATGGAGAGAATGTGTGTGTGAGAGCGAGAGAATGAGTGTGAAATGGAGAGAGAATGCGTGTGTGCGTGAGAGAGAGAATGGGTGTGTGTGAGAGATGAATAATGCATGTGAGAAAGAGATAATGCGTGAGTGAGTGAGAATGCGTGTCAGAAAGAGAGAATACATGTGTGCGAGAGTGAGAGAATGCCTGTGTGCGTAAGAGAATGCATCTGTACGTGAGAGAGAGAATGCGAGTGTGCGTGTGAGAGAGAATGCGTATGTGTGGGAGGGAGAATGCGTGTGTGAGAGAGGGAGAATGCGTTTGTGAATGATGGAGAGAATGTGTGTGTGAGAGCGAGAGAATGAGTGTGAAATGGAGAGAGAATGCGTGTGTGCATGAGAGAGAGAATACATGTGTGGGAGAGTGAGGGAATGCCTGTGTGCGTTAAAGAGGGAATGCTTGTGTGCGAGAGAGAGAGAATGCATGTGTGCGAGAGAGAGAGAATGCGTGAGTGCGTGAAAGAGTGAATGCTTGTGTGGGAGAGAGAGAGAATGCGTGTGTGTGGAAGAGAGAGAATGCATGTGAGAGAGAGAGAATGCGTGTGAGAGAAAGAGAGAATGCCTGTGTACACGAAAGAATGCGTGTGTGCGTGACAGAGAGAATGCGTGTGCGTGAGAGAGAGAATGCGTGTGTGTGAGAGAGGGAATGCATGTGAGAGAGAGAGTGCATGTGTGTGAGAGAGAGAATGCGTGTGTGTGAGAGAGAGAATGCATGTGTGTGCGAGAGAGAATGTGGGAGATCGAGAGAATGTGTGTGTGCGATAGGTGATTCGTGTGGGCGAGAGAAAGAGAATGCGTTTGTGCATGAGTGAGAGAATGCATGTGTGAGAAAAAGAATGCGTGTGTGCGTGACAGAGAGAATGCGTGTGTGAGAGAGAGAGAATGTGTGTGTGCTTGAGAGAGAGAATGCACGTGAGAGAGAGAGAACGCGTGTGTGCGCGAGAGAGGGAATGAGTGTGATGGGGAGAGAATGAATGTGTGCGAGAGAGAGAATGCGACTGTGAGAAAGAGAGAATGCGTGTGTGAGAGAGAATGCATGTGAAATGGAGAGAGAATGCATGTGTGCGAGAGTGAGAGAATGCCTGTGTGTGTGAGAGAATGCATCTGTATGTGAGAGACAGAATGCATGTGTGCGTGTGTGAGAGAATGTTTGTGTGAGAGAAGGAGAATGCATGTGTGCATGTGAGAGACAATATGCGTGTGTGTGCATGTGGGAGAGAGAATGCGTGTGTGTGTGTGGGAGAATGCATGCGAGATGGAGGGAGAAGACGTGTATGCGAGTGAGGGAATGCCTGTGTGCGTGAAAGAGAGAATGCTTGTGTGCATGAGAGAGAGAATGCATGTGTGGGAGAGAGAGAGACATTGCATGTGTGATTGAGGGCGAATGCATGTATGTGAGAGAGAGAGAATGTGTGTGTTTGAGAGTTAGATAATGCATGTGAGAGAGAGGGATGCGTGTGTGCAAGAGTGAGTGAATGCCTGTGCATATGAGAAGAGAATGCGTGTGTACGTGAGAGAATGTGGGAGAGAGAGATAAAATATGTGTGTGAGAGAGAAAGTGTGCATGCGAGAGAGAGAATGTGTGTGTGTGAGAGAGAATTCATGTGTGATTGAGAGAGAGAATGCGTGTGTGCATGAGAGAGAGAGTGCATGTGTGAGAAAAACAATGCGTGTGTGCGTGACAGGGAGAGAATGCTTGTGTGTATGAGAGAGAAAATGCGTGTGCGCATGTGAGGTAGAATGCATGTGAGAGAGAGAGAATGCATGTGAGAGAGAGAGAATGCGCGCGAGAGAGAATGCGTGCATTCGAGTGAGGGAATGCCTGTGTGCGTGAGAGAATGCATTTGCGAGAGAGAGAATGTGTGTGTGTGTGACTGAGAGAATACGTGTGTGTGAGAGAGAGACAATGTGTGTGTGGGAGAGATAATGCGTGTGAGAGAGAGAGATAATGCATGCGTGCGAGTGAGAGAATGCCTGTGTGCGTGAGAGAATGCATCTGTAAGTGAGAGAGATAATGCGTGTGTACGTGTGCGAGAGAGAATGCGTGTGTGCGTGAGAGAGAGAATGTGTCTGTGTGTGTGAGAGAGAGAATGTGTGTGAGAGAGAGAGAATGTGTGTGTGCGAGAGTGAGAGAACGCGTGTGTGTGAGAGACAGAATGCATGCGTGCGGGAGAGAGAGAATGCATGTGCGCATGAGGGAGAGAACGCATGCGTGTGAGAAAGAGAATGCATATGTGCGTGAGAGAGAGAATACGTGTGTGAGAGAGAATGTGTGTGCGTGTGAGAGGGAGAATGCATGTGAGAGAGAGAATGCGTGTGTTTGTAAGAGAGGATGCAAGTGTGCGTGAGAAAGAGAATGTGCATGTGTGTGAGAGAGAATGCGTATGTGTGTGAGAGAGAATGTGTGTGCACGTTATTTAGAGAATGCGTGAGAGAGAGAATATGTGTGTGCATGATTGCATGTGTGAGAGAGATAGAATGGGCGTGTGAGAGAGAAAATGAGTGTGTGAGAAAGAGAATGTGTGTGTTTGTGTGAGAGAGAAAATGCGTGTGTGTGAGAGAGAGAAAATGTGTGTGTGCGTGGGAGAGAGAGAATGCGTGTGAGAGAGAGAATGCGTGTGTTTCTCAGAGAGAATGCAAGTGTGCGTGAGAGAGAGAATGCGCGTGTGTGTGAGAGAGAATGCGCATGTGTATGAGAGAGAATGTGTGTGCACGTGGGAGAGAGAATGTGTAAGAGAGAGAGAATATGTGTGTGCATGATTGCATGTGTGAGAGGGATAGAATGCGCGTGTGAGAGAGAAAATGAGTGTGTGAGAAAGAGAATGTGTGTGTGAGAGAGAAAATGCATGTGTGAGAGAGAGAGAATGAGTGTGTGAGAGAGAATGGATGTGTGAGAGACAGAATGCGTGTGTGTGAGAGAAAAAATGCGTTTGTGTGAGAGAGAGAGAAAATGTGTGTGTGCGTGCGTGAGAGAATGCGTATGTGCGTGAGAGAGAGAATGAATGTGTGTGAGAGAGAGAATGCGTGTGTGTGAGAGTGAGAATGCATGTGTGTTTGAGAGAAAATGCATGTGTGAGAGAATGAATGAGTGAGTGTGAGAGACAGAATGAGTATGTGTGTGAGGGAGAGAAAATGCGTGTGTGAGAGAGACAATGCATGTGTGCAAGAGAGAATCAGTGTGCGTGAGACAGAGAATATGTATGTGCATGAGAGAGATAAAATGCGTGTGTATGAGTGAAAGGATGTGTGTGCGTGAGAGAGAATGCGTGTGCGCGTGAGAGAGAAAATGCGTGTGTGTGTGAGAGAATGTGTGTGCACGTGAGAGAGAAAATGCATGTGAGAGAGAGAGAATGCGTGTGTGTGCGAGAGGGAATGTGTGTGTGAGAGAGAGAATGGGTGTGCGCATGAGAGAGAGAATGGGTGTGCGCATGAGAGAGAATGTGTGTGCGTGAGAGAGAATGCGTGTGTGAGAGAGATAGATTGCGTGTGTGAGAGAGAGAATGCATGTATGTGAGAGAGAAAATGCGTGTGTGAGTGAGAGAGAAAATATATGAGAATGTGTGTGTGTGTGCGCGAGAGAATGTGTGTGTGAGAGATGAGTGTGCGCATGAGAGAGAGAATGCGCGTGTGTGAGAGAGAGAATGCATGTGTTCAAGAGAGAGAATGCATGTGTGTGAGAGAGAGAATGCGTGTGTGTGAGAGAGAATGCGTGTGTGTGAGAGAGAGATTGCGTGTGTGAGAGAGAGTATGCATGTGTGTGTGAGAGAGAGAGAATGCATGTGTGTGTGAGAGAGAATGCATGTGTGTGTGAGAGAGAATGCGTATGTAGATTGGAGAGAATGCACGTGTGTGTGAGAGAGAATGTGTTTGTTTGTGAGAGAGAATGCGTTTGCGTGAGAGAGAGAATGCATGTGTGAGAGAGAAAGTGAGTGTGTGTGAGAAAGAGAATGTGTATGTGCATGAGAGAGAGAAAATGCGTGTGTGTGAGAGAGAGAATGCGTGTGTGAGAGACGGATAATGCATGAGAGAGAGAGTGCATGTTTGTGAGAGTGAGAGAATGCCTGTGTGCATGAGAAAGAGAATGCCTGTGTGCGTGAGAGAATGTGGGAGAGAGAGAATGTGTGTGAGAGAGAATGTGTGCATGTGAGAGAGAGAATGTGTGTGTGCGAGAGACAATTTATGTTTGTGGGAGAGAAAGAATGCGTGTGCATGAGAGAGAGTGCATGGGTGAGAAAGAGAAAGTGTGTGTGCGTGACTGGGAGAGAATGTATGTGAGAGAGAGAGAATGCGTGTGTGAGTGAGAGAGGGAATGCGTGTGTGGGAAAGAGAGAGTATGCATGTGGGCGAGAGAGAGAATGCGTATGTGCATGAGAGAGAAAATGCGTATGTGAGAGAGAATGCGTGTGTGAGAGAGAGAATGCGTATGATAAAGAGAGTCTGCGTGTGTGCGAGAGTGAGAGAATGCCTGAGTGCATGACAGAATGCATCTGTACGTGAGAGAGAGAATGCGTGTGTGCGTGTGAGAGAGAATGTGTGTCTGTGTGAGAGAGATAATGCATGTGTGCGTGTGGGAGAGAGAATGCGTGTGTGAATGATGGAGAGAATGTGTGTGTGAGAGAGAGACAATGCGTGTGAGATGGAGAGAGAATGCATGTGCGCGTGAGAGGGAGAATGCTTGTGGGCAAGAGTGTGGGAATGCCTGTGTGTGTGAAAGAAAGAATGCGTGTGTGCGGAAGAGAGAGACAATGCGTGTGTGGGAGAGACAGAATGCGTGCGTGAGAGAGAGAGAATGCGTGTGTTTGAGAGACGGATAATGCATGTGTGAAAGAGAGAATGTGTGAGTGAGAGAGAGAATGCGTGTGAGACAGAGAGAATGCGTATTTGCGAGAGTGAGAGAATGCCTGTGTGCGTAAGAGAATGCACTTGTACGTGAGAGAGAGAATGCGAGTGTGCGTGTGAGAGAGAATGCGCGTGTGTGTGAGAGAGAATGCGTGTGTGAGAGAGGGAGAATGCGTGTGTGCATGATGGAGAGAATATGTGAGTGAGAGCGAGAGAATGAGTGTAAGATGGAGAGCGAATGCGTGTGTGCATGAGAGAGAGAATAAGTGTGTGGGAGAGTGAGGGAATGCCTGTGTGCGTGAAAGAGGGAATGCTTGTGTGCGTGAGAGAGAGAATGCGTGTGTGGGATATACGGAGAATGCTTTTCTGAGAGAGATAGAATGCATGTGTGTGAGAGTGAGAGAATGCCTGTGTGCGTGAGAAAGAGAATGTGTGTGTGCATGAGAGGATGTGGGAGAGAGAGAGAATATGTGTGTGAGAGAGAATGTATGCATGCGAGAGAATGTGTGTGTGAGAGAGAGAATTCATGTGTGCAAGAGAGAGAGAATGCATGTGTGCATGACAGAGAGATTGCATGTGTGACAATGAGAATGCGTGCGTGCGTGACAGGGAGAGAATGCATATGTGTGTGAGAGAGAATGTGTGTGCACGTGAGAGAGAGAGTGCATGTGTGACAAAGAGAACGCTTGTGTGCATGACAGAGAGAGAATGCGTGATGTCAGAAAGAGAATGTGTGTGAGAGAGAGAGAATGCGTGTGTGCATGTGAGAGAGAATGCATGAGTGTGAGAAAGAGAATCCGTGTGAGCGTGAAAGAGAGAGAATACGTGTATGAGAGAGAGAATGTGTGTGCAAGTGAGAGAGAGAATGCATATGAGAGAGAGAGATTGTGTGTGTGAGAGAGAGAGAATGCATGTGTGAGAGACAGAGAATGCATATGTGCATGAGAAACAATGCGTGTGTGTGTGTGTGTGAGAGATAGAGAGAGAGAATGCGTGTGTTTGTGAGAGAGAGAATGCGTATGCGTATGTGTATGAGAGAGAGAAAGGGATGTAATGTCAAAGGAGACCAATATTTTGTCCTCTTATATCTTGGTGTTTTTGATGTTGTTCAGGAATTCTTGGGTGGAGTGGATGGAGTGGTGTGCATCTTCAATTAGCTGTTTTAGTTTTTGGTGGAGTTCTCTGACTAGTCTGTATGTAGGTGTACCAGGTAGGAAGACGATGGGCCTGAGGAGGGTCCCACGTTTGTGTATTTTTGGTAATCCAAAGAAGTATGGTGTGTTGGATCCATCTGGTTTCGTGTTTTTAAATCTGTCCTGTTTAATTTTCCTGATTTTTTTAACAGCTAAGTATTTCTCTCAATTTTTAATTCAAAAAAGGTTTACCGCCTGTTCATAAGAGGCCTCATCCTGGTCTCTAGTTTACTGACCTATACAGAGGGTACAGTATCAAGACTTCACGTCATATACAGAGTATAATAAAGATTCAAATAAATAAATTAAAGTCAGTAGTAACACATTTAGCATGCCCATTTTAAACTTTCAAAAATCCGAAGAAAGTTTACAAAGTATTGTTAGGTCATAAAAATTTCAATGCCCCCACAGCTTTTGTTCGTTGATCTGTTTGTTAATGCCCACTGATGCAATTTCCCAAAGAGTGACATTGTTTTAGCAACTTCTGACGTAAATTAATAAAATATTCCTTTTTGAACTGTCATTAATACATTCAGTTTTGAACATCTGAGAGAAGCAATGTCTCTATATTATTCAGAAATAGCAGTGTACAAAATACTAACAATTAGATTTGACCTACTCTTAGGCAAGCTTATCAAATAAAAATAAAAATGACGACAGCACACAAGGTTATTCAACCTGTTGTGTCAGTGCCTGTGCTTTACATGAGGAACACAGAAAGTCTCACTTTCCCTTAACCTTTCTTCTGTTGCTATGTTGCTTGCACTTTCCCTAGTATTGCCTTAATGTCTATTGGCAATTGCTTGTACAAAACCCAATTTGCATAAAAACCAATTGAACTTGCAAATTAATTCTGATTTTGCAATTAAGGACTAATATAAATGGTTAAAAGATACTAAAATAACCACATTCTAAATTAGAGAGATGGGTGTTGAAAAAGTGACTGAGAAATTGCCCTGTCAATTAAGAATAACAAACAGACTTAAATGTCACAAAATATTTAAAAACTATCAGATTGTTTTCAGAGTATCGTATCAAATATTAGTGCATCAAAATAACTCAAATTCCCACTCAGCTATTTGTAAACAAGTTTTTTTCCCCATAAAAATGTAATAATGCAAAAGTAAACCAAGATTTGTGCAATACTTCCTGTGGTTAACAAATATAAGTCAAGTTAGTGAAGTAAGCGACCGAACATATCGTGGATGAACTGAACGGTGCACAAGGCATAGTTGAAAAGAATTAAAAACCCATTTTAAAGCACATCCACATTTTCTTTTTCCACTGCCTTCAAAGAAAAATGTAAAGTAATGTAAAACATTCTGAAATGCTGTAGGTGCTGTAGGTCTGAATTACACGACTGAAAATCTAATTAAATCCCTATTAATCTCACAGATTTTAAAAGGCACCAAAGCCTGAAAACCAAATTAAAAACAGAAAGTCCAATAGGAAATGAATGTGAGTGCAAACAAACTAACCAATTCCATTAGAGATGGTCGATTAATCATGTCTTTTTTTTTAAGAAAAAGAGAACTCAAAACTGAAAAAATTATTTACCAAATAAATTTGAACTCCAACTAATCAAGTGACGAAATAGATTATGATTATAACTTTCAGGTCAATCTATCCATTACATAAATTAAATTGTATAAATATACCAATAAATTCAAAATGGCTGTCATAATCATCATAATTAAATATTTTGAGTAGATGAACTATTTGCATGTAAAGAAAAACTGAAAGGGTCAAGTTTAAAAAAGAATCCATATCCATGAATACTGGTCGAAATACCGACATCTTAACACCACAGCAGAGGACAACATTTTATTCCAGAGAAGGGAGAGTTTTACCGTAGAAATGAAATCTGTGGGTGGCACAGTGGCTAGCGCTGCATCCTCACAGCGCTAGGGCCCCGGGTTCAGTTCCAGCCTTGTGTGACTGTCTGTGTGGAGTTTGCACATTCTCCCTGTATCTGTGAGGATTTCCACTGGGTCCTCGGGTTTCCTCCCACAGTTCAAAAAGTGTGCAGGTCAGCTGGATGGGCATGCTAAATTAGTCAGAGGGAAGTGGCTTACTCTTTGTAGGGTCGGTGTGGACTTGTTGGGCTGTAGGGAATCTAATCTAATCAATACCCTGACGCGGTTTTTATTATAGTAATGTAACTGATTATAGATCTACAACAACACATACAAGGACAGGTGTCCCTACATCTCCATCAAAACCCAAATATTGTCAAACGTCACCCCCACATCTACAATAGTTTTCTCAAAAATTTGGAAATTTGAAGAAAATCTTTTTCAAAAAGGATTGCATTCTTGGAAATTTAAAGTTTAGCTTATCCTACTTAATTTGTATATTAAAATTTACCATTTGTCAAATTTACACAAAGAATTTACCAAATGTCCACTTTCTATGAAGGACTTCTAACTCTGATAAACCATTGTTCCTGATCAGAAGGTTTTTCACACATGCTCTGAAGGAGAGTACCTCTCCCTTTCCTATCTAAAGACTGACCTATAACTGCAGAACTGTAAAATTGCCACCAGCCAAATCAGCAAAAACAAAATGAAATCGACACCGACTGATTAAAAAACCCTAAAAATGACACAAGCCAAAAAAAAACTCAAATTGACACCAGCCAAGTCAATGAGAAATACAAACTGCAAACCAGCCATATAGAAAAAAAAGGCTAACCTGAAAACACAGACCCAAGGTTAACCTGAATGTAACTTCAACCATAAAGGCAAAGAAGCAATCCAACCTTATATTTCCAGTCTGTGTGATTAGGTCTATCCCTTCAAGGTGTAAGTCTCACTAGGCGAGGAAAACTCGTCTAGTTGGGCACAAGGAGTGGTCTTAAGGTAAAATACCTAAGGGAACCCTACATATTGAGTTCAATTCAAACTTTCAAGCATTTAATCAGCCTACAGAACCATTCAATCCACCTCAAAATGGACCCAACCACCAAGGATATACTTCCCCCTCCTCCGCTATCAGCATTGCGAAAAGACCACTCCCTCCGTGACTCCCTTGTCAGGTCGACACCCCCCACCAACCCAACCTCCATTCCCGGCACCTTCCCCTGCAACCGCAAGAAATGCAAAACTTGCGCCCACACCTCCCCCCTTGCTTCCCTCCAAGGCCCCAAGTGATCCTTCCATATCTGCCACAAATTCACCTGCACCTCCACACACATCATTTACTGCATCCGCTGCACCTGATGTGGCCTCCTCTATATTGGGGAGACAGGCCACCTACTTGCAGAACGTTTCAGAGAACACCTCTGGGACACCCGGACCAACCAACCCAACCATCCCGTGGTTCAACACTTCAACTCCCATTCCCACTCCACCAAGGTCATGCAGGTCCTTGGACTCCTCCATTGCCAGACCATGGCAACACGACGGTTGGAGGAAGAGGGCCTCTCCTTCCGCCTAGGAATCCTCCAACCACAAGGGATGAACTCAGATTTTTCCAGTTTTCTCATTTCCCCTCACCCACCTTGTCTCAGTCCCAAACCTCGAACTCAGCACCACCTTCCAAACCTGCAATCTTTTTTCCAGACCTCTCCGCCCCCACTCCGGCCTATCACCCTCACCTTAACCTCCTTCCACCTATCGCATTTCCAACGCCCCTCAGCCATGTCCCTCCTCCCTACCTTTTATCTTAGCCTGCTTGGCACACTGTCCTCATTCCTGAAGAAGGGCTCATGCCCGAAATGTCGATTCTCCTGCTCCTTGGATGCTACCTGACCTGCTGCGCTTTTCCAGCAACACATTTTCAGCTTTGATCTCCAGCATCTGCACTCCTCACTTTCTCCTATAGAACCATTCGCAAGTTAGGAAACAAGTCATGGTGCCAAATGTGGACTCAGAATTTCTCAGACCACATGTAAGCAAAACAGTATTATTTTTTGTAAAGAAGCCGGCGCGATATCAGTAGTCAATAAGCCAGAGTATCCATCATAGATATCCCTGACTATGCTAATAACTGATCTCTAAATCTTAGTAAGGAGACAGCATTATTTGTACCCTTAATATGCAATATTCTCTCATGTTTTCTATTTCACACCATATAATGTTTCTTTATTAGTTAGGTTCTCATTAGATAATTAATAAATTTAGTATCGTTAAACAAAGTTGCTGATGTGTTTTTATTTGCATTAATATATGTGAACAAGATAATCACTTCTAAATAACAGGGCGGCACGGTGGCACAGTGGTTAGCACTGCTGCCTCACAGCGCCAGAGACCCAGGTTCAATTCCCGCTTCAGGCGACTGACTTTGTGGAGTTTGCACGTTCTTCCTTCCTGTGTCTAGGTGGGTTTCCTCCCACAGTGCAGGTCAAGTGAATTGGCCATCCTAAATTGCTCGTAGTATAGGTAAGGGGTAGATGTAGGGGTATGGGTGGGTTGTGCTTCGGCAGGGCGATGTGGACTTGTTGGGCCGAAGGGCCTGTTTCCACACTGGAATGCAATGTGATATAACTCCAAATATTGCAGACAGATGGGGGACTGGGAGGAAGCAGCTAGCGCAGGGACCCCCTGCGGCCGTTCCCCACAAGAACAAGTATACTATTTTGGATACTTGTGTGGGGGGGACGACTTACCAGGGTTACGCAATGGGGTTCAGGCCTCTGGCACGGAGCCTGTCCCCGTTGCTCAGAAAGGAAGGGTGGAGAAGAGCAGAGCAATAGTAATTGGGGACTCGATAGTTCGGGGCACAGATAGGCGGCTTTGCGGGGGCGAGAGAGACTCACGTTTGGTATATTGCCTCCCAGGTGCAAGGGTACGTGATGTCTCTGATCGTGTTTTCCGGGTCCTTAAGGGGGAGGGGGAACAGACCGAAGTCGTGGTCCACATTGCCACCAATGACATAGGTAGGAGGAGGGCTGAGGATGTTAGGTAGGTTTTCAGGGAGCTAGGTTGGAAGCTCAGAGTTAGAACAAACATTGTTGTTGTCTGTGGTTTGTTACCCGTGCCACGTGATAGAGAATCGAGGAATGGGGAGAGAGAACAGTTAAATCGTGGCTACAGGGATGGTGCAGGAGGGAGGTATTCCGGTATTTGTATAACTGGGGTTCTTTCTGGGGAAGGTGGGACCTCTATAAACAGGATGGTCTACACTTGAACCTGAGGGGCATCAGTATCCTTGGGGGGAGGTTTGCTAGTGCTCTTGGGGGGTAGTTTAAACTAACTCTGCAGGGGCATTGGAACCTAGACTGTAGCTTTAGGGTGCAGGACCTGGAGTGTAGGGAGGTTAGGAACATGGCCTCAATCTCAAAGGAGGGTGCCTTTAAACAAGAAAGTTGCTTGAAGTGTGTATACTTTAATGCCAGAAGTATACAAAATAAGGTAGGTGAACTTGCAGCGTGGGTTGGTACCTGGGATTTTGATGTTGTGGCTATTACAGAGACATGGGGAGAACAGGGATAGGATTGCCTGTTGCAGCCTCCAGGGTTTAAATGTTTTAGTAGGGTCAGAGGTGGGGATAAAAGAGGGGGAGGTGTGGCATTGCTTGTCAAAGATAGTATTACAGCGTTGGAAAGGACAATGGATGAAGACTCACCATCTGAGGTAGTTTGGGCTGAGGTTAGGAATAGGAAAGGTGAGGTCACCCTGTTAGGAGTTATTTACACCCTCCTAATAGTCTTAGAAACGTAGATGAAAGGATTGCGAGGATGATTCAGGAGAAGAGTGAAAGTAATCGAGTGGTTGTTATGGGGGACTTTAACTTTCCTGATATTGACTGGGAAAGCTATACCTCGAATTCGTTAGATGGGTCGATGTTTGTCCAATGTGTGCAGGAGGGTTTCCTTACACAATATGTAGACAGGCCCACAAGATGTGAGGCCATACTGGATTTGGTTCTGGGTAACGAACCAGGCTAGGTGTTAGAATTAGAGGTAGGTGAGCACATTGGGGACAGTGACCACAATTCGGTGACTTTTACTCTAGTGATGGAGAGGGATAGGTGTGCACTGCAGGGCAAGAGTTATAGCTGGGGGCAGGGAAATTATGATGCGGTGAGGCATGACTTAGAATGCGTGGCTTGGAAAAGTAGGCTTCAATGCAAGGGCGTAATTGATATGTGGAGCTTGTTCAAGGAGCAACTATTGAGTGTCCTTGATAAGTCTGTACCTGTCAGGCAGGGAGGAAAGGGTCGTGTGAGGGAGCCGTGGTTTAATAAGGAATTGGAATCCTTCGTTAAATGGAAGAGGGCGGCCTATGTAAAGATGAGGCGTGAAGGTTCAATTGGAGCGATTGAGAGTTATAAGGTAGCCAAGAAGAACCTGAAGAGAGAGCTAAGAACAGCAAGGAGAGGACATGAAAGGTCCTTAGTTGGTAGGATTAGGGAAAACCCTAAAGCTTTCTATAGGTATGTCAGGAATAAAAGAATGACTAGGGTAGGAATAGGTCCAGTCAAGGATAGTAGTGGTAAGTTGCGTGTGGAGGCTGAAGAGATTGGGGAGACACTGAATGAATACTTTTCGTCAGTATTCACTCAGGAACAGGACATTGTTGCCGATCTGAATACTGAGTCACAATTAATTAGAATGGATGGCTTTGAGGTATGTAGTGAAGAGGTCTGGGGAATACTGGAAAGGGTGAAAATAGATAAGTCCCCTCGGCCTGATGGCATTTATCCTAGGATTCTCTGGGAAGCAAGGGAGAAGATTGAAAAGCCATTGGCCTTGACTTTTATGACCTCGTTGTCTACAGGAGTAGTGCCAGAAGACTGGAGGCTAGCAAATGTGGGTTCCCTTGTTCAAGAAGGGGAGTAGGGATAAACCTAGTAACTATAGGCCGGTGAGTCTCACTTCTGTTGTGGGCAAAGTCTTAGAGAGAATTGTAAGGGATAGGATATGAACATCTTGATAGGAATAATCTGATCAAGCATAGTCAGCATGATTTTGTGAAGGGCAGGTCGTATCTCACAAACCTTATTGAATTATTTGAGAAGGTGACTAAGGAGGTGGGTGAGGGGAAATCGGTAGATGTGGTGTATATGTATTTTAATAAGGCGTTTGATAAGTTTCCCCATGGTAGGCTACTGCAAAAAATACGGAGGCATAGCATTGAGGGTGAGTTGGAGTTTTGGATTAGGAATTGGCTGGCTGGAAGAAGACAGAGGGTATTAGTTGATGGTAAAGGTTCATCTTGGAGTGCCGTTACGAGTGGTGTTCCGCAGGGATCTGTTTTGGGACCATTGTTGTTTGTCATTATTATAAATGACCTGGAGGAGGGGTTAGAAGGTTGGGTGAGCAAGTTTGCAGATGATACGGAAGTCGGTGGAGTTGTTGACAGTGAGGAAGGATGTGGCAGGTTACAGCGGGATATAGATAAGCTGCAGAGCTGGGCAGAAAGGTGGCAAATGGAGTTCAATGTAGCTTAGTGTGTGGTGATTCACTTTGGTAAGAGTAACAAAAAGATGGGGTACTGGGCTAATGGTCGGATACTTGGTAGTGTGGATGAGCAGAGGGATCTTGGTGTCCATGTACACAGATCTTTGAAAGTTGCCACCCAGGTAAATAGTGTGGTGAAGAAGGCATATGGCGTAATGGCTTTTATTGGTTGAGGAATTGAGTTCCGGGGTCCTGAGGTCATGTTGCAGTTGTATAAGACTGTGGTTCAGCCGCATCTGTAGTATTGCGTGCAGGTTTGGTCGCCATAGTATAGGAGGGATGTGGAGGCACTGGAACGGGTGCAGAGGAGGTTTCCCAGGATGTTGCCTGGGATGGTAGGAAGATCGTATGATGAAAGGCTGAGGCACTTGGGGCTGTTTTCAATGGAGAAAAGAAGGTTTGGGGTGACTTGATAGATGTGTACATGATGATTAGGGGTTTAGATAGGGTTTCCCATGAGTATCTTTTTCCACGTATGGATTCAGCGATTACGAGGGGGCATAGCTTTAAATTAAGGGGTGGTAGGTATAGGACACATGTTAGGGGTAGGTTCTTTACTCAGCGAGTCGTGAGTTCATGGAATGCGCTGCCTGTAGCAGTGGTGGACTCTTCCTCTTTATAGGCATTTAAGCGGGCATTGGATAGACATATGGTGGATAGTGGGCTAGTGTCGGGTAGGTGGGCTTGGGTCGGCGCATCATCGACGGCCAAA
Source organism: Chiloscyllium punctatum (assembly GCF_047496795.1). Lineage (NCBI taxonomy): Eukaryota > Metazoa > Chordata > Chondrichthyes > Orectolobiformes > Hemiscylliidae > Chiloscyllium > Chiloscyllium punctatum. Next base: position 2,550,730 of record NC_092751.1, read on the forward strand.
GGGCCTGTACTGCGCTGTATTCTTCTATGTTCTATGACCCAGGGAGGTCAGCAGATGGAAGACTGAAGCAAGTGGAGAAGACAATGACTGTTGGAATTGAGAATGAATAAATCTAATGTTGAATAAGTGTGTTATTGGAACAGCATTTTTATTAAGTTGGGGTAAGATGGTAAGCAGTTAAGAAAAGGATTTGTGAATAGGTTTTGTTTAGTGTTCTTGATTAGCATTAGAAAAATAAATTGTTATTTTTCTTTAAATAGTGGAAATTAGGAATTTTAACAAATGTAACACTCACATTTTAACAAATTATGAAGCAAGGTGAGTGTTTCTGGGTGTTTGGTTTGAACTAACAGAGTGGTTCGACCTCCATATAGTAACACATGGCACTGCAGATGGTGGAAATAGCAGCCAATGATCATTTCCATACAGATAGAAAGCACCCTATCTGGATGCATCACAGCTTGGTTTGGCAACTGCTCTTCCCAAGATCTCATGAAACTGCAGTCATAAACACAGCCCAGTCCATCTTGCAAACCAAGCTTCCATCCATTAATTTCATCTATACATCCCACCACCTCGGGAAAACAACTGACATAATCAAAGACCCCTCCCACCACTGTTATTCTCTCTTCTGTTGGGCAGAAGATACAAAAGTTTGTATAAATCCAAGAACAGCCTCCTCCCCACTCTTCTGAGACTTTTGAAAGGACCTCTCAAATTTCAAATTTAATATTGACCTCCCTGTCTGTGCACCTTCTCTCTGAACCTGGAACATTGAATTTTTTGCTTTGTTATATTACTCTAATCCATTTTGTATGGTATGATCTGTCTGTATGGAAAGTGAAGACTGGTTGAATCCTCATTTGAGATAAAAGTGGACATTTCTGAGGCCTCTGCTGGGACTGACAGGGCTGTTAAACATGTCCCATCCATTTCCTAAACCTCTACTCTCACCTACCCTCTTCTCCTCCCTCCCACAACACTGATAGGATCCTTTTACTCCTCACTTTCCATTCCACAAGCATCTGCATCCAAAAGACCATTTCCACCACTTAAAATGTCGTTGTCCAATGGCCAGTGGCAAAAAAGCTGAGTCAATTGATAGACTTGCCACTGGAAATGTGATATAATAATGTATTGTGGCATCGGGCAGGAGTCTCAGAAGACACTTCTCATTAAGCACACCTTGTCAGCAGCAGATCTCATTCACCAGTCCCCAGAGAGCAGTCTTCATTGAGCAGTCCTCACCAGGCAGATGCAAGATAGACCGGAAGAAGAGGAGGAAGACCGAGGGGAGAGTTCCCTGCCATCTCAGCGAGAGAGCAGGATGCTGCCCCTACCACTTTAATGATTGAAGTATTTCATGCTGACAGTCTGTTTGTCCCATGGTATCAGTCACTGATAACAATTGTCAGTTATAATATTTTAGCTATCTAATTAACTCATGTGTCATACCTAAACTGGTGTTTCTTTGCAAACTCAATAAACCATGAGAAAATTACTCACAAATTGTCGACTGTCAATATTAGATAACTGTGACTGTAAATCCCCAAAATACCAAGTGAATAATTTGGAAGAATTGTGTTTAATGTCAAGTGAGGCCTTTCTTGCCATTGAGACTGACAAGTCACATTTACCAAGCAAATCCTGAAGGCTCAGATAAGACCTATTAATGGAGACTATTATTATTTATTATGGTGTTCGTTATTACATAATCTCACATCAGTAATATATGGACTCTTATTTTGGCCAAACTAGCCTTAAACAGGTCCAGGCCATGGAGGTCATTATGGCTGATTTCTTGCCCTCTTCACTGGATATGTCTGGGCCCCGGTATCCTGAGAGAAGGAGCATTCATTGGCTATCAACACCCTCAAGGGTTTCAGAGAGAGGTGGGCACCGCAGGATGTGGATTGTTTTATTTCCCCTCTGACTCTATTTTGATATAATCCCTAATCCCCTTTTCACTCTTTGTTGAGGAGGGCAATGCTTGTCAATACCGTTGCTTGGTGACAGTGTGGGGTGTAATAAATATTTTTTAAAAAGAAACTGCTATTGAGAAAAAGATATATATAGATTCCCATTCTCCCACCTGCTGAGCAGGAATTGGCGCTGAGAATTCCCAACACAAAAGATAGTGAGTATGTATGACACCAGCTGGCCACTTGCTCCTCCACACATCTTGAATCACTTAATCACACAGACGTACAGCGTGGAAACAGACCCTTCTGTCCAACTTGTCCACACCGACCAGATATCCCAACCCAATCAAGTCCCACCTGCCAGCACCTGGCCCATGTCCATCCAAACTCTTCCTATTCATGTACCCATCTGGATATCTGTTAAATGTTGCAATTGTACTAGCCTCCACCAGTTCCTCTGGCAGCTCATTTCATATGTATCACACCGTCTGCATGAAAAAAGGTGCCCCTTCTGTCTCTTTTATATCTTTCCCCTCTCACCGTAAACCTATGTCCTGGACTCCCCCACCCCAAGGAAGAGACTTTGTCTATTTGTCCTATCCATGCCCCTCATGATTTTATAAAACTCTAACATCACACTTCACCCTCTGATGCTCCAGGGAAAACAGACTCAACCTATTCAACCTCTCCCTATAGCTCAAATCCTCCAACCCTGGCAACATCCTTAGAAATCTTTTCTGAACCCTTTCAGAATTGCACACAATATTCCAAAAGTAGCCTCACCAATGACCTGTACAGCCACAACATGACCTTTCAACTCCTGTACTCAATATTCCGGCGAATAAAGGAAAGCATACCAAATACTTTCCTCACTATCCTATCTGTGATTCCACTTTCAAGGAGCTATGAACCTGCACTCCAAGGTCTCTTTGTTCAGCACCACTTCCTAGAACCTTGCAATTAAGTGTATAAGTTCTGCTAAGATTTGCTTTCCCAAAATGCAGTACCTCGCATTTATCTAAATTAAACTCCATCTGCCACTTCTCAGCCCATTGGCCCATCTGATCAACATCCGTTGTTATCTGAGGTAACCTTATTCGCTGACCACTACTCCAATTTTGGTGTCACCTGCAAACTTACTAACAAAACCTCTTATGCTCACATCCAAACCATTTAGATAAATGTTGAAAAGTAGTGGACCCAGCACCGATCCTTGTGGCACCCCACTGGTCACAGGCCTCCAGTCTGAAAAACAACCCTCCAACACCACCCTCTTCTAAGTCTTCTACCTTTGAGCCAGTTCTGTATCCGAATGGCTAGTTCTCTCTGTATTCCATGAAATCTAACCTTGCTAACCAGTCTCCCATCGGGAACCTTGCCGAACGCCTTATTGAAATCCATAAAGATCACATCCACTGCTCTGACTTCATCAATCCTCTTTGTTCTTCAAAAACGCAATCAAGTTTGTGAGACATGATTTCCAACGCAAAACGTCACGTTAACTATCCCTAATCAGTCCATGCCTTCATAAATACGTGTACATCCTGTCCCTCAGGATTCCCTCCAACAATTTGCCCACCACCGTGTTCAGGCTCACTGGTCCATCGTTCTCTGGCGTGTCCTTACCACCCTCTTAAACAGTGACACCATGTTAACGAATCTCCCGCCTTCCAGCACCTCACCTGAGATTATCAATGATACAAATATCTCAGTAAGAGGCCGAGCAACCACTTCCTCAGCTTCCCACAGAGTTCTAGGATACACCTGATCAGGTCCTGGGGATTTATCCACCTTTATGCACTCCAAGACATCCAGTACTTCCTCCTCTGAAATACGGACATTTTTCAAGATGGCACCATCTATATCCCTACATTCTATATCTTCCATGTCATTTTCCACATACTCGTTCATATCCCCCTCATCTCCTGCGGCTCCACACCAAGGCCATCTTGCTGATCTTTGAGGAGCCCTATTTACTCCCTAGTTACCCTTTTGTCCTTAATGTATTTGGAAAAACCCTTTGGATTTTCCTTAACTCTTTTTGCCAAAGCTATATCATGTCTCTTTCTTCCCTCCTGATTTCCTTCGTAAGTATACCCCTACTGTCTTTATAATCTTCTAAGGATTCACTCAACCTATCCTGTCTATAACTGATATATGCTTCCTTCCTTTTCTTCTCCAAACTCTCAATTTCTTTAGTCATCAAGTAGTCCCTATAACTACCAGCCTTTCCTTTTACCCTAACAGGAATATACTGTCTTTGGACTCTCGTTATCTCATTTCTGCAGGCTTCCCATTTTCCAGCCGTCCCTTTACCTGCGAACATCTGCCCCAGTCAGCTTTTGAAAGTTCTTGCCGAATATCAACAAAGTAAGCCTTCCTCCAATGTAGAACTTCAAGTTGTAGATCTTGTCTATCATTTTCCATCATTATTTTAAAACTAATAGAATTATGGTCGCTGGCCCCAAAGTTCTCCTCCCACTGACACCTCAGTCACATGCCCTGCCTTATTTCCCAAGTATTGGGTCAAGATTTGCAGCTTCTCTAGTTCGTACATTCACCTACTGAATCAGAAAATGTTCTTCTGCACACTTAACAAATTTCTCTCCATTCAAGCCCTTCACCTTATGACAACCCAGTCTATGTTTAGAAAGTTAAAATCCCCTACCAAAACCACCCTAATATTCTTAGAGATAACTGAGATTTCCTTACAAACTAGTTTCTCACTTTCCCTCTGTCTATTGGGGGTCTACAATGCAATCCCAATAATCATCCCTTTCCTATTTCTCAGCTCCACCCAAATAAATTCCCTGGATGTAATTCCGGGAATATCCTCTCTCCGTACAGCTGTAATGCCATCCCTTATCAAAAACACCGCTCCCCCTCCTCTCTCGCCTCCCTCTCTATCTTTCCTGCAGCAATTGTATTCTGGAACACTAAGGTGCCAGTTCTGTCCCTCCTTGAGCCACATATCTGTCATTGCTATGACTTCCTAGTCCTAACCATGCCCTGAGTTCATCCGTCTTCTCTGTTAGGCCCCTTGCATCGAAAAAAATACAGTATAATTTATTAGTTCTACCTTGTCCCTTCCTGCCCCGAATGTTTGACTCGCTTCTGTTCTCAACTGTACCAGCCTCAGATTGATCTCATTCCTCACGATCTCCCTGGGTCCCAACACTCACCTCACTCGTTTAAATCCTCCTGAACAGTTCTAGCAAATATCTTGGAGACCTGGCATCAACATGTCAGGGCAACAGCCTCATGCACCCCACTAGTGACACTAGTATCCAACATGTAACATCCGACACGTGACCCCAACCTTTCAGCATTGTCATGGCACAGCACTGGCCCTCGACATTGTCAGACTGCAAGGACAATTTGCACAGAAGAGGTATTCAGCTCATAGTCAAAATTAGGCTGGATCTAAGGCTGCTCAGTTGATGTCTTCGTGCTCACATACTTTTGCCTCCATGGTGTTTTGCCTTTTTGCAATTTGATCCCTCAATAAGACCTCAGATGTTCACAGTGTGTTGTGTTGTAATGCTGTTTAGCAAAAACACAAAGCCAAGCAGCTTTAGCAGCAACTAGAACATAGAAGAACATCAAACACTACAGAACAGTACAGGCCCTTCGGCCCTCGATGTTTCATTGCCCTGTGAAACCAATCTGAAGCCCGACACTATTCCATTATCAACCATTTGTTTATCCAATTACCATTTAAATGCTCGTAAAGTTGGCGAGTCTACAACTGTTGCACCCCGACTACACTCAGAGTAAAGAAACTACCTCTGACATCTGTCCTATATCTATCATCTCTCAATTTGAAGCTTTGCTCCCTTGTGCTTGCCATCACCATCTGAGAGAAAAGACTCTCACTTTCCTCCTGTTCTAATCCTCTGATTACCCTTTCCAAAGCTTCCACATCCTTCCTATAATTTGGTGACCAGATCTGCACACAATACTCCAAGTGCGGCAGCACCAGAGTTTTGTATAGCTGCAACATGACCTCGTGGCTCCGAAACTCAATCCCTCTACCAATAAAAGCTAACATACCCTATGCCTTCTTAACATCCCTATCAACTGGGGAGCAACTTGCAGGGATCTCATATATATGGACACCGAGATCCCTCTGCTCATCTGCACTACCATTCGTCCAGTAGTCCGCATTCCTGTTACCTCTTCCAAAGTGAATCACCTCACAGTTTTTAAGCTCAATTTGTCACCTTTCAACCAAACTCTGCAGTTTATCTAGGTCCCTCTGCAACCTACATCTTTTGAATACTATCCACAACTGTACCGACCTTAGTTTCATCTGCAAATTTACTAACCCATCATTCTAAGCCCTGATTCAGTTCATTGATAAATATAACAAACAACAGTGGCCCCTTAAACAGATCCTTGTGGTAAAAACAATAACTGCAGATGCTGGAAAGCAAATACTGGATTAGTGGTGCTGGAAGAGCACAGCAGTTCAGGCAGCATCCAACGAGCAGCGAAATCGACGTTTCGGGCAAAAGCCCTCCTGAAACGTCGATTTCACTGCTCGTTGGATGCTGCCTGAACTGCTGTGCTCTTCCAGCACCACGAATCCAGTATATCCTTGTGGTACACCACTAGTAACTAAACTCCAGGATGAACATTCCCAATCACACACCACCCTCTGTCTTCTTTCAGCGAGCCAGTTTCTGACACAAACTACTAAGTTGCCTCAATCCCATGTCCCCATATTTTGTGCAGTATCCAACAATGGGGAACCTTATCAAACGTCTGACTGAAATCCGTACACAGGGGAACCTCGACTATCGGAATGAGATGGGCGAGCACTATTTCGAATATTGGTTAATCGATTAAATGCCTTTCCTCTGGGGCTCGGAGTTTCTAAAGTCTGCTCCTCGTTAAGGAGACTGCAGCAGCGCACAGCACATGATCCCTGCCTCCAACACTGTCCCTCTGCTCCCATCTGTCCCGGCCCTGTTCCCAAAAATGCGGCCCCTCCACCCCATCAAAAACCGCCCCCACCCCATACAACACAGTCCCCGCCCCAATCCAACACTGCCCTCTGCCCCAATCCAACACTATCCCCCGCTCCAATCCAACATGGCACCCTGCCCCCATCCAATATGGCACTCCCGCCCCCATCCAACACTGCCCCCTATCCCCATCCAACATGGCCCCCGCCCCCAAAGAACACTGCCCCCGCCCCATTCCAACATTGCCACCCATCCCAATCCAACACTGCCCCCACCCCCATCCAACACTGTCCCCGCCGCAATCCAACACTGTCCCCCACTCCAATCCAACATTGCCCCCCATCCGGCCCAACACTGCCCCTGCCCACATCCAACAGGGTACCACGCCCCAATCCAACACGGCCTCCCCTTCCCATACAACACTCCCCCTGCCCCCATCCAACACTGCCCCCACCCCCATCCAACATGGTCCCCCGCCACATTCAACACGGGCCCATGCCCCAATCCAAAACAGCTCCCTGTCCCCATCTAACATGGCCACCACGTTCATCTAATTTGACCCCTTGCTCCCATCCAACATGGTCCCCATCCAACACAGCCCCCTGCCCCGATACAACATTCACCCACCCATCCAACACGGCCCCCCCGCCCCCATCCAACACAGCACCCCACCTCATCAAACACGGCCCTCCCGCCCCCACTCAACACTGCCCCCTGCCCACATCCATCACAGTTCCCCGCCACCATCCAACACTGCCCCCGCCCCCATCCAACACTGCCTCCGACCTCATCCAACACTGCCCCCACCCCAATCCAACACTGGCCCCGCCATAATCCAACACAGCCCCGGCCTCCATCCAAGACTGCCCCTGCCCCAATCCGACACTGCCCACGCCCCCAGCCAACACTGCCCCCCACCCCAATCCAACACTGCTCCCCGCCCCATCCAACACTGGCCCCTCCCCATCCAATACTGCCCCCCACCCCAATCCAAGACCGCCCCCGCCCCCATCCAACAGTGCCCCCTGCCCCAATCCAACAATGCCCCTCCCTCAATACAACACTGACCCCGCCCCCATCCAACACTGACCCCCGCCCCCATCCAACACTGCCCCACGCCCCAATACAACATGGCACCCTGCCCCATCCAACACTGCTCCAGCCCCTATCCAACACGGCCCTCCACCCCATCCAACTCTCCTCCCTACCCCAATCTAACACTGCCTCCCGCCACCATCCAGTACTGCCCCCCGCCCCAATCCAACACTGCCCCACGCCCCAATCCAACACTGCCCCCGCCCGATCCAACAATGACCCGGCCCCATCCCATATTGCCCCCGCCCCCATCCAACACTGACCCCCAATCCATCACTGTCCCCCACCCCATCCAAGACCGTCCCCGCCCCAATCAAACACTGCCCACGCCCCCATCCAACAGTGCCCCCTGCCCCAATCCAACACTGCCCCTACCCCAATACAACACTGACTCCACCCCTATCCAACACTGCCCCCCGCCCCCACACAACATGGTGCCCTGCCCCCATCCAACACTGCCCCTGCCCCCATCCAACACGGCCCTCCTCCCCCATCCAACTCTGCCCCCACCCCAATCCAACACTGCCCCGACTCATCCAACACGGCTCCTTGCCCCAATCCAACACTGCCCCATACCCCAATCCAACACTGTTCCCCCGCCCAATCCAACACTGACCCGTCCCCATCCACAGGGCCCCCGCCCAATCCAACACGGCCCCCCTCCCCCATCCAGCACTGCCCCGCCCCATCCAACACAGCCCCCACCCCCATCCAACATGGTCCCCCGCCCCATCCAACACAGCCCCATGGCCCAAACCAATACCGCTCCCCGCCCCCATCCAACACGGCCCCCCACATTCATCTAACATGGCCCCTTGCCCCCATCCAACAAGGCCCCCATTCAACACAGCTCCATGCCCCATTCAACACATGCCTCCTCCCCATCCAACACACCTCCCTGCCCCATCCAACACTGTCCCCTGTCCCGATCGAACACTCCCCCACCCATCCAACATGGCCCCACCGCCCCCATCCAACACGGCCTCCCGCCCACATCCAACAGTGCCCCCTGCCCCCATCTAACACGGTCCCCCCACTCATCCAACCCTGCCCCCACCCAAATCCAACACTGCCCCCGCCATAATCCAACACTGCCCCCGCCTCCATCCAAGACCGCCCGCCGCCCCAATCCAACACCGCCTGCCGCCCCAATCCAACACTGACCCCCACTCATACAACCCTGCCCCCACCCCAATCCAACACTGCCCCCGCCATAATCCAACACTGCCCCCGCCTCCATCCAAGACCGCCCGCCGCCCCAATCCAACACTGCCCCTGCCCCCATCCAACACTGCCCCCCCACTCATCCAACCCTGCCCCCACCCCAATCTAATACTGCCCCCGCCATAATCCAACACTGCCCCCGCCTCCATCCAAGACCGCCTGCCGCCCCAATCCAACACTGCCCCTGCCCCCATCCAACACTGCCCCTGCCCCCATCCAACACGGCCCTCCACCCCATCCAACTCTGCCCCCACCCCAATCCAATACTGCTCCCCGCCCCCATCCAACACGGACCCCACCCCCATCCAACACTGACCGCTGCCCCATCCCACATGGCCCCATGCCTCATCCAACACAGCCCCCCACCCCATCTAACACCGCACCCATCCCATCCAACATGGCCTCCCGCACCATCCAACATGGCCCCCATCGAACACCGCTCCCTCTCTTTCCAACATGGTCTCCTCGCCCCCAACCAATGCGGTCGCCTGCCCCCAACCAACATGGGCCCCCTCCCAATTCTACAACGCCCCTGCCCCATTCAATACTGCCCCCTGCACCCATTCAGCATGGCCCCCGACCCCCATCCAATGCAACCCCATCCAATGCGGTCCCCGACCCCCTTCCAACACAGCTCCCAAACCCCCATCCAACACGGCCGCCTGCCCCATTCAAATCCGCTCCCCAACCCCATCGAACAGAGCCCCCCACCCTCATCCAACACAGCCCCTCCCCATCCAACACTGCCTTTATCCAACACAGTTCCAACACCCATCCAGCATGGCCCCTTGCTCCCATCCAACATGGCCCCCATTCAACACAGCCTATGCCCCATCCAACACAGGACTCCGCCCCAATCCAACACTGCCCCCCGCCCTGATCCAACACTGCCCCCGCCCCATTTCAACACAGGCCTCTGCCCCATCTAACACAGCCCCCTGCCCCATCCAACATGGCCCCACACCCCATCCAACACAGCCGCCGCCCCATCTAACACCACCCCACCCCCATCCAACCCCGTCCCCCGCCCCATTTAGCACCGCCCTTGCCCCATCCAACAAGGCCCCACACCCCCATCCAACATTGCCCCATCCCACATCACCCCCCACCAAATCCAACACGACACCCTGCCCCCATGAAACACCGCCCCCTGCCCTATGCAACGCGCCCCACCCCATTCAACACCGCCTGCGCCCCATCGAAACACTCCCCCACCCATCCAACACGCCCCCCATCTTACATGCTCTCCGCCCCCATCCAACACACTCCTCCACCCATACAACACGGCACCGCCCCCATTCAACAAGCCCCCACAGCTTCCAACACCACCCCCGCCCCCATCCAACACAGCTTCACCCCATTCAACAGCGCCCCTGTTCCATCCAACTCTGCCGCCCGCCCCATCCAAATACGACAGCTACCCCCATCCAACACAGCCCCCCACCCTTCCAACACAGCCCTCGCCCATCAAAGACCACCCCTCCCCCATTCAACACGGCCTCGCGACCCCATCTAACACGGCCCTCACCCCATCAAACACCGCCCCACCCCATCCAAAACGTTCCCCCCTGCCCCAACCAACGCGGCTGCCTGTCCCCAACCAACATGGATCCCCTCTCAAATCAACACTACTCCCGCTCCATCAAATGCTGCCCCACCACCCCCCGATCACATCCAACATGGCTCCGCCTGCCCCATCCAACGTGGTCCCGCCACCATCCAACACAACCCCGTCCTATGCATTCCCCACCCCATCCAACAATGAGGCTCCTGTCCCATTCAATAAAGCCCCCTGCACCCATCATGTATGCCCCCCCGTCCCCATCCAATGCAACCCCATCCTATGCGGTCCCCACCCCCTTCCAACACAGCTCCCCAACCCCCATCCAACATGGCCCCTTCCCCATCCATACCGCTCCCTGACCCCATCCAACACATCTAACACAGCCCCTCCCCATCCAACACCGTTCCCTACCCCAATCCAACACGGTCCCCACACCCATCCAACGTGGCCCCTTTCTCCAATCCAACATGGCCCCCATTCAACACGGACCCATCCCCCATCCTGCACACGCATCCGCCCCATCCAACACGGCCCCACGCCTCAACCAACATGGCCCCACGCCCCATCCAACACAGCCCCCTGCCCCATCCAACCCGGCCCCCTGCCAACAAGCAACACCGCTCCCTGCCCCATCCAACACGCCCCCACCCCATCCAACAAGCCCCCTCTCCATTCAACACCACCCCCGCCCCATCCAAAACACTCCCTCACCCAACCAACATGCCCCCGCCCCCATTCAATACAGCATCCCCCCATCCAACACAATCCCCCACCCACCCAACACGCCCCCGCCACCATCCAACAAGCCCTCGCCCAATCCAACACCGCCCCCGCCCCATCCAACACGGCCCCTGCCCCATCCAACACACTCCTCCACCCATCCAACATGCCCCCGCCCCATCCAACAAGCCCCTGCCCCATTCAACACTGCAACCACCCCCATCGAACACCCCCGCCCCATTTAACACCGCCCCTGCCCCAGCCAACACTGCCGCTGCCCCATCTAACTCCGACACCTGCCCCCATTCAATGCCACCCCTGCCTCCATCCAACAATGCGGCCACCCCGCCCCCAACCAATGAGGCCCCCTGCCCAATCAACATGGTCCCCCCCAAACAACACTGTCACCGCCCCCAACCAATGTCACCCCAACCAATGTCACCACTCCCCTGCCCATATCCAACGCGCTTCCCTGCCCACATCCAACGCGGCCCCCCCACCACATCTAATACGGTCCCCACCCCATACAACACGGCCCCCCACTCAATCCAACACGGCCACCCAGCCCCATCTAACACAGCCCCCTGCCCAATCCAACATGGCCACCCAGCCCCATCCAACACAGCCTCCTGCCCCATCCAACACGGCCCCATGTTCCATCCAACACTGCCCCCACCCCATCCAACACCACCCCTGTCCTTCCAACACGGTTCCCTGCCCTCTTCCAACACAGCCCCCTGCCCCATCCAACAAGGCTCTCTCCCCATCAAACACCGCCCCGCCCTCATCCAACACGACGCCCACCCCATCCAACTCAGCAGCCGGCACATCCAAAACTACCCCCGACCTAACCAACACAGCCCCACTCCCCATCCAACACGGCCCTCGCCCCATTAAACACCACGCCGCCCCTATCCAATATTGACCCCCGCCCCCAACCAGCGCAGACCCCTGCCCCCAAACAACATGGGCCTCAACCCCATCCAACACCACCCCCGCCCCATCTAATGCCGCCCCACCACTCCCCCTCCAACATCCAACGTGGCCCCCCACCCCAATCAACATGGACCCCGCCTCATCCACCACGCCCCCCGCCCCATCCAACACCGCCTCCCATTCAACACGGTCCCCTGTCCCATCCAACACAGCTTCCTGGCACCCATCCAAGACAGCCCCACCCGCATCCAACGCGCACCCCACCCCATCCAATGCGCCCCCTCACCCATTCGAACATAGCCCCTGTCCCATCCAACACTGCCCCCATTCAACACGTTCCCCTGACCCATCCAACACAGCTTCCCCGCACCCATCCAAGACAGCCCCCGCCTGCATCCAAAGTGGACCCCATCCCCATCCAATGTGGCCCCCCCCCACCCAATCCAACACAGCCCCCCAACACAATTCAACATGGTTCCCCACCCAATCCAATGCGGCCCCCCATCCAATCCAACATGGCCCCCCACCCACTCCAACACAGCGCCTCGCACCATCCAACACCGCCCCCCCAGGTTACACAGCCTCCCGCCCCATCCAACACTGCCCCGCCCCATCCAACACCGCCCCCTTCCCCATCCAACACGGCCTTCGCCGCATTAAACACCACCCCGACCCTATCAAATATGGCACCCCCGCCCCAAACAACATGTGCCTCCACCCCATCCAATACCACTTCCTCCCCATCTAATGCTGCCCAACCACTCCCCCGCCAACATCCAATGCAACCCCCTACCCCATCAAACATGGATCTCACCCCATCCAACATGGCCCCCACCCCTATTCAACACCGCTGCCATTCAACATGGTCCCCTGCCCCATTCAACACAGCTTCCCCGCCCCCATCCAAGACGGCCCCCACCCGCATCCAACAAGGTCCCCCATCCCATCCAATGCGACCCCCCACCCAATCCAACACAGCCCCCACACACAATCCAACGCGGCCTCCCCACCTAATCCAATGCGACCCCCACCCAATCCAACGTGGCCTCCCACCCAAACCAACGCAGCCCCTCACCCCATCCAACACCGTCCCCCAGTAACACAGCCTCACGCCCCATCCAACACCGCCCCCAGCCTCCAACCAACAAGTACCCCCAGCCCATTCAACACCGCCTCTGCCCCATCCAATACCACCTTCGCCCCATCTAACACTGACCCCCCAACATCATCCCACACTGCCCACCCGTCCCCGTCTACACCGCCCTCCAAACACATCCCCGCCGCTGCTATCTTCTCCATCCCCATCCCAAACAATGCAGCTCCCACAACAACAACATCGCTCCCGCCCCATCCAACATGTTCCCCCGACCCTATCCAATATAGTCCCCCCACCCCAAACAACACAACCCCTCCACCTCATCCAACATGGTCCCTGCCCCCATCCAATGCAACCCCCCTCCCACTCCAACACGGTCGCCAGCCCAACCAACACGGCCCCCCCACCCCCATCCAACATGGACCCCGACCCCATCCAACACGGTCCCCAGCTCCTTCCAACACGCCCCTATCCAACGCAGCCACCCACCCCCATCCAACACCGCCCCCCCCTTTCTACATAGCCCCTGAACCCATCAAACACAGCCCCCGACCCATCCAATATGGCTCTCACCGCATCAAACAACGCCCCAACCCCATCCAACGCGGCCCCCCCGCCCCCATCCAACTCAGCCCCCCGGCCAGTCCAACACTGCCCCGCCCCATCCAACACAACCCCCACCCCATCAAACATGGCTCTCTTCGCATCAAACAATGCCCCACTCTACTCCAACACGGCCCCCCACCCAATCCAATGCGGCCCCCCACCCAATCCAACAAGGCCCCCCACCCAATCCAACGCAGACCCTCGCCGCATCCAACACCGCACCCCCAGTTAACACAACCTCCCGCCCAATCCAACACCGCCCCCGCCTCCAACCAACACGGCCCCCCCAGCCCATTCAACACCACCCCCTCCCCATCCAACACTACCTACGCCCCCATCCAACACTGGCCCCCCAACACCATCCAACACTGCCCACACGTCCCTGTCTACCCCACCCTTCCAACACAGCACCCCGATGGTGTCTTCCCCATTCGCGTCCCAAACAACCCAGCTCCCGCGCCATTAAACATTGCTCCCATACCATCTAACACGTTCCCCCCGACCCCATACAACAGGGCCCCACTGCCCCATCCAACATGGCCCCCCCACACCAAACAACACGGCCCCCACCCCATCCAACACGGGCTCCCGCCCCCATCTAATGCGCCCCCCCACCCACTCCAACATGGTCACCATCCCAACGAATACGGCCCCTCACCCACATCCAATGCAGCCCCCCGACCCCATCCAACACGGTCTCCCGCCCCTTCTAACACGCCCCCATCCAACACGGCCCCCACCACATCCAACACCGCCCCCCCTTTCTACATGGCCCCCTGCCCCCATTCAATACAGCCCCCTGCCCCCATCAAAAACGGCCACTGCCCCCATGCAGCATGACCCCCCGCACCATCCAACACAGCCCCCGCCCCCATTCAACACTGCCTTTCGTCCCGATCCAACACGGCCCCATGCCCCGATCCAACATGGCCCACCGACTCCATCCAATGCCGCCAATGGGCAGTTGGCCATATCACGAAATCTCATAAGAGTAGGCTTCAGTGAAGTCCGGGATGACCCCTTTCAGTCAAGGTATACAATAAGTCAAAGGCAGTATCCAACATTTGTCCAGCAGTTTAGATGTGGTCAGACAACTAGAAGGTCAACAACAGGCAAGAGTGAGGGAATTGCACCTGGTCAGTGCTGGAAGTGGGTCACGGTTTGCACTGTGGGTTCATATACAAACTGTCATGGGGAGAGGTTCATGGAGATCAGTCTATCAAGAGAATGGAGTCTGGTCTATCTTGGGCTCCAGCCACTAAAAGTCAAGAGGGAGTGATCAGGCGCTAATGCTGCACAAAGCGACATGAGAATTAGATTGTGGGATTGGACGGCAGAAGGCTGTGATGCATAGGGAATTACAATACTGAAAGGGGACAACTTAATAGATAAGGTGGGGAGATGATAGACCATAGAAAGTGATCATGCATGGTGAGGGGAAAGTGGGAGGGGGTTATTGACTTAAACAACACCCTGGCTTCCAAAGGAAGACAGTGCACTACTAGACCTGTTACATTTTCTTCATATTCCTGCGGTTAGTGGGGAGAGGTTGATAAAGTTGACAGATGAAGACTTTGATTGACAGGTTAGGTGGGGACTTTGGGGAAATGCAAAGCCTACGCTATCACCTGGCAGGATGCAACTAAGATAAAGAAACTGTATCAGAGACTGACTACCCAGAGACCCTGCTCATCAGCCCTAACCATGAAATCCTAAGCACAGTTGTAACCTTGTATTCATATTGATTTTTCCCTATCCAGAAATGTTATTAGACACCATGGAACTGCTGGAACTTGAAAACACGCCATCTGGTTCGGTGTTAGGGCCACTACCACGGTGCCACCAGAGAGAATATGTCACCTCATTGCTGGACAGCTGCATTTGTGATGCCAACAGCGCAAGTTCAATTCCTGCACCAGCTGTTGTATACCTGAAGGTCCACCTTCTCAACGTCATCTTTTACTTCAAAAAGAAATTTCTTTATTCAGAAAGAATATCTTTATATACATAGTCACAAACACAGTTCAGTTCTGTACTCTAGCTTATCAAGGAAACAAAAAAACGTTGGAGCTTGACTCTATCCAACAAAAAAAAACAAAGGCATCTCTTACTTGTAGAAATAAGAGATTAGTTGAAGGTAATTGAGGGCCCAATAACTGACAAATCCCCATTTAACTTCAGCAGAAAGGTCTCAGTCTTTTCCTAGTGCACCTTGGCTGCAGCTGCCCCAAGCTTCTATACGTCCCTCAGTACATAGTCCCTCAGAACCTTCGAATGTGCCGGTCCAAAATATTTGGTTGAGGGCAACTCCTTGTTCTGGAAGACCGACAAGTTTTGGGCAGAGCAAACAACATCTTTCCCTGAGTTGGTGGTCTACCAGATGCAGTCAATGTTTGTCTCGATGTGCATCTTGGGGAACAGAACTCGGTGGCACGGTGATGCAGTGATTAGCACTGCTGCCTCACAGTGCCAGTGACCTGGGTTCAATTTCTGTCTTGGGTGACTGCGGAGTTTGCATGTTCTCCTCATGTCTGCATGGGTTTCCTCTGGGTGGTTCTGATTTCCTCCCACAGTCCAAAGAAACGCAGGTTAGTTGCATGAGCTATGGGAAATGCAGGATTATAAGCACGGAGTGGGTCTGGGTGGGAAACACTTCGGAGGGTCGATGTAAACATAATGGGCCAAATGGTCTCTTTCTGCAGTGTAGGGATTCTATGATCTTTGACAAGTTGAGTGATGACCACAGATAAGTACCTAATGCAATTTATCATTAAATTTAACATTAAAAATTAGAGCTACACAAACCCTGTTAATTGAGCTAAACGTTGAACTGGGAGCTGAGCTGAACTGCATTGTTAAATAATTCATCAATCTTGGAGAGTTGGCACAGGAAGATTACCAGGAGGGTAGCAGAGCTGGAGAACTTCATTTAAATTAGTTCACAAATGGGAACATCATTGGTTGGGCTGGCATTATTGTCCATTCCCAGTTGCCTCGAGGGTGGGCAACTGTGGATGGACAAGCACATTGGTCAAACACATTGCTGTTGGTCTGGAGTCACATGTAAGCCAGACCAGGTCAAATGGCAAATTTCCTTACCTAAAGCACATTAGTGTATCAGACGGCTTTTCATAACAATGTTTTAATGGGGAAGACACCTTCCTTTCCACCTGAAATTGAATTCAATTCCCACCATCTGCCACGATAGGATTCAAACTCATGTCCCCAGAATTATTGACTCAATTTTTTCTGCCCTTGTCTGGTCCCTTCCCACTTCCATCTGTGATTCATCTGACGCCTTACTTTGGTTTTGGATGCTGCCAGGTTTATAGTGTTGTCAATCACAGGGACCCTGTTTCCAATACTCCAACTTCCATGACAGAATAATCATCTCAATCCTTGTGCTCCTCATGTTGTGGCTCAGACTGGGAACACTTCACAGTTACCATCTTCATATCCGGCAGTTTGACCTAAGGATGGACTGGGCAAGGAATGGGAATTTTAATCAGTCACTAGGTTAGCCTGGAAGTATCTGCTGCACATTATATTCCATCTGCTAATTCCTTCCTCACTCAGTGAAGTTGTCCATATCTGTTTACAGCCTCTTTGGTTGTCCCCACAGTTTTCTCTCCCACCCACTGTAGGTCTCTTCAGTGAACCTGGAAACATTAAATTTGTTCCCTTCAGCTACTCACTGCTATTAATTGTAAGTGCCTGTGTCTTTAGCAGTGACTTTTCAGGCAGCCCCACCTTTTTTTTATTTCAAAAATATACTTTATTCATAAAATAATTTGATGGTGTGTACAGTTGGTCATGCCATGCATACGTAAGCATTTACATACAGAAATCAGAATTTATCACTTACATACACAGGTCTGTACGTTTATCAATCATATGCCCATATATTTAGCTGAGGCGTCAGCAGAGCCCAAATGACTGGGTGGGTCCCCATTCTTCTTCAGGCAGGCAGATATTACACTGTGGTCTTTCCCCACCGCGCCTTGGCGGCAGCTGCCCCAAGCTTCAGCGCATCCCTCAACACGTAGTCCTGGACCTTGGAATGTGCCAGTCTGCAACACTCAGTCGGGTTCAGCTCCTTCAGCTGGAAGATCAACAGGTTTCGGACTGCCCAGAGAGCGTCCTTCACCGAGTTGATGATCCTCCAGGCACAGTTGATGCTCGTCTCAGTGTGCGTCTCGAGGAACAGACCGTAGAGCACGGAGTCCCACGTCACAGCGCTGCTCGGGATGAACCTCAACAAACACCACTGCATTCCTCTCCAGACTTCTTCTGCTGAGGTACATCCTAGAAGGAGGTGTGTGACAGTCTCATCCTCCCCGCAGCCGCTTCGAGGGCAGCGTGCGGTGCGGCTGAGAGTCCGGGCGAGCATAAAGGATCTCTTAGGCAGAGCCCTTCTCACCACCAGCCAAGCCATGTCTTGGTGCTTGTTGGAATGTTCTGGCGATGAGGCATTCTGCCAAATGGCTTTGACAGTCTGTTCAGGGAGCCACTCGATAGGATCCGCCCTCTCCTCTTCACGAAGGGTCTCATGGACACTGCGTGCTGACCACTTCCTGATGGACTTGTGGTTAAAGATGTTTTTCTTCATAAACTTCTCCACGAAGGAGAGGTGATACGGAATGGTCCAACTACTCAGAGTGTTCCGCGGCAGCGAGGCCAGGCCCATCCTTCACAACACCGGGGACAGGCAGAATCTCAGTATGTAGTGACACTTGGTGTTTGTGTACCGGGGATCCACACACAGCTTGATGCAGCCACACACAATGGTGGCCATCAGGGTGAGGATGGCATTGGGTGTATTTTCTCCGCCGTTGCCCAGATCTTTGTACAGCGAGTCCCTTCGGACTCGGACCATCTTTGACTTCCATATAAATTGGAAGATTGTCCGGGTGACTGCAGTGGCACAGGTTCTGGGAATAGGCCAGACCTGGGCCACGAAGAACAGCAATGACAGTGCCTCACACCTGATGACCAGGTTTTTTCCCGCGATGGAGAGGGACTGGTTTCTTCCTCACTTTGCTGATACGCTCCTCCCAAGACTTGGCGCACGCTCCAGCACCCCTGAACCAAATACCCAGCACCTTCAGGTGGTCAGTCCTGACTGTGAAGGAGATTGAGGATTGGTCGGCCCAGTTGCCGAAGAGCTCCTGAGGCCTGTTCGACCTGGTCACATATTCACATGAGTGTGCGCACAGAGAGAGTATCCGAGCATAAAATGGCGACATCATCCATGTACAGGGAGGCCTTCACCTGCAGGCTTCCTTCTGTCAGGAATAGTCACCCCTCTCGGGCTTGCATCCTTCCTGATGGACTCGGCAAATGGCTCTATGCAGCACACAAACTAGGCAGGAGAGGGAGGGCAGCCCTGCCTGGCTCCAGATCTAACTGGGAAGCGAGCTGATTCCCACCCATGCATCCCCAATTCGTACTAGCTCGCCAAGCTGGAAATGACATTGTTTACTACCCACCAGCTAGTCCTCCACCCTCCAGGGCACAGCAAACACCGTTACATTCATGATACAATCTCTCTTAACATTGCAATGGTGTCACATACCCATAGAAAACGACAAACAGAGATGAGGGAGGGAGCAGAGAAGTGAGAGGCAAAGAGAGTGAGAAGAGAGAGACAGTAGAGGAGAGACAGATACACTGTCTATGCCTATGAGAGAGAGAGAGCTGTGAGGGCTCACTAGGCTGAACACATCCCTAAATGATGAACCAAAATTCAGAGACTGATCGATAGTCATATGACACTGTGGGGATGGCATTTCAAACCCATGGCCAAAGGAACAATGATGGGAACAATGTCGAGGTGAGTTCTTCCTCTGTACCTAACACCATTTTGTCCCTGTCCTGGGAGTGTTTGATGAGGATGGAGTGGAGGGTGATCTATTCTTATCAATCCCAGGATTGTTCCTGCCCTGGATGTATACAGTTGGCATTACATGTGGCATTACAGAGGCAACATTTCTCTTTGTATAGCTTCTGCTGTCATTGCCCTGTCAATTTTGGTGGGAGATGGATAAAATGGAGATGTCTGAGTCCTTGAAGTGTGAGCTGAAATGGGTTGCTGGAAAAGCGCAGCAGGTCAGGCAGCATCCAAGGAACAGGAGAATTGACGTTTAGGGCATAAGCACTTCTTCAGGAATTAAGGAAGTGTGTCCAGCAGGCTAATATAAAAGGTAGGCAGGAGGGACTTGGGGGAGGGGCGTTGGAAATGCGATAGGTGGAGGGAGGTCAAGGTGAGGGTGATAGGTCAGAGTGGGGTGGGGTCGGAGAGGTCATGAAGAAGATTGCAGGTTGGAAAGGCGGTGCTAAATTCGAGGGATTTGACTGAGACAAGGTGGGGGGGAGGGGAAATAAGGAAACTGGAGACATCTGAGTTCATCCCTTGTGGTTGGAGGGTTCCTAGGCGGAAGATAAGGTGCTCTTCCTCCAACCGTCGTGTTGCCATGGTCTGGCGATGGAGGAATCCAAGGACCTGCATGTCCTTGGTGGAGTGGGAGGGGGAGTTGAATTGTTGAGCCACAGGGTGGTTGGGTTGGTTGGTCCGGGTGTCCCAGAGGTGTTATCTGAAACGTTCCACAAGTAGGCGGCTTGTCTCCCCAATATAGAGGAGGCCACATCGGGTGCAGCGGATGCAATACAGGATGTGTGTGGAGGTGCAGGTGAATTTGTGGCGGATATGGAAGTGTCCTTTGGGGTCTTGGAGGGAAGTAAGGGGGGAGGTGTGGGCGCAAGTTTTGCATTTCTTTCGGTTGCAGGGGAAGGTGCTGGGAATGGAGGTTGGGTTGGTGGGGGGGTGTGGACCTGATGAGGGAGTCACGGAGAGAGTGGTCTTTTCGGAACGCTGATAGGGGAGGGGAGGGAAATATATGCCTGGTGGTGGGGTCCGTTTGGAGGTGGCGGAAATGACGGCTGATGATACGCTGTACATGATGGTAGGTGAGGACCAGTGGGGATCTGTCCTGGTGGTGTTTGGAGGGGCGGGACTCAAGAGCCGAGGAGCGGGGAGCGGGAAGTGGAAGAGATGCGGTGGAGGGCATCATTGACCACGTCAGGTGGGAAATTGCGGTCCTTGAAGAAGGAGGCCACATGGGTTGTACGGTTTTGGAACTGGTCCTCCTGGGAGCAGATGCGGCGGAGATGAAGGAATTGGGAATATGGGATGGCGTTTTTACAGGGGGCAGTGTGGGAGGAGGTGTAGTCCAGGTAGCTGTGGGAGTCGGTCGGTTTATAGTAAATGTCCGTGTTGATTTGGTCGCCTGAAATAGAAATGGAAAGGTCTAGAAAGGTGAGGGCGGAGTCTGAGACAGTACAGGTATATTTGAGGTCGGGGTGGAAGGTGTTGGTAAAGTGGATGAACTGTTGAACCACCTCGTGGGAGCACGAGACAGCGCCGATACAGTCATCGATGTAGTGGAGGAAAAGGTGGGGGGTGGTGCCAGTGTAGCTGCGGAAGATGGACTGTTCCACATATCCTACGAAGAGGCAGGCATAGCTGGGGCCCATGCGGGTACCCATGGCTACTCCTTTGGTTTGGAGGAAGTGGGAGGATTGGAAAGAGAAGTTGTTTACGGTGAGAACCAGTTCAGTCAGTCGAAGGAGGGCGTCAGTGGAAGGGTACTGGTTGGTACAGCGAGAAAGGAAGAAGAGGAGGGCTTTGAGTCCTTCGTGAAGGGGAAGTATGAAGTATGAAGCAAGCTCCATTAAACAATCCCTGGATGTTAGACTAACACGGGACATTCACACACAGAGGTCAGCTTCCGTCATTCTGTACAGAAACCACCCTGAACCCCTCGATTGGATTCCAGTGTGAAACTCACTCCCGCATATCTGGTATTCTTTATACAAAACACCCCGAGACCCTCAATTCAATGTGGACATTATTGCAGTTTTCTGATTTCTGTTCATTAAACAGCCATAATCAAACTCACTCAGTCCCATTTAGTTCCCATTTCTAAAAGGAGATTCTACCTCATTTGTTTTCTTTTTGACTGTTTTCATTTCTATCTGTATCTAAATGATATTCAGTGTCACTATTTCTGGGGTTAGTGTCTATAGTTGAAACATCAGACATCGCAGTTTTCAGCATTACACTGTCCAGTGTCACAGTCAGACCTCACAGTATCTAGTGATAGTGTCCAGAGTGACAGTGTTGTAACCGGCCTGAGAGTGTCAAGCGTTGGAGTGTCCGGACTGACAGTGCCATACAGGGAGTGACAATGTCCAGAATTATTGTGACCGGAGATACGGTGTCCGGAGTGACAGTATCACAAAGAAAGTGACAGTGTCCAGAGTTGTTGTGCCGGAGGTACAGTGTCCGGACTGACAGTTTCACAGAGGAAGTGACAATGTCCAGAGTTATTGTGCCCAGAGGTAAGGTGCCCGGAGTGACAGTGTCATACAGGGAGTGACAGTGTCCAGAGTAATTGAGCCCGGAGGTATGGTGTTCGGACTGACAGTGTCACACAGGGAGTGACAGTGTCCAGAGTTATTATGCCTTGAGGTACTGTGTCTGGCGAGACAGTGACATACAGGGAGTGACAATGTCCAGAATTATTGTGCCCGGAGGTAAGGTGTCAGGAGTGACAATGTCCAGAGTTATTTTGCCCGGAGGTACGGTGTCCGGACACACAGTGTCATACAAGGAGTGACAATGTCCAGAGTTATTGTGCCCAGAGGTAGGGTGCCCGTAGTGACAGTGTCATACAGGGAGTGACAGTGTCCAGAGTTATTGTGCCAGAGGTACGGTGTCCAGAGCGCCAATGTTCCGAGTAATTGTGCTGGAGGTACGGTTTCCGGAGTGACAATGTCCAGAGTTGTTGTGCCTGGAGGTACGGTGTTCTGAGCGCCAATGTTCCAAGTTATATTGCCCGGATATACGGTGTCCGGAGTGACAGTGTCATTGAAGGGAGTGACAATGTTCAGAGTTATTGTGCCCGGAAGTAAGGTGTCCAGAGTGACAAAGTCCAGAGTTATTGTGCCCGGAGGTAAGGTGTCAGGAGTGACAATGTCCAGAGTTATTGTGCCCGGATGTACGGTGTCCAGAGTGACAATGTCCAGAGTTATTGTGCCCGGAGGTAAGGTGTCCAGCCTGACAGTGTCATACAGGGAGTGACAGTGTCCAGAGTTATTGTGCCTGTAGGTAAGGTGCCCGGAGTACAGAGACATACAGGGAGAGACAGTGTCCAGAGTTATTGTGCCTGGAGGCATGGTGTCCGGCCTGACAGTGTCATACAGGGAGTGACAGTGTGCAGAGTTATTGTGCCTGGAAGTAAGGTGTCCGGACTAACATTGTCATACAGGGAGTGACATGTCCAGAGTTATTGTGCCTGGAGGTAAGATGCCCGGAGTGACAGTGTCATACAGGGAGTGACAATGTCCAGAGTTATTGTGCCCGGAGGTAAGATGCCCGGAGTGACAGTGTAATACAGGGAGTGACAACATCCAGAGTTATTGTGCCCGGAGGTACGTTTTCCGGAGTGACAATGTCCAGAGTTATTGTGCCTGAGGTACAAGGTCCAGAGCACCAATGTTCCGAGTTATTGTGCCGGATGTACGGTGTCCGGAGTGCCAATGCTCCGAGTTATTGTGCCTGGAGGTACTGTGTCCGGAGCGGCAATGTTCCAAGATATTGTGCCCGGATGTACGGTGTCCGGAGAGCCAATGTTGCGAGTTATTGTGCCTGAAGGTACGGTGTCCGGAGTGACAGTGCCATTGAAGGGAGTGACAATGTTCAGAGTTATTGTGCCCGGAGGTACGGTGTCCAGAGTGACAACGTCCAGTGTTATTGTGCCTGGACGTAAGGTGTCAGGAGTGACAATGTCCAGAGTTATTGTGCCTGGAGGTACGGTGACAGGACTGACAATCTCCAGAGTTATTTTGCCCGGAGGTACGGTGTCCAGAGTGACAATATCCAGAGTTATTGTGCCCGGGGTTAAGGTGTTCAGACCGACAGTGTGATACAAGTGGTGACAATGTCCAGAGTTATTGTGTCCAGAGTGACAGAGTCATGCAGGGAGTCACAGTGTCCAGAGTTATTGTGCCTGGAGGTACGGTGTCCGGAGTGACAGTATCATACAGGGAGTGACAATGTCCAAAGTTATTGTGCCTGGAGGTACCGTGTCCAGAGTCCAATGCTTCGGGTTATTTCGCCCGGAGGTACGGTTTCCGGAGTGACAATATCATTGAAGGGAGTGACAATGTTCAGAGTTATTGTGCCCGGAGGTACGGTGTCCAGAGTGACAATGCCCAGACTTATTATGCCCGGAGGTACGGTGTCAGGAGTGAAAATGTTCAGAGTTATTGTGCCCGGAGGTACGGTGTCCAGAGTGACAATGCCCAGACTTATTGTGCCCGGAGGTACGGAGTCAGGAGTGAAAATGTCCAGAGTTATTGTGCCCGGATGTACGGTGACCGGACTGAAAATGTCCAGAGTTATTTTGCCCGTAGGTACTGTGTCCAGAGTGCCAATGTTCCATGTTATTGTGATTGGAGTATGGTGTCCGGAGTGAGAGTGTCATTGAAGGGAGTGACAATGTCCAGAGTTATTGTGCCTGGAGGTAAGATGCCCGGAGTGACAGTGTCATACAAGGAGTGGCAATGTCCAGAGTTATTGTGCCCGGAGGTAAGGTGTCAGGAGTGACAATGTCCAGAGTTATAGTGCCTGGAGGTACGGTGTCAGGAGTGACAATGTCCAAAGTTATTTTTCCCGGAGGTACGGTGTCCAATGTGACAATATCCAGAGTTATTGTGCCCGGAGGTAAGGTGTCCGGAGTGACAGTGTCATACAGGTAGTGACAGTGTCCAGAGTTATTGTGCCCGGAGGTAAGGTGCCCGGAGTGACAGTGTCCAGAGTTATTGTGCCCGGAGGTAAGGTTTCAGGAGTGACAATGTCCAAAGTTATTTTGCCCGGAGGTACGGTGTCCAATGTGACAATATCCAGAGTTATTGTGCCCGGAGGTAAAGTGTCCGGCCTGACAGTGTCATACAGGGAGTGACAGTGTCCAGAGTTATTGTACCTGGAGATAAGATGCCCGGATTGGCAGTGTCATGCAGGGAGTGACAGTGTCCAGAGTTATTGTTCCTGGAGGTAAGATGCCCGGAGTGACAGTGTCATACAGGGAGTGACAGTGTTCAGAATTTTTGTGCCAGAGGTACGGTGTCCAGAGCACCAATGTTCCGGGTTATTGTGACCGGATGTACGGTGTCCGGAGTGCCAATGTTCCGAGTTATTGTGCTGGAGGTATGGGTTCCGGAGTGACAATGTCCAGTGTTGTTGTGCCTGGAGGTACGGTGTCCTGAGCGACAATGTTCCGAGTTATTGTGCCTGGAGGTACGGTGTCCGGAGTGACAGTGTCATTGAAGGGAGTGAAAATGTTCAGAGTTATTGTGCCCGGAGGTACGGTGTCCAGAGTGACAATGTCCAGAGTTATTGTGCCCGGAGGTAAGGTTTCAGGAGTGACAATGTCCAAAGTTATTTTGCCCGGAGGTAAGGTGTCCGGACCGACAGTGTCATACAAGTGGTGACAATGTCCAGAGTAATTGTGCCTGGAGGTACGGTGTCCAGAGTGCCAATGTTCCAAGTTATTGTGCCTGAGGTACGATGTCCAGAGCGCCAATGTTCCGAGTTATTGTGCCTGATGTACGGTGTCCGGAGTGCCAATGTTCCGAATTATTGTGCCTGGAGGTATGGTGTCCGGAGTGACAGTGTCATTGAAGGGAGTGTCAATGTTCAGAGTCATTGTGCCCGGACGTACGGTGTCCAGAGTGACAATGCCCAGACTTATTGTGCCCGGAGGTACGGTGTCAGGAGTGAAAATGTCCAGAGTTATTGTGCCCGGATGTACGGTGACCGGACTGACAATATCCAGAGTTATTTTGCCCGGAGGTACGGTGTCCAGAGTTACAATGTCCAGAGTTATTGTGCCCGGAGGTAAGGTGACCAGAGTGACAATGTCCAGAGTTATTGTGCCTGGAGTTACGGTGTCCAGAGTGCCAATGTTTCGGGTTATTTTGCCCGAAGGAAAAGTGTCAAGAGTGACAATGTCCAGAGTTATTGTGCCTGGAGGTACGGTGTCGGTAGTGACAGTGTCATTGAAGGGTGTATTGCAATTTTCAGAGTTATTGTGCCCGGAGGTACGGTCTCCAGAGTGACAATGTACAGAGTTATTGTGCCTGGAGGTACAGTGTCCAGAATGCCAATGTTTCGGATTATGGCACCCGGTGGTATCATTTCAGGAGTGACAATGTCCAGAGTTATTTTGCCCGGAGGTCCGGTGTCCAGAGTTACAATGTCCAGAGTTATTGTGCCCGGAGGTAAGGTGACCAGAGTGACAATGTCCAAAATTATTGTGCCTGGAGTTACGGTGTCCGGAGTGACAGTATCATATAGGGAGTGACAATGTCCAAAGTTATTGTGCCTGGAGGTACGGTGTCCAGAGTGCCAATGTTTCGGGTTATTTTGCCCGAAGGAAAGGTGTCAAGAGTGACAATGTCCAGAGTTATTGTGCCTGGAGGTAAGGTGCCCGGAGTGACAGAGTCATACAGGGAGTGGCAGTGTCCACAGTTATTGTGCCTGGAGGCATGGTGTCCGGCCTGACAGTGTCATACAGGGAGTGACAGTGTCCAGAGTTATTGTGCCTGTAGGTAAGATGCCCGGAGTGACAGTGTCATACAGGGAGTGACAGTGTCCAGATTTATTGTGCCTGGAGGTAAGATGCCCGGAGTGACAGTGTCATACAGGGAGTGACAGTGTTCAGAGTTTTTGTGCCAGAGGTACGGTGTGCAGAGCGCCAATGTTCTGAGTTATTGTGACCAGATGTGCGGTGTCCGGAATGCCAATGTTCCGAGTTATTGTGCTGGAGGTACAGTTTCCGGAGTGACAATGTCCAGAGTTGTTGTGCCTGGAGGTACGATGTCCTGAGCGCCAATTTTCCGAGTTATTGTGCCTGGAGCGACGGTGTCCGGAGAGACAGTATCATTGTTGGGAGTGAAAATGTTCAGAGTTATTGTGCCCGGAGGTACCGAGCCCAGAGTGACAATGTCCAGAGTTAATGTGCGCGGAGGTAAGGTTTCAGGAGTGACAATGTCCAAAGTTATTTTGCCCGGAGGTACGGTGTCCAATGTGAAAATATGCAGAGTTATTGTGCCCGGAGGTAAGGCGTCCGGACCGACAGTGTCATACAAGTGGTGACAATGTCCAGAGTTATTGTGCCCGGAGGTAAGGTGACCGGACCGACAGTGTCATACAAGTGGTGACAATGTCCAGAGTTATTGTGCCGGGAGGTAAGGTGCCCGGAGTGACAGTGTCATACAGGTAGTGACAGTGTCCAGAGTTATTGTGCCTGGAGGTACGGTGTCTGGAGTGACAGTATCATACCGGGAGTGACAATGTCCAGAGTTATTGTGCCTGGAGGTACGGTGTCCAGAATGCCAATGTTCCAAGTCATTGTGCCTGAGGTACGGTGTCCAGAGCACCAACGTTCCGAGTTATTGTGCTGGATGTACGGTGTCCGGAGCGCCAATGTTCCAAGTTATTGTGCCTGGAGGTACTGTGTCCGGAGTGACAGTGTCATACAGGGAATGAGAATGTCCAGAGTTATTGTGCCCAAAGATACGCTGTCCAGAGTGCCAATGTACCAAGTTATTGTGCCTGAGGTATGGTGTCCAGAGCACCAATGTTCCAAGTTATTGTGCCCGGATGTACGGTGTCCGGAGTGCCAATGTCCCGAATTATTGTGCCTGGAGGTATGGTGTCCGGAGTGACAGTGTCATTGAAGGGAGTGTCAATGTTCAGAGTTATTGAGCTCGGACGTACGGTGTCCAGAGTGACAATGTCCAGACTTATTGTGCCCAGATGTACGGTGACCGGACTGACAATGTCCAGAGTTATTTTGCCCGGAGGTATGGTGTCCAGAGTGACAATGTCCAGAGTTATTGTGCCCGGAGGTCAGGTGACCAGAATGACAATGTCCAGATTTATTGTGCCCGGAGGAAAGGTGTCAAGAGTGACAATGTCCAGAGTTATTGTGCCGGGAGTTATGGTGCCTGGACCGTCAGTGTCATACAAGGGGTGACAATGTCCAGAATTATTGTGCCTGGAGGTAAGATGCCCGGAGTGACAGTGTCATACAGGGAGTGACAGTGTTCTGAGTTATTGTGCCAGAGGTACGGTGTCCAGAGCGCCAATGTGCCGAGTTATTGTGCCCGGATGTACGGTGTAATGAGCGCCAATGTTCCGAGTTATTGTGCCCGGATGTACGGTGTCCGGAGTGCCACTGTTCCATGTTATTGTGATTGGAGTACGGTGTCCGGAGTGCCAGTGTCATTGAAGGGAGTGACAATGTTCCGAGTTATTGTGCCCGGATGTACGGTGTACAGAGTGCTAATGTTCTGAGTTATTGTGCAGGAGGTTTGGTTTCCGGAGTGACAATGTCCAGAGTTGTTGTGCCTGGAGTTACGGTTTCCTGAGCGCCAATGTTCCGAGTTATTCTGATTGGAGGTACGGTGTCCGGAGTGACGGTGTCATTGAAGGGAGTGACAATGTTCAGAGTTATTGTGCCCGGAGGTACGGTGTCCAGAGTGACAATGTCCAGAGTTTTTGTGCCTGGAGGTAAGGTGTCAAGAGTGACAATGTCCAGAGTTATTGTGCCCGGAGGTAAGGTGCCCGGAGTAACAGAGTCATACAGGGAGTGACAGTGCCCGCAGTTATTGTGCCTGGAGGCACGGTGTCTGGCCTGACAGTGTCATACAGGGAGTGAAAATGTCCAGAGCTATTGTGCCCGGATGTACGGTGCCCGGACTGACAGTGTACAGAGTTAATGTGCCCGGAGGTAAGGTGTCCAGAGTGACAATGTCCAGAGTTATTGTACCCGGATGTAAGGTGTCAGGAGTGAAAATGTCCAGAATTATAGTGCCCGGATGTACGGTGTCCGGAGTGACAATGTCCAGACATATTGTGCCCGGAGGTAAGGTGTCAGGAGTGAAAATGTCCAGAGTGATTGTGCCCGGTGGTAAGGTGCCTGGAGTGACAGTGTCATACAGGGAGTGACAGTGTCCAGAGGTATTGTGCCTGGATGCATGGTGTCCAGCCTGACAGTGTCACACAGGGAGTGACAGTGTCCAGAGTTATTGTGCCTGGAGGTAAAGTGTCCGGAGTGACAGTGTCATACAGGGAGTGACAGTGTCCAGAGGTATTGTGCCTGGAGGCATGGTGTCCAGCCTGACAGTGTCACACAGGGAGTGACAGTGTCCAGAGTTATTGTGCCTGGAGGTAAAGTGTCCGGAGTGACAGTGTCATACAGGGAGTGACAGTGTCCAGAGTTATTGTGCCCGGTGGTACGGTGTCCGGCCTGACAGTGTCATACAGGGAGTGACAATGTCCAGAGTTATTGTGCCTGAGGTACGGTGTCCAGAGCGCCAATGTTCCGAGTTATTGTGCCGGATGTACGGTGTCTGGAGTGCCAAAGTTCTGGGTTGTTGTGCCTGGAGGGACGGTGTCCGGAGTGACGGTGTCATTGAAGGGTGTGGCAATGTTCAGAGTTATTGTGCCCGTAGGTAAGGTGTCAGGAGTGACAATGTCCAGAGTTATTTTGCCCGGAGGTACGGTGTCCAGAGTGACAATATCCAGAGTTATTGTGCCCGGAGGTAAGGTGCCAGGATTGACAGTGTCATACTGGTAGTGACAGTGTCCAGTCTTATTGTGCCCGGATGTACGGTGACTGGACTGACAATGTCCAGAGTTATTTTGCCCGGAGGTATGGTGTCCAGAGTGACAATGTCCAGAGTTATTGTGCCCGGAGGTCAGGTGACCAGAGTGACAATGTCCAGATTTATTGTGCCCGGAGGAAACGTGTCAAGAGTGACAATGTCCAGAGTTATTGTGCCGGGAGTTATGGTGCCTGGACCGTCAGTGTCATACAAGGGGTGACAATGTCCAGAATTATTGTGCCTGGAGGTTAGATGCCCGGAGTAACAGTGTCATACAGGGAGTGACAGTGTTCTGAGTTATTGTGCCAGAGGTACGGTGTCCAGAGCGCCAATGTTCCGAGTTATTTTGCCCGGATGTACGGTGTAATGAGCGCCAATGTTCCGAGTTATTGTGCCCGGATGTACGGTGTCCGGAGTGCCACTGTTCCATGTTATTGTGATTGGAGTACGGTGTCCGGAGTGCCAGTGTCATTGAAGGGAGTGACAATGTTCCGAGTTATTGTGCCCGGAGGTACGGTGTCCAGAGTGACAATTGCCAGAGTTATTTTGCCCGGAGGTACGGTGTCCAGAGTGACAATGTCCAGAGTTATTGTGCCCGGAGGTAAGGTGTCAAGAGTGACAATGTCCAGAGTTATTGTGCCCGGAAAAACGTTGCCTGGACTGACAGTGTCATACAAGGGTTGACAATGTCCAGAGTTAATGTGCCCGGAGGTAAAGTGCCCGGAGTGACAGAGTCATACTGGGAGTGACAGTGTCCACAGTTATTGTGCCTGGAGGTAAGGTATCCGGGGTGACAGTGTCATACAGGGAGTGACAGTGTTCAGAGTTATTGTGCAAGAGGTACGGTGTCCAGAGCGCCAATGTTCCGAGTTATTGTGCCCGGATGTACGGTGTACAGAGTGCTAATGTTCTGAGTTATTGTGCAGGAGGTTTGGTTTCCGGAGTGACAATGTCCAGAGTTGTTGTGCCTGGAGTTACGGTTTCCTGAGCGCCAATGTTCCGAGTTGTTGTGCCGGATGTACGGTGTCCGGAGTACAAATGTTCCGAGTTATTGTGATTGGAGGTACGGTGTCCGGAGTGACGGTGTCATTGAAGGGAATGACAATGTTCAGAGTTATTGTGCCCGGAGGTACGGTGTCCAGAGTGACAATGTCCAGAGTTTTTGTGCCTGGAGGTAAGGTGTCAAGAGTGACAATGTCCAGAGTTATTGTGCCCGGAGGTAAGGTGCCCGGAGTAACAGAGTCATACAGGGAGTGACAGTGCCCACAGTTATTGTGCCTGGAGGCACGGTGTCCGGCCTGACAGTGTCATACAGGGAGTGACAATGTCCAGAGCTATTGTACCCGGATGTACGGTGCCCGGACTGACAGTGTACAGAGTCAATGTGCCCGGAGGTAAGGTGTCCAGAGTGACAATGTCCAGAGTTATTGTACCCGGATGTAAGGTGTCAGGAGTGAAAATGTCCAGAATTATAGTGCCCGGATGTACGGTGTCCGGAGTGACAATGTCCAGACATATTGTGCCCGGAGGTAAGGTGTCAGGAGTGAAAATGTTCAGAGTTATTGTGCCCGGAGGTAAGGTGTCAGGACTGAAAATGTCCAGAGTTATTGTGCCCGGATATACAGTGTCCGGACTGACAATGACCAGAGTTATTTTGCCCGGAGGTAAGGGGTCCAGAGTGACAATGTCCAGAGTTATTGTGCCCGGTGGTAAGGTGCCTGGAGTGACAGTGTCATACAGGGAGTGACAGTGTCCAGAGGTATTGTGCCTGGAGGCATGGTGTCCAGCCTGACAGTGTCATACAGGGAGTGACAATGTCCAGAGCTATTGTGCCCGGATGTACGGTGCCCGGACTGACAGTGTACAGAGTCAATGTGCCCGGAGGTAAGGTGTCCAGAGTGACAATGTCCAGAGTTATTGTACCCGGATGTAAGGTGTCAGGAGTGAAAATGTCCAGAATTATAGTGCCCGGATGTACGGTGTCCGGAGTGACAATGTCCAGACATATTGTGCCCGGAGGTAAGGTGTCAGGAGTGAAAATGTTCAGAGTTATTGTGCCCGGAGGTAAGGTGTCAGGACTGAAAATGTCCAGAGTTATTGTGCCCGGATATACGGTGTCCGGACTGACAATGACCAGAGTTATTTTGCCCGGAGGTAAGGGGTCCAGAGTGACAATGTCCAGAGTTATTGTGCCCGGTGGTAAGGTGCCTGGAGTGACAGTGTCATACAGGGAGTGACAGTGTCCAGAGGTATTGTGCCTGGAGGCATGGTGTCCAGCCTGACAGTGTCACACAGGGAGTGACAGTGTCCAGAGTTATTGTGCCTGGAGGTAAAGTGTCCGGAGTGACAGTGTCATACAGGGAGTGACAGTGTCCAGTGTTATTGTGCCCGGTGGTACGGTGTCCGGCCTGACAGTGTCATACAGGGAGTGACAATGTCCAGAGGTATTGTGCCTGAGGTACGGTGTCCAGAGCGCCAATGTTCCGAGTTATTGTGACGGATGTACGGTGTCTGGAGTGCCAATGTTCTGGGTTGTTGTGCCTGGAGGGACGGTGTCCGGAGTGACGGTGTCATTGAAGGGTGTGGCAATGCTCAGAGTTATTGTGCCCGTAGGTAAGGTGTCAGGAGTGACAATGTCCAGAGTTATTTTGCCCGGAGGTACGGTGTCCAGAGTGACAATATCCAGAGTTATTGTGCCCGGAGGTAAGGTGCCAGGATTGACAGTGTCATACTGGTAGTGACAGTGTCCAGACTTATTGTGCCCGGATGTACGGTGACCGGACTGACAATGTCCAGAGTTATTTTGCCCGGAGGTATGGTGTCCAGAGTGACAATGTCCAGAGTTATTGTGCCCGGAGGTAAGGTGACCAGAGTGACAATGTCCAGATTTATTGTGCCCGGAGGAAAGGTGTCAAGAGTGACAATGTCCAGAGTTATTGTGCCGGGAGTTATGGTGCCTGGACCGTCAGTGTCATACAAGGGGTGACAAAGTCCAGAATTATTGTGCCTGGAGGTAAGATGCCCGGAGTGACAGTGTCATACAGGGAGTGACAGTGTTCTGAGTTATTGTGCCAGAGGTACGGTGTCCAGAGCGCCAATGTTCCGAGTTATTGTGCCCGGATGTACGGTGTAATGAGCGCCAATGTTCCGAGTTATTGTGCCCGGATGTACGGTGTCCGGAGTGCCACTGTTCCATGTTATTGTGATTGGAGTACGGTGTCCGGAGTGCCAGTGTCATTGAAGGGAGTGACAATGTTGCGAGTTATTGTGCCCAGAGGTACGGTGTCCAGAGTGACAATTACCAGAGTTATTTTGCCCGGAGGTACGGTGTCCAGAGTGACAATGTCCAGAGTTATTGTGCCCGGAAAAACGTTGCCTGGACTGACAGTGTCATACAAGGGTTGACAATGTCCAGAGTTAATGTGCCCGGAGGTAAAGTGCCCGGAGTGACAGAGTCATACTGGGAGTGACAGTGTCCACAGTTATTGTGCCTGGAGGTAAGGTATCCGGGGTGACAGTGTCATACAGGGAGTGACAGTGTTCAGAGTAATTGTGCAAGAGGTACGGTGTCCAGAGCGCCAATGTTCTGAGTTATTGTGCCCGGATGTACGGTATCCAGAGTGCTAATGTTCTGAGTTATTGTGCAGGAGGTTTGGTTTCTGGAGTGACAATGTCCAGAGTTGTTGTGCCTGGAGTTACGGTTTCCTGAGCGCCAATGTTCCGAGTTATTGTGCCGGATGAACGGTGTCCGGAGTACAAATATTCCGAGTTATTGTGATTGGAGGTACGGTGTCCGGAGTGACGGTGTCATTGAAGGGAGTGACAATGTTCAGAGTTATTGTGCCCGGAGGTACGGTGTCCAGAGTGACAATGTCCAGAGTTTTTGTGCCTGGAGGTAAGGTGTCAAGAGTGACAATGTCCAGAGTTATTGTGCCCGGAGGTAAGGTGCCCGGAGTAACAGAGTCATACAGGGAGTGACAGTGCCCACAGTTATTGTGCCTGGAGGCACGGTGTCCGGCCTGACAGTGTCATACAGGGAGTGACAATGTCCAGAGCTATTGTGCCCGGATGTACGGTGCCCGGACTGACAGTGTCCACAGTTATTGTGCCCGGAGGTAAGGTGTCCAGAGTGACAATGTCCAGAGTTATTGTACCCGGATGTAAGGTGTCAGGAGTGAAAATGTCCAGACATATTGTGCCCGGAGGTAAGGTGTCAGGAGTGAAAATGTTCAGAGTTATTGTGCCCGGATATACGGTGTCCGGACTGACAATGACCAGAGTTATTTTGCCGGGAGGTAAGGTGTCCAGAGTGACAATATCCAGAGTTATTGTGCCCGGTGGTAAGGTGCCTGGAGTGACAATGTCCAGAGTTATTTTGCCCGGAGGTACGGTGTCCAGAGCGACAATATCCAGAGTTATTGTGCCCGGAGGTAAGGTGCCAGGATTGACAGTGTCATACTGGTAGTGACAGTGTCCAGAGTTATTGTGCCTGGAGGTACGGTGTCCGGAGTGATAGTATCATACAGGGAGTGACAGTGTCCAGAGTTATTGTGCCCGGTGGTACGGTGTCCGGCCTGACAGTGTCATACAGGGAGTGACAATGTCCAGAGTTATTGTGCCTGAGGTACGGTGTCCAGAGCGCCAATGTTCCGAGTTATTGTGCCGGATGTACGGTGTCTGGAGTGCCAATGTTCTGGGTTGTTGTGCCTGGAGGGACGGTGTCCGGAGTGACGGTGTCATTGAAGGGTGTGGCAATGTTCAGAGTTATTGTGCCCGTAGGTAAGGTGTCAGGAGTGACAATGTCCAGAGTTATTTTGCCCGGAGGTACGGTGTCCAGAGCGACAATATCCAGAGTTATTGTGCACGGAGGTAAGGTGCCAGGATTGACAGTGTCATACTGGTAGTGACAGTGTCCAGAGTTATTGTGCCTGGAGGTACGGTGTCCGGAGTGATAGTATCATACAGGGAGTGACAATGTCCAGAGTTATTGTGCCTGGAGGTACGGTGTCCAGAATGCCAATGTTTCGGATTATTGCACCCGGTGGTATCATTTCCGGAGTGACAATGTCCAGAGTTATTGTGCCTGGAGGCACGGTGTCCGAGCGCCAATGTTCCGAGTTATTGTGCCTGGAGGTACTGTGTCCGGAGTGACAGTGTCATACAGGGAACGACAATGTCCAGAGTTATTGTGCCCAAAGATACACTGTCCGGAGTGCCAATGTTCCAAGTTATTGTGCCTGAGGTACGGTGTCCAGAGCGCCAATGTTCCGAGTTATTGTGCCGGATGCACGGTGTCCGGAGTGCCAATGTTCCGAGTTATTGTGCCTGGAGGTACGGTGTCCAGAGCGCCAATGTTCCAAGTTATTGTGCCCAGATGCATGGTGTCCGGAGTGTCAATGTTTCGAGTTATTGTGCCTGGAGGTACGGTGTCCGCAGTGACAGTGTCATTGAAGGGAGAGACAATGTTGAGAGTTATTGTGCCCGGAGGTACGGTGTCCAGAGTGACAATGTCCAGGGTTATTGTGCCCGGAGGTAAGGTGTCAGGAGTGAAAATGTCCAGAGTTATTTTGCCCGGAGGTACGGTATCCAGAGTAACAATATTCCGAGTTATTGTGCCCGGAGGTACGGTGCCTGGACCGACAATGTCATACAAGGGGTGACAATGTCCAGAGTTATTGTGCCTGGAGGTTAGGTGCCCGGAGTGACAGTGTCATACAGGGAGTGGCAGTGTCCACAGTTATTGTGCCTGGAGGCATTGTGTCCGGCCTGACAGTGTCTTACAGGGAGTGACAGTGTCCAGAGTTATTGTGCCTGGAGGTAAGATGCCCGGAGTGACAGTGTCATACAGGGAGTGACAGTGTCCAGATGTATTGTGCCTGGAGGTAAGATGCCCGGAGTGACAGTGTCATACAGGGAGTGACATGTTCAGAGTTTTTGTGCCAGAGGTACGGTGTGCAGAGCGCCAATGTTCTGAGTTATTGTGACCAAATGTGCGGTGTCCGGAATGCCAAATTTCCGAGTTATTGTGCTGGAGGTACGGTTTCCGGAGTGACAATGTCCAGAGTTGTTGTGCCTGGAGGTACGGTGTCCTCAGCGCCAATGTTCCGAGTTATTGTGCCCTGATGTACGGTGTCTGGAGTGCCAATGTTCCGAGTTATTGTGCCCTGATGTACGGTGTCCGGAGTGCCAATGTTCCGAGTTATTGTGCCCGGAGGTACGGAGTCCAGAGTGACAATGTCCAGAGTTAATGTGCCCGGAGGTAAGGTTTCAGGAGTGACAATGTCCAAAGTTATTTTGCCCGGAGGTACTGTGTCCAATATGACAATATCCAGAGTTATTGTGCCCGGAGGTAAGGTGTCTGGACCGACAGTGTCATACAGGGAGTGACTGTGTCCAGAGTTATTGTGCCCGGAGGTAAGGTGCCCGGAGTGACAGTGTCATACAGGGAATGAGAATGTCCAGAGTTATTGTGCCCAAAGATACACTGTCCGGAGTGCCAATGTTCCAAGTTATTGTGCCTGCGGTACGGTGTCCATAGCGCCAATGTTCCAAGTTATTGTGCCCGGATGTACGGTGTCAGTAGTGACAATGTCCAGAGTTATTGTGCCCGGATGTACTGTGTCCTGAGCGCCAATGTTCCGAGTTATTGTGCCCGGATGTACGGTGTCCGGAGTGCCAACGTTCCGTGTTATTGTGATTGGAGTACGGTGTCCGGAGTGTCAGTCTCATTGAAGAGAGTGAAAATGTTCAGAGTTATTGTGCCCGGAGGTACGGTGTCCTGAGTGACAATGACCAGAGTTATTTTGCCCAGAGGTACGGTGTCCAGAGTGACAATGTCCAGAGTTATTGTGCCCGGAGGTAATGTGTCAAGAGTGACATTGTCCAGAGTTATTGTGCCCGGAAAAACGTTGCCTAGACTTACAGTGTCATACAAGGGTTGACAATGTCCAGAGTTAATGTGCCCGGAGGTAAAGTGCCCGGAGTGACAGAGTCATACAGGGAGTGACAGTGTCCACAGTTATTGTGCCTGGAGGTAAGGTATCCGGGGTGACAGTGTCATACAGGGAGTGACAGTGTTCAGAGTTATTGTGCAAGAGGTACGGTGTCCAGAGCGCCAATGTTCTGAGTTATTGTGCCCGGATGTACGGTGTCCAGAGTGCTAATGTTCTGAGTTATTGTGCAGGAGGTTTGGTTTCCGGAGTGACAATGTCCAGAGTTGTTGTGCCTGGAGTTACGGTTTCCTGAGCGCCAATGTTCCGAGTTATTGTGCCGGATGTACGGTGTCCGGAGTACAAATGTTCCGAGTTATTGTGATTGGAGGTACGGTGTCCGGAGTGACGGTGTCATTGAAGGGAGTGACCATGTTCAGAGTTATTGTGCCCGGAGGTACGGTGTCCAGAGTGACAATGTCCAGAGTTTTTGTGCCTGGAGGTAAGGTGTCAAGAGTGACAATGTCCAGAGTTATTGTGCCCGGAGGTAAGGTGCCCGGAGTAACAGAGTCATACAGGGAGTGACAGTGCCCACAGTTATTGTGCCTGGAGGCACGGTGTCCGGCCTGACAGTGTCATACAGGGAGTGACAATGTCCAGAGCTATTGTGCCCGGATGTACGGTGCCCGGACTGACAGTGTCCACAGTTATTGTGCCCGGAGGTAAGGTGTCCAGAGTGACAATGTCCAGAGTTATTGTACCCGGATGTAAGGTGTCAGGAGTGAAAATGTCCAGACATATTGTGCCCGGATGTACGGTGTCAGGAGTGAAAATGTTCAGAGTTATTGTCCCTGGATATACGGTGTCCGGACTGACAATGTCCAGAGTTATTGTGCCTGGAGGTACGGGGTTCTGAGCGCCAATGTTCCGAGATATTGTGCTGCATGTACGGTGTCCGGAGTGCAAATGTTCCGAGTTATTGTGATTGGAGGTACGGTGTCCAGAGTGACAGTGTCATTGAAGGGAGTGACAATCTTCAGAGTTATTGTGCCCGGAGGTACGGTGTCCAGAGTGACAATGTCCAGAGTTATTGTGTCTGTAGGTAAGGTGCCTGGACCGACAGTGTCATGCAAGGGGTGACAATGCCCAGAGTTATTGTGCCCGGAGGTAAAGTGCCCGGGGTAACAGAATCATACAGGGAGTGACGGTGTCCACAGTTATTGTGCCTGGAGGTAAGGTGTCCGGAGTGACAGTGTCAGACAAGGAGTGACAGTGTTCAGAGTTATTGTGCTAGAGGTACGGTGTCCAGAGCGCCAATGTTCCGAGTTATTGTGCCCGGATGTACGGTGTCCGGAGTGCCAATGTTCCGAGTTATTGTGCAGGAGGTACGGTTTCCGGAGTGACAATGTCCAGAGTTGTTGTGCCTGGAGGTACAGTGTCCAGAATGCCAATGTTCTGAGTTATTGTGCCCGGATGTACAGTGTCCGGAGTGCCAATGTTCTGAGTTATTGTTCCCGGATGTAACGTGTCCGGAGTGCCAATGTTCCGGGTTATTGTGATTGGTGGTACAGTGTCCGGAGTGACAGTGTCATTGAAGGGAGTGACAATGTTCAGAGTTATTGTGCCCGGAGGTACGGTGTCCAGAGTGAGAATGTCCAGAGTTATTGTGCCCGGAGGTAAGGTGTCAAGAGTGAAGATGTCCAGAGTTATTGTGCCCGGATGTACGGTGTCCGGACTGACAATGACCAGATTTATTTTGCCCGGAGGTA
This sequence comes from Chiloscyllium punctatum, assembly GCF_047496795.1. NCBI lineage: Eukaryota > Metazoa > Chordata > Chondrichthyes > Orectolobiformes > Hemiscylliidae > Chiloscyllium > Chiloscyllium punctatum. Next base: position 2,589,296 of record NC_092751.1, read on the forward strand.
CGGTGTCAAGAGTGATAATGTCCAGAGTTATTGTGCCCGGAGGTAAGGTGCCCGGAGTAACAGAGTCATACAGGGAGTGATAGTGTCCACAGTTATTGTGCCTGGAGGCACGGTGTCCGGCCTGACAGTGACATACAGGGAGTGACAATGTCCAGAGCTATTGTGCCCGGATGTACGGTGCCCGGACTGACAGTGTCCACAGTTAATGTGCCCCGAGGTAAGGTGTCCAGAGTGACAATGTCCAGAGTTATTGTGCCCGGAGGTAAGGTGTCAGAAGTGAAAATGCCCAGAGTTATAGTGCCCGGATGTACTGTGTCCGGAGTGAAAATGTTCAGAGTTATTGTCCCTGGATATACGGTGTCCGGACTGACAATGTCCAGAGTTATTGTGCCTGGAGGTACGGGGTTCTGAGCGCCAATGTTCCGAGATATTGTGCTGCATGTACGGTGTCCGGAGTGCAAATGTTCCGAGTTATTGTGATTGGAGGTACGGTGTCCAGAGTGACAGTGTCATTGAAGGGAGTGACAATCTTCAGAGTTATTGTGCCCGGAGGTACGGTGTCCAGAGTGACAATGTCCAGAGTTATTGTGTCTGTAGGTAAGGTGCCTGGACCGACAGTGTCATGCAAGGGGTGACAATGCCCAGAGTTATTGTGCCCGGAGGTAACGTGCCCGGGGTGACAGAATCATACAGGGAGTGACGGTGTCCACAGTTATTGTGCCTGGAGGTAAGGTGTCCGGAGTGACAGTGTCAGACAAGGAGTGACAGTGTTCAGAGTTATTGTGCTAGAGGTACGGTGTCCAGAGCGCCAATGTTCCGAGTTATTGTGCCCGGATGTACGGTGTCCGGAGTGCCAATGTTCCGAGTTATTGTGCAGGAGGTACGGTTTCCGGAGTGACAATGTCCAGAGTTGTTGTGCCTGGAGGTACAGTGTCCAGAATGCCAATGTTCTGAGTTATTGTGCCCGGATGTACAGTGTCCGGAGTGCCAATGTTCTGAGTTATTGTTCCCGGATGTAACGTGTCCGGAGTGCCAATGTTCCGGGTTATTGTGATTGGTGGTACAGTGTCCGGAGTGACAGTGTCATTGAAGGGAGTGACAATGTTCAGAGTTATTGTGCCCGGAGGTAAGGTGTCAGAAGTGAAAATGCCCAGAGTTATAGTGCCCGGATGTACTGTGTCCGGAGTGACAATATCCAGACTTATTGTGCCCGGAGGTAAGGTGTCAGGAGTGAAAATGTCCAGAATTATTGTGCCCGGATGTACGGTGTCCGGACTGACAATGACCAGAGTTATTTTGCCCGGAGGTAAGGTGTCCAGAGTGACAATGTCCAGAGTTATTGTGTCCGGTGGTAAGGTGTCCGGAGTGACAGTGTCATACAGGGAGTGACAGTGTCCAGAGTTATTGTGCCTGGAGGCATGGTGTCCAGCCTGACAGTGTCATACACGGAGTGACAGTGTCCAGAGTTATTGTGCCTGGAGGTAACGTGTCCGGAGTGACAGTGTCATACAGGGAGTGACAGTGTCCAGAGTTATTGCGCCCGGTGGTACGGTGTCCGGCCTGACAGTGTCATACAGGGAGTGACAATGTCCAGAGTTATTGTGCCTGAGGTACGGTGTCCAGAGCGCCAATGTTCCGAGTTATTGTGCCGGATGTACGGTGTCCGGAGTGCTAATGTTCTGGGTTATTGTGCCTGGAAGTACGGTGTCCGGAGTGACAATGTCCAGATTTATTTTGCCCGGAGGTACGGTGTCAAGAGTGATAATGTCCAGAGTTATTGTGCCCGGAGGTAAGGTGCCCGGAGTAACAGAGTCATACAGGGAGTGATAGTGTCCACAGTTATTGTGCCTGGAGGCACGGTGTCCGGCCTGACAGTGACATACAGGGAGTGACAATGTCCAGAGCTATTGTGCCCGGAGGTAAGGTGCCAGGAGTGAAAGTGTCATACTGGTAGTGACAGTGTCCAGAGTTATTGTGCCTGGAGGTACGGTGTCCGGAGTGATAGTATCATACAGGGAGTGACAATGTCCAGAGTTATTGTGCCTGGAGGTACGGTGTCCAGCCTGACAGTGTCATACACGGAGTGACAGTGTCCAGAGTTATTGTGCCTGGAGGTACTGTGTCCGGAGTGATAGTGTCATACAGGGAATGACAATGCCCAGAGTTATTGTGCCCAAAGATACACTGTCCGGAGTGCCAGTGTTCCAAGTTATTGTGCCTGAGGTACGGTGTCCAGAGCGCATATGTTCCGAGTTATTGTGCCGGATGCACGGTGTCCGGAGTGCCAATGTTCTGAGTTATCGTGCCCGGAGGTACGGTGTCCAGAGCGCCAATGTTCCAAGTTATTGTGCCCGGATGTATGGTGTCCGGAGTGCTCATGTTCCGAGTTATTGTGGCTGGAGGTTCGGTGTCTGGAGTGACAGTGTCATTGAAGGGAGAGACAATGTTGAGAGTTATTGTGCCCGGAGGTACGGTGTCCAGAGTGACAATATCCAGAGTTATTGTGCCCGGAGGAACGTTGCCTGGACCGACAATGTCATACAAGGAGTGACAATGTCCATAGTTATTCCTGGAGGTAAGGTGCCCGGAGTGACAGTGTCATACAGGGAGTGACAGTGTCCAGAGTTATTGTGCCTGGAGGTAAGATGCCCGGAGTGACAGTGTCATACAGGGAGTGACAGTGTCCAGATTTATTGTGCCTGGAGGTAAGATGCCCGGAGTGACAGTGTCATACAGGGAATGACAGTGTTCAGAGTTTTTGTGCCAGAGGTACGGTGTGCAGAGCGCGAATGTTCTGAGTTATTGTGACCGGATGTGCGGTGTCCGGACTGCCAATGTCCGAGTTATTGTGCTGGAGGTACGGTTTTCGGAGTGACAATGTCCAGAGCTGTTGTGCCTGGAGGTACGGTGTCCTCAGCGCCAATGTTCTGAGTTATTGTGCCCTGATATACGGTGTCCAGATTGCCAATGTTCCGAGTTATTGTGCCCAGAGGTACGGAGTCCAGAGTGACAATGTCCAGAGTTAATGTGCCCGGAGGTAAGGTGCCCGGAGTGACAGTGTCATTGAAGGTAGTGACAGTGTCCAGAGTTATTGTGCCTGGAGGTACGGTGTCCGGAGTGACAGTGTCATTGAAGGGAGTGAAAATGTTCAGAGTTATTGTGCCCGTAGGTACGGTGTCCAGAGTGACAATGTCCAGAGTTATTGTGCCCGGAGGTAAGGTTTCAGGAGTGACAATGTCCAAAGTTATTTCGCCCGGAGGTACGGTGTCCAATGTGACAATATCCAGAGTTATTGTGCCCGGAGGTAAGGTGTCCGGACCGACAGTGTCATACAAGTGGTGACAATGTCCAGAGTTATTGTGCCTGGAGGTACGGTGTCCAGAGTGACAGTGTCATTGAAGGGAGTGAAAATGTTCAGAGTTATTGTGCCCGGAGATATGGTGTCCAGAGTGACAATGTCCAGAGTTATTGTGCCCGGAGGTAAGGTTTCAGGAGTGACAATGTCCAAAGTTATTTTTCCCGGAGGTACGGTGTCCAATGTGACAATATCCAGAGTTATTGTGCCCGGAGGTAAGGTGTCCGGACCGACAGTGTCATACAAGTGGTGACAATGTCCAGAGTTATTGTGCCCGGAGGTAAGGTGCCCAGAGTGACAGTGTCATACAGGGAGTGACAATGTCCAGAGTTATTGTAACTGGAGGTACGGTGTCCAGAGCGCCAATGTTCCGAGTTATTGTGCCGGATGTACGGTGTCCGGAGTGCCAATGTTCTGAGTTATTGTGCCTGGAGGTACAGTGTCCGGAGTGACAGTGTCATACAGGGAATGAGAATGTCCAGAGTTATTGTGCCCAAAGATACGCTGTCCGGAGTGCCAATGTTCCAAGTTATTGTGCCTGAGGTACGGTGTCCAGAGCGCCAATGTTCCGAGTTATTGTCCCGGATGTACGGTGTCCGGAGTGCCAATGTTCTGAGTTATTGTGCCTGGAGGTACTGTGTCCGGAGTGACAGTGTCATACAGGGAATGACAATGCCCAGAGTTATTGTGCCCAAAGATACACTGTCCGGAGTGCCAGTGTTCCAAGTTATTGTGCCTGAGGTACGGTGTCCAGAGCACAAATGTTCCGAGTTATTGTGCCGGATGCACGGTGTCCGGAGTGCCAATGTTCTGAGTTATCGTGCCCGGAGGTACGGTGTCCAGAGCGCCAATGTTCCAAGTTATTGTGCCCGGATGTATGGTGTCCGGAGTGCTCATGTTCCGAGTTATTGTGACTGGAGGTTCGGTGTCCGGAGTGACAGTGTCATTGAAGGGAGAGACAATGTTGAGAGTTATTGTGCCCGGAGGTACGGTGTCCAGAGTGACAATATCCAGAGTTATTGTGCCCGGAGGTACGTTGCCTGGACCGAAAATGTCATACAAGGAGTGACAATATCCAGAGTTATTGTGCCTGGAGGTAAGGTGCCGGGAGTGACAGTGTCATACAGGGAGTGACAGTGTCCAGAGTTATTGTGCCTGGAGGTAAGATGCCCGGAGTGACAGTGTCATACAGGGAGTGACAGTGTCCAGAGTTATTGTGCCTGGAGGTAAGATGCCCGGAGTGACAGTGTCATACAGGGAGTGACAGTGTTCAGAGTTTTTGTGCCAGAGGTACGGTGTGCAGAGCGCGAATGTTCTGAGTTATTGTGACCGGATGTGCGGTGTCCGGACTGCCAATGTCCGAGTTATTGTGCCTGAGGTACGGTGTCCAGAGCGCCAATGTTCCGAGTTATTGTGCCGGATGTACGGTGTCCGGAGTGCCAATGTTCCAAGTTATTGTGCCTGAGGTACGGTGTCCAGAGCGCCAATGTTCCGAGTTATTGTGCCGGATGTACGGTGTCCGGATTGCCAATGTTCCGAGTTATTGTGCCAGGAGGTATGGTGTCCGTAGTGACAGTGTCATTGAAGGGAGTGTCAATGTTCAGAGTTATTCTGCTCGGACGTACGGTGTCCAGAGTGACAATGTCCAGACTTATCGTGCCCGGAGGTACGGTGTGAGGAGTGAAAATGTCCAGAGTTATTGTGCCCAGAGGTACGGTGTCAGGACTGACAATGTCCAGAGTTATTTTGCCCGGAGGTACGGTGTCCAGAGTGACAATATCCAGAGTTATTGTGCCCGGAGGTAAGGTGTCCAGAATGACAATGTCATACAAGGGGTGACAATGTCCAGAGTTATTGTGCCCGGAGGTAAAGTGCCCGGAGTGCCGGTGTCACTCAGGTAGTGACAGTGTCCAGAGTTATTGTGCCTGGAGGTACGGTGTCCGGTGTGACAGTATCATGCAGGGAGTGACAATGTCCAGAGTTATTGTGCCTGGAGGTATGGTGTCCGGAGTGACAGTGTCATACAGGGAATGACAATGTCCAGAGTTATTGTGCCCTAAGATACGCTGTCCGGAGTGCCAATGTTCCAAGTTATTGTGCCCGGAGGTACGGTGTCCGGACTGACAATGTCCATAGTTATTTTGCAAGGAGGTACGGTATGCAGAGTGGCAATGTCCAGAGTTATTGTGTCCAGAGTTATGGTGTCCGGAGTGACAGTGTCACACAGGGAGTGACAATGTTCAGAGTAATTGTGTCCGGTGGTACGGTGTCCGGAGTGACAGTGTCACACAGGAAGTGACAGTGTACAGAGTTATTGTGCCCTGACGTACGGTGTCCGCAGTGACAGTGTAACACAGTGAGTGACAATGTCCAGAGTTATTGTGCTCGGAGGTACGGTGTCCGGACTGACAGTGTCATACAGAGAGTGACAATGTCCAGAGTTATTGTGCCAGCGGTATTGTGTCCGGAGTGACAGTATCATACAGTGAGTGACAATGTCCAGAGTGATTGTGTCCGGAGGTACGGTGTCCGGAGTGACACAGCACCTGTGTGTGTGCTGGGAGGTGAACATTCCTTCAGGAGTGGACCAAAGCCCTGTGAGTTAACTGCACCTTTAAAATATACCATGTTCCTGTGAGTGGGCCTGGTTCTCCAAGGCTAGGACTACTTTTGAAAGTCTGCAGTTAGCTTATCTCTGTTTGAATTCTGTAAACATTCAACTCGACCTTGTGATAGTTGAACTAAGTGAAAGCTGAACTGTTTTGTCGAAAACCAGGGGATGAGAGGATAACTTGAGTTTTGCCTGTCTTCGCCATTGAGAGTGTGCTAAGAAACAGTGTAAGGCAAGCATCTGAACAATGCTCAGTACTCATTACATTGAGGCATTTGGCTTAGTGCAATGGAGTAAATTCTGCAGAATTTGGAATAAAGCTCCTTTCTTTGCTTTTGCTAATAATTAGTCAAGTTTGACAATACTTTGCCATTTCCCTCACTTGTAAAATTGCTGTTTCTCTGAATACAGCTGTAAGTGTTAATTGTTTGTGAAAACTGTGAATTTATTAAATTTAAAAAGAAACAAACAGGACTATTGGGTGTTTCTTTTATTCCTGGTGCTGGAATTTGAATAAGAATTTGTACACCTTGTGTCTTTCACTATCTCACCCTTGCACGCACACACCATGGTTGCTGGGGAAAATATTAACACTAACGCAGTTAGGTGGTCGAGCAGAGGTTACTAAAAATCGTAGGACTATCTGTTTCCTTTCTTCCTGGTGATGTTGTTTATCACTGCATCTGACACCTGCGTGCATTCACATGACATGGGTGCTGGTGAAATATCAGCACGACTGCTGTTCGGCGGTAGTGTAAGAAAAAATAAGCAAGTGTGCCTAGGGTTCTGCTCACTGAGAGCTGTCTCTAAGGGAGATGGATCAGCATATGAAGGACTCTTCACTTTGATAAGGAGGAGAGGAGACTGACTTCTGAATAGCCTCAGTGTGTCTTATTTGCTGCTGTTCATGTCTTCCTACTGAGGAGTTTATCTTGATTTTTGTTTTTTTATTGTTTAGTTTGTTTTCTGGGATATCTTTCTGCTTATTTCTGTTAATTTGAAGCTGTGCTCAGCTGCATAGACAGCTACTCACACCATTGCTGCTCCAACCTGGGACTGCTTCTGCTACTGAAGCCTGGACTTCACCTGCACCCCAGCACTGCTGCTGCCTGGGTCTAAGTACACCTGGGGTCCACTTCCACTGCTGCTCCTGGGGCTGCTTCTGAAAAACTAATAAACAGGACTATCAGATGTTCTGTTCACTCAGAGCTGGCTCTGAGGAAGCTGGATCGGTGTTGAGGACCATGTGGAAATAAAGGGTAGGTTGGTGACTGGATAAGGGCCTCTGTGAAGTTCTTCCTAATGAAGGATTTTTCTGCTCCTCTGATGCTGCTTGACCTGCTGTGCTTTTCCAACACCGTTCTAATCTTGACTGAAATCTCCAGCATCTGCAGTACCCAGTTCTGTGAAGTTATTTCACTATCAACCTAAGAACAATCCTTTACATGCTCTTAAACAAACTTACATTCTTTTGTACACTCTTAACTCTTAAGGGGTAGCCATGGGCTCCAGCTATGCCTGCTTCTTCGTTGGGCACATGGAACAGTCCATCTTTCACTGCTACACCGGCACCTTTCCCCGCATTTTCCTCTACTACATCAATAACTGGATTGGCACTACCTCGTATTTGCATGAGGTGCTTGGAAAGTTCATTAATTCTAGCAACACCAACCAACGTGACCTCACATTCCCATGAACAATTTGGACATCTCCTTTCCCTTCCTGGACCTCTCCATCTCCATCTCTGGCGACAGACTAACCGTGGACATCTACTACAAACCCACCAACTCCCACAGCTACCTGGAATACACCACCTCCCACCCTGCCCCTTGTAAAAACCCTATCCCTTATTCCCAACTTCACTGCCTCTGCTGCATCTATTCCTAGGAGGACCAGTTCCACCATAGAACATCTCAGATGGTGTCCCACCTCAAAGACCACAATTTCCTCTCCCACGTGGTTGACAATGCCCTCCAGTGCATCTCCTCCATTTCCTGTACCTTCACCCTTGAACCACACCACTTCCAACGCAACAGGGGCAGAACCCTTCGATCCTCACCTTCTACCCCACCAACATCTGGATAAATTGCATTATCCTCCACCACTTCTGCCACTTACAAACAGACCGCACCATTAGGGATATATTCCCTTCTGCACTCCATCTGCATTTCAGAGACCATCCCCTCTGTAACTCCCTTGTCAGATTCACACCCACTACCATCCCACCCTACCCTCCTGGCACCTTCCCTCGCCTCTGAACGTGCAAAACCTGCACCCACACCTCCCCCCTCACCTCCGTCCAAGGCTCCAAATGATCCTTCCACATCTGACAGAAATATACTTGTATCTCCACCAATGTCATCTACTGCCTCCATTGCACCCGCTGTGGTCTCCTCTACATCGGGGAGACAGAACTCTGACTTGTGGATTGTTTCAGAGAACATCTCTGGGACACTCACAACCACCAACCAACCCCACCGCCCCGTTGCTGAAAACTACAACTCCCCCTCCCACCAAGGGCATGCAGGTTCTGGGCCTCCTCCATCACCAAACCCTTTCCAGCTGACGCCTGGATATTCCACCTTGGAACCCTGCAACCAGGCGGATCAATGTCGACTTCACTAGTTTCCTCATTTCCCCACCCCAACTTATCGCAGTCCCAAGCCTCCAACTTAGCACCACCCTCCTGACCAGTCCATCGTCCTTCCCATCTGTCCACTCCACCTTCCACAACACTCCCGCCGGATGCCTTCATCTATCTATCACATTCCCAGATACCTCCCCCCACCCACCCAGCATCACATCCCTCCCACTTATCTCTCAGCACCTGGTCCACAAGCCTCATTCTTGATGAAGGGCTTATGTCCAAAATATTGATTATCCTGCTCCTCAGATACTGCCTGACCCGCAGTGCTTTTCCAGTATCACACTCTTGTCTCTGATCTCCAGCATCTGTAGTCCTCACTTTCTCCTACACCTTTAACCTACCAACATTCCTGCATACTCTCGTAAGCAGTCTATATCCTTATAACTCTTCTCATCACAGGCCCAGCCCATTCTTTCTACCCCATCCCTTTCACCTGACCATCTTCCTTTCCACCCATCTGCTCCACCTTACCCACTGACCAATCACAGCCACCTCCTCCCTGCATCCACTTAATGCCATCCCACCAATCTTTCCCCAGCCCCACACCCCCATTTATTTTTTTCCCTCTCTGACACAGTCAAGAAGGAGAGTCATTGCACACACACACACACACACACAGGTCTAGCTTCCTCAAGAGCCAGCTGTCAGAGTGAACTGAACCCCTGACTCTTGTTTTTTTTAAAATTTTTTTCTTCTTTTTTTATTTTTTCCCCACACTACCACCTAACTGTGGTATTGCTTATTTTTCCCCCAGCACCCATGTTGTGTGTGTGCAGGTGTGAGACACAGGGAAAGACACAAGGTGCACGAATCTTTATTCAAATTTCCACCACCAGAAAGAAAGGAAACACGCGAGTGACCAGTGACAAGCAGTGCCCTTCACATCAAAGTGCAATGCTGTGTGATCAAACAGTGAAGGGGAGGGCAGGGATTAAATCAAAATAGAGTTGGAGTGGGAAATAATACACTTCACTCCCTGCAGTGCCCATCTCTCCCTGAACAACTCCATGGTGTTGGTGGACACCGCATGCTCCTTTTCCAGAGCCAGCCGGGCTCTAACGTAACCGCGGAAGAGGGGCAGGTGGATGACTATGGAGGAAGCCAAGGGGAAGTGTTCCTCCTCAGGGCTCAGGGGGATTGTGATATACTTGCGGAAGCTCAAATGATCTGCAGTTTAGGGTCATGTTCAGAAAATCTACCTCAGTGGCGGCTTGGTGCTTGGGGGAGTTAGTAATGGAGTTGACGAGGGCCCTTTCCACCTCCTGCCTGTCCCCCTGGATGATCTGCCAGCAGTTGGAGTTCTCCTCGACCCGCAGGAGGTGTCCCTGCATTGTATTGGTGCCTGGTTTCACCAGCCTGAGGGTCAGCCGGCCCCCTCCTCTCTGGACCAGCAGCCATTGACACAACAAGACGACACTGAGCACACACAGCACTGATCTGAGGCACAACCAGAGGGGACAATGCTGGCTCAGCTTGGGCATAGCATTTTCCAGTGTGCAGTGTCCCCAGTCTACAGGCGATAGGCAAATGCAGAATGGATGCTCTCTGTGCTGGGCAGCACTGCCTCCACCAGGCCTTGGGAAAGGAGTGACTGCAATTTGCTGGAGACGTCGCATCAGCCAGTCCCCTCTCCCTGTTAAACTCTTCTCTTCCCTTTTTCCCAAGATTCGAGGAATTACTCCGAACTTCACTCCCTCTCCACCCGGAACTGCTCTCCCTCTGGAATTCCTCTCACTCTCTCTATGACTCTTTTGTAACCTGTCTCCCTCTATAACCCCTGTCCCTTTGTAATCCCTCTCTTCCACTAACTCCTCTCTCTCCCTCAGTAACTCCTCTCTGTAAGTCCTTTCTCTCTTTCCTCTCCCTCTGTAACTCCTCTCTCTCTCTCTCTCTCTCTCTCTCTCTCTCTCTCTCACTAACTCCTTTCTCTCTTTCTCTGTCCCTCAGTAACTCCTCTCCTTCCTCTCTCGGTAACTCATTTCTCTCTCAGTACCTCATCTCCTCTCTCTCTCACTGAGTAACTCTTCTATCTCCCTCAGTAACTCATCTCCTCCCTCTCTCTGAAACTCCTCTCTCTCTAACACCCTCAGTTACACCCATCCTCACTCTTTCTCTCCCCCAGTAACTCCTCCCTCTCTCTCAGTAACACCTCTCATCCCTCTCTGTAACACCTTTTTTTTCTCCCTCTTTCTCTCTCTCTCGGTAACTCATCTCTGCTTCTCTCAGTAACTCCTCCCACCCTCCTCTGGATGAAACCCAGCCAATGTTCTATTGTTTCTCTCTCGGAGTCCGGGCTCCTCTCACTGCTGTCTGCCGGCCTGGCTACAGGTATTTCCTTCCCCGGTCTCTGCTTCTCTCTGGCCGTTCCGGGACCGGTATTGCCTGGGTGAAGTGAACGAGAGGATCGCGATGGTGTGCAGCCTGGATCGGAGAACCCACAACCAGAGAGAACACAGAGCCAGCCAAGTCCAATAACCCACGCCCCAGCCTGGACTGCGATGCTCTGTCAGGAAGGAACCTGCCATCGAGTCCACAGCAATGTGGGAGGGGTAACCCTTCGATGAAGAGAGGACCAGCAGACGGGAAGGTTTGTACTGTGACTCTTAACTGCCGTCTGGGCAATTAGGGATGGCCAATAAACACTGGCCTGGCCATTGGTGCCCCCATCCCATGAATTTATTTGAAAAAAAGTGACAGTAATAAATCAAATTAAATCAAACTTCACACCCGTCATCCCTCTCTCCTGATGTGAAATTGGAATTATGGTGATTTGACCGTTCATAATAAAGCAGTGAATCTGAGCACAGCAAGTTTATATGAATCCAAAAAGACAATTCCCCTGGCTGAGAGTGGCTCAGAAGTTAGCCTTGCTGGAGCACAGTGCCAGGAACCAGAGTTTGATTCCAGCCTTGGGTGGCTGTGTGGAGTTTTGCATGTTGTCTGAGTGGGTATCCTTCGGGTGCTCTGATTTCAATGATGTTCAAGTTAGGTGGATTGGCCATGCTGAATTGCTCATAATGTAGAGGGATGTGCAGGCTGAGTGGGTTACCATAGCCCCCCCCCCCCCCCCCCCCCGCCCCCCCCCCCCACACACACACACACACACACATTCCTGCAGGTTTAGGCAATGCTCAATCTAATGCAACATCCTGGTGGTTCTCCTTTGCCCCCCCCCCCCCAGTCTAATCACATCCTTCCTATAATGCAGTGACCAGAAATGCGCACACGACTCCAGCTGTGGTCTCACCAAAATCCTGTAAAGCTCCAACATGACACCTCCCTGCTCATGTATTCAGTGGCTTTGACCCATCTTAATTCCCTTACCTGCCTATCCTGCTGCCTTCACGGATGGCTGGACACACAAACCAGGTTCCGTGTAATCTTCAGTACTTGCCAGGGTCCTCCTATTTAACATGTACTCCCTTGCCATGTTAGTCCTCCGGAAATACATATCACAGAAATTTGGGCGTTCAGTAGCGCAGAAAGGAGAAATAAAAGACTGGCATCAAGAACTGGCATCTTTTAAACTTTGTAACTGTGCCCACATACATTACTTCATCTGGAAGTTCACTCCATCAAAAACCATTCTGGGGACAAAAGAGTTGCTCCTCAATCTTTGAATCCTTTTCCTCTGACCTTACAAACATGGCCACTAGTCTTAACTCCCCCAGACTAGGGAAAAGACCCTTGTCATTCACCTTATCCAATCACTGTCATGATTTTACAAACCTCAACAAGGTGACCCCTCAACTTCCTATGCTGCAGTGAAAAACTCGTACAGTTCTGATTACCACACGATCAAAAGGATGTCGATGCTTTAGAGAAGGGACAGAATATATTTACCAGGACGTTGCCTGGTAAGGAGATTTTACTTGTGAAGGAAACTTGGATAGACTGGGTTTGTTTTCACTAGAATGCAGGAGGTTGAGGGGCGACCTTCTAGAAGTTTATAAGATTGTGAATGGCATGGATAGGGTGGAAAGTATGAGGCCTTTTCTCAGGATGGAAGAGTCAAGACACAGGTTCAAGGTTCAGGGGTCAGGGAGGTGTTTTAAAGAGATATGTGAGGCATATTTATCATGGAAATGTTGGCGAGTTCATGGAACACCCTGCCAGAACAGACAATGGAAGCAGACACAATTGTAGTTTTCAAGAAGCATCCAGCAGCAGGCATGAATAGGAAGGGAACAGGGGAATACGGATCCTGTAAGTGAAGACAGTTTTAATATGGAAGGCAAAATGTGTCAATGCAGGCTTCGAGGGTTGAAACGCATTTTCCTATGCTGTAATGTTCTTTGTAAAATGTCCCCAGCCTCTCCAGTCTTTTTTTATATCTCAAACCCTGCACTCCTGGCAACATCCTGGTAAATCTTTTCTGAACCGTTTCCTGTTTAATAATATCCTTCATAAAGCAGCGTGAGCAGAACAGGACACAGTCTTCCAGAACTGTTTTTATCAACTTCCTGTCCAACCTCAGCATGCCATCCCAACTCCAATATTCAGAGGTCTGAACAATGAAGGTCGTCACACTCCAGCAGGCATTGTTTCACCCTGACTCCCCTTGTAATCCAGATGCCATCTATCAACCCCTCAGAAAATTTACAGGAAATGACATCACCACAAACCCCAGGAACCCCGTCCAGGACAAACATATAAATAGAAAGCAGGAGACAACAACTTCGCTTCACTTGAAGGTTACCACTGATGATGTTACCTCGCCAGGTAATGAAATGTCCGGATATCAAACCTACTGCTCAGCGAGCAAATCTGCACCCTAATTTTTTGACGTTTGTTTGATTTCCAGCATCCACAGTTTTTGTCCTTATTCAGATCTGAAGATAAAGCCGTGCATATCTGCGTTTTAGGGGACACTGTTCGCAAGTAATCCATAGCTGATACATTAAACAATAAAGACATTTGAGAGTGCAGGTGGGAGATAATTTAAAACAAGGAAAAAGAGTAAGTGCTGAGAGAATGCAGCAAGTTTGCAGCAACTGTGGAAAGAGAAACAGACAGACAGAGTTAACATTTGGAGTTCAATGTTCAGTTTTCATGACAATTTAAGATCTCCTCTGAATGACAGAACCTCCCACGAGTTCTATTCTGGTGGCTCAGGACTGATGTTCATGTTCAAGTTTTGTGCAAAGGCCAGATCCTACTCAAATGACTACAGTTTAAGCAGGTGAAAACTGTGTAAATTTTGGGAATTAATAGGAGGGTTTTGCAGTTAAAGCACACAAAGCACACAAAGCAATGGCGGTGACTCTGAATTGCCCTCCGGTGCAATTAGGGATGGGCATTCTCATCCTAAGAATGAATGTATTTCTGACGCAAAAATTCAGGGTCGTGGGTGCAGGGGCAGGGGGTCCAGTGATGAGCCCTAACAATATAGTTGTTACAGCCAGGGGAATACATGCCCCAGTCAGGCTGAGCGAGGAGGCGCATAGGGCGACGGACAGGTAGGCACCTTCGCTCAGCTTCAGGACTACAAGTTTGGAATGGTGCAAAAGGGGACCAACTGGCGTTGGTGAATTTGCAGGTAAAATTTTGATGGATGTGGAAGGCTCCTTTAGGGCCTTGGATGGAGATGAGGGAGGAGGTGTGGGCACAGGTTTTGCAATTCCTGCGGTGGCAAGAGAAGGTGCCAGGACGGAGGGTGGGTTGTTGAGGGGGGGGGGCGTAAACCTGATCAGGTAGTCATGGAGGGAACGGTCTTTGCGAAAGGTGGAAAGGGGTGGGGAGGGAAATATATCCCTGGGGGTGAGGTCTGTTTGGAGGTGGCGGAAATGTCGGTGGATGATTTGGTTTATGCAAAGCTTGATAGGGTGGAAGGTGAGCACCAGGGTGTTCTGTGCTTGTTATGTTTGGAGGGATGGGGTCTGAGGGTGGAGCTGTGGGATGTGTACGAGATGCATGGCATGGTATCTTTAACAACGTGAGAAGGGAAATTGCCGTCTCTAAAGGAGGCAGCCATCTGGTGTGTGCTGTGATGGAACTGGTCCTCCTCGGAGCAGATACGGCGGACGAAGAGGAATTGGGAATATGGGATGGCATTTTTGCAGGAGGTAGGGTGGGAAGAGGTGTAAACCAGGTAGCTGTGGGAGTCGGTGGGAATGTAAAAAATGTCGGTGTCACGTCGGTCGTCATTAATGGAGATGGAAAGGTCCAGGAAGGGGAGGGAGGTATCAGAGATGGTCCTGGTAAATTTAAGGTCGGGGTGGAATGTGTTGATGAAGTTGATGAATTGCTCAACCTCCTCGCGGGAGCACGAGGTGACGCCAATGCAGTCATCAATGTCACGGAGGAAGAGGTGGGGTCTGGTACCGGTGTAATTATGGAACATTGACTGTTCTTTTACATTTACCAATTATACTGCCCCTTTTCCCAACTATCCGGATACACTCAAGGCAGAATGGCCAGCTCATCCTTGTACCAGCTCAGCAATCTGCATTATCCAATCTTTGTTTATTTCACCATTTCAAAGCCATCCTCTGAAATGTGAAGGAAGGATGTGACTCAGGAAACACATAGATTTGACAAAAATCTTCTGTGAAGATTGCAGCTCTGTATCAGCTAAGCGACAGAATTTCATGATTATGTGCAATGAATCTGTCACAGTCATATTCAATCATATTTTGTTTCTGATTTACAGTATCTGCAGTTCCTTCCATTTTATTTGATTATCAAGGACCTGAATGCTCAGCACTTCTCCAAAATAAAATGTTCAAATCGTCAATCACTATGAGACAGAAACTAACAGTTAATAAGTCTGTTGTCCACCTGTAAACTTGTGAAACACTGACTGTCTTTGTCCCTGTGCTGCGTAACTGACTTACTCAAGGGCTAATGCAACAGGCCAGACAGACAGTAAGTCAGGTGGCATGCCTGAAATGGTAAATGTCCCTTTATGTTTCTATGAGACAGTATTGAATGCCCAAAGGAATCCCTCGTTAGCATTTGGTGCGAAAAGGTTGGATTATGATGGGGTCTGGATAAGTTAGATATTGCAAACAGGAGATAATCAAATGGACAGTCAATATTTTCAATAACATAAACGAAAGAACTGTGAATGTTGGAAATCTGAAACACAAGTAGAAATTGCTGGATATTTCTCTTGCATTCTCTGCACCGATGCTGCCAGACATGTGGAGTTAACATTTTGACCCTTTTTGCCGAATTGGACTTGAAATGTTAACTCTACTTTCTCTCCACTGGCTTCAATAAGCAGCTCTGCCTCCCCCATTTTGGAGCAGATATTTTAATCTTCATTTACTGTGTAACATCAACTCTGACAGCTCAGTTTCCAGACATGAAAGTTATTTTTTGGAAATGTGCATGCAATTTAAATTCCTCTCATTTTCCCGTTGAAAAGGCTTTGGCTTCTTTTGATGGGCAACATAAAGACAGAACATTTTCTCAAGATTCAAATATAAATGGTTTCTGTTCATTTCTGTTCCTGCCCAATATGTTTGTATTTAAACCCATATCAAAATAATAAATGAACAGATTTTAACAAAGGCCAGAGCATCAGGGGATCTTTAATTGAAAATTAATCAAGATTCAATTTTTTGGATTCCAGAATCCACTGCATAAATGCCACCTTGTGATCCATGAACATCCAACATGTTCAAGAAAATATTGATGATCATTACTCCAGGTCGAGGAGAGCATTACAGCACCATCTGGATATACTGGCACTGAAGTGAAATCAAATAATGTTCATATTTAGATAATAGGGTAATCGAGTCAAAGAGACATACAGCACCCTTCAGTCCAACTTGTCCGTAACAACCAAATATCCTAAATTAATCCAGTCCCACTTGCCAGCATTTGGCCCATATCGCTCGAAACTCTTCCTATTCATATACCCATCCAGATGCCTTTTAAATATTGCAATTATACCAGCTTCCACCACTTCCTTTGGCAGCTCATTCCATCAACGCACCACCCTCTGTGTGTCAAAGTTACCCTTTAGGTCCTTTTAGATCTTTCTGGTCTCACCTTAAACTTATGCCCTCTAGTTTTTGACTCATTCATCCCAGGGAAAATACCTCGTCTATTTCCCCCATCAATATTTCTCATGATTTTATAAACCTCAGCCTCCGACAATTCAGGGAAAACAGTCTCAGTCTATTCAGCCCCTCCCCATTGCTCAAACCCTCCAGCCATAACAACATCTTTGTAATTTTTTTCTGAACGGTTTGAAGTTTCACAGCATCCTTCCAATGGCAGGGAGACCAGAACTGCATGCTGTATT
The DNA here is from genome assembly GCF_047496795.1 of Chiloscyllium punctatum. Lineage (NCBI taxonomy): Eukaryota > Metazoa > Chordata > Chondrichthyes > Orectolobiformes > Hemiscylliidae > Chiloscyllium > Chiloscyllium punctatum. Next base: position 2,606,166 of record NC_092751.1, read on the forward strand.
CCAATAGTAGCCTTACCAATCTCCCTTAAAGACACAACATGACCTCCCAAATGCATGCTTCACTATCCTATCTATCTCCGACTCCACTTTCAAGGAACTATGAACCGTCACTCCAAGGTTTCTTTGTTCACCAACATTCCCCAGGATCTCAATATTAAGTGTAATAGTCCTGCCTTGATTTGCTTTTCCAAAATACAATACCATGCATTTATCAAATTTAAGCTCATCGGCCATTCCTTGGCTCATTGGCCCACCTGATCAAAGTCCTGTTTTATTCTGAGAAAAATATCTATTCTAGGTTGTCCACTGCACCGCCGATTTTGGTGTCATCTGCAAACATGCTTACCATACCTCCTAACGTCACATCCATATCATGTCTGTAGATGACAGAGGTGGACTCAGCACCAATCCTGTGACACAGCGTTCGTCACAGGTCTCCAGTCTGAAAAGTAACCCTCCACTACCACCCTCTGTCTCTTCCCTTCTAACCAACTTTTTTTCCAATGGCTAGTTCTCCTGTATTCCATGTGATCTAACCTTGCTAACTAGTCTCCCATGAAGAAGCTTGCCAAACACATCACTGACTTCCACACAGACAACTTCCACCACTCTGCCTTCATCAATCCTCTTCTTCACTTCTTCAAAAAAACTCAAAGAAGTTAGTGAGACATGATTCCCATGCACAAAGTCATGTTACCTATCCCTAATCAGTCCTTGCCTTTCCAAATACATTTAAATCTTGTCTCTCAGAATTCACTTCAACAATTTGTCTGCCACCGATGTCAGTCTCACCAGCCTATAGTTCCCTAGCTTTTTCCTTTCTTAAATATTGGCAACATGTTAGGCAACCTCCAGTCTTCTGGAATCTCACCTTTGGCTATCAATGATCCAAATATCTCAGCAAGGGGTCCAGCGATCACTTCCCTAGCTTCCCACAAACTTCTAGAGTAAACCTGATCAGATCCTGGGATTTATCCACCTTTACCCATTTAAAAATGTCAAGCACCTCATCCTCTGTAATATGGACACTTTTCAAAATATTCCCCCAAATTCTGTATCTTCCAATCCTTCCTCACTGTAAATACTGGTGCACAATAATTGTTTAGTATCTCACATATCTCCTGCAGATCCACATACAGACAGCCTTGTTGATCTTTAAGGGGCTGTATTCTCTCCCTAGTTAATCATTTGCTGTAAGAGTATTTATAGAATCCCTTTCGATTCTCCACAGCCCTATTTGCCAAAACTATCTCATGTCCCCTTTTTGCCCTCCCGATTTCCCGTTTAAAGATTCTCCTGCTGACTTTATATTATTCTAGGAATTCATTAAATCCTGCTGTCTCTGCCTGACATATGGTCTTTTTTTTTTCTTAATCAATACCTCAATTTTAGTAATCATTCGACATTCCCTACACCTACCATTCTTTCCTTTCACCCTGATAGGAACATACTGTCTCTGGACTCCTGTTATCTCATTTTTGATGGCTTCCCATTTACCAACCTCCACCCCCTCCCCTGGCAGCCCAGTCCACTCACACATTCCATTCCATTTTTCTCTTTTCCTTCTTCACTTATGCGTTTTTGATCTGTATACTCTCTTCTTTCTTCTCCTGGCCATGGGACTCCTGTCCTCAGACTGTGCACAAACCCAGCCGGACAGTCTCTCGGCCCAGCTGAGCAATCTCTCAGTAGCCTAAGGTGCCGCCCTCTCAATGGCTGAGCATGTGCAGTCTCTTGGCTAGGTGTGTTGATCTCTCTGCCTGACATGGTGATCTCTCGGCCGGCTGTGGTGATCTGTTGGCCGGGTGTGGGGATCTCTCGGCCGTGTATGGGGATCTGACAGCCCGCCATGGTAATCTCTCAGCCTAGCATGATGATCTCTCAGCCCAGTTTGGTAATCTCTTGGCCCGGCATGGTGTTCTCTCGGCACGGCATGGTCAACTCTCAGCCTGGCATGGTGATCTCTCGGCCTGATGTGGCGATCTCTCGGCCCAGCGTGATGATCTCTCAGCCCAGCATGGTGATCTTTCAGCCTGACATGGTGCTCTCTCAGCTCAGCGTGGTGATCTCTCAGCCCAGTGTAGTGATCTCTCACCAAGGTGTGATGATCTCTTTGCCCGGTGTGATGATCTCTCAGCCTGGTGTGGTGATCACTCGGCCCAGCATGTGCAGTCTCTTGGCCAGCTGTCGACTTAGCATGAAGCTCTAATCTGAAGGTGATTCTTTTAAGTGCAGTCCAACTAAGATTAAGCACTTAAAGACTGTAATGTTTGAACCTGCATCTTTATTCCTTTATTTTCCACTTAAAAGTCAGAAGGTCTGCAACGTATAACTTTTAAACTTACATCGTGTGTTTTATGTTATACTATATTTACTTTAAAAATAAAAAGGGTTGAATTTTTAACATTGTTCTTTCTTCATACCTTCTTCTTAAGATTCTGTGCCGAGGTATTTGTCCCTAAGATTGCTCATTGTGTGGTGACATCATACACTTCTCACTGTATTCCTGTACCTTTGTACTGAGTACATGTGACAATAAAATCAAAATCAAATAACAAACCAAAGAAAGAAGAGTTGGAATAACTATTGGAAAACTTAGCAGAACAATGGGTTATTTAACTCATAAACAGCAACTGCTGAAATAGAGTAACATCTCATAAACACATCTTTGTCACAGGCAAATTAGGTAAAATAGATTGTCTCACATGCAATTCTGGACAAGGATTGTAATAGAGTTGTTCAAGATTTCATTTACTTTCAGTGTTCTAGAAACAGTTCAATATTTATTTCCTATTCATGTCCCTGTCCAAATGTCGTAATTTACATTTACATTACAGTGTAAAAACAGACCTTTGGCCCAACATGTCTACACCGACCCGCCGAAGCATAACCAACATTTACCCCTTACCTAACACGACGGGCAATTTAGCATGGCTAATTCACCTGTCCTGCACATCTTTGTGACTGTGGGAGGAAACCGGAGCACCCGAAGGAAACCCACGCAAACACGGGAAGAACGTGCAAACTCCACACAGTCCGTCGCATGAGGTGGAGAATTGAACCCCAGTCTCTGGCAGTGTGAGGTAGCAGTGCTAACCACTGTGCTACCGTGCCGCCCAGGTAATTGCACCTGTCTGGACCACTTTCTCTGGCAGCTCATTCCATACCCACACCCCCTCTGCATGAAAATGTTGCTCCTCAGGTCCCTTTAAAAACTTTCCCCTCTCACCTTAAACCTGTGCCAACTGGTTTTGGACTCTCCTGCCCTGGGGAAAAGTCCTTGGCTATTCACCTTGTCTCTGCCCCCCTCATGATTTTATAAATTTTGCCAGTGATGATATATAACCCGGGTAGAAGATGAAAGGCTGAGTACCAGGAAATACAGAATCAGAATAAAGGCTTCAGTTTCAAACTGGTAACTAATGGAGTGTCACAGGAATCAATGCTGTGACCTCAACTATTTACAATCACATTAAACTACTGGGTTAGGTTGAGTAAATGGGAAGGAAAAGGAACCTGGAATATAATGTGGCTGTGCCATGAGGTTGTATGATTGACAGGAATAACAGAGAGCAGAACATTATTTAAAAGGAGAGAGATGACAGAATTCTGGAGGAGGAGGGTCTGCCTGTTCTTAGAGAAGAATCACAAAAGAGTAACATACAGGTACATCAAAGAAGTAAGTAGTCATATGGAATATTGATCTTTGATGTTAGGGAGTATTTTTTTAAAGGAGGGAGGTCTTGTTACAACTGCACAGTCACTGTTCAGACCACACATCGAGTATTGAGTTCAGTTTTGGTTTCCTTTATGAAAACGATATGCTTGCATTGGAAGCAGTTCATAGAAGTCTCAGTTCCTTGTTTCAAAACTCCAATTAACCTGGATTAGAAACATTAACTCTCTTATCCCTCCACAGATGCTGCCAGACCTGCTGCGGTTCTCCAGTGATTTCTTTTTAGCATGCTCCAAGAGGTTTATATCTAGAATAATCAATACCCCTGAGTTAGTTACAGACTGGATCTAATCAAGGGATTCAAAGTAGTGATCTGACTGGAAAGCCACTGGAATTCTGAAAATGTGATTGCATTGATATTTTTGTCTCAATAGTATCCAGCGGAGGTGTCTTTTTAAAAGTAAAACTCAACATTCAAACTTCCATGTGCACTAGTCTGGGAAAGCCACATCTGGGACTGTATCCTCCAAGGTGGGTCTGTGTCTCAGTGACCTGGAGCTGTTTCCTGGTTACTGCCTTATCATAGCATCCCTGTTGCAGTGTTTTAAATACAGGAAGAGCTCACTGAACAGAGAAGATCAAAGAACAATGCAGCACAGGAACAGGCCCTTCGGCCCTCCAAGCCTGCGCTCACACATGTTCCCCTTCCACACTAAAACTGTCTTCATTTCCAGGATCCGTATCCCTCCATTCCCTTCCTATTTGTGTATTTGTCCAGGTATTCCCTTAAATGCTGCTAATGTGTCTGCTTCTATCACTTCCTCTGGCAGTACATTCGAGACACTCACCACCCTTTGTTTAAAATAAGGGCCTTGCACATCTCTTTTAAACTTCCCTCCGAGTGGTTTTAACCTGTGCCTTTCGTACTTGACCCCTCTATCCTGGGAAGAAGTCTCATGTTTCCACTTCATCCAATGCCATTCACAATCTTATAAACTTCTACATTCCAATGTAAACAAATCCAGTCTATCCAAACTTTCTTCATAGCTAAAACCACTCATGCTAAGGCAACACCTTGGCAAACCTTTTCTGTACCCTGTTTAAAGCATCAACGTCCTTCTAGTAGTGTGGTGATCAGAACTAGACACAATATTCCAAGTGCAGCCAAACTAAAGTTCTACAAAGCTGAAGCATAACTTGCCTATCATAGAAATTATAGAATCCTTACAGCGTGGATACAGGCTATTTGGCCCAACAGGTCCACACCGACCCTCTGAAGTGTATCCCACGCAGACCCATTCCCCTCCCCTATTATTCCACATTTCCCCTGAATAATGCGCCTACCGTACTCATCCCTGAACACTATAGGCAATCTAGCTTGGCCAGTTCATCTCACCCACACATCTTTGGACTACTGTTTTTCTCAATGCCCATTCCAATGAAGGCAAGAATGCCATAGGCCTTTTTACTCCCTTATCCACCAGCAAGAAAGGAAGCATATGTCAGGTATAGGCAGGATAGATCGAGTGAACCCTTCGAAGAGTATACGTAAGAGAGACATCAGGAGGGCAAAAAGGGGACTATAGACCAGTGAGCCTGATGTCGGTTGTGGGCAAGTTATCGGAGGGAAATCTGAGGGACAGGATGTACATGTATTTGGAAAGGCAAGGACTATTAAGGATAGTCAATATGGCTTTGTGTGTGGGAAATCATGTCTTACAAACTTGATTGACATTTTTGAAGAAGTAACAGAGGATTGATGAGGGCAGAACGGTAGATGTGATCTATATGGACTTCAGTAAGGTGTTCGACAAGGTTCCCCATGGAGATTGTTGAGCAAGGTTAGATCTCATGGAATACAGGGAGAACTAGCCATTTGGATACAGAACTGGCTCAAAGGTAGAATACAGAAGGTGGTGGAGGAGGGTTGTTTTTCAGACTGTGACCAGTGGAGTGCCACAAGGATTGGTGCTGTGTCCACTATTTCTTAACATTTATATAAATGATTTTGATGTGAGCATAAGAGGTATAGTTAGTATGTTTGCTGAAGACACCAAAATTGGAGTTGTAGTGGACAGCGAAGGTTACAACAGGATCTTGATCAGATAGGCTAATGGCCTGAGAAGTGGCAGATAGAGTTTAATTTAGATAAGTGTGAGGTGCTGCATTTTGGGAAAACAAGTCATAGCAGGACATACACGTTCATGGTAATGTCATAGGGAGTGTTGCTGAACAAAGAGACCTTGGAGTGCAGGTTTATAGTTCTATGAAAGCGTAATCTCAAGTTCGTGAAGAAGGCATTTGTTATGCATTACTTTATTGTTCAGAGTATAGAGTACACGAGTTGGGAGGTCATGTTGTTGCAGTACAGGACATTGAGAGAAAGTGAGGACTGCAGATGCTGGAGACCAGAGTTGAAAATGTGTTCATGGAAAAACATGTGTTCATGTTTTTCCAGCACCACATTTTTCAGTACAGGACATTGGTTAAAGCACTGCTGGAATGTTGTGTGCAATTCCAGTGTCCTTCCTATCGGAATGATGTTGCGAAACTTGAAAGGTTAAGTAAAGATTTAAAGGGATGCTGCCAGGGTTGGAGAATTTGAGCTATAGGGAGAGGTTGAATAGGCTGGGACTTCTTTCCCTGGATCGTCAGAGGCTGAGGGGTGATCTTACAGAGGTTTATAATATAATGAGCAACATAGATAGGATAAATAAACAAAGTATTTTCCCTGGAGTGTGGGAGTACAGAACTAGAGGGCATACGTTTAGGGTGAGAGGGGAAAGATATAAAAGAGACCTAGGGGGCAACTTTTTCATTCAGAGTGTTTTACGTAAATGGAATGAGCTGCCAGAGGAAGTGGTGGTGGCCAGTACAATTGCAACATTGAAGAGGCATCTTGATGGGTATGTGAAAGGGAAGGGTTTGGAGGGATATGGGCCTGGTGATGGCAGGTGGAACTAGATTGTGTTGGGATGGCATGGACGAGTTGGATGGAAGGGTCTAGTTCCATGCTGCATATCTCTATGACTCTATGACTCTATGACACTGACACTGCCACCTTTAGTGATCTGTGGATGTGTACACCCAGATCCCTCTGCATATTAATAGTCCAAAGGGTTCTGGCATTCACTATATAATTGCTAGCTGTATTTGACCTTTCAAAATGCATCACCTCACATTTGTTGAGATTAAACTCCATCTGCCATTTTTCTACCTATACTTCCAACTGATTTATATTCTGTTGTACCCTCTGATAATCCTCCTCATTATCCACAACTCCACCAATCTTTGTATCGTCCCAATCTTTGTATCATCCACAAAAGTACTAATTAGACTCCTCACATTTTCCTCCAAATTATTTATATAGGCCATGAACAGTAGACGTCTCAGCACTGATCCCTGTGGAACACCACTAGTCACAGTCCTCCATCCTAGAAAGCTTCCTACACCACTTCCCTCTGTCTCCTATGATTGACTCAGATCTAGACAGGAAAATCCATCTGGCCAGCTCACCCCGATATCATGTGACCTCACCTTTTGTACCAGTCTGCCATGAGGGGCCTTGTCAAAGGTTTTACTGAAGTCCATGTCAACAACATAAACTGATTTTCCCTCATTAATCATCTTCATCATCTCCTTAAAAATATGGTCAAGTTAGTAAGGCACGACCTCTCCCGTATAAAACCATGCTGTCTGTCACTAATAAATCAATTTTTTCTCAATGCATAAAGATCTTCTCTGTGTGAATATTTTCCAGTCATTGCCCTAACACTAACATAAAGCTCACAGGTCTGTAATTCCCAGGATTATCCCTGCTACCCTTCTTAAACAATGGGACAACATCAGCTATTCTCCAGTCCTCTGTGGCCAGAGAGAATACAAAGATGTCTGTCAATGCTGCAGCAATTTGTTCTCTTGTCTCCCACAATATTCTGGGATCGATCCCATCAGGAACCAGGGACTTATTTACCTTAATACTTTTTAAGACACAGAGAATGTTTCCGTGTCCATGTTTAACCTGATGTCATGAGGCTTCATGGGGTCTGGCATTAATGCTGAGCACTTTCAGAGCACAGACCTCTTGACTGTACCCCCCGGAGCTGTTCCCTCTGCTGGCTCTGTCTTGCCAGTGGGACAGGACCTGCCCTGAGATGGTCATTGTGTGGTCTGGGACATTGTCTGTAAAGTGGGATTTTGTGAGTGTGACTATGTTCGTGCATATGTCTGTGAGGAATATACTGCAGATCAGTTTTAAGTGTATTACAAGAAAGAGTTAACACCTCTTTATTTCTTTGAATTTTAGAATCAAGCGGAACTAAATTGTTTTTCTCAGTTGAAGATAATTTAGTTCTCGTTTGCTTCAATAATCAGAGTCTACACCCGATTATTTCTCAATTCAGTAACTAAAGTAACCAGCTGATTATTGCTCAATTCAATAACTGCAGTAACCAGCTGGGTCACCTTCCCAACACACTGCCAGACCAAATACATTGAAAACGGCTTCAGAAAGGCCTGAATTTAAATATAGTTCTGCAGTACCTCACTCTCCCTCCAATAAAGAGTGAGACAATGATGGGATCTGAAATCTGTCTAGAGAGCTTCCAAACTGGGTCCACGCAGTTATTCAAATGCCCCCTCACTCCAAACAATTCAGAACTATCTCAGAGAGGGTGCAGAATATTCCCAAAGGGGAGAGGGACCAGCAGGATGTTGCTGTACACATTGGAACCCATGATACGGGATAGAAAAAGAACGGGTCCTGAGGAGAGAAAATAGGAATTTACGCAAGAATTTAAAAAGTCGAACCCCGAGGGTAGTTGTAGGAGGGGGGTGAAGGTGTGAGTCCTTTTAGTGTAGAGAGTAGGAGAAAGAATATCAGGCTTATTGATTTAACCAAATCATAACTTATACATGTACTTAATAAAAGCAGAGGGCTTAGTAAACGGATTCCCGCGGCAGGGTTTTGAGATTTCACTCCCTATTGCCGGTTTCCTCCCTCATTCATTCCATTTCACGGAAGCGCGATTTGACAGTAACTTTCTTAAAGGGGACAGAGACCCAATTCAATCTGTATCTAACAGCTCCGTGCTGTTGGAGACAACCTGTCTGATGTCCTGCAAGCTGTTCAAGTCCCGATAGATGGTTCTGAGGGGAATTAGTATTCTCGTCTTTTCATAGTTTCGGGTGAGATAGTGCGCTGGGGAGTGGGGAGATCACAGTTTGGTGAATGTCTGAATGAAATGCGGAAGGAGTAAATACCGAGCGATTGTGAGTGGGTTGGCAAATAAAGGGCCTTAATATAAAAACAAAGAAACATATAGTACAATATCTTACACAACCATAGAATATGTTAGTACATGTCTCTGGTGATACATGTCGGCATAAATTGTTGGTACATGTCAAAAATCACACAACACCAGGTTATTGTCCAACAGGTTTAATTGGAAGCACACTAGTTTACGGAGCGACGCTCCTTCATCAGGTGATTGTGGAGGGCTCAATTGTAACACACAATTTATAGCAAAAATTTGCAGTTTAATTAATTTTTGCTAATAATTCTGTGTTACGATCGAGCCCTCCACAATCACCTGATGAAGGAGTATCGCTCCGAAAGCTAGTGTGCTTCCAATTAAACCTGTTGGACTATAATCTGGTGTTGTGTCACCTCACCCTAGTTCTAAACTTCCAAGTCAGTAACTGTCCCCATGACTTGTCCGAACTTGTCCTACCTGTCTATCTCCTTTTCCACCTATCCACTCCACCCTCTCCTCCCTGACCTATCACCTTCATCCCCTCCCCCACTCACCCATTGTACTCTATGCTACTTTCTCCCCACCACCACCCTCCTCTAGCTTATCTCCACTCTTCAGGCTCACTGCCTTTATTCCTGATGAAGGGCTTTTGCCCGAAACGTCAATTTCGCTGATCCTTGGATGATGCCTGAACTGCTGTGCTCTTCCAGCACCACTAATCCAGAATCTGGATTCCAGCAGCTGCAGTCTTTGCTTTTACCTCGCTGATTTTTAACTTTGTCCACCCCAGTCCAACACCGGCATCTCCAAATCATTGATACATCTCGGCACAAATGATGTCGGGAAGAAGAGGAGGAACATACTACAGTGGGACTTCGGAGAACTAGGAAGAAGGCTGAAAAGCAGGACATCCAAGGTTGTTATCTCCGGTTTGCTTCCAGTTCTAAGGGCTGGTGAGGCCAGAAACATGGAGATAATGGACTTAAACGTGTGGCTGGGGAACTGGTGCAGGAAGCAAGGATTCAAGTTCTTGGATCACTGTGGTATGTTTTGTGGTAAGCATAAATTATACAAGAGATACGGTTTGCGCCTTAATAGGTTGGGAACCAGCATTCTGGCAGGCAGGTTTGCTACTGCAACACAGCTACGTTTAAACTAAGTAGCGGAGGGGGAGGGGACAAACTGGATGTTTAAGAAGGAAATTGAAGGGAAAGTTAGAACAAGGGAAGTCAAGAAAGACAACTGTATCAATGAAGCACAAAACTCAATGAGGGATAATGCTGTAAGGTTAAGTGAAATAGGAGTTGAAGGGAAGGGTGAGGGCAGTAACAAATTAAAAATAAGATGGGTGAGCTTGAGGGTCTTTTGGAAATTGGCAGATACGATATTGTGGGGATAACTGAGACGTGGCTTCAAGTGGACAGGGCCTGGGAAATGAATATTCATGGCTACACGTGCTTTTGTAATGACAAACTGACGGGCGGAGGGGTTGGGGTGGCCATATTGGTAAGGGATGATATTCAGTCCTTTGCGCGGGGGGACCTAGAATCAGGGGGTGTAGAGTCAGTGTGGATAGAGCTGAGAAATTCTAAGGGTAAAAAGACCCTCTTGGGAGTTATCTACAGGCCCCCAAACAGTCGTCTGTATGTTGGATGTAAGTTGAATCAGGAGCTGAAATTGGCCGGTCACAAAGATGTTACGGCAGTTGTTATGGTGGATTTCAACATGCAATTTTGTCTCTGGTATTGTGCAATGAACCAGAATTGATCAGAAACCGCGAAGTGAAGGAGCCATTGGGACGTAGTGACCATAATAGAATAACCTTCAATCTGCAATTTGAGTGGGAGAGGGTACAATCGGAAGTGATAATATTTCTGTTGAATAAGGGATCTGTGGAGCTATGAGAGAGGAACTGGCCAAAGTTCAATGGTGCAATACCTTAGCCGGTATTGGAGGAACAATGGCAGATATTTCTGTGTATAATGCAGAAGATGCAGGATCAGTTCATTCCAAAAAGGAATCTCCCTGAGGTAACAGTGGTTGAAGTATCTAAACTTATGGGAATTTATATTTGCCAGGAATTGGTGTTGGAGAGACTGTTAGGTCTGAAGGTTGATAAGTCCCCAGGGCCTGATGGTCGACATCCCAGCGTACTGAAGGAGGGGCTCGTGAAATCGTGGATGCATTGGTGATTTTTTTCCAGAGTTCGATAGATTCAGGATCAGTTCCTATGGATTGGAGAGTGACTAATGTTGTACCACTTTTTAAGAAAGGTGGGAGAGAGAAAGCAGGAAATTATAGACCAGTTAGTCTGTCCTCAGTGGTGGGAAAGATGCTGGAGTCTATTATAAAGGATGAAATTACAACACATCTGCATAGCAGTAACAGGATAGGTCAGAGTCAGCATGGACATATGAAGGGGAAATCATGTTTGATTAATGTTCTGGAATTTTTTGAGGATATAACTCTGAAGATGGACAAGGGACATCCAGTAGATGTAGTGTACCTGGACTTTCAGAAAGCTTTCATAAAGTCCCACACAGGAGGTTAATGAGCAAAGTTAGGCCGCATTGCATTGGGGGCAAAGTACTAACTTGGATTGAAAGTTGGTTGGCTGATAGGAAACAAAGAGTAGTGATAAACGGCTCCATTTCGGGATGGCAGGCAGTGACCAGTGGGGTACCGCAGGGATCAGTGCTGGGACCGCAGCTTTTTACAATATATGTTAATTTATAGAAGATGGTATTAGTAATAACATTAGCAAATTTGCTGATGATACTAAGCTGGGTGGCAGGGTGAAATGTGAGGAGGATGTTAGGAGATTACAGGGTGACCTGGACAGGTTAGATGAGTGGTCAGATGCATGGCAGATGCAGTTTAATGTGGATAAATGTATGGTTATCCACTTTGGTGGCAAGGACAGGAAGGCAGATTACTACCTCTTTGCTTCTATACTCAATCCCTCTTGTTATGAAGGCCAGCATGCTATTAGCCTTCTTCACTACCTGCCGTGCCTGCATGCTTACCTTCGTTGACTGGTGTACAAGAACACCCAGAGGGATTGAGTATAGAAGCAAACAGGTGCTTCTGCAGCTGTACAGGGCCCTGGTGAGACCACACCTGGAGTATTGTGTGCAGCTCTGGTCTCCAAATTTGAAGGAAGACACTCTGGCTATTGAGGGAGTGCAGCATAGGTTCACGAGGTCAATTCCTGGAATGGCAGGACTACCTTACGCTGAAAGACTGGAGCAACTGGGCTTGTATACCCTTGAGTTTAGAAGACTGAGAGGGGATCTGATTGAGACATATAACATTATTAAAGGATTGGACACTCGAGAGTCAGGAAACATGTTTCCGCTGATGGGTGAGTGCCGACCCAGAGGACACAGCTTAAAAATATGGAGTAGACCATTTAGGACAGAGATGAGGAGAAACTTCTTCACCCCGAGAATGGTGGTTGTGTGGAATGCTCTGCCCCAGAGGGCCGTGGAGGCCCAGTCTCTGGATTCATTTAAGAAAGTGTTGGATAGAGCTCTCAAGGATAGTGGAGTCAAGGGTTATGGAGATAAGACAGGAACAGGATACTGATTAAGGATGATCAGCCATGATCATAATGATTGGTGGTTCAGGCTCGAAGGGCGGAATGGCCTACTCCTGCACCTATTGTCTATTGTCTAATAAGATATTTTAAAGTGATTGACTCTCTGCATCAGTAAAGACATGCCAGCTAGCCCACGGAGACATTGGTAATGCTTAACTGATATGGGTGAGCAGGGCAGAACCTCAACAGATCACAGGATATTCAGGGACAAAGGTTACAAGTGACCACATCAGCGAACAGGCACCGTGTGTTAGAATCTGACTGGTAGAGGTGTAATAGACAATGACCTCATGTAATCAAAATGCTGAGTTAATTGAATTATTAATTTGATGTAATTAATTTACAGACCTGATGGAATCATCGCCCAATTGGTTGACTTGTGGACTTGATATGATCAACTGCACAACAACAGTTAGTTTGCAGACTGACATAACTTTGATGTCAGAAAGTGTAAGATTGGTATTATGCGGGTGTTTGACAGAGAGAGCTCAATTGTTCTGTGTGATGGTCTTGAGTTCCTCTCCTGGCTGTAATCAATTCCCTCTTGAATAAACTGCTATTCCTGCTGAATTCCCCAGGCCTTCAGAGTCTTCTTGCCTCACTCCGACAGCAGTTGTATTTGGATTTCTCACAGTGCCATGTCCCAGTGGGAGGAGGAACGGAAGGGTAGAGCAGATGAATGCGCGGCTGAGGAGCTTGTGGAGGGGAGAAGGATCCAAAGTTTTGTGTCATTGGAATCGCTTCTGGGGTAGAAGAGACCTGTATAAGGAGGAACAGTTACACCTGAATTGCAAGGGCAATGATATACTGGTGGGGAGGTTTGCTCGAGCTGCTTGCGTTGGGGGCGGAGGGGTTTGGAATTGATACCCAGATACATAGTGGGGAAAGAGATCAGTCTGAGATTGGTATAGTTGTGTGAGAAACAAAGCTTACGCACTTCAATAATTTCAGTCCGAGACAAGATCTAAATCTGTAGTGTCATTTATTTCACCCTTGCAAGAGGGTGCAATGGCCACTGTATACAAGGCAGAGACACACACACACACACACACACAGAATTCAACGAATACACGATATTTATGTAATTTTGTTCCTTTTTTTATCCCATTGCTCCTCCCCGTTTACATCTTCCACTTCTCTAAGACTGGCACCCATTACTCTTGTTTACCTCTTGCCTTATCCGGCCTTGTCTGTGACAAAATGTTTATTTCTGGCCTCACAAGGCCATTTGACCACATCCCACTGTGGCCCATTGTTAGGTATTATCTATTCCCTCCATCTGTGCTTTCCCCAACCATACAGATCCTTATGTTATTTTAATTGGGGTTTGTTCCTGTGTTTCTGTACAAGTGGGAAACAGATGCTTATAACTACTGCTTGTGCAAGTATCTGGCTTAACCTATATCCTCACAGCACCTTATCTATTTGTCTGTAACATCTACCATTGTTTTGCAGTCATGTTTCATTCTTGCATACAATTTTAGCTAATACAAAAACAATTATGTATTTCCTCCACATAGTTTGCATTCTTGTTGACTCAGCTCTTAGTTGAAAGAATTACACAATGGTGTGAGTTCATTTACCTTGCATAAGTAACTATAATTGCAGAAGTAACACGACTTTACCTATATCCCACAATTTCCCCTTTTTCTTGAATTACCATTTGTTATTTTCTGCATTTTTCTTTTAAGCATCGCCCCCAAAATTCGCAAGCATCATTCCCCAGATTTCATCCATCTTGATCTCACTCATCGCCTCATTATTTAGTCAATTTCCTCTGCTTGGTCCCTTTTAGTGGCATCTATTTCATTTAGGCTGTCTCAATCAGTCTTTGGGTGAGCCCTCGTATGATACAACAGAATATGATACAACAGCCAATGGCCACCAACACCCCGACTACGACTATCAGGGAATTAAGGATGGAAACCATCACCCCCTTCCATTTTCCAAACCATGATACAAGCCATCCCATGAGAGATGTGTCTACTCATGAATTCTCGGCCAGTTCCTCTGCTAAGGTAGTCAATCACCTTAAGACCCGAGTAATTGAACCACAGGCACAATGTTAATAGGAATCAAGGTACAACAGCTTCTTCCTAACACACACACACACACACACACACACACCCTTTTCCCGCTAGAATCATATCAAGGGCCATTCTTTTTTTCCCATGTCATCCTACTTGTCACATCAAACTGTTCTGATATTCCTTTAACCGCATCTCTTGTATAATTTATATTTCACTGTTGATTATAGAAAATGTAATTTATCCAACCTACATTTTTATTAATTGTTACCCACCAGAAGAGAGCTGACTCAAAGCCTGCTGCAATCTGGTTACGAGCCTTGAACTCATCAGGTACCCAAGGGACTCCTATAGAGTCCAGATAAATCCTGTCATCGAAAGAAGTGTCTAACAGTAATCTCTTACTCCTTCCCTTTTTCCCCACTATATTTTCCTTCTCAAATGCCAGGGTAAATGGAATTGCCAATTGCACAATTGTACATATCCCTCTCCAATCCATTGGTATGGTGGGTCTCAATATTTTGCCTCCGCAGTACCACCACAGATCCGCTCGGGGAGCCATTGGTGCTGAGTAGTTCCCTCCAGTGTCCGTATCGGTGCCATTCTTAATCTCTGTACATACTTTTAGCTCCCACAAATCTCTAGACCGATTTGTACCTTGTCTATTCACACACATCGTGTGATTTCCGACTGTGGCTGAAAATGTAGTGGGGGGGGGGCTTTTGAATCTTTCTTCTCCAATGGAGCGAAGATCAGGGATAGAGAGGTACAATTCCTATAATTCCATGCAGTCTTATCCTGATACAGGGTTATCATACATTTCATGACCTTCCTGTCTCGCTTACACCCGAGTGGAAAGGGAACCACCTGGGTCACTGGCCTACCAGAGGCGCATGCATAGCATTTGCTCTTGTGCAGACATCTTACAGTACACTTTACCCATTCAAACCAGTCATCCCCATATCCAGCTTCTATTTCAATGGTCTGTTTCAAGTCCTTTATCTCTATAATTTTTACTACTTTAGGACCATCGGAAGGGGTGAAATATTGTACCTTGTGATTCAATACTTCTGCCCGTTTTCCCTGTCCTGCGCTAATTTTTAAATCAACAGCCCAAGAAATACTTCCCGTTTGCTTATATTTCTATCACAAATGTTTCATCTAACTGTATCTCATAGGTGCCCCCCACCACCCCCACCCCGAGAATTGCTTTGTGCCATGTGGTTTTCTTTATCATTAGGTATATTGGGTTACGCTCTATATCGGCACAATCGAGAGGTAACTGGAAGGTGGCCCGGTGTATTGTGACAAAACCATTATACCAAGTACCATCCCCAAAGGATTTAAGATGTATCTCTGAGATGCAGTACTGTCTCAGATTATCTACATCCCCACAATTTACTAAGTTACATGCATCAGGTCTATTACTTGGGGATTATCAGACTCAGGGACCATTAATAATACATATGAAAATTATATTTGACAAAATCCCAATACAAAGAGAACTAGCATCATAATTCTAAGCATTCCCAGCATTCTACAAATTGTGCTGAAACACAAAAAAAATTAATACACAATCCTACAGAAATAATCCCGCGCTCGCATCGCCACTGTATAATCAGTTACTCAAAGTCTCTTCAGCCTGAGTTTCAGCGGGTCTTCCGTTGATTCGGCTGTCCAGACTTCTTCCTCAACTGGAGATTTCATTGGCCCTTTGATCCGAGTGTAGTGAGTCCAGCCTTTCTCCGCTGTCCTTATTGTCGTTTCAGTAATCAAAGGATCCTGATACGGCCTTTCCCAGTCCGGCTGCAATTTAGTCTCTGTCCATGATGTCACTAAGACCCAATCTCCCGGCCGGATGGGATGAACGGTGAATTCAAGGGGTGGAGTCTGTGCCAATAAACCCTGTTTCCTGAGGAAAGACAAAGAGGAGGACAAGCCCAGTATATACTTATTTAAGAACAAGTCTTTAGTTTCGAGAATTGTCAATTCTCCGTTCGTTTCCAGATAAGGTAATCCAAAGATGATTTCATAGGGGATAGTCCCAAGTCTTTCCTTGTGGCTGTTCGTACTCGCAAGAGAGTTATAAGTAAACATTTGGTCCAAGGGAGTCTGGTTTCTATTATCAATTTAGAGAGCTGTCGTTTGAGTGTTTGGTTCATTCTCTCAACCCTTCCCGATGATGGTGAGTGCCATAGAGCATGGAACTCCCAGGAAATTCCCAACCCTTTCATTATCTCCTGTAACACTTTAGAGGTAAAATGAGTTCCTTGGTCGGAATCTATACGGTTCACTAGCCCATATCGGGGAATTGTGTGCACTAATATTGTTTTAGAAACCACACACGCAGTGGCGGTGGCTAGGGGGTATGCCTCAACCCAACCAGATAGATGATCTACTATGACCAGCATATATTTTAGTCTTCCTACTCTGGGTAGTTCAGTATAATCCACTTGAATACTCTGGAAGGGTCTCAATCCCGGGTCTCTTCCTCACGGGCTCAGTTTTCTCAAGAATTGCTTATTTACCTTTCTGTATGTTATACATCCCTCACATATTTGTTTAGCAATTGTATGTATTCCTTTACATCCATATTCCCTAAAAACTAAAAGATACAATGCTTGTACTCCCCAATAACTGACTTGATGTAGAACAGCCACAATTTCTCACATCATCATTTTGTTTAACATTTCCCTTCCATCGGGTAACATCCATTGCCCGTCTGCTGTTTTTTTGCAGCCCCAAAATCTTTCAATTCTTTTTCTTCTCTTTCAGTAAATATAGGAGCTTCCGGGGATTAGGGACAGTAGGTATTAGGGAATGAATCAGCATTCCTTGTGGGTCTAGGCCTGCTTCCTTTGCCCCTTCATCGTCTAATCTATTCCCCTTAACTTCTGGTTCATTTCCTTTATGATGACCATTTACATGCACCACCGCTATTTCTCAGGGGAGTAATAGGGACTCCACGACGCGTTTAATCAACTCCTCACGTACTAATTCCTTCCCCCGGCTATTGATCAGTCCTCTTTCCTGCCATATCTTTCCGAAAGTGTGCACAACACCAAATGCATACTTAGAGTATGCTGCTCCGTCTTTATTTTCCAACGCCCTAAGGGTTATTTCCAGTGCATAGAGTTCGCAGGAATGAGCTGACCACCCATTTGGCAACCCTCCTGCCTCGACCAAACTAAATTTCATCACATCTACAACTGCATACCCATTATTTCTTTTCCCTTCAGGCACCTGGGATGATCTGTCTATAATGAGTCAGGCTCCTGCATGAAGCGGAACATCTCACAGGACATGCCGACCTTAGTTTGGTATTCTATAATGTCAAGGCAGTTGTGCTCTGGATTCTAAGGAGATTCTCCTTCCCCTTTCCAAAGAAAGGCAGCTGGATTTAAACAACTGTCCGTGACCAACACTAGATCATCCTTTTCTATTAATATTGCCTCATTTTTCAGAACCCACGAGTCCTGTCAACCATCGCCCAGCTTTTTGGGTTAGGATCGTTCTCACTTGGTGTGGGGTGCTTACTATTAGTCCCCAAATGTAAGCTTCCTGCTTTCCTCCACCAACAGTGCAGTGGCAGCCATGGCCTGCACACACTCAGGCCACCCCCGGGATACTGGTCCAATAGCTTCGAAAGATATGCTACTGGCTGTTTCATTCCTCCCCACCTCTGGGTTAATACTCCCAAAGCCGCTCTCTTATCTACGGTAGCAAAGAGCTGGTAAGATTTATCTAGAGAAGGTAAGGCTGACATGGGTGCATGGATCAGATCTCTTTTGAATTCTTAACTAGTTCTTTATCCTCTTCTTCCCAACTCAGACACTTTGGTTAATCCTCTAATAGTTTGAGATATAATTTATTCATCTTTTGAGCATAAGAATCAATCCACAATCTGCAATATCCGTTTAAACCCAAAAGATTCCGCAACTCCCGTTTAGTCCTGGGCCGTGGAATCCCCAGTATTCCCTCTAACCGTTCCGGGCTTATCTTTCGCTTTCCCTCACTAACTAAATGTCCCAAGTATATCACTTCTCGCTCCACATATTGTAGTTTGATTTTAGATACCCGCAATCATTGCTGGCCCAGGAAATTCAATATTTTTTTAGTGGCTTCTACTACTCTTTCTCTTCTCTTTCCTGTTACTAAGAGGTCGTCTACATACTGCAACAGGGTAGGTCCCTTGGGGCTGCTAAATTTCTCCAATATCTATTCTAACATCTGTCCAAATAAATTCGGGGATTGCGTAAACCCCTGGGAGAGCACGGTCCACCGGTATTGCTGTTTCTGTCCTTTTCTGGGATCGTCCCATTCAAAGGCACAAAAATCCCACTTGCCCCAGCCAAGGGACAAGCCCAAAAGGCATCCTTTAAATCTATCACACTAAACCATTTGTGGTCATGATGGATCTTACTTAATAACGTATAAGGATTTGGCACCACAGGGTGCCTGACCTGTTCTATTCAATTCAATGTTCTCAAATCCTGAACCAATCGGATTTTCGCACTGATAGAGTTAGGATATTATAAGGACATATACTTGGATCGAACAGTCCATCTCTAGCCCCTCAATGACTGGCTGCAGTCCTCGTTTAGCTTCTATGTAAATGGGATATTGTCGCTCATAAACAACGTCCCGTTTCCTTTTTAAACTTATTTCTAGGAGATGGTTCTGTACTTTTCCACGATTCCCTTTTCTAGCCCATATAATAAGGTCTATCTCTCTCTCCACATCTTCCATCAACATTGCCATTTGTACAACTAATTCTTTTTCCTGACTTCAAATCTCCAGTCCTAAGATGATAATTAAATCTCTCCTGAGTAAGTTACTTCCTATATCGGGGATATACAACAGTTCCCATGTGACTGTATCATTAGGACCTTTTATCATCATAGGTTCAAATACTGGAACAGTAAATCCTTCCCCTTTTACCCCTGAAACTGTAATTGACTGTGTTGACATTTCTTTGGTTTAAAATTCAGCGATGATCGTGCTGCCCCCGTATCTACGAGGAAGACTACCTCTTCCCCACAGGGTCCCACCTTCAATTTTATCGAGAGTTCCTGGTGGCTCCCCGGGGGCAGGAAACCCTGACACCCCTATTCTTCAACAAAATTGATAAGCGAATTGCCCTTTCTTCCCTTTGTAGATCAGGACACTCCCACTTGAAATGCCCAAGTTTCTGCAATAATAGCATCCTGCCTGTGGAGACTTCCATCTCTGCCCCTGTCTCCCTCTCCCTCTCTGTCCTACATGCTGCCTCCCGCCGCTCCGGTTGCTCACTATTGGTTCCATTCTTTTCTTAACTACCTCATCAATGGTAGCTACCATCATTTTGCCTTCTGTGTTTGTCTCTCATCCTCTCTCTTTGCAAACACTTTCTGTACCTCTCTTAATAATTCATCTAATGGTGTTTCGCTCCTCCCTTCTATCTTCAGTATATTTCTCTGTGTCTGTCCTTGCCTTTGTCATAAAATGTACTTTCAAAAGACCCTGTGCCACTGGGTCCTCAGGGTTCATTCCAGAGTATTTCCGCATTGAGTCTCTTAACCTTTGCAAGAAAGCTGAGGGAATCTCATCTTTCTCCTGTCTAACTTCAAAGGCTTTAGTCAAATTCTGCGAATTCGGAACTGCCTCTCTTTTTTTTAGAATCAGGTCTTTCAACTCCCTCATTTCTTCCCTATGCTCCGGGTTTTGATTTTCCCACTGGTTGTCTCTGAGGGGAAACTCCGTCTCTCCCTGTCCAGTATCCCCATCCTCAATGAGAAGTTCCCTGTCCCATATTTTAATGGCTGCTCCAAGTATAAGTCCCCTTTCTTCCCCAGCAAATAGTATATTCAAAATAGACATTAACTCAGTCCACGAATACAGACTGGGCCCCAAAAATTGATCAAGTTGTTCAGACAACCCTACCGGATACTCGTCCAGGACCTTCATCCCCTTATTAAATATTCTGAACTCCCCACTGATGAGGGGGCACTTACAAACCCAATCTCTTTGTCCCCTATTGGTACCTCCCGATGGGGATAAGTCTTTACATTCTTCCCCATTTTTTGTTTTTGTTTCTCCCCTTATGATTTGGTTTAGATACTCCAGAGGCCTACTCGACGTCTACTTTATTTTTCCTTTTCTTTCAGGATTAAGGTTCGGGAAGAACAACATTCCTGTCCACTGCCCCTTCGTCCACCTCGGGGAGCCATTTTATGGAACTGATCCAGCCGCGATTGCATGCACTTGACCCATTTCTGGTGTTATTAGCGTGGTGCTCATAACACCAAGGTCGTGGGTTCGATCCCCACACTGACCACATGCAGCGCTTGTGTGGTTGCTGTGTTTCCAAACGACGTGCTCCACAAAGCCGTAAGCGCCATCTGCGCAATAAAACATTCGACAGGGTTAGACGCACGACTTGTTCGCCGTACCCGTGATGACTGGTGGATGTTGTCTGCAGCAAATCAACCAGTCTCAGTTGTTTTCACCAACAAATGCAGCACATGAAATATGTGCAGTATTAGGCAGACCTGGCACCGTCTCGGAGGAGAACCAGAGTTCACGCTTCAATTCAATCAAAGATTCGTTCGTGCTATTTTCCTGGATCTCTGTTAATACTCGTCACACGACTTCCAGACGCAATTCGTTCGCTTGCTCACCTCTCATGCATCGACACTGGAGTTATCATATCACCAGCAATATCATAGAGCCATTAATAAAAGCAAATTACTGCGGATGCTGGAATCTGAAACCAAAAGAGAAAATGCTGGAAAATCTCAGCAGGTATCGCACCATCTGCAAGGAGAGAAAAGAGCTGACGTTTCCAGTCTAACTGATTAAAGATAAAGATAAAAACAAAGGGGGAGTATTATGGAGCTACTAATACCACGCTGAGAGAAGGTGAGTCAAGGCTCCAGATGCAAAGGTGATAATGACAGTGCATGGAGAGATTAAAGGGAGATTAAGAGGCGTGAATTACCCAGGCTGAAGCCAGCGGTACGTGACAAAATATGTGAGGGATGGGTGAAGCAGAGACAAAATGGAAAACAGGGGAGAAGGGTAGCAAAGCGGGAGGAGGAGAGCAAAAAGGTATTGAGAGAGTGGGGAGCGAGAGAAAGAGAGACAGTCAAGAAATAAGAGGTACAGAACAGTGAAAAAAAACACAACTAAAAAAGTTAAATAAAATAATTGAAATAAAATTACCTGAAGTTGTTTGAATTCAACAACTTCAGACGATTGTACTTATTTTTTTTAATTTATCTTTTTTATCATTTCACCTGCACTATCATAGAGCCATTAGATATGGACAGCACTGAAAACACAGTCTTCGGTCGCACTCGTCCATTCCAAACAGATATCCTCAACTGATCCAGCCGCGATTGCATGCACTTGACCCATTTCTCTCTAAACCTTTCCTATTCAAGTACACGCCCAGATTCCTTAACAGTATTGGAATTATACCATCCATCACCAGCTCGTCTGGTAACTTATTCCAGAAACGCACCAACCTCTGCGTGCAGCCGTTGCCCCTCACTGCCTTTCGAATTCTCACCCTCCCACACCAGATTTATACCCTCTAGTTCTGAACTGCCCCACCTGAGCGAAAGGAACTTGTCTATTTACCCGATTCATTCCCCTCATGATTGAAAAACCTCCGTAAGATCAGCTCCCAGCCTCTGACGCGCCAGGCGAAATAGTGAGCGAGTGTTCAGCCTGTAAACGTTTGCACCTTTTCCATTTACAAATGTAGGATGATGTAGCATGCTGTCTGAAGCAATCATTTTAGCAGCTGACCTGTCGCTGACAAACTCTGCAGGAAGGACTGACAACTTGCTAAATATGCTGTCAAACGAAGATTTCATAAGCAACATGAGTCATTGAGCAATTGTGCAATTGACTTCTGAGCTGTTGCTGACACCAAAGCAACTGCGTCGTTCGGGAGCAGAAAGAACCCCACTGATAGATTACAATTCAAATGCATTTGGCATAAGGTTCGTAGCAGTTAATCAGCAGCACGTAACCCTGACTCCAAAGGTTTGTGAGTATCCAGAAGAACAGTGAGCGATCGTTGAAGGTACGGTTCTCCAGACGAAATTTGTCAACGTGAGAAGCTGCAGCTGAGCTGGTGGCGTTGCGATTGAAATTGCATGCGTCCGGACATTGTGCTTAATTTTAGATATCAGAGCAAATGGTTAACTCGAGTATGCGCGTTCGGAAAAGTCAATGTTTTTTTTTGTTGAAAAGCTTTGCAACGAAAGGAAATACTTCAGACTATCGTGCGATCGATGAGAAGCAGAAAATGCAGAGCAGCCGTGGTTGTGAGCACCGGCAATATAGGCATTTGCTTTCGCTGGGCCGCCAGCGTTGGTCGGTTAGCTCAGCTGGTTAGAGCGTGGTGCTAATGACGCCAAGGTCGTGGGTTCGATCCCCACCCTGACCACATGCAGCGCTTGTGTGGTTGCTGTGTTTCCAAACAACGTGCTCCACAAAGCCGTAAGCACCATCTGCGCAATAAAACATTTGACAGGGTTAGACGCACGACTTGATCGCCGTATCCGTGATGACTAGTGGATGTTGTCTGCAGCAAATCAACCAGTCTCAGTTTTTTAGACCAACAAATGCAAAACATGAAATATGTGCAGTATTAGGCAGACCTGGCATAGTCTCGGAGGAGAACCAGAGTTCAGGCTTCAATTCAAATCAAAGATTCGTTCATGCTATTTTCCTGATCTCTGTTCATACTCGTCACATGACTTCCAGAGGCAATTCGTTCGCTTGCTCACCTCTCATGCATCGACACTGGAGTTATCATGTCACCAGCAATATCATAGAGACATTATTAAAAGCAAATTACTGCGGATGCTGGAATCTGAAACCAAAAGATAAAATGCTGGAAAATTTCATCAGGTCTGGCACCATCTGCAAGGAGAGAGACGAGCTGACGTTTTTGAGTCTAACTGATTAAAGATAAAGATATAAACTAAGGGGGAGTATTATGGAGCTATTTATAACACGCTGAGTCTGAGTTGGGAAGAAGAGGAAAAAGAACTATTTAAGAATTTAAAAGAGATCTGATCCATGCCCCTGGGTCAGCCTTACCTTCTCCAGATAAACCTTTCCATCTCTTTGCTACAATATATGAAGAGCGCGGCTTTGGGAGTATTAACCCAGAGGTGGGGAGTAATGAAACAGCCAGTAGCATATCTTTCAAAGCTATTGGATCCAGTATCCCAGGGCAGGCCTGAGTGTGTGCAGGCCGTGGCAGCCACTGCACTGTTGGTGGAGGAAAGCAGGAAGCTTACACTTGGGTGCTTACACTGGTAAGCATCCCACACCAAGTGAGAACGATCCTAAACCAAAAAGCTGGGTGATGGTTGACAGATTCGCGGGTTCTGAAATATGAGGCAATATTAGTAGGAAAGGATGATCTAGTGTTGGTCACGCATAATTCTTTAAATCCAGCTTCCTTTCTTTGGAAAGGGGAAGGAGAATATCCTTAGAATCCAGGGCACGACTGCCTTGACATTATAGAATACCAAACTAAGGTCTTCATGGACCTGAGAAATGTTCCGCTTCATGCAGGAGCCTGACTGTTTATAGGCAGATCACCCCGGGTGACTGAAGAGAAAAGACATAATGGGTATGTACTTGTAGACGGGATGGAAGGTGGTGTGGTAGAGGCAGGAAGGTTGCCAAATGGGTGGTCAGCTCATTCCTGCGAACTCTATGCATTGGAAAGTGTCCTTAGGGCGTTAGAAAATAAAGAGGGAGCAGCATACAGAGACTCTAAATATGTATTTGGTGTTGGCACTTTCGGAAAGATATGGCAGGAAAGAGGACTGATCAATAGCCGGGGGAAGGAATTTGCACACGAGGAGTTGATTAAACTGGTCTTGGAATCCCTATTACTCCCCTGAGAAATAGCGGTAGTGCATGTAAATGGTCATCAGAAAGGAAATGAACCAGAAGTTAGGGGGAAAAGATTAGGTGATAAAGTGGCTAAGGAAGCAGGCCTGGACACACAAGTAGTGCTAATTCATTCCCTAATATCTCCTGTTCCTGATCCCCGGAAGCTCTTATATTTACTGAAAGAATTGAAAAAGAATTGACAGATTTTGGGGCTGAAAAAAACAGCAGATGGGCATTGGATGTTACCTGATGGAAGGGAAATGTTAAACAAAATGATGATGCGAGAAATTATAGCTGTCCTACATCAAGGCAGCCATTGGGCAGTACAAGCAACGTATCCTTTAGTTCTTAGGGAATATGGATGTAAGGGAATATATACAATTGCTAAACACATATGTGAGGGATGTATCATATGCAGAAAGGTAAAAAATAAAGTCGTGAGAAAACAGACCTCGGGAGGAAGAGACCCGGGATTGAGACTCTTCCAGAGTATACAAGAAGATTATACTGAACTACCCAGACCAGGAAGACTAAAATATATACTGGTCATAGTAGATCATCTATCTGGTTGGGTTGAGGCTACTGCCACTGCGAGTGTGGTGTGTAAAACAATATTGGAGCACATAATTCCCCGATATGGGCTAGTGAACCATATAGATTTCGACCAAGGAACTCATTTTACCTCTAAAGTGTTACAGGAGATAATGAAAGGGTTGGGAATTTCCTCAGGAAACAGAGTTTATTGGCACAGACTCCACCCCTTGAATTCACCGTTCATCCCATCCGGCCGGGAGATTGGGTCTCAGTAAAATCATGGACAGAGACTAAATTGCAGCCGGACTGGGAAGGGCCATATCAGGAACCTTTGATTACCGAAACGACAATAAGGACAGCGGAGAAAGGCTGGACTCACTACACTCGGATCAAAGGGCCAGTGAAATCTCCAGTTGAGGAAGAAGTCTGGACAGCCGAATCAACGGAAGACCCGCTGAAACTCAGGCTGAAGAGTCTTAGAGTAACTGATTATACAGTGGCGACGCGAGCGCAGGATTATTTCTGTAGGATTGTGTATTAAGTTTTATTGTACTTCAGCAGAATTTTTAGAATGCTGGGGATCTTAGAGTTATGATGCTAGCTCACTTCGTATTGGGATTTTGTCAAATATAATTTCATATGTATTATTAACGGTTCCTGCATCTGATAATCCGCAAGAAATAGACGCTGATGCATGCAGTTTAGTAAATTGTGGGATGTCGATAATCAGAGACAGTACCGCAGCTCAGAGATACATCTTAAGTCCTTTGGGGATGGTACTTGGTATAATGGTCTTGGAACAATACACAGGGCCACCTTCTGGTTTTCTCCCACAATCCAAAGATATGCAGGTTAGGCAAATTGACCATGCTGAGCTGCACGTTCTGTTCAGGGATGTGTCGGTTATATGCATTAGTCAGGGGTCAGTGTCCAGTAATCTGAGAGCAGAATGGTGCTGAGTGGATTATTCTTTGGAACGTCAGTGTCGACTTGTTGGGCCAAATGGCCTGTTTCCACACAGTAGGGATTGTATAAACTTAGAATTGTGTTTCGCGAAACAAAACTGACCTTTTTTTTAACTGTTGCATTAAAAACTTACCTTTAGCTGTCAATTGTCAATATGTAAAATATCTCAATGTTACTGAAATCAATGTTCAAACAAAACACTGCACATAAAGCTGCACAAAGATCTTCATGACCATCTAATTACTGTTCAGTGGAATAATCACAGTAAAATTTTACTGTTTCTGAGATCAATCCCCACTATCACAGTAAGGACCAGGTTATCATTCCCTTCAATAAATGCAATCGTTGTCCTCTGGTATTTCACTTCAGTCGTTATACACCATAATGGTTGTTCAAAGCATGGTTATTCTTTATTATGAAGGGCCAAGTGTTCTTACGGCAAGAGATGTTGTTCGATCTGATGCATGTTCTCAAACAAGTTTTCACTATAAATATTGCAAAAAATGTGTTTATTTGGTATTGTTCAGCTGCTGATGCTAACATTTTCAGTTCATGTTTATTAAGCATATTTGGAGAAAGTGAGGAAAGCTGTGGTGTTGCAAAAGTGCAGGCACATTCAAAGAGCAGGAGTATCGAAAAGATTCCTGATGAAGGGCTTATGCCCAAAACATCGATTCTGCTTCTCCTTGAATGCTGCCTGACCTGCTGTGCTTTACCGGTACAATGCTCTTGCCATTAGAAATATTTGAGTAAATATTCAGAGACAATACTAAAAGTTACCTCTGTCAATTTAATTGACTGTGCTTTCTATTCACGGAACGTTTCATGTTAATTGCTCCTCTTTTTCTTCTTAAATCTGATACAAATTTCAAAATACAGAACACATTAAAATTCACATGAATTATAAATTTACGTTCTCGACAAGAAAACCAATGGAAGGCGATATAGAATTCTTGAACAGCCTACACATTTGAATGAAAAAGCAATTCCTTCTAAAAAATGTTTCCACGTCTGTATCTTTTTCTCAATTCAATAATCCTGGAAGTTTATAATTGTCAGTTGATCTCTCTGAATGAGTACCTAATCAATGTCAATGTAACAGCTGAAACATTAACAACAGATTGATAACTGGGTGTTAAAGACCTTATTTGAAGCCAACAAATGTTTGATATTTCCTAGAATTCCACCAGAAAACATACTTGAATCATAATACAAGAAGTGAGATGTGCAAACCTTATTTTTAAATGAACAAACTCCAATATTTCCAAAGGATTTCAATCTTACGGTCAAAATGAACAGGTGAATGGAAAAACAAAAACAAATTTCTGACAATTCATAAACTGAATAACAATTACAAATTCATTTTGATCAAAGGACAGAGTAATATATAGATGAATCACAACATTTAGTAACAAAGTAGGTAATCAGCTGACTGACAAGTAATACGTGGTAGCATTTGTTAGTTTACTGAAGAAGATATCAACTTTATTTTCAATTTATACAACGACAGAATAATGTTTAATGTGTTTCAATTTTTTGGACTTGCCCCTTTGCAGCAATAAAAGATCAATCTCATTACTTAGACATCGTAATCTTTAATTATGCAACATTTTCAAATATTCTCCAGGAATTTATAAGCGACAGAATTAGATACAGGTCTCCCCTCTAACCGAAAGTAAAGCGTTATTATGAAACCTTACATAAACTGAAAAGGCGTTCGTCGAAGAAGCATTAATTTATATGGGAAACACCTCCCCTTTTCTTAGTAAAAGTGAAAATCCTCTTCAGATTTCTTCCAGTCAGATAAAACAGGAACAGATGTAAGTCTTTTGTAAAAGCAAGGTGGCTAAAGCGAATTTTCCAACACATATTTCTTGGTAACCTGACACAAATAAGCATCAGATTTTGTGATTATTGATATAATAGATAAAAGCAGATCTAATGTTGGATTGAAAAGCAGTTCAATCTGTGCTTAGGTACTCTCTAATCAACATTCAGAGCAGCTCTTGATAGATTTCTCGTGAAGGTGTGATTTGAAACCTTCCCTCGGGTTTAGTAATAGAGACACTGCCACAGCTCCACAGGCTCCTTTCGTAATGTTCCCACTCAGGACGGCAGGACTACAATATTATGTTTAATATGGTTACTCAAATGAAAACTAATCAGCTGTTTATTATAGTAATTTGAATCGGAATTAATTAGGTAGTTTCTGTGTGTAATGGACTGGAAATTAAACAATATTTTACACTAACAATAGAATAAATGAATGATAGTCTTAAATAAAGAGAATCTCATGACAATTCTTTGAAAGACAAATTGACAAAACTGCGGGATCATTGTACTTTAATTTTAAAAATGCATCAGTCATTCAATATGAACATTCAGCCGAAGTCAAGTTCCCTTCCTGTCAACAACGTAGAACTTCCACAATTTCAAAATGAACCGTCATTGATAAAGGAAGGAACAAACAGATGCTAATTCTATTTTCTTCACATAAACGTGCGATGAATTTTAAGTAAGTTTCATATATGTAAAAAGGAAACTCTTATTGTGGTTCTAAATACAATAAGTGTTAGCATGAAGTGAAACATAATCAAATCAATTTAACTGTGTTTTCTCAGTTAAAATACCGTTCAATATTCAAAGTAGTCGAGTGATTGTACACTGCAATATCTTTACATTAATTCAGTGCTGAGACATAATTCCACATTTATACCCCTTATAGTGAAGCAAACTTGTGCCAGGAGTCTGAGCAGGTAGGGGAGGTCTTTACTGAGTACTTTGCTTCAGTATTCACAAGTTAGTGGGACCTTGTTCCTTGTGAGGACAACGTAAAACAGGTTGATATGGTGGAACAGGTCGATGTTAAGACAGAGAATATGCTGAAAATATGTAAAAATCATGGGGATAGATAAGTGCCCTGGGCCAGAAAGGGTATAACCTAGGTTGTTATGGGAAGGGAGGCAAGTGATTACTGTGCTTTGGCAATGATCTTTGCATCCTCACTGTCCACTGGAGTCATACCAGATAATTGGAGGTTGGCAAAAGTTATTCCCTTATTGAAGATCCTGGGAATCATCAATGAGTCAGTCTTACATCAGTTGTGGGCAAATTCTTGGAGAGAATTCTGAGAGACAGGATTTATGATTATTTGGAAAAGCATAGATTGATTAGAGATGGTCAGCATGGCTTTGTGAGCGGCAAGTTATGCCTCACAAGCCTCATTGAATTATTTGAGGTTGTGGCAAACACATTGGTGAGGACAGAATAGTGGGTGTGGTGTATAAGGACTTTAGCAAGGTGTTTGATAAGGTTCTCCATGGTAGGCTCATTCAGAAAGTAATGAGACATGGGATACAGGGAAACCCGGCCTGGTTAGAAAATAAATTGGTTGACCCATAGAGGACAGGGTGAGATTAAATGGATAGTTTTCAGCTTGGAGCACGGTGACCAATGGTGTTCTGAAGGGATTAGTTGTGGGACCTCTGCTCTTTGTGATTTTTACAAATGACTTGGATGAGGAAGTGGAAGGGTGGATTAGGAAGTTTGCCAATGACACGAGGGTTGGTGGAGTTGTGGATAGTGTGGAGGGCTTTTGCAGGTTGCTAGAGGACATTGACAGGATGCAGAGCTGGGCTGAGAAGTGGCAGGTGGAGTTCAACCTCGGAAAATGTGAAATTATTCATTTTGGAATTTTAAATATGAATGCATATTTTTCAGATTAAATACAGGATTCTTGACAATGTGAAGGAACAGAGGGATCGTGGGGTGCATGTCCATACATCCCTCATAGCTGACATCTAAGGTGATAGGGCTATTAAGACAGTGCATAGCGTGTTGGCTTTCATGAATGGGGAGGTTGAGTTTAAGAGCCACGAGGTTATGCTGCAGCTCTATGGATCCCTGATGAGACTGTACTTGGAATATTGTGTTCTGTTCTGATCACCTCATAAGACATAGGATGTGGAAGCTTTAGAAAAAGTGCAGATGAGATTTATCAAAATGTTGTCTGGACTGGAAGGCATGTCTTATGACTAAAGGTTGACAGAGCTGGGGCTTTGGTCATTGCAATGAAAGAGGATAACAGTTTACTTGATAGCTTTGGGTAAGTTGATGAGAGGCATAGATAGAGTGGATAATGAAAGACTTTTCCCGACAAAGTGGCATAATTTTAAGATGAATGGGAGAAGTTGTGCGGAGATGTCAGAGATATTTTCTTTATAGATAGTGGTGAGTGTGTGGAATGCACTGCCAGTGGTGGTAGTAGATTCAGATCTATCAGGGACATCTAAAGGACTCTTGGATAGGAACATGGATGATAGTAAATGAAGGGCATGTTGGTTAGTTTGATCTTAGAGTTGGATAAAATGTCGGAACAACATCGTGGCCAAAGGGCCTGTACTGTGCTGTACTGTTCTATATTCTATGGATTGAAATGAACAATTATTTTATATTAACAACATATAGATTTTCAAAACTCTATTACCATACTTAAGAATAATGATAAATTTCATCTTGTTATTTGACTGTGCTATCTGCAGAAATGAACGGAATTATTGCAGGGAAAAGTAATTAGGATTTTCTAAATTTATAAAGCTGGAATTACACAGATCATTCAAATGAGCAAAAGTCATATTTTCGACAGCGGGCATTGCATCAGAAATAATGGATTCTTTTGTAGGTGTGTTGATTGGAAATAAAATGGATTTTTATATTACTGTATAGGTACTAGGGAAGATTGGATTAAATTCAAATATAAACTTCACTGTAGTTGTTAGCAAGACTAAACTAAAGCATATTATAATTATTGTCATGCAAATACCTTAACAGTTACTGTTAGAATCCTGAAAAAAAGATATATTGTACCATTTTTCAAAAAGTCAATAAATTAAATTGTGAACCTCCGTACACTTGTTACCCAGGCCAATTATTATGCAATTATTGTAATGGTAATGACTTGATAACTAATGCTAAAACCTAAACAGATAAATTGTTTCAATACTTTATCAGCATGTTCCTCTGAAATTGATTGGCTATTTATGAAGATCGGTGAACTGAGGGACAAAATATTGATTGATTGAATTGAAGGAAAAAATGAGACAGTGTTTATTGAACAGAATTGTCTTTGTTTAAAAATGCAGTTAATGCAAGAATAATATATTTTCCTCCATTGGTATTCTTGTAGAGACATTTTTTTAAAAAATTGTCATGATTCAAGGTAGACACTGGTGTCAGAGTCTGCAAAGGGGAGAATGAGAGAATGAAATTCTAAAAAAGCAGAAAGGAAAGGAATTGGCGAGCAGAGGAGCTCCAATTGTACTGTCTCAACCTGCTAACATCTTATTGGGTGAGTTGGAACGCAGACTAGTCAAGCAACAAGCTGACAGTGATACGCACAGAATCATAGCTTATAATGTCCTAGACATCATCATCACCATCCCTGTGTGTCCTGTCCCACCGGCAGGACATGGATGTAACTGAAATGCTGGAACATGCAGGGTAAAGGACTAAGATCTGCAGCATATGATCAATGTGATTTATTTGACATTTCTCCAGAATATTAAACTCCAGTACAATTTTGAAAAGTTACTATCGTCATCAGACTTGAACTATAAATGTCAGAAAAAGAAATATCAGAAAGTTACAGCACACTTGGCCAATCCTGGGTATGTATTGTCTGTAATAGAACTCCCCAGGCTTTACAGCTTTATGTACTCACCATTGAGAGCAAACATTTCAGACTGAACTCTGCCCTCTATGCTTTTATAATCTGTTTTTAACATATTTCTTTGGCAGCTGCACACACCCTATGTCCTTGTTTCTTTCCCAGCTCTAACTCCATTCCCCGTGGCCTTGAGGGACGACCATTTCTGCTGTTTAATCTCTCCTGCCATCCCCCGTGTGACAGACTGTGTTTATGTCCTTGTGTCCACCGCCCCCCCACCCCCCGCCGACCTTGCTCACAACCTGTTACATTTCTGAAGTTTCCCAGACCTCTGTAACTTTCATTGCGCCCCCTGGGTCTATGGCGCGAGTTTTGAGTTCTCTTCCTCCTCAGATAATCAGAAATGTTTCCGGTTGCAGTGTCCCCCAGATTTTATTTTGAAAAGCAGAGCATTTGTGTCAGAGTCAAGTATTTATGAGCCTTCATCCACAATTCCCAGCATTTGTATGTAATTTGTGACCATCCCACAGATGTGTAACGTTCCTGGATTGGCCATGCTAACATGGTCGCAGTGTGCAATTTAGGTGGGTTGGGCTAGCCATGGTTAATGTGGGGTTATGGGGGTAGGGTGGGTGAGCAATTCATTGCAGACTCGATGGGCTTAATAAACACTTCCTGCACCCACGGGATTCTGTGATTCTAACTAGTTGTGATTGTTGTCATGTTTTCCTCATGCCAGATTCATTCAACTCAGATACATATGCTGCCTTTATGATTCTGTGGGTGCTCACTCACTCATTTCCTTCAGTTTTACATCAATTTCGCACTGTATGTGAGGGTGGGAATGGATTTGTAAATATAAATACTCCAACCAAAACCCCTCACAGGACAGGAACTGTTTCTGCAACTTTCATCACTCACAAGGAAGAGGAAAATAAAGGTACAGTCAGAAACCTTACAGGAACTTCGCGGTTATAATCACCAGGAAAGGCTGAACAGCTCAAAATGCTTTTCTCAAGAAAAGAGGAGGCTCAGAGACAACCTGTTACAAGTAGAAAGCTTTGTGTCTGTGTTTTCAGAGATTGAGGTTGAAATCATTGGTTTGGAAGCATGTTTCATTGCCCCAGATCATAAAAGGTGCTGTCTAAATGTGTATCTTTCTTTCTGTCTGTCTGAGTTAACAATCAGACGGACAGGTCAATGTCTGTGTGTCTTACCAAACCCCTGATTGAATCTGTCTCCGCCCACAAACTCAGGTGCCTCACCACTCCCTAGGTCACGGAGAAACTCTGCCGTTACAATGAGAACTGTCTTTGTTGTCACCACTCCTCGTGATTCCGCCTAATCCCCACTTCCCTTCATTAAATCCCAGCTGCCTCGAGTCCACCCACATGGGCATGTTGAAGAGCATGACAGGAGATTGGATTGAAACCGAGAGTTCAATAGTCAGAATGAAATAGGAAGAAGGAAATAACCGGTGATTGTGGATCCCAGGGGATACAGACTCCAGGATTAGTCCTTGTGGGCATTCCTGCAGTAATACGAGACAGCATTCCATGATGAGAGTTAAACCCGGGTGGCAGGAGAGGGAGCCACTGAACATTAGCAGGTTAATTTCAAACACAGGAGGTTTGTTCAGTCAGTAACAGTGTATTCGACATGGAGGTGAAGTGAGCAGTGAGGGGAAATGTTACCACAAGCTGACAATAAAACTTTCATTGGAACAGGAGGAGGCCATTCAGCACCTTGTCTTTGCTCTGCCATTCATGATGATCATAGCTGATGTGTGACCTAACGGACAATTTTCAAAACCCTCTAATTTCATCAATAAACTCCTCTGTAACAGACAAGAAGAGTATTGGAAAACTAAACATCTGCAAATGCTGTGAAATCAGAAAAAAAAATAGAAATCGCTGGAAAAATTCAACAGTTCTGGCAGCATCTGTGGAGAGTGAATCTTTCAGGACTTGTGACCGGTCAGGTGACCAGCTGCAGCTGACCATTCTACCTGTTCTGGAACGCACTCTGGAACAGGTTTGGGTGTGAGATTGTCAATAATAATGGAGAGAAACAGGAGGACGGGCTCAATCAGATTAAGGAATTCACTTAACCCTTCCAGTGGAACACTCACCGACACAGTCACACTGCGGAGAGGCCGTTCACCTGCACCACGTATGGGAAGGGATTTACTCGATCTTACAATCTGCTGAGGCACCAGAGATGGCACAGTTGGTTTAGCCCCTTCACCTGCTCCATGTGTGAGAAAAGATTCATTCAAATCTCTCACCTGCAGAGACATTAGTGCATTCCCACTGGGGATAGGCCATTCACCTGCTCAGTGTGTGGGAAAGGATTCACTCAGTCCTCTGACCTGCTTAAACACCAGCGAGCTCACTCTGGGGAAAAGGTCATTCACTTGTTCCCGGTGTGGGGGGAGATTCACTCAAATGCAGCACCTGTGGAGTCCCCAGTGAGCCCACACAGGGGGAGAGGTCATTCAGATGGTCAGGGTGGGAGAGGGGATTCAGTGATTCATCCTGACCCCCTGAGACCCCAGTGAGCCCACACAGGGGGAGAGGCCATTCAGATGGTCAGGGTGGGAGAGAGGATTCAGTGATTCATCCTGCCCCCGAGACCCCAGTGAGCCCACACAGGGGGAGAGGCCATTCAGATGGTCAGTGTGGGAGAAGGGATTCAGTGATTCATACCATCCCCTGAAACCCCAGCGGGTTCACTCTGGGTAGGAGCTGTTCACCCCTCTGTGTGACAAGGGATTTGCTGCGTCTTCAATACGATTGAGAGACCAGTGAGTGCTCACAGGGAAGTGGTCATCCCCCTGCTCCGTGTGGACTGCAGGACTCTGATTCTGATGTTACTGTCCATCAGAGTCAGGAGGGGACCTTGTACATGATGACACTGCTGGAGGATTGATGTTGTTGTTGTTATTATGGAGTTGACTGAACTTATATTGCCACTTTCTGAACCTCAGGATGTCTCTCTGGGCAGTAAGTCTCCACAAACAGCAATGTGACAATGAACAGGGATCATGTGTTTTGATTTAAATTTCACAGCATCAGGCACAAGGTTGGAGTCCAGCCTTGTCCAACGGCCTGTGTGGAGTTCCCACATTCTCCCCATTTTATAGTGGGTCCTCTCCAGGTGCTCTGGTTTCCTACCATAGTCCAAAGATGTGCAGGTTAGGTGGAACAGTCATGCTAAATTATCCACAGGATCCAAGATTGTGCAGACTAGGTGGATCATCCATGGGAAATGCAGTGTTACAGTGATAGAGTGCTCTGGGCGTGATGTTCTTCGGATGGTCGGTAGGGTTTGATGGGCCAATGCTCTCCTTCCACACTGTTGGGATTTTATTCTATGATTGAGAATAAAGGCTACAGAGCAGGGTGTCCTTGGAGAAGGAGCATGTGGTTTGCATCAATGCTCTCGATGCCTTTAGATGGAGGTGGGCACCGTAGGGGATATAGTGCTTTATCTTCACCGCTGCCCCCTCCGCAATACTCTACTTTGATTTAGTCCCTTCTCATTCTGTCACTTGTAATGGTTTGCTTGGCCCGTAATGGGCTTTGTTTGGAAATATTCAATTGGTTACACAAATAGTTAACTGCATGTGATTATATGTCTAGATTAGAGTGGTGCTGGAAAAGCACAGCAGGTCAGGAAGGATCTGAGGAGCTGGAAAATCAACATTTTGGCAAAAGCCCTTTTCTAGCACCACTCTAATCTAGGCTCTGGTTTCCAGCATCTGCAGTCCTCAATTTTGCACTGCTGGTGATTATATGTTAACCAACCAAAATGGTGTAATGATGATTTTGATGGTGGGAAGGTTGCAGTGATCACATTTCTGGGTCAGAGAAATAAGGAAAAAGAACGCTTCACATCTCACAGAACGAGAACTGAAAAGCTGTTAAATCAATCCAAAGGTTCAGACAGGGAGGGAATATTTCCCTGGAGTTTGAGTAGCTGGAAAGTGATGGTGCCTGGGAATAGACAGGATTTTGTTTTACAGGAGGTTGAAAGTTTTAAAACTGTTATATTCAGACAGTTTACGTTATTTTCGTTAATCTTATTTGCTGTGCAAAAAAACATTTACAACATTTTAAAACCAACATTTACAAACTTGGTGTGAAAGATAAATGTTAAATAAAACCCATCAAACCATCCCTCACTGAAAACTGTTGTGGAAGTGCAATCTCCTGGAGAATCCCTGCCGACTCCTTCCTACCCGGGCTCCACGACTATATACATACCTGGGAGATAGCAGCAGGAGGAGACCATTCAGCCTTTCAATCCTGCTCCACCATTCAAAGGCTAACATCTGACCATCCAGCTCAGTCTCCTGTTCCTGCTGTGTTCCAATCCCTTTTCATGACTACCTCAAAGAACTATGTCTAAGCCCTCCTTTGCCTTCACTGCCTTTTGTTCCAGTGATGTGGTTGTGTTACTGTGTGCGTGTAGGCAGGGGTAATGTGATGGTGCTGCCTCCTGGAGGACACACGCAGCGTCCCTCATCATCCTGCAGTTACATCAACCGGGGTTCAGCAACTAGAGATAGAACCCATTTCCAGGATATGGGCATCACTGGCTCAGCCAGCATTTATACCCCATCTCTCGTTACCCTTCAGAAGATGGTAGTGAGCTGCTGTCTTGTACAATTCACAGTCTCTTTGGTGCAGAGAGATCGAAAATGCTGCGAGGAGATTGTTGCAGGATTTTGTCCGAGTGATTCTCTATCTTTGCTTCTTCAAATACTGGTTAACTTAATCATGATCTGCACATGATTTTGAGATTTCAGTCTGCAAATCTTCACCATCTAGCACCCTGCGTAAAGGAATATGTACAGATTAGAAATTCAGAACAGACAGTTCTAGTTTCTCTGGAATATCTTTTTCCTCTTTCTTCCCTCAAAGCTGTAACCCTCCAGCCCACTTACTCTCTCCCACCATTCTGACTCTACTACCCCCTAATTTATACCCTCCCCAT
The DNA here is from genome assembly GCF_047496795.1 of Chiloscyllium punctatum. Lineage (NCBI taxonomy): Eukaryota > Metazoa > Chordata > Chondrichthyes > Orectolobiformes > Hemiscylliidae > Chiloscyllium > Chiloscyllium punctatum. The sequence continues at coordinate 2,642,800 of NC_092751.1, forward strand.
TCTCATGGAGTAACTGATAAACAGATCCATGTCACCACTTCCCATCCCTGGTTAGACTCTGCACCATTTCTGGGTTCACTTCCTTTCCTTTCAGTTGCTGCAAGTCAATAATGTAACAGCAGAATGAAACAAAAGGAAACAGAAAGGGAGGTGGCAGATTCTGGACAGAAGAGGAACCTTCAGTCTGGGAGAATGGGTCAGATCCTTCTTCGTTCCCCATTAGTTGATTCCAAACATTACAATGAATTGGGGATGAAGAGTGGTCCTACATGGGTGTAATGACACTTTGACCCCCATCCCCAACAGATCAATACTATGAGCGGATTCATTCCTTCTCCAGCCAATCCCAGTGTGAAAAACTTTCCGCAAAATATATTTACTCAAAGCACATGCTCCAAAATCTGCCCACATTCTGTAAACGTACATTGCCGGGTTTCCCCATACACGTATGGTCCCTGCCTCAGGGATTGTGGGAGTTGTAGTCCCCATGCAGCCACTGGAGCCCTGTCTCTGGAAAGTCAATGAAAATTGTAGACTGGAGGGTGTTGTGTATCGGAACCGCATTCAGACACACAGAACATATGGACTGTCACTGGGTTTTACTGAGACATCTGCTTCCACAACCTGATTTGCTGATGTAAGGAATATAGATTCAGCCAACTGGGGTGTGGCGAGTTTAATAGGAGGAGCAGATTTTAAGCAGAGGTGGTTCAATGATTAGCATTGCTGACTCACAGCGTGTAGGACCTGGATTTGGTTCCAGCCTTAGGCAACTGTGTGGAGTTTACACGTTCTCCCCGTGTCTGTGCGGGTTTCCACTGGGTGCTCCAGTTTCATCACACAGTCCAAAGATGTGCAGGTTAAGTGGATTGCTTATGCGAAATTCCCAGTGTCCATGCCTGCGCAGGTTAAGCCATTAACCATGGGAAATACAGGGAATGGGTGAGTCTGAATGGGATGCTCATCATAGGGTTGGTGTGGACTCCATGGACGATTACCCTGTTTCTGCACTGTAGGGATTCTATTCTATTCTCATGAAGAAGAATGTACCTATCTCAATGTGTTGTGAATGTGTGGAATTCCCTGTTCAAAATACAGTGGATGCCAGGACAATGAGCAAATTTACTGAAGGGAGACAGATGTTGAATTTGCAATGAATTGAAGGGTGAGAGAGATCAGGCAGGAAATATTCACCCACGGACAGAATAAACACCTTTCCTTCCACATGAAAAGGCCAATGATATTCAGATCGGCACAGATCAAGTAACTATCAAAACTGAACAGGAAGTTCAATTTGAATTTCTCATCCACAAATCCGCCCTTTCAATACTCTACGACAGAGAAAACAAGTCACCACCGTTAACACAGGATGGAAATTCATAAGACAATTATAGCATTAAATTGTAGTTTCTTTGTTCCCCCAAATGTTTAAATCTCAGTCTCACAATTTCTCTCTTCTGTGAACTGAAATCCAAACCAATCTCCTCACTCCTTTCCTCCACACCCAGTTCTCACACACTCTCTCCTCTCGTTGAATTCAGATTCCTAGCTCCTGCTTGCAGTCTAAGAACCAAAACAAAGGGGTGGCACGATGGCACTGCTGCCCCACAGCACTAGGGGCCCAGGTTCGATTCCTGCCTTGGGTGATTGTCTGTTCTCTGCGTCTGTTTCCTCCGGGTGCTCTGGTTTCCTCCCACAATCCAAAGATGCGTAGGTCAGATGAATTGGCCATGCTAAATTGCCCATAGTTTAGGTGCATTAGTCAGAGGGAAATGGGTCTGGGTGGACTACATTTCCGAGGTTCGATGTGGACTGGCTGGTCCGCTGGGGCGAAGGGCCTGTTTCCACACTGCAGGAAATCTAATCTAATCAAGTCTATTACTCTGACATAGAGCCTCCTGGGCGTTGGTGAATCCTCCGCCCACCTTGCAGGGTTTCCTTCCTGGTCAGACCCAAACTGATTTTTTTTCCCCAATCTGGAACCTCTTCTTTATTTTCCCCACATCGACCCTCTGATAAGAACCATCCTGCACACACTGGACAAATCATATCTGGTTGAACTAAAATGAACCAAATTAGAACTTTAATTGCAGGCCCACCGTTGTTCCTTTCCATAACATTCCTGAATCTTCACATGAGTTCTGATAACTTTCTGCAAAATACTCCCCCGAAAGATACGCCGACTACTTGTCACGATACCAGAGCATGGACCATTCCCCTGGATCCTGTTCTCAGAGGGAGGAAGGGAAGGAGCAGCCAATGACAGATTAATCCTATACTCCCACAGCTTCCCTCCCTGGCACTGACCCACCCTGCACATACGCCAACAATTGGCCAGGACTGCGCCCGTGCACTCGTCTCCCCTCCTACAGAGCATGCTCCAGATCACACAGGTGCGTAGTGATTGACAGCAGCTGTGCCCAATAGCGTGGAGGGGGCGGGGCTGCAGGACTGGGACAATGGGATTGTAAACAATGAATGAATGTGGAGGACACTGAGGAATGGACAGGTCAGTGAGGGACAGGATCAGTGCAGCAGCAGGAGGGAATCCTGGACAAACTGAGTAATGGGAGAGTCTGACAGGAGAGAAACTACAGGAAGGTTCTGTTTGGAGACTCAGGCAGAGACAGCTGGGAGACAGTAGGTCTGGTGGCTTGGGCATGTTTTCCAATCAGCCTCTTCAAAGCCACTGTTACCAAACTCTGAACCCGATTCTCTTGGTCCAGAGGTAAGGACACTACCACCATTTCTTGGTGGGCTAGTGGAAAGAAGGGAAGATTCTCTCAATCTCACTCACATGGAAAATCCATGAGCTCCTCCCACTTACTGTCTACGGTGGGGATGGAGGAGACAGAGCAGGTGGGATGGGGTAGGGATATTGGGACTGCCTTTCTAAAGGAACTCACCTGTGTTGGTGTTATTAACAAGACCCAGTACACAGTCAACAACACAAAGCTGGTGTACGGGAACTTTATCCAGAATATTAACACAGACCCCAATGTACAGAGTTAAGTCCTGGATATTAATAACGGCTTTGTATGTGAGAAATCACGTCTCATGAACTTGAGCCAATTTTTTTTGAAGTAACAACAAAGAGGATTGATGAGGGCAAAGCGTTGGAAATGATCTACATGGACTTCAGTAAGGCATTCAACTAGGTTCCCCGTGGGAGACTGGTTAGCAAGGTTAGATCTCATGGAATACAGAGAGAACTAGCCATTTGGATAAAAAAAACTGGCTCAAAGGTAGAAGACAGGAGGGTAGTGGTGGAAGTTTGCTTTTCAGATTGGAGACCTGTGACCAGTGGGGTGTCACAAAGAATCGGTGCTGGATCCACTAATTTCCTAATTTATATAAATAAATATAGGAAGTAATGTTAGTAAGATGACACCAAAATTGGAGGTGTAGTGGACAGTGAAGAGGATAACCTCAGATTATAACGGGATCTTGATCAGATGGTTGAATGTGCTGTGGACTGGACTGGCAGATGGAGTTTAATTTTGATAAATGTGAGGTGCTGCATTTTGGGAAAGCAAATATTAGCAGGGTGTATACACTTAATGGTAAGGTCCTCGGGAGTGCTGCTGTACAAAGAGACCTTGGAGTGCAGGTTCATAGCTCCTTGAAAGTGGAATCGCAGGTAGATAGGATAGCGAAGGTGTTTCGTATGCTTCCCTTTATTGTTAGAGCACTGAGTATAGGAGTTGGTAGGTCATATTGCAGCTCTACAGGACATTAGTTAGGTCACGCTTGGAATATAGAGTGCAATTCTGGTCTCCTTCCTATCAAAACAATATTGTGAAACTTGAAAGGAGACAGAAAAGTATTACAAGCATGTTGCCAGGGTTGGAGGATTTGAGCTACAGGGAAAGGCTGAATACACTGTTTTCTCTGGAGCGTCAGATGCTGATGGGTGACCTTATGGAGGTTTATAAAATCAGTAGGGGCATGGATAGGGTAAATACTCAAGGTCTTTTCCCTGCGGTGGGGAGGAGGTGCGATGTGGGGTGGGAGACAGAGGGGGGAGACCGAGAGTTATTTTGTAGATCTACAACACAACCCTGTTCCTGTTTCCTCCCTATCCCCTTCAATCCCTCTGAAGGGCTCAGAACAAGTGCACAGACCCTGGAAAGTAGAGCTTCAGGGTGATCAAGTGCTGAAGGTTGCATTTCACACGCTGACCTTTATTGGTCTGTGCATTTATCAATAAATGGACCTGGGTTCAATTCCACTGTTCTGGATTCATGTCTGTGGGCACAGACGCGCCTGTCTCCGACCCTGACTACTGGATCCCCTGTCAGTATATCTCTGCCATTCTCCTTTCTCCAGTTCTGGGCAGCGGAGCGATCTGTGGTGTCATGAACCTGGCTGTTGCTGATTTCCCCTGAGAGTCCACCCCACCTGATTCCCCCCTTATAGAATCTCAACTGCTGCACAATATCTGTTTGAGAAGGGGAATGATCACTGGAGAATCCATCACTTCCTTCCTGAGCCTTTTATTTGACCTGATGGTCACCCATTCCCTTTCTGTCTGTGTAACCCTCACCTGCAGTGTGACTAACTCACTAAATGTGCTGTCCATAACATTCTCAGTATTGCTCCACAGCGAGTCCACTCTCAGCTCCAGTTCTGAAAAGCAGTTTCCCAGTCGCTGCAGATGGGCACACTATCTGCACACATCGCCGTCATGGGCACTGGAAGTGTCCCTTATTTCCCACATTGTACAAGAGGAGCACACCACTGGTCTGAGGTCTCCTGTCACAACGTCTCTCTCGATGCAGCGAATTACTCCCATTTAGAGCATTTAAATAACCCAGCAACCTTCCTTCGCTTCAAACATTTTCCATTATAATCAAAAGCCCCGATCTTTACTGAAGCTGATATTTTATTCTTTAAAAACTTTAAAAATACTCTTGCTTGTTCCCATTGGGACCGTGTGAATTTCTGAACGGCCTGAACTAAAACTGCAGCTGTGATTCACCTTCTCCCTGTCTCCCCTCTCTCTGTTTACACCCAACTCCAAAACACTCTCATTGAGCCAAGCAGCCCTCACAGTGCAGCTCTGTCATTTTCATTGTCTGCTCACACCTACACTACCCTCAGCCTCCTGTACTGTCCCAATGCATCCCAATGGGAGATCAGGAACTGGATCGTCCATAAGGAATTTTAATGAGAAGTTTGCAGGGAATTGAAAATAAAGAGAGTTTACAGGTTAACGTCATGAAGTGGGTGATTGGGTCTAAATCTGACAGCTCCTATTAAGAGACGAGGTATAATTTGGATAAATCTGTGCTCCCTCTCAGGCCAATACCCGCTTCCACAGCTGCAGGGGCCAGAATTGAGCACAAACCCCAAGGGTGATCCAACCACGAATTTGAACATCTTTCTGCTTGAAAACAAAAAAATACTTTCCCACAGACAGTACAGACACACCTTTCTCCTTCCACAGTTAAAAATGTCAATGGCATTCAGATCCTGATGACCCTGCTGACGATAGAAAATTGCTTTTGCGATCCCTGTCTCAATTATTCTCAATTAATATCCTATAAAATGAATTCACAAAACAAAACTCACAGTCAGTGCAGGCTTAACAGTAAAGACAAATATTTCCCTGGTATGTGCTTGATGTGTAAATGTCCCTCTTCAAATCGCCCCACCCCCCCCCCCCCCGCCACCCAGGAAGAGGACATGTCCATGAGCCTCGCTGTACCTTGCCCCAAGTAAAGATGGCGACAATAACCCAGGACCTATCACAGTATGAGGCTCACAGCCGTTTTCCCATTTGCTGTAAACGTGGGACCAAGAGTTTCTAATTCAGGCCTAACTACCTGTTCAGAGTGTAATTAAACCCTCCCAGTCTAAACTGGATCCAACTCCCCTTTCCCGTTTCCTCCTCCTACACACAACAAGGGTCATTTTAGGTCCAGTGACCCTTCCTCAGAACGGACAACAGCTGGGAAAATTAGAATCCCTAAGTGTGGAAACAGGCCATTCGGCCCAACAAGTCCACACCCACCCTCTCAAGAGTTTCTCAACCAAACCCATTCCCCGACCCTATTATTTTACATTTCTCCTAACTAATGCACCTAACCTATACATCCCTAAACACAACAGGAAATTTAGCTGGGCCAATTCATCGAACCTGCATATCGTTGGACTGCAGGAGATAGGGGTTAATGTGTAAATGATAGGTGGGGACAGAGCCCAAAAGAGACAGTAACATTGGGAAAGACAAAGGAGTGGATAAAAATCTGGCTGGGAGGGTGCATAGCTGTTAATGAAGGGGACAGGAACCTGTGTCTGGCAGCATCTCAGTGGAGGTGCTGGAAATGGCAGCTGATGATCTACGTTCTGCTGCAAAACACACCCTGAGCTTCCAGTTGCCTGTCACTTTAACACACGAGTCTGTTCCCTGGCCAACATCTGTCTCATGCTTACTGCAGTGTTCCAGCGAAGCTTGATGCATGTTGGCAGAACACTCTGGAACATACCAAAGCAACCCACTAATTTATGGACTGCAATTTCCCCTCCCATGTGTTCAACAATACTCTCCAGTGTATCTCCATCACTTCCCACACCTCTGCCATTGAACCACACCTCTCCATCTGCAACAAGGATAGACCCCCATTCCTCACCTTCCACCCAGATACAACGCATCATCCTCCGCATCATTTCCATCACCTACATTCAGCTCCCACCATTCCTTTCAGCATTCCACAAAGACCATTCACTCTGAATTCCTAGTCAGATCCATGCTCCCAACTAACCCACCCTCCACTCCCAGCCTCTTCACTTGCCAATGCAAGAGGTGTAAAACCTGTGCCCACACCTCCCCCTCACCTCTAAAGGACCCTTCCACATCCAGCAGAGATTTTCCTGCACATCCAAACACCTCACCTATTACGGCCTTTGCTTTCGATGTGGTCTCCTCTCCACTGGGGAGTGAGGACACCAACTTGCGGAATGTTTCAGGGAACATTTCTGGGACACATGCACCAACCAAGCCCACCATCCTGTGCCCGACCACTTCAACTTCCCCACCCACTCCGCCAAGAACACGCGAGTCCTGGGCCACCACCACAAAATCCCAGCCACCCGACGCCTGGAGGAAGAAAACCTCATCTTCCACATTGGGACACATTAACCAAAGAATCAGGTACCCTCATCTCCCCTCCCTTACCTTATCCCAGATCCAACCCTCAAACTCAACACCACCCTCTTGAACTGTCCCACCTGTACATATTCCTTTCCAATTATCCACTCCACCCTATCTCCATTACCCTCCACCTACATCTACCTATTGCCCTCCTAGCTCCCTTCCCACCAACCCCACACATCCCTCTTATTTATCTCTCAGCCCTCTTACAACCCCCCCCCCCCGCCAAATCCTGGCATTCCTGATGAAAGGAATATTCCCGAAACGTCGATTCTCTTGCTCCTGGCATGCTGCCTGACCTGCTGTGCTTTTCCAGCGCCACACTTTAACGCAAGCTGGAAGAACAAAACCTCATCTTCTACTTGGGGACCCTGCACCCCTCTAGCCCAAATATCAAATTCAATAATTTTAGGTCCTGAACTCTCCAATGGCCTAGCGCCCTAGCCTCTTAACACACATGCCAGGCCTTGTTATTACATAGCCTACCATTACACATTACCTATGGTTAGCCACTAACAGTCCCCATAAACAGCTATTAATACTCCCCCAGCCAGATCGTTATCCACTCCTTTATCCAACTGCTCCCATCTCTTTGGACTCTATCACCACCTATCCTTTACTCCTTAACCCTTACCTTCTGCATATAAACCAACATTTCTTTTCAGTAACATCAGTTCTGAGGAAGGATCAGCGGATCCAAAATGTTAACTCTGATTTCGCTTCACAGATGCTGCCAGACCTACTGAGCTTTACCAGTCCCTTCTGGTTGTTGTGTGAGATTTACAGCATCCGCAGTTCTTTTGGTTCTAATTTACCAGGAATTTCTAATTCAGGTCGAGCAGCCTAAAACCGTGCATTTATAAACCACAATAGCTCCATTTCTTCCCCAGACTTTGCAGTCTCTCCCACTCCCTTCACACTCACTGGGACCCCACCCTCACCCTCACCCTCACCCTCACCCTCATCGTGACACTGCGCCTGCACAGCTTATGGCCACGTGTTGGCCTGCTGGACACCAGTTCACCTCCATTGTCTGGAGGATCACGCCAATTCTCCTATTGGTCTGAAGTTGCTGTCAATCACCGGGCCCCATTGTGACATGAGTGGGCTCCTCCCAAGAGCATCGGATGCTGAGGGGTGATCTCATAGAGCTTTATAAAATCATGAGGAGTACAGATGGGAAAAATAGACAAGGTATTTTCCCTGGGGTGTGGAAGTCTAGAAGAGAAGGTGTAGGTTTAAGGTGAGAGGGGAAAGATTTAAAAGGGAACAAAGAGGCAACTTTTTTCACACCGAGATTGATGCATGTATGGAATCTTCTGTTCAGAGAAGTACAATTTCACCATTTGGCATCTGGATGGGTATGTGAATAGGAAGGGTGTAGAGGGATATGTGCCAAATGTTGGCAAATGGGACTAGATTAGGTTGGGATATCTGGTCAGCATGGACCAGTTCGGACAAAGGGTCTAATTCCATGCTGTATATCTCTATGACTCTGCCCTGGGATGAGCTTCATCATTCACAGTGAATTGGGCAGTTACACAGAGCACAGGGGTTTGGGGCTATTCAGCCCATTGGGGCTATACTCTCCCCCTCTGAAGATGGGGTCAGTCTATCCCAACTCACCTCCCATTTGTCTGTAGCCCTCCAAATCCTTCCTTAAAAACGTTAAATTCCAAATTTGTTTTGACAAAAACTACTGAATCTGCATCGAACTGTCGGTCAAACTGTTCCAGATGCTCAGAACTTAGTGTGTAAAATAATCTTCACATTTTTAACCTGCATTATTTGCCAGTTACCTGAAAGTAGTTACTAAAAATTGTGACGTTAATAATTTCTCCCTCTGTCTCACTGTAAATTAAATATCCTGGATTCAAATCTGCTCCTGGTCAAAATCACTGACTACCCTCAGCTCCAAGGAGAATTATCTGACCTTCTGCTAACTCTCCATAAAAGAGAAACCCATCTTAATTTGAGTCGTGCCATAAAGATGTACAGCAGAGAAACAGACCCTTCGATCCAACTTGTCCATGCCGATCAGATATCCTAAATTAATCTCATCCCATATGCCAGCTTTTGGCCTATATCCTTCTAAACTTTTGCTCATCACATACAACATCTCAAAGGCATAACTGGGTAATTGTACCAGCCTCCACACTTCCTCTGGCAGCTCATTCCAGAAATGTACCATGTTCAGCTGGAAACATTGCTCCTTAGATCCCTTTTAAATCTTTTCCCTCACACGTGAAACCTGTGCCCCCAAGCTTTGGACTCACATATCCTGGGAATAAGACCCTGGGATTTCACCCTATCCATGCCCCTCACAATTGTATCCGATGCTCCAGAGAAAACAGCCCCAGCCTATTCATTCTCTACCTATATAGCTCAAACCCTCAACCCTGGCAACATCTTTGCGGATCTTTTCCGAACCCTTTCAAGATTCACAATATCATTCCGATAGCAGGGAGACCAGGACTGAAAGCAGAATTCGAGAAGTGGCTGAATCAATGTGCTGTGCAGCCACAAAATGACGTCCCAACTCCACTACTCAATGCACTGACCAGTAAAGGCAAGGACACCAAACACCTTCTTCACTACCCTGCCTATGATTCCACTTTCAAGGAACTATGAACCTGCACTCCAAGGTCTCATTGTTCAGCAACACTCCCCAGGACCTTCCCATTAAGTGTATAATTCCTGCCCTCGTTTGCTTTTCCAAAATGGACCACCTCACATTTACCTGAAATAAACTCGATCTGATAATCCTCAGCCCATTTGATTGAAGTCCCAATGTACTCTGAGGTAACATTCTTCGCTGTCCCGTGCACCTCAAATTTTGATATCTACTGTAAACCTACTAACTATACCTCATATATTCACATAGAAATCATTGATATAAATGATGAAAAGCAGTGGATCCAGCACCAATCCTGACACCATATTGCTCATCACAGGCCTCCAGTCCGAAAAGCACTACCCTCCGTCTCCAACCTTCAAGCCAATTTGTATCCAAATAGCTGGTTCTCTCTGCATCCCATGGTGTCTAACTTGCTAACTAGTCTGTCATGTGGAACCTTTTTGAATGTCTTTCTGAAGTCCAAGTTAGTGATTTATGTACAAAGCTATGCTGACTATCCCTAATCACTTCTTGCCTTTCCAATTACATATAAACCTGTCCTTCAGAATTCCTTAACAAAACCTTGTCTGCCACTGACTTCAGGCTTACCAGTGTATTTAACCCTGGCCTTTCCTCATCACCTTTCGCAAATAATGGCACCTGTCTTGCAGCACCTCACCTGTGGCTATTGGTGATAGAAATATCTCAGCGAGGGGCCCAGCAATCACTTCCCTAACTTCCCACAAAGATTTGGGATACACCTGATCAGGTCCCACAGATTTACTCAGCTTTATGTATAAGACATCCAGTACAACCTCCTCTGTAATATGGACAGTTGTCAAGTTATCACTATTTATTTCTCCAAAGTATCCGCTTCCATATTCTCTTTCAGTAAATGCTGACATGAAATCCTCGGATAGTATCTCTCCCACCTTCTGTGGTTCCACAGACTGCCTTGTTAGACAATAGACAATAGGTGCAGGAGTAGGCCAATCAGCCCTTCGAGCCTGCACCACCATTCAATATGATCATGGCTGATCATTCCTAATCAGTATGCTCTTCCTGCCTGATCTCCATAACCCTTGATTCCATTATCTTTGAGAGCTCTAGCCAACTCTGTCCTAAGTGAATCCAGAGACTGAGCCTCCACTGCCGTCTGGGTCATAGCATTCCACACAGCCACCACTCTCTGGGTGAAGAAGTTTCTCCTCATCTCTGTCCTAAATGGTCTTCCCCTTATTTTTAAGCAGTGTTCTATGGTTCGGCACTCACCCATCAGCGGAAACATGTTTCCTCCTGCCAGAGTGTCTAATCCTTTCATAATCTTATATGTCTCAATCAGACGCCCTCTCAGTCTTCTAAACTCAAGAGTATACAAGCCCAGTCGCTCCAGTCTTTCAGTGTAAGGTAATCCCGCCATTCCAGGAATTGACCTCGTGAACCTATGCTGCACTCCCTCAATAGCCAGAATGTCTTTCCTCAAATTTGGAGACCAGAAGTGCACAGAGTACTCCAGGTGTGATCTCACCAGGGCCCTGTCCAGCTGCAGAAGCACCTCTTTGCTTCTATACTCAATTCCTCTTGTTATGAAGGCCAGCATGCTATTAGCCTTCTTCACTACCTGCTGTACCTGCATGCTTGCCTTCATTAACTGGTGTACAAGAACACCCAGATCTCTCTGTACTGCCCCTTTACCTAAATTGATTCCATTGAGGTAGCAATCTGCCTTCCTGTTCTTGCCACCAAAGTGGATAACCATAAATTTATCCAAAATAAACTGCATCTGCCCCTCACCTAACTTGTCCAGGTCATTCTGTAATCTGCTAACATCCTCATAACATTTCACCCTGCCACCCAGCTTTGTATCATCAGCAAACTTGCTAATGTTATTTCTAATACCATCTTCTATATCATTAATATATATTGTAAAAAGCTGCGATCCCAGCACTGATCCCTGCGGTACCCCACTGGTCACTGCCTGCCATTCCGAAATGGAGCCGTTTATCACTACCCTTTGTTTCCTATCAGCCAACCAATTTTCAATCCAATCTAGTACTTTGCCCCCATTACAATGCGCCCTAATTTTGCTCACTAACCTCCTGTGCGGGACATTATCAAAAGCTTTCTGAAAGTGCAGGTACACTACATCTACTGGATCTCCCTCGTACATCTTCCGAGTTACATCCTCAAAACATTCAAGATTAGTCAAGCATGATTTCCCCTTCATAAATCCATGCTGACTCTGACCTATCCTGTTACTACTATCCAGATGTGCCATAATTTGATCCTTTATAATAGACTCCAGCATCTTTCCCACCACTGAGGTCAGACTAACTGGTCTATAATTTCCTGCTTTCTCTCTCCCACCATTCTTAAAAAATGGTATAACATTAGCCACCCTCCAATCCTCAGGAACCCACCCCGAATCTATCGAACTCTGGAAAATAATCACCAACCCATCCACGATTTCTCGAGCCACCTCCTTCAGTACCCTGGGATGTAGACCATCAGGCCCCGGAGACTTATCAACCTTCAGACCTAACAGCCTCTCCAACACCAAATCCAGGTAAATATAAATTCCCTTAAGTTCAGGTCCTTCAGCCACAGTTACCTCAGGGAGATTGTTTGTGTCTTCCCCAGTGAACACAGATCTGAAGTACCCATTTAATTCTTCTGCCATTTCTTTGTTCCCCGTAATATAACGCCCCTGTTTCTGTCTTCAAGGGCCCAATTTTAGTCCTAACCAATTTTTGCCTTGCACATACCTATAAAAAGCTTTTACTATCCTCCTTTATATTATTGGCCAGTTTACCTTCGTATCTCATTGTTGATCTTTGAGGATCCCTATTCTCTGCCTGGTTACTCTTTTGTCCTTAGTGTTTTGTAGAATCTCTTTGGATTGTCCTTAAACCTCTTTCCCCCAAAGCTCTCATTTATCATTTTTGCCCTCCTGTTTTCCCTCGAGTGTACTCCTACTGCCCCTATACTCCGACGGATTCACTCAAACCCAGCTGTCTGTACCTGCCATATCCCTCCTTCATCTTTTTGACCAGACCCTCAATTTCTCTCGATACACAGTATTCTCTACACCTACCAGACTTGGCCTTAACAGGAACATACTTTCTATATTCTCTTGTTGCATCAATTTCACAGGCCTATGGAGGCAATGGCAGATGAGGACATGGAAACTGTCATTCTCAGTAAAGAGGTAGTATTGGGAAAGATAATTGTCCAAATGTACATGGGTCTTCTGGCCATGATGGAATGCATCCCAGGGGATTAAAAGAGATGGTGAAGGGTCTATTGACATTCCTTGCGAGAGGGATGCTTCTGCTGCAGCTGTACAGGGTGCTGGTGAGGCCACAATTGGAGTACTGTGTACAGGTTTGATGTCCTTACTTCAGCAAAGAATTACTGACACTGGAGGGGTTTCAGAGGAGGGTCACTGGTTGGGGTCGGGAGTTGAGAGGGTTGGTGTATGTGGAGAGACTTAATAGACTGGGACAATACTTGTTGGAATTTAGAAGAATAGGAAGTTGTATTGGAAAAAATTAAATTAAGAAGGGAATAGATAAGATAGAAGCAGGGAGGTTATTTCCATTGCGGGGGGGGGGGGGGGGGGCAGGTCAACCTAGAGAGCATAACGTCAAAATAACGGTGTATCTGATTTAGGACAGAGTTGAGGAGGAACTTCTTCAGCGAAAGGGTTATGAATCTGTGGAATTCCCTGTTGAGTGTAGTAGTTGACATTATCAACTTGAATTTCTTTAAGACAAAATGTAGATTTGTGAACAGGAAAGGAATTAAGGGTTATGGTGAGAGATCAGGAATGTGGAGCTGAGGCCATGAAAAGATCAGCCCTGATCTTATTGAATGGCAGAGCAGGCTTGAGGGGCCAGATGGCCTACTCCTTCTCCTCTTCCTTCTGTTCCCACTTTGCAGCCGTCCCTTTATCTGGGGGTTGCAAAGAAATATTGAAAGATCTCGCCTTGTACCGTCAAAATTCACCTTTGTCCAATTTTGAACACCAACTTTTAGATCTGGTCTATTATTTTCTGCAACTATTTTAAAACTAGTAGAATTATCGTCAGAGAATCCCAAGTGTGGAAGCAGGCCATTTGGCGCATCACATCCACACTGACCCTCAGAGCCCCCTACCTTACCCCTGTAACGCTGCATTTCCCATGTCCAATACCCCTATCCTGCACATCCCTGAACACTCTGGGCAATTCAGCCTGGATTATCCACTCAACCAGCACATCTTTGGACTGTGGGAGGAAACCAGAGCATCTGGACGAAACCCACACAGACAACCTCAATAAGGTGATCATCCTGTTCTTATTTCCCAGTTCCACCCAAGTAATTTCAACGGGCGAACTCACACAAATATCCTCCCTAAGCAAAACAATAATGTATCCCTTATCAAAAACACCATTCCACCTTCTCTCTTATCCCCCTTTCTATCCTTCCTCTTACATCTATTCCCTGGGACATTAAGCTACCTGTCCTTTCCAATCTTAGCCACGTTTCTGCAATACCCACTGTATCCTGGTCACATGTCCAAAACTATATCTTAAGCTAATCTGCTTTCCATGTTAAACATTCCGTGTCTTGCATTGAAATAAATGCAGTGCAGTGCTATCAAAAGGACATTGCGATGGGTAGAGGAGGTGGGATGGCCCTGTTGCTGAGGGATTACGCTCAGCCCCTTGCAAAGGGGGAGACACAGAATCAGGAGATGTAGAGTCAGATTGGAGGGTGGCTAATGTTGTCCCACTTTTCAAGAAAGGTTGGAGAGAGAAAACAAGGAATTAGAGACCAGTTAGCCTGATGTCAGTGGTGAGAAAGATGCTGGAGTCAATTATACAAGATGAAAGTATGGCTCATTTGGATAGCAGTAAAAGGATTCGTCAGAGTCAGCATGGATTTACAAAGGGGAATATACTGACTTGGATTGAAAATTGGCTGGCTGACAGGAAGCAAAGAGTAGTGATAAACGCTTCCTTTCAGAATGGCAGGCAGTGACTAGTGGAGTATCAAAAGGTTCGGTGCTGGGACTGCAGTGGTTTACAATATACATTAATAATATAGATGAACATATTAAAAGTAATATTAGCAAATTTGCTGAGGACACAAAGCTGGCTGGCAGGCTGAACTGTGAGGGGGATGTTATGAGAATACAGGTTAACTTGGACAGGCTAAGTGCGTGGACGGATGCATAGCTGATGCAGTTTAATGTGGATAAATGTGCGGTTATCCACTTTGGCGGCAAGAACAGGAAGGCAGATTACTATCTAAAAGGAGTCAAGTTTGGTAAAGTGGAAGAACAACGAGATCTTGTACTTGTATTCTTGTACATCAGTCAATGAAAGCAAGCATGCAGGTACAGCAGGTAGTGAAGAAAGCTTACAGCATGCTGGCCTTCATAACAAGAGGAATATAGAAGCAAAGAGGTCCTTCTGCAGTTGTACAGGGCCCTGGTAAGACTGCACCTGGAGTATTGTCTGCATTTTTGGTCTCCACATTTGAGGAAGAGCATTGTGGCTATTGAGGGAGTGTTGGGTAGGTTCACGAGGTCAATTCCCGGAATGGCGGAATGATCATACGTTGAAAGATTGGAGCGACTGAGCTTGTATACGCTTGAGTTTAGAAGAATGGGAGCGGATCTGATGGAGATCTACAAGATTATTAAAGGGGTGGACACTCTGGAGGCAGGAAGCATGTTTCCACGGACGGCTGAGTCCAGAAACAGAGCACACAGTTTAAAAATAAGGGCGAGGCCATTTAGAACAGAGTTGAGGAGAAACGTCTTCACCCAGAGAGTAGTGGGCACATGGAATACACTGCCCCAGAAGGCAGTGGAGGCTAAGTCTCTGGATACTTTCAAGGAAGAGATGGATAGAGCTGGTAAAGATAATGGAATCAAGTGTCACGGAGATAAGACAGGAACAGGATACTGATTGTGGATGATCAGCCATGATCATAATGAATGGTGGTGCTGACTCAAAGGGCAGAATGGCCTATTCCTGCACCTATTGTCTATTGTACCTTGTCAGTCCTACCTCATTCTGTGCCTTGCCCTTGCCTGCCTTGCCTGTCTAACTTCTCAACTATACCAGCCTCAGACTTACCTCCTTTCTCGCTATCTCTTTAGGTTTACCCCCCACTCCCTCACTGGTTTAATGTCTCCCGAGTAGCACGAGCAAATCTCTCTGCTTGGATATTAGACACCTTCCAATTCAGGTGTAATCCATCATTCTTCTGCACCTCAATTCTACCCCAGCAGAGATTCCAATGATCCAAAAATGTGAATCCTTCTCCCCTGTATCAGATCCTTGGCCATGCATTCATCTGCTCTACCCTGCTATTCCTACTCTCACTAGCATGTGGCACCGGGAGTAATCCAGATATTACTACCCACAAGGACCTGCTTATTATCCTCCAGGCTAATTTGCTATCTTCTCTCATCAGGACTTCATCCTTTTCTCTTACGTCATTGGTACCAGTGTACAGCGACCTCCCACTGATCATTCTCCCCTTTCAGTATATTCTGCACCCTCAGAGCCATCCTTCACCCAGACAGTAGGGAGGCACCACCCCATTCTGATGTCTCACTGTTCGCTACAGAAACTGCAGTCTGTGCTGCAGACCAGAGAGCCCCCTATCACCATCGATCACGTGGAACCTGATATACTTCACATTACACTAGATCCATTCCACTAGGAACTTGGCTGCCAGTGCAATATTCCCCTGAGTGTGTGACCCCCAACGCTTTCCAAAACAGTATACATGTTTGAGATGGAAATAACCACAGGAGACTCCTGCACTACTTGCCCTCCACTCCTCCCATTCCGAGAGGAAACCCATCTACCTGACTGGATCGGCAGTATTCCTACCTTTCTGAAACTGCCACCGATCACCCCCCACCCCCCATCCCCCCGGCTCCTGTAAATTCTTCATTACCTTTAACCATCGCTCCATCTGGTCCATGAAATCCTACAGGATTTGCATCCTCACTTCCTGCAGACAATCAGGATCGCTGAAACTTTCCTTAATCTCCTAAAACCAACAGGAAGAGCACATCACTGTACGAATGGCCACCTCTGCACCTTAACAGTCCACAGACCCAGAAAAAGGCACACAGCCTTACAGCTTTACAAAACACTACTCTAGAATAAATTAGGAACAATATTTTATATTAAAAAACTTAATCAAATACCATAAGATGTGTATTTAAAGATATAAGCCGTCGCCCTACTGAATGTTGTATCTTTACTAAAATAAAACAGACTAAGATTTATCTTTGAAGAGACCGAAACCGACTGAGCTGTGAGTCACAGATGAACAGCACTAAACAGAAACTTCGGTCAAATTTGTCCATGCCGACCAGATATCCGAACCTAATCTTATCCCTCTTGCCAGCACCTGGGCCATATCCCTCTAAATCTTTCCTATTCATGTCAAGTATCCAAATGCCTTTAAAATGTTATAATTGTCAGCCTTCACCACTTCTTCTGGCAGCTTATTCCATACACGCACCACTCTCTGCATGAAAAAGTTATTCCTTAGTTCCCTTTTATATCTTTCCCCTCTCACCCTCAACCTATGCTCTCTATTTCTGGACTCTCCTACTCAGGGAAAAGACCTTGTCTGTTTACCCTATCCATGCTACTAATGATTTTATAAACCTCTGCGAGGTCACCCTTCAGTCTCTGATGCTCCAGGGAAAGAAAGCCCCAGCCTTTTTGCACTCTTCCTGCAGCTCAAACCCTGGCAATATCCTTGTAAATCTTTGTTGACCCTTTCAAGTTTCACAACATCCTTCCGATTGACGGAGAACAGAATTGCACACAATATTCCAAAAGAGGCCTAACCAATGTCCTGTACATGACCTTCCAACTTCTATACTCAATGCTCTGATCAATAAAGGAATGTATTCCAAACACTTTCTTCAATATCCTATCTACCTGCAACTCTATGTTCATGGAAATATGAACCTGCACTGCAAGATATCGTTGTTCATCAACACTATCTAGGAAATTGCCACTAAGTGCATCAGTCCTGTTAAGATTTGCTTTTCCAAAATGCAGCACGTCACATTTATCTGCATTAATCTCCATCTGCCACTTCTCACCCATCTGAACAACATCCTGTTGTAATCTGAGGTAACCCTCTTCGCTGTCCACTATACCTCCAATTTTGGTGTCATCTGCAAACTTACTAACTATACCTCCTATGCTCATATCTAAAGCATACATATAAACGACGAAAAGCACCGATCCTTGCAGCACTCTACTGGTCACATGCCTCCAATCTGAAAAACAACCCTCCACCACCCTGCCTTCTACATTTGAGCCAGTTCTGTATCCAATCGGCTAGTTCTCCCTGTATTCCATGAGATCTAACCTTGCTAACCGGTCTTCCATGGGGAACCTTGTCGAGCGCCTTACTGAATTCCATAGATCATGTCTACCTCTGCCCTCAACAATCCTCTTTGATACATCTTCGAATGTATCTTCAAATAACTCAATCAAGTTTGAGAGACATGATTTCCCACGCACATAGTCATGCTGACTATCACTAATCAGTCCTTGCTTTTCAGAATACATGCACATCTTGTTCCTCAGGATTCCCTCCAACAACACGGTGGCACAGTGGTTAGCACTGTTGCCTCACAGCGCCAGAGATCCGGGTTCAATTCCCGCCTCAGGCGACTAACTGTGTGGAGTTTGCACTTTCTCCCCGTGTCTGCGTGGGTTTCCTCCGGGTGCTCCGGTTTCCTCCCACAGCCCAAAGATGTGCAGGTCAGGTGAATTGGCCACGCTAAATTGCCCGTAGTGTTAGGTAAGGGGTAAATGTAGGGGTATGGGTGGGTTGTGCTTCGGTGGGGCGGTGTGGACTTGTTGGGCCGAAGGGCCTGTTTCCACACTGTAAGTAATCTAATCTAATCTAATCTAAAAATTGCCCAGCATAAATGTCAGGCTCACTGATCGAGAGTTCCCTGGCTTGTCCTTATCACTTTTCTGAAATAGCTGCACCACGTTAACCAACCTCTCATCTTCCGGCATTTCACCTGTGATAATCGATGATACAAATATCTCAGACAGAGGCCCAGCAATCACATTCCCAGCTTCCCAGAGTTCTCGGGTTCACCTGATCAGGTGCTGGGAATTAACCAATCTTTACGAGTTACAAGACACCCAGCACGTCCTCCTCTGTAAGATGGACATATTCAACATGTCGACACCTATTTCCCCACATTCTATATTGCCCATGTCCTTCTCCACAGTAAACACTGATGCAAAACATTCAGTTACTATCTCTCCCATCTCCTGCTGCTCCACACATCGGCTACCTTACTGATCTTTGTGGAGCCCTATTCTCTGTCGAGTTACCCTTTTGTTCTTAATGTATTTATAAACACCCTTGGGATTATTCATAACCCTATTTGCCAAAGCTATCTCATGTCCCCTTTTTGCCCTCCTGACTTCCCTCTTAAGTATACTCCTACTGTCTTTAATGCTTAGGGTTTTTTGGGATCTTTGGATTGGAATAAATGCAAAATATTACATCTTGAAAAAACAAACGAGGGCAGACTTACATTAATTAAAAACAGGGCCTCAAGTCGTGATATGGAACAAAGAGGCCAAGGGGTTCGGGCCTTTCAAGTCTCTGTCACATGTAGACAGGGTGGTTAAGCAGGTGCTTAGCACACTTGCCTTCATTGCTCAGACTTTGACTATAAGAGTTCGGACATTATTTTGGATGTTGGGGCGGCCTTTTCTGGAATTCAGTGTCCAGTTCTGGTCATGCTGATATCAGGAGGACATTATGTAGTTGGAGCAGATTCAGAAGAGATTTACCAGGATGTTGAGGGGAATGGATAGTTTCAATTATAAGCAGAGGCTGGATAGGCTGCGACTTCTTTCACTGGCGCGCAGGAGGCTGAGGAGTGACCTTATTAGACGTTTCTCAAATCATGGAGGGGTGGTATCAGTAATGTGAACAGCTGGTGTCCTTTCCAGGAAGGGACGCGATTCAAGACTGGGTACATACCTTTTAAGGTGACAGCAGAATGGCTTTAAAAAGGCGTTCGGGAATTTTTTTTATTTTTGTTCAGACAATGGTTTATGTGTGGAATGAACTCTCAGACGAAGTGGTAGTTGTGAATCAAATTACAATTTTGGGGTGGCACAGTGGCTCAGTGATTAGCCCTGCTGTCAGGGCCCCAGGTTCGATTCCAGCTTTGGACAACTGTCTCTGTGGGACTTGCACATTCTCCCAGTGTCTGCATGGGTTTCTTCCAGGGGCTCCAGTTTCTTCCCTAATGACAGCGCAGCCCTATGGTCTGGTAGGACAATGCTGCCTTTACCTTTTACACAGTGATGCCACTGTGTCTCTGGGATGGGGAGAGGGAATGCTGAAGGTAGTGGATGGGACACCACTCAGGCACAATGCTTTGTCCTGGAGGATGTTCACTTTATTTAATAGTGTTGGGGGCTGCACTGATGCAGGCAAGTGGAGAATGTTCCAACAGAATCCTGATGTGTGCCTTATAGAGAGCAAACAGACATTGGGGAATCAGGGGTTTGGGGAAACTGAGGTGTTCTCCTTGTAGCAAAGGCAGTTGAGAGGAGCTGTTACAGAGGGGTTTAGAAAAGTTACACGTTATAATAATAAACCTTATACCTATCAGCTCATTATACAAGGATTACAGGATACACATGAAAGGTTTGGGAAGATTCAAAGGAGAACTTTTATGCAGCAAATGGGAATACAATGCTCACACACAATGTAAATATCCAGGTCCTGATGAATTGACTAATTCAATCAGAGTTAGGTGTTACAATGATTGAGATTACCATCTGAATGTCCACCTGTAGTATCCTGTAATACAAGTTTATAAAATCTGTCATTGTCAGTTCAGGTTAGAAACTCTCACCATCCCCTCCTCCTGGCCCAGGATGACTGGACACATTACCCCTTGTGGAGGTCAGCAGTCAGTTCAGGTGGAAATCTATGTGGGTTTCTAGGAGTTTCCACCTTGGAACTTCATGTGACTGAACAGGGCAGATCTTTGACACATGGGAAAGAATATTCCAAGAGTCAGTGAGATGTGGAGAGCAGGATTTGCTTCTTTTTTTCCTTCCGTGCTGCTGCTGTGCCTCATCAATAAGACATGGGGGTGAAAGGCTCATGCAGCTCGATGGGCAAGTTGTCTCCATTCTGACCAATGGGCAGCAAGCTCCTCCCATAGAGTATCTCTAAAAACAGAGCAACTCTGCATGCTTCACACTGCCCAGTGCTCCCAGTAAATGTTTAGAAGAATGGAGGGGGGGGGGGGGTGCTCCTGGAAACGGCATAACTGTAAAGTTCTAAGAGTATTGTGAAGAGAGAGAGAGATGCAAAGGAGAAGGGGGCAACAAGTTGTCAGATGGAGTATAATTTGGGCAAAAGTGAAGTCGGTCATTTTGGAGGGGATGATAAGAGAACAGAGTGCCATTTCCATGGTGGAAACTGTAGAAAACTGCACTACAAAGGGATCAGGGGGTAATTGTGCAGGAAACACTGAAAGCTAGCAGATTCTGGGTCAGTCACGAAATCAAGGGTTCATTTCAGATTCATCAAGTTTAAGGTAACACCGACACGGATATGGGGTTTCAGTAGCAATGGAGCTGGGGTGAGGTGGAGACAAACAACATTTTAGAGAATTCCTGGCGTTTGTGATTACGTAGATGTATGATCAGAAGGTCACCTTGGGGTTACAGATATGACAGCAATGTTGTGAAGAGTGTAGTTCTGCCTCAGACCGCACCCAGTGAGAGGGACGGGCTCAGCAGTAAGGGAAAGAAATTTGTAATAGCAACTGAAGGTAATTGGTTTAACCGTAACAATGTTTCATTGGAGGAAATTGCAGCTAATCGAGTAGTGGGAATGTGATAAGCAGTTTGGTAACTGAGCAACAGTGGAGCAATGTAGGGGGATGGTGGGGAGGGAGAGCAGGACATCGTCAGTGTACATGTGAAACCTCACACTGTGCTTTTGGACGATGTCACCTCCTGGCAGTGCGTAGGTGAGAAACAGAAGGGATCAAGGATAGATCCTTGAGGGACACCAAATACAAGGAATTCAGAAATGAAAGGGAGAGTGGAGATGGAGCAGGATTTACAAATGATGGTGAGATCAAATGTTAGTTTTTTTTTTGCGGAATGGATGAGAAAGACATAACCAGAAAAGACAGACAGACAGAACAAGGAACAATACCTGTGAATTGGCAAGGGGGAGTGATGAGGAGGAAACAGAGTTGGAATGTCTGTAGTTTAGTGAGACTAGTAAAAGATCAAGGTGAGCTCTGATAAGGCTTGAGAAGAGACTGGAGAAAGATGCAAGTTTGGGAAAAAAATCAGGAACACCACGTGAGGCAGTTAGTCTCGGTGGGCTAGTGGGAGGGAGGGAAGCAGCAGAGGCCGCTGATCGGATTGTCTCAGTCTTAGTGACAGAGAAACTCAATGTGCTCCTTGCTCTTGTTGTTGAAGGGAAGGATTAAGGAGACAGGATGATGGACAGTGTTTTACAAAGAAACAAACCAGGGTTAGTGAAATATAAAATGAGTGAACAAACCTAATGTATTTAACTTTTATCCAGATATATTAAAATGTACAACTGAAGTCCTTGTTCGAATCACAGCTCGGCAGATGGTGGAATCTGAATTCAAGAAAAAAATAACTGAAATTAGGAATCTCCTGATCTCCATGGAACTATTGTCAAAGGCGAAAAAAATCCTGCCAACCTGACAGTCGCCCAACAAGCTACTCACTGTATTAATCACTGCAAAGTCTCAACAAAGGAATGAAACTGGATGGACCACTTGGCATCTAACAAGGCATTAGGAAATACAAACACAGAATCAGCCCTCTCGAATCTGCAACATCCTGCTCACTAACATCTGTTTTTTTTGTGCCAAAACGTGGCAAGTTGTCTCACAGACTAGTCAAGGAACAGCCTGACATAGTCGTACTCACAGAGTAATCCCTTACAGATAATGGCCAGACACCACCATCACCATCCCTAGATATCGAGAGTGTGATGATGGAAAAGCACAACAGGTCAGGCAGCATCCGAGGAGAAGGAGAATCGACGTTTCGAGCCTAAGCCCTTCATCAGCCTGACCTGCTGTGCTTTTCCAGCACCACACACTTGACTCTGATCTCCAGCATCTGCAGTCTTCACTTTCTCCTGAAATCTCTGGATATGTCCTGTCCCACCAACAGGACAGACCAGGCAGAGGTGATGGCACAGTAGTGTACACACAGGAACCATTTGCCTTGGGAGTACTCAGCATTGACTTTGGACACCAGGAAGTCTCGTGGCTCCTGCTAATTACCACGTACCGTGCTCCCACAGCTGATGAATCAGTGCTCCGCCATGTTGAACAACACTTGGAGGAAGCACTGAGGCAATAAAATGGTGACAAGCCTACTCTGAGTACAGGATTTCAACGTCCTCTACCAAGAGTAGCTTAGCAGCAGGATTACTGACTGAGCTGGTCGGGTCCTCAACGACATGGCTGCTCAACTGGGTTTGCAGCAGGTGGTAACGGAACCAGCAAGAGGGAAAACATACTAGATCTTATTATTAAGAATCTGCCAGCTGCAAATGCATCTGTCCATGACAGTATCGGTAAGAGCGACCATCCCACAGTCTTGTTGGAGACAAAGCCTGACCTTAAAGTTGAGAAAAACCTCCATTGTGCTGTGTGGTACTATCACTGTGCTAAATGGGACAGATGTAGGAACTCAAACTGGATCTCTCTGAGGCACTGTGGGATAACAACAGCAGCAGAACTGTTCTCCAGCACAATCTGTAATCTCATGGGTTTGTACATCCCGCACTCACCCATCACAATGGACAGGAAAGGACGGCATGCCATGAGCAGCACCAGGCATACCTAAAAATGAAGTGCCAACCTGGTGAAGCTACCAAGCAGGACTACCTGCATATCATAAAACCATAAGACATAGGAGTCGAAGTAAGGCCATTCGGCCCATCGAGTCCACTCCGCTATTCAATCATGGCTGCTGGGCACTTCAACTCAACTAACCCGCATTCTCCCCGTAGCCCTTAATTCCCCGAGACAACAAGAATCTATCAATCTCTGCCTTGAAGACATTTAGCATCCTGGCCTCCACTGCACTCCGTGGCAATGAATTCCACAGGCCCACAACTCTCTGGCTGAAGAAATGTCTCCGCATTTCTGTTCTGAATTTACCCCCTCTAATTCTAAGGCTGTGTCCACGGGTCCTAGTCTCCTCACCTAACGGAAACAATTTCCTAGCATCCACCCTTTTCAAGCCATGTATTATCTTGTACGTCTCTATTAAGTCTCCCCTTAATCTTCTAAACTCCAACGAATACAATCCCAAGATCCTCAGCCACTCCTCATATGTTAGACCTACCATTCCAGGGATCATCCGTGTGAATCTCCGCTGGACACGTTCCAGTGCCAGTATGTCCTTCCTGAGGTGTGGGGACCAAAACTGGACACAGTACTCCAAATAGGGCCTAACCAGAGCTTTATAAAGTCTCAGTAGCACAATGGTGTTTTTAATATTCCAACCCTCTTGGGATAAGTGACAACATCTCATTCGTTTTCTTAATCACAGACTCAACCTGCATGTTGACCTTTAGAGAATCCTCGACTAGCACTCCCAGATCCCTTTGCACTTTGGCTTTACGAATTTTCTCACCGTTTAGAAAGTAGTTTGTGCTTTTATTCTTTTTGCCAAAGTGCAAGACCTCGCATTTGTTCACGTTGAATTCCATCAGCCATTTCCTGGACCTCTCTCCCAAACTGTCTAGATCCTTCTGCAGCCTCCCCACTCCCTCAGTACTACCTGCCTGTCCACCTATCTTCGTATCATTGGCAAACTTCGCTAGAATGCCCCCAGTCCCTTCATCCAGATTATTAAAATATAATGTGAACAGCTGTGGCCCCAACACTGAACCCTGCGGGACACCGCTTGTCACCAGCTGCCATTCTGAAAAAGCACCTTTTATCCCAACTCTCTGCCTTCTGTCAGACAGCCAATCCTCAATCCATCCCATTAGCTCACGTCGAACACCATGGGCCCTCACCTTGCTCAGCAGCCTCCCATATGGCACCTTATCAAAGGCCATTTGGAAGTCTAGATACATCACATCCACTGGGTTTCCCTGGTCTAACCTGCTTGTCACCTCTTCAAAGAATACCAACAGGTTTGTCAGGCATGACCTCCCCTTAGTAAATCCATATCAAACAGTATCAGCAGCAAGCAACAGAGCTAAGTAATCCCAACAATCAATGGATCAGATCAGAGCTCTGCAGTTCTGCCACATCCAGTTGTGAATGGTCATGGACAATTAAACAACACAGTTTTTCTCCCGTTTCCCTGTTTATTTCTTTCCTTACCGTAACCTTTCTCTCCATAACTTCCCGAGCATTCATTATGGCGAATCTGTGCCGCGCGCGAGGGTGATCACATGGTTTAGTTTAGCTCCGCCCTTCATTCCCTTTGATTGGTTGGAGGACCAACCGCCCCTAGGTCCTCCAGTCCCGCCCGCCGTCCTTTCATTGGTCCGATGTAGATATCAATCCCCGAGGGCCCTTTGTTGGATAGAGCATGCGCAGTGTGTCCTACTTTTGCTGATGTGTTGGGTAAAGTGATAGAGGGGTTTACTGAGGGGAAGGATCCCTTTGTGTGAGCGCTGCAGTAGATTTCCTTTATTCATGGAGGGAATTCCCTTCCTACTCATGACTGTATAGCTGTGATTGATGAGTCACTGCCAAATGAACCAGTACATAAACACACCATTTTCACAACATCTGAGATCTTCAGCACATTGTCTCGCACACTTCTGTGGAGACAAGAAAAACATGAAACGGAGCCTCAAGGAATCGGAGCAGGCGTAGGCAATTTACCTCTTTCAGCTTGTTGCCCCATTCTATCAGATCGTGGCTAGGCCAACCCAGTCATCAACACCTCTTTTATGCTTGATCCGCATAGCCCTCAACTTCTCAATATTTCAAAAATCTATCTGCCCTCTTTTAAAATAATTTGAGATAGAATCATAGATTCCCTACTGTGTGGAAACAGGCCCTTCAGCCCAACAAGCCAGAACAACCCTCCGAAGAGTAAGCCAACCATTCCCCTCCCGCATTTAACTTTCACAAAAGTTCGGGCGAGAAAATTCTAGCCATTCAATGAGAGAAAAAAACACTTACTTTTTCTAAAATCAATGATCCCTTCTGTAAAGTCCCCTGGTTTGAGACTTTACTGGTGCTAGAAGATCTAGTCAACATCCACCCTGTCAAACTCTTCAGAATCTTGTTTCCATAAGATCACACCTGCTTATTTATTCTTGGTAGGTCAACCCTTTCGTCGTCGAAGTAGCTAAGTGAATCTTTTTTGAATAGTCTCCGATGTTGGTTTATCCTTTATTAAATATGGGAGCTAACATTGTATACAGCACTGCAAGTGAGGACTCAGCAACAACCAGTGTGGTTAACCAATCCTCAATCCATTCTAATACATTACCCCGATACCATGAGCTCCGAAATTGTGCAATTAACTTTTATGTAACACCTTATCATTTGCATTTTAAAAATCCAAATACAGAACATCACTGGATTGCCCTTTATCAGCCCTGCTTGTTATCTCCTCAATGAATTGTCATAAGTTTGTCAAATATAGTTTCTCTTTCACAAAACCCAGTCTACCATGTTTATTGATAAGCTTTTCTAATTGTCCTGCAATTTCTTAATTTAATATTCAACTCTGTAGATTCTTTCAGTAGATTTGCTAAGCATGATTCCCCTCTCTTAAATCCATGTGGACTCTGTCCAATCCTGTCACAGTTCAGTAAGAAACTTGACTGTACTCCAATATAGTTAGTAAATGTATCTGTATTTATTTTTAAAAATTGATTACTTATAAATGCTGGACCCATGCAATATCAATGAATTAGTGACTCTGAATTTGTGTTATAATGTTTTTTTTTGTTAATTCCTCTTCATATTGTGTTATGCAGACAGCACCAAATGATCACTCTTAATTGTGAGTAACTTTGAAAATAATATATTTTAAAAATGACATCTCAAAATTCTGCCTCATTACTGTGCAAGGAGGATTTTGCATTCAATAGTTTGCAGATAAAATTGAACACATTTTTGCTGCAATTTGGCCAGACTGCAGGTTACACTAAAGTGGCAACTCTGTTGTCAAATTCTTACTTGACACTGCCCAAGGCGATACTGATGGGACTTCACTTTGCCATTCTTGTTCACCAGCTTTATTTCCAAGTTTAATCGTAAAATCATTCTAGAGCTTGTAATTTTAGACAACTTCTCTTTTAGGTACATATGTAAATATCATATTGAAATGTTGCACTGAATGGTACCAAATCTGAAATTAGTCTCTAATCTGATAGTAACATGGTCTGACCCGTGTACATATGTATTGGCATCAGTCTATGCCAGTTATTTTTCTGAAGCCTGTGATGCCTGATGAAGGGCTTATGCCCGAAACATCAATGCTCCTGCTTCTCGGAAGCTGCTTGACTTGCTGTGCTTTTCTAGCATGACACTTTTTGACTCTGATGTCTAGCTTCTTTGGTCGTCACTTTCTCCTTTGAGTAGATTCAACCAAGAATAATTTTTGTTGATCAAAGTGCGATAGGAACCAATTCATGAAATTCAGATATCTCACATTTACCTTAACTATGTGAAGGCTAAGACATTACTAAATTGTCAGTATTTGAAACTGTGCTGACAAACTTGTGCAGTATCAGTGCCTCACCTTTAGAGTGTTCCCAGATATCGCGCAGCTGCAGTATTTTGTTTTGCACTCAGCAATATGTTGTCCTCACTTGTTTCTTTGTGAAAGATTACAAAATTAACTTGGATGAACGAACTTATGATTTCTTTAACCAATGTTGGGAGAAAAGAAAATGTCAGTATTTCAAGTGCTGATAAAGTAAAACAAACTGATAATCAGTAGAAAGGGTTTAAGATGGATATGGAACAAATGCTGGCAAATGGGACTAGATTAATTTTTGATATCTGTTCAGCATGGGCAAGTTGGACTGAAGGGTTTGATTTCGTGTTGTAAAACTGTGACTTCATTCTCTCAATTACTCAAGAAGTTGAACACTTCGAGGAGGAAAAGGAGGATTTATGCAGAGAATGCACTTGAAATGATGATTGAGGTATATCAAACTCACATTATTTCATGACCTTTTCCTCTAGGTTCTTCAATGAACAAACTTGTTTTGTTATCTGAATAACTATGTATCATGTGATTTGTTTCGCACCAAATATTTCATTAGGATCTAGTGAACTATTAAGAAGTGTTCATGTTTAAAATTTAGACAGCATGATTGTTAAGCAAGAACAGGATTTACTCCCACTGAATCATTGCTCTATAAAAGGTAACAAGCTTTTTATCTGTTCTGGGCACTGATATATGGGAAAAAAATCCTCGTTGGCAATGTTCTCACATATGTGTAGTAATTGCTTCTGGTCGCTCTTCAGGTTATAGAGGCTCGGAAAGAAATGAGTTGGCCAAAGTTAGCAACATCATTTGGATGGACTATGCTCATTGGGGAAACTTGCAGGATCTGTAGAAGAAACACGTGTTTCAGAGTGTATGCAATAAACCTGAACATTGTTATTTTTTCGCAGAGCTTGGGACCAGACTGGAGCAGCAATGAAGCTCGTATAGTTTTTTTAAATTTCCGAGCTTGCCAAATTATTGTTGGTAAATGCAGGTGACTTTATCAAAGCACATTTCACACGCCCCAGCTAGGAATTTGGTCCCAATTCTGTCAGTCCATCCATTCCAATGGATAACAGGTATTTTAAATGTGGGCACTCCATTTAACTATTTGAATTGGATACTTCAGTGGTTACGTCCTCTTAGATTCTTAATTTCAAATTACTCAAATGTTATTTTTTGTCCCCCCTGAATTTGCCAAGCACTGGGCAGTTCTGGAATATTCCAAATATTTACAATAGATACATTCGCACTATTGAAGGCAACCTGGCAGATTTGAATACCATTCAGGTAGTCAACAACAATACATAAGTAACTTTATGAATTGCTTACTGTACACCAACAACGCAAGCCAAGTATTAGTGAAACCACAGATTCTCTCCCAAGGATTCCAAAATCTAAACAGTGCATTCCAGATGTGCTCACTATCACCATCTGGGAGCAGTCTCCCAAAGTGCTCCCAGAATTTAGAAAGCACACACACTGCCCTCCAAAGATAAATCTGCTGTCACAGGCTTCACTCTTATTGTATACAATGACATTTATTGTCCAGTTCTTTAATGTGACAAATGAGTTTACAAAAAATTTATAAAATACTTTAAATCCTGAAGAAATGTGATGTCAGCCCTTTGGAGAAGTGAATGGAAAGTGTGATGTTTGATTGACCTTTGGCTCTATGTATCAGACTGAACTGAACCTTTAGCAAGATGTGGGATGTTTCCCACACACTTTGTTTTGAAAAGCAAAGATTATGCTCTGAGATTTAAATGTTCAGTTTTAATAAAAGTTCTTCCAAAAATTGAGAGTTTGACTTCAGCTCCTTAAAAGAGACATGTTCTCGGCCTTCAATTTTGTGACATGTGATCATTCTTAGGTAAAGGTGGCTATGTGCAACACTGCAGGATGTTGTGCTGAAGTGTCTCATTGGGTGGAGGAGCTTTATTACTGGTGTAACTTGGCTAATTTTGAGATGGAAAGTCACAGAGTTAAATCTTGTTTTTAAACTGAGGCGTGCTTGTGTAACTCAAATGTGGACACTATGCTCATGTTTACAATGAACCTTTCACTTTTGCAGATTAGTATTTTCCGATCTGTTTTGTTAATAAATTTCACTATAGAAAGCACAATGTTGGAGAACCGCAGGTCCAGCAGCATCTCTGAGGGGAAAAAAACTTTGTAAGTTCAAAGTCTCATGATCTTTTGTCCGTTCAGACAAAGAGTCAGTGAACTTGAAATGTAACATGTTTTTCTCTTCACCGATGCCCTCAGAACTGCTGCGTTTCTCCAGCACTTGGTTTCTGGGGTTCAGATCTCCAGCATCTGCAGTGTATTGTTTTGTTATAGATCCTCTGATTTGACTTCGGGAGTGAGGCAGCAACTGTGATCAACGAGGATAAAACTCCCCAACCATGGAAAAAAAACAGTTCTTTATACTTTGCAAAACACGACTGTAAATAAGAAATGCAGTTAAGCTAACTGCAAGAAGGCATAGCACCTGTCTTGTCTCAAACTTGCTACTCATCTCTGAGAACTAATCTGTCAGAATTGTGTATACTCATTTCCTTTGAGATCACAGTTTTGAGTCACAGTTCCAGTTCCTGGGCTGGGCCTAGTTACCACATTGCAGTGGGGAGTGGAGCTTTGTGTCAGCCTGAAGTTTTTATTAAGAGCATCATTGCAGGTTGAAGTTGACGGTTTTGACTAAAATTGCATCATCAAACATGGAGGAAATCCTTTCAAATGTATTGATTAACTGGACTGAGCCTGTTTACATGCAGTCCTATTAGTAGTGCTGTCATATTCTAAGTTACGAATCACACAACACCAGGTTATAGTCCAACAGATTTAATTGGAAGAACACTAGCTATCAGAGCACCACTCTTTCATCAGGTGATTGTGGAGGGCACAATTCGAAGGCAGAATTTATAGCAAAAATTTATAGCGTGATGTAACTGAAATTCTCCATTGAAAAATAGCTTGATTGTCTGTTCAGTCTTTCATCTGTTCAAATACCATGATAGTTTCACTTCTTTCATGTGTAAATCACAAATACTTTTTTTTAAAAGTTGCATTCCTGACAGTGGCCCACCAAATCACTCATTGTATTAATCACTGCACAGTCTCAACAAAGGAATGAAACTGGATGGACCACATTACATCTACCAATGCACTGGAAAATACAATAACACAATCAGCCCTCTTGACCCTGCAACTTCCGCCTCACTGTGGGCCAACAACAGCAACAGAACTGTACTCCAGCCCAATCTGAAATCTCATGGCCTCGTATATCCCCATTCAACCATAAACATCAAGTCAGGGGATCAACACTCGTTCAATGGAGAGTTCCACAGGGCATGCCAGGAGCAATACCAGGCATACCTAAAAATGTGCCAACGTGGTGAAGCTACCCAACCTGCATGCCAAACAGTGCAAACAATACCAAATAGAACTATGTGATCCAACAACCAATTGTTCAGATCTGAGCTCTGCAGTTCTGCCACACCTAGTCAGGAATGGTGATGGACAATTAAACAACTCACTGCAGGAAACATCACAGATATCCCCACCCTTACTGATGGAGGAGTCTCACACATCCATACAACAGACAAGACAACAGCATTTGCAGCAATCTTCAGCCAGCAGTGCCAAGTGGATGAGCCTTCTACATTGGTCCCTGACATCACAGACGTGAAATGAATTGGTTGAAGCTTATTTCAAATCAGATCAAGAAATGGAGAAATAGTGTAAAGGCTGTCGACCCTGCCAGCATGGTGGCAATAATACTGATGGCTGTGCTCCAGAAATTGCTGCCCACCAAGACAAGTCCAGCACTGGCACCTACTGACATTGTGGAACATTCCCAGGGATGTTCAACACAAAAACGCAGGACAGAGCCAACCCAGCTAATTTCCCTCCATCAGTCGACACTCGCTCAGCAGTGAAGTGATGGAAGGTGTCATCAACAGTGCTGTCAAGCAGCTGCTCAGCAATAACCTTCTGTGACACCCAGTTTGGGTTCTGCCAGGACCACTCAGATCGTGGTCTTGTTACAGACTTGATTCACAAACTGACAAACAGCTGAATTCCAGAGGGGAGGCGAGGGTGATAGCCCAGTCCCACTCCATGACCACTGTTTCGACTTCAGTAATATCACCTGACCTCACCACAGTCTCAGCTCATTTACTGAAACACTGATTCATTCATTTTGTTAACTCTAGATTTCATTACCTAAACGCACTCCTGGCCAGCATCCCACAATCACCCTCCCTATAATCTCCAGAATATTGAAAACTCTACCTCCCAAGTGCTCACTTGTACCAGAACTTGCTGATCCATCAAAATGCTCCCATTTATAAGCAACAGCAATCTACTTTCACACCCTGGGTTTAAAATTCCTGGTTGTAATCATGCCTATCTTCCTGCACCACACACCCTTTCAAATCTCAATAACTCATTTTAGTTTAGACTCCCAATGATGTGTTTATTTTTGAGTTCAGCTGTGTGACTGTTTCTATAGATTCCAAGGCAACACGGTCTGGAATTCCCACCCTAACCCTCTAAGATCTGCTTTCTTCCTTTAAGTCGTTCCTGAAAAAATGCTTATTTCGCAAAAGTTTTGTTCACCGGACATAATATTCTCCATCTGTGGCCTTATGTCAAAAGTTCAATATTTTTGTGAAATTAAAAACGTATTGATTTGTACAGATATCTTTAACTCTGCACTATCTCTGAGTGAATAATTTGTAATGTCTCCTACCCAACCACGTTGTGGGAGCAACTTTACCATTCCAACTGCAGCAGTACAAGGAAATCAAACATCACCTTCTCAACAGGTAACAGAGCTTTGGCCTTGATCACTGGTATCTGTGGAAGGAGAAATATACATCATGTTTCAGAGAGTGCAATATGATTTACAGGGAATGAAAATGGTGCAGAATTTGACTGTCAGAAATGGAAGGAAAATCCACTCATTTATTGGAAAAAAGAACGCTTGACTGTCAAAGATATTGTGGAAAAAATAACCTGATAATGGAGCATATGGTCAGGAGCCAGGCAGCAGTGGACAATTCATTTACAAAGAGGTCTGTGAACGTAATAGTAAAATACTACACAGAGCAAAAATACACACGAGAGACTGAGGAAGCTAGATAACAAACAAATGGACATCAAGGAGCCCGGAGATTAATCAGAGCAATGTTCACTTTTATGATCCCACAGTCAGAGGTGTCTAGCACAGAAACAGACTCTTCAATCCAACCCATCCATGCCAACCAGATATTCTAACCGAATCTATTCTCATTTGCCAGCACTTGGCCAACATTATGTGAACCCTTCCTATTCAAATGCCTTTGAAATGTGACAATTTTACTTGTCCTTTAGGCTCCTTTTGAATTCCCCCCTCAGCTCACCCTAAAACTATATCCTCTAGTTCTGGGTGTAGGGGGTAGTGTAATTTTTAAACGGTTAGCTGCCTTTTGGTCTTTTCTACCTCATAGTAAACACAAGCAGACACTCGAAACTGTTGCCGGACCTCCCCCACGTTTATATGAATGAAACAGTTGTAACAGCTTTCCTCGATAGTTGAGAGGCCGCCCTTAACCACAGTTGTACAACATCATCCATATAAGGGAAGAACGGGAAGCTCAAACACTGATTGGCCAAGTGAATGATAAAAGAATCGCAGGCACCAGAATCCAAAAAAGGAAAACAGTGCAGAATCCGAGCACTCGTTGGTCAAGGCAGCAGTAGTAAACCCAGCCCACATATACATGTATATAATGCGTGGAGATTACTATGCTTGTGTGTGTGTACCTTTGGGAACAGCACCCGACTTTGCAAAGTTGAATGAAAAGTTTTGGACTGACTCCTCCGTGTCTTTGTTCCTGGGAAGGGAAATGAAAAGTGCCGTAGATGGGGCTGGATAGCCACCTATCTCGCACATGGGCTCCACCAACCCTTGTCTATTTATGCTATCTATGTCCCTCACGACTTTATAAACCTCTATAACATCACACATCAGCCTATGACACTCCAGGGAAAATGACCC
Organism: Chiloscyllium punctatum; assembly: GCF_047496795.1. Classification (NCBI taxonomy): domain Eukaryota; kingdom Metazoa; phylum Chordata; class Chondrichthyes; order Orectolobiformes; family Hemiscylliidae; genus Chiloscyllium; species Chiloscyllium punctatum. The sequence goes on from NC_092751.1 coordinate 2,676,429, forward strand.
CAGCCTATTATGCCTCTCCCTGCAGCTCAAATCCTCCAACCCTGGTAACATCCTTGAAAATCAATTCTCAAAACTTTCAAGTTTCGGTGCCTCCTTCTGAAAGGAGGGAGACCCGAAATGCACAAAATATTCCAAAAGTGACCTAACCAATGTCCTGTCCATCTCCTCTACTCAATGCTCTGACCAAAAAAGGGAAACATACCAAATGCCTTCTTCACTGTCCTATCTACCTGCGACTCTACTTTCAAGGAACTATGAACCTGCATTCCAAAGTCTCTTTGTTCAGCAAGATTCTCCAAGATCTTACAACTTAGTGTGTGAGTCCTGCTCTGATTTGCTTTTCTAAAATGCAACACCTCACATTTATATAAATTAAACCCTATCTGCCACTCCCCAGCCCATTGATCCATCCGATCAATATCCCATTGTACCCTGAGACAACCTTTATCACTGTCCACAATACCAATAATTTTGGTGTCACCTGCAAACTTACTAACTGTACCACCTCTATTCACATTCAAATCATTTAAATGAATGACAAAACAAATCCAGAAAAAAAATCCATTTCTCTGGGTGTGAATATGCTCTATGTAAATCCTGCCCTATGACTGTCTACCAGAGAAGGCTGCACATGCGTCCCGCAGAACTTTGCCCTCTACAAAGCTGGCGGCTGCACGTGCCCAGTGAATTGTTGCCCCGAATAAAGATGGTGGTGCTTACTCGAGTCAATCGCTAGATGAGGCATTTTCCCGTTTACTACAAAAACGGGACTGTAAGTTTCAAATTTGTAGTTTCCGATGTGCACCAAATGTCTGTAAACCCTCTCGTCCCATACCAACACCATTTCCCACCCGCTTTCTGCTGTTTATTTCTATCTTTACCAACAGCTCTCTGTCCACACATCCCGAACCGACCGCGAGGATGATCACGTGGTATAGTCTACTCCCGCCTCTCATTCATCCTGATTGATCGGAGGACCAACTGCCCCGCCAGGTCCTCCAGCTCTGTCCTTGCCTTTCCATTGGTCCGCCGCTGACATCAATCACCTGGGACCCATTGTTGGCTGGAGCATACGGATTGCGTCGTGGCTTTTGTTGCTGTTCATGAGTTACAAGAGTTAAAAATGACACAACAGCATCTCAAAACCACCTGATGAAGAAGCAGCAAACCCAGTGCTTCCAAATAATCCTGTTGACCAATAATCATCTGTTCTGTGAATTTTACTTTTGTCCATCCCAATCCAACACTAACACCTCCAAGTCACGAATGTGGGAGGGATGTATAACAGAAGAACTAGGAACAGTAGAAGGCCGCCCTGCCCTTCGAGCCTGCTCTGCCATTTAATAAGATCATGGCTGATCATTTCATGGACACAGAACCATTTCCCAACGTTCTCACCGTGTCCATTAATTAATTACGTTTTTAAAAATCTAACCCAGCTTTAAAAACATTTACTGAACTAGCATCAACTACTTCCCGGGGCAATGAATTCCATCGAGGTCAAGAAGTTCCTGCTCAATTCAGTCTTAAATTTGCTGCCTCTAATCTTGCGGTGATGCTCTCTTGTCCGTGCTTCACCTGCCAATGGAAACATCTCTCTATTTCTATTTTATCCATTCCATTCATTATTTTATATCTTTCCATTCTTCTGAATTCCAATGAATATAATCCCAATCTACTCAGTCTCTCTTAAGCCAAACCCCTCAACTCCGGGATCAACCTAGTTAACCTCCTCTGCACCCCCTCTCGTGCCAGTACATCCTTTCTCAAGTCAGAAGACAACAACTACATGCAGTACTCCAGGGGTGGCCTCACCAGCACCCAAATACAGCTGGAACATAACCTCTGCCTTTAAACACATTCCTTTCAGCAACGAAGGACAAAATTCCATTTGCTTTCTGAACTGATTGTTGTACCTGGTGACCAACCTTCATGCAGAATGATGCTCAGCTCACTCTGCAGAGCAAATGATGCAACTTTTTAACATTCAAGTTATTTTATTTTTAAATGTTACTACAACCAAAGAGTATAAACGTTATACTTACAAACATTCTATTTAATTTGACAGACCATTACCCACTCACTCAATGTATCTATGTTGCTCTGCAAAGTTTCACAGTCCTCCGCTCACTTTGTCCTGCTAATCATCTTAGTGTCACATGCAAACATTGACACCCTACATGTAGTTCCAACTCCAAATCATCTGTATCAGTTGTAAATAATTGCAGTCCCAACACTGATCCCTGAGGCACACGACTTGTCAATGATTGTCAGCAAGAATAATACTCATTTGTCCCCAACAGTTTGCTTCCTATTAGTTTACCAATCTTCTATCCATGCTAATACTCTACCGCTAACGCCATGCACCCTTATATTGTGCAACAGCCTCTTGCACAGCACCTTGTTGATGGTCTTTTGGAAATCCAGGTACACCACATCCACTGGGTCCCCGTTGTCCACCTTGCTTGAAATGTCTTCATAGAATTCCAAAAGATTCGTCAAGCATGACCTGCCCTTCATGAACCCATACTGCATCTGTACAAGGGACAATTTCTATTGAGATTCCCTGTTATTTCTTCCTTGATGATAGACCCAAGCATCTTTCCCACTACAGAGAATAAACTAACTGGTATATAATTCCCCACTTTTTGTCCACCTCCTTTTTAAAATAGTGGTGTCACTTTTGCTGTTTTCCAATCTGCTGGGACTGCCACAGAGTCCAGTGAATTTTAGAAAATTACTGCCAGTGCATTTGCTATTTTTCCTGGCATCTCTTTTAGAACCCTGGGAGGCATTCCATCAGGGTCAGAAGACTTTTCTATCATTAGCTCAATTACCTCCAAAAAGTCTAAAACTAGCTGTTCCGTAATAATGATAGTTTCCAAATCCTCACCTACCTTTGTCTCTTTGCTAGTTACTGGAAAGATATTAGTATCCTCCACTATGATATCCCATAACTAAATGCTTCCTCTCATTTTCCAAAGGACCAACATTTACTTTAGCCATCCTTTTCTCATCATATATATTTATATAAACTTTTGCTCTCTGTCTTTATAGTCTGTGCTAGTTTATTTTTCTCATGTTCCATATTACTTTTCTTTGTAGTTTTTTTGTGGCTTTCAGTTGACCTTTAACGTTTTCCCAGTTCTAGTTTCACGCTGTTTTTGGCCACTTTGTACACCTTCTCTTTCAATTTGATTTTCCAGAATCGCAACCCGATTCTCCAAGCATTTCACATCCTCTTTCTTCTTGCGACGGCACTCTCGAGCTGCTTCCCTGTTTTTCATGAGGCAGATTTCACATTTATGAGTGGTTTCTTCAGCATTCTGGGACTGGCTTTGCAGGACTGGTGAAGATGCCATAACCATTCCCTGGCCAGCAGTGGAGTTAGGAGTTGTACAGATCTGATAGGTTTGGACATCTTCAGCAGCACCTCGTACAAGCACTTGGCTGCCTGGCACAGAAGGGCTTATGCCCAAAACGGATTCTCCTGTTCCTTGGATGCTGCCTGATTCCTGAAGAAGGGCTTATGCCCGAAACGTCGATTCTCCTGTTTTATGGATGCTACCTGACCTGCTGCGCTTTTCCAGCAACACATTTTCAACAAAGATTTGCTGTCCATCAGGGCTCTGTGCATACTGTACAATGGCTGCTCCAACCTTGGCTGTAGCTGCGTTGGTCATTGTTAGTGTCTGGAGTCCTTGCACTCCATCTGTACCATTGTTGGCCAGCTGAATTGCTCCCCCGCTGTGTGATAGCAATGTATTGTCTGCTGATAGTCTGATAGATGGGTGTCTGCATCGTCATTGTAGTAACAGTTGAGACAGACTCTTCTTCTGATTTTTCCTCATCAATTTCTTGGCATACCGGGGTATCAGAAGAAAGTTCATTCAGGATTTTCCTGAATGAAGGCCGTCTCGATAGAATTTCTCTGTGTTTCTGAGAGTCAGTCATGCTATCCACAGATTCCTGGGAGTCCTCACATTCAGATATAGTAGAGATCTGAACAGTCTGAACTTGAGGGGACTGTATGACTGAGGACTGAGCTGCTTCGATAACTCCTTGCACTTGAACAGTCTGCCCATTCAGCAAATGCACTGAAGTTACTGCTGGACATGTCGTTGAATGGATCCCAGGCATGGTGACCTGCATGGTCATGTTATATATTAATTATTCGGATGAAGGGACTGGGGGCATTCTAGCGAAGTTTGCCAATGATACGAAGTTAGGTGGACAGGCAGGTAGTACTAAGGAAGTGGGGAGGCTGCAGAATGATCTAGACAGTTTGGGAGAGTGGTCCAGGAAATGGCTGATGAAATTCAATGTGAGCAAATGCGAGGTCTTGCACTTTGGAAAAAAGAATACAAGCATGGACTATCTCGTAAATGGTGAGAAAATTCATAAAGCCAAAGTACAAAGGGATCTGGCAGTGCTAGTCGAGGATTCTCTAAAGGTAAACATGCAGGTTGAGTCCATGATTAAGAAAGCGAATGCAATGTTTTCATTTATCTCAAGAGGGTTTGAATATAAAAGCAGCGATGCGCTACTGAGACTTTACAAAGCTCTGGTTAGGCGCCATTTGGCGTACTGTGTCCAGTTTTGGTCCCCATACCTCAGGAAGGACATACTGGCACTGGAGCATGTCCAGCGGAGATTCACATGGATGATCCCTGGAATGGGAGGTCTAACATACGAGGAACGGCTGAGGATCCTGGGATTATATTCATTGGAGTTTAGAAGGTTAAGGGGCGATCTAATAGAACCTTTCAAGATAATACATGTTTTGGACAGGGTGGATGCTAGGAAATTGTTTCCGTTAGGTGAGGAGATTAGGACCGGTGGGCACAGCCTTAGAATTAGAGGGGGTAATTTCAGAACAGAAATGCGGAGACATTTCTTCAGCCAGAGAGTTGTGGGCCTGTGGAATTCATTGACACGGAGTGCAGTGGATGCTGGGACGCTAAATGTCTTCAAGGCAGAGATTGATATATTCTTGATGTCACAAGGAATTAAGGGCTACGGGGAGAATGCGGGTGAGTGGAGTTGAAATGCCCATCAGCCATGATTAAATGGCGGAGTGGACTTGATGGGCCAAATGGCCTTACTTCCACTCCTATGTCTTATGTTCTTAGGGTCTAATTTGATCACTTTCCTTAGATACCCATTGCCGAGTATACCTTTTCATACAGTCCTTCCTTTTCACTGGGATATATCTTTGCTGAGCACTTTGTAAAATGTCTTTGAAAATCTTCCACTGCTCATCAACTTCCCACCATAAATTTTTTGTTTATAGTCTACTTTATCCAGATTCTCTCTCATTCAATTGTAGTTCCAGGTGTTCAAGCACAGGACCCAGTTATTAGATTTTACTTTGATTTAAAAGTGCAGCAGGCATTAAATGTGAATATTCAGCTGAAGACAATTTCCCTTCCTTTCAACAATGTCCAACTTCCACTATTTCAAAATGAACAGTCATTGAAAAAGGAAGGAACAAGCAGATGATAATTCTATGTTCTGTACATAAACGTGCGATGAATTTTAAGTAAGTTTTATATATGTAAAAATGAAACTCTTATTGTGGTTCAAAATACAATAAACGTTAGCTTGAAGTGAAATATAACCAAATCAATTCAACTGTGTTTTCTCAGTTAAAATACAGTTCAATATTCAAAGTAATCGAGTGATTGTACACTGCATTATCTTTACATTAATTCAGTACTGAGGTGTAATTCCACATTTATACCCATTATAGTAACGCAAGCTTGTGTCAGGACTCAGAGGCGGTGGGGGAGGTTCTTTGCTTCAATATTCACGAGTGAGTGGGATGTTGTTCTTTGTGAGGACAGTGTGAAACTGGCTGATATGGTCGAACAGGTCGATGTTAACTCTGAGAATGTGCTGAAAATATTGAAAAGTCATGGGGATAGATAAGTCCCCTGGGCCAGAAAGGATATAATATAGGTTGTTATGAGAAGGGAGGTGAACGATTACTGTGTTTTGGCGATGATCTTTGCAACCTCACTGTCCACTGGAGTCATACCAGATGATTGGAGGGTGGCAAATTATTCTTATTCAAGAAAGGCAATTGAGATAATCCTGGGAATCATCGATGAGTCAGTCTTATAACAGTTGTGGGCAAATTATTGGAGACCATTCTGAGAGACAGGATTGATGATTATTTGGAAAAGTATAGATTGATTAGAGATGGTCAGCATGGCTTTGTGAGTGGCAGGTTATGCCTCACAAGCCTCATTGAATTATTTGAGGATGTGACAAGCACATTGGTGAGGACAAAGTAGTGGATGTGGTGTATATGGATTTTAGCAAGGTGTTTGATAAGGTTCCCCATGGTAGGCTCATTTAGAAAGTAATGAGGCATGGAATACAGGAAAACCTGCCTGGTTAGATAATAAATTTGCTGGCCCATAAAAGACAGGGTGAGATTATAGACATAGTTTTCAGCTTGGAGCACGGTGACCAATGGTGTTCTGAAGGGATTAGTTCTGGGACTTCTGCTCTTTTGTGATTTTTACAAATGACTTGGATGATGAAGTGGAAGGGTGAGTTAGGAGGTTTGCCAATGACACGAGGGTTGGTGGAGTTGTGGATAGTGTGGAGGACTTTTGTAGGTTGCTGGAGGACATTGACAGGATGCAGAACTGAGCTGAGAAGCGGCAGATGGAGTTCAACCTGGGAAAATCTGAAGTTATTCATTTTTGAAATTCAAATTTGAATGCATATTTTGAGATTAAATGCAGGATTCTTGACAATGTGGAGGAACAGTGGGATCGTGGGGATCACGTCCATAGATCCCTTATAACCGACATCCGGTGGCACAGTGGTTAGCGCCAGAGACCCGGGTTCATTTCCTGCCTCAGGCGACTGACTGTGTGGAGTTTGCACGTTCTCCCCGTGTCTGCGTGGGTTTCCTCCGGGTGCTCCGGTTTCCTCCCACAGTCCAAAGATGTGCACATCATGTGAATTGGCCATGATAAATTGCCCATAGTGTTCGGTAAGGGGTAAATGTAGGGGTATGGATGGGTTGCGCTTTGGTGGGTCGGTGTGGACTTGTTGGGCCGAAGGGCCTGTTTCCACACTAAGTAATCTAATCTAATCTAAAAAAAAGGTGATAGGGTTATTAAGACTGTGCATGGTGTGTTGGCTTTCATTAGCAGGGAGATTGAGTTTAAGAGCCATGAGGTTATGTTGCACCTCTATGGATCCCTGGTGAGATTACACTTCGAATATTGTGTTCGGTTCTGAACACCTCATTACACATTGGATGCGGATGCTTTAGAGAAGGTGTAGATGAGATTTATCAAGATGTTGCCTGGACTGGAAGGCATGTCTTATGGAGAAAGGTTGAGGAAGCTGGGGCTTTGATCATTGCAGTGAAAGAGGATGAGAGTTTACTTGATCGCTTTGTGTCAGATGATGAGAGGCATAGATAGAGTGGATAATGAAAGACTTTTCCCCACAAAATGGCATAATTTTAAGGTGAATGGGGGAAGTTGTGGGGAGATGTCAGAGATAGTTTCTTTATAGGTAATGGTGGGTGCATGGAATGCACTGCCAGTGGTGATAGTAGATTCAGATCCATCAGGGACATCTAAGCGTCTCTTGGATAGGCACATGGATGATAGTAAATGAAGGGCATGTTGGTTAGTTTGATCTTAGAGTAGGATAAAAGGTCGGAACAACATCGTGGCCAAAGGGCTTGTACTGTGCTGTACTGTTCTGTATTCTATGGACGGAAATGAACATTTATATATTAGCAACACATAGATTTTCAAAATTGTATGAGCATACTTACGAATAATGATAAATTCCATCTTGCTATTTGACTGTGCTATCTGCAAAAATGAACAGGAATTGTTGCAGGGAAAAGTAATTAGGTTCTTCTAAATTTATAAGGCTGGGATAGCACAGATCATTCAAATGAGCAAAAGTCGTATTTTTAACGGTGCGTGTTGCATCAGAAATAATGGATTATTTTGTAGGTGTATGATTGGAAATAAAATGGATTTTTATATTACTGTTTAGGTACTAGGGTAGTTTGGATTAAATTCAAATATAAACTTCACTGTGGTTGTTAGCAAGATAAACTAAACTATATAATAATTATTGTCATGCAAATTCTTTAATAACTACTGTTAGAATCCTGAAAAAAGGATATACTGTACCATTTTTCAAACAGTCAATAAATTAAATTGTGAAACTCAGTATACTTGTTACCCAGACCAATTATTATGCAATTATTGTAATGGTAATGACTTAACAACTAATGCTAAAACCTAAACAGATACATTGGTTCAATACTTTGTAAGCATGTTGCTCTGAAATTGATTGGCTATTTATTAAGATCGGTAAACTGAGGGATCAAATAGCTCGTTTGATAGAATTGAAGGGAAAAAAATGAGCGTGTTAATTGAACAGGATTGTTTTTGTTTAAAAATGCAGTTGATGCAAGAAAAATATATTTTCCTCCATTGGTTTTCTTGTAGAGACATGTTCTTTTAAAAAAAATTGTCATGATTCAATGTTGAGACACTTGTGTCAGAGTCGGCAAAGTGGAGAGTGAGGGAGAAAGAAATTTTTAAAAAGGAGAAAGGAAAGGAAATGGCGAGCAGAGGAGCTCCAACAGTAGTGTCTCACCCTGCTAACATCTTATTGGGTGAGCGGGAACGCAGGCTAGTCAAGCAACAAGGTGACACAGTCATACGCACAGATACATAGCTTACAATGACCGAGACACCACCGTCACCATCCCTGTACATCCTGTCCCACCAGCAGGGGACATGGATGTAACTGAAATGCTGGAGCATGCAGGGTAAAGGACTAAGATCTGCAGAATTCCATGGCAAACAGTAGATTGTTCATTCCATTTATTTTTTTCTTGACTTCAGAGCCATCCTCTACCGATTTGGGATTCAAACCTGAACTTCAGTTGTATATTTTAATATTTTTGATAAATGATAAATACGACAGGTTTGTTCACTTATTTTTAGAATTACTATCACAGGCTTTGTTTATTGTTTTGGAAATAAAAAGAAGTCCATTACCCTGTCTCCTCCATCCTCCCCTCCAACAACAAGAGTGCGGAGCACATGGAGTTTCTCTGTCAATAACATTGAGACAAACCCATCAGCTGCCTCTGCTTCTTTCCTCCCTCTCCACTAGGCCACCGAGCCAAACTGCCTCACAAGAGTGCTCCTCTTTTTATTCCTAAACTTGCATTTCCTAGAGTCTCTTCTCAAGCCTTGTTAGAGGTCATCTTGACCATTTACCCTAGTGTAGCTAAATCATGGACATTCCAAATCTCTGTCTCATCCCCCTGCTTGTCACCACCATCCTCACTCCCCCCCCCCGCCCCCCACCTCCCCACCTTGCAATTCACAGATATTGTTCCATGATCTGTCTGTCTGTATTTTCTGGTTGTGTCCTTCTCTCCCATTCGGCTAAAACCTAATATTTGACCTCACCGTTGTTGGAAAATCCTGCTCCATCTCCACTCTCCCTTTCCTTTCTGAATTCATTTTATTTGGTGTCCCTCCAGGATCTATCCTTGGCCCGTCCTGTTTCTCACCTACACACTGCCAGGAGGTAACATCGCCCAAAAGCACTGTTAGGTTTCACATGTACACTGACAATGTCCAGCTCTCCCTCCCCATCATCAGTCTCCATTACTCCACTATTACTCAGTTATGAAACTGCTTACCACGCTTCGATTAGCTGCAATTCACTCCAATGGAACACTGTAATTGTTAAACCCATTGCCCCCCAGTTGTTATTCCAAATTCATTTCCCTTACTGCTGTGTCCCTCCCTCTCACTGGGAAGTGTCTGAGGCAGAACTACATTCTTCACAATATTGCTCTCACATCTGACCCCAAGGTGACATTCTGATCAGACATCGACACAATCACAAACACCAGGAATTCCAATCTCCTAAAACGTTGCTTGTCTCCTTCTCACCCCAGCTCCATTGCTACTGAAACCATAACCTGTGTCAGTGTTGCCTTTAACTTGACAAATCTGAAACAGAATCCTTGATTCTGCGACAGACCCAGAATCTGGTTCAAGTCTCACCCGTAATGGGACACATCCTCTCCATATGTACCCTGTCAAACCTTGACAGAATCCTGTATGTTTCAAAGAGATCACCTCTCATTCTTCCAAAGTCCAGTGAGTATATTCCCAACTTATTCAGCTTTTGCTTACAGGATAATCCCTATAAAACAGGAATCATCCCAAAGGATCTTCTCTGAATTGCCTCCTATAAACTGCTCTATTTCATGAACTAAAGTGACCCAAACTGTTCAGCTTACTCCAGATGTGGTCTCACTTGTCATTTGTTTAGTTGCCCTAAGGTATATACTCCATACCCTTATATTGCAAACTCTTTGAAATAAGGGACAGCATTCCATTCCCCTTCCTGATTCCCTGTTGTAACTGTGTGCTCGCTTTCTGTGTTTCCTGCTCATTTTCCCCCAGTCCCTTTGTGGTGCAGCTTTCTACAGTTTATCCCAAGTTATACACTATTTGCCAACTTGTTGCCCACTTTTCCTGTGAATACCTCTCTGCAAAATGATTATAATTGTCTTGGCAACATTCCTGTTATGCCTTGTCTTGATTTTCCCCGCTCATTATTCGAAAGATTTACTGGGAGCACTGGGCAGTGGGAAGCATGCTCAGTTGCTATCTATTAAGGGATACTCTGTTTCATGACTGGGAGGAGCTTGCTGCCCATTGGTCAGAATGGAGACAACTTGCCCATCAAGCTGCATGAGCCTTTCACCCCCCATGTCTTATTGATGAGGCACAGCGGCAACACGGAAGGAAAAAAAGGAAGCAAGTCCTGCTCTCCATATCTCACTGAATCTTGGATCATTCTGTCCCATGTTCAGTCACATGAAGTCCCAAGGTGGAAACTCATAGAAACCCACACAGATTTGCCCCTGAATTGCCTGCTGACCTCCACCAGGGGTAATGTGTACAGTCCTTCTGGGCCAGGAGGAGGGGATTGTATGAATCTTAAACTTGAACTGACAGTGACGGATTTTATCACCTTGTATTACAGGCAGATATTCAGATGGTAATCTCAGTCATTGTAACGCCAAAACTGACAGAATTACTCAATACATCAGGACCTGGATATTCATATTGTGTGAGAGTATTGTGTTCCAGATCAATACCATTTGCTGCATAAAAGTTCTTCTTTGAATCAAACCATCCTATCAAGAGATCTTCCCAAATCTTCAACATGTGTCCTGGAATCCTTGTATAATGAGCTGACGGGTGTAAGGTTTATTATTATAATATGTAACTTTTGTAAACCGCTCTGTCATAGCTCCCCACAATTTATTTTGCTACAAGGAGAATACTCTCAGTTTTTCCAAACCCCTGATTCCCCAATGTCTGTTTGCTCTCTATAAGGTACACATCAGGGTTGTGTTGGAACATTCTCCACTTGCCGACATCAGTGCACCCCCACTCACCCAACAATATTAAAGAAAGTGAACATCCTCCAGGGTAAAGCACTGTACCTGAGTGGTTTCCCATCCACCACCTTCAGCATTCCCTCTCCCCACCCCCGAGGGACAGTGGCATCACTGTGTGAAAGATCAAGTCAGCATTGTCCTCCCAGACCATAGGACTGCTCTCTATTAGAGAGAGATGTCTGGTGGTGGTTAACCTGAAGGTTACCACAGCGCAGGCAAGAGGCTAGGTTGAAAAGGACAGTCTATTAATTGTGGATGGTTATTCTTGATGTGTATTAGCAACACACATGTCACATGAGTAATTAATGTTAAAAAAAGCCCCACAAATTCTGGAACTAAAATCCCTCATTCCTTGAACCATCCTGGTAAATCTACTGTGCCCCCTCTCTGTGACCCTGCCATCCTTCCCAGTGTATGGGCGATCTCTGGTTTGCACAGACCCAGCTGCTCTGTGTTCCTGTGGGTGATGTCAGAGAACAACAGTTGCACTAAACCTCACTATCTGGAAGTGAGTGAGAGACAGAAATCTCGATGGCATTTCAGATATATTTAGGAACACACTTGCAATGCCAAGGCTGACAGGTCTCTGGGCTCAGTGCTGGAAAATGGGATTAAAATAGTTAGCTGGGAGATTCGTTTACAGCAAAAACCTGATGGACCACAAAACCGTTTTCCATCATGTCGACCACAGACGCGTAATATAGAAATATGACAAGCCACAATAGAAACCAGGTCAGAGAAGGTGATGTTAGAATAGATGATACGGAATTGATTAATATTTTATTGCAGGAAAATGTGACAGATGTTAAGTGGGACATTGTGGAGCTCAGGGTTTAAGAATAAAAGTGGGTTATCCTGAAGGTTGGAATTAAAGAAAGGCAAATCACAGAGATTTGTGAGGGTGGACAAGATTAGAGATAGGGTGTGTGTTGAGACTAGAGGAGATTAGAGATTGGAGGATGTTGCAGAGATTGAGATGTTTTTGATACCAGAGATAGTGATAGTTCTGAGGCTAGAGAGGAATTATAGAGATAAGGATGAGTTGTTCCCTTTCCCAACCCGACCTCTTTACTGATAATGATTGTTTCTCTGTCCTCATTTGCTATTGCCTCCATAGGCCTGCAGCAATGAGAGAACGCAGATAGTATGTTCCCGTTAAGGCCAAGGCTGGGAGGCGTCGAGAATGCTGCATGACCTGAGAAATTGAAGCTCAGATCAAGAAAATGAAGGAAGGATATGGCAGGTACTGACCACGGGGTTTGAGTGAGTCCCTAGAGGAATAATAAGGGTAGAAGCAGTATACTCGCGGGAAACCAGGAGGCAGAAAAGGAGACATGAGATAGCTTTGGGAAATAGGTTTAAGGAAAAACTAAAGAGAATCTACAAATACACTAAAGGCAAAACAATAACTAGGCAGAGAATAGCGAGCCTCAAAGATCAACAAGACTGTCTGTGGAACAGCAGGAGGTGGGAGAGATTCTGTAATTATTTCATGTCAGTTTTTATTGAAAGGGGATATAAAAGTTAGAGATGTTGGAGAAATAAATAGTGATAACTTGGCAAGTGTACATATTACAGAGGAGGAGGTACTGGATGTCTTAAAATGCATAAAGGTGGATAAATCCCTGGAATTTAATCAGGTATATCCCAGAACTTTGTGGTTAACTAGGGAAGCTTTTGCTGGGCGCCTCGCTGCAATATTTGTATCATCGATCGCCACAGTTGAGGTGCTGGAAGATGAATGCCATTAATTGAGAAAGGTCGTAAGGAAAAGCCAGGGAACTATAGACCGGTGGGCCTGAAGTCAGTGGCAGAGAAGTTGTTGGAAGGGATTCTCAGGGACAGGATTTACAAGTCATTGGAAAGGCAAGAAATGATTAGGGAGAGTCAGCATGGCATTGAAATCATTAACTTGGACTTGAGAAAGACGTAAGGTTTCACAAAACACACTGCTTAGCAGGTTCAGTACCATAGAATTCTGCCGGAACTAGCTGTTTGGATACGGAATTGGCTGGAAGATCAAACAGTCATAGATGGACAGCACAGAAACAGAGACCCGTCAGTCCAACCAGTACATGCTGAACAGATATCCCAATGTAATCTAGTCCGACCTGTCAGCACCCGGCCCATATCCTTCCTATTCATATACACATGAAGATGCCTTTTAAATGTTGCAATCATAATGGCCTCCACCACTTCCTCTGACAGCTCATTCCATACACGTACCACCCTCTGTGTGAAAACGTTGTCTCTCAAGTCTCTTTAAAGTCTTTCCCCTCGTACCATAAACCTATGCCCTCTAGTGCTGGGATCCCCCATACCAGGGAAAAGACGTTGTCTATTTATCCTATCCATGCACCTCATGTTTTGATATGCATCGATAAGATCATCTCTCAGCCTCCGGCATTGCGGGGATAACTGCCCCAATCTATTCAACGTCTATTCAACCCCCCAGCCTATCTCAAATCCTCCAATCCTGGCAACGTTCTTGTAAATCTTTCCTGCACCCTTTCAAGTTTCACAAAATCCTTCCAGTAGGAGGGAGACCATATTTGTATGCAACGTTCCAAAAGTGGCCTAACCAATATCCTATACAGCCACAACATGACCTCACAACTCCTGTACTCAATACTTTATCCGATAAAGGAAAGCATACCAAATGCCGCCTTCACTATCCTATCTACCTGCACTCCAAGGTCTCTTTATTCAGTAACACTCCTCAGGACCTTACCATTAAGTGTATAGTCTTGCTAAGATTTGCTTTCCCAAAATGCCACTCCTCAGCCATTCACCCATCTGATCAAGATCCCATTGTACTCTGAGGTAACCTTTTTCACTGTCCACTACACCTCCAGTTTTGGTGTCATCTCACTAACTAAACCGCCTATGTTCACATCCAAGTCATTGATATAAATGACGAAAGGTAGTGGAACCAGCACTGAACCTTGTAACACTCCACTCGTCACAGGCCTCCAGTTTGAAAAGCAACCCTCCAACACCCTCTTCTGTCTTTGAGCCAGTTCTGTATCCAAATGGTTTGTTCTCCCTGTATTCCAAGAGCTCTAACCTTGCTGAGCAGTCAGTGTCATAGTGGAGGGTACTTTTTGGACTGGAAGCCTGTGATGAGCAATATGCTGTCAGGCTGGGTGCTGGGTCCACTGCTTTTTGCCATTTATATAAATGATTTCTATGTGAATATGGGAGCTATGGTTAGTAGGTTTACAATAGACACCAAAATTGGAGGTGCAGTGTACAGCAAAGTTACCTGAGAGTACAATGAGATTCTGATCAAATGGGCTGAGGAGTGGCAGATGCAGTTTAATTTAGATAAATGTGAGGTTCTGCATTTTGGAAAAGCAAATCAGGGCAAGACTTCTACACTTAATGGGAAGGTCCTGGGGAGTGTTGCTGAACAAAGAGATCTTGGAGTGCAGGTTCATAGTTCCTTGAAAGTGGAATCATAGATAGGCAGGGTAGTGAAGAAAGTGTTTGGTGTACTTGCCTTTATTGGTCTGTGCATTGAGTACAGGAGTTGTAACATCATTTTGCGGCTGTGCAGGACATTCATTCAGCCACTTCTAGAATTCTGCTTTCAGTTCTGGTCTCCCCGCTATCGGAATGATATTGTGAAACTTGAAAGGATTCAGAAAAGATGCAAAGGTGTTGCCAGGGTTGAGGGATTGAGCTATAGGGAGAGGCTGAAGAGACTGAGGCTGTTTTCACTGGAGAATCGGATGCTGAGAGGTGACCATAGAGGTTGATAAAATTGTTAGGGACAAGGATAGGGTAAAGAGCCAGGGTCTTATTCCTGTTTAGGTGAGTCCCAAACTAGAAAGCACAGGCATGAGGGAAAAGATTGAAAAGGGATATTAGGGGCAAAGTTTCAAGCTGAACGTGGCACGTATATGGAATGAGCTGCCAGAGAAAGTGTGGAGGCTAGTACAGTTACAACATTTAAAAGGCATCTCATTGGGTATGTGATTGGGAAAGGTTTAAAAGGTTATGGGCCAAGGGCTGGCATGTGGGACGAGATTAATTTAGGATATCTGGTCGGCATGGACAAGTTGAACTGAAGGGTCTGTTTCTGTGCTGTACATCTCTATGACACTAATAAATTAACATTAAGATGGGTTTCTCTTTTATGGAGAGTTAGCAGAAGGCCAGACAATTCTCCTTGGAGCTTCGAAGGTTAAGCAGTGATTTCGACCAGGAGTTGATTTGTTTCCAGGGTATTTCATTTACAGAGAGACAGAGTGAGAAATTTTTAACCTCACAATTTTTAGTAACTATTTTCAGGTAACTGGCAAATAATGCAGAGGAAAAATGTGAAGATTATTTTAATCACTAAGTTCTAAGCATCTGGAACAGTTTAAAAGACAGCTGGATGCAGATACAGTAGTTATTGTCAAAACAAATTTGAAATTTAATTTTTTACAGAAGGATTTGTCCAAAGGGAGGTGAGTTGGAATAGACTGGCACCATCTCCAGAGGGAGAGAGTACAGCCCCAATGGGCTGAATAGCCTCCAGCCCCTGTGCTCTGTCATACTGACCCATTCACTGTGAATGATGAAGCTCATCACAGAGCAGAACCGTAGAGATGTACAGCATGAAAATAAACCCTTCGGTTTAACTGGTCCATGCTGACCAGATATCCCAACCTAATCTAGTCCCATTTGCCAACACTTGGCACATATCACTCTACACCCTTCCTATTCATATACCCATCCAGATGCCAAATGGTTTAATTGTACCAACATCCGCCACTTCCTGACAGAAGATTTCATACACACACAAACCTCGGTGGGAAAAAGACTGCCCCTCAGATCCATTTTAAATTCTTCCCCTCTCATCTTAAACCTATGCCTTCTCATTCTGGACTCCCCAACCCCAGGGAAATGACCTTGTCTATTTATCCTACCCATGCCCCTCATGATTTTATAAACCTCTATGAGGTCACCCCTCAGCCTCTGATGCACCTGGGAGGATCCCACCACTCAGGTCACAATGGGGCCTGGCTGATTGACACAGCTTCAGACCAATAGGAGAGTTGGCGTGATCCTCCAGCCAATGGGAGTGAATGAGGGGTGGGTCCAGCAGGCCAACACATAACAATCAGCTTTGCAGGTGCAGTGTCACTGTGAGGGGGGACTGAATGTGAAGGAGTGGGAGAGACAGCAGACACTGGGAGAGAGATGGAGTTAGCGTGGACTGAGAAGGTTGATAAACACTGTTTCAGTCTGCTAGACCTGAATTAGATCCTCCGAGTAAATTAGAACCAAAAGAACTGCGGATGCTGTAAATCACACGCAACAACCAGAAGGTACTGGAAAAGCACAGCAGATCAAGCAGCATTTGTGAAAAGAAATCAGTTCGCATTTTCGATCCAGTGATGCTTCCTCAGGAACTGACGTTACTGAGAAAAAAAGTCTGTTTTTATGCAGAAGGTAGGGGTTAAGGAGTAAATGATAGGTGGGGATAGAGTCCAAAGAGAGAGATAGGAGCAGTTGGACAAAGGAGTGAATAACGATCGGATGGGGGGGGAAGGTGAATGCTGTTTATGGGGACTGTTAGTGGCTAACAATAGGTAGTGTGTAGTGGCAGGCTATGTAACAACAAGGCCTGGTATGTGGGATAGGGGGCAAAGACACTAGGATGTGGGAGAGTTCAGGACCTAAATTTATTGAATTTGATGTTGAAGCCAGAGGGTTGCAGGGTCCCCGAGTGGAAGATGAGGTGTTGTTCTTCCAGCTTGTGTTAAAGTGTGATGCTGGAAAAGCACAGCAGGTCAGGCAGCATCCAAGGAGCAGGAGAATTGACGTATTGGGAATGTCAGCACTTCATCAGAAATGTGGGTAGTGGAATACGGCTGAGAGATAAATAGGGAGGGGTGTTTGGGGTTGGGGGAAGTGAGCTAGGGAGGCAATAGGTGGTTGTAGATGGAGGGTAGTGGTGAGAGGGTGGAATAAATAATTTGGAAGGAAGATGGGCAGGTGGGACTGTTCAAGGGGCCAGTGCCGAGTTGGAGGGTTGAATCTGAGATAAGCTGGGGGAGAGGAGATGAGGAAACCTTGATGCCGTGTGGTTGAAAGTTCCCAAAGTGGAAGATGAGGTGTTCTTCCTCCAGATGTTGGGTGGCTCGGATTTGGGGATGGAGGGCTTGCATGTCCTTGGCAGCGTGGTGGCGGAGGGAGTGGGGGGTAGCCGAAATGGTCGGCCACAGGACGGTGGGGTTGGTTGGTGCATGTGTCCCAGAAATGTTCCCTGAAATATTCCACAATTTGGCGTCCCAAGACCAAGGGACACACTAGGTGAGGTGTTTGGGTGGGCAGGGAAATCTCTGCTGGATGTGGGAGGATCGAGTGGTGCCTTGGTGGAGTTAAAGGGAGGGTTTGGGCAAAGATTTTCCATCTCTTGCAGTGGCAAGCGAAGGTGCTTGGAGTAAAGAGTGGGTTGGTGGGGACTGTGGATCTAAAGTGGAAGTGACAGAAGGTATGGTCTCTGTGGAATGCTGAAAGGGGTTGGGAGGGAAATATATCTCAGGTGTTTGGATCTGATGGTGGAAATAGAAGAGGATGATGCGTTGTATCTGGGTGGAAGGTGAGGATGGTGGGATTCCATCTTTGTTGCATTTGACGGGGTGGGGTTCAAGGGCAGTGGTGTGGGAAGTGGAGGAGATACAGTGGAGGGCGTTGTTAACAACATGTGAGGGGAGATTGCAGTCCTTGAAATAGGAAGCCATTTGGTATGTTCTGAAGTGTTCTTCCAGCTTGCATCAAACTTCACTGGAACACTGCAGTAAGCATGAGACAGAGATGTTGGACAGGGAACAGTCTTGTGCGTTAAAGAACAGGCAACTGGAAGCTCAGGGTCTTTTTTGCAGGCACAATGTAGATCATCAGCTTCCATTTCCACCACCACCACTGAGATGCTACAAGGTTCCTGTCTCCTCCATTAACAACTTTCCAACTTCCCACTCCTTTATCTTTCCAAATGATCCTGTGTCCCTTTGGGCTCTGTACCCACCTATTATTTACTCTTTAACCCCTATCTCCTGTAGCCCAAAGATCTGTAGGTTCGGTGAATTGGCCCAGCTAAGGTTCCCGTAGGGTTCAGGGATGTGCATTAGTTCGGGGGAAATGGAGAAAATAGAATAGGAGAATGGGTCTGGGTGGGATAAACTTCGGAGGGTGGGTGTGGAATTGTTGGGCCAAAGGGCCTGTTTCCTGAAGGGATTCTAATTTTCCCAGCTGTCATCGGTTCTGAGGAAGTGTCATTGGACCCGTGATGACCCATGGTGTGTGCAGGAGACGGAAAGGGGAGAGTGGCAGCAGAAACCGGATGAAATGTATCAGTGTAGACTGGGAGGGTTTAGTTACACTCTGGGCAGGTAGTTAGTCTGAATTAGAAAGTCTTGGTCCCACGTTTGGAGCAAAGGGGAATATGGCTTGGGCCTCAGGCAGTAAGAGGTCCTGGGTTATAGCCGCCATCTTTATTTGGGTCAAAGTACAGTAAGGAGCATGAACGTGTCCTCTTCCTGGGTGGGGGCGGGGTGATTTGAAGAGGAGCATTTACACATCAAACACATACCAAGAGAAGTGTTTACCTTCACTGTTCATCTTGCACTGACTGTGAGCTTTGTTTTGTGAATTCATTTTATAGAATATTAATTGAGAATAATTGAGACTGGGATCTCAAAAAACATGTTTCTACAGTCAGCGGAGTCATCAGGATCTGAATATCATTGGCATTTAACTGTGGAACGAGAAAGGTTTGTCTGTTCTGTCTGTGGGAACATATCTTCAATATTTTATTCAAGCCAAAAGCAGAAAGATGTTCAAGTTCACGGTGGGATCACCCTTGGGGTATGTGTTCAATTCTTGGCCCTGCAGCTGTGGAAGGAGGTATTGGCCTGAGAGAGAGCACAGATTTATCCAAATTACACCTCGTCTTTTTGCAGGAACTGTCAGATTTAGTCTCAAACATCCACTTTATAATGTTAAACTGTAAACTCCCTACTTCCAATTCTCCGCAAATTTCTCTTTGAAATTCCTTGTGGACTCAAATTCCAGCACCATTTCAGGTGGAATGTTCCAGATTCTGACAAATGTCTGTTCATTCAGAAACTGCTGAGGCCCATGTTGACTCTGGGGTTACAAAGGGCTGAATTGAAAGATGCGGTGCTGTCCCTGAGCTCCCATTGAGATACATTGGAACAGAACAGGAGGCTGAGGGCAGTGTAGGTGTGAGCAGACAATGAAAATGACAGGGCTGCACTGTGAGGGCTGCTTGGCTCAATGAGAGTGTTTTGGAGTTGGGTGTAAATAGTGAGGTGAGACAGGGAGAAGGTGAAGCTGAAACTCCGTTTTAGTTCAGGCCTTTCAGAAATTCACAGTCCCAATGGGAATAGCCAATTTGTCAGTGATACCTGTGGAGTATTTAAGTTTTTAAAGTATGACATATCAGCTTAAGTAAAGATTTTGTTTGTTATTATAATGGACATGTTTGAAGTGAAGGAAGGTTACTCACTCATTTAAATTCTCTTAATGGGAGTAACTAGATGAATGTAGAGAGACGTTGTGACAGGAGCCCTCAGACCCGTGGTGTGCTCCTCTTGCACAATGTAGGAAATAAGGGCCGCTTCCAGTGTCCCTGACGGCTATTTGTGCAGCAAGGGTTCCCATCTGCAGCTACTGGGAAACTGCTTTTCAGAGCTGGAGCTGAGAGTGGACTCACTGTGGAGCATCTGCGATACTGAGAATGTTATGGACAGCACGTTTAGTGAGTTAGTCACACTGCAGGTGAGGGCTACACAGCAGAAAGGGAATGGTGACCATCAGATCTAGTAAAAGGCTCAGGAAGTGAGTACAGGAGTCCCCCGTTGTTATCCCCTTTTCATACAGATACTGTATACCGCTTGGGATTCTGTAAGGGCAGGAATGAGTGGGGTGGCTTCTCGGGAAATCAGCATCAGCCAGGTTCATGACACCACAGAGAGCTCTGCTGATCAGAACAAGAGGAATGAGAGTGGCAGGGCTATAGTGACAGGGGATTCAATAATCAGGGGTACAGCCAGGCACTTCTGTGCCCACAGACATGAATCCAGGATGGTATGTATTCTCCCTGGGGCCAAGACCCGTGATATCATGGAGTGGCTGCAGGACATTCTGGAGCTGGAGGGTAAACAGGCCGTGGTGGTGCAACACACAGATACCAACGATATCGCTAAACAGAGGGATGAGGGCCTGAAAGATAGACATAGGGAGAGCAGAGATACATTAAAATGTAGCTCCTGAAACGTAATAATGCCAGACTTTCTCCCAGTGCCATGTGCTAATGAGAGCAGGAATGAGAAGGTAGATCAGCTGGATGTGTGGCTGGGGATATGGTGTACCAGAGAAGGGTTCAGATTCTTCAGGCACTGGGACTGTTTCTGGGTGAGACCTGTACCAGCCTGACCGGTTACCCTGGGCAGAGCTGAGACAAATCTGGTGGGGGCTTTTGCCAGTTCTATTGGTGAGTTTGTAACTAGTCTGGCAGGGGGATGGGAACGAAAGTGTAGGCTTATATGAGTCAGATTCAGGACAGGGAATGGGACGTAGAATATTAGTGATGTAGTTAGCGGCTCAGAAAGCCAAAGGAAAGAAGGATTAAACGAAGATTGAGTCCCTCTTCATCCATCAGTCCTGACATCCCGGGAATGTGAGTCAACAAAATATGGAGCTGTGTACATGTCTATGACTCTGTGCTTCAGCAAAATGGTGGAAATCTGTAATAAAAACAAAAAGCGCTGGTGATCCTCAGCAAGTCTGTCAGCATCTGAAATGGTGACAGATGCAGGAAACATTGCAGCCTTGAAGAAGTGTTGAGATAATCACACCAAGCACTACAATATCGATTACACGCTGAGTGCCAGAATGTGGGACTAGCATAAATAGGTGCTTGATGACCAGCATGAATATGATGGGGCTGGAAAAGTGACGTTTCGGGTCAGGGCTATTTATCAAGACTGACAAAGGGTCCCGACCCAAAACGTCAACCTTCCTGCTCCTCTGATGCTGCCCTGACCTGCTGCACCTCCCCAGGTCCACATTGTACAGACTCTGACTTCCAGCATCTGCAGTCCTTAACTATCTTCACATCCCAGGACTCATCTGGTGATCCTCCTTTACACTCTCTCAATAACCAGGAGAGCCTTCCTTGGAAAAGGGGAACAAAGGTGTATACAGTACTCCAGGTGTGGTCTCACCAAGGCCCTTCCAGAAAGGGATCCCTGCCCCCATCTTATCCATAATGGTCATCAAGCACACATGCCTGGTGTGATCATCTGAACACTTCTTCAAGGCTGCAATGTTCCCTGCATCTGTCACCATTTCAGATGTTGCCAGACCTGCTGAGGATCTCCAGCACTTTCTGTTTTCTCTGTTATAGAGTATTGAAAGGGGAGATTTGCAGTTGAGCAATTCAAATTGAACTTTATGTTACTGGATCCGTGCCGATCTGAATATCATTGACCTTTTCATCTGGATGGAAAGGTGGTGCATTCTGTCCGTGGACGAATATTTCAAATGTCAGTGTGACTAGAAAAACTTACTGAGACAGTGAAGTCCATGTTAGCGTGGGGACTGTGGAGGAAGATTTCATTGGTTTTTGAAAGTCTAAACAATCATGGCACATCTCCCTGGAACAGGTAAGCCACAGATTAGTTTTGTATGAGGACAATTAACCATGAAACCAGAAAGACCAAAGGATTCCTGCATCATGGAAAAAGCTATGAAAATGGGATTGTTGGAATGCAGTGAGTTATCCATCATTGATTGTAATCCATTGGCGTTGTCACATCGGTTCCAGTGCCGTGGGGAAACAGGAAATTTGATGAGTGCAGTGTAGGTTTGTTATTCAACTGAAAAGGTGAAGAAGAAATTTACAAGGATGATGCCAGGTCTCAGGGGTCTGAGGTACAGGGAGAGGTTGGACAAGTGAGGACTTTTTTTGTTTAGAGCAGAGGAAACCGCGGGGGAATATTTTACAGAAGTGTATATGATCATGAGAGGCATGGGTAAAGTGAATGCACTCAGTCTTTTTCGCAGGGTCTCAAGGATTGGAGGGCATCTGGTTAAAGTTAGAGGAGAAAGAATACATGGGAAACTGAGGGGCAAGTGTTCTACACAAAGGTGGTATGTATATGGAATGAGCTGCCAGTAGAAGTGGTTGAGGTGGGTATATTAACAACAAGTAAAAGACATTTGGACAAATACATGGATAGGAAAGTTTCAGAAGCAGATGGGCCAAGTGCAGGGAATTGGGGTTAGTGTGGATGGACAATCTGATTGGCATGGGCCAGTTTGGGCCAAAGGGCCTGACTCTGCTGTAGGACGCTATAACTCTAAGTGCATTTGCTATTTCTCCCCCTAACTCTGTTGGTATCATGGGATGTATTCATCGGGGCAAGGAGACTTGTGTACCTTTAGCTCCATTAGCTTGCCCAGCTCTAAATCTTTCGTGATAATGGTTGTTTCTTGGTCTTCACCTACCTCAGTCTCCTTATCAATTACTGGCATGTTCTTCGTATCCTCCACTGTGAAGACTGACTGCTGTGTACTCATATTCCTGAACTCTGCAGGATAGGAAAAACTAGGCACAGAACTCTGAGAGGTCTTCTTTTGAGTCTTTATTGATGAGACATGGCAACTCCCTGGATAGTGTACATGCAAAACACCTTCAGGTAGCTCCCCTTCTTATACCTTTTGTGGTTTGTGACTTTGAATACAGACTGTCTCTCAATATTATCTCCATGGCAACGGCAGTTCAAAAGTCTAGTTCAGTCCAGCACTTTGTGGCTAAACCACACACCCCTCCCCCACGCCCCCGTGGCTCCCTCAAGTATCTGACAGGCACTTCACTTTCATTGGGGCTGACTATCGGGATGGTGATGTGGAGGAGCCGGGGTTGGGGTGGGGTGGACAGAGTTAAAAACCACACATCACCAGGTTATAGTCCGACAGGTTTATTTGGAAGTACAAGCTTTTGGGGTGTGCTGTGATTTTTAACTTGATCAGGATTATCTCTATGGTAACAGTTATGTGCTTCAACAATTACAGAGGCCATATGTTCCCCAAACAATAGGTTTCCCTCTAGCAGTGTAAACTGCTATTCTGTCCCTGGGGAGAGCTACTCATCACTTTTTATCCCAATTCCATCATGCTTTCTGTTGATCTTTGAAGTTTTTCCAATCTCCGAATTTCTCCTTGGTCTTTGACAGTTTGTATGCCTTCTACTTCAATTTCATAGACTCCCTTATTGCCTTAGACATGGCAGATTACTCCTTTTCCTACAGTCCTTCCTTTTCACTGATATATACTTTTGCTGAGAAATTTGAAACATTACTTTGATATTCCTCCACTGTCTGAGAACTGTCCCACAGTAAAGTCTTTGCTTCCACTCTGCATTCGCCAACTCCTGCCTCATCCTATTGTAGTCTCTTTTGTTTAAGCACAGGATCTTGGGATTGGATTTAATCTTCCCGCTTGCCATCTGTGTTCAAAATTCAACCAGATTAATGACAAGTCTTTTTATCAAATTACGAGGGGAGGCGATGTTTCCTGGGTGTTTTGGTTTCATTGTCAGTGACCTTGGCTTTGTAATAAAGTACAGGATAGATATTCACAACAGAGTATTCTGGACGGTGTGAATGTTCTATGCCGTCTAAAACCATAAATCACTGTCACCCCTCAGTTTAAAATTGCAAAACTATTATCTCCTACATGCTTCCTCACTACCTAAGTTTGGAACACTAACCCACCTGACTATCCTGCTCTTTCTGAAAATCTCCTTTGGTGAAGATGGTGAGCTTTGGATTCAGCTTTCCAGTTATTACCGTAAGAAGATAAGCCCTGGGCACAGGAGAGGCAATGCAGCCTTTCGAACCAGCTCCACCATTTAATACGGTGATGATTGAGCTCACAGCTGGATTTTCCCGCCTGCTCTCTCACACTTCAACTCATTGCAAATTCAACATCTGTATCTCTTCATTAAATTTGCTCATTGTCTTGGCATCCACCGCATTTTGAATAGGAAACTCCACAGATTCACAACACATTGAGATAGGAACATTCTTCTTCATGAGAATAGAATAGAGTCCCTCTCGTGCAGAAACAGAGTATTCATCCATCGAGTCCACACCAACCCTATGATGAGCATCCCATTCAGACCCACCCATTCGCTGTAACCCTGCATTTCCCGTGGTTAATTGCCTAACCAGCACATGCATGGACCCTGTGAGCAATTTGGCATGACCAATCCACCTAACCTGCACATCTTTGGACAGTGGGAGGAAACTGGAGCACCGAAGAAAACCATGCAGACATGGGGAGAATGTGTAAACTCCACACAGTTGCCTCACGCTGGAATCAAACCCGGGTCCCTGACGCTGTGAGGCAGCAGTGCTAGCCACTGAGCCACCTCTGCTTAAAATCTGCTGCCCCTTATTAACCTCCCCACCCCGTAATTGGCTGAATGTATATTCCTTACGTCAGAAATCGAGGTGTCTAAGCGGATGTCTTAGTAAATCCCAGTGACAGCCCACATGTCCTGTGTGTCTGAATAGATCTCCTATACACAACACCTTCCAGCCCACACTTTGTTTCACTTTCCAGGGACAGGTCTCCAGAGGCTTCATGGGGACTACAACTCCCACAGTCCCTGAGGCAGGGACCACACGTGTGTGGGGAAACCCACCACTGTACATGTACAGAATGTGGGCGGGTTTTGGAGCATGTTCTTTGGGGTAACTCGCGGAAAGCATTTCACACTGTGATTGGCAGGAAAAGGGACGCATCTGCCTATAGTATTGATCAGTGGGGGGGGGGGGGGGGGAGTCAAAGTGTCACTGCGCCAAGATGGGACCAAGTTCCATTCGCAACTTGTCATAACACTGCGCATTGACCAATGGGAAACAAGGAAGAATCTGACCCATTCTCTCAGACTGAAGATTCCTCTTCTGTCCAGGATCTGCCACCTCCCTTTCTTTTTTATTTTGTTTCATTCTGCTGTTACATTATTGACTTGCAGCAACTGAAGGGAAAGGAAGTGAACCCAGAAAGGAAGTGAACCCAGAAAGGGTGCAGAGTCTAACCAGGGACGGGAAGTGGTGGCATGGATCTGTTTATCAGTAACTCCATGAGAATGAGGAGGGTGTACATTAGGGGATAGCAGAGTCAGAACGGTGGGAGAGAGTAAGTGGGCTGGAGGGTTACAGCTTTGGGGGAAGAAAGGGGAAAAGGGTATTCCAGAGAAACTAGAATTGTCTATTCTGAATTTCTAATTTGTACATATTCCTTTATAGAGGGTGCTAGATAGTAAAGATTTGCAGACTGAAATCTCAAGATCACGTGCAGATTGTGATTAAGTTAACCAGCATTTGATGAACCAAAGATGGAGAATCACTCGGCTAAAATCCTGCAACACTCTCCCTCCCAGCAATGTCGGTCTATCTGCACCAAATAGACTGTGAATAGTTCAAGACAGCAGTTCACAACCATCTTCTCAAGGGTAACGAGAGATGGGGAATAAATGCTGGCTGAGACCGTGATGCCCATATCCTGGAAATGGGTTCTATCTCTAGTTGCTGAAACCCAGTTGATGTTACTGCAGGATGATGAGGGATGCTGAGTTCTTCCTCCAGGAGGCAGCACCATCACATTACCCCTGCCTATACCCACACAGTAACACCACAACGCCACTGGAACAAAAAGCAGTGAAGCTAAAGGAGGACTTAGATATAGTTCTTCGCGGTAAAGTCATGAAAGGGGATTTGAACACAGCAGGAACAGGAGACTGAGCTGGATGGTCAGCTGTTTCCCATTGAATGGTGGAGCAAGATTGAAAGGCTGAATGGTCTCCTCCTGCTGCTATCTCCCAGGTATGTATATAGTCATGGAGCCCGGTAGGAAGGAGTGGGCAGGGATTCTCCAGGAGATTGCACTTCCACAACAGTTTTCAGTGAGGGATGGTTTGATGGATTTTATTTAACATTTATCTTTAACACAAGGTTTCTAAATGTTGGCTTTAAAATGTTGCAAAAGCTTTTTGCACAGCAAATAAAATTAAAGAAAATAACGTAAACTGTCTGAATATAACAGTTTTAAAGCTTTCAACCTCCTGTAAAACAAAATCCTGTCTATTCCCAGACACCATCACTTTCCAGCTACTCAAACTCCAGGGAAATATTCCCTCCTTGTCTGAACCTTTGGTTTGATTTAACTGCTTTTCAGTTGTCATTCTGTGAGGTGTGAAGTGTTCTTTTTCCCCATTTCTCTGACCCAGAAATGTGAGCACAGCAACCGTACCACCATCAAAATTATCATTACACCATTTAGCTTTTGGTTAACCTATAATCTCCAGCAGTGCAAAAGTGAGGACTGCAGATGTTGGAAACCAGGGCCTAGATTAGGGTGGTGTTGGAAAAGGCCTCTCGCCAAAACGTTGATTTTCCACCTCCTAGGATCCTCCCTGACTAGCACCACTCTAATCTAGACATATAATCACTAGCAGTAAACCATTTGTGTAACCAATTGAATATTTCCAAACAAAGCCTATTACGGGTCAAGCAAACCATTACAAGTGACAGAGTGAGAAGGGAATAAATCAAAGTAGAGTTGTTGGGAGAGAGCAGCGATGGAGATAAAGTACTGTATCCCCTACGGTGCCCACGTTTATCTAAAGGCATCGAGAGCACTGATTCACACCACATGCTCCTTCTCCAAGGACACCCTGCTGTGTAGCCTTTATCCTCAATCATAGAATAAAATCCCTACAGTGTGGAAGGAGAGCATTGGCCCATCAAACCCACCGACCATCAAAAGAACATCACGCCCAGAACACTCTAACACTGTAACACTGCATTTCCCATGGCTGGTCCACCTATTCTGCACAATCCTGGATACTGTGGACAATTTTGCACGAGTGATCCACCTAACCTGCACATCTTTGGACTGTGGGAGGAAACCAGTGCAACTGGAGGGCACCCACACTATAATGGGGAGAATGTGGGAACTTCACGCAGGGCGTTGACCAAGGCTGGACTCTAACCTTCTACCTGGTGCTGTGAAGCAGCCGTGCTACAATCACAATTTAAATCAAAACAGATGATCCCTGTTTATTGTCACATTGCTGTTTGTGGAGACTTACTGCCCAGAGAGACATCCTGAGGTTCAGAAAGTGGCAATGTAAGTTCAGTCACCTCCAGCCCAGTTAATGTGGTTAACAACAACAACATCAATACTCCAGCAGTGTCATCATGTACAAGGTCCACTCCTGACTCTGATGGACAGTAACATCAGAATCAGAGTCCTGCAGTCCACACGGAGCAGGTGGGTGACCACGTCCCTGTGAGCACTCACTGGGCTCTCAATCGTGTTGAAGACGCAGCAAATCCCTTGTCACACAGAGGGGTGAGCAGCTCCTACCCAGTGTGAACCGCTGGAGTCTCGGGGGCAGGATGAATCACTGAATCCCTTCTCCCACACTAAGCATCTGAATGGCCTCTCCTCTGGTGGGCTCCTTGAGGTCTCAGCAGGAGGGATGAATCAGGACTCCTCTCTCACACACTGACCATCTGAATGGCCTCTCCCCCTGTGTGGCCTCACTGGGGTCTCGGGGGGGGCGGATGAATCACTGAATCCCCTCTCACACGCTGACCATCTGAATTGCCTCTCCCCTGTGCGGGCTCACTGGGGTCTCAGCAGGAGGGATGAATCAGGAATCCTCTCTCATACACTGATCATCTGAATGGTCTCTCCCCCTGTGTGGGCTCACTGGGTACTCTGCAGGTGCTGCATTTGAGTGAATCTCCCCCCACACTGGGAACAAGTGAATGACCTTTCCCCAGAGTGAGCTCGCTGGTGTTTAAGCAGGTCAGAGGACTGAGTGATTCCTTTCCCACACACTGAGCAGGTGAATGGCCTCTCCCCGATGGGAATGCCCTAATGTCTCCGCGGGTGAGAGATTTGATTGAATCCTTTCTCACACATGGAGCAGGTGAAGGGTCCAAATCCGCTGTGCCATCTCTGGTGCCTCAGCAGGTTGTAAGATCGAGCAGTTCCCTTCCCATACGTGGGGCAGGTGAACAGCCTCTCCCCAGTGTGACTGTGTCGGTGGGTGTCCCGCTGGGAGGGGTAAGTGAATTCCTAATTCTGATTGAGTACGTCCTCCTGTTTTCTCGTTTGTTATTGACAATCTCATTCCCCTCTCACCAGAGCCTGTTCCAGTGTTACAGAAACAACAGAATGGTCAGCTACAACTGGTCACCTGACTGATCACTGGACAGGAACGGTTCACTCTCCACAGATGCTGCCAGGCCTACTGAATTTTTCTAGCAATTTCTGATTTCCCAGCATTTGCAGATGTTTAGTTTTCCAATACTCATCTTGTGTGTTTCAGAGGAGTTTATTGATGAAATTAGAGGGGTTTGAAAGTTGTACGTTAGGTCACACATCAGCTATGATCATCATGAATGGCAGAGCAGAGTTGAGGGGCTGAATGGCCTCCTCCTGCTCCAATGAAAGTTACCCATCGGCAGCTTGTTGTTACATTTCCCCTCACTGTTCACTTCACATCCATGTCTAACACACTGTTACTGACTGAACAAACCTCCTGTGTTTGAAATAAACCTGCTCATGTTCAGTGGCTCCCTCTCCTGCCACCCGGGTTTACTCTCATCATGGAATGCTGTCTCGTATTACTGCAGGAATGCCCACAAGGACTAATCCTGGATGTTCAAAGTTTGGGAGAAGATTTGTAGCTCGGGTGCTTGTTGTTGGGGTTCTGTTCGCCGAGCTGGGAATTTGTCTTGCAAATGTTTCATCCCCTGTCTAGGTGACATCCTCAGTGCTTGGGAGCCTCCTCTGAAGCGCTTCTGTGCCGTTTCCTCCGGCATTTAAAGTGGCCTGTCTCTGCCGCTTCCGGTTGTCAGTTCCAGCTGTCCGCTGTAGTGGCCGGTATATTGGGTCCAGGTCGATGTGTTTGTTGATAGAGTCTGTGGATGAGTGCCATGCCTCCAGGAATTCCCTGGCTGTTCTCTGTTTGGCTTGCCCTATAATGGTAGTGTTGTCCCAGTCGAATTCATGTTGCTTGTCATCTGTGTGTGTGGCTACTAAGGATAGCTGGTCGTGTCATTTCATGGCTAGTTGGTGTTCGTGTATACGGATCGTTTGCTGTCTTCCTGTTTGTCCGATGTAGTGTTTTGTGCAGTCCTTGCATGCAAAACCAATGTAGTGTACAAAATCCCATGCAACGACTGCACAAAACACTACATAGGACAAACAGGAAGACAGCTAACGATCCGTATACACGAACCCAACTAGCCACGAAACGACACGACCAGCTGTCCTTAGTAGCCACACACACAGATGACAAGCAACATGAATTCGACTGGGACAACACTATTATTATAGGACAAGCCAAACAGAGAACAGCCAGGGAATTCCAAGAGGCATGGCACTCAGCTACAGACTCTATCAACAAACACATCGACCTGGACCCAATATAACGGCCACTACAGCGGACAGCTGGAACTGACAACCGGAAGCGGCAGAGACAGGCCACTATAAATGCCGGAGGAAACAGCACAGAAGCGCTTCAGAGGAGGCTCCCAAGCACTGAGGATGTCACCTAGACAGGGGACGAAACGTTTGCAAGACAAATTCCCAGCTCGGTGAACAGAACCACAACAACTAATCCTGGAGTCTGTATCCCCTGGGATCCGCAATCACCATTTATTTCCTTCTTTATCTTTCATTCTGGCGATTGAACTCTCGGTTTCAATCCATTCTCCTGTCATGCTCTTCAACATGTCCATGTGGGTGGACAAGGAGCAGCTGGGATTTAATGAAGGGAAGTGGGGATTAGGCAGAAGCACGAGGAGAGGCGACAGCAAAGACCGTTCTCATTGTAAGGGCAGAGTTTCTCCATGACCTAGTGAGTGGCGAGGCACCTGAGTTTGTGGGCAGAGACAGATTCAATCAGGGATTTGGTAAGACGTTGACTCAGACGTTGACCTGTCCATCTGAGTGTTAACTCAGACAGACAGAAAGAAAGATGCACATTAAAATTCACCTTTGATGATCTGGGGCAATGAAACATGCTTCCAATCCAATGACTGCAACCTCAAATCTTGAAAACACAGACACAAAACTTTCTACTTGGACCAGGCTGTCTCTGAGCCTTCTCTTTTCTTGAGAAAAGCGTTTTGAGCTGTTCAGCCTTTTCTGGTGATAATAACCAATATGTTCCTGTAAGATTTGTGACTGAACCTTTACTTTCCAGTTCCTTGTGAGTGATGAAAGGAGCAGAAACAGTTCCTGACCTGTGAGGGGTTTCGGTTGGAGTATTTATATTTACAAATCCATTCCCACCCTCACATACAGTGTGAAATTGATGTAAAACTGAAGGGAAGGATTGAGTGAGTGTGCGAGATAAGTGGCTGTCCAGCCCCATCTACGGCACTTTTTATTTCCCTTCCCAGGAACAAAGACACGGAGGAGTCTGTCCAAAACTTTTTCATTCAACTTTGCAAAGTCGGGTGCTGTTCCCAAAGGTACACACACACAAGCATAGTAATCTCCACACATTATATACATCTATATGTGGGCTGGGTTTACTCCTGCTGCCTTGACCAACGAGTGCTCGGATTCCCCACTGTTTTCCTTATTTGGGTTCTGGTGCCTGGGATTCTTTTATCATTCACTTGGCCAATCAGTGTTTGAGCTTCCCGTTCTTCCCTTATATGGATGATGGTGTACAACTGTGGTTAAGGGCGGCCTCTCAACTATCGAGGAAAGCTGTTACAACTGTTTCATTCATATAAACGTGGGGGAGGTCCGGCAACAGTTGAGTGTCTGCTTGTGTTTACTATGAGGTAGAAAAGACTAAAAGGCAGCTAACCGTTTAAAAATTACACTACCCCCGACAAATCCCCCGTGTCTTTTCTTACGGCCTGGAATTTTTCAACCGTAAGTTTCTTCTCCAGGTCATTTAATAACTCCCGAGCTTGTTCATCAAACTGCCCTTCTCTAATACTACCCCCGGCCAAGCCGGATTCACGTTGTTCCATCTCGAGATTTATTCGTTCAACCTGCCCATAGGGAACATCCTTCTTAGTAAGGGCGGTTTCGATCAGTCGTTGAGTTAATCCCCGGACACAGGGAATAACGCAACACCCAAGGGCAGTGAGTACCCCTGCCACCACTATACATGAGACAAGAAAGGGAACGACCACCCCCGTCCATTTACCGCACCAAGCTTCCAACCAGTCCGTGAGGCCAGAGTCGATGCCCGAGTTTTCGGCCAGTTCGTCCGCCAATGTGGTGAGTCCATCCAGGGCGCGGGTGATGGACCCATCAGGGGCTGTGTTGTTGGGGATGAAAGTGCAGCACTGAGTGCCTATCATGACACAAACACCCCCCTTCTCTGCCAACATCATGTCTAAGGCCAACCTATTTTCCCACGCCATCCTACTAGTGGCGTCCAGTTGTTCTGCTATTCCTTTCACTGCATCCCGGGTATAATTAATGAACCTCTGCTGATTGTAGTAAATATAATTAATCCAATCCACATTCTTATTGATGGTAACCCACCAGAACAGTGACGACTCAAAACCCGCCGCTATCTGGTTCCTAGCCTTGTATTCGTCAGGAACACCCCTGGGTACCCCTATGGCATCTAAATATATGTTATCATCGAAAGAGGTCTCCAAAGCTCTCTCAGTTCTTCCACTAGAACGGGGTTGCTCTTGTTTTTCGAATGCCAGGGTGAATGGGATGGCCAATTGAACGATCGCACAAGTGCCCGTCCATTTTTGGGGCAGGGTCGGTCGCAGAACCCTCCCACCACAGTACCACCAGAGGTCTGCCCTAGGTACATGAATGTGGGAGTAATTCCCGCCCCCGGTAGTTTCATTGACCAGCCGGATTGATCCGCTGCACTTGTCAAATGTCCCCACATCGTCGTCCCACTGTAGTCCCGTCCGAGAGACGCAGGCCTGGTGCGTACCCGTTACCCCTGAGAATGATGGCGGGCGGGGCGCCCCCTCAGACCTGACGGGGGGCAACTTCAAACTCAAGGGTCGACAAGTGGGGTCGTTCCAGGCCTCTCGGTCCTGGTACAGCCTTATCATGCAGTCCATGGCTCGTGGGTGTTTCTCCCATCCCAGCGGGAATGGGACCACCTGAGGGTTAGGGCGGGCACTCGTGCATGCGTAGCAATCACTCTTTTTCATGCTCCTCACAGTACATTTGACCCATTCCATCCAGGCATTCGCCTCCCCGTATCCCGTTTCTATTTCAAAGGTCTTTTCCAAATCCGTTGTCTCAATTATTCTAATCTTTTCCTGCTTACCAGTGGTGGATGAGCCCCCAGACTCAGCTTCAATGACCGTGATATACGTGCAGCACAGCTGCATTCCCCCCCCCCCCATCCTGCCTGGCCCCCAACTCTAATACCCACTATTGTTCTATTAAGTCTCGCCTCGTTCTTTTCCAAGTTCTTTATGGTCAGATAAAGCGGATTGCACCGATTATGCCCACAATCTCGTCCAGGGGTGATGGGATCACGGACAACTGACACCATAGCCTGGACCCCGGGGGCTGGAGGCCTATTTAGGCCTTCCCTACCATACAATTGTAATACTAACGTCTGACCCTGGAATCCCCTTTCTCTCTCTAGATTCTGCTTAGTTTGATTCAGTTGACTTTTAGTCCTACAGGGCACCAACTCACATAGGTCTAAGCTAAGTGTCTGTGTTGATTGGTTGGCAAGCACGGAGATGGTGAACCACTGACGGTCCTCTATTTGTTTCATCCGGAGGCCAAATTGGGTAACACGCACACTATGACCC
Organism: Chiloscyllium punctatum; assembly: GCF_047496795.1. NCBI lineage: Eukaryota > Metazoa > Chordata > Chondrichthyes > Orectolobiformes > Hemiscylliidae > Chiloscyllium > Chiloscyllium punctatum. The sequence goes on from NC_092751.1 coordinate 2,709,819, forward strand.
AGCCCAAGGACAATGGCATAGCAAGTTAACAATACGATTGACCGCATTTTGTCGCGACACCCGTAGCCCGAGGGCACAGTTCCTTTAGACTCGCCAAAGTCCGATTAGTTCGTTCTCAGGGTCTCTGTTCCTTAGATGCCTTTGTCAGAGAGGTTCGTTCGTCCTCCGTCGGTTGTGGCACTGGTCCCTTGACTCGAGTGTAATGTGTCCAGCCCTTTTCGGCCGTACGGACAGCCGTTTCGGTCGTCAAAAGTACCAGGAAGGGACCGTCCCAAGTTGGTTCGAGGGTACGTTGCTTCCAGCTTTTAATCAGGACCCACTGACCCGGCTTGACGGTGTGCACCGCAAACTCGAGGGGCGGCGTCTGTGCCAAAAGTCCCTGTTGGCGTAAACGAGATAGAGCAGACCCCAGAGCCACCACATATTTTTGCACAAACATATCCCGAGACTCAAATACAGGAGGTTCCCCCTTCGGCCCATGGAACGGGAGGCCAAATAACATTTCGAAAGGGGAGACGCCCAAATCCCGCCTTGGCTGGGTGCGAATTTGCAACAGGGCAAGGGGTAGGCATTTGGTCCAAGGCAGGCCGATTTCACTAGTGAGCTTGGTTAGCTGCTTTTTGATGGTCTGGTTCATTTTTCGACCTTGCCCGAGGAGGAGGGATGCCAGGGGGTGTGCAAATCCCAGTCAATCCCCATTGCTTGCACTACATTCTGGAGGACGGTCGAGGTGAAGTGGCTCCCCTGGTCAGAGTCAATAGCGCGGGGTAGCCCAAATCGTGGGATGATTTGCTCGAGTAGAATCTTGCTAACCTGAGTTGCCGTTGCCGTGGTAGTGGGGAAAGCCTCCACCCATCCAGTCAGGTGATCTACCACTACTAATAGATAATTCAGGCGACCTATGGGGGGGAGCTCAGTGTAATCTACCTGAACATACTCAAACGGCCTATAGGCCGGACTCCTACCCCCTTGTCTTGTATGCTGCCGCAGCCCCCTTTTGTTAATCTTTCGACATGTTATACAATCTCCTGTGACCTGCTTGGCTACTGTGTACAGACCAGGGTGAGCATATCGGCGCAGGAAGGCATCACACAGTGCCTGGGCGCCCCAGTGACTCCCTTGGTGTAAACGGGCAATAATGTCCCGCGTCAACCGTCGATTTAGTAGCTGGCGGCCATCGGGTAAGGTCCACTTGCCTTCCCTATCCTTTGTACCCCCCAGAGACGTGAGAAGAGTTTCTTCTTTGTCAGTAAACGTGGGCACTTCGGTAATTTCGGATATCTGTGGAATCCTTACCAGGCAGTTTATTACTTCCTTCCCCATCCCAGCCAATTTTGCCTGTTCATCTGCCAATTGATTCCCCAGGGTCTCTATTTTATCGTCTTTCTGGTGTCCTTTCACATGTACTACAGCAATCTCTTGTGGCAGCAACAAATCCTCCAAGATCATGGCTACTAGATCCTCGTGGACCAACTCCTTTCCTCTACTATTTATCATTCCCCTTTCTTTCCAGATCTTCCCAAAGGTGTGTACTACCCCAAAGGCATACTTAGAGTCAGTGTAGATTGTCCCGGCTATTCCCCTTAAATTCCTCAGAGCCCGGTGCAAGGCGTACAATTCGCACGTTTGTGCGGACCAGGCATTCGGTAGCCGTCCACTTTCCACTAATTCCCAACCAGTCTCACTAATGACTGCATAACCGTTGTGTCTCTTCCCATCTATCACTCGAGAGGACCCATCAATGTACCACCGCCTTCCTGCATGTAAGGGGGTATCCCTCAGATCTTCCCTCACTTTACTCTGGTACTCTATTATGTCTGAACAGCAGTGTTCCAGTTCCTCCTCCCCTTCCCCTTTCCAAAGAAAGTCCGCCGGGTTGTGGCAGCCCCCGACTTCTATTCGGAGGTCTTCTCGGTCGAACAATATGGCTTCATATTTCAGAATTCTCGAGTCAGTCAGCCACCTCCCGGCCTTCTGATTCAGGATAGTTCTAACCTGGTGGGGAGTAGTGACTGTCAAGGGGGCCCCAAAAGTCAACTTCCTGCTTTCCTCTACCAGCTTTGCCGTGGCTGCCACCGCTTGGACACACTCCGGCCACCCTCGGGAGACTGGATCCAGAATTTTTAACAGGAAAGCCACGGGCTTCCTTTTACCCCCCCGGTCCTGGGTCAATACTCCAAGAGCGGTTCCCTTTCTGGAGTTCACAAAGAGGCGAAATGTCTTACTAAAATCCGGCAAGCTTAAAACAGGTGCGGCCATCAATTTTCCTTTTAGGATTTCAATTAACTTTTTCTCCTCCTCCTCCCATTTTATTCTGTTGGGTGCCTCCTCAATGAGTTTTAGGTACAAGTCTTTAGTAAGGGGGGCATAGTCGTCTATCCATAACCGACAATAGCCTAAGAGTCCCAAGAACTTCCGCAACTCCCTCTTGGTCGTTGGGAGGCCTAGTTCGATTATTGCCCGCACTCTTTCCGGACTTATTCGTTTCTGTCCCTGGCTTATCAAGTGTCCTAGGTACTTAACCTCTTTCTCGACATATTGGAGCTTCTTCTGACTCACTCTTAACCCCTTCTCAGCTAGGTAATTTAACAGGGCATTAGTCCCAAGTAGGACGTCCTCCTCCGCCGGTCCAGATAAAAGGAGATCGTCCACGTATTGTATAAGCTTAAGGGCCGGGGACAAGGTTAGTCCCTCCAATAATTGTTCCAGAATCTGCCCAAACAGAGTCGGGGACTCAGTGAATCCTTGGGGGAGTACGGTCCACCTGTACTGTTGTTTTCTGCCAATATCAGGATCCTCCCATTCAAAAGCAAAAGGATCCCTACTGTCCTTGCCTAGGGGACACGCCCAGAAGGCATCCTTTAAGTCTATAACACTAAACCAGCCGTGGTCCGGGGGGATTCGCCCCAGAATAGTGTATGGGTTCGGTACCACAGGGTGCCGTACTTGGACAATTTTATTTACTTCCCTTAGGTCTTGGACCATTCGGTAGCTCCCATCCGACTTCCGGACCGGCAGGATGGGGGAATTGTATCGTGACATACAGGGCTCTACCAATCCATCTTTTATTAGGTCTTCCATAACTGTCTTCAGGCCCTGCCTCCCTTCCCAAGAGATGGGGTATTGGCGCACTCTGACGTCGGGGCTCTGGGGCTTTAATTTTACCTCCACAGGTCGAATTGCGAGTCCTCCCCGGTTCCCTTTGGCGACCCAAACCCTAGGGTCTATCTCTGTCAATCGGGACTCACTAAGGTATGACATGGTAACGGCTAATTCTTCCTCTCTCACTTCTGCCCCGTCTCGCTTCTCTCCCTCTCCAACTTTTCTTCGACGTTCCTCTTTCCACCCCATAATCTCCCTCCCCCATTCCGGTGGACTTACAAGCTTCCCGTACGGCTGCCACCATCATTTTTGTCTTATGTTTCTCCCTTATTACATCCCTCTGAACGTACACCTTCTGTGCTTCCCGTAATAATTCTGCAACATCCTTTTCAGCCCAATCCTCCACTTTCTGTAATTTCTTCTGAATGTCAGGCCATGACTTAGTCACAAAGTGCACCTTAAGCATGCTCTTGCCTATTTCCCCATCGGGGTCTAAACCTGAATACTTTCGCATGGACTCCCGCAAACGGTCTAAAAACTCACTCGGGGATTCATCCTTTTTCTGTCCAACTTCAAATGCTTTTGCTAAATTCCGCTGTTTGGACACGCAGGTTTGGATTCCCCTGATTATAAGGCTTCTGAGGTCTGTCATATTGGCCCTTCCCTCCGCGTCGTTATGATCCCACCGGGGGTCCTCTAAGGGGTACTTCTGCTCTCCACGCTGAGGGCCGTCCTGATGCTCCCTATCCCAAATGGCCATTGCACTATTCCGGATCATAACAATTTCATCGTAATTAAATAGTATTCTCATCATGGCCTGCAGTTCAGCCCATGTGTATATACTGGGCCCCAGAAATTGGTCCAGTTGTATTCCCACACTGACGGGATCGTCCAGTAGACGGGGTAGTTCATTACGGAGTTGCCGGATATCCCCAGAATTTAAAGGTTGTACTACGAACCCGGTCCGTTCGTTCCCAAACGGCACCTCTCGTAAGGGGTTCAGCTGTTCAATATTGTCACTCCTCCCAGCTCTCAATCCCTCTTCTCGACCTCTCCGCATCTCGAGTCGGACTGATTTCCTAATGCCTGGGGTGAGTTCTGTGCCCCCTCCTGTGCCCCCCCCCAGCAGTCCCTTCCTCACTGGTCGTAGCCTGCTGGGACTCGGAATTATCCGTCGCAGGGGGGAGGTCCGCGCTGGACGCCTGGTCGTGCGCGGGTGGTATATACGGGGGCGGGGAAGACGGTGGCAAACCGTCGGTGAGGATGTCCCAAGACTTCTGGGGCTTCCTCGGGTCTGTTTGGGGAATCAGAGGATAGAGACGCGTGGGACTCTCGCCGTCTCCCGCCAACCAGGCGGCGGCATATTTGCTCTCCTCTGGGTCAAACGGTTGTTTTCTGTTAACATATACATTTAGGATTTGACACACCCAGTCTTCATCAGACCCATACTCGGGCCAAACTACCGAGGGGGCGCGGATAGGTTCTTTGGTCCATATAAAACAACAATATTTTATCATGGTCTCTTTCTTTAAGTCCTTCGTTCTACTACTGTCCGTCCATAGACTTAACTTCCGACCTAATGGACTATCGGGGGGTATTTCTTTCCCATTTGCAGTCTTCCCTGACTTTTCCTTAGTAAATCTAGAAGTCTGATTTCCCATGGTTTATCTTCGGTCCTGGTCTTAAATGCCCAAAGCGTTTTCACAGATGACCGTCAAAACCACAATTTCCCGTGGTTTATCTTCAGTCCTGGTCTTAAACGCCCAAAGCGTTTTCACAGATGACCGTCAAAACCACGCGGCCAACAAGGAAGAACAAAAGAATCTCTTACCTTGATCCGTGCACGGAGTTGTCTGGCCTTTTTAAATGTGTGTACCCCCGTGTATAGTCACTAACCGGTCGTCCCAGCACTCGTCCGTGTGTTCCTTTTCCAGGATTCAAAATTATTTTTAAATGAGCCGGGTCACATCGTCTCTTGGCCGACGGCCAACGGACCAAGCCGATCAGTGAGAAGTATAAATATATACTAGACGCGTCTTTGTTGTAATCAGGCTTGATCCGTGAGCCGAAGAGACTGCCCCCCCCGGCAATAATTATTTCATCCCGGAGGAGCCCCCAATTGTGCGAGATAAGTGGCTGTCCAGCCCCATCTACGGCACTTTTTATTTCCCTTCCCAGGAACAAAGACACGGAGGAGTCTGTCCAAAACTTTTTCATTCAACTTTGCAAAGTCGGGTGCTGTTCCCAAAGGTACACACACACAAGCATAGTAATCTCCACACATTATATACATCTATATGTGGGCTGGGTTTACTCCTGCTGCCTTGACCAACGAGTGCTCGGATTCCCCACTGTTTTCCTTATTTGGGTTCTGGTGCCTGGGATTCTTTTATCATTCACTTGGCCAATCAGTGTTTGAGCTTCCCGTTCTTCCCTTATATGGATGATGTTGTACAACTGTGGTTAAGGGCGGCCTCTCAACTATCGAGGAAAGCTGTTACAACTGTTTCATTCATATAAACGTGGGGGAGGTCCGGCAACAGTTGAGTGTCTGCTTGTGTTTACTATGAGGTAGAAAAGACTAAAAGGCAGCTAACCGTTTAAAAATTACACTACCCCCTACATGAGCACCCACAAAATCATATGTATCTGAGTTGAATGAACCTGGCATGAGGAAAATGGGACAACAATCACAACTAGTTAGAATCACAGAATCCCATAGGTGCAGACAGAGTCTATTCAGCCCATCGAGTCTGCAATGACCTGCTCACCCACCCTACCCCCATAACCCCACATTAACCATGGCTAGCCCAACCCACATAAATTGCACACTGCGGCCATGTTAGCATAGCCAATCCAGTAACGTTACACATCTGTGGGAGGGTCACACATTACATCCAAATACTCGGAATTGTGGATGAAGGCTCACAAATATTTGACTCTGACACAAGTGCTCCGCGTTTCAAAATAAAATCTGGGGCAACTGCAACCGGAAACATTTCTGATTATCTCAGGAGGAAGAGAACTCAAAACTCATGCCATTGACCCAGGGGGCGCAGTGAAAGTTACAGAGGTCTGGGAACCATCAGAAATGTAACAGGTTGTGAGCAAGGTGGGGGTGAGACAAGGACAGAAAGACAGTCTGTCACACAGGGGAAGGCAGGAGAGATTAAACAGCAGAAATGGTCGTTCCTCAAGGCCATGGGGGATAGAATTAGGACTGGGAAAGAAACAAGGAAACAAGGTGTGCAGCTGTCAGAGAAATATGTTAAAAACAGATTATAAAAGCATAGAGGGCAGAGTACAGTCTGAAATTGTTGCTCTCAATGGTGAGTACAAAAAGCTGTAAAGCCTGGGGAGTTCTATCACAGCTGACACATACTCAGGATTGGCCAAGTGGCCTCGATCTGTGTTGTAAATTTCTGATAATTTTTTTTCTGACATTTGTAGTTAAAGTCTGATGAACTGGGGTTTAATATTCTGGAGGAGTGTCAAATAAATCGTATTGATCACATTCTGCAGATCTTAGTCCTTTACCCTGCATGCTCCAGCATTTCAGTTACATCCATGTCCCCTGCCGGTGGAACAGGACATACAGGGATGGTGACGGTGGTGTCTGGGACATTGTAAGCTATGATTCTGTGCGTATGACTGTGTCAGCTTGTTGCTTGACTAGTCTGCATTCCCGCTCACCCAATAAGATGTTAGCAGGGTGAGACACTACAGTTGGAGCTCCTCTGCTCACCATTTCCTTTTCTTTCTCCTTTTTAAAAATTTCTTTCTCCCTCACTCTCCACTTTGCCGACTCTGACACAAGTGTCTCAACATTGAATCATGACAATTTTTTTAAAAAGAACATGTCTCTACAAGAAAACCAATGGAGGAAAATATATTATTCTTGCATCAACTGCATTTTTAAACAAAAACAATCCTGTTCAATAAACACTCTCATTTTTTCCCTTCAATTCTATCAAACGAGCTATTATATTTGATCCCTCAGTTTACTGATCTTAATAAATAGCCAATTTCAGAGCAACATGCTTACAAAGTATTGAACCAATGTGTCTGTTTAGGTTTTAGAATTAGTTGTTAAGTCATTACCATTACAATAATTGCATAATAATTGGTCTGGGTACAAGTATACTGAGGTTCACAATTTAATTTATTGACTGTTTGAAAAATGGTACAGTCTATCCTTTTTTCAGGATTCTAACAGTAGTTAGAATGTCCTCCAGCAACCTACAAAAGTCCTCCACACTATCCACAACTCCACCAACCCTCATGTCATTGGCAAACCTCCTAACTCACCCTTCCACTTCATCATCCAAGTCATTTGTAAAAATCACAAAAGAGCAGAAGTCCTCGAACTAATCCCTTCAGAACACCATTGGTCACCGTGCTCCAAGCTGAAAACTATGTCTATAATCTCACCCTGTCTTTTATGGGCCAGCAAATTTATTATCTAACAGGCAGGTTTTCCTGTATCCCATGCCTCATTACTTTCTAAATGAGCCTACCATGGGGAACCTTATCAAACACCTTGCTAAAATCCATATACACCACATCTACTACTCTGTCCTCACCAATGTGCTTGTAACATCCTCAAATAATTCAATGAGGCTTGTGAGGCATAACCTGCCACTCACAAAGCCATGCTGACCATCTCTAATCAATCTATACTTTTCCAAATAATCATCAATCCTGTCTCTCAGAATGCTTTCCAATAATTTGCCCACAACTGTTATAAGACTGACTCATCGATGATTCCCAGGATTATCTCAATTGCCTTTCTTGAATAAGAATAATTTGCCACCCTCCAATCATCTGGTATAACTCCAGTGGACAGTGAGGTTGCAAAGATCATCGCCAAAACACAGTAATCGCTCACCTCCCTTCTCATAACAACCTATATTATATCCTTTCTGGCCCAGGGGACTTATCTATCCCCATGACTTTTCAATATTTTCAGCACATTCTCAGAGTTAACATCGACCTGTTCGACCATATCAGCCAGTTTCACACTGTCCTCACAAAGAACAACATCCCACTCACTCGTGAATATTGAAGCAAAGAACCTCCCCCACCGCCTCTGAGTCCTGACACAAGCTTGCGTTACTATAATGGGTATAAATGTGGAATTACACCTCAGTACTGAATTAATGTAAAGATAATGCAGTGTACAATCACTCGATTACTTTGAATATTGAACTGTATTTTAACTGAGAAAACACAGTTGAATTGATTTGGTTATATTTCACTTCAAGCTAACGTTTATTGTATTTTGAACCACAATAAGAGTTTCATTTTTACATATATAAACCTTACTTAAAATTCATCGCACGTTTATGTACAGAACATAGAATTATCATCTGCTTGTTCCTTCCTTTTTCAATGACTGTTCATTTTGAAATAGTGGAAGTTGGACATTGTTGAAAGGAAGGAAAATTGTCTTCAGCTGAATATTCACATTGAATGACTGATGCATTTTTAAATCAAAGTACAATGATCACGCAGTTTTGTCCATTTGTCTCTCAAAGAATTGTCATGAGATTCCTGTTTATTTAAGAGTAACATTCATTTATTTTATTGTAAAATCTTGCTTAAGTTCCAGTCCATTACACACAGAAACTACCTAATTAATTCCCATTCAGATTACAACAATAAACAGCTGATTAGTTTTCATTTGAGAAACCAGTTGAAACACAATATTGTAGCCCTACCGTCCTGAGTGGGAACATTATGAAAGGAGCCTGTGGAGCTGTGGTAGTCCCTCTATTACTAGACCCGAGGGAAGGTTTCAAATCACACCTTCATCAGAAATATATCAAGAGCTGCTCTGAATGTTGATTAGAGAGTACCTGAGCACAGACTGAGTTGCTTTTCACTCCAACATTAGATCTGTTTTTATCTATTACATCATTAATCTCAAAATCTGATACTTATTTGAGTCAGGTTACAAAGAAATATGTGTTGGAAAATTCGCTTTAGCCACTTTGCTTTTACAAAAGACTTATATCTGTCCCTGTTTTCTCTAACTGAAAGAAATATGAAGAGGATTTTCACTTTTATAAAAAAAGGGGAGATGTTTCCCATATAAATTAATGATTCTTTGATTTACGCCTTTTCAGCTTATGAAAGGTTTCATAATAACGCTCTACTTTCGGATAGTGGGGATACCTGTATCTATTTCTGTCGCTTATAAGTTCCTGGAGAATATTTGAAAATGTTGCAGAATTCAAGATTACGATGTCTAAGTAATCAGATTGATCTTTTTTTGTTGCAAAGGGGCAAGTCGACACAATTGAAACACATTAAACATTATTATCTTGTGCTATAAATTGGAAATAAAGTTGATAGCTTCTTCAATAAACGAACAAATGCTACCACCTATTACTTGTCAGTCAGCTGTTTGACTCCTTTGTAACTAATTGTTGTGATTCAGCTAAATATTACTCTGTGCTTTGATCAAAGTGAATTTATAATTGTTGTTCCGTTTATGAATTGTCAGAAACTTGTTTTTACTTTTCCATTCACCTGTTCATTTTGACCGTAAGGTTGAAATGCTTTGAAAATATTGGAGTTTATTCGTTTAAAAATAAGGTTTGTACATTTCTCACATATCTCATTTCTTGTATTATGATTCAAGAATGTTTCCTGGTGGAATTCAAATAAATTCCAAACATTTGTTCACTTCAAATAAGGTCTTTAACACCCAGTTATCAATCTGTTGCTAATGTTTCAGCAGGTTACATTGACATTGATTAGGTACTCATTCAGAGAGATCAACTGACAGTTATAAACTATTTGCAGGATTATTGAATTGAAAGAAAGATGCAGACGTCCAAACATTTTTTGGAAGGAATTGCTTTTTCATTCAAATGTGTAGGCTGTTCAAGAATTCTATATCGCCTTCCACTGGTTTTCTTGTCGAGAAATCAAATTTATAATTCATGTGAATTTTAATGTGTTCTGTATTTTGAAATTTGTATCAGATTTAAGAAGAAAAAGAGGAGCAATTAACATGAAAACTTCAGTGAATAGAAAGCACAGTAAATTAAATTGACAGAGGCAACTTTTAGTATTATCTCTGAATATTCCGTCAAACATTTCTAATGTCAAAAGAGTGTGGTGCCGGAAAAGCACAGCAGGTCAGGCAGCATTCGAGGAGAAGCAGAATCGACGTTTTGGGCATGAGCCCTTCATCAGGAATCCTTTCTGATGATGGTCTAATGCCCGACAGGTTGATACACCTGCTCTTTGAATGTGCCTGCCCTTTTCCAATGCTACAGATTTCCTCACTTTCTCCAAATATGTTTAATGAGCACGAACTGAATATGTTCACATCAGCAGTTGAACAAGACCAAATTAACACTTTTTTTGCAATATTTATAGTGAAAACCTGTTTGAGAACATGCAACAAATCAGATCGAACAACATCTCTTGCCGTTAGAAACCTTGGCCATTCATAATAAAGAATAACCATGCTTTGAATAGCCAGTATGTTGTATAACTACTGAACTGAAATACCAGAGGACAACGATTGCATTTATTGGAGGGAATGATAACCAGATCCTTACTGTGATAGTGGTGATTGATCTCAGGAACAGTAAGATATTTACTGTGATTATTCCACTGAACAGTAATTAGATGGTCATGAAGATATTTGTGTGGCTTTATGTGCAGTGTTTTGTTTGAACATTGATTTCAGTAACATTGAGATATTTTACAAGATTGACAATTGCCTGTTAAAGATAAGGTTTAAAGGCAACATTTAAAAAATAATTATCAGTTTTGTTTAGCGAAACACAATTCTACTTATATGGAATCCCTACTGTGTGGAAACAGGCCATTTGGCCCAACAAGTCGACACTGACTTTCTGAAGAATAATCCACTCAGCACCATTCTGCTTTCAGATTACTGGACATTTATCACTGACTAATGCACCTAACCGACACATCCCTGAACAGACCGTGCAGTTTAGCATGGCTAATTTACCTAATCAGCGCATTTTTGGATTGTGGGAGAATTTTTAAAAATCTATAAATTCACATTGACTTCTTCATCTTTAAGACTGCAAAAATATCAAATACTTTCCAGGAATTTAGAATCAGCAGAATTTGTTAATTTGGTTGCTTGGGAACTCGAAGAGAATAAACAGCAGATACTGTGAATTAGTCATTCAATGTGAATATTCAGCTGAAGACAACATCCCTTCTTTGCAAAAATGCTCAGCTTCGAAAAATTCAAAATGCATTGTCAGTGTTTAATGAAACAATACATAAATGTTAATTCTTTTACATTTGATTTAACAAAACGCAGGAATTTTACATGATTTTGTGTCATGAAAAATACTTAATTCTTATGATGATTAGAAATACAGTAAATGTTCGCATCAAAGTGAAATATATTTAACTGAATTCAATTATGTTTCCACGGGTAAAATAAGAATTAATATAAACAATGAATGAGAGAATGCACACTATATTAGTTATTCATGTAAAGAGCCGTAATTCCACATTCACAGCACGTACTGGATTGAATAATTATTAGGTATGAGCAACAACTGAATTGTAAAATTCGATCAATGAATTTAGAAATAATGAGAAATTTCATTTTGCTATGTGACTGAGGAATATGTGTAAACAAACAGGAATTATTGCAATGAAAATTAATTGCAGGTCTGCGAATTTAAAGTCTGTGATTACAGAGATCATTCAAATAAGCAAACATTAGACATTCATAATTAATGTTGGATGGGAAGTCCTTGGATCCATTGTGGGAAACTTGACCTGAAAAAAAAAATTAATATTGCAGTGTTGGTACTCAGAAACAATTGGTTAAATTAAAATGTGAGTCTCACTTTACTTGTTCAAAACACTTTCATAAATAATTGCGCAATTATTACCATGACAATGACTTGATAATGCTGCAATATGCGCAATTAAAATGATTCAATATTTCAAAAATACTTTCCTGTTATGTTGATTGGATATTTATTAAAATTGGTAAATTGTGGAATAAAATATAATAACTACCTTTATGAATTGAAGAAAAAATAAGCCATTCAGTGATTATAGAAAATTTCTTTCTTTCTTTACTAAAAAATGAAGGTAACACAAGAAATATGAATTTCTATCAAATGGTTTTATCAAAGAGACATGTTATTTTAATTGAGATGATTAATATTATGATCAGAGTTCAGATATTTGTGTCAGAATTTGGAAGAAAGTTAATAGATAATGAAAGTGAGCAAGAAAGTGAACAAATGATGCAGTCAATGACATTTGGTACATAAAGGAATTATAATAATTGTTCATTATTGTACAGTGATGAATAATGTTGGAATAGAAAAGACAAAAAGAATCAACATGTTCAAAACAGTTCTTTTCTTACAATTAAATGAAACCAATAATCATTTTGCAGAGCGCGTGATTTTGAAAAAAAAACAGTCATTTACTGTGTTATATAAATTGAAAACTACTTCCATTTTGCAAAAATGGAGATTTTCCCAAATTCAAAATTTAGGTTTGCTGAATTATACAACAAAAATAGTTGTAATTTAAATATCTCTTGACACAAATTTAAAATAAGTAAACTTAAAGATTTTTAGAATGATAAACGTTTGTTGTTTATATTATTGTATTACAGTCAATATCTGTGATAAAGTAGAAGCATTGTTTTAAGCAACATAAATCATCTTTAACTACTGAACTGAAATAGAAGATATCAATTGCACTAGTTGCATGGAATAGTAAACAAATGTTTACTGTTATCATTGGTTTCAGGAGCAATAAGTTACTTCCTCAGGTTATTCTACTGAACAATAATCAGATGGTGATGGAAGTCTTTGTGTTGCTTTATGTGTATTGTTTAGTGTGAACACTAAGTTCGATAAAATTGAGATATTTGCATGAATTAGGAAGAGATTGGCTGTGAATAATCTAATTTAAATCAGACAGTTTTTGATTTTTTCGAGGATTGCTGAGTGAAACGTTCTTGAACCACCATGCAATCAACGGGATAAGTGAGAGATATGCAAATTGAACTTTCAAATGAACACACCCTGATATTTTCACACCATTTCAATATCAAATTCAATATAAATAGATAACTGGAAAGCTAAAAATGAATCTCACACAATTCATAAACTGACCAATAATTAAAAATTGATAAATAATAGCAAGTGGCATTTGTTTACTTTACTGAGAAGTAGTTGATCTTTTCTCATATTTATAGCACTGGAGCATAATATTCTGTGCTGTTTTAACTAAGATCTACAGAACAACAGAAAATGAATGACTCTCATGACTTTGTATATTTCAGCTTTATGACTGTAACATTCTCAAATATTTTCTGAGGAATCTTGATTGAGTGGAATTAGATACATTTTGCTATGAGTGACCAGAAGAAAGTATACAGCAGATACTGTGATTATTGGAATGGATGATGATACCTCCAAATAATCCACTGATATTGTGATTGGATATACAGTATTTGTCAGCATCGAAATAAATTATAATCAAATCAATTCAAGGATGTTTCCAAGTTTAAAATAAATGCAATATTCACAATGATTAAGATTTTACATTGCAATGTCCTTGCAGTATTTATTGTACAGAAGCATAATCCCACACTTGTAGCCCTGACTGGATTGCACAATTATTAGATATAAGATACATTACCAACAAATGGATTTTTAAAAATATATATTCATGAATTTGAGAATAATGAGATAACTCATCTTGATATTAGACTGAGTAATATGTAGAAATGAAGAGTAATATTGCAGGGAAAAGGAATTGGAGCTCTCTGAATTTCAAAGGCTGAGATAATCATTATATTTCACCTGAGCAAAAATCAGACATTTACAAAGAATTTTGCAAGGGATATTTTTGGTCGTTTGGTATGTGCATGGGCCTGAACAAATAGGTATTAATATAGTAGCATTGACAATAAGAAAAATGAATGGCATTTTTTTAAAAAAAACTGCATTATTATCAAGTCTATGTTAAATTGCTGTGCAATTATTGTAATTGATAATTGCTTTTAGAATCCTGACAGATAAATTGACTTAATATTTTGAAACACTTTGCTCTGATATTGATTGGATATTAATTAAGATTAATGAACTGAAAATTAAAGCATAAAACTTAGCTGGATGATGTGAAAAAATCATTCAGCAGCAATTGAAAAAAAAAGATTTTGTTTAAAAATGCAGGCAATGCAAGATTTATATGGTTCCAATAGTTTTCTTGAAGAGTCATGTCAATTTTGTTGATGTAATTTTTACCACAATAAATGTTTTGATATTTATTTCAGAATTAGGAGGAAAAGAATTAGGCCATGAAAGTGACTATTATTGGGAACAAAACACAGGGTCACTGACATTTGATACGGAAAGAAATTCTCATAATTGTGTGATTATTGTTCACTGACATCTAATATGGGAGGAAAAGGAGAATTGTCAACATTTTCAAGCAATTTTTTTCTTATAATGATTTGAAAATAAAAATCATTTTGGAGGGCAATTTGTTTGAAAAAAGGAAACAGTCATTTCATATGACATTTGAGCTGAAGACTCGTTCCCGCTTCCCCCATTGTAGTCTTCACAATAATTTAAAACTTAGTGTTGGTTGAACGAAAGAACAAATAGATATAATCGAAATGTTTTCTTGTACACCAAAAAAAGTAAATGAAAAGCAATTTTATCATGAAAATTATATCGCTCTGAATATAATAATTTCACACACAATCAATGTATGTGTTGAATTGAAATGTCATCATAGCTGTAGAATTGTTTTCACTGGCAGGGAATGAGGACTCAGGAGGCAATCTGAGCTCAGGCATGTGGAAGATGTTTACTCATGCAGCAACCAGTTAATGAAGGGATCGTCCCCCGAGGCCAATCTTGGAAGGGAGATCCATGACACACTGTAACATGTACAGTAAAAAGCAGCATTTTTATGGACTTTCTGCATCACAATGGCCACATGCAATGTGATTACAGCCCTTCCCTCCTCATCTAGCCACCCAATTGAAACACATAATCGCAGATGGGCATTCTAATGGGCATCCCAAGACTCCTATTGGGATCTTTCCATGCATCTTATTGACTTAGATTCCAAAGTTATTCCTGAACACTCTCGGGCATCTCAGGATACCTTATCAGTTGAGACATTTTGAGTTCTGCCATTCATTTAATTTTATTTTATCAAAGCCAATTTACTCCTCATATTGTTCACTGTCTTAATTATATATGTATAAAGAAATAGAAAAGACAGTTAATTTTAGCTTACTTGCTATAAGAATAGTAATATGACTTGTGTTATAAAGTTTGTTATGTTGTGTAAAATTATACAGCTACTCTTTTGGTCAGGACTTTATAATTAATGAGCAGTCAACATCATACCGTGAAGTTAATTCCTAAAACTAGCTAACTTCAAATCTCTGTCTAAATGCTTTTCTATAATGGTTTTAGGAGGCTTTGGTTACATATATCAAACTTATGATGCAAATTTCCCCTATTATACTCCAGAATCTGTAATTAGAACCTTTGTTTAATATTCTGAGTAACTGTAAAGTAATAACTATATCTGACAAATGAACTCTTCTGTTGTCATGATAGCTGCTTAGTGAGTTAACTGGGCTGCACCCTGCAGCTGCTGTTTATTCATTTACTGGGACAATTATCCTTTTATTTATGAAGATCAGGATTGGTCATTTGTCTGTATGTCGGCATGCTGTTATCAAGAAATGTCTGGAATGCTGTAGTCCTGGCAATGGAGTAGGTCCATTGGTCGTGTGCTTTCTTTTAATTTAAGTCTGGAACAGAATGTTAATCTAGTTTATCACCCCCTGACACCTTGTATTTTAGTTCTAAGTTAGGCCCGCCTGTTTTTGATTGTCAGGCATTTTGTATGAGCCAATATGGACCATTCTATTCCAGGTGGGGCAGGCCATGCCCAGAACAGCAAATCAACTAAGATTCAAGTATTGAAATAAAAATCAACATTCGCTACCATTGGTTTCTGTACAATGCAATATGTTTACGTTACTGATCAATTCTTAAATATTAGATATAAGCAACAATTAATCTTAAAAACATTTTATAGCAAACTTAAAAATGATTTGAAATCTCATATAGCTGCCCGTCATGTGTAAAAATGAACAGCGTTTATTGGTGTGTAAAATAATCAGACATCTCTTAATATGTAAGGACGAATATTAATCCAATGATTTCTGTGAATGTTCAAATGAGAAGGGAACAGATATTATCTGTGAGTGTTGGATAGGGGATCATTAATTAGTTTGTGTTTGTGTTATCCTGAAATAAGAGAACTATTATTCTTCTTTTAATATTGACATTAAGAAATAATGGATTAAATTAAAATGTGAATTTGACGATGTTTGTTACAAAACCTAAACTGAATTACTGTGTGATTTTTGGAATGACAATGAATTAATAATTAATTTTAGAACTTTGGCAAAGTAAATGATTCAATATTTCCAAATGGATTTGCTCTGATGTTGACTAGATATTTCTTCATCTGTCAGCTGAGAATGCAAATTCTAGCATGAGGACATGGAAAGACATTAGACATTCAGTGAACGTTGATCAGAAATGGTTTGTCATTCAAAATTCTCAGATCTTCAAGATTTCTATACTTGGTTTCCCTACTTTTCTTCTGGAGAAATATAATATATAACAAGAACAAATTCTGCATTGTATTTAATTCATGCAATTTTTCATATCATCAATATTTAGACATTTGAGTCAGAATTATAATGAAAATTAGTCAATAAGGAAGATTATTTTCACAGAAGCATACAGTCAACAGCATTTATCAACGTATTTGTTTCAATATTGTCTCTGAATAAATGGATAAATACGTTTAATGGGGATCTGTTGACAATGTAATGAACCACAATATAATTTTTATCATAATTTTTGGATTGGAAATCTATCAGAAAAAAAATCCTATATTCAGGACTTGCTTCATCTCGATACATGTTACACGTAGTATCCTCGGTCATAACGTGTCATCATGGGTCTGGGAAAGATGTAGTGTGTAAATTACAATAAGGTGTCTTCTACATATGTTTGGATCTGGTGAGAATGTGATGTTTGCTATGATTATTCATCCTGAGCACAATAAGGCACGTACAAAGTCATTTTCACCGAACAGTAATTAGGTGGTCTTGAAGACCATTACAAGTACTTTGATTTCAATAATGTTGAGCTGATTTCCATGATCTGGGAAATGTTTCACAACATTTTACCAAAATTCTGGATTCTAAGCATTCAATGGGTTTCGTGCAAACACCCTTCACTTGTCGTCATTCTCAAGTGAGGTGTCTCATGCTCAGGCACTGGCTGGAAGTCAAGGTGCCAGGAAGTCTGCTTCAACCTCTCCAAAACACAGCTCTTGGACTGGTTGTAACAGGATCTCCCGAACCTTTGTGAGCTCTTTGACCGGGCTTTCCACTGTTTTCTGGAGCTGGTTACTTTGTCTACTGTTTCCTTTAGTTTGACCTTTTTAGCTCTGCTTTCCCGAGCTGTAGGAATATTTTGAATGTTCAATTATGGGCCACAGGTCACTTGACCTTAGTGGACAGATAAAATATGGTTCACTTATTGTTGTAATAATGAATTGAGAATGAATCTTTGCATTTTAACAAATAAAATGTTTCAATTTTATCAGTGGTTTACAATGACATTGATTAGATAGTCATTAAGAGAGATCAACTGACAATTATAAGCTAATTGCAGGATTATTGAATTGAAAAAGGATACAGACGTACAGAGATTTTTTTTGGAAGGCATTGCTTTTTCATTCTAATATCGTTGTTGTCCAAGAAGTCTATGTAGCTGTTCATTGGTTCTCTTGTCCAGATAATAATTTTATAATTCATATCACTTTTATTGTGCCCAGAGTTTTGACATTTGTATCAGATTAAGAAGAAAACGAGGAGCTATTAAAACAAGAACTTGAGTGAATAGAACGCACAGTAAATTTAAATTACTGAGGAAACAGAGAGTATTTGCTCCAAATAAGCAAATATTTTTTATGTCGAAAGTGTGGTGGTGGAAAAGCACAGCAGACCAGGCTGCATCCATGGAGCCGGAGATTCCCGATGAAGGCTTATTCCTGAAACATGGTTTCTCCTGCTCCTCAGATGCTGCCTGACATTCTGTGCTATTCCAGCACCACATTCTTGACTCTGATCTTCAGCATCTGCTTTCCTCACTTTCTCCAAATATTTGTAATGGACATGAACTGAAAATTTTAGCCTCGGCAGTTGAACAAAACCAAATTTACACTTTTTTGTGCAATATTTGGACTGAAAATTGTTTGTGATCATGCAACACATTAGGACATATGAACACCTCTTCTGTTAGAATCCTTTGCCATTCATAATAAAGAATAACCACTGCTTTGAACAACCAGTATCGTGTGTAATTACTGAACTGAAATACCAGAGGACAACGTCTGCATTTATTGGAGGGAATGATAACCAGATCCTTACTGTGGCAGTGGGGATTGATCTCAGGAACAATCGGATAGTTACTCTGATTATTCCACTGAACAGTAATTAGATGGTCATGAAGACCTTTGTGTGGCCTCATGTTTAGTGTTTTGTGTGAGCAATGATTTTTAAAATATTGAGATATTTTACAAGATTTAGGAACACTGATAATCAAGTGTTAAAGGCATTAACTAAAGTCAACTTTAAAAAAGTTAGAATTGCTTAGAGAAGCGCAATTAAACTATTGTAGAATCCCTGTTAGCACAGTGTGGTAACAGGTCATTTCGTTGAAAAAAAATGACGCTCCAAAGAGTAACCCATCCAAACATTTTCCCAACCATATTCCTCGACATTTACTGCTGACTAACATACACATCCCTGAACACAATGTGCAATTTAGCATGGCCAGCTCACCTAACCTGCACGTATTTGGATTGTTGGAGGAAACCACAGCAAAGTCACATAGACTTGGGGAGAATGGGTAAAGTACACAAAGACAGTCACCGAGGATGGGATCAAACCTGGCACTGTGAGGTAGCATTGTTCATGACTGAGCCACTGTGCAACAACATGCAATAAGTAAAATCAGTGAGAGGTATGCAAAGACAAATTTCAAATAAACACCCTCCGCTATTGTCAAAGCATGTAAAATTTACATTCAATACGAATAGATGAATGGAAAACAAAAAAAACTCCAACAATTCACGAATGAAAAATAATTAGAAATTTAATTTGATCAAAGGTCATTCCAATATTTAGATGAATTGCAATTTTTAATAACAAATGTAGGTAATTAGCTGACTAATGAATAATTGGAAGTGGCATATGTTTGCTTTACAGACGAAGAAAGCGACTTGTTTTCCACCCTTGTAACACAGCAGAATAAAAATGTGAATGTCCGAAATGTTTGAATCAAGCTTTTTCAAACAAAAAACAAATCACTTTGATCACTTAGCTTTTTACCTTTAAGACCGCAACATTCTCAAATATTTTTCAGGAATTTAGAACCAGCAGAACTAGTTAATTTCTTTTCTTGGGAACCCAAAGAAGAGAATAAACAGCAGATACTGTGAAGAAGTCATTCAATGCGAACATTCAACTGAAGACAGCATTCCTTCTTTCTAAAAATGTTCAACTTACAAAAATTCCAAATTTATTGTCATTGTTTAATGAAACAATAAAGAGATGCTGATGCTTTTTCATTGGATTTTGTTGCATGAAAAATGCTGAAGTCTTAAGTGTTAGCATTGAAGTGAAATATATTTACATTAATACAACTATGTTTCAACAGGTAAAATAAATATTGATTGTTATAATGAATGAGAGATTGTACACTGCAATACATATGAAGAATTAACATGATTCAATATTTCAATAGCACTTTACTGTGATGTCGATTGAATATTTATTAAGATCAGTAAACTAAGGAATAAAACATAGGAGCTAGCTTTACGTATTAAAGAAAAAATGAGATATTCAGTGATTATTGAACAAAATTCTTTTCTGAACTCAAAAATATATGCAATATACAAATTGCGAATTTCTTTCCACTGGATTCCTTGTAGAGATGGTACGTTGATTAATATTATAATCAAAGTGTCAGAATTAGGAAGAGAATTAATAGATCATGAAAATGAGCATGAAAATAAACAAACAATGAAGTCACTGCTGGGTGGTATATGAAGCGATTGTAATAATTGTGTCATTATTGTACAATGATGAATAATGTTGGAATTGAAACAACAAAAAATTCAACACTTCTTTTCTTACAATGCAATGAAAACAATAATCATTTTGCAGCATGCATGATTGGAAAAAGCAGTCTTTTAATATGACATAGTGAAGACTAAGCTTTTTCCAAAACTGTAAGAAGTTCATAAATTCAAAAAGTAGCGTTTGTTGAATTTGCAACAAAAATGGTTATAATTTGAATTATCTTTTGCACACACACAACAGAAGAGGAGCTTAAAGATTGTTAGAATATTTTTAAAAAATGTTTCCAGTGTTATTGTATTACAGTCAATATCCATGATAAATTAGAATTATTGGTTTAAACAACAAAAATTTTCATTAACGACTGAAATGAAATATTAATATCAAATGCACTTACTGCATGGACGAGTAAACAAATGCTTACTGTTATCATTAGTCTCAGGAACAATAAGATACTCAGGTTATTCCACTGAACAGTAATTAGCTGATGATGAATATCTTTGTGTCACTTTATGTGCACTGTTTTGTGTGAACATTGACTTCAAGAAAATTGAGATACTTACATGAATTAGGAATAGATTGATAATTGGGTGTTAAGGATCTTATTTAAGATTAGACTTTTTAAATAGTTGATAGAATTGCTGAGCAAAACACACTTCAGACATCATGCAATAAATGAGATAAGTGATTGTGAGAAACGAAGTTCAGTCACTTCAATAAGTTCAGTCCGGAACAAGACCTGAATCAGTAGTATCGTTTATTATGCTGTTGCAAGAGGGGTGTGGTGTCCACTGTCCACAAGGCTCACACACACACTGAATTTAACGAGTACACAATATTTATGTAATTCGTTTCTCTTCCCTCCTCCCATTGCTCCTTCACTGTTTACAACTACTTCTAATCTAAACCGGCTGTTTATCTCTGAACTCATCCAGCCTCGTCCCTGACAAAATGTTTATTTCTGGCCTCACAAGGCCGTTTGACCACCTCCCTCTGTGGTCTTATTGTTGTTTATCCTTCTTCACTGCCATCTGTTTCCGTGCTAACCATAGCATAATTTCTTTTTATTCTTTATTTACAGCTAGCCTTATGACCTTTTGATGGTGTTTTTTTTGTTCCTGCTGAAGCGGAAACAGATGCTTGTAACTGTTTGTACAGGCATATCTAGCTTAACCTACACCCCTCCGCTCACAGCACCTTAACTATTTGTCTCTAACATCTACCGGTTATTTGCAGACACATTTCATTCTTGTATGCACATTTAAGCTAATACAAAAGCAATAATATATTTCCTTCACATAGTTTTCATTCTTGTTAACTCAGCTCTTGGCTGAAACAATTATACATTGGTGTGAGTTCATTTCCCTTGAATACACAATTATGATTGCAGAAGTAACACTGCTTTACATATATCCCACAGTGATAAATATGCAAAATCAAATTTCAAATGAATGCACTTGGATATTTTCACAGCAGTTCAATCTCACATTCAATATAAATAGGTGAGTGGAAAATGAAAAAAAAAATCACACAATTCATAAACAGATCAATAATTAAAAATTGATAATAAAATGATTTTGCATTTGTTTATTTGACTGAACAAGAAATTTATTTTTTCTCCTCATTTTTATAGCACTGGAGCATCAAGTTCTATGTACTGTTTGAACTCAGCTCTTCAGAACAAAAGAAAATCAATTAATATCATTACTTTGTATATTTCATCTGTATGACTGCAACATTCTCAAATATTTTCCAAAGAATATTGATTGAGTGGAATTAGATACATTCTGTTATTAGTGACCTAAAGTAAATAAATAGCACTACTGTGATTATTGGAATGAACAACAGATGGAAGCATATCTAATATTAAATTTAAAGGCAATTCAATTGATTCTTAGATATTTTCTAATCAACATTCAGAGCTGCTCTGACACAACTCTGTGCAAGGTGAGAATTGAAACTGTACCTCCTGGTCTGGTAACAGAGACACTATCAGAGCTGCACAACATTCCTTCATAATGTTCCCAACCAGGCTGGGCAGGTCTATAATCACATGCTCACTGTGGTTACTCAAGTGAAAAATAATCAGATGTTTATTGTGATAATTGGATTGGAATTAAATGGATGAATCCTGTGTGTAATGTACTGAAAATTAAATAGTAGTTTTCAATAATGATGGGAATTAACAGCTGTCTTAATTAAATATGATTTTATGATAATTTGTGGAATGACAACTTGACAGATTTGTGTGATTACTGTAAATTGATAAATACAAATGAATACAATCATTCTACATGTTCATAATAGTTTCTCATTTTATGAATGCAACGTAATTTTTTTATTGTTCTACACGTAAATTGGAACAAAATGAAGACTTAGTCAGTCAATGGGACTATTCAGCTGAAGACAACTTTCATGGTTTCTGAAAATGTCTGGTTTCTAAGAAGCCACCATTTCCCGTGAGTGTTTAATGAAACAAGAAAGATGTCAATCCTTTTTTTGTGTACTTCAAAAAAATTCATCGGAATTTAAATAATTGTGCACAAGAAAAATATTCAACTATTATTGTGATTAGAAGCACAATAAATGTTAACATTGAAGTGAATTACAATCAAATCATTTCAGAAGTGTTTCCAAGTTTAAAATGAAAAGCAATATTCACAATGATTGAGAGATTCTACATTGCTAAGTCCTTGCAATAGTTATTATATGGAACCATAATTCCACATTTACATCCGTTACTAAATTGATCAATTATTCGATATTAGCAACAAATTGATTTTAAAACTACTATTAATGAATTTAAGAATAATGAGATATCTCATCTTACTCTTCCACTGAGTAATGTGCAGAAATGAAAAGAAATATTGCAGTGTAAAGTAACTGGTGTTCTCTGAATATCAATGACTGTGATGACTGTGATCTTTCAAATGAGAAAAAGTCAGATATTTACAAAGGATGTCGCAAGGGCAGTTATTGGTCTTTTCTGTGTGTATTGGCCCGACCAAACAGGTTTTTATATTGTAGCATTCACAATAAGAAATATGAAAAATATTAATAACACATTAACTTGGACTTCATAACAAGCACAAAGTGCTGTGTAATTATTGTAATTGTTAATTGTTTCTAGAATATTGATCGATAAATTAACTTAATATTTTGAAAGCACTTTGCTCTGACGTCGATTGCGTAATAATTAAGATTGATAAACAGAAAATTAATATATAAAAAGTCACTTTAATAATTCTAAAACAGCTCAGCAACAATTGACACAGTTCAACATTGGGTTTTTTTTGTTGAGTCATGTTTTTTAAAAAAATTTATCGTGATAAATGTTTAGACATCTATGTCAGAATAAGGAAGAAAATAATTGGACCGGGAAAGTGAGTACTATTGTGAATAAAAGGTCGAATAAATGACATTTGTTACAGAAAATTATTTTGCACAAAATGACTGATAATTACGTGATTATTGGTCATTGACAACTAATGCTGGAAGTAAAAGAAACAGTTTCTAACTTTTCCAAAGCAGGTTTTTTTTCTTATAATGAAATTAAAATACAAATCATTTTAAGGTCACATGATTTGAAAAAGTGTCATTTAATGTGATATTTGAGATGAAGAATCGTTCTTCTTCCCCCAGTGTAGTCTTTTCAATAATTTAAAATTTAGTGTTATTTGAACTAAAGAACAGATGGGTGTACCTACATGACTTCTTTTGTGTGCAAGGAAACAAAGTCAACAATATTTTTAAGTTTCGTAGAGTTAATTAGCAAAATGCATTGAAGCTATCATGCATGAAGTGAGATAAGTGAGACAGAGACAAATTAAATGTTCAAATGAGCACGTCGATATTTTGAAAGCATACCAATCTTATGAATTATGAATTGGTGGATGAAAAATAAAAACAAATTCCTGATAATTCAAGAATGAACAGTAATAAGAAATTTAATTTGTTCAAAGCACATAACAATATTTAAATAAATTCCAATATTTGGTTACAATTGTAGGTGATCACATGAAGTTGCATTTGGTTATTTTGCTGAAGAGGAATTTCGACTGTTTATTTTTTCATCTTTATACTACTGGAGAATAAGGATTTATGTGCTTGAAATGTCTGAACTAGGTTCTTTCAAACAGAAAAAAAAAATCAGTGAGTATCATTTCTTAGACTCTTCCAACTTTAAGATTTCAACATTCTCAACTACTTTTCCAAGGAATGTCGAACCAGCAGAATTAGATGCATCGTTTTATTAGTGACCTGAAGAAAATAAGTAGTAGATATGGTGATGATTAAAATGCACAGCAGATTGAAGTATATTTCATGTTGTTTTGAAAAGCAGTTCAGTCTATGCTCAGGTATTTTCTCATAAATATTTGGAGCCGCTCTGACACGTCTCTGCTGAAGGTGGGAATTGAAATCATTCCTCCTGATCTTGTCGCAGAGACACAATCAGAGCTCCACAAGGACCCTTCATAATGTCCCCACCCAGGAAGGGTAGAATCATAGTCACATGCTTACTGTGGCAACTCAAATGAAAACGAATCAGATGTTTATTGCAATAATTTGTATGGGAATTAATTACATATTTTCTGTGTGTAATGAACTGACAAAATGAATTAGTAATTTACAGTAATGATGAAACAAAGCAATAATGACTTTAATTAAATATGAATCTCATGATGATCCATGATAGGAAAAAATGCCTAATCATTTGCTCATTGTACACTGATGAACAAAAATCAATAAAATAGTTCCATATGTTCAAAGCAAGTTTTCACAGAATAAAAAGAAAATTAAAATGCTTTTGCAACATAAATGAATAGGAAAATAAATGAATTAGTCACACAATGCAACTATTCATCTGAAGACAACTTCTCTTCTTTCCAGAAATATTCAAATTCCCAAAGTTCAAAATGTACTGTGACTATTTCATGAAACAATAGTGATGCAAATATCTTTTTTTGCACTTCAAAACGTCATAAGAATTTTAAATGATTTTGTTCCATGAAAAATGATTAACTTGTATTGTGTTTATAAATACAGTAAATGTTAACATGTAAGCGAAACATGATTAAATCAATTCAACTTTTGCTAGGGTTAAAATAAAAATAGATATTTACAACACACACTGCAAATCTTTACATTATTTCATGCATGAGCCATAATTCCACAGATATACCCTGAACTATATTGAACAATGATTAGATAATAGCAGCAATTGGATTGTCAAAATTCTATCAGTTAATTTAAGATACTGAGAAATCGTAGTTGATTATTTCACTGAACAATGTGGAGAAACGACCAGGAATTATTCTAATGAAAAGTAATTATAGTTCTCTAAATGCTTCAGGCTGAGATTAGCGTGATCATTCAAATGAGCAATCATCAAATATTTACAATGAGGCATTGAATGGGAAGTCATTGGTTCCATTATGGGATCATTCACATGAACAGTAAATTGATTTGTATATTGTAGTGTTCGTACTCAGAAACAATTGATGCAATTAAAGTGCGATTCTCACTATATTTGTTAGAAAGATTAATTCCAATAATTGTGTAATTATTGTAATGGCAGTGACTGGAAAAATAACGTTATAATCTGAAAAAATAAATTGTTTTGATATTCTAAAAGCACTTTGTTGTGATGATGATTGGATATTCATTAAGATTGGTAAACTGAGGAATACAATATAATCGCTAGATTTATGGATTCACAAAAATGAGTAATTCAGTTATTATTCAGCAGAATTGTTGTTGGGTCAAACATGCAGGATTACAAGAATGACATATTACCATCCATTGGTTTGCTTCTTGAGACGTGCTTTTAATTTATATACTTTTGTTCATGACCAATGTTTAGACATTCCTGTCAGAAGTAGGAAATTAATAAGTAGATAGTGAAAGTACGTATGACAGTGAATGTAAGATTCAGGGAACTTCCATAATTTTGTGATGATTGTACATTGATAAATAACTTTGGACTAAAAAAAAGAAAATCAACATGTTCAAAGCAGTTTTTTTTTCTCATAACAAATTGAAAATTAAATAAATCCTTCTGCAGTGCACATGATTTGAAAACACATCAGTCACCAGTCACTCTTATTATTCCTAAACTTTTATTATCGTAAATATTTCGACATTTGTATCAGAACTAGGAATAAAATGAGAAGCAATTCACATTAGTATTTTCGTGAGTGAAAGTCAAAATAAATTTACAGTGCCATCTTTCATTATTTTCTCTGAATAAGCAGATAAAGATTTTTAATGTGCAAGCTCAAAATGTTTTCACCTACAGGTGTTACTAAGCCAAAATACCATTATTTTATTTTGCGATACTTCAGCTGGATTGGAAATCTGCCATGAATGCTAACGTTAGCGTCCTCGCTCATTTGTAATAAAGCATTGTTAATGGTTTTAGCGAAATATTTCGTGTGCGATTACTGAAGTGAAATGTAAGAAATCAAGTACATTTATTGGATGGAAGTACTCACCAAATGTTTATTGTGGTTCTTGTTCTCAGAAACAATACGATACTTACTCAGGTTTTTCTCTGGAGCAGTAATTAGATGACCAGGAAGACATTTGTGTGGCTGAGTGTGCCGTGTTCACTGAGCATTTCTTTTCAATTACAATTATATTTTACGAATATAGGAAGGGATTAATAATCGTGTGTTAAAGATCTTAATTAAAGTCATATTTTATTTTAAAAATTACGAGAATTCCTTTGTGCAACAATAATTTGGAGATCTCAGTATTGGACTAGGGTGGACAAAGTTAAAAATCACATGACACCTGGTTATAGTCCAACAGGTTTATTTGGAAGCACTAACTTTCAAGGCTATGGCTCTGCATCTGGTTATCTGGTCTCTTAGGAGAGACACTACTAGAGATACACAAGTGCTTTTCATCATCTTCCCAACAAGGAAGGTTGGGATTATAATCAATTGGGATTACTCAAATGAAAACTAACCCAATGTTCATTCTGATAATTGGGCTGGGAATTAATTAGACTATTTCTGTGTAATGGACTGAGAATGAAATAGTAATTCACAATAATAATGGTACTAAGCACATATGCTCTTACTTACATATTAATATCAGAATAATTGGAAGAAAGATAAATCGACATATCATGAGCTTATTGTGCATTCATAAAAAATACAACTGCTGAATACGTTTAAAGCAGTTTTTCTTATAAAGAAAAAGATAATGAGAATGTTTAGCAGTCGGACGGAATCGGAAGAAAAGGTCATTCACTGTGACTATTCAGCTGCAGACATCTTCCTTCCACAAATGTATAACTTGCAACAATTCCAAATGTATTCTGATTGATAAAGGAAAGAGCAAACACCTGTAAATTCTATTTTTATTGTTTACAAAAATGTCACAAATTTAAATAATATTTTAGCTTTAAAATATTTAAATCTTACTGTGATCAGAAATACAATAAATCTTTGTGTTGAAGAAAAATATAATCAAATGAAACCAAAATATACATCGATATTCACAATAATTGGCAGAGTGAACACTGCAATATCTTTCCATCAGTTGATGCACTGAGCCATATTTCCACTTTTCTATCCCTGACTGGATTGATCAATGGTTAGATATTAGCAATAACTAAATTATTAATATGCTGTCAGTGAACTGAATATTAATGAGAAACTTCACATTGTTGTTTGAACGAGCAATGTGTCGAAATAAACAGTAATTATTGTTGAAATGTCATTAGATATCTCTTAATCGATGAGGCTGTAATTACTTTGATTGTTGAAATGAGTAGTATTCCAATATTTCCAATGAGCATTGGATGGAAAATCGATGCTTTTTGGTGAAGAGCTGAACTTTTTTAAATTGTACTTTGGCAGTAATAATAAATGGATTAAATTATGATGTGCATCACATCTTACTGAATATTTTCAAGTTTTCTAACAGGTTTCTAATCCAATCATCATTTTAAAGGGGTAGTTTTGGCTCAGCACATCAGTATCTGCAAACATTTTCAACACATCTCCAAAGTTATTAATCTTATAATTAAAAAAAATCAAAATAATACCTCTGTAAATGTCATTGACTCTATCTTCAGATTATAGGTAAGTTTGTTCTCTACTTATTTTCTTCCTATTTCTGATACCAATGGCTAAATATTGATGAGATTAAATATCATATGAGTGAGGTATTAGTTTTCTCTCAAAGATCTGTGCAGCACAGGAATGGGTCCTATGGCCCGTAACGTTGTGCTGAACATAATGCAAAAGAAACTCATCCCTTCTGCCGACCCTTGAGCCATATCCATCCAAATTATCTAAATGAACATTAATTAGCCTGAATGTATCTGCCTCCACCACCAACCCCTGAAGTTCATTCCAGACACCTACCACTCCCTGTGTAAAAAATAATTGCCCCTCACATGCCCCTTGAACGTCCCCCGCCCCCCAGCCTTAAATGCATGCCTCATTGTTTTGACGTTTCAACTCTGGGGAGAAACTTCCTGACTGACAACCCTACCTATGTATCTCATGATTGTATAGACTTCAATTAATTCTTCCCCCAGCCACCGCCACTCCACAAAAAAGCAGCCTCTCCAAATCCAGGCAGCATCCCGGTAAACGCCCTCTGTGCCATCTCCAAAGCCTCCATACCCTTCCTGTAGTGTGGCGAACAGAAGTGAATACAATACTTTAAGTATGCCTTAACCAAAGTGTTACAAAGTTGCAAAATGATATCCTGACTCTTGTAATCAGTTCCCTGACCAATAAAGGCCAGCATGCCATTTGCCTTCCTTACCACCCTATCTACTTGCATGGACACATTCAGGGAGCCATGGTCTTGAACGCCAACATCCCTTTGAACAACAAAGCTGTTCGGGGTCCTGCCATTGACTATCTATTTTTCCTTAATATTTGAGCTCCCAAAGTGAGACACCTCACACTTGTATGGATTAAGCTTTACCTTTAATTTCTCTGGCCATAGCTGCAGTTTATCTTTTTCCTGCTGCATTCTTTGACAACCTTCGACATTATTCACAACTGCACTGAACTTTGTACCATCTGCAAGCTTATTAACTCACCCAATTAGGTTTTAATTCATGTCACTTCTATATATTTGTATCGTAACCAGAAGGGTTCCAGTACAGATCCCTGTGGAAAAAAGACAAAAAATGAAGGAAATGCAGAATTCTTGAATAAATGAAGTTTTTTTCAATGACAAAACAATTCTGATAAATAATCTCTGAAGTTGTGATTTTTGTTTTAAATTAACCCAATATTTTAATTCTCAGTTTACTGATCTTAATGAATATCCAGGACAAACTGTTTTGAATATATTGAATCATTTTAAGTGTTGAGTTCTAACATGAATTATTATTTGATTGTCATTCCAATTCTCACACCATCATGAGATTAACATTTTAGTTGAATCCATTATTTCTTAGTGCCAGTATCATAATGAAATATTAACATTCTTTTCAGGTCAACACACCTGCAATCAACCAAAGTTTTCTCACCCAACACTCATAGTAACTATCTCATTCTCTTTCATTTGAATTTTCATATTAATGGAAGGATTATTATTCAGCCTTATCAATTAAGAGATGGCTAATTATTTTTCACTTCAATATTTCAGTTTTTCCAAATATATTACACAATTACATTGCAATAAGGATTTTCTTATCAACCTTAAATTTGGTTTCAGCCATTTTAAAACGAATTATTGCTAATGTCTAAGTGGTAATCATTGTTTAAATGCAATATATCCAGCTCTCGATGTGGAACAATGACTCAATACATCAACTGACAAACAATATTGCACTCTACAATCTCTTAATCTGAGCAAAATAATTTTCAGTATGGAAGCTTATTTGGATTGAATTGGCTGTGAGCAAAAATACATTCTGAGGAAGGGTCACTGGACCCAAAGTATTAACACTGAATGCTTCCCACAGATGCTGCCAGACCTGCTGTGTTGTTTTCCAGCAAATACTGATTTTGTTTCTGAGTTCCAGCATCCACAGTTTTTTGCGTTCTTGTACTGATTGTATTTCACTTCAATGCTAACATTTCTATATTTCTGATTATTACAAAAGAGCTAACTACTTTTCACATTAAACATTATGTAAATTTCATGTGTTTCTTGTGTACACAAACCTGAATTAACAAATGTTTGATCTATTCTTTTACAATAAATCTTGAATTCTTAGAAATCACAATTTTGTGAAACTGAGGAAAGTTGTCTTTCGCTGAGTAGTCACGTTGAATGGCAAATGCTTTATTTTCAATTCATGTGCATTACAAAGCAGGTCAATGTTAATTTATGTATATGAATAACTGCTTCAAACATATTGAATTATTTGATTATCATGAGACTTATATTTATTTAAGATCATTGTCGCTTCGTTCCATCATTATTAGAAATTAGGAATTATTTTTATCTATTACACACTGAAAGTGTCTAATATAATCCTAGTCCAATTATCACGATAAATATCTGAGCAGTTTTCCCTGTGAGTAACCACAGAAAGTATGTGATTATAGTCCTGCCCTTCCTGCATGGGAACATTATGGAGGGTTCTGGTAATGTCTGTACTAATAGACCATGAGGCAGGCGTTCAATTCCTACCCTAAACAGAGATGTGTCAAAGCACTTCAGAGTTGATTAGAAAATATCTAAGTGTCAATTGAATTACTTTTCAATCCAACATTTTCTCAACTTGTATCTGTTGTTGATTATCATGATCACAATATCTTGAATTTATTTGCTTCAGGTCATTGATTAAAGTATGAATGTTATTAAGGTGAGGGGGAAAGTTTTAAAAGGGATCTGAGGGGCAACTCTTTTCACAACGTGTGTTTGGTATATTGAGATGAGCTGTGACAGGAAAGGCAGCGGCTGGTACAATTAACATCTAAAAGACTTTCGGACAGTTACATGGATAGAAAACATCCAGAGGGATATGGGACAAACACAGGAAAATGGGACTAGTTTAGTTTCGGAAACCTGGCCAGAATGCCAAGTTGGGCTGAATGGCCTGTTTCCGTGCTGTATCAGTCTAACTTTCTACGATTCAAACTTGACTGTGATGGGTAAAGAAAAGCAAAAACAGGTGTTAATTCTATTTTGTGTCCATGAAAAAGTAACATGAATTTTAAATAATTGTGTCACATGAAATAGTTAACTCTTATTGTGATTAGAAATACAATGAATGCGAGCATTAAAGTGAAATATAATTGAATTAATTCAACTGTGTTTCCATGGTTAAGATAAAAATTGATATTCCCAATGATTGAGATTTGTACACTGCAATATATTCACATCAGTTCACGTACTGAGCTATTATTGCACATTTATACCCCTTACTGAACTGAACAAGAATTACATAATAGCAACACATAGATTTTTGTAAATATATCAGTGCACTTCAAAGAAGGAGATATTTAATGTTGCTATGTGACTGTGCAATGTGTAGACATGAACAGCAATCATTGCAGTGAAAAGTAATTACAGTTCTCTGAACTTATAAGGCTGAGATTACTGTGATTATTCAAATGAGCAAAAGTCAGTTTTCAAAGCATGTTGGATGCAAAATCATTGGTTCCATTGTGGGATACTTGACCTGAAAACAATAGTATTGTTACAATGGATAAAATTAAAATATGTATCTGACTAAAATATGTAATAATTATAAGGATAAATATTTCATAATAAATGTTGTTATCTGAACAAATAAGTTGACTCAACAGTTTAAAAGCACCTTGCTCTGATGTTGAATAGACATCATTAAGATCAGTAAACTGAAGACTAAAATATAACAGTTCGATTGATGGATTGAGGACAATAAATTAGCCATTCAGTAATTATTAAAAAGAAATGACTTTTGCTCAAAATGCAGATAATGTATTTCATTCAATTAGTTTACATGTAGAAACATATATTTTTAATTTATTTAATTTTATCCTGATCGACGTTCAAACATTTGTGTCTGAATTAGGAAGAAAATAAGGAGATAATGAAAGTGAATATCAGAGTGACCACAAGATACAGTCCATGACATTTGATAGAAAAAGGAATTTGCATAATTTTGTCTGGTCTTAACTGAATTGGTCTCACCACACAAACACAGTGGCTACAAGAGTAATTCAACTCCTGGCTCCTGAAAGCCTGCCCAACAGCTACCAGGCACAAGTCAGGAGTGTGATGGAATACTCCCCAATTGCCTGGATTAGTGCAGCCCTCACAACACTCAAGAAACCCATGGCCACTTCCATCTCGAAGGACAAAGGCAGCAGCTAGATGGAAATACAACTACCTTCAAGTTTCCCTCCAAGGTACTAACCCACGCTGACTTGGGAATATATCGCCATTCCTTCACTGTCGGTGGGTGAATGTCCTGGAAAGCCCCACCCCAATGGCATCGTGGGTGAACCCACAGCAGGTAGACTGCAGCTGTTCAAGAAGACAGCTCAGCACCAATTTCTCAAGGGTAACTAGGGACGGGCAATAAATGCTGGGCCCAGCGAGTAACAACCAAATCACATCAAATAAATATTAAAATAATGTCTGCAAGATCAAAACAGCTCCGACACTCTCCTAGCTGCAATCTCTGCCTCTTCTTATTGACAAAGATAAAAGGTTACCTTGCTCAACTTTCTCATCAGTACAGTATTCACCCCAGCCCTCTCTTATAGCAACCAGCAGCATTTCCATCACCAGCAGCAACTCCGCATAAAATATTTTGTCAGTAACTTTTCATTAACTGGTTACTTTAATTACAATGCAATCTCTACAAACAGACCAAGTACCTTTTCGGCAACAACAAATTTTCTAACAACTTTTCTTGATCTCTCTCTGCCATTCTTTTTGGTTATATGAGGTAGGGAGGGATTGGATCACCACAGTGATGTAAGATATATGTAACACAGTGAGACAGGAAAGCAAGTATGGCTCACGTTGACTCTTAGACCCCACACAGTGGAACAACACATTCACTGCATAA
This sequence comes from Chiloscyllium punctatum, assembly GCF_047496795.1. Classification (NCBI taxonomy): domain Eukaryota; kingdom Metazoa; phylum Chordata; class Chondrichthyes; order Orectolobiformes; family Hemiscylliidae; genus Chiloscyllium; species Chiloscyllium punctatum. The sequence goes on from NC_092751.1 coordinate 2,743,157, forward strand.
TAAACACAACACAACATTTCAACGCGGTGTGACAGTAATAAAATGTGGATCGGTTGGACAGGCTGGATTTCTTACAGCCGGAGTTTGGGAGAGTGAGGGGTGACATGACTGAAGTGTCTAAGATCCTGAATGGTTTGTTAAGGAGGATGTGGAAAGGATGTTTCCTCTTGTGGGTCATACGTGAACTCGAGAGAACTGCTTTAAAATTAGATTCACCCTTTCAGGACAGAGATGAGGAGATTTATTTCCTCTCAGAGGGCTGTGCAACTTTGGAACTCTCTGCCACAGAAGGTGGGCTCAATGAGTATTTTAAGATACAGGTTGATAGGTTCTTGTTAAGGGACGTTGGGGGAAGATGGAACACAAATCACTAACAGATCAGGCCTGGCCTTATTGAATGATGGAGTGGACTTGAGGGGCTGAAACTTCACCTTCTGCTTCTTTCTCACATGACACAGGACTAAGAGCTTTGTTGAAAATTCATTCACTGGATGTAGGTGCCACTAGCTATGGGCAGCATTTATTACCCAGAGGGCAGGTAAGAGTCAACCACATTGCTGTGGGTCAGGGGTCACATGTAGACTAGATCAGGTAAGGATGGCAGCTTCATTCCCTAAAGGACATCAGTGACCGAGATGGGTTTTTCCTGACAATCGAGAATAATTTCATCAATAGACTCATAATTCTAGATGATTATTGAATTCAGACTGCTGAAACTGACTGATCATGTGGCTGTCAGTGAATCCAACACAAGTGAATGGAAACATTGCTCAGAGTCTGGTTCTGGAACATTCAATACAACCAGGAAATGGAAAGTGAATAATTAGCTGAAAACAAGGCCACTGCTCTGTTAGAGACAAAATCAATCAATGTTCAGTTACTGAACATTATTGACTCACAGAATATGCGAACCTGCAGAATCACAGTAAAAGGGGAAAGTAAACAACATTCTTGGCAAAGACAGAATGAACCAACTGCTTGTATAAAAACAGCTCAGAACAAAGGGGCTGAATCCTCCACAAACTGACAAATCAGATTTGTAGATAGAGATTGGAAATCTTTAGAAAAAACCCTTCCCTGCTGATGGTGTGTGCAAGAAACCATTCTCAGGGTGAACTGCCACTTATTTCCCCTCACAAAAGGAGGTGTGTTGCTCACTTACAGACTGATTTCCAGAGAAAGGAAACCTGATCAGGGACTCGCAGGTTAATTAAGCTATTAGTGACAGTCCATTGCACACACCAAGAGCTTAGACCACAACAGATTCTAGTGAAACCAACAGTGCAATGAAAATGGCGAATTAGTCTTTATAATCATGCAGCCTCTCTCAATTAAAATAATCCCAGTCAACTTCTCAACATTTTAAAACTATTAATATAAATGAATATATATTTATTTCCATTCCTAATTTCCTCCAAAAAATGTATCTGATTATTCTCTTCAAAATATATTTTCAATGGTGTATTCCAAATCACAATTCATTTCCAATTATTCTTAGAGCAAAACAACTTGCAAACTAAAATAGTTTTCATGTCAATAATGACACTGGAAACTTTGTCATGTAGTTCAACCATATTTCCAAATATTTGGTTCATTATTGCAGTAAAGCTAAAATTAATGTCTATTTATTTTCTCTGATATCCTTCAATTAATTTATTCCCTAATAAGAATGCCCACGGTGTAATGGGTGACAAACGTTAAATAAAATTGAATTTTCATTGCAAGAACTTGTACAAAATATCATATTATTCAGTTCATTCATTGTCGTTGATTATCTGTTATTTTCATTGATGATCACGTTAAATTCACTTAAATAATCACAGTAGAATTTTCACCTGTATAGATATGTAAAGTGAATGTCAAATTATTAATATTTCAAGTAAAACCAAATTCACATTTTGCTCTGTTTTATTCCAGGAATGACAGGATGTGTTGAATTATTATGGGAAACAGGAACAAGTGAATGTGGTGGCTCTCTGACGTGAGGCCTTAAAGCCAAAGGGCCAGGTGGTAGTTACAGTGGGGGAGGTACCCAGTGCCCCGCTCTCCTCAGAAGGCAGTGAGGATGGTGACACTGACTGGAACGGGTTAGATGACAAAGCGCCCATGTATGGACAGAGGGACGACAATGGGTGGGATGATCCACTGCCCTATAAGGCCCAGAAGGCCGTGTCTATGACACCACTGGGCATCAAAGCTCAACTTGGAGAGACAGTAGGGAGCAACAAAGGGAACTGACAGAAACCAAACCTGAACCGTTCACCCGCTGAATGACAGATGTTGGTGAATGAACACCCAGCCTGATGGAGAAATGGTAGTAATGGGCCTTATTGGGACAATATGGATGAATTAGTAGAGGTACACAGTCTCACCGAAGATGATGTACGGACCCTCCCTCGGCCCAAGATGCCCTGACGTGTACAGCAGAAACTGTCCCTGCAATGAGAGGATGGGGTGTGAGCCAGTTCCCCCCAGAGTACAGCTGATCCATGGCGCCAGGCATTTACAGATATTACAGGGACACACTGGGGACACACAGGCTGAATGGGCTAAAATAACCTTGGTGTCTTAGGGAACCAAGGGTAATATCGAGGATCATACAGAGAGGAAGCCTGAGGTGTGTAAGGACCACGGGGGATTACCAAACCCCAACCTGTGATGATGAAATAGGTTTGATGTATTTAAAAGATGACATGGGACACTATTTAACTGTAATTATAAACATGGGACTCTCAGTGGGAGATAATTCTAAACACATTCTGAATTGGGCCATGAGAGCTGAGGCAAACACAGAAACAGAGGGGAATAGCTGCAGTACAGGGAGGGTAATCAGACCCACAGTGTTACAAGGGAAGCAGGAAAGGGCACATAGACAAGGAACATAGGCAGAGAGAGGGAGATAGGTGTTCATATTGTGAGTGGCCTGTGTTCATGTAGGTATATGCATAGCCCATGAATATTCATTGACGTGCTGTTAAGGGGCCAACCCTTGCATGATTCTAACACCGGAGCATCTTTGTCAGTTACTGATAAGGATTTACCCCTCACCCCCTCAATTACTAAAATGAGAGCAGTCGGAGAGGGAACCTGGGAAGCTGGATGAAGCAAACCTGTCCCGATGTAGACCGGGAGTATGACAAAATGTATTCAGATATGGAGGTGTGAAACTCAAGAAGGGACCATTCTGGGAGTTGCTCCTATTTTTTCTAAAATGGCAACTACTGACATCAACACCCGAATTTAAACATGGGGATGCTCCGGCCAGGACTGGGACAGAAAGAAAAGGAAAGGCAACCTCTCCGGAGTAGCTACATTGGAGGGAGACTGGGACAGTCAGAGAATCTGGTGGGTTGTAGCTCGGACCCACTCAGCGGTGTGCGTAACTCAAACAGGAAAGTGGGTTGTTGTCTATCGACTCTGTAGAGATCGAGGGCCCTCTCACTCCCCACACAAATGGGATCTCATCAAAGCTGGGGCTGAGGAGGCAGTAATTGTGACAGTGATAGATTGACAGAAGCTGGAAATAGTCTGGGTCCATACCTGTGGACATTGAATGGCAGAAGAGAGTGGTGTTTACTGACCGAAGAGAAAATGCCTCCAGGATACTATTACCTCAGGGATCCCACAATATTCCAGTATATCCCACCGATGTGTGTTTGATGGATTTTGTCACACTGATCGAACCACAACACCTCAAGCGGTGAGAAAGAACATATCCAGATATTAGACAGAGTATTGGATCAGGTTAGCCAGGCCAGGCTTAAAATTAACACACAGAGAGTGAAACTGGGAAGATAGAGAGAGACGGAACTGGGACATCATATTGGGGAGATCAAATCAGGAAGGGAGAGGGAACAGACCCAGCGTGAACAAAAGCTATCATTATAAAACTATCCACCCGCACACCGTAAAGGGATCAGGCAAACTTTAGGATTGTTTAATTATTGTGGGAATCTTGTGAGGAATTATCCAGAAATAGAGAACCATCACGAGCCCTGGCAGAAGCGCGGACATTAACCAGTGGTGAGGGAGGCAAAATGCACACAGTCAGCATGCCTTTGGTATAGTTCATGACTGAGCTCGGTGAAGGTATATCACCCTGTCTGGGGGCCACATTGAGCATGAAGAACAGGTCAGAGAGTTGGTGGAAGCAGCTAACTTTCCCAGTGAAGCAGCAATAATGAAGATTAGAGCTCACAGGGAAGTAGAAACTCCATACCAACGGGGTAGTTGGTGAGCATGGGTGAGCATACTTACTGAAACAGTGCATACATTTGAGGAGGATGCAGTGGCAGTAGCTACAGAAGCGAGAAAGGAATGTTTAAAGACATTTCCAGAAACAGTCCCACAGCAAGAGAAACAGGAATGGGAAAAGGGTGGGGCAGTAATAGGACATAGGATGATCCAGCAGTGCCACTGTATAAGACAAACATTATGAAAAACATATGATGGGCTGGCCAGGTTTACTCAGTGGGTGGAAGCATTCCCCTACAGATTCTGACCAAGGGACACATGTTCCAGGAAATGAAGTTAAGCAGCTCTGTGGCCTGTTTGGTACTGAGCAGAAATCCCATCTCACACACCACCCCCAGAGCTCAGGGACAGTAGAAAGAATGAAGCAGACACTGAAAGCTAGTCTGACTAAGGCCCTGACAGAGACAGGCCAGGATGGGTTAGTGTACTCCCCACAATCCTAATAAAACTGACGTCAACCCCAGCAAAGGGAACTGAGCAATCCCCCTTTGAATTAGTGACCGGATGGACTATGCAGCTGCCAGAGGATATGGTAGAGGGAGGGCAGGAGATGTACAATGGCAAGGATAGGGTGAAACAATTTGTGAAAGAACTGACAAAGCAACTGCATGAGCTGAGAGGGGAAGTTGCAGACGGACAGAGAATCAGAGACTGGGAAAGGGAGCTCATAAACATCCGAGCTGACATCCTGAACCCAGGAGATCGGGTCGGGGAGAAATATTAGTGGAACGTATGAAAGAAACACATCCAAATGCTGGACTTGGCTGGGGGAGCCACAGAATTCCAGAGAGGGAACTCTTCCATCAGGCATCAGTAAGGAGCTCTGAATAAACATTGGTCGTGCTGCTCAGCACAGAACTCAAGGCTCCTCTTTGATATTTCTCCCAGTAACAGTTGGGCAGGGGTATGTTGGTGGCTGGAGGTCTGTGACCAGTGCCTCTGTTCCACAAGGGTCAGAGCTGGGACATCTGTCCTTTGTAATACATATAAATGATTAGCCTGAAAAAGTAAACGATTTAATTAGCAAGTTTGTCGATGGCACAAGGTGAAGCAGTTGTGAATCGTGAAGAATGTTGTCAAAGGAAAGATCAAGGACGAGATCAATTGGAAGGTTATGCGGAGAAATTGCAGATAGATTTTAATTCAGACAAGTGTGACGTGATGTGTTTTGGGCAGCTCATTGTAAGAGGAATGTATACACTAAAAGGAAGTGCCCTGAGCAGCATTGATATACAGAGGGATCTTCAGGTGCAAGTTCACAGCTCCCTGAATGTGGTGGATGGCAGGTTTGCCTTCTTCTGTCAGGGGACTGAATATGAAACTGTCATTAGGTCCCCTTTGGGGTATTGTGTGCTGTGTTGAGCACCGCATTATAAGGAGGATGTGAGGCTTTGGAGAGGGTGGAAATGGGTTTACCAGGATGTTGCCTGGATTGGGAGAGTTTGGAAAATCTTGGATTGTTGTCTTTGGAAAGTCAGTGGCTGTAGAGTGATCCGAGAGGTTTCGAGTGAATAATCTGAATCGTTTTCCAAGCGGAAAGTACCAATTCACAGGCCATAGATTTAATGGGAGAGGGGGCAAGTTTAAAGGAAATGAAAACCGAAAGAACAGCAGATGTTGTAAACCAGAAAGAAAAACAGAAGTTTCTGAAAAAGCTCAGCAGTTCTTGCAGCATCTGTGAAGAGAAATTAGTTAACATTTCTGAGGAAGGGGGACCGGACCCGAAACATTAACTGATTTTTCTTCACAGATGCTGCATGACCTGCTGAGCATTTTCAACAGCATCTGTGCAAGTTAAAAGGGAGTTGTCTCAGACAAGTTTCTTATGCAGAAGGTGGTCAGTGACTAGAATGTACTTGCCTGAGAGATGGTAAAAGCAGAAACAATCACAATGTTTAAGAGGCATTTGGACAGACAGATAAACAAACATGTGTTAGCAGGGATATGGATCATGTATAGGCAGATGGAATCATGATCCACACAGACATGGTGGGCCAATTATTCTGGTGCTGTACCGTTCTGTTTTCCAGGGGGGAGAATGTGTGGAGCGAGAGATAATATTTTGAGTATAATACGTCTCTTCGTTAGAACACACAGTAAGTTGATGCATTTTGAGAGAAGCAATGTAGAAAGGGAATATATATTTGAATGGCACAGACAGAGAGAGCAGGACAGCAGGAATGCGGGACAATGTGTACAAATCCTAAAAGGAGAGAGAACATAAAGTGTTTTGAGTAAACGTAAGGATGCTGGACTTCATTAACAGAGGGAATGATAACATACTCATGGAAAAGATGCTGACCGTTGAAAAAGTTCTAGTTAGGTCACAGTCAATCATTGCATCCAATTGTGGTCAACAGATTCCTGGTCAGGATGAGGAAGTTAAAATAGCACAGAGGGGCCTGTGCCATACTTTGCTTCTCTTTCAGGATGCATTGGCAACTCAAGGGTTAAACATTCTCCTGCCAAAGGTCTTCCTGCCGTATTGTAAGAGTACAAGGCCTGTACTCTTCCAATACAGACTGAACACCTCAGTAGGGGTGAGGCAGACCATATCTTCAAAACAGAACCTCTTGGAGCCACACATGTGGATTCCACCATAACCCCAGATAGAGCAATTTGACCTTTCCAGACAAGTCTGAGAACCCTGGGCACAACCCTCTAAAACTGCCTCCTGCTCCCATTGTCTAACTTCCCCTCCATATGAGCATAGGTAAGTGAATCCCCCATTTACTGAGAGAAAAACCCTTCTGCCTTAATCTCTTCCTGTCAACACATAATCATGAACAATACGATAATCAGTTTCTGTAATCCATCACACATTATCACAGGTCATTGATATTCATCAAGCTTTGTAATTTCATAATTACCAGCTTTAAACTAGGTAATGGCAATCGCCCATGCGACTGATATGCCTTTGTCTAATTCTTATTAAATATACTGTCTCTGTGGGTAAGGCAGAGATTCGTGAAGATGACTCTGTACAAGTAGACACTCGGCTTCTTTAGAGATGCTTTGAAATTCTTGCTCGCTGTCCGATAATAAAGCTACTGCTGATGTACAGAAAATTTGTGTCGTCTGGATTTGTGGAACAAAACAGACATTAACAAGGAAGGATAGAAGTGATCTTCAGGGTGTGGAGTACAGACTTACTGGAGTGGTTCACTGATGAAGAAAATGCAGTCACTGGATTGATTTGAAGAGATTGGTATTTTCTTTGAAATAAACAAGTTAAATATATTTTTGATAAAGCTGTATAAGATTATAACAGACCTAGATATAGCAGACAAAAATATCTGTATTTGATAGGTAATGGCACAAGAATTAAGACTAGATGTAAGGTTTTGTGACAGCGGGAGATGAGTAAGTATATCTGCTGACTGTTTTGGCTGGAAATATGCAGAATATGCTGCCTATTATGGTGTTGCAAGCAGAGAAGATGAATGATTGATAAAAAAAAACAATTATATCAGATCTGAAGGAAATAAAATCGCAGAGTTTGGGGACGGATGGGGAATGAGAATGTTGGATTCTGCTACAGAGAGCCAGCTTGGATTTGATGGGCTTCTTTCTGTGCTAGAATGCATTTTATTTGGACTTGCCTAACTTGCTCTGGTCACCAATTAAATTGTCATTGAGGTAAATCTGCTCAGTGTCCCTACTCAGACCAATACAGGCTGTCCTTCGACAGCAGGAGATAATGTTTACTGCTTTAGACTGGGTTCTGGGGGTGGTGGGGGTTGGGGGTGTGGGGTTGCTAACTGTGTGTATAACAGTCTGTCAGCATTTATCTGAAATGGCAAAATACCAGAATAGGGACAGACTCTGGAAATGTGAGGAATACCAGAAGGGAATTCTTTACCCATCCCACCTGGACACTGGCCAAACTCGTCAGACTGGGGAGAAGCTGTTCACCTGCTGTGTGTGTGTGTGGGGGGGGGGGGGGGGGGGGGAGGGATTCACTCAGGCATCCATCCTGCTGAGACACCAGTGAATTTACTCATAACCACAAGTTGAAGGATTTTTTTTTCTCTTGTTCACACCAAGTCACCAAGTAATGACAATGGTTTTGGCAGTTCATAAAGTTTTGCATATAGAGAACTTAGTTTTAGAAATGTTCACAACATCATTGAACATGTACAGATTCACACTGGGTAGAGACTTTTATTTTCCTTTATTCATTCACAGGATGAGGGTGTCGCTGGCCCGGCAGCATTTACTGCCCATCCCTAATTGACCAGAGGGCAGGTAAGAGTCGACCACATTGCTGTGGGTCTGAAGTCACAATGTAGGCCAGACCAGGTAAGGATGGCAGCTTCCTTCCTGAAAGGGCATTACTGAACCAGATGGGTTTTTCTGACAATCGATTAATGGTCATCATTAAAATCTTAAATTCCAGAGCTTTTTTTTATTGAATTCAAATCCCCCCATCTGCTGCAGCAGGCTTTGAAACCAGGTCTCCAGAACACTATCTGGGGTTTTAGATTAACTGTCTCACAACAATACCAGTAGGTCAATACTTCCCCACATCACTGTCCATCTGCATAGAGTGAACAGTGGTTTTCTGGTTCATCAGAAAAGGGTAATCACACATATGTTTGTTGAATAATTGCAGGAGTTGGATGTTGATGGGCTATTGACACCCATCTCTGAACCATGTATTCTGGGGTTTGTTTCTGTTGTCTTGCTATCCTGTGGGGATAAAAACAGTTTCAATTAGCTTTCTATTAAGTGCATGACTATTAAGTCAATCCCATAACTCTCAGGCAGATTAGTTTCTTTTGAAGGGCTCTCCATCTCCCCGACCTCCTCCATCCTCACCTCCAGCAGTACAATAATCTGATCAGCTGCTTCTTTCCCTACTCCTATGACAAGTTGGCTCTTAATCTCCCCTTGCTGCAGTTGTGATCCTGCATCATTGTACAGTGATGCTTGCATTTCATTTCTTGGCCTATCAGTGTTCATGAGACTGCATGTAGCTTCTTGCATATACGGCTTACAGTGCAAGAGTTTAGCTATTTACTTCTACCAACAGCAGTAGAATAGTACTCCAACAAAACGTACAGAATCACGGCCCAGCATATTCCCCAACTTGCCTCTTACCTTCAAACCAGAGGATCAATCCTCATTCAACTGAGAGAATTCAGGAGGGCATGCCAGTAACAGCAGCATGAATACCAAAAAATGAGGTGTTAACCTGATGAAGTTACCAAAGAGGACGACTTGTCTTCCAAACAGCATAAGCAGCAAGTGATAGACAGAGTGAAGCAATCTGGGAAACAACAGAACAGATCTAAGATCTGCAGTCCAGCCACATCCAGTTGTGAATGAAGTCAGAGCAAAGCTGGAGTTCTGAGGACAGTTCTCTTCAAGATATTAACCAACAAGAATGTCAGACTGGATTAATTATCATAAAACTCAAGTCCTTTTGATATTCATATATTTACAATCAGTGTTCAATTCACCAAATGTAGCTGAAGGTAAAGATAATCTTCAAGTGATTGCAACAGTGGAGACATCTGAATACTTGATCAGCAACTTAAAGCCTGTTGTGTTTAGATAGTAATAATTTTAAAGAGATTTTGAAAAGTAAGGTGACTTGAGTAGCTGATAATCTTGTTTTAATCTGAAGTTAATTTAGGATTAGTTAACAAATAATCACATGGTAGGGAATATTTCTGGCTGCAGTTTCCCCTAGATTTTATATTGAAAAAAAAGAGGATTTTGAGCCTTCATCCACAATTCTGAGCACTTAGACATTAGTTGAGACCCTCCCACAGATGTGCAGGTTTATTGGATTGGCCGTGCTAACATGGCCTGTAGTGTGTAGGTTAGGTGGGTTGGGTTAGCCATGGTAAATGTGGAGTTATGGAGATAGGATGGGACAGCAAGTCATTGCAGACTCAATAGACTGAATAGCATGTTTGTGTGCCTAAGGGATGCTGTGATTCTAACTAATTGTGATTGTTGTCACATTTTCCTCATGCCAGGTTCATTCAGCTCAGGTACACATGATGCATTTTGTGTTTCTCTGGGTTCTCACTCAATCCTTTCCTTCAGTTTTACATCAATTTCACACTCCATGTGAGGGTGGGAATGAATGTGTAAATATAAATACTCCAACCGAAACACCTCACAAGTCAGGAACTGTTTCTGCTGCTTGCATCACTCACAACAGGAAAATAAAGGTTCAGTCACAAATCTGACAGAAACGCAGAGGTTATAATCACCAGGGGGTGATTAACAGCTTAAAACTCTTTTCTTAAGAAAAGAGGAGGCTGAGAGACAATCTGGTACAAGTAGGAAGCTTTGTGTCTGTTTTCAGAGGTTTGAGGTTGAAATCATTGGGTTTGAAGCATGTTTCATTTCCCCAGGTCATCAAAGGTGCTATCTAAATGTGCATCTTTCTTTCTGCCTATTTGTCTGAGTCAACAATCAGATAGATAGGTCATTGTCTGAGTGTTTTCCCGAATCCGTGATTGAATCTGCCTCCCTCGACAATCTCAGATGCCTCACCACTCACTGGGTCACAGAGAAACTCTGCTGTTATCATGATAGCTTTCTTTGCTGTCACCTCTATTAGTGTTTCTGCCTCATACCCACTTCCCTTCATTAAATCCCAGCTGCCTATAGTCCACCCACATGGGTATGTTGAAGAGCATGACAGGAGAATGGATTGAAACTGACAGTTCAATAGCCAGAATGAAAGAGGAAGGAGGAAATAAATGGAGTTTGTGGATCCCGGGGATACAGACTCCAGGATTAGTCCTGATGGGCATTCCCACAGTAATACGAGACAGCATTCCATGATGAGAGTTAAACACGGGTGGCCGGAGAGGGAGCCACTGAACATGAACAGGTTTCGTTCACACACAGGAGGTTTGTTCAGTCAGAAACAGTGTGTTCAACATGGATGTGAAGTGAACAGTGAGACCAGCCTTCCATGTTAGATCTTGTTTAAGGACTTAGTCAAGTCCATGTAAACCACATCATCTGCACTGCCCTCGTCAATATACTTAAGCACCATTTCAATAAAACTGAACTGAATTCCTCAGACAGTATCTTCCTCTGCCAAATACGTGATGACTAAACCGAGTTGATCCTTACCTTTGCAAGTGTTGATTCATCCTCACAATTGGTTCCCAATAATTTCCCTCCCCCTGCTGTCAGACTATCTGCTCTGTAATTACCTGGCCTATCCCTGCTGCCCTTCTTGAACAAAGGAACCACATTAACGATCCTCCAGTCATTCAGCACTTCACCTGTGGCCAGCAAAGTATTATATATATCCACCAGGGCCCCAACAATCTCTGGGTAATTAGCATGGGGTCAAAGAATGCTGGTCCAGGCAGTGACACCCACATCCCATGAATGAGTAAATAAAAATACATATGTCCCTCACTACCTCTGCAAACACCTCCAGCTGCAGCAATTCATACTGGCTTTGTAACAACGTTCAGGCCCTGACCACTCTCTGTAACACTCTCACCACCTCCAGCACCTTCACCTCTCCATGTTCGTATCGTGTCAATAAACCTTGACAACGATTCCCCTTCCCATTGCCCTCCTCCTGCTAGCAGACCCATTGCAATCCCTTTAAAACTTACTCTAAAACTCTCTCACACTTCAGGATTTTTAAGTACTTTCTGGTGATTTTCTCAGACTCATAACCTAACGTGATCCATTTTGTCCTGCGTGAGGGACCGGTGGGGATTTCTTGCTGAGCTTTTGTCTGTTTCAGTGGAATGTCCCTTTGTTGAGTATTTTACACTGTTCCTTCAAATATTTTCCACTGTTCATTTACAGACACATATTTCAGTCTGTTTAGCCTGTTTACCTTGGTCAGTTCTCCTCTCAAACTTATGTAATTGGCTATTTTTGTTTCGAATTGTAGCTTGTCCTTTCTGTGATTCACTTTAAAACTTTATATTTCTTTAAACTGCACTTTATCACAATTTCCCAGAGGATCTCTCCAGGTGACATTACTCATTCACGAAGTGTTATCACACAACAGTCTCTCTGAGACAGTTACATCCCTCGCCAGTTGCACAATGTGTTATTCTAAGAAACACTGAAAAAAATTCTCTAAACTCCTCTTCCAATATCACTGTTGTCAGTGTGATTGTCCCACACTTTGCGAATATTGACGTTTCACTAAATGTTCCCCATGCCTGTATTAAACATTCCAATGAATTCCTGTTTATTGCAGTGACGAGCCATGAAATGCTGTTCGGTGGGTGGTCTAAAACTGTTCTGCTGCTTGTGTCCTTGGCAAGTAGTAGCGAGAATTTACATTCAGGCTGACTCTACTTCATGATCTGAGACCAAATGCTTTCTCTGTAATGCCTTTCTTACCCATTATTGTTAGCGTTGTCCATTTTGCCTGAATTTGCACAAGGTTGTGAACCATTGAATATTTATGTTCCACCTTTTGTTCGCCCTGTAACCACATCTCTCTGGTGTCTAAATCCCTTTTATCTCTGTGTCACAAATCCATCTACCTTGTTGCAGAGACTTTGTCCATTAATAAAAAAACATAATTTACTCGTTCCCACAATTTCCTGTCACAGATGGATTTGCTGATCTACAGTTTTAGTTAAACTTTGTCCCATCCTGTTCCTTTCTGTTGTCTTCAGTCACATTCCCACGCTGCTCTGATGCTTCCCGTTTTCTCTTTGGATTTGGAAATCTCCTTTCACCTGAAGCCTGTCCCTGCATTCTCTCTGTCAGTTTAAAGTCCTGTCCATAAACCTACCAACGTGGTTGGCCAGGACAATGTTCCACTGGAACCGTGCTGGGATCATTCTGAATGGATTTTTAAAAAATCATGTATGGGATGTGGGTGTCTCTGGCTAACTAGCCTTTATTGCCCATCCCTTACTGCCCTTGAGCTAAGCAGCTGGCTCACCCATTTCACAGGCAAACACTTTGCTGTGGGTATGTCGTGCAGACCACATGAGAGTGAACTGTCAAGTTTTCTGAAGGTCAAGTTTTTGGATTTTTATCAATACTTATTTATGGATTGTTAATTCCAATTTTTAAAACATATATTCATTTAAAATTCCACGTGGTTAGAAGTTAGAAAGAAGAAGGGGGGTGGTCACTTTGTTGGGACTGTATTGTAGACTGTTGTAGACCCAACAGATACCAGAGGAGCAGCTGTGTAGAGAGATTGCAGATAACTATAGGAATAATAGAGGAGTGCAGGCTGGACATTTTAATATTCCCTGTATTGACTGGCCACCTCGAGTATAAAATGACCTGGACGGAGAGCAATTTTTCAAATGTGTCCAAGTAAGGTTCCTAAATCAATATGCAGAGGGCCCTACTCTACTCAGGCAGGTGCAACACTGGACCTCCCCTCAGAAAACGTGGTCGGGCAAGTGACGGGACTGTCTTTCAGAGAGCACTTTGGGTCCAGTGCCCACAACTGTCTTCGTTTTAACATAGTTATGGAAAAGGATCAGCAGGTCCACAGATTGAAGAGGAAAACTAGCACAGGGCCAGGTTTGGGGCCAGTAGGCAGGATCTGGCCAGCGTCAATGCTGTGAATTTAAAATTGCACAACGTCCAGTTATAATCCAACTCGCTTTGGAAGCGCTGGCGATCACTGTAACAGATGAAAGGCTTAAACTAAATTTGTTTGATATTATGTTCATTGACACTGTCATCCTGTTGCTATAAATTCTTTACCTTAGGATTATGCTCCACAACCACTTGATGAAGAAGCAGTGTTCTGAAAGCTAGTGCTTTCAAATAAACCGGTTGGACTGGAACCGAGTGTCGGGTGATTTTTAACTTTGTACATCCCCAGTCCGACACCAGCACCTCCACATTATGATTCTAATCGATTGGGTAAGTCTGTTTGAAGGAAAAGGAACAACTGGCAAATGGGAGGCTTTACAAAGTGTGATATCAAGAATCCAGGGCCAGTATGCCCCAGTGGGGTAAAGGGAAAAGCTGGTAGGTTTAGGGATCCTTGGCTGATGAGGAATAATAAGGATCTGGTCTTGAAATGAAGACTGCATTCATTGGGTTTAAGATTTCCACATCTACATATTCTGAAAGACACGATCAATCAGTGGAGACCCGACAATCCTCTCAGTCCCTGTTATACTCCCAACCTGCAGAAGTCATTCCAATGCCTGTGACTCTTTCAATACAGTTCCTACAAGACCCACTATCAATGTGATAGCTTTTCATTGCCAGCACCCACCCTGTCAATGTAAGCTCCTCCAGTGTCTCCATCCATCTAGTCCAATCTCTGCAGTGCTCTGTATAATCAGCCTCACTGTGCCTGGAACCTGGCTTCAATTCCAGCCGTGGCCGACTGTCTGTGTGGACTTTGCATGTTCTCGCCCCGACTGTGTGGGTTTCTTCCGGGTGCTCGGGTTTCCTGCCACAGTCCAACATTTGCACGATACATGATTGGCCATCATAAGTTGCCTGTAGTATTCAGGCAAGTGTGGTTTAGGTGAGTTCACGATGAGGAATGCAGTGTTTATTGGACAGAGAGAGGGATGGGTCTGGTTAGGTTGCTCTTTAGATGGTTGGTGTGGACTTGTTGGGACGAATGGCCTGTTTCCACACTGGAGATTCTATTCAGGTTATTGTCCAGTCCTGTCAAAAATCCCTGTCTCTTGAACCTTGCCTCATCCCCAATACTCCCCTTATATGTGTAATCTCCAACAGACTCTAAAACACTCCTTGGCGATGTCAGCTTCTCTAGTCTTTACAAAGATCGATATGACTGTCACCGCTTCCTGCTTTTAGAACAATCCCTATAACTCTTGCCATTCGTTGCATCACTCCCAATCACTGTTCCATTCTGAAACCCCCAAAAACATTAATATCTCTGTAAACTCATCTGGACTGTCTATACTTCCTTTCGACAGTCCCGTTCTGAGACTTTCACTATATCAAAAAAAGTCATTAAATGTAAGTAACCCTTATTATTGTAACCTCCCACCAGCCTTACAGCACTGAGGATCTGTAGAACCTCTTTTCAAACCGACAGCCATCTCTGTGTCTGTAATCTCCTCCACTCCCCATAATACATTCTGTCTGAGCTCCTCTGTAGTCCATTAAACAATCTTTAACCCTGTCTTTATCAGTGTAACCTTCACCAAAAACACAACCTTCCCTATCTGTGTCAATCCCTACACCAGTCCCTATCCCTCCCAGCTCCGTCTAACAATACAACCCTCCATGTCTGTGTATTCACCTTCAGTCCCCACTCACCTCCCTATCTGTGTAACCTTCTCCATGCATTTTTGCTTCAGTCTCTTCAACTGTCCCTGTCAGTGTAACCTCTTCCAGATGCGAAAACTCTCCTCTTTTTGACTTACTCAGATCACACAACCCTCACTATCTGTGACCTACTCCTATCGGAGAACCCTCCCTCTGTGAACTGCTCCAACTCTTCAACTCTCCATAAGCTCCTGCAGCGCTTCCAGCCTCCCTGTCTACCAAACCTCTTCCAGTCCCTAAAATGCCATCAGTCTGAGGGGACCCTGCCACCATCCCTCTCTGTGTTATCCTCTCAGGTCCCTGCAACACTCCCAATCTGTAGATCCCACTCCAATGCCTGTTCCTCTCCCGATCCTGTTCGTACAAGCCTCATTTACAATGTAACATCCTCCCGTCACTATCACCCACCCTGTCAATGTAAGCTCCTCCTGTTTCTCCAAACATTTTACTCATCTCCATAATCTTCTCCAGCTCTTACAACCATCTGTGTAAATGTTACTCTCCACTTTAACTCTCCCTACCGCAGGAACTTCCTCCTTTTTGTGCTATGCTCCCTTATCTGTGAAACTGTATCCAACCAAACTTGCTACCTAATCTCTCAAAAAAGAATCCAGATTCCACAGCCTCCATGTCTAAATAACCCCCAGAACCTAAGCCTTCCTATATCTATAAACATCTTCAGTCACGATGACCCTCCATATCTCTGTTTGTTCCGCCAGATGATACAAATCTCTTTATCTCTGTAATCTGCTCAGCTCCCTAAAACAGTCCCTGTCTGTGTAATCCAGCCCTGTCCTACAAACATCTTTATCCCTGTAAAGTTCTTTATCCCTCCCAGCATTCCCAACTCCATGAACCCGTCAGCCCTACAGCTCCCCACATTTCTGTAACCTCCTGTGGGTCTATGGTCCTCCCTCCCTGTGAAACCACCTCCAGTCCCCACATCCCTCCCAATCTGGGTCCTCTGCTCCAGATCAGACCATTGCTGTCTCTGTAAACACCTCCGCCCCTGACAACTCTTCCCATTTGTGTAACCTCGTTCAGACCCCATACTCTCCAGCTTCCTGAATCCTCTTCCTGCATTGCAATCAAAACCACATGTTTATGTAACAACCTCCAGTGCTTAAACCTCCCCGACTCAGTAACCACTTGCAGTCCTAACAAAGCACCTAAACTGTGAAACCTGTCATTTCCCTACAATCCCCCTCCCTCCTCAAATGCCTTCATCACCATGAAACCTCACAATAACTGAAGCCTCCTTTTGGCATTGCAACCCTCCTACTGTCTGCAAAAACCTCCTGTCCTGATATCCCTCCCTGACTCTGTAATCCCCACCACGCTCCAGTGCGCTTCTGGGGAACATGGCAGAGGAGAGAAGATTTGTAGCATCTGGACCATATTACAGAGGTAGAATTCTGGAAATTACAGATTTGGTCTAATGTCTGCGGTGTGCAGATTATTGGCGAGGACTCTAAAGAACGGATTTATGGCTACTTGGAAAGCCAAAGTTAAATTAGAGACAGTATGGGTTTGTGAGGGGCAGGTCATGCCTCACAAACCTTATTGAATTCTTTGAGGATATGACAGAATATGTTGATGGCTCATTCAGAAATGAAGGATGATTGGGATACAGGGAAATCTGTCTGTCTGGATACAGGATCGGATGGCATAGAGAAGACAGAGTATGGCAGCAGATGGACAGTATTGAGCCTGGAGCTCAGTGACCAGTGGTGTTCTGTAACAATCAGCTCTGGGACTCTGCTCTTTGTGATTTTTGTAAATGAGTTGGATGTGGATGTTGGAGTCTGGGTTAGTAAGTTTGCCAATCACATGAAGGTTGGTGAGTCGTGGGGAATGTGGAGGGCTGTTGTAGGTTGCAATGTGATATTGACAGGACGCAGAGCTGGGCTGGAAGTGGCAGATGGAGTTCAATCTGGAAAAGTGTGAAGTGATGCATTCTGGAAGGTCGAACCTGAATACAGAATACAGGGTGAAAGGCAGAATACTTGGCAGTGTGGAGGAACAGAGAGATCATGGCGTCCATGTCCATAGATCCCTCAAAGTTGCCACGCACATTGATAGGGTTGACTAAAAAGGCATATGTTGTGTTGGCTTTTCTTAGCAAGGAGATCGATTTCAAGAGCCGTGAGGTTTTACTGCATCTTTATAGTGACCTGGCGAACCACACTAGGAATATTGTGTTCACTTCTCATCCCATCTTTACAGAAAGGATGTGCAAGTTTTAGAGAGCGTACACAGGTGATTTACCAGGATGCTGCCTGGAATGGAGGGCATTTCTTATGGAGAAAGTTTGAGGGAGCTAAGGCTTTTCTCATTGGAGTGAAGAAGGGGGTGGGGTGACTTGGTAGAGGTGAACAAGGTGATGAGAGGCACAGAGTGAGTGAATAGTCAGAGACTTTTTCTCCTATGGCATAAATGACTATTACAAGGCGGCATAATTTTAAGGTGATTGGAAGATGGATAAGAGAATAGAGAATGTTATGTGGTTGGATGGACTGCCAATGGTTCTAGTAAAATTAGACACATTCGGGACATTTAATAGACTCTTGGACAGACTCATGGATAGAGTAAAATGAAGGGTATGGAGGCTAGTTTGATATTACAGTCGGATAAAATGTTAGCATAGCAGCATGGCCGAAGGGTCTTGGACTGAACCGTTCTGCGTTCTATGTTCTGTCTGGAAAACCGAGTAATAAGCTCAGATCAGTGTAAAAGGATATGGCATTCAGGAGGAGCTAGTGAACTGGATACAAAATTTGCTTGATGGTTGTAGACATAGGGTGATGGGAGACATATTGTTTTTCTGACAGGAGGCATGGGACCAGCGGTGGAGTGGGTCCACTGTTGTTTGTCATTTGGATAAATGGTTTGGATGGAAATATTGGTTTCCTGGTAAGTAATTATTTTGGGTGACACTGAAATTGGTGGTAAAGTGGACAGTGGAGAAGGTTATCTATGATACAACAGGATGAACAGTACTGCTGGGATAGTGGGCTGAAGAATAGCAGATGAACTTTAATTAGATAAAGGTGAGGTGTTCTATTTTGGTGAAACAAACCAGGGTGGGTCTTGTACAGTTAATGTTCGGGCTCTGGGTAGTGTTGTCAGTCAGAGACCCAGGGATGCAGGTAGACAGTTCTTTGAGTGTGGTGTCACAGGTTGACAGGCTGGTGAAGCAGTCCTTTGGGGTGGTTACCTTCATTGGGGAGAGCATTAAGAGTAAGAGTTGGGATGTCATGTTGTGGCTGTAAAAGACATTGGTGGGACCACCATTAAAACATTGTTGATCAGGAGGAAGAACTCCTCTAGTCACTTACTTCCTTTAAGGAAGGGCATTAAATATTCTAACCTGGTCTGGCCAACATTTGACTTCAGACCCACAGCAATATGGCTGACTCTGAGCTACCCTCTGGGTAATTCGCAGTTGGATCAAAGAATGTTAGTCCAGGCAGTGACAACCACATCCCATGACTGAATAAATAAAAATGCATATGTCCCTCCCTACCTCTGCAAACCCCTCCAGCTGCAGCAATCCGTACTGGCTTTGTAACACCGTTCAGACCCTGACCACTCTCTGTAACACTCTCACCACCTCCAGCACCTTCATCTCTCCCTGTTCCTATTGTGTCAATAAACCTTGACCATGGTTCCCTTTCCCAATGCCGCCCTCCTGCTAGCATACCCTTTGCAATCCCTTTAAAACTTACTCCTAAAACACTCTCTCACTTCAGGATTTTAAGTACTTTTTGGTGATCTTCTCAGCCTCATAATCTAGTATGATCAATTTTGTCCTGAGTGCGGGACCAGTGGGGATTTCTTGCTGAGGTTTATACTGTTTCAATGGAATGTCCTTGTGTTGAGTGTTTTATACTGTTCCTTCAAATGTTTTCTGCTGTCCATTTACAGACACATGTTTCATTCTGTTTAGCCTGTTTACCTTGGTCATTTGTCCTCTCACACACATGTAATTGGCTATTTTTGTTTCTAGTTGTAGCTTGTCCTCTGTGAATCCCTTTCAAACTTTTTATTTCTTTAAACTGCACTTTATCACAATTTCCCGAAGGATCTCTGCAGGTGACATGACTCATTCACTAAGTTTCATTACATGGTCGCTCTGCGTTCGTTATGTCCCTTAACAGTTGCACAATGTTTTTTTTCAAAGAAACACTGAAAAAAAATTCTCCGAACCTCTCTTCCAATATCAATGTTGACCGTGTGTTGTCCCAGATTATACAAATATTGAAGTTTTCCAATATTATCACAATGCCTTTGTTAAAAAAATTCCAATGAGTCCCTGCGTAATGCAATGATGAGCAATGGTATGCTGTTCAGTGGCTAAAACTGTTCTGCTGCTTGTGTCCTTGGCAAGTAGTAATTTACATTCAGACTGACTCTACTTCATGATCTGCAGCCAAATGCTTTCTCTGTAATGTCTTTGCTATCCATTATTTTTAGTGTTAATCATTTTTCCTGAGTTTCCGCAAGATTGTGAACCATTGAATATTTTTGTTCACCCTGTATCCATGTCTTCCTGGTGTCTAAATCTCTTTTATCTCTGTGTCACAAATCCATCTACCTTATTAAAGTGACGTTGTCCATTTAAAAAAATATATAACTTACTCTTTCCCACAATTTTCTGTCACAAATCTTTTCGCTGATGTACAATTTTAGTTAAACTCTGTCCCTTCCTGTTCCTTTCTGCTTGTCTTCAGCCACATCCCCATGCTGTTCCGTTGCTTCACCTTTTCTCTTTGGATTTGGATTTGGAAAGTTCCTTTCACCTGAACCCTGTCCCAGGTATGGGGTATGGGTGTCTCTGGCTGACCAGCCTTTCTTGCCCAGTCCTAGCTGCCCTTGAACTGAGTAACTTGCTTGGCCTTTGAAGAGGGTAATTGGGAGGCAAATACTTTGCTGTGGGGATGTCGTGCAGACCATGTGAGGATGGGCAGATATCCTTCTCTGAATGACATAGCAGCCTGGGATACATTTCCCTGGGCACTGGGGATTCCTCCACCTTTATGCCTGTGAAAACATTTAATACCTCCTCCTTATTGACCTTAACATATTCTGGAACCTCAGCATCCCAACTGAAATCCCCAGCGACAGTGTCTTTCACCTGTGTGAATACAGATGGGAAGTATTCATTGAAGACCTCACCTGCTTCCTCTGGCTCCATGCACAGATTGTCCCTTTGGTTTCTCACAGGCCTCCCTCTTTCGTTGGGAATCCTCTTACTCTCACGATGCTGATAAAATACTTGAGGCTTTTCCGCAATCGTATCTGCCAAATATATTTCATGACCATTGCTTGTCCCTCATTTTCCACAATCCCCTTGCACTCTCTATACTTGTGAAGGGCTTCACCTGATTTTATTGCACTGTATTTTCTTTATCAAACTCCCGGTATTCACTTGATCAGTATTCCCTGGACTTGCTGCCTTTACGATTCACTCTTCAAGGAGCACACTGGCCCTGCGTTCTCACTGCATCACTTTAAAATACTCCACTTTCCTAACATGGACCCAACTGCAGGGAGTTCCTCCCTGTCTCTGTTTGCCAGATCCACTGTAATGATCGTGATACTGATAGGAGGCTCAGTTGTGAGGGGGACAGACAGGAGACTGTGTGGCTCCAGAGGAGACCCCAGGATGGTGTGCTGCCTCCCAGGTACCAGGATCAAGGATGTCTCTGAGTCGTTATTGAACATTATGAAGGGGGAGGGTGAACATCCAGAGGTCATTGTGCACATTGGCCCACATGACAGAGGTAGACAAAGGGATGGGGTCCTGTGGAATGAGTACAGGGAGTCAGGTGAGAAGTTAAAAAAGCAGGATATTGACCTTAATGATCTCCAGATTACTCCCAGTGCCAAGTGCCAGTGAGGATAGAAATAGAAAGGTAGGCCGGATGGATGTGTGGCTGAGGAGCTGGTATAGTGGGCAGGGTTTTCAGTTCTTGGGTCATTGGGATCTCTTCTGGGGTAGAGGTGACATGTACAAAGGGGATGGTTTGCACTTGAAGCAAAGGGGCACAAGTATCCCAGGGAGGAGATTTGCTCGTGTTACCCAGGAGGATTTAAACTAGTTTGGCAGGGAGTTGAGATTCTGAGTGAGAGGGACCATCGAAAAGTCAGGGGAAATACATCAGCCATCAAGAGCAAGTTACCTATTCAGGATATCCAGGGGCACAGTCTAGGGAGGGAAAGATATCCGGTTTAAAGGGCATTTATTTCAATAGATGAGGCCTGACTGGTAAAGCAGACGAGCTCAGAGCATGGATTAGCTCTGGGGACTGGGATATTATAGCCATAACAGAAACATGGCTGAGAGAAGGGCAGGACCAGCAGCTCAGTGTTCCAGGATACAGAAACTACAGGCGGGACAGAGGACCAAGTAAGTGAGGAGGGGGAGTTGTCCTTTTGATTAGGAAGGACATAACACCTGTGCATCGAGACAATTCTTTTAAGCAGTCACCAAATGAGGCCATAAATTTATAGGCTAGAAACAAAGAGGAGATGGTCAGTCTGCTGGGATCGTGTTCTAGACCCTCAAATAGCCAGCGGGTACGAGAGGAGCAAATGTGTAGTGAGTTTGCAGGTACCTATAAAAATAATAGAGTAGTATTGGATGGAGATTTTAACTTCCCCTGGATTGGCTGGGTCACCCAGAGTGTAAAAGGTCCGTACTGGGTGGAAATTGTAAAATGTGTCCAAGAAAGTTTCCTCAATCAAGACGTAGAGGGCGGAATGCTACTCAGGCGGGTGCAACACTGGATCTCTACTCAGAGGATGGTGGGCGGCACGGTGGCACAGTGGTTAGCACTGCTGCCTCACAGCGCCAGATGACCCAGGTTCAATTCCCACCTCAGGTGACTGTCTGTGTGGAGTTTGCACATTCTCCCCGTGTCTGCGTGGGTTTCCTCCGGGTGTTCCGGTTTCCTCTCACAGTCCAAAGATGTGCAGGTCAGGTGAATTGGCCATGCTAAATTGCCCTTAGTGTTAGGTGTAGGGGAATGGGTCTGAGTGGGTTGCTCTTCGGAGGGTCAGTGTGGACTTATTGGGCCGAAGGGCCTGTTTCCACACTGTAAATAATCTAATCTAAAACGAGGTCAGGCAAGTGAGTGAAGCGTCAGTCGGAGAGCACATTGCGTCCAGTCACCACAACTGTCGTTGTTTTAACATAGTTGTGGAAAAAGATCAGGCAGGTTGACAGATTTTGGTCTTAAACTGGAACTGGGCCAATATTGGGGCCATTCAGCAGGATCGAGCAGGGGTTGATTGGGTGAAGGTAAAACTCACACAACACTAGGGTATATTCCAGATGGTTTACAGAGGAACCCCGATTATCTGAACGAGATGGGCGGGCACTATTTCGTTCGGATAATTGATTATTCGGTTAATCGATTCAATACCTTTCCTCTGGGGCTCGTAGTTTTCAGTCCAGTCTGCTCCCTGTTCAGGTGACTAGGCAGCAGCAAGCCATGAGTGAGCCCCCACACTCTGCCAAACCCCGAAAACACACCCCGCTCACCTCCAAACCCATCCAACATCGCCCCCACCCGCCTCTCAACGTCACCCCCCCCAAACCGACCCAACAGCGAATCCTGCCCCCAAAACTGTCTGACACCACCCTCCACCCGCTGCCTGCCCCCAACTCCCAGACACATCCTACATCACCCTTAGCTCATCCCCAAACCCGTTCAACACCGCCCCCCACCCACCACACCCACTGTCCAATCCATGTCCACACCCATGCCCCCGTAAGTGTTACCTAGGTAAGCGGATAGTGAAGAAGGTGTTAGTATGCTTTCCTTTATTGGTCAGAGCATTGATTATAGGAGTTTGGAGGTGATGTTGCAGCTGTACAGCATACTGTTTAGGGCACGTTTGGGATATTGCATGCAGTTCTAGTCTTTTTCCTATTGGAAGGATGTTGTGAAACTTGAAAGTGTTTAGAAAAGTTTCACAAGGATGCTGCCAGGATTAGAGGATTTCAGCTTATCGGGAGAGGCTGAAACGACTGAGACTGTTTTCCCTGGAGCATCAGAGGCTAAGGGGTGACATTCTTGAGGTTTATAACACCATGAGGGGCATGGATAGGATAAACAGACAAGGTCTTTTCCCTGGGGTAGTGAAGACCAGAAATGGAGGGAGTAGGTTTAAGGTGAGAGATGAAAGATTTAAAAGGGACCTAAGGGGCAACCTTTTCACGCAGAGTGAGGTTATGTATGGAATGTACTGCCAGAGGAAGTGGTGGAGGCTGGTATAATTGTTGCATTCAAAAAGCATCTGGATTGGTATGTGAATAAAAAGGGTTTATTGGGATATGGGCCAAGTGTTGGCAGATGGGACGAGATTAGGAAAGGATATCTGGTCGGTGTGGACGAGTTGGACCGAAGGGTCCGTTTGTGTGCTGTACGTCTCTCGGACTCTCTGGCTCTAAATGTGTTCCACTGTTCATTTACAGCCTGACATTTCAGTCTGTTTCCCCTGTTTACCTTGGTCAGTTCTCTCCCAAAATCATATAATGGGCTTTGTTACTGATGCTCGGGTGTGCTTTATGGTCACTTTAAAATGTCATAATCTCTTTGAATTCCAGTATAATTTCTTGGAGGATCTTGGTGTGATATTACTCATTCACTCAGCTTCATCACCCAACCGTCGATCTGAGATAGATACATCGTAGCTATTTGAACAATGCGTTATTCAAAGAAACACCGACAAAAACATTCAAGGAGGATCTCGGATAATATCACTCTTGCTAATGTGTCTGTCCCAGATTACACAAAGATTGAAGTCTCCAAAAATTTTCACACCATCTTTGCTACAATTTCTAATGAATTCCTGTTTAATGCAGGGATGAGCAATGAAATACGGCAAGGCAGCATAAAAACTGTTCTCCTGCTTGTGTTTTTCACACATAGCACCCAGAATTTGCATTCAGGCTGATTCAGCTGCATAATCTGAGGCCAAATGCTTTCTCTGTAATACCTTTGTTATCCATTAGTGTTAGGGTTCCCATCTTGCTTTTCCATTCTGCCTGAGATCCTGTAAGGCTGTTTACTGTTGAATATTTATGTTCCACCTTTTGTTCACCCTGTAATCACGTCTGTCTGGTGACTAAGTCTCATTTATCTCTGTGTCCCAAGTCTATTACCTTATTGTAGATACTTTGTCCATTCCAAAAAAAAAGCAACATTATAATTTCCTCTTCCCCACAATGTCCTGTCACAAACCGATTCATTGATGTACAGTTTTAGTTAAACTCTGTCCCTTCCTGTTCCTTTCTGCTTGTCTTCAGTCACATTCCCATGCTGTTCCGAGGCTTCACATTTTCTCTTTGGATTTGGAAAGCTCCTTTCATCTGAACTATGTCCCTGCACCCTCCATGTCAGTTTAAAGCCCTATCCATAAACCTACCGACATGATTGGCCAGGACACTGCTCCCAGCAGTGTTGATTTTAAATCACTCATGGGATATTGCTGTCTCTGGCTGGCCAGCATCGCATGCCCACCCTGACCAGCCTTAGAGCTGAGTGGCTTGTCAGATCATTACAGTGGGCATTTCAGCGTCAATCCCATTGCCCTGGGTCTGGATTCATGTGTAGGCCAGACTGGCAGCCTATAACAGATTTGCTTACTGAAAGGGTATAATTAAGCGGTTAGATGTGTATCCCTGACTCTGGCATTAAATTCTGGATGAACAGTCTAGTGAGAGTAACACGAGGTCATTGCCTGGTCCACTGATAGCTCCCTCATCCCTGAGTACTGATCCCAGTGCACCTTCTTCCTGACCGTGATTTGATCCTGATACCTTCCTGCACTCTGGTGATATCACACAGTCTCTCTCCATGTGGTGTCTGTCACTGTGAAGGTCTAATTGAGGCCGGTGACTGCACCTTTTGCAGCTACTCCAAATCCTGAGCCAACAGAATTCTCCACTCCAGGGAGATGAGGCAACTCAGACCAGGGATGGAGACTGGGATTTTCCAGATCTCTGTGGAACTCAGTGCCAGTCTCCATGTGTAACCCTCACTGCATCAGTGTAATTTCCCATTCTGTCTGTTTCTCTATTTCCTGTAGATACCCAGGATGCTCTTGACTCAACAGAATTCCCAATTCCTGATTCGTCCATCACCACACTGAAGACAGTTGGTCAGCCAGAGAGATGCAGAGTGAGATCTGGAGCCTTCAGTAAATCCTGCAGCGAGGTAAGATAACTCACAGTGAAGAGAGCAGAGTGTATTTAGGGGATTGAACTTTGGTCCAGAAGACGTGACACAGATACAGTGTTGAAGGGTAAACACAGAGCATGATGGTCCCAGGCTCAATCCCCACCTCTTGTTAATTTTCATCTCTGCTGTACTGAGCCTTCCTATGTCAATACAGTAAGCTGACAGTTATCAATTCAGGCCTGTGCTATCTTAGTGAGGATCAGTACAACAGAGGGGAAAGCAGGCCTCCCTCAAGGAGATGGTATTGAAACCTGGGATCTTTCTGTTCTATAGTCCCTCCTCACGCTATCTTTTGTCATGTGATAGAGTTATACAGCAAGGAAACATGCCTTTCAGTCTAACTTGTTTGTGCCAATGTCTTGAATGCTTGTAATTCCCAGAAATTTTCCTATTTCTGTAACCTCCACCCCTCCCAAATTCCCGCTGTATATTTGAAACCTACTCCGATGCTGACGACTGTCCCTTTGTGTAAATTGCTCCAGTCTTGATGATATGACCAATCTCAATAATCTCATACAATAATCTCATGCACTCAGTACAATAATTCCCATTTCTATAGTTTTGCACGATGCTTACAGTAATGCCGTCTCTGTAAAACCTTCCAGCTATGAGCAAAATACCCACCTGTGTACTTTCCTCAAGCCCCAAGAAAACATGATATCACTGTAACCTCCTGCAGGTCCGATCACACTCCTGCCTCCTGGCCTATAGCACCACACGACCACAGTAACCTTCTCCCAACCCTCCCGACCTCCTTACCGATATGAACACCTCCAGACCCTTTTCAAGCCACAGCAGCACTCCACATCTCTGTTTGCTCGTCCACTCCCTACAGTCCTCCCAGCACCTCTAACACTCTCTCTCTTTGTGTAATTCTACAATTTGGGCAGCATGGTGGCTCAGTGGTGAGCGATGGTACCTCACAGTGCCAGGGACCCAGGTTCGATTCCAGCGTTAGGTGACTGTCTGTCTGTGTGGAGTTTGCACCTTCTCATTGTGTCTGCGTGGGTTTCCTCCAGGTGTTCCAGTTTCCTCCCACAGTCCAAAGATGTGCAGGTCAGGTGAATCGGCCATGCTAAATTGTCCATAGTGTTAGGTGCATTGTCGGAGAGAAGTGGGTCTGGGTGGGTTAATCTTTGGAGAGTTGGTGTGGACTTGTTGGGCCGAAGTACCTGTTCTCATGCTGTAGGGAATCTAATCTAAATTCTCCCTCTGCGTTCCATATTACTGCCCCTAAATATATCCATCTATCAATAATCAGCCCCAACCCCTTCAAACCTCCGAGTCTCTGTGAACTTTCACAGCTCCAACATCCCTCCTTAACTGTGTAACCTTTTCCATTCCTGAAACACTCTGAAAATGTGGACATCCTACAAACCTCCCTATCTGGGTAATCCTCTCAGGACCCTGTAAAACCATAAATCTGTGGAACCAGCTCCAAGGCTTGTGACTCTCCCGAGCAGTTTCTACAAGACTTACTATCTATGTAACATCCTCCTGTCACTATCACCCGCCCTGTCAATGTAAGCTCCTCCGGTCTCCCCACCAATCTAATCATCTCCATAACCTTCTCCAGGTCTTACACCCCTATCTGTGTAAACATTACACTCCCCTATAACCATCCCTAAAGCAGAAACTTCCTCCAGTGTCTGCAATACTCCCTATCTGTGTTAGTGTCTCCAGGATCTATTGCTGTTCCTGTCTCTGTAACCTCTGACAGATTGTACAGCTTGCCGGTCCATATTCTTTCCAGAACCTCGGCATCTGACATCAACAAAAGTCTTCATTAACTACAGCCTTCCATATCTATCTTCTTTCCTCAATTCTATACAACTCTCTTAATCCCTGTAAGTAGCACAATTCCATTAAAAAGCCCATGCCTGCGTAAACTGACCCAATCCGACAGTGAGAAGACTCTCCGTCCTTTTGATCACCTGTAATCCCTTCAGATCTCCCTGTATCTTCCCTGACTCCATTGAATACAGCCCATCTCATGTTATAACTCCTCTAACTCATATGTTACTCTGCATCTCTGTGATATTCTTCAGTTACTGCAATTCTCATTCTTTATCTCCAGAGCTTCCAATCCCCCTGATCAATGTAAGGTTATTGATCCCTTGCAGCACCTTTAACACCTGCAGCAGCCACCAACACCTCAATCCATCCTGTCGCTGTAACCTCCTCAAATACTACAGCTCACTGACTTTGTAATATCTTCCAGTATCTGCAACCCTGTCGATTTCTGTAAGCCACTCCAGAACAGCACTCCACATCTCTGTGTAGCTGATAGGAACGCTGTAAACCTGCCTTCCCAGTGCTCAGTAACTCTCTGAACTTCTGCAGCCCTACAACCCTCAGCATCTCTGGCTCCTCCAATCCCTACACTTCTCCCTGGCTGTGTGAACTGATCCAGCCCCTTCAAACCTCCCTAGCTCACCCACTCCTGCAGCTCCAACGCTTGTCCATGTCAGTGTAATTACCAGCGCCAACAATCCTCCCAGTCTCTATAAACTCCTGCAGCTCCAACTACCACCCCTACCTGTGTACTGTCCAGTCCCTCCAATCCTCCCTTTCTCTATTAACTCCTGTAGCTCCAAAACCACCCCATCTGTCTACTCTCCAGTGCATCTGTGTAATCTCTAGTCCCTATATTCCTTCCAATCTTTGTAAATCCTTCAGAACCGATAATCCTGTAACTCTACTTGACATCTTTCAGCCCGATAACCACCTGATCTCAAACCACCGAACTCTGTAACATCCACCAGTCTCTACAGCCCAGCTTTTCTCTGTTAGCTTCTCTGGTAACTGTATTCCCCTTCATCTCCGGTTACAGCTCCTTGCTCAGTGAAACAATGTCTCAGTACCGAATCTGTAAGAACACAAGAATCTTTGGGGTATCAATAAATTTGCCTCATTTTCTAAATTTTAACGACTGCAAGTTCAATCTTCTCCACCTCTTTTTATCAACATCCCTCCATTTTGAAGACCAGCCTGGTGAACCTTCTCTGGGCTGCCTCCTATGCAAGGGCATTTTCCCTCCAGATAGGGGACCAAACCTGTTCACAGTATTCTCAGTGTGGGCTGACAAGAGTCCTCTATATTTATTACACGCCTTCCCTATTTTTATTCACCATTCCCTTTGAAATCAATGCCAGCATTACATTTACCTTCTCTATGTCATGCTGGCCCTGTATGCTACCTTTCTGAGATTTATACACCAGGATTCCCAAGATACTCCATGGTGTAGCTTTCTGCAGTTGATCTGAAACCAAGAGCTGACAGCAATAATCACGAAAGTGCTGGGATGTATGTTAAACGAGATGCTAGAAATATTAACTGCACACTTAGAAACCTATGGAATAAGTGCAGCCCATAAGACCATCATGTATAGGGATAGAATTAGACCACTCAATCCATCAGGTCTATTCCACTATTCGATTGTGTATGAATTGTTTCTCAACCCCATTCTCTCACTCCCTGTAACCCTTGATCTCCTTATTCATCCAGAACCTGCTTATCTCTGAGTAAGATACACTGAATCACTTCGCATCCTCAGCCCCATGAGGCAGTGAGTTCCACAGATCCATCACCCTGTGACTGAATAAATTCCTCCACATCTCTATTCAGAAGGGTCGTCCCTTCACTCTGAAGCTGTGCCCATGGCCCCGAGTCTCTCCTGCTCGTGGAAACATCTTGCCCACATCCACTCCATCCAGGCCCCTCAGTATTCTGTAAGTTTGAATGAGATTCTGCCACTGCCTCTGAAACTTCATCAAGTGCAGACCCAGAGACTTCACCTGCTCCTCATATGACACAAATTTCATCCCTGAAATCTTTCTTGGATACCCATTTCTCGTACCCCTTCACATCCTTTGTTCAGACTCTGAACGAATAACGTGTAGAGTGTAGTCCCAACACTGACCCCTGCGGAACTCCTCTCATCACCAGTTCCCATCGTGAAAAAGACCCCTTTCTTCACACTCTCTGTCTTGTGCCAATCAGACAAATCCTCTCTCCATGCTCAGCATGTTGTTCTGACAGGGAAATTTCATTTCACACCCACTGTTGGATTTATTTTTCTGTCTGGCTTTAAACAGCAGAGTTTCACCATTACCTTCCCATCTGTAATTCCCTGGAGAAGGTGGTGGGGAGCTGCCTTCCTGACCCATTGCAGTCCTTTGGGTGTAGGGACAGACACAGTGCTGGGAGGATGGAGTGTGCCTTGGAGGGCACCTTGGAAATGCTGGTGTTCCCATGTACCCGGAGCTCCTGTCCTTCCAGGATATAGTTGTTCCGGGTTTATGAAGTACTGTTGAAAGATACTTCCTGAGTGATCTCAGTGCTACTTGTAGATCTTTTATTCCTTCATTCATGAAGATGAGCTTTGTTGGCTGGGCCAGTATTTATTGTTGATTTGGAGTTGTCCCTGAGAAGGTGATGGGGAGCTGCCTTCCTGAGCCACTGCACCAGCCGTTGGAACTGTTGTTATCCGTGTACCCTCCAGCAGGCGCTACAACACTCCTCATGTCTGTAACTACACACAGACAATGCAGCTCTCCCTTTTATATCTGACATCCTCCCCGACTTATAACTCTTGTAGTTCCTCACAATATCTCACCTCATCCAATCCCATCTGTGCCTGACATCTCTAAAATTTCTTTATTCTTGTTTAAACTTCTGATCACCTCAACTCTATCCCTTTTTAAATTTGTAAACCGTTAAGCTTCTATAACTCTCCACATAACTGTATTCAATGACAGCACAGGTTCCCTTCCTAAATCTCTGTAATTACAATGGTTGTGTGTGCTAAATTGCCACTTTTCATCCTCCTTATCCATCTAAGAACTTCCAGTTCCTCTAATCCCATATTTGGAATGCTCCCATTCTCTGTACCTCCTCCTGTCCTTTTTAGTGTGGAAACAGGCCTTTCAGGCCAACAAGTCCACACCGCCCCACCGAAGCGCAACCCACACCATTCCTCTACATTTACCCCTTACCTAACACTACGGGCAATTTACCATGGCCAATTCACCTGACCTGCACATCTTTGGACTGTGGAAGGAAACTGGAGCACCCGAAGGAAACCCACGCAGACACGGGGAGAACGTGTAAACTCCACACAGTCAGTCACCGGAGGTGGGAATTGAACCCCGGTCTCTGGCGCTGTGAGGCAGCAGTGCTAACCACTGTGCCACCGTGCCACCATCCTGAGGGTCCTTGAACATCACAAGTGCTCCAAAAGTTTATATTCCGCCCAGTTGCTGCAAGTCTTCTAACTCTGTAACATGTAACAGTCTCCAGTACCTTACACCACTTGCTGGCTGTCAATTTGCATTTGTTGAAGTCGACACATTTCTGTCAGCAGCGCAGAAAAAGCCTTTTAGACTCTACAAAGCACCGTCATGAACAAGCCACTATCTCTCTAATTCCTTTGCCTTCTTCAATGTCTGAAACTCTCACTGTATCTTCCAGTAAACTTCTTTAGTTGCTGCAGGTCTGCCTAGCTCCCCAGATAACCTGTTCCATCCCATACAGCTCGCTCAGTCACTGTAACACCCTCTGCTCTGTCTAATCCTCCCCTTCCCCACTGTCTTCCAGGCACAACAGCAATCCTATAAGAGACCAGTGCGGAATGGGATGTTATAAACCTCAGCTGAGGCTTGAGGCCTACCATTACCTGGGAGTCACAAATGGAGAGAACCTGAGAGAGAGCAGCACAAACCTGGAGAATATACATCCGCAACGAGGATCGAGAACGACTGGGACTTGGAGTTGGAGAAACAGCAGAGCAGGAGCCTCGAAATCAGCACCGAATCACAGAGGGAGTGATAATGTGACAGAACAACTTGGAGCAGGAGCATGAGGCTAACTCACACCTGGGAATTACAGAGGCAGCAAAGTGGGAGGATATAAATCAACACTGTGGATCAAGGCCGAATCGTGCCTGGGAGTCACAGAGACGGTGACCCTGTGGGGAGCAGAGTGGAGTGGGAGCTGGAAGATTACACGACCCTGGGAGTCACAGAGACGGTGACCCTGTGAGGGAGCAGGGTGGAGTGGGAGCTGGAGGATTACACGTCCCTGGGAGTCACAGAGATGGTGACCCTGTGAGGGAGCAGAGTGGAGTGGGAGCTGGAGGATTACACGTCCCTGGGAGTCACAGAGACAGTGACCCTGTGAGGGAGCAGAGTGGAGTGGGAGCTGGAAGATTACACGACCCTGGGAGTCACAGAGACGGTGACCCTGTGAGGGAGCAGGGTGGAGTGGGAGCTGGAGGATTACACGTCCCTGGGAGTCACAGAGATGGTGACCCTGTGAGGGAGCAGAGTGGAGTGGGAGCTGGAGGATTACCCGTACCTGGGAGTCACAGAGACAGTGACCCTGTGAGGGAGCAGGGTGGAGTGGGAGCTGGAGGATTACACGTCCCTGGGAGTCACAGAGACGGTGACCCTGTGAGGGAGCGGAGTGGAGTGGGAGCTGGAGGATTACACGTCCCTGGGAGTCACAGAGATAACTTTCTGCTGCTGGAACCTGCCTGCACTGAGTTTGAAAGAAGTGCAAGAGCCATCACAGAAAAATCTGCAAGTTCATTGGCTGATAAATACACCGGTATTAGCAACTGTCAGTTAATTGCTGTAAGTTAGCAATTTTTTTTTAACTTCTGAAATAAGGGTTGAGCACAGAAATAAGAGGGAGAAGTGAAATTGTGAGTCAATAATCAATTCAACGTTTGGGAGAAGATTTGTAGCTCGGGTACTCGTTGTTGTGGTTCTGTTTTAGGTGGGTGAGAGTGTGACTGGAACGATGGTGTAGCAGGAAGGGCTTCAGCTTCCTGGGACATTGGGACTGGTCCTGTGGAAGGCAGCAACTGGACAGGCTGGATGGGCTAACGTGACAGAGCTGGGACTGAATTCATTGTGGGCTGTGTGGGAGGGATTGAAAATAACTTCATGTGTGCTTCGGATCCAAAAAGGAATAGTAGAGGAGACTACCAGGATTCTCAAAATAATGGGAGCTACAGTTGGTACTAATTTACAGCAACAAGTTAATTACTGGAAGATGGAGTAAGAAAGGAAGCCTTAATCTGATGTACTCTGCATGAACATAATACTCGGAAAGTAGGGAGGTCCAGATGTAGATTAGTATGTGGAAATCTGATGCACTGATCACCGAGAGCTGGCTCAAGGAATGGCAGAACTGTGTGTTAAATATTGCTGGGTATAAAGGATTCCAAAATGATAGAAGGGAAGGGAAAGAATGAAGGTAGAAGTATTGGTTTAGATTAGCATTAGTTAGGGCGTCCAAGAGAAAGAGGATCTGTCCAACGACAGAATTTGGCTGGAGCTACACAACAAAAAGTATGCAATTAAACTGTCAGGTACAGTCTGTCTGCCAGGAACCAAAGAAATGATGGAGACAATAAATACGCTGGGTCATTTGAGAGCGATGACAATACTACAGATTAGTTATACTGAGAAAATTAATGTTTCCAGATGTAGACAGAGATACTGGTGGTGAAAGGTCATGAGGGTCAAGTGTTCCTGGATTACATGGAGGAGAGCTCACTGCAGGAGTATGTATCCAACCCAAGAGAGCATGTACTATTGGACCTGGTCCTTGGGAAAGAGGTGGGACAAGTGGATTCAGTGTCAGTAGGGGATGGTTTTGGGGCGCAGCAATCATTTTATTGTAAAGTTCAGGATAGTGGTAGAGAATGAAATGCAATAATTGAGAGTGAGAAACATTAGTTGACTGACAGCAGTCTTCAATGGGGCAAGAATGAAGCTGGGAACTTTTCAACAAGACCAGTGAAATGGTAGCGTTAAATAGTGTGAACCAGATCAGATGGAGATGGGGCTGTAGTGTGACCACGACAGACCTGGATAATCACATCTTTCCCCCATTTCTACAGGAAGGATAAACAGGCCAACACAGTGATGTAGCAATGTGTATAAAGGATGGGACCAGTATTATTGTGATGCTCATCAATTTATACACTGCTCCTCTCTGCCCTAACCCCTCATCCTTGCGTATTAATCCTTATTTATTAATAAATTGGTCACCTTTGCAAACTTCGGAAAATAGCACAGTATAGAGGAGATACGTCTGTCCACTGTCTGCATTGCACAAGATGTAATGTTGTTTTTTAAAGCCCAAGTTCTGTCTCCCCAGACAGTGTAGCACTTCAGGTGCAGATCCTGACACCTTTCTGCCTCTACTCCGCTTCCATGTGTCACTCCCAGATCCCGACCATACTCTGGGTGAAATCACAACTTTCCTCATCACGTCTCTACTATTTCAACCACATACATTAAGTATTCGCCACAGGTAACTGAGCTCTCCAACAGGAACAAGGTATTCTCTCCCTTTCTATCCAGACTCCTGACATTATGTGCACCCCAATCAAATCTCCTCTCAGTATCCTCCATTTTCAATCTTTCCCCATAACTGCACTTCCACTGTCACAGGGTAACGGATCTCCTCTATTCCCTTTCCAGTCCAGCCTACTTCATTTACCTGCCCTCACTGACCATACTCTCATTTATTGTTTATTCCTCTCTCTTGTTGATGTCCCCAAATGCCTTGCCTTGCACTTCTCTGGGTTATTTGCTCCATTCCCCTGGATCCGAGAGTTTCTGTTTTTAAACAGTCTGCCATGGGATCTCTCATCAAATCCAAGAAATTCACATGCAGTTACAGGTTAGTGCCTCAAACCGACACAGTCAGATTAATTACACACAATCTTCCTTGCACAAATCCAGACCGACTGTCCTTGAGGCCCTGGGACTTCCTCAGTGACCGTTTATCCACTGTCTCAGAATTCCAGCCGCGACCTATTCAGTCAGTCCCTTGCTCTACATTAAACAAAGTAGGGTATTAGCCATTCTCCAGGCCTCCAGCACCATCCCTGCATTCGGTGAGGATTGGATAATGTAGGTAACTATAAGGCCGGGAATTTTCCCTGGCTTCTTTTAACAGTCTGGAACATTGCGTTGCCTCTTTCTAAGGATTTAAATCTTCTGTATATTTGTCCGCTCCAAGTTTGTTGCTCCCAATATTTCATCCCTATTTTGATCCAGACAGAAAAAGGCCTAACCCATCTTATGATTGGTCAAGTCTCATTTTAATCGGGTTTTATGGAGGGTTTCTCTCCACAAGGTGAATTGCATTTTCTCATGATACCATCCCCAATCTGTCTGATTAACTACTCTCCCTGCCCGCGTGGTCTTCCTCTCATCTGACACTAACACAATGATTTTTCCCCTTTGTCATAACAACTGCCCTCTGCCTGAATATCCCAGAATGCACCGGCCTCCCTGTTTCCAAAAGCCATTTTTAAAAAGTAATTTTACTCTTGGATTGTGAATCTGAAACTGCCCTGGACATGGCAGAGGGGGTAAAACTGGGGCCTCACTTTGTGGCCAAGCCCTGAGTTTCTGGTGGATGGCATGGCGCAGGAGAGGGACATTATCTTCCTAAAGGGCTGGCAGGGGAAGCTATGACACCAGACCCTGCTAGCTTCGTCCGAGGCTAGCCCCCTAGGTCAGTGAGGTACCAGCCTTCTGCGTGCATACCCAGCAGTATAGGAAGGAGGTCAGTGACCTTCTCCACTCCACCAGGGTAAGTGCCACCATCTGAAATTTGTGACCTCACCCTCACTCACTCTCTCTGTTACTGCACCCACCTCTCAGCAAGGCTCATTTTCTCCCAGCCTCACTGAATGCAGCACCTTCTCTCAGTCTCTCTGTAATCTCTTCTCTGCCCCTCTGCCCAACTCTGCCTGGTGTCTGTGCTGCCCCCTCACTCACTCAGAACACCTCGACACCTCTCCCCCAGTAGTGCCAGCACTAACAGCTGTACCAACCACTTCCATTTCACTAATCCTACTTGGTAATTCTCACATTCCGGAAGGAACCATCCCACACTAGGGCACAAAGAGCGAAGAGGGATATGGGGCAGCCTAACAGTCAACTCCTCACCCCCTCACAGGGGAAGGATCCTGACCCTAACAACCATGAGAGGCTGACTGACCGTGTCCAAGCTCCCGAACTGGGATCTGAGACTCCCCCTGACTCACTGTGCTGGGCACCATGACTGACCATGTCCAAGCTCCTGTACTGGGATCTGAGACTCCCCCTGACTCACTGTGCTGGGCACCGTGACCGACCATGTCCAAGCTCCTGCACTGGGATCTGAGACTCCCCCTGACTCACTGTGCTGGGCACCGTGACTGACTGTGTCCGAGCTCCCGGACAGGGATCTGAGACTCCCCCTGTCTCACTGTGCTGGGCACCGCGACTGACCATGTCCAAGCTCCTGGACTGGGATCTGAGACTCCCCCTGACTCACTGCTGGGCACCGTGACTGACCGTGTCCGAGCTCCCAGACTGGGATCTGAGACTCCCCCTGACTCACTGTGCTGGGCACCGTGACTGACCGTGTCCAAGCTCTCGGACTGGGATCTGAGACTCCCCCTGACTCACTGTGCTGGGCACCGTGACTGACCGTGTCCAATCTCCCAGACTGGGATCTGAGACTCCCCCTGACTCATTGTGCTGGACACCGTGACTGACCGTGTCCAAGCTCCCAGACTGGGATCTGAGACTCCCCCTGACTCATTGTGCTGGGCACCGTGACTGACCGTGTCCAAGCTCCCGGACTGGGATCTGAGACTCCCCCTGACTCATTGTGCTGGGCACCGTGACTGACCGTGTCCAAGCTCCCGGACTGGGATCTGAGACTCCCCCTGACTCACTGTGCTGGGCACCGTGACTGACTGTGGACAATGATATCAAGCTTCCTGGGTTTGTGTATCTGCTAAACACTAAGACAACACAGCAGATGAGTGAGCCTGGTAGATGTAGCTGAGGAGAAACGCTGCTAAAGGCAGTGTAAGGCAAGGCAATAATTCTGTGAGCATTCAAGTCAGTTCAAAGTGAATGTGTACAAACATGGATTGAGCAACCCAGAGAGACAGCCCATGAGCGGGGTGGGTGTCCCTGAGTACAGTGCCCTTGCAGCAGGATTGTGTGTGTACAAACACGGAGTGAGCAGCCCAGAGGGACAGACCATGAGCTGGGTGTGTGTCCCTGAGCACAGCGTCCTTGTAGCAGCATTGCAATGAGAGTTGTCAGTGCACCTTGAGCTGCAGCATTGAAGTACAGAAGCGTACTTTCGGTGGGTCGGAGATATACTGGGATGGCATGGTGAAGCTGGCATGTGTCAGATGCCAGCATTGGTGGGTGTGGAGTACATGCAGCTTCTGTCAGTGCAGTGTCCCCGGAGACGTTGGTGTCCAAGACAGAAGTCTGCAGGAGCGAGGGTCAAGGTGGCTTCACCAGGTACCAGCTCTGACATTCATGTCAAATTCTCAATATTCAGTTTCCCCACATTGGGAAACGATCTGAAGCTGCAAGATGATGAGGGGAGGGATCCACAATAATGTGGCTGTTGATCATCAGTAATCATTCAGTGAGCATCTCGCCACTCCCGTGCTCAAATCTTGTCTTAAAGAACAGTCCAGCACAGGAACAGGCCCTTCAGCCCAGCAAGCCCGCATTGATACAGGATGACCTTCTAAAGTTAAAACAAAAGTCTTTGCTCCAATACCCTCTATGTCATTCTGTTCCCTACTTACTCATACTTGTGCCAAGATCCCTCTTAAACCTTGCTGTATTGGCTTCTTCCCCTCTATCAGTGCATTTCAGGCACTTTCACATTCTGTCTGGAACAGCAAAAAAAAACCCTAACCTATCGCATCGCCTTAACTTTCTCCCTTTTATCTAAAACCTATGGTCCTGAGTAATTGATATTTGTACTCTGGGTGGGGGGTGGTGAGGGGAAGCCTCTAGCTGTCCTTCTATCTATGCCTCTGATGATTTTGTAAATATCTACCAGGTAGCCCCATAGTCAATGATGCCCAGGTGCAAATAAACCATGTGTGTTCAATTTCTCCTTCTGGGTAATACCCTCCAAACCAGACAACATGCTGGTAAAACCTTTCCATACCCTCTCCAACACTTCAGCATCGTGTGGCAACTAGTACTGAGCACATAATTCTAAATGTAACTCAAACTAAGTTTCTCTACAGCAGCAATATGACCTGTTAGTTTTCATACTGCATGCTCTGATGCTTGTCTGCAAGTTTGCCGTCAGTCTTCTTGATCACCCTCTCCACCCGTGTTACCACTTTCAGGGAACTGTGGAGCTGTACACCAAGATCCTGCGGATGTTGATGCAATCAATAGTTTTTCCATCCACTTTATACTTTAGACCTTCTAAAATGTATCACGTCACAACTGTCCAGATAAAGTTACATCAGTGTTTTCTCTGTCCAAGTCTGTAGCTGACCTATATCCTGCTGTATTATCTGGTACTCATCCACCCAATATGCAACTCCGCCAATCTATTTACAGATCTCCAGTCACAAAAACACTGTTCCACCACTACTCTGTCTTCTATGACCAAGCAGTTCTCTATCCATCTTACTAACTGACCGCTGATCCCAGTTCACTTCACCTTCTTCATGAGCCTGCCATAAGGAACCATATCAAAGGACTTGCTAAGGTCCAATTGGCCAACATTCAGCCCCGCGCCCTCATCAATCAATTTTGTCACTTCCTCAAAACATTCAATTAATTTTGTGAGACATGATCCTCCCCACGCAACTGCGTTGCCTGTTGCTAGTAAGTCCATACTAGAGTGCTGTTGGAGCTGCACTCATTCAGACAATTGATTATGCTATCATATTCGTGACTTGAACCTTGCAGAGTAGATTAGATTCCTGACAGTGTGGAAACAGGCCCTTTGGCCTAACCAGTCCACATCAACCCTTTGAAGAGTAACCCACGCACACCCAATTCCCTCTGACTAAAACACTTAAATAATTAGCATGGCCAATTCACCTGGCCTGTGGGAGGTAACCCATGCAGACACGGGGGAGAATGCGCAAACTCCACACAGACGGTCGCCTGAGGCCAGAATCGAACCCAGGACCTTGGCGCTGTGAGCCACCATGCCACTCTTGATGGTTCCCGTAGAGTGGGACATACGATGGGCCGTGATGGTTACTGTACAGTGGGAGGTCTGTCTAGCTGTGAGGTTGAAGAGTGAATGAGCTGTACAGAGTATGATTCTGCTGCTGCCGATGGCCCTCTGCACCTCAAGGCTGCATCATCATTAATTATCCAATCTGTTTACAGTCTGTCCCATTCAGTACTCAACGGGCTACATATCATGGTGAGGAGGGTCTGCAAAATGTGAAGATAGCCCTTGCTCCCCATTGTGGAGTGACCATTCTGACTGATGTTTGAAATGGAGAGGTGTATCTGCAGCAGGCAGATCGGTGACGATGTGATCAATTATATGTTTCCCTTTTATTGATTCCACCATAACCTGCCACAGAGCAGTCTAGCAGCCACAGGACCCAGCATCAATGCTGAGCACTATCATTGGATTAGATTCCATACAGAATGGGAACTGGCCCTTCGGCCCAACCAGTCCACACTGACCCTCCGAGGAGTAACACACGCCTCTCTGAGTAATGCATGAACACTTTGGGCAGTTTACCATGACCAATTCACCAGAGCTGCACAGCTTTGGATTGTGGGAGGAAACCCACGCAGACACAGAGAGAATGTGCAAACTCCACACAGGCAGTTGCCCGAGGCTGGAATCAAAGCTGGGACCCTGGTGCTATAAGGCAGCAGTGCTAACCACTGAGCCACCATGCCACCCTATATTGACTATATACCAAGGAGCTGTCCCCCTCTGCCTGGCTGTGTCCTGTCAGTGGGACAGAACCTACCAGCGAGGGTGGTGATGTTGCCTGGGACATAGTCCTGTTCACAGAATCCTGCTTTACAGACAAAACCTGACTGTTGCTGATTCGTTCATGGGAAATATATAACAGGTCACTTTCACATTTTCTGTAATGAAGAGTTAATATCACTTTATTTCTTGCATATTTTAAAATAAACCAAACATCATTGTTTTTCAGTTGAGAACTGTTGAAGTGAACAATAATTGAATTACCAGAGCGCACACCGAACTATTCCACAATTCAGTGACTGTAGTAAACAGCCGATTCATGTTCAGATCAGTGAACACACCATCTCGCAGGCAGCAAAGCTGTTGAAAATGACTTTGAGGAAAAGCCTGAATTCAGACACAGTGTTACTGGGCCTCACCACGACCTCCAAAACTTTGGCCATCTCCAAACTCTGTCCAGAGAGCTCCCAAACTGGAGCTGGGCAGTTACTCGCACAATCCCTCACAATAGACTGGTTAGAGACATAACTGAACAACGGGGAGATGTGTGTGGTTCAGACTGGTCAATGGACTAGCACATGGCGCTGGTCCAGACGCAGTTCAATATTTATAACAACGACCTGTAAACAGCCATGTCTTGCAAGTATATCTCTTCTTGTGTGCCACCTAAACTCTGTAATTCTGTACCTTGGACCCGATCCTGAAGGACTGTGTTATAAAGGTGATGGACTCCTGCAGCACATGGCATCTGACATTGAATCCCTCATAAACCATATCCAGTGTATGTTAGCTCCACAATGTCAGTATCGAAACAGAATTGTGCAGCTCCATTGATGGCCAGTGTGATCCCAGCCCAATGACCTTGTGTTTTACTTGAGCTGGTTATTTCTGTGTAAGTGTTTGCAGCATTGTTCTCACCATTAACAGCCATTGAGTAAAGTCTCTTTCCTGAAGGTCCGATAGCCTTTCATAATACCAACTTTTAGATTGTCCAATAAGCACAAAATACAACCATTTATTCAATACACTGTTATAACAACAATGTGATGAAAACTCACAGTAAATTGAAATGATGAGTCTCATTGCCACACCCAAGACCAAATTGTTATTAAGTACAAGGACTTTGAAAATATACAATTATTTTCCCTTGTATTAATATTGTTAACTAATAGTCGATTCTCCTGCTCCTCAGATGCTGCCTGAACATCTGAGGTTTTTTTTTTCAGAACCACACTTTTTGACTCTTATCTCCAGTATCTCCAGTCCTCACTTTCTCCCTGCTAATATTTACTCATAATCATTTTCGTGGCAACAATATCACTGTGTTTAAACATGTTCCAGTCAAATATGAGTACGTTTTCAGTTGCTTCTGTCTATCTCAGAGCTCAGTAATGTGGGATGACAATGCCGTGTCTGTGGTGCTCAGTATGTAGGCCATACCTCTGAGAGACTGACAGATTGTTTCAAAACATCATATCCCTTCAGCTGTTCACAACAAGCAAGGTACTGTCTGGACCAAACAGCCTGAACTCACAAAACCCACCATTGAACAGGTCTAGAAATTTTTTTTATATGTTAATTTATTCATGAAATGTGATTGGAACGGCATTTATTGATAGATAGGGAACTTGAAACAGTGACACTGAAGGAATGGCAATATGCTTCCCAATCAGGATGGTAGATGGCTTGGAACAGAAGCGAACATGGTGCAGGTCCCGTGTATCAGCTTCCCTTGTCCTTTTCGATGGTCGGGGGTTCAGAGGTACGTTGTAAGGAGCCATGGTAAATTTCTGCACAGCACCTTGTAGATGGCAGGTATTGCTGCTACTGAGTGTCAGTGGATGAGGGGTGAAGCTGCACTCACCCGGCAAATGGAAGTATTCAATCACACACACATTCAACATGTGTCTTAGCAATAGGGGACAGGCTTTCGGAAATTTTGGGGTGAGTAATTCCTGCAGAATTTCGAGCCCCTGACACATTCTTGTAGCCAATATGCGTCAAAAAGTGGCGCTGGAAAAGGAAAAACAGGTCAGGCAGCATCTGAGGTACAGGAGAGTCAATGCTTCAGCATAAGCCCTTCACAGAAATGGATAATGAAATCATATGGTCAGTCCAGTTCAGGTTAACGGTAATCTCCGCGATATTGCATTTTGTGTGTTCAGTGATGGTGGTGGCATTAAACGTTAGTGGATGTGGTTCAATTTTCCATTGTTAGAAGTAATCGTTGTCTGGCACACGAGTAATGGAAATGGTATTGTCATTTTTCCAGGTCATGTTCCATTTGGATAAGGACTGCTTCAGTATGTGAGTAAATCACGAATGGTGTTGAACATTGCATAATCATTGGCAAACATCCCCACTTGTGATTTTTCAGCCATTTATGAAGCAGCTGAAAATTATTGGGCCTAGGGCAGAGAGCACTCTTACTGCTCACTGATGCTGTCCCTCTCTCTGAGTTAGGAAGCTTGCTTCTAGTTCCACCTGCTCCAGAGGTGTCTAACAACATATCTGAATGGAATAATATTACAATATCTAACCCAAGGAGCTGAGTGAGGACTTGGTTAGGTCAATCAGTTGGACGGCTAGTTTGTAATGCAGGTTAATACTAACACTGTGGGTTCAATGCTGCACTGACTGAGGTGATTGAAAAGGGCTGTCCAACCCAACATCTCCCTTACTTGAGGCATAATGAATGTCCAGTTAAACTACCCCAGTCATCTTTGTCTAACGAGAGAGCAACCCTATCATGCTGGAAGAGTATGGTACCTTATTTTCTATTGCTTATCTACAGGCTAACTCAATCATCAACACAGGGAAACTGCTGCGGAGCTGTCCTGGAGCTGAGATGGCTGCTCTCCTCCAACTCCAACCCCAACCACCTTCCTTTGTACCAGGTATAAATTCAGCCAATGCAAATGATTCCTATTTGCTCCAGTTTTGCAGTTAATCCTGGATATGACACTTGGTCAAATGTAGTTATGATGATGTTAAGTGCAGTCACTGTTGCCTCACCTCTAGAATTCAGCTGCGTGGTCTCTTGTTGTACATCGTTAAACCAAGGCTTCAATGAGCCCGAGGGTTGAGAGCCCAATCTGAGCTTCAGTGAGCTGGTTGGTGCTGAGGAAATGTTGCTTGATCCCACTGTGGGTGACATCTTCCATCCCTTTAATAATGATAGAGATGAGAGCAATGGGGCAGTCAATGATTGTCTGATGGTTTGTCTGTGTGTGTAAAGGACATACCCGGACAGTTTCCCACATTGACAGGTTGATGCCAGTGCTGTATCCCTGCAGGAACTGCTTGAATGTAATGTTCTCAGGGCCCACAGACTTTGCATTCCCCATCCCTCCAGCCGTTTGGAATTACCACACACAGTGAATCGAATTAGCTGAAGACTGCCATCTGGAGGAGACTAAAATAGATCATCCTATCGATACTTCGTCTGAACACTGTTCTGGTCATTTTAGCCTTAGCTTTTCTATTGTTGTGTTGGGTTCTTCGGTCACTGAGGAAGGTGATATGTGGGGATCCTCCTCCTCCAGTGAGTTGTTTGATTGACACCACCATTTAACCTGACTGCATGTGACAGGACTGCGGAGATTAGGTCAGATTTGTTGGTTAGATCTGTCTGTCACTAGCTGTTTATGCTATTTGGTGAGTAAGTGGTCCTGTTTGGTAACGTTACCTCATTTTGAGGTGTACCTAGTGTTGCTCTTGGCCAGCCCTCCTGTATTCTTCATTGAACAAGGGTTTATCCTCTGGCCTGATGGTCAGGATAAAGTGGACCATATGCCAGGTAGTGAAGTGGAAATTGTGCTGGAGTACTATTCTGCTGCTGTTGGTAATGACCCGAATCACCTCATGCAGGCCAGTGCTGAGTTCTAGATCTCTTCGAAATCTGTCCCGTTTAGCATGGGCATAGTATCTCTCACATGTGCGCTCATGCATATAGACACACACACACACACACACACACACAATGAGTCTGTCTCCAGAAATGCTGTGTGCGGTAGTCATTGTTCCCAATATGGCCATCGATCAATGTCTCTGCAGCCGTGGTGAAGATGAGGTCAAGTGTGTTTCTCCCTGTCAGTCGTTCACTCCCCAGTTGGTGCAGACCCAGTCTCGCAGCTATGTACTTTTGGACATGCCCATCTCGATCAGGAATGCTGCTGCTGAGCCCCTCTTGGTGGTGATTTTGAAATTGCCAACCCAGTATACATTCTCCAGCTCATTCACTCTGTTCAATGCAGATGGACACTGATCCATCAGCTGAAGGAAGGGAGTCAGCAGGAGGTTTCCGTGTCTGTGTTTGATCTGACACGTGAGGCTTCGTTATGTCAAATTGTTGCTTGAGGAGTCTGTAAAACGCCTCTCCCAAATTTAGCCCTAGCCCCCAGACGTTAGGAAGGAGGGATTTCTAATGTCTGCATGGCTTTTACTTTTCTATCACTATCAATCGAAGGGCCTCTTCTGTGCTGTATGACACCCACTCTATGACTCTTGTGATTGGACAGTCCAAAGTCTCACTTATTCAGTCCCTCCCAGTGCCTTGTCTATTCCACAGATTTCTACAATATTTTCTCTATTAAGACATTGCACAATTCCATCTTTAAACTATCTATGTGTATCTCTGTATCTTTCCCTGTCATCTCCCTCCAGCTGCGACATCGATATGGATATCAGTAACCCTCCATATCACTACAATCTGTATATCATACTACAGCCCCATCTATCACTGTAAACTTTGCCAGCCCCTACACCCCTCCCTATCTCTCTAAACTCCAGCTGCTTCACCATTCCCCATATCCTGTGAATGAGTTCAAAAATATCTCACTTATCTATTATAGCATGCACAGGCCACACTATTTCTGTAATACCTCCAGTCTTGCTTTCCTTTCTCTGTAACATCTCGCACCTTGCTTTCCTATCTCTGTTAAATTTCCAGCCTTGCTTTCCTATCATGGAACTTCTCCAGTCTTGCTTTGCTATCTCTGTAACATCTCCAGCCTTGCTTTCCTCTCTCTGTAACATCTCCAGCCTTGCTTTCCTCTCTATGTCACATCTCCAGTCTTGCTTTGCTATCTCTGTAACATCTCCAGCCTTGCTTTCCTCTCTCTGTAACATCTCCAGCCTTGCTTTCCTCTCTCTGTAACATCTCCAGCCTGCTTTCCTCTCTCTGTAACATCTGCAAACTTGCTTTCCTCTCTCTGT
Organism: Chiloscyllium punctatum; assembly: GCF_047496795.1. NCBI lineage: Eukaryota > Metazoa > Chordata > Chondrichthyes > Orectolobiformes > Hemiscylliidae > Chiloscyllium > Chiloscyllium punctatum. The sequence continues at coordinate 2,787,901 of NC_092751.1, forward strand.
AACATCTCCAGCCTTGCTTTGCTATCTCTGTAACATCTCCAGCCTTGCTTTCCTATCTCTGTATTGAGCTCTTTGTCAGGAAGGGATTGGTGCATTCCTTTTTCTTTGATTCCATGATTCGCAGGACGTCGGGAACCGTACTTGCTTAGGAAGGCAGCACTGCATGTGGCACTGAAATGGAAAGCAGTCAATCAGTTGGTTGGACAGTGTGTAGACAAGTTGAGGGGAAGTACAGACTGATTGAAGTACAAACATAATGATAGCTAAACCCCTGGGTCAGATGGGGTATACCCTAGGTTACTCCAGGAAATGATGGAAGAGATTAATGTGCCTTTGGTGATAATCTTTGCATCCTCGCTAACAACTGGGGTAGTGCCAGATAATAAGAGAGTGGCAAATGTTATTCCCTTGTTCAGGGAAGGGAATAGGGATAACCATGGGAATGATAGAACAGTCAGTCTTACACCAGTGGTGGGCAAAGTATTGGATACTATTCTGAGAGACAGGATTTACCATTCCTTAGAAAACGATAGTTTGATCAGCGATAGTCAGCATGTTTTTTTGAGGAGCAGGTCATGCCTCACAAATCTTATTGAATTCTTTCAGTATGTGAAAATAAATGTTGATGAAGGTAGACCAGTAGATGTGGTGAACAAGAATTTTAGAAAAGCATAAGATTCCCCCAATGTAGTCTCATTCAGAAGGCATGGGACGTAGGGAAATTTGGCTGTCTGGACACAGGCGTGGCTGGCCCATAGGAGGGAGAGGATGGTAGCTGATGGAAAGTTTTCAGCCTAGAGCTCACCAATGGTGTTCCACAGGGATCGGCTCTGGGGCCTATGCTCTTTGTGATTTTTATAAATGACTTTGCTGAGGAAGTGCAATGGTGCGTTAGTAAGTTTACGGATGACATGAAGGTTGGTGGAGTTGTGTATAGTGTGGAGGGCTTCTGTAGGTTGCAGCAGGACTTTGACAGGATGCAGAGCAGGGCTGCTAAGTGGCAGATAGAGTTCAAACTTAAAAAGTGTGAAGTGATTTATTTTGGAAAGTTGCATTTGCATACAAAATATAGGGTTAAAGGTAGAATTATTGGCAATGTGGAGGAAAAAAGGTACCTTGGGGTACATGTCAATAGATCTCACAAAGTTGCCACCCAAGTTGATAGAGTTGTTAAGAAGGTGTATGGTGTGTTGGCTTTCATGTTCAGGGGTTGAATTTAAGAGCAGCGAGGTTAATGCTTAGCTCTATAAAGCTGTGGTTCAAACACAGTTGGAATATTGTGTTCAGTTCTGGTTGCCTCATAATAGGAAACATGGGGAAGCCTCAGAGAGTGTGCCGAACAGATTTACCAGGATGTTGCCAAGAGTGGAGGACATGTCTGAAGAAGAACGTTTGAGGGAGCTAGGACTTTTCTCCCTGGAGCGAAGAGAGAGCTGACTTGATAGAGGTGTACGCGATGTTGAGAGACAAAGATTGGATAGCCAGAGTCTTTCCAACAAGGGGTGTAATTTTATGGTGATTGGAGGAAGGTTGTTATGTTCTGTGTAAGGACACACCAGGAACTATAGACCAGTGAGACTGACAGTGCTGGTGAGCAAGTTGTTGGAGGGAACCCTGAGGGACAGTATGTATAAGTATGTGGAAAGGCAAGGTCTGATTAGGTATAGTCAACATGGCTTTGTGAGTGGAAAATCATGTCTCACAAACTTGATTGAGTTTTTTTGCAGAAGTAACAATGATGATTGATGAGGGCAGAATGGTGGACGTGATGTATTTGAACTTCAGTAAGGCTTTTGACAAGGATCCCCATGGGAGACTGGTTAGCCAGTTTAGCTGTCATGTAATGCAACGAGGACTAGCCATTTGGATACAGAACTGGTTTAAAGGTAGAAGACAGAGGGTGGCGGTGGAGAGTTGTCATTCAAACTGGAGGTCTGTGACCAGCGGAGTGCCACAAGGATCAGTGCGGGTCCCCTACGTTTCAGCATTTATATGAATGATTTGAATGTGAGCATAAGAAGTATAGTAGTAAATTTGCAGATGACACCAAAATTGGAGGTGTAGTGGACAGCGAAGAAGCTTACCTTGGTTTGCAACAGGATATTGATCAGATGGGCCAATGGGCTTAGGAGTGGCAGATGGAGTTAATTTACATAAATGCGAGGTGTTGCATTTTGGGAGAGCAAATCTTAGCAGGAGTCATACTCTTAACAGTGAGGTTCTAGGGTGTGTTGCTGAACAAAGAGACCTTGGAGTGCAGTTTCATTGTTCCTTGAAAGTAGAGTCGCCCATAGATAAGATAGTGAAGAAGGCGTTTGATATGCTTTATTGGTCAGAGTATTCAGAAAAGGCGTTGGGAGGTCATGTTGAGGCTGTACAGGACATTGGTTCGGCCACTTTTGGAATATTGTGTGCAATTCTGGTCTTCTTCCTATCAGAAGAAGTTGTGAAACTTGACAGGTTTCAGAAACGATTTACAAGGATGTCGCCAGGGTTGGAGCATTTGAGCTGTAGGGGGACGCTGAATAGGCTAGGGCTGTTTCCCTGAAGCTTCGGAGGCTGAGGGGTGACCTTATCGAGGGTTATAAAATCATGAGGTTAAAAATCACACAACACCAGGTTATAGTCCAACAGGTTTAATTGGAAGCACATTAGCTTTCGGAGCGACGCTCCTTCATCAGGTTATAGTGGAGGGCTCGATCGTAACACAGAATTGAATGCACAAATTTACAGTGTGATGTAACTCAAATTATGCATTGAAAAATTGATTATCTGTTAAGCCTTTCATCTGATGGAATACAGTGATAGTTTCACTTCTTTCATGTGTAAATCACGAAACATTTTTTTTATTAAGTTGCATTCTTGGGTTAGCTGTTAACAATGGTGATAGCTAGACAATATGTTGAAGGTGTTGGCCCCCTGTGTTCTGTCTATGCCATGGTGTTTAGATCGATTCTAATCTTAAAAAGTGAGATAACAGAGTTTTACATAAATGCATGCAGTTTTTGAGCAAAGTACAATGTTGCTCTGCAAGTACAAATTCATCCCACAAAATACATGTGTGCATGTGGGTCTTTGTGTGTCTCTGTCTGGGGTGGGGTTTGTGAGTGTGAGAAAGTGTGTGTGTGTGTGTAGTGAGTGCAGAGTGTCTTAGGTCTGTGAGGGGGTACATGTGTGAGTGTGGGAGTGTGTGTCTGTAAGGGTGTGTGTGCGTGTCTGTGTGCACGTCTGTGTGTACCTGTGTCCGTGTGTGTGTGTGTGTGTGTGTGTGTGTGTGTGTGTGTGTGTGTGTGTAGTGCAATGGTGATCACCTGTAATGTGACATGAACCCAAGGTCCCGGTTGAGGCCCTCCCCATAGGTACCGAACTTAGCTATCACCCTCTGCTCGGTCACATTTCTCTGCTGCCTGTCCCGAAATCCACCTTGGAGGATGGTCACCCGATGGTCCGAGGCTGAATGAACTGGACGACTGAAGTGTTCCCCAACTGAGAGGGAACCCTCCTGTCTGTTGATTGTTGTGCAGTGCCCATTCATGCGTTGTCATAGCCTTTGCTCGGTTTCCCCAATATACCGTGACTCAGGGCATCCTTGCCTGCAACGTATAAGATAGACAACGTTGGCTGAGTTACACGAGTACCTGCCATGCACAAGGTAGGAGGTTTTCCCACGCGTAATAGTGGTATTTATGTCCACAATCTAACAATCCAACACTTCTTGCAGCGTCCATCGTGACAGGGTTGTATGGAGTTGTCCTGAGAGCCGAACAGTTTGCTATGAACAATGATCTGTTTGAGATTTGGCGGTTGTTTAAAGGCACGTCGTGGAGGTGTGGGGAAGGTCTTGGTGAGGTGCTCATCCTCATTGATAATGTGATGCAGGTCACGAAGAACATGATTTACACATGAAAGAAGTGAAACTATCACTGTATTCTAACAGATGAAAGGCTTAACAGACAATCAATTTTTCAATGTATAATTTCAGTTACATCACACTGTAAATTTTTGTTATAAATTCTGTATTGCGATTGAGCCCTCTAATATCACCTGATGAAGGAGCATCGCTCTGAAAGCTAGTGTGCTTCCAATTAAACCTGTTGGACTATAACCCGGTGTTGTGTGATCTTTAACTTTGTCCACCCCAGTCCAACACCGCCATCTCCAAATCATGAACATCATGAGGGTTATGGATATGGTAAATAGACAAGGTGTTCTCCCTGGTGTGTGGGAGTCCAGAACTAGAGGACATAGGTTTAGGGTGAGAGGGAAAGATATAAAAGAGACCTAAGGGGAAACGTTTTTCTGCAGAGGGTGATACTTGTATGGAATGAGCTGCCAGAGCAAATGTTGGAGGCTAGTACAATTGCAACATTTAAAAGGCAACTGGATTGGTATATGGTAGGAAGGGTTTGGAGAGATATGGGCGGGTGTGGGCAGGTAGGATTCAATTGGGTAGGGATATCTGATAGGCATTGACGGGTTGGACCAAAGGGTCTGTTTTTGTGCTGTCCATCTCTATGACTCTATGACTCAAATTTAGAAATGACAATAATTTAGCACGCACTGTCAAATAATAAATGGTTTATGTCATTAAATTGGAGCAAACAATATGTCGAAAACTTGCCATTTTTAGAATGAATAATAAAGAATGAAGAATAAAGAACATTCTAGCACAGAAGCAGGCCCTTCATCCTGCTAAGCCGACACCTATCCAGAACCTCTGTTTAAAACTGCCGCCTATTTTCTAAGAACCTGCATCCCTTTGCTTCCTGCCCATTCATGTGTCTGTCTAGGTAAATCTTAAATGATGCTAAAACAAAATACCCCAATACGGTCTGATCAGAGCCTTGTAAAGCCTCAGAAATCCATTCCTGCTTTAATATTCAAGTCTTCTCAAACGAAATGTCATCACTTTGTCTTTCTGACCGGATAGGCCACTCGAAACAATGAACGTATAGTGGACATTAATAAACTTACCATGGAGTTACAAAAATGAACAATGATTAAAGCATGATGGGGAATGGATCCCAATCTTCAGGAAACTCTTTGCGCTAATCCATAGCTGCAGAATCCAGCCAGGCTACAGCTCCCCACGGACGGTTTGCAAACAAACCTGACAGCAACAGACCCTGCAATACCCACCTGAAGATGGACTTCAATGGGACAATGAAATGTCACCCTTGGGCCATCAATGTGCCAGCCCTTCGTTGGGATTGATTGATCTGGGTAAATGAACTTGATCATTTCATTGGAAGATCCTCTATACCTTCCCAAGGGCTTCAAGACTTGGAAGGATTACAATCACCTCAAATCCCCATAGAGTGCAGTAACTGGAGAATAACCACTGATAAAGAAGACAACACCAAAACCATCAGAAGAATAAGAAGGCATCACCACGTGGATCCTGGCCAATTTCTAATGTGGTGGTACACAATCAGCCAAAGTTCAGCTAAATCAGTTTGTAGTATTTTTCATAACTTTATAGCAAACTGTATTGTACTAACATTGATTGTGCTCAATAAACAAATATAGTTGTTTGTAAGAGTTGAGTCTGTTCTTTTGCTGAATAGAAGACTTTAAACATACTGTGCAGCAGATACAACACCTTCCTAACTGTTTACTCAACCTGCAGGTTTACCTTGAGACAATCCTGTATGAGAACTCGCAGCTCTCTTTGCACTTCAGACTTCTGAATTTTCTCTCCATTTATAAAATAGTCCATGCCTCTTTCCCTCCCATCACCTCACGCTTTCCCAAGATGTAATCCATCTGCCACTTCTTTGCCCACTCTCCTATCCTGTCTCAATCCTTCTGCAGCGTCCCTGCCTCCTCAATGCTACCTGTCATTCTACCTACCTTTGTATCATCTAAAAGCCAAGCCAGAATACTCTCAGTACCTTCATGTAGATCGTTAATGCACAACGTAAAAAGTTGCGGTCCCAACACTGAGCCTTGTGGAACACTGGTTGTCATCAGCTGCTATCCTGAGAAGGACCCTTTTATCCCCACTCTCTACTTGCTGCCATACAGCCAAGCTTCTGCAGACACTAGTATCTTGCCTAGAACAAAATGGGCCCTTATTTTACTGAGCAGCATCCTGTGCGGCACCTTGTCAAAGTCCTCCTTGAAGTCCAGGTGGATAACATCCACTGGCTTACCTTTGACTCACTTTCTTGTTACACCTTCAAATAACTCTTACAGATTTATGAGGTATGACCTCGCATTGATGGCACCATACTGACTTTGCCCAATTTTACAATTCACTTGAAAGTATTAAAATTCTCATCCTTCACAATGGATTCCAGGATCTTCCACACGACTGAGGTTAGGCTAATTGTTCTGACACTTTCAGCCTTTTGCTTTCTTCCTTTTTAAAGAGGGTGTCATGTAAGCAACTTTCTAGTATTGTGAGCTTCTCCCTGATTCTAGAAATTCCAGAATGATCACCACAAATGTCTCCATCATTTTTTAGCTATCTCCCTTGCAACCCTGGGATATCGTCCATCTAGTCCAGTTTATTTCCCCATTTAGTTTTTCGAGCAATTTCTCCACTGTCCCCTCGCTATCTTGAATTTGTGTGATACCATCCGTGTTTTCACTGTTAAAACTGACGTGAAATAAATGTTCAGTTTCTCAGCCATTATTTGTTCCCCATTACTATATCGCCAGCGTCGTATTCCGCGTCCCAATATTTATTTCTGCCTCTCTATTGCACTTTATCTATTTAAAGAAACTCTTAGCATTTTATATTACTGGCTAGTTTACCCTCATATTTAATCTTCTTCCTCATATTTCTTATTTTGTTGCCCTCTGGTGGTATTTGTAAGCTTCCAACTCCTCTGGTTTCCCACTGCCATTTGCCATGTTATCTGATTTCTCTTTTGCTTTTACGCTAACCCTGATTTCCCCAGTCAACCATTGTTGCCTCATCCTCCCTTTACATGCTTCTTTTTCCTTGGAATGAATCTCTACTGTGCCTCCTGAATTACTCACAGAAACTCCAGCCATTCCTGTTCCACTGTCTTTCCTGCTAGCCTTCTCTCCCAATCAATTCAACCCAGTTCTTTCCTCAGGCCTTTGTATTTGCTTTAACTCAATTGGTAATATTGTTAACACTTCTATCTACTTCCTGTCAAATTGAACAGTAGGTTCAATGATATTATGACCACTGCCTCATAAAGTTTACTTTACCTTAAGCTCCCTTATCAAGGTTGCCTCATTGCTCAACACTAAATCCAGTCTTGCCCGTTCGATTGTTCCCTGCAACATTAGCTGCTTAAAAAACCCATCTTATCGGCACTCCACAAATTCCTTTTCTTACAAAGCACTACCAACCTGATTTTCCCAGTCCAGCTGTATATCGAAATCCTCCTAATCATTATAACTTTGCATTTTCTACACGTCTTTTCTACCTCCTGATGTGTCCACTGCCCCAGCTCCTGACTACGATTTGTAGACCTGTATATAACTCCAAATATGTTTTTTTTTATTCACCTTTGCCATTCCTCCATTCTATCCACACACATTCCACATCATTTGTCCCTACTTTGAGTTTTGGGAACTGAGTGAAGTGACTGCAAAACACTTTACCATTGTCAAAAATTCATAGTTTAGACATTGATTAAAATATTACATTGTCAATTACATTGGAAAGTGGCCACAATCTATTTCTTTGGCCAAATATTCTGTCTGTATTAGGGAGGAATACAGACTTTTGAAACTGTTAGAAAAGCAAGATATGAAGAGGATTTGAAACTATAAAGAGATTAAGGTGGGTCAAGTGAACAGAAAAATATTGTTGTATGGAGTATTGTAGGAAATATTGTCTATGCGCTCAAAGATATTGGCCGGTTGAATTGAAAGGCAGTGTATTATTTCAATGGAGAAATTGGCTTGAGGCAAAGAGGAATCGGGCACCTGGATGACATAATAAAACCTTTATGTGTGTAAAAAGCTTTGAGGCAGGTAAGATAAATGTAGAAACTTTCTGCAACAGAATACATGCAAAATTAGGGAAGATTTTCTCCAGTTTTGCAGAGTAGCGGCAAGACAACATCGATCGAACAATGGTCATACTGACATGCAAATCAGTCCAGAAAAAATTCATTCAACTGACTCCTGTGTGAATCATTTATTTCAGGAGGAAATCTTGAACCGACTGACTCTGGATCGGCTGGAGTTTAGGTGAACAACATGTGATCTTGGTAAGGCCAAAAATTCCAAGTAGTCTTTTCAAGTTGAATTCTAAAACAATATTTCAGCTTATGTGAGAGATGACCAGGAGTGGGCTGGCTATACAACTGAAGACTATCTCAGTGAAGAAGATGGTGGTTGTTTTAATTCTCTCAAAGTGTCGTGTATTTGTGAACTCTCTTCCCAGATAGCAATGGAGGATAAAACATTGAATGTTCCTAAGGCAGAGGCAGGCAGATTCCTGACTAAGAACGATGCACTAACATTGTAAGGGCAAAGGAGGAATAAGAGGGAGACTTCGTACGTGTAGTGGACAGCGAAGTGGGTTATCACAGATTACAACAGGATCTGGACCAGATGGACGAATGGGCTGTGAAGTGGCAGATGGAGTTTAATTCAGAAAAATGCGAGGTGCTGCGTTTTCGGAAAGCAAATCTTAACAGGATTTATACACTTAATGGAATGTTGCTGAACAAAGAGACCTTGGAGTGCAGGTTCATAGTTCCTTGCAAGTGGAGTCGCAGGTAGATAGGATAGTTGAAGAAAGCGTTTGATATGCTTTCCTTTATTGGTCAGTGCATTGAGTACAGGAGTGGGGAGGTCATGTTGCGGCTTTAAAGGACAATGGGTAGGCCACTGTTGGAATATTGTGTGTAATTCTGGTCTCCTACCTATCGGAAAGATGTTGTGAAATGTGAAAGGGTTCAGAAAAGATTTAGAAGGATGTTGCCAGGGTTGGAGGATTTGAGCTATCGGGAGAGGCTGAACAGGCTGGGACTGTTTTCCCTGGAGCGTCAGAGGCTGAGGGGTTACCTTATAGAGGTTTACAAAATTATGAGGGGCACTGATAAGGTAAATAGGCAATGTCTTTTCCCTGGGTCGGAGAGTCCAGAATTAGAGGGCACAGATTTAGGTTGAGAGGTGAAAGATGAAAGATATTAAAGAGATCTAAGGGGCAACGTTTTCGCGCAGAGGGTGGTGCATGTATAGAATGAGCTGCCATAGGAAGTGGTGGAGGCTTGTGCAATTGCAACATTTAAGAGGCATTTGGATGGGTGTATGAGTAGGAAAGGTTTGGAGGGATATGGGCCGGGTGCTGGCAGGTTGGATTAGATTGGTTTGGGATATCTGGTCAGCATGGACGGGTTGGACTGAAAGGTCTGTTTCCATGCTTTACATCTCTATGACTCTACGACTGTGTAATTGAGATCACAATCAGCTCATCCAATATCTTATTGCATGACGGACCTCTATTGGTGACTTACTCCTGAAGCTGGTTTCTGCATTTATATTGTCTTTAGATACTAAAAAATTATGAGTTGATTCTCATGAGCATGAAGACTGTTCCTTTCAGATTATTGGGCACAGCTTTCCATATGTGACTTTTTAACAACACTCAAAAGCACTCAGCGAAATTTTATGGTTCTGGAGAAAGGTCAGGAGCATAGCGCAAAGTAAAGGTCTGCCTTGAAACTGCTTTCGATCTCAGATTGGGTCGAATGGATAACTTTAATTCTGCACATTCCTTTCAGTTTTTCTTGTGAGGTGAGTTTCATTAGCAAGGCCAGCATTCAGTTGCATATATGTAATTTCTATTCAGTATATGGTAATAAACCCCAGGGATTATAGTGGTGCAGGGACACTAGCAGGTATGTTACAAAGAGAGAAACGGGGCTCTGAACCATTTGATAGTGAATGGAGAATGATATAGCTTCGAGTCAGTGTGCTGTGTGACCTTGCAGATTTTATTCCTCACCATTTGATGCAATTTGAAGCTATAGAAATAGTGAGAATAAATTTCCTGTTTTCAAAAATGAAAGTGATAGTCATACAGCATATAAATCTACCCTTCAGCCCAAATCATCAATGCCAGCCAGAAAACACTAACGGATAAGATTCCCAGTTACCTGAAGACCTATAGCCTACTATGCCCTGGCAGTTTTTACTAAATGTTGCATTGCCTTGTATTATCTGTGATCTGAGTGTGTTTATTGTTCTTTTAATATATGCACAAAATCGTTTCATGGACGCAGATAACACAGCGATAAAGAGAGCAGCAAGCTCATCAGATCAATAAAACTCACTACTTTTTTCAATAATGATAGAAAATCCGATTGTCTTTCCAATTGCTTTGGGATTTTAATGGAGCTTGACCAGCATTAATTGCCCTTGAGACGTTTCAGTCCCAGTTGATGTTGGTCCATCCAAGTGGGTGGTAGGATGGAGTATCAGCAGTGCATCTCATGTGCTGGTTTAACTGGGAGTAAATATTACTGGTGGTGGATGGAGTGTTACGCAAGCCGTCATGCTGTGATGAACAGCTCGCAGGAAAACAGGAAAATGGACTCATTGTCACAGCGAACATATAGGATGCAATTTATTATTTTTCTGAGAAATAGCAACCTTACAGCTCCCAGTCTTTATAATAATGAAGGGAAGTCTGTTTCTATGTTATTGGTGTTCTTAAAATAATGATGTCAAACAGCTGGAATAATGTTTGCGCTGTCGTTGGAGGATTCTTGCACTGAGCATGTGAATTAACATGGATTATTTCAGAGATGGCTGGGCTGTCCGAGGCTGGTAAATGCTGATAATCCATGGGATGAGGCTCGTTTGTAATTTTGCCACTTACTGAGCACGGTTTGCCAGAACATGACAACAAGTTACCTTTGGTTACTTCTTCAGAACGTATCAGAGCTTTCATGGCTGCCACCACATGGAATCATATATAAAGACAAGGCCCATCGAGTCTGCACCACCCAGTGCTAATGCAAATGCTTTATAAATTTTGTGAAGTTACCTTCCTGAACCATCCTCCAAGCCAATGCATTCTAGACACAGACCATCCTCTAGATTCAAAACATATTGCACAACTCCCCTCTCAATATCTTCTCTTTCACTTTAAACATGTGACCCTTGTTTTTGACCCTTTGACTAAGGGGAACTGCTGTTGTCTGTTCACTCTGCCCATACCTCTCATGCTCTTATACACCTCTGTCAGGTTCACTCCTTACCCTTTTCTGTTACAAAAGCAAGACTAGACTTTCTTCATGGTTTGAGTTCTCTGTTGTCTTGTTACTTCTTCCAAAGTGCAGCATCTCACATAATTCAGTGTTAGTTTTTATCTGGTCCCCTGAACAATCTGTTGTACCCTCCTGTAATTTAACACGTTCCTCCTCACCGTGACCCATCCGGCTAATCATTGCATCATCCACAACATTGTTTATCATCCTCCAACACACCCCATATCCCACATTCATATCATCAACATTTATGAATATCAGAAACAAACCTTCATTTCCTTCCTGTTCTACAGATCTATTGCAGAGGAAGAAATGACAATTCCAGTCTCAAGTTTTTCATATTTTGGTGAATTGTCAGCGTGATGCGGTTGAGGTCTTTTATGACAGAGCCATAAATAATATTTTGCACATGGAGCTGAATTCTGCTTTTACACTCCGCCCCTCTGCATGTAATATTCATAAGGCTTGTATATCATTAGTTTTGGACGAGCCTTTCGCACTGTGCACTGAAACGTTGTATATGGGCCTGCAGCTTATTCTGGATAACATTCAGTCAGAGCTGAAGATTTTTTTTTCATCTGTCGGATGGACGCAGGTTCATTCATTAAATTTGTTTGAAAGAGCTAGAGGGATGAGGATAAAGATTAAATTAAATTCTGTATTATAAACACACTGTAGCAGATGAATTCACATTCTCATTTCTACGTTGAATTGCTAGCAAATTAAAAGAACAAGCACCCCAGTTCTGAATATTGTTTTAACAAGTGACATCATTTTGCAATAATGTATTGGGGAAAGAGAAAATGTCTGCACTTGATGGAGATACAGAAATACAGAGTGAATGTACAACATGATCAAGAAACAAGTGTTAATAAAAGAAGTATGAGGAACTTTTTTCTTAATTTTCAAAGGATTTTACATCAATCTCACTTTTCCAACTACATGCTTTTCCCTGCCACTGATGGGACTTCTGCCACACCTCCTCCTCCCTCTTCCTACTTTTTCCTTACTCACCTACTTCCCTTACATTGCCCCTTCTGATGCTACATACCCTGCCACTGACCATCTCCTTTCACACTTCTCGCACTGTATGACATACCACTTCCCCTGTCACTCCCACTTTCCCTGACCCTCCCTTTCCCTTTTTTGCTGTCAGAGTAGAAGATGTTGATTTCTGTGCGACTACTGGTCATTAGTGAATGGTGAGTTTGGAGTGATCAATGTCAAATAGCTTCAGACAATAGGATGTTTGCCACTGTTTGATGCACCGTTAACAGATAGTTTTGTTCACTGTTGGTACAGATTGGAGCTTCTTCCTGTCCGTCTGACACAATGTTTAACCAAACGACCTCATCACCATAAGGACAAACAACTTCTGACAGAGTCGGAAGGCAATGTATAAATTTTCTTTTGAATATTGTGAGGACATTGTTCTAACAAACATTGTTCTTGTCTTTTGCTCCTTATTCTTTCTACTGATCTTCCCATGTAATTTGAGTTGAGATCAGAGTGACTTCCCTTTCAATCGAAGCAGGACTTGACTGAGGGTGGAATCAAGGACCTTGAGCAAAACTGTGATTAATGGTAATTAGAGAACATTCTGCACTGGTAATGGGAACAATGGAAAAAGCACTCTCTGCAAGTTATCTTCCAAGTTGCATGGCATCCTGACGAAGGAACTAATTTGCTCTTCCTTCACAAGTATTTGCTAAAAATCTTGGAACAGCTCTGTGTGGGTTTGCATTACTTGGATTGAAGAGGTTCAAGTAGGTAGCTCTCTGGCGACTTTTCCAGAGCTACTGGGGACGACAAATAAACTCTGCCCTTGCTAGTGCCTTCCAAAACCCTGGATGAATATGTCCTGTTAAAGAAATAAACACATGATATTTTATGTTTGCACACTCTAAAGTTTCGGAAAGGTAAGACCTTGCTGGATGAGTGCGATGCCAGTGACATCAGGAGCATGACAAGACGTTGATAACATTTGGAATCGTTAATTCAGTTAGTTACTTACAGAAGATTGACTGTGTGATATCAGTGCCACTGAGTTCAACATTTTCATCATGCATAATGGTAGTCATTCTCATACTTTAAAAATTTTCATTCAGAAGCCACAACCAAATACTCGAGAGCCAAAAGAAATGGCAATTTCACTGTTCCCTTTCAGATCAGACAATTATCCACAGTCCAAAAGACTAAGTAAGTTGTAGTGCTGGAAAACCGGAGCAGACAGAAACAGATTTAACTTATTGAGTCGAATATGAGTTTTTCCACATTGGGTAATATCAGGCTTAATATTCTAACTCTGCTTCTCTTTCCAGATACTGGCTCATCTGTAGTGTTTTGCCACTGTTTTCTGTTTATATTACAGATTTGCATTTTCCCCAGTATTCCCTAGCACAGGGATTCATTGGGGGGAGCAGGGTGGGAGTGCCATGGTGTGTCAGTGGTTAGCATGACTGTCTCACAGTACCATGGACCGGGTTTAGGGGGGAGGGGGTGGAAGTGGCATAGTGTCTCAGTGGTGAACACGGCTGTCTCACAGTAACAGGGGCCTGGCTTGCTTCCACACTCAAGACTGTTTGTATTGAGTTTTCACATTCTCCCCCTGTCTGAAAGTGTTTCCTCCAGGTGCACCAGATTCCTCCCACAGTCTAAACACTTTCGGTGGATTGACCATGCTAAATCGCCCATCTAACACAGTTTTGAATAAATGCAAACACACAGGTGCCACAGACCTGTGGGGAAGACAATTCCAACTCAAACGGTCCTTAGATAATTTCTCCTTCTCCTACTGAGGTTGGAGAGTCATTGTATTTGTTTCTAGTCCCACTCCTCCATCTGTCACGAGAAATTATCAGTGTAACCAAGTGTGTGATATGGTAAATGATATCCGTCTCATACTGGATCAGGTACAGTGTTCCGAACATGTCAGGCATGTTTCTTAAATTTGTAAAAATAATTTATTTAAAACAAAAGCAAAGTTATTCAAAGAAACGATGGAAAGAAAAATGATAGACAGTTTGGACATTGATGATATGTGTATCATTCTTTATTTTCCTTTAAATCAGAGACACACACACATACGTCTGAAAGTAAACAGAGAAAAAAAAACAAACTCTGCAGAATGTTAGTTTGGAAGAGTTTTGTCCAGATAATAGTTAATTTCATGGCAAAAGGAAAATTGAGATGGTCTCAATTGTTATTCTGCCTCATAGATGCTGATGGCAATAGGTTTCTTCCTGGAACAGTTGGACTTGGCTGAATTCCCTTCTCTGTTGGCAGTGGGGACATTCCAATGAATTCTCAAAAGGAACCCTCCATGAGTGGTAAAGATGACTGATAGATTTTCTGCTCTCTCTTAAAGAGGAATACAGTGTGTTAGGTTTCATTTGTCGAGCGATTGAGTTCCGGTGTCACAATGTCATGTTGCAATTATACAAAACGCTGGTGAGACCACACTTGGAATATTGTGCACAGTTCTGGTCCCGATATTGCATGAAGGATGTGGAATCATTGGAAAAGTTGCAGAGGAGATTTATCAGGATGTTGCCTGGTCTGGAGGGAAGGTCTTATGTAGAAAGGCTGAGAGGGCGTTTGATAGAGACATACAATATGATCAGAGGATTAGATAGGGGAGACAGTGAAAGTCTTTTTCCTAGGATGATGATGTCAGCTTGTACGAAGGGGCATAATTACAAATTTAAGAGTGATAGATTGAAGACAGATGTCAGAGGCAGGTTCTTTACGCAGAGAGTGATAACGGCATGGAATACCCTACCTGCTAATGTAGTCAACTCAGCCACATTAGGGAGATTTAAACAATCCTTAGATAAGCACATGGGTGATTTTGGGATCGTGTTGGGGGACGAGCTGAGAATAGTTCACAGGTCGGACCAACATTGAGGGCCAAAGGGCCTGTTATGCGCTGTATTGTTCCATGTTGTATGTTCTATATGTTGCTGTCGAGACGAACAAGTAAATTGATGGATCAATGGCTGTGGCTGTTCAGACAAGTTACATTTTCTTCCTCTCTGAGCGGAAACATATAATAATGTCACCAGAACACCAACGTGAACCATGTAATGTCTGGTTAAACATTCCCCTGATTGCATACTCCATCCCTGTTACCTGCTCCATTTAGGACTGATTTGTAATTTATCATTTGTAAATACTTTTATGTGTGGCATCATAATTATTGTATAATAAATTCATCTCTTCAAAGTACTGTGTTAAAATGCATATATTGTTTTATTAAATTAAATCCTTAGTTTTATTCTCTCATTCCTCAGCTACGTTCAGTATGCTCTCCTCAGGGCCCTTTATGGTTCAGTGTGAACATCTCATATCCTCAGGCCTGAAGTGCCCTGACTTGGAGAGGCCATGAGGGGCATGAATATGGTTATTTTCCAAGGGCTGAGGAGTCCAAACCAGAGGGCATAGATTTAAGGTAAGAGTGGCAAGATTACAAAGATTCCTGCAGGGGTAACCTTTCTGTAAAGAGGGTAGTGTGTGAACGGAATGAGCTGACAGTGAAAGTGATGGAGGCTGTTACAATTATAACATTTAAGAGGCAATGGGCATGTGAATAAGAACCGTTTAGAGGATTATGGGTCTAATGCTGGCAAAGATGACTACATCAGATTCTAAAACCATTGCATATTTTTGTTTCAGTTTAGGGGTTCATTACGAGAGACAGTATATCAGATGTAGTCTCAGAATTGTCACGTACAAATGCAGTAATGCATCCTAATGATTATACCCAATAGCTTTTGCATAAAACAGCAAGATTCGATGCCCTTTTCTAATTATTGGCTGAATCTGCTGACTAGGTTTATGTGGCTCATTTACTGGAATGCACTAATCCTTCTGTACCAGAGTTCTGTGATTTTCTCTCCATTTAAGTGGGTTACTGTTATTTTCTCTGTTCAACACAGCACTGATTTCTCTTAACCCACATTATGCTGTTTTCTGCCAAGGTTTTGCTCACTAACCTCCCCGTCTCTATGCATTGCAGAGTCTTCATGTCCAGTTAAATGACTATCTTGGTGAATGAGCTAACTGAGCTCCAAGCCAATCAATCCTCTCATCCACGTCATTGGCATAGATTCTAAATAGTTGATAATCTCACACTGCTCCCCGAGGAACTCCAACACAGTTACAACTTTACAACCTGAATATCCCGAATGTTTATTCCCTGATAGTTAACTGGGTTTCCCCTGTTGCTGGGCAGCAGGCTAGAAAGGTTGGATGGCCTCATCCTACACTGTGTTATGTACTTGGCGAGTTGAATGATGACTTCAGTTTATTCATGCGTAAATCCTTAGAGAACAGAATGGTCTCCTTCTGTCTCATTATAATGATGCTGACAGGCTGAATGGAATCTTTCTTTACCTCTGTAACAGTACGGAGTGTTTGAAAGAACAACACATGTGTTAGGAACAGCAACTGGCCAATCAGCCCCTTGAGCCTGCTGCACCATTTGGAATGTGCATTGTTGATGTGATTGTAAATAAACATAATTTTCCTGTCCCCAATAAACATGGATTCTCCAGTTCATCAAAGTTCTATGGAACTCAACCTTGAGTGTTTTCTGTAATCCAGTCTTCACTGCTCCCCAGGGATGAGAACACCACAGATTACACAAGCCTAAAGAGAAAGGAGCATCCCTGCCTCAGTTTGAAATGGGAAGGTCCTTATTCTCAAAATGTGTTCCCCTCAAACCAAGCACCACTCTTTGTTGTATAAGGATTCGACAATTAGAAACAGATATCGACCGCTCAGCCCCTCAAACCTGTCCACATTCCCATTAACTCTCCTAAACCAAATACATATCAAATTCAGTCTCCATTGACCTCATAGAAAGACAATTCCAGGAAAGATCATATGAGCAATGAACACTGGAGCAGAATGAGGCCATTCAGCTAATCTTTTCTGCCATGATATTTGATCACGGCTGAAGTATTTCTGAACCCCATTCTCCTGCCTTCTCCGACTAACCAATGATAACTTATTAACTAAAAATTAATTAATTTTCCCTGCACATTCTCCCTGTGTCTGCGTGGGTTTCCTCCGGGTGCTCCAGTTTCCTCCTACAATCCAAAACCAATGTGCAGGTTAGGTGAATTGGCCATGCCAAATTGCCGGTAGTGTTAAATGAAGGAGTAAATGTAGGGGAATGGGTCTGTGTGGGTTGCGCTTCAGCAGGTCAGTGTGGACTTGTTGGGCCATAGGGCCTGTTTTCACGTTGTATATAATCTAGTCAACTATTCTAAAAAAAAAGTATTTATCTCTGTATTAAAGATCGTGTGTGCCTCTATATGGGGTTATATTTGTGCGTTTTTGTGTAAATGTCCATATCTACGCGCGTATCTCTGTGGGCATGTGTTATGTGTGTTAGTGTCAGTATTTCAGTTTGTGTGTACCTCTGTCTGCATCTCTGTGCAAAGTTGTTTTTGAAGTAAATAGATTGAACTTGGAATCAAAGTCTTCCTCCTCTTCGCTCTCCGTCTGTCCCTTTTGTTCATAGAGTGCATCGAATCGCTCCAGTGTGGAAACAGGCCCTTCGACCCAACAGGTCCACACTGATCCTTCGAAGAGTAACCCACCCAGACTCGTTCAAATGCTATCCTACGCTTGCCCATGACTAATGCCCCTAACCTACACATCCCTCGGCACAATGGACAATTTAGCATGTCTAATTCACCTAACATCCACAATGTTAGACTGTGGATGGAAACCAGAACACCCAGAGGGAACCCACACAGACACTACGAGAATATGAAACTCCACACAGACAGTCGCCTGAGAGTGGACACGAGTGCGGGTGCCTGGTGCTGGGAGGCAACAGTGCTCGCCTCTGAGTTTTGTGATTAGATTCACACAATACCTCCCTCTGCTGGACTACCCACACCACTGCATCGGTGTCACTGTTTTTAACTCTGAGAAGATAAGAAATCCTCTGCTGTGAATCTGTCAAATTGCATGGCCGTTTGATTTTTCAAATAATATCTTTGGAAGCACAGAGCAGTTTTGTCTGATGCTAAACAATGTTGTTCCTGTGTCATTACCAACATTACTGGACGTATTCTGGGACTTTTCAATACTTTCTCACATAATTTTTAAGCATTACAAGTCACAGAATGAGAAATCAATCCATCTCATCTCCTGACAAAATGTTTCACTCGGAAGCGAGCATTTCTATTCTGACAGATCTAAGTATATTTACAACCCTCGACCTACCAGCATTGTGTGTGAGTGTGTGTGGGGGTGGGGGGTGGAGGGCGTTGGGGGAAGGTGTACGTGTTGATGGTGTTGTCAGTTTGGATAGTGCTGTGAGCTGCTTCCGTCTCTCCCTCCCAGACTGAATTCTTGAAGGGTTTCACTCTCTGCTGCTGTCATTGCAGCAGGGTAAGGAGGCTAGCTGATGGAGAGATTGTGTCGTTTTAAACACCACAGAGACTGTCAGACCTGCACCCACATATAGATACCCACAGAGTCAAATACAGACACACAGGTAAATGAGTGGGTTGGGGAAACCCAACTTCACCCTTTGTGTCCTATTCCGAGCTGTTTGTCCTGGAATAGGAGACGGTGAAGGATGAAGTGAGGGTGAGAGTGGGTGACTCTGCTGTTAGTGCTGATGTAGGTGGGGGAGGGGGGAAATCGTGACGTGTCCAGAGGGAGTCAGTCAACAGCGTTGTATCCATCCAGTGGTATTAGTGAGGGAGATGTAGGAGAAAGGAAAGAAAGAGAGAGAGAGAGAGAGAGATGGTGCTGCATGCTGGGTGGTAAGCCCAGACCATGCTCGCTGTGTCTAGTGGTGTGGCCCCCACTGGGAAGAGAATGGTCCCCTCTGTACTAGCCCATCCACTAGCCCCTCCGTGCCCCTGTGAACAAACCATGGTGTAATTGCCCCTTATATGCCATGTTCAGGATAAATTGTGCAGGACAGTGCCAGCCTGAGAAAGCTCAACCATGTGCCCATTGGCCTTTTAAAGATGGCGCCAGTGCCAAAGATCACGGAATACCAAGGGGCATGCGGGTGATGGTGATTACCTCCAACTTTGATGGGTGGGAGAATCAGGCTGGTATTGAATGAGAGGGACACCATGGGGTGGGGTGGGGTAGTTAATGAGGTGATGCCAATACGATCACACGAGGAATCTAGCTCAACCTTGTGCAGATAATCCATCTGTCACACTCAATGAAAATGGCATTGAGACAAATTATTTTTCGATTCAAATGAATGAGCCGAAGACTCTGCTGACCCCAATCCCAATTACAACACTGCAGCTTCTTGACCAATGCTCTCCATCACAGAGAAGGAGCAAAACGTCACCTTCCCCTTGGGAATTAAGACAGTTGCGAGGGGGTGGTTTTGGTATCAGTGTGGGAGCACTTTATGGCAAGTCATCATAATTCTATTCGTTTTAAAATAGAGATGGAAAAGGAAGAACCAGGTCTAAAACTTAAAGTTCGAAATTGTTGAAAACCAATTTTTATGATATTAACGAAGTATATTCCAAATACGATTGGGACAGATATTCGCAGAAAAGGGGGTCAGTTGGGAAGTGGGAAGCCTTCAAAAATGAGATGTCAGGAGTACAGAGACATTATGGCCCTGTTACGGTGAAGGGTAAGGCTGGTACGTGTAAGGAATGCTGCAAGATTGGAGAAGTTGAGGTTCTGGTCACAGATAAAAGGGAAGCATACGTCAGGTATGGACAGCAGGAATTGAGGATTGTTTTCTTAATTCATTCACGGGATGAGGGCGTCCCTGGCTAGGCAAGCATCTATTACCCATCCCTAATGGCCCAGAGGGCAGTTGGCAGTCAACCACATTGCTGTGTGCCTGGAGTCACGTGTAGGCCAGACCAGGTAAGACTGGCAGTTTGTTTCCTTAAAGCGTGTCAGTAAACGAGATGGATTTCTCCATCAATCGGAATGGTCATCATTATCCTCTTAATTCCTGATTTAAAGTGAATCACGAGAAGAGTCGGAAGGCAACAAGAGTATACTTGTGGGAAATTTGGAGCATAAAAAGGGGACATGTGATAGCTTTGGCAAATAGAGTTAAGAAGAATCCAAAGGAATTCTACAAATACGTCAAGGACAAAGAGTAACTGTGGAGAGAATAGGACATCCTTAAAGATCAGCAAAACTGCCCATGTGCAGAACCACAGGAAATGGGCGTGGTACTAAACGAATATTTTGTATCAGTGTTTACTGTGCAGGAGGATATGGAAGCTAGAGAAATTGGGAAAAAAGTAGTGACATCTTGGAAAGTGTCTGTATTACAGAGGAGCTGCTGGAGGTCTTAAAACATGCAAATGCAGGAAAATCTCCTGGATTTTATTAGATGTACGCTAGAACTCTGTGGGAAGCTAGGCAAGTGATTGCTGGGCACGTTGCTATCATTATTAGCCACAAGTAAAGTGTCGGAAGACTGGAGGTTGGCTAACGTGGTGCCACTACTTAAAGGATTTAAGAAGGGTAATAAGGAAAAGTTAGTGATTCTGACGTCAGTGGTGGGTAAATTGTTGGAGGGGATTATGAGTCATTGGATTTTCACGCATTTTGAAAGGTAATGACTGATTAGGGATAGTCAACATGTCTTTGTGCAAGCAATCTTGTGTCTCACTGACGACTGAGATTTCTTTGAAGAAGCGACTAAAAAGATTGAGATAGAGTGGTGTACATTGTCGATATGGACTTCAGTAAGGCATTGAATAAGATTGTGCATGGTCATCTTTTTATCAGGGTTGGTTCATATGAAATCCATGTGGATGCAATGCTGGCTCAAAGGTAGGAGGCAGAGGGTGAAGGTAGAGGGTTGCAATATCCTGGCAAAGGTTTGCAATGCTCCCCATGCTGTGCAGATAATCCAGTTTATCGAGTAATCCACTGGCACGGCCGACACAGCTCTCCATATTAGCCGTTACCTTACCCCAGTTTATGGTGTCTGGGCTGGTTCTGTGAAGATGAATCAGAATTTGAGGCAATGGACCATTGTAGCGGACCTGGCAATATTTGCGTTCTTGGGATTGGACCCACCATTGGTCTCCCTTATCCCCTTATCCCAATCCCCTCATCTCCTTATCCATATTTTCAGCAAGTTATCAGTTAATAAATTATTTGCTTTTTTTCTGTATCTTTCCTTGGCCTTGGTTTTCGACTCCCTCGTGCATCGAGTGCTGGCATGGTGAAGCTCAGAAACATTGAAATGGTATGTGTCGGACTGTTGTTCACTTCCCGATGTGTCCCATGTGGTGTTCCATTGGCAGGAGTGTTCCAGCAGCTCTGACTCAAGTGGTTGAAACTTGGTATGGGCCTGCCCACGGAACGCCTCTGTTTGTCTCTCTCAGTTAATCGTGAAGTCAGTTACACGAGGAGAATCCTCGAGTATAATTATTAAGGATCAGGCATCTAACTTGTAGCTGTGGGGCTTCTGACTGACTCTTGTTATTGAACAATCAGTGGTGGGGCTGGGGATGGTTTTCTGAAGGTTGTGCTGTGAGCTGCCTCACACATTCAGGGAGACCTGAGGATTTGCTGACCCAACACTGGATGCAGCATGGGGACTGTAGTTGCTGTAGCTGGGTCTGTAACATGGACACCAAATGGGGCAGATGCTGCAGAGAGGTGACGCTCTGAAGCCACGGAGTGTGTGTGTGTGGGGGGAAAGGGATGTGCTCTATCTGTCTGTGTTTTCGCCTGGACAAGCACATACTCTCACTCTCCCCGTTACATACACTGTGGATACTCTCCCTATCCGCTCCACACAATCTCACTATCCCTGTCTCACATGCTGACACGCACACTCCACTCTGTCACATGCACGCATGAACACACAGCCTCTCTCTCTCACTCCCGCACTCACACACACAATCCCCCTCACTGTCTCTCACGTACATAGAGTGTCTCTCTCTCTCTCCCCCCTTCACACAGACACGCTCCCCTCTCTCCCACATACACACACACGTGTGCACATATAAATTTGTGGGGAGAATTTGGATTTGACCATTTGTATTTGCAGATGCATTTTATTTTGTTCCAAAAACATACAATTTGTATTCAGTCAGTCAATGTGATATTTTATAAACTCCTAATTTGTAAATAAAACCAGTCTGACTCCAGGTGAGGACACAGACAGCGTCCAATCAAGTTCTCACGCTTAGAAGACATTGTCTGACCGCAAGTGTTACTTCATTTACCTGAAAGTATCTCCAGGCAGTGACTCGAAATAAATTCTGTGATTTGCATAATAATCAATCAAATTTGCATCCCCATTCTAACTGATTAAGTATTTAAGAGCCATCTCAGTTGTGTGGACAATTCATGTGCACAAGTTGTACAACCCTTTCATCTTTTCCTTATAACTTCTGTGTTTAAGGTGTTCCTCTCTCTTACACCTGATGAAGGAGCAGTGCAATGAAACCTTGTGTTTACAAATAAACCCACTGGGCTCTAACCTGGTGTCGTTTGATTTTTTACCTTGTCCAACCATGTCCAAAACCAGCGACTCCATATCATGGTTTTTACTGGTGAGCTAATCCTCTTCCCCAACAAGTAAGGTGTGGACATGAATTGATGGGTTTCTGAAGAGAATATTGACAAGAATTATTAGAGTGAACTGTCAATGGAAAAGGTAAGAATAAACATTGCAGTCTGAACCCAGAGGAAGGAGAATAGAGAACAGAGCAATAGCAGAACTATGAAGCAATTATTTCAGTGATGTCCTCACAGAAGAAAACAAATCAAATCTTCCCAGGAAGACTGGAAAGCCTAAGTCTCAAGAGAAAAAGAATGAAATTAATAAATAAATGCTTTGGGAGAAATTATTGGAACTGAAAGTATGGTTGAATTTAGAATAGAGATGGAAGGTGAGAAGGTAAAATCCAATAACAGGGTCCTACGCTTCAACAAAGCAGACAACAATGGGATGAGGGAAGAGTTAGCTAAAGTTAACTGGAAGCAAATACTTTATGGTGGAACTGTATATGAACAGTGGATGGCTTTCAAAGCAATTTTTCCAAGTGCTCTGCAACAGCATATAACAGTGACATGGAGGGACTGTAGGAAAAAAGGTAAGCTGCCATGGATGTCTCAGTAAATAAGGCTATCAAATTAAAATAAATGGCATAAATAATGGCAAAGACCAGTGCAAAACTAAAAGATTGGGAAAACTTTAAAGGTCAAAAGAGCAACAAAAAAACTGTCAAGAAATATAAAATAGATCGATTATGAGAGTAAACTGCCTCAGAGTATAACGACAGATAGCAAAAGATTATATAAATATATAAAACGAAAATAGTGGCTCAGGTAAGCATTAGTCCTTTAGAGGGTGAGAAAGGGGTTTCCGTAATGGGATATGAGGAAATGGCCAAGCAATGGAACAGATATTTAGTCGGTCTTCACAGTGAAGGACACCAATAACATGCCAGTAATTGTCAAATGGAGGAAGGTAGGTGAGGACCTGGAAACAACCATTCCGACGATGGAGAGAGTGTTGGGCAAGCTAATGGATCTAAAGGTAGGTAAGTCTCCAGGACCTGATGCAATGCATCCCAGGGTACTAACAGAATGGTGCGAGAAATAGCAAATGCATTTGCGGAACTTTTCTAAATTCACCTGACTCTAATGCAGTTCCAGAAGATTGGAAAACAAGAAATCAGACACCACTGTTTAAAAAGGGAAGTAGGAAAAAAGTGGCGAGTTATACACAGTTAAGCCTAACATGTGCAGTGGGGAAAATATGTCAATCTACAGTCAAGGAATAAATAGCATGCATCTCGATAGAAATTGTCCCGTTTGACAGACACTGCATTAGTTCATGAAAGACAGGTTATGCTTAAATAATTTACTAGACATCTATGAAGACATTATGACCACGGAGACACAGTCGATGTGGTGTACCGACATGAACAAAAGGCATTCGACACAGTGCCACCAAAAACAGCTGCTGCGGAAGGTAAAGATGCATGGCATTATGGGTAATGTATTAACATGGATGGAGGATTGGTTAATTAACAGGAAGCAATGAGTGGGAATAAATGAGTGATTCTCTGGTTACTGATCAGTGACGAGTGGTGTGCCTCTGGAATCGATGCTGGGACCGCAATTATTCACAGCTTACATCGACGTTTTGGAGTTGGGGACCAAGTGTAGTGTCTCAGCGATAGCAGATTATACTAAAATGAGTGGCAGAGCAAAGTGTGCAGAGAACTGATAAACTTTACAATGGGACATAAATATTATAAGCAAAGGTCTGGATTACAATTATAATAAATGTGAAGTCATCCATTTTGGTAGGACTACCAGTAGAAAAAGACTATTATTTGAATGGTAAAAATTCAGCATGCGTCTGTGTAGAGGGACCTGGATGTCCTTGTGCATGGATCACAGAAGTTGACCTGCAGGTGCAACAAATAATTAACAAGGCAAATGGAATTGTGTCCTTCATTGCGAAAAGGATTGAGTTTAAACACAGGGAGGTTATGTTGCAGCTGTACAAGGTGCTGGGGAGATCACACCTGCAATACTCTGTGCAGTTTTGGTCTCGCTACTTGAGAAAGGATGTCCTGGCTACAATGGATACAGAGGAGGTTCGCTATGTTGGTTCTGGAGTTGAGGGGGTTGGCTTATGTGGAGAGACTGAGTGGACTAGAATTATATATTGATTGGAATTTGAAATAATGTGGGAGGATCAGATAGAAACATATATGATTATGATTGGAATAGATAGGATAGAAATAGAGAGGATGTTTCCAGTAGCAGGCGAAACTTCGGCAAGAGGGCAAAATCTCAAAATTAGGTGGAGCAGAGTTAGGACTTGAATTGAGAAGGAACTTCTTGATCAAGAAGATTGTGAATCAGTGGAATTTCCTGCCCACTGAAATAGTTGAGGCTTTATCATTGAATGTTTTTGAAGCTCAGATAGATAATGTTTTGAGCATTAAAGGAACAATGGGTTATGGAGAGCGGACAGGTACGTGGAGCTGAGGCCATGAAATGATCAGCCCTGATCTTATTGATGCTCATAGATTTTATGTAATGGGTCAACATGAAATGGGAATCATACTTGAGAAAATGACTGGTTGATAGGTACGGAGAAGCAATGGATGCAATGCATTTGGATTTTCAGAATGATCTTGATACAGACTCTAGACTAGTATGCAAAATTAGATGTTACAGGATTGGGGTAAAATATCAACATGGTTTTAGAATAAGAGAGCTGACAGGAAACAGTGAACATGAATAAAGCCATATGTTTTGAAGTGGAAGCCACATGTTTTGAAGTGTGTTGCAAGGATTGGTGCTTGGGTCTCAGCTGTTCCCAATGCATGTTTAACATTTAGTTGAGGGAATCAAATGCACTATTCCCAAAACTGCTGCAAGCACTGAATGAGGTCGGATTGTGCGTGGGTGGGGGGATGTAGAAAAGCTACAAGGTGATTGAGACAAGTTGACTGAATGGGCAAATACGTGGCAGATGGAGAGCAATGGGGTGGATGTGACGGTGTGTATTTTGGTGGGAACAATAGAACAGCAACCTATCATTTGAAAAGAGATAAGTTGAAACATGTTGATCTTTAAAGGGATTTATTTTCTGTCTTTGTTTCTTCTGTGCAGCCCTCCGAGGTCCATGCAGGGCAGTGAGTTCTGAACCCAGAAGTCAATACTGGGAATGGTATTGGCACACTGACCAGTGAACATAGACCCAACAAGAGGAGACCTGTAATATTGAAAAGGGCCTGGATATCCTTGTACACCAGTTACTGACAACAATATTGCAGGAAAGAAAGCAGTTAGGAAGATAAACGTGTTGACCTTCATTTCAGGGAGATTTAAGTGCAGGAGTAAGGGTGTCTTACTGCAGCTGTACAGGGCCTTGGTGAGACCCCATCTCGAACATTGTGCAGTAATGTGTGCAGATGTGGTCTCCGTACCTCATAAAGAATAAACCTAACATTGAGGGAGAGCAGTGAAGGATGACCAGACTGATCTCTGGGATGACAGGCTTGTTATGGGGCAGCTCTTGCATTGACTGGATTGGGACTGTAATCCATGGGCTTTAGGAAAACGAATGGAGATATCAATGAAATATATAAAACCCAGACTGGTCGAGACAGATTGGAAGCAGGAATGGTAATTGCATTGGCTGGGACGGATAAAACAAGGAGCCACAGTATTAGGTGCAGGCAGGTCACTCTGCATTGAGATGATAATAAATGTCTGCACTCACAGACTGATGAACCTGGGGAATTCTCTCCCATATAAGGCTGTGGAAGCCAGGACATTGAAAAAAAATATGGATTTCTGGACATTAAATGGATCAGGAGACAGCTGGAGTACAGCTGTCAGAGGATCAGAGATGTTAAGAAGGAGGTCTCTGCAGTGTCAACAGGACTGCGTTTCCTGTTCCCTTTTTCAATACCGAGTTTTCAGTCGGTTTTATCCTTCCAAGCCTCGGAGCAGTTTGATACATTTGAGTGTCTTGCTTGTCCATTGAAGAGTGTATCACATGTCTCTGTGTCTGGAGTCACTTTTAAGCCAGACCAGGAAAGCACGGGAGATTCACTTCCTGAAAGTACATTGGGGAAGGAAATTCTGTTTACAATCGACATTGGCTTCAAGGTCACTGTTACTTACACCAGATTATAATTCTTGATATTTTATTAATTGTTTTAACTTCCACCAGCTGCCAGAGCATCAACCTGGTCTGGATTAGTAATCCAGTGACATTTCCACAACAGCACCATCTCCACATGGGGACCTATCAGATTCCACACTGAGCAGGTTATTTCTGTGCTGCTTGACAGCTCTGTCAGAAAAAAACCCCACTAATTTCACTTTTATGAAAACACTGATGGTGTGATAATTAGTCAGATTGTAACTATTTCTCGCTTTGAGAACTGGACGTAGCTGAGTAGTTTTCCGCATTCCCCAGGGAGATGTCAGAGTTGTCAGCTTGGTGGAAATGGTCGACTGAGGGATTATCCCAGCCAAAAAGTTACAGATTGTGTTTGAATATAATGCTGTTTCAGCTGCTGCTACTGCTGTGGTGTACAGCACCACAACAATGCCAGGAATTCTGTATTTTAGAACGTTCAGCGAGTTGTATCGTTGAAAGTATTTACAGAGGAGTTTTAACTTGGAAAATAATTGAATGCAATGAAGAAGTAGTGACAAAAGAGGAGTTCTGGAGTCAGAGACTCTTAGACTCATACAACATGCAAACAGACCCTTTGACCCAAATCATCCATGCTCACCAGGTATCCTAAACTTCCAAACCTTTCATATTCATGTACACATCAGATTGTCTTTCAATTGTTGTAATTGCACTCACCAATACCTCTTCCTCTGACAGGTCACTACATTTATGCACCAATCTCTGTGAGAAACAGCTGCTCTTACATCTCTTTTTAATGTCTTCCCTCTCACCTTAAACTTATCCTCTCTGATTTTGGACACCCCCACTCTGGGCAAAAGACCTTGTCTATTTATCCTATCCATGTCACTCTTGATCTTATAAACCTCTGTAAGGTCACCCCTCAGCCTCCTACGCAAAAGGAACAAAATCCCTGCCTCTCCATGTATCTTAAAACCTCCCGTCTCCGTCACATCATTTTAAATACTTTGTCCCCTTTCCAGGTTATAACATCCTTCCTGCAGCAGGGCGACAATAATTGTACTCAGTACTCCAAATGTGGCCTTGTACAGCCACAACATGATGTCCCAATGTCTGTACTCAATGCTCTGACTGATGTAGGTAAGTGTGCCTAATGCCTTCTTCACAACACTGTCTATCTGTGACTCTACTTTCATGGAACTATGTACCTGCACCCTGGATCTCTCTGCTCGAATACAATCCCCAATGCCCTACCATTAACTGTATAAATACTGCCCTAGTTTGTCTAACAAAATGCAACACCTCACAGTTAGCTGCATGAAGCTCTACCTGCCAATCCTCAGCCCAATTTCTCAGTTGATCACGATCTCATTGTTCTTTAAGATAACCTTCTGTACTGTCCACTATTAACACCAATTGTGTGGGGTTTGTCGACGAACTTATTATCCATGGTTCATATATTCTCATCTAAATCATTTGCAGAAACAATGAACAGCAGCAGATTGTTCCTTGTGGCGCACCACTGGTCACGAGCCTCCAATTTGGACAACACATCTCTCCCAGCATCAGCTACCACCTCCTATCAAGCCAACTTTGTGTCTAATTGGCGAGCTCTCACTGATCCCCTGTGATGTAACCTTATGAACGAGGCTACCATGAGGAACATTGTTGGGCCTCACTGAGGTCCACATAGACAACGCATGCTGCTTTAACTTCCTCTATCTTTCCGATCACCTCTTCAAAAACTGCAATCTAGTTTGTGAGACATGGATTCCCAGACAAAAAGCCGTGCTGAATATCCCTAATCAGTCCTTGCCTTTTCAAATGCATGTAAATCCTGCCTCTCAGAATCTCCTACAAACACTCACCCATCCTCGACATCAAACTCACTGGTCTGTAGTTCCCTGGGCTTTCCTTGCAGCCTTATTACAAATAATATAAAAACATTAGCTGCCTTCCTGTCCTCCAGCACTTCAGCCAAGGCTGCCAATGATACGCATAAGAAAGTCAAGAGAACTGCAGATTTCGTAAACCAGAAATCGAAGACAGGTATGTGCTGGAAAAGCTCAGCAGGTCTGGCAGTATCTTTGCAGAGAAATCAGAGTTAAAGTGTTACAACACGGGGTAAACCCCACCCCCACCCCCATCCCGCACGCCAATTTAAACTTGCAAGACAGAAAAGATTTAGACAGTGCTGTAATCTGTAAAAATTCGGAAGGCCAAGAACCATCCTAAAGGTGAGTATTTAAAGTAAAAATTAACAACTTTGTTTTTAAAGGCTAACAGAGAATAATTACCTAATAACTATTTGCAACTCCTTTCTTTGACCTATCTTTTACTTTCCCTTCTACAATACTGGTCCGATAAACCCCCCAATTCAGATTTACCAAAGCAGACAAATTGCACAACCTGCCAGCTATCGAATCTTCTCTTTGTATCTTCCTCTGTCTTCTTTTATTCTCCGTAGTGTTTCTGTCTCACAGGTCATTGATAAATATAGATGGATTTAAGAGAGCTATTCTCCGGGCAGTTTGCAGATGTTAGTGACGTGGCAGTTCTCCCCGAACTGGTCAATTTCGTTTACAGCTTGATATCACAAAGCATCGGCTCATTACATTTTTAAAAAAATCTTGCCAAATGCCAAATTTAAACTCGATTGTAGTTTAGCTTCTTGGGACATAATGTAAACGGATTGGACAAATTTGATTTTATCTTTTATCTCATAGCAACCCAGGTTCTGCCACCTGCTGAACCAAATGTTACATTCTAAATTTTCCAGAACTCACTGTGCTTGTAAATCATTCAACTCTCTTAAAGGTACATTACCCTTCACACGTTCATAACATCTTCTCTCTCAAAAAAGAACCATCATAATGAAAACACGGTCTCATTTGTTTTTCTATTCTTTAAACACATTACCATAACATACAGATAACTGAAATCTAAGATCACATTAATTTTTCCCATATACCTATATTTTCCATTGGATAAATGCAAATTCCGTCTAAACTTTATCAGTTAAATCTGTAAGAACGCATCTGTGATTATATCCTTACGACATGCTACATGTCTATTTTTTAAACTAAAAGTCTGTAACTTAAGACTCCAATGAAATAGTCTTTAATGCGTTCAATGAATGTATGCAGATTGGGATCTGTGTACACAACTGCCTCCAACACGCTGTTTTGTGAGTACACAATAAAATGTCGTAAGGCTAGTGCCAAATGCAATAGTTCTTTCTCAATCATGGAACATGTTCTCTGGTGGATGTTGAGTTTCTCTGAAAAGTACAATCCCATCTCATCATCCTGTCGGAGGATAGCTCCAACTCCTACGTCACTAGTGTCCACGGCAACTTTGAAAGGTTTTGAATCGTTTGGTATATCTAAAACTGGTTTGGTGGTCAATATTTCTTTTTAATGGTCGAGTGCCTCATGGCATTGTTCTGTCCATCTGTTCTTTTTCAGCAAATTGGTTAATGGTGCCACTACACTGCTGACATTTGGAACAAATTTCTGATAGAATCCGCTGACTCCTAAGAAGCGAAACATCTTTTTATTCGAGGTTGGTCGTGGAAATTCCTGAGTAACTTTTGTCCTTGTGTTCCATGGGGTAAACTTTCCATGACCGATGTTATGTCCCAAGAACATCACGTCTGCTTTCGTGAATTTAGTTTTGTTTAATTTTATCACCAGTTTTGTTTCACGTATTCATTCAAAGAGCTTTTTCAACTGTACCAAGTGATCTTTCCAGGACTTAGTAAGGATCACTACATCGTCCAAACAGATTGTCCAGTTTATTAATCAGGCCACAACTCTGTTCATAGGTCTTTGGAATGTGTTGGGTGTGTTGTTCATTCCAAAAGGCATCACTTTGAATTGATACAGTCCATTTGGCGTTACAAGTCAGAAATTTATTTTACTGTCTCTGACAAAGGTACCTGCCAGAAACTACGCATCAAGTCCAACTTTGTGTTGTAACTGACTTGTCCAACTTTCTCGATACAGTTTTCCAATGTCAGTATTGGATATAAGTCTGATTTTGTAACAGTGTTGATCTTCTAATAATCCAACCAAATTCATTGAGTCCCATCCGGTTTGGGAATGAAGATAATCGGCGAGCTCCGTTCGCTCTGGCTTGGTTCGATGATGACCTAATTGAGCATAGCCTCCACCTCCTTCTGGACCTGTCTACTTTGAGAGATTTAAGCCGATAGAGGTGTTGATTTATCGGAATAGTATTCTTTACGTCTACTTCAGGTACAATGGCATTAGTTCTCCCCGTATCATTCTTACATATGCCCTCATATTGCAATAACAAACGTTTCAACTGCGTTCTATACTCCTGAGGCAGATTGTTTATGAACCTATCCCACTGCTCAAGGACTTCTACATTTTTAACATATTTTGAGGCACATTAAAATTCACACCATTTGGAATTGATTCCTCACTCTGTTCCTTCAGCACCTGTTCCTTCAATTCTTTCCCTCCTGTACTTTTCCGGAGGACACACTAATTTATAAGCCACATGAAGGGGTTTCTGAATGTGGGAATTGGTGACAGAGGTCCTAGTTTCATTACTGCCTGTGGCCTACCTGCTATTTGGCATGCATAACACGTATGCCAGAAGTTAACCATATCTTTGTGCATTCCAGGACAGTAAAAATGTTTTTGTCCCTTAACCTGAGTCTTTTGTACCCCTTGGTGACCTCCCATAAGTAGTTCACGTGCTACCCGTAACACTTCCTGTGTTCTATTTTACCAGCAACACAACCTGGTGCACTTCAGCACACTACCCCTCTGCACTAACGTGCCGTAGTCTCCATTTCCGTTTTACGATTCTATATTTCTGATAATAATCCTCAGGAATAACTTTGCCTCACTTTCAGAGTACGCATCCACACATATATCTTTTACTATCTTGCCTGTCTGTTGCAAATCCCTTCGCCTTTCAGGACTAAACACCTTTGTCTGACCCTCTCTTTGTTCATGTTTTCCCTGCACTATTACGTCAAACAGGATGTCAGCTAACAGAACCTTAACTCCTTCATCGTTGTCTTTAGTTTGTGCTTCCTGCTGTTACTTATGATAGTGGGATCTGGTTACTGTACAGTCTGGGAAAATACCAGTATATTTCTGTTTTAACTCCTCAGTGTCTTAGTCTTCTTGGGCTTCTCCACAACAAGGGGTATCGCTCCCAACTTGGACCCTGCTAAATCATCCTCGAGAACAAACCGGATTCCTGGAACTCACACTCTGTCAGTCACTCCCACGGTTCCTTCCCCAGACTTGAGAAGGCACTCCAACCTCATCTTATTGTGAGGAAAGCTTAATTTCTGTTCATATATCCCACAAATTATAACACTCTCGGGTAACAGATCAGAAATACTGCAAAGTAGCTCATCTCTTACTATTAGAAACTGGTTTGATCCTGTATCTCTCATAATTATGACTTATTCTTATTCTCCCCCTGTTGTTTCTGAGTAAATATTACTCATAGATGCAAATTCCTTATAGAGATCAGGTACTAACTCCATAGCCAGCCTCTGCCTATGCTGTGCAATTTCCTGCAGCTCTTCAGTTCTTGTTGGGTTTTCCTTTAAGACTTTCAGTAATGTCACTGTCTTACCTTCTTTTACCACATCTTTTCCCACAGTCCCTTTCTTAACGATCAGTGCTGTGACCATACATATCCCTTCTTATAGCAGTGAAAACATCTTTTCCCAATGCCCTTTTGAAACCACTGGCACTGTAGCTCTCCGTGCCCCCACTCTATTAAGTGAAAGCAACTGAGGCCTCTTTGGCTTCTTCTTTAACCTGTGGTAAACTCTTATTCTTTACTGTTTCTTTTACAGTGTAGCATCTCCACATCTCCCAAATGCGATCCTTCACAGGACGAAATTCTGGTTGGAAGCTTGTCTTATGCAGCAACATGTATTCATCTGCTAATTCTACTACCCTTCTCAATTTCTGAACTTTCTGTTCCTCCACGTGAATTCTTATCGTCTCTAGAAGTCAATTTATCAATTCGTTCAGCAAAATAATCTCAATTAGAGCCTCATAGGTCATATCTACTTTTAAAGCAAGCATCCATCGATCAAAATGCCTATGTTTAACTACTTCAAACTCAACATAAGTCTGACCTGATTACTTCTTTCTGTTTTTGTATTGCTGTCTATATGATTCTGGTACCAATTCGTGAACACTTAAAAGAGCTTGTTTGATGTCTTGAGAATCTCGTGACCCTCATCTGACAGCGGAGAAAATACGCCACTCACCCTGCCTACCAATTTAGTCCGAACTAGCATTACCCTAAATCCTTGGACCACTCCAAATGCCGAGCCAATTTTTCAAATGAGATAAAGAAGGCATAAAAATCTTTCTCATTAAAATTATGCAGAGTATTGACATAGTTGCTACTTTGTCCCCACCCCGACCCTCCTCTAGCTTATCTCTCCACGCTTCAGGCTCACTGCCTTTATTCCTGATGAAGGGCTTTTGCCCGAAACGTCAATTTCGAAGCTACTTGGATGCTGCCTGAACTGCTGTGCTCTTCCAGCACCACTAATCCAGAATATAGTTGCATATAACACTACCGTCTCTTTTAATCGCCATCTTTTTAATGTGTCTTTGCTGATTAAATCACAAATTCTCAAGTTCAAATTCTCTCTCTTTTTGGTCAGCTAAGAACCTTCTCTTTTTCTCTCTCTCTGTTCTGTCTTGCTTTCTGTTTCTTCTCTCTCTCTCTCTTTATCTCCCTTTGTTTATCTTCAAACTGCATTTTCCTCAATTGTAATTTATGTTTTTTGTCACTCTACAGCCCTTGTATGTGTTTCTAACACACCTTAGTATGTGAGAAATTCCCGGACAATTTCAGCTTTACTTTTGTCCTTGATTAAATCCAAATCTAACTTCCTTGCTAATTCTAAAAGTTTGGCCTTTATCTTTCCTTCTTAGATTTCGTGGCAAATTTGAGAATCATCATTAAACCCCTCTTAACTGTTTAACAGCCATTTTTCTCACTTTTAATTTAAACAAACACAAGTCATCGGAATTAAACAAGTTGTCTCACTGACATTTTACTTAAAGATCTCAGACACGAACGTGCAAATGTTTAAATATACTTTGTTTTCTTTTCATCCCTCAAATCTATATAAATCTGCTCAAACCTCAGACTGGATCTGTCTAAACCTGTTCATATCGTGGACGAAAGCCCCCAAGCTGTTACGACACAGGGTTAACCCCCTCCTAATTTAAACCAGCCACAGAGAAAAAGTTCATGCCATAATCCATTAAATTTCGAGATGCAAAGACCCATTTGCAGAGGTCACAATTTAAAGTAAAATTAACAATTTTGCTATTTAGGTACAACAGAGAATAATAAAACAAACAATTATTTAGAACTCCCTTCGGTTAAACGTATCTTTTACCTCCCACTCTACAATACTGGTCCGATAAAACAAAAAAAAAGCTTTACAAAAAATTATCATGTTTCAAAACCAGTGCACTTTGTCGATTCTCCTTTGTAGACTTTCCTCTGTAGGGTTTTCTCTCGATTGGCTTCGATGTTCTGCGGAGCAAACCTCTTACAAACAGGTACCTTTCAGAAAGTCCTGCAGCTCGCAGTCTATCTTTCTGGATGCCCTTAGCATTTCTTCTCCCAAAATGTTCAAAATGTCCAGTTTTACACCTCTAAACATCGGACCATTTCATTGATTTTGATGTCATCAAGTATTTCAAACTCAATTTGATTTCAGTTTGTTGGGGCAAATTTTAAACTGGCCGAATTTGAATTGGTTTTTGTTTCGTGCCAACTCAGCTATTGATTGCACAGTCAAATGTTGCATTTATATTCTTTCAGAACACTTTGTGCCAGCTTCCAGTCTCTCTTAAATGTAACATATATCTCTACACCTTCATAACAATAACTTTTATCTGCCCTGCATACCTTTCCATAAATTTGATCAACTTAGTAAGTTCACACATTCGTCTTTTCTGTCCCAAAAAGACCCATTTTCTCTCTTCCTTCCTTTACCTCAATCCTTCTTTCCAGTTATCATTCCAATTACTTACAATGTTACTGGTATTCTTCGACAAAGAATTATATTGTGTGGATGTGTGTGTGTATGTACGTGTGTGTGTATGTGTGTGTGTGCTTGCATGTGTGTCTATGTGTGTATGCATGTGTGTGTGTATGTGTGTGTATATGTATGCATGTGTGTGTTTTGTGAATAATTCTCTGTAATTGGACTGACATGAAAGAATGAGATGTTATCACATTCCCATATGAAAGAGTAAATGTACCACGTTTCCAAGGTTTCTGATACCAAAAAAGATGTAAGAACCTCCTTTATTCATGATTGAAAAAGTGAACAAATGGTGTTCACAGACCGAACAGCAGTAATGAAATTAACCTTTATTGGGATCATTAAACGACCAAATATTTAGTTTTCGCGTGAGAGTTTAAATTCAGCTTTTCTTTTTCAATTGTGTGATGCATACCTTTTTATC
Source organism: Chiloscyllium punctatum (assembly GCF_047496795.1). NCBI lineage: Eukaryota > Metazoa > Chordata > Chondrichthyes > Orectolobiformes > Hemiscylliidae > Chiloscyllium > Chiloscyllium punctatum. Next base: position 2,823,258 of record NC_092751.1, read on the forward strand.
AAAATGCAATCAACATCGGTGACAAAACCAGAGGTTTCTGGAAATGCTCAGTAGTTCTTTCAGTATCTCCTGTGAGAAAGCTGATTCAACATAACGTAAAGAATGGGTCTGGGTTGTGTTGCCAATAGTGTTCAGCGATGTGCCACTTAGGTGCAATAGTCAGGGGTAAATGTCGAGTAACAGAGTAGGGGAATGGGTCAGAATGGGTTACTCTTCAAAGTGTCAGCGTGGACGTGCTGTTTGAAATGGCCTGTTTCCCCACCGTAGGCATTCTATGATTCTATGATTTCTTTATAAAAAGGCAGGTCGGTGCCAGGATCAAGAATGTCTCCAAGCATGCTCAGGGCGTATTTAAATCAGAGGGTAAACAGCCAGAGGTCGTGGTTCACGTTGACACAAATGACATCGGTAAGAAGAGTGAAAGGTTGAAAGGCCCTGCTAAGAAAGTTCAGGGAGTTTGGAGTGAATTTAAAAGGAGGATCTCCAGGGTTGTAATCTTGGGATTACTCCCCGGGCATCTAGAAGTGAGTCAAGGAAGAGGAAGATAGTCGAGTTGAACATGTGGCCAAGAGCTAGTTTGGAAGGAGGGTTTCTGATTTTTGGATGATTGCGATCATGTCCAGGGTAGGTGAGAACTGGACAAAAAGGAAAGTGCGCACTTTAACTGGAGGGGCCCCAAAATCCTGGAAGGGAGGTGCGATCACGTAGATTTAAGCTAATGATGCAGGAGGATGGGAACCAAAGCAGCAGGTCAGAAACTGAGCAGAAAGTAAAGGTTTGTCAAATAAACTTGAGAGCCATTTTAATGACCATGCTGAGGGAACTAATCACAACAATTTTAAAAATGTGAGTTGCAGGTTGGAGTAAGGCTCACTATTATCAGGGATCAATAAATAAAGATGAAGAGACTGTGCACACAAGTATTAAAAGAGAAAGATAAATTGATAGAACTTATTTTAACACGTTTTCTAACTAAATATGTGTAGTATTTGGAATAAAATGAATGAGCTGATAGCGCAAACAGTTATACATAAGTACGGCATGGTGGGCATGACTGAAATGTGGTTACATGAAGGTCCGGACTGGGGTGTTAAATGTCCAGTCTACTCAGTATTCAGATAAGAAGCAACAGCAATTGGAGTGCCTGTATTCGTTCAGGATTATGTCAAGGCTGTATTAAGAAATGATATTAGAACGTGGGACAAATCTGATGAATCAGTCTAGTTTGAAATAAAACACATTGAATGAAATATATTGGTAGGAGCATTTCCAGCCCACAAACTACCCCCACCCCACCCCGACAAATTACATTCAATGTAGGGAATAGCATGAACCAGGAAATAACGATGGCTTGAGACAAGAGCACAAGAGTGATTATGGGAATAAGAGCATGCAAATTGACTGGATTAATCAATTTGGCAACGGTAGCCTCAAAAAACGATTCGTCGAATATATGATGGATTATTTCTTTGATTAACATGTAATGGAACCAACTAGAGAACTGGCTTTGTTATTACATCATGAGGAAGGAGTGATAAATCATATTGTAGTTCAGAATCATCTTAGAAAGAGTGACCACAACTTGTTTGAGTTTCATATTCAGACTGTAACAGCGAAGACAGAATCACATAGGAGAGATTTAGTGTTGGACAATGATAATTTTACTGGCCTGAGAAATGGCTTGGCCTGAATGGACATGTCAAAAAGATTAAAGTACAAGACATTTGAAGAAGAGTGGCAACTACTTAGGGAGATAGTCAAAACCCCTCAAAGTGTAATCCTGAGTGGAAGAGGAATTGTAAAAAGATGAAAAGCAATCCATGTCTTAACAAGGAAGTCAACAATAACATGAAGGTTCTTGTCTGGTGGTAGTATCGCTGACTGCTAATCTAGGTAATGTTCTGGGGACATGGCTTCAAATACCACCACGGCAGATGGTGGAATTTAAATCCAATATGAACCTGGAATTAAGAGTATATTGATGATAATGAATCCATTGCTCATTGGTGGAAACACAAATATGTTTCATTAATGTTCTTTATGTCCAGAAAACACAATCCTTTACCTGGTCTGAGCGACATGTGACTTCAAACCCATACAAATCTGGTTGACGCTTAACTGCCCTCTGGGCAATTAGGGACAGACAATGAGTGCTGTCTAACCAGCAACACGCTCATCCTTTAACGAATTAAAGAAAAACACTTTAATTGTAAGCGAACGGCTACTAAAAACATCATCAAAATGGCTATGAAGGAAAATGAGAAGTAAACATAAGGAATGATAAAGAACACTTCTCAGAATAGTCAAAAAGCTTAAAAATGCTGAAATCAAATTTTGTCTTTGTGAGGATGAAAATGGCGAGGTAATAATGGGAAACCCAGAAATGGCAGAGGCAAAACCAACACTTTCTGTTTTCACAGTGCAAGATAATTTCTTCCCAAAATTTAAACAACTGCAAAGGATCATGATGGAAGTACGATGACGAGGAAGAAGATGTTAAATACATTGATGGCATTATAGACAGGTCAGACTCTCGGCCTGCAATATATCATATTAAAGGATGTAACAGCAGTGATAGTGGATGTGTTAGTAAGGATATTAAAAAAATCCTTGAATTCTGGAACGGTACTGATCTATTGGAAAATTAATAATCTAGTACTCGTTCCCAAAACATGAGATAGGCAAAAGTTCACAAACTGTAGACCAATGAGTTGAACCTCTGTAGTGGGGAAGTTTCTTCAGTCAACTGTAAAGTATGAAATAACTGAACACTTGGAAAAACAAAGATCAATTCACCAGTTTCAGCACAGTTTCATGATGGGCAGGTTGTGCTTGACAAACCTGCTGGAGTTCTTTGAGAATGTATCCAGCAAAGTGGATAATGGGGATGCAGCAACTGCTGTGCATCTGAACTTCAGAAGGCATTTGACAAGGTGCTGCATAAAGGACTGATCTAGGCAGTTAGAACCGAGGGGTTAAGGGTAGAGTATTGAATTGGATAGAGGATTGACTGACTAACAGAAAGCAGAGCATCGGGATAAATGGTCTTTCCCTGGCGAACTGAAACTAGTGAGGTGCTGCAGGGTTCAGCTCTCAGACCTCAATTGTTTAGAATCTGCTCAAATGACCTGGAAGGAGGGACAGAGTGTAGCAACTAAATTAACAGATGGTATTAAACTAGGTGGTAAAACAGGCTGTAATGAGGAGCTAAAGAGTTTACAGATGAATAATGGTAGGGTTAGAAAATGGGGCGAATTGCTATATCTGGCAGATGGTATTAAATGTGGTTAACTGCACCGTTGAATTTCCTACTGCCAGTCGTAATTTCTATTTTCTTCAGTTGCACCACCTACAGTTCTTTGGATTTTATTCACCGTTGGTGGCTGGGGTCACAGGAGTCGAGAGGTTTGGTTGTGGGAAATGCAGGTTGCTCTATGTGTCTGGAACAAGACATTAATGTGGAGAAAATATCGCAGTCAGGCCTTGTTGATTCCCACAGCAGGCCTGGCAACCAGATGGCCTATCCCTGTTCTTACCCCCTGATGTCTAATTGCCTGGAGTAATCCACGTCAAAATGTTGCAGTCAGATAGACAGTCCGTAATTAATATGCCCATTTCGTAATAAAGAGACAAATGACCACTTAGATCAGAATTAAAGACTTGGCAACTCTTTTGAGATTTAATGACTATTTGCTGCATATGCAGGCTGGAACTGGGTGATGGGACAACAAAACAGTTCAGCATTGTTGCAAATTTATAGGTTAGATATTGAGTAAAAATATTCTGTTCGAAAGGGTCCATACACTATATCTTATGAAAAATGTGTTGAAGGTATTGTGGGAAAATACAACATTGAATTGATTAAAACAGGAAGATGTGAAGTGGATATAAGTCATAGAACATAGAACATTACAGCGCAGTACAGGCCCTTCAGCCCTCGATGTTGCACCGACCAGTCATACCAATCTGAAGCCCATCCCACCTACACTATTCCATGTACTTCCATATGCTTGTCTAATTACGACTTAAATGTACTTAAAGTTGGTGAATCAACTACCGTTGGAGGCAAAGCATTATATAACGTTACTACTCTCTGAGTAAAGAAACTACCTCTGGCATCTGCCCTATATCTATCACCCATAATTTAAAGCTATGCCCACCCCGTAATCGCCATCATCATACTTGGAAAAAGGCTCTCCCTGTCCAACCTATCTAAACCTCTGATCATTTTATATGTCTCTATCACGTCACCCCTGAACCTTCTTCTCTCCAACGAGAACAGCATCGAGTCCCTCAGCCTTTCCTGGTAAGACCTCCCCTCCATACCAGGCAACATCCTGGTATCTCCTCTGCAACCTTTCCAAAGCTTCCACATCCTCCTCATAATGTGGTGTCCAGAACTGAACACAATTCTCCAAGTATGGCCGCACCAGAGTTCTGTACATCTATAGCATAACCTCATGGTTCTGGAATTCGATCACTCTATTAATAAATAACGAAACCATTTATGCCTTCTTAAGAACCCTGTCAACCTGGGTGGCAACTTTCAAGGATCTGTGTACCTGGACATGAAATCTCTCTACTCAACACAACAACCAAGAATCTTACCATTAGCCCATTACTTTGCATTCCGTTTACTCAAACCAAGGTGAATCACCTTTGTCCACACTAAACTCCATTAGCCACCTCTCAGCCCAGCTCTGCAGCTTATCTATGTCTCTCTGTAAACTACAATATCCTTCGTCACTACCCACAACTCCAGCGACCTTTGTGTCATCTGCAAATTGACTAACTCACCCTTCTATGCCCTCATCCAGGTCGTTTATAAAAATGACAAACAACAGTGGACCCAACACCGATGCTTGTGGTACACCACTAGTAACTGGACTCCAGGATGAACATTTCCCATCAACCACCACCCTCTGTCTTCTTTCAGCAAGCTAATTACTGATCCAAACTGCTATATCTCTCACAATCCCATTACTCCGCATTTTGTACAATAGCCTACTGTGGGGAACCTTGCCTGGCTGAAATCCATATACACCACATTAACCGGTTTGCTTTCATTTCTCCTTTCTGGTCACCTTCTCAAAGAACTCAATAAGGTTTGTGAGGCACGATACCCTTCACAAAAGCGTGCTGACTATCCCTAATCAAATTATTCCTTTCTGGATGATTATAACTAAAAGCTCTTATAACCTTTTCCAACACTTTACCAACAACTGACATAAGGCTCACTGGTCTATAATTACCAGGGTTATCTCGACTCCCCTTCTTGAACAGGGGAACCACTTTGCCTTCCTCGAGTATTCTGGCATTATTCCTGTAGACAATGATTTAAAGATCAATGCCAAAGGTTCGGAATCTTCTCATTGGCTTCCCAGAAGACCCTAGGATAAATCCCATCCAGTCCAGGGAACTTATCTATTTTCACATTCTGCAGGATTTCTAATACCTCTTCCTTGTGAACCTCAACCACACCTTGTCTAGTAGCCTGTACCTCTGTATTTTCCCCGACAACATTGTCATTTTCTAGACTGAATACTGTCGAAAAATATTCATTTAATGCTTCCCCTATCTCCTCTGACTCCACACACAACTTCCCACTACGATCCTTGATTGGCCCCAATCTTACTCTCGTTATTCTTTTATTCCTTAAATACCGATAGAAAGCCTTAGGGTTTACCCTGATCCTATCTGCCAACAACTTCTCATGTCTCCTCCTGGCTCTTCTGAGCTCTCTCTTTAGGTCTTCCCGGACTACCTTGTAACCCTCAAACGCCCTAACTGGCCCTTCACATCTCATCCTAACATAAGCCTTCTTCTTCCTCTTGACCAGAGATTTCACTCCCTTCGTAAACCATGGCTCCCGCACTCTACATCTTCCTCCCTGCCTGACAGGTACATACTTATTTCGGACACTCAGGAGCTTTTCCTTGAATAAGCTCCACATTTCTAATGTGTCCATCCACGGCAGTTTCTTTCCCCGTCCTATGCTTCCTAAATCTTGCCTAATCGCATCATAATTGCCTTTCTCCCAGCTGTAAATCTTGCCCAGTGGTATACACCTATCCCTTTCTATCACTAAAGTAAATATAACAGAATTGTGATCGCTATCACCAAAGTGCTCACTTACTTCCAAGTCTAACACCTGGCCGGGCTCATTACCCAGTACCAAATCTAACGTGGCGTCGCCCCTTGTTGGCCTGTCTACATACAGTGGCAAGAAGCCCTGCTGCACACAGTGGACAAAAACTGACCCATCTATATTTCACATACCATAGCATTAGCAGTCAATATTTGGAAAGTTGAAGTCCCCCATGACAACTACCCTGTCTCTCTCACTCCTATCAAGAATCATCTTTACTACCCTGTCCTCTACATCTCTGGAACTATTCGGAGTCCTATAGAAAACTCCCAACAGGATGACATCTCCTTTCTTGTTTCTAACCTCAGCCCATTCTACCTCAGTTGACGATTCCCCAAACATCCTTTCTGCAATTGTAATACTGTCCTTGACGAACAATGCCACACATCCCCTCTTTTAACATCTTCTCTGTTCTTACTGAAACATCTAAATCCTGGAACCTGCAATAGCCATTCCTGTCCCTGCTCTAACCATGTGTCCGAAATGCCCACAACATTGAAGTCCCAGGTACTAGCCCATGCTTCAAGTTCACCTACCTTATTCCGGAAACTCCTGGCATTGACGTAGACACACTTCAAACCAACTTCTTGCTTGCTGGTTCCATCTTGCATCCCTGAAACTTGATTTCGAACCTCCCTACTCTCAATATTTTCTATACTCGAACTACAATTTTGATTCCCATCCGCTTGCTGGATTAGTTTAAAACCACCCAAACAGCCTTAGCGAATTTCTCCCCCATGATATTGGTACCCCTCTGGTTTAAATGAAGACCATCCTGTTTGGAGAGGTCCCACCTAGCCTAGAAAGAGCCCCAATTATCCAAGAATCCAAAACCTTCATTCCCGCATTTCCCTGTAGCAACGTGTTCAATTCCTCTCTCTCCCTGTTCCCCGCCTTACTAGCACATGGCACGGGCAACAAACAAGAGACAACAACTCTGTTCGTCCTAGCTCTAAGATTCCATCCTAGCTCCCTGAATTTCTGCCTGAAATCCCCGTCTGGCTTCCTACCTATGTCATTGGTGCCTATGTGGAACACGACATGGGGCTGCTCCGCCTCCCCTTTAAGGATCCCAAAAACATGATCAGAGACATCACGAACCCTGGTACCTGGGAGGCAACACACCAACCGTGAGTCTCTCTCGTTCCCACAGAACCTCCTATCTGTCCTCCTAACTATGTAGTCCCCAATGACTACTGCTCTGCTCCTCTTCTCCCTTCCCTTCTGAGCAGCAGGGACAGAATCTGTGCCAGAGCCCTGTGTCCCACTGCTGTCCCCTGGTAAGTCCTCTCCCCAACAGTATCCAAAACGGTATACTTATTGTTGATGTGAATGGCCACAGGGGATCCCTGCACTGCCTGACGATTCCCTTTCCATCTCCTGACTGTAATCCATTTGCCTTTTTCTTGTACCTGAGGAGTGACTACCTCCCTGTAACCCCTCTCAATAACTCCATCTGCCTCCCGAATGATCTGAAGTTCATCCAGCTCCAGCTCCAGTTCCCTAACGCGGTTTTCAAGGAGCTGGAGTTGTGTGCACTTCCCGCAGATGTAGTCAGCAGGGACACTAGTGGTGACTCTTACCTCGCACATTCTGCAGGAGGAACATTCAACTGCCCTCATCTCCATCCATTATTGTGAATTCCCAAAGAGATGTTAAAAAATAAGGAATAAAAAATAAACTCGCTACCTTACCAATCTGGCGCACAGAAGTTTGTTTTTGGTCAGAGGAGGAGATGGGTGGGAGACACGACCCGTGTAGTGTTTTGAGTAACGCAACCACACAAATATATGACTTCCCAGAAGTCGTTCGCTCCTCCCTCACACCTCTCAGCAAATGGTGGCCTGATTCCCAAGGTAAGTCCCTTTTAATTCTTTATATAGGTCTCGGCATGTCAAGGAACAGGCAAATATTGGTCTTTGGATCATATTAGGAAAATGTGCCTGTATTAGAGCACAATGACGAGTGGAATGGAAAAAACAGTGTATTATTTCAATGAATTTAGTTCAATGAATTATTTCCTTATTATTGAGACTTCGAGTAAGTGGAAGAGCTACTCTTTGTTTTCCTTGTCTAGACCCCTCATGTTGTTAAACACTTCCATCAGGAGGACCTCTCAGCCTTCTTTGCTTAAAAGTAAAATCAAGTAGATCCAGCCTCTCTTCAGTTTGAGTACACTCTTTTCATGTAACTTCTGAAAGGTATCAGTGTTAAATTTCATTAGCGATTGATCTGTCCACCTGAACAACAGGTATATACCCTCCTGTACCCTCACACTGTCCTCCTCACTGTGAACCACCAGCTCATCTTGGTGTCATCCACAACATTATTTATCATTCCCTCCAAACTCCATCCCTCCCATTCTCCTCCTCATCGTTTATGAAGTTCACAACTAAGCCATGAATTTCTCCTGTTCTTCAGATGTTGTTCAAGGGAAGGCATTGAGAATTCCATTCTCTTGTTTTTTCCTATTTTGGTGAATTTACAGCGTGATGCAGTTGAGTTCTTTTTCACGAGGGAGCCACCAATTTTATTTTGGACATGGAGCTGAATTCTACTTTTATACTATGCTCCTCTGTATGTTTTATTGATTAGCTTGTACGTAATTAGTATTGGATTAGGTTTAGATGGCTTTCACTGCAACATTTGTGTTCCATGTGGATCTGGAAAATGTTCTTTATATCATTCCCTGCAACAGCCAGAGCTGAAGCAAGTTTCCGTGTCGACGATAGTGACAGATTCACAATTTTGTTTGAAATAGTTGGAGTGATAAGGATAAAGATTCAGCTAATTTCTGTATATAGACGTACAGAAGGAGATCAAATCATTTCGTCAAGTCCACCTTGAACTGGAAACAAATTAATAAATTATATGCCCACTTTTCTTCTTATTACAAAAACATTTTCAAAAAAATGTTCTTAGAGCAGCGTGGATCTTCTAGCTGCTCCTGGGAATGCAGGCAGTTAAATATTTAATATAGTCTTTTTGCAGTTGATGTTATAGTTTATTAATTTAATATAATTATTTCCATTTTGCTTTATTAACATTCAACAACAAACAAAACAGCAAAAAAACCTCATGATTTTCTTTCAAACGAACTTTTTTTTAAAAAGAGTTGTTTAAGGGTGGTTTACAAAGAAAACGAAAAGTCTATTTTTATTTTAAAATGTTTCTTTTATTATACTGCAGAAGGTTTTTTGTTTTGTAAAATTAATTAATTAAAATAAGGAGGTGTACCTTCATTCCGGAGAATCGTACACATTTTCAGCTCTGGAGAAGACTATTTTCTTCTCGGACTTTATTGAAGAGGAATATTTTTATTAATTTAATTAGTTAAATGGTTTATTTTGTTTAATCTTTCTATGTTTGATACGTGTATGTCTCTATTTTTCAATTTTAACATTGTCTGTCGGTAATGAAAGGTAACAGAAGGTGCTGTAAAAAGGTTCTGCTTTTAGGCATAATATTATTAAGGTCTCATAAGGCACAGAGAGGACGGCTGGAAGATTTGGGAAAAAAATACTATCCAGCATATCCAGTCATATAGGTGTTTGGCTCTCAGGAAAGATAAGAAAGTAGTTCAAAATTCTCCTATGACTATTCCTCTACCAAAATGCTTTTCAGCTTTTAGAACAGCTGAAGGGGATTGTTTCTCTGAGGAAAATGGAAGGGAAATCAATTATTGGACACTTGGAATGATTCTTATGTTCAGCAGCTTTTGAGGAGATTTAGTAGAATTATTGCTTCAGTGAACTTTTCTATCAGGGGCACTAACACAAGATTCTGTGGCATTGACCACTAATTCAGGATGCTTTGTTTATTTTCCAGTGCTAAGATTAAGAACGTCTCGAAACATTTCAAGCACGTTGTTCAAGATGACATTGAGTAGAGAAACATTACTGTAGATATTGGCAGTAATGATATGTTTTAGGGAAAGATTAAAGCAGTACAGAGTGAACTTAAGAGGTGAGGTAGAGTATTAATAAAAAAACTTTTAAAGCAATACTTTCTGGTTTACTCCAATGCCAAACCCAACTGGGAAGGAACAAAAGGTTAACCGAGAAAAACAAACGGCTGTAGAGCTACTGTGTTATTGAGGGATTTCGATTTTTGGGAAATTAGAATCTATTTTAGAATAGAAATGGCCTGTTTGGAAAGGATTGGTCTAATCTAAACTGGAAAGCAACCAATATCTTAGCAGGGAGATTTGCTCCTTCTATGTAGGGAGACTTTATGTTGATAGAGGTAACAAGGGAGATATTCCAAGTAGAATTACAAATGGTAGGATGGATGGAGAAGTTTATGAATGTGAGGAGTACACAGCGATTAGAAAAGAAAAACAAGAGAGTCAAAAGTATATAGTAATGCTGAAGCACGAAATTGCATTTATTTCAATTGAGGGGTCTTACAGGGGAGGCTGATGAACTCGGGGCATATTTAAGAACATGGGATCGGGACATCATATGTATTAAAGTAAATTGGTTGAGAGATGATCAACTCGGAAATGTAGTACTGGGAAAGCACAACAGGTCAGGCAGCATGTGGGAAGCAGGACAATCAACGTTTTGGGAAAAAGCCCTTGATCAGGAATGGGCTGATGAAGGGATTTTGCTTGAAGTGTCGATTTCCCTGCTCCTGGGATGCTGCCAGACCTGCTGTGCTTTTCCAGCACCACACTCTCGACTCTAACTTCTATCATCTGCAGTCCTCACTTTCGCCTGAGAGATGTTCAAGCTGAGAGATGGCAATTCAATCTTCCAGTTGTTAAGCGTCATAGAAAGGGTGGAAAATATATACGGAGGGCAGGGAGGGGATGAACTGCATTTTTGATTAAGGAATAAATTGTTGCTGGAACAGGGAAAGGCATTTCTGAAAGATTATCCAGTTAAAATATGCAGGTAGTATTAAAAATAAGAAAATAAAGTTAACTTTGAACAGATTGCACTAAATGCTCTTTTATGAAAAACCGTCCAGTGAAAATATATTAGTCGAAATTAAAAAGAAGAAAGGAAAGTACACGTTGATTGTATTGTACCAGATGCTCTGCAACAGTAAGAAAGAAATTGAGAAACAAACATGTAGGGAAATCTCGGATATACATATAAGCTTAAGGTTGTGATAATGGGGGATTTTAATTTTCTAATAATTGATGGAGACTACCACAGCGTTAAAGGGTTGGATAGTGAAGAATTTGTCAAATATGTTCACAAAAATTTTCTTCATCAATATTTGGATGATTCTAACAGAGAAGGAGCAAAACTAGGCTTCTTTTGTGCAAAAGGCAGGGCAAGTGACTGAAGTAAACGTGAGGGAATGTTTTGGGCATTGCAATCATAATTCTATTAGTTTCATAATGGTTATGGAAAAGAAGAAGCCGTTCATTACTTTTTTTTATTTGGAGTACCATAAATTTTAATGGCATGGGACAAGGACTTATCAAGTTTGATTGGAGTAGACTGTCAGCAGGTAAAACAATGTCTGAAAAGTGGGAGCCATTCAACAGTGTGACGACGGGAGTTGAGGGAATTATGTTCCTGTTAAAGTGAAGGGAAGATTAAGGAACAGTGGACGACTACCGTTATTGAGCTTTTATGCAAGAATCAAAGAAAACCTTACATGAGATACAGACAACTTTATTCAATTTAATCTCTTAGACAATATAAAGAATGTGGGGCATTATTTCGAGAAAAATCAGGAAAGCAAAAAGGCGATATGAGATAGAATGGGCAGATAAGGTTAAGGATAATCCAAAAATATTGTGCAACTACATTAACAGCAAGAGGGCAACCATAGAGAGTGTTAGGCCTCTCAAAGATTATGAAGGACATCGATGTTTTGAACTCAGGAAATGGGGAATAAAATCATCCCATTCCTGGTGCAACAGACAGCAACAAACACACACAATTGCCTGCACCTCACATTCATCCAACTAGAACTCTATCTGCTATCTGTCAGTCTATTAACCCATTTCATCAAGATCCTTTTGTATTCTTAGAAATCATTCTTCACTGTCCAAGTTGCCACCAGTTTTGGTGTCATCTACAAACTTACAAACCATGCCTTCAATATTCTCACGCAAATCATTTACATACATGACAAACAAAGAAAACTCAGAACCCACCTCTATGAAACACTGCTTGGCATAAGCCTTCAGTTAGAAAAGCAACCACCCACCATTACTCTGTTTCCTGCCATTGCACCAATTGAAAGTGCTGGAGAGAAACAGCACTGTTCAGGCAGTATCGGAGCAGAGAACAATGGAATTAACTTTTTTTTAATCCAACATAACTTGTTCAAGATAGGTTCATATAAGACTCGATATATTAACTCTGTTTCTCTGCCCAGATCCTGTGTTAGCTGTTGCATTTCTCCATCATTTTGCATTTGCATTTCAGATTTCCACTATTTCTAATATTTTGCTTTTTCTTGATTGGTCTGGATGTTGGTTATATTTGGACAATATGCTCCATTCCTGTCCCTATCACTTGTGTCAGTGACACATGTATTACACTGGAGTCTGTTTCTTCTTTAAGTTCTGAAAATAAATGCGCGGATCACACCAATGTGATTTTGATTTAAAAGGCCTTTTAGAGACAGCTACACTAGATGAAAAGTAGGAATAGTTTATTAATTATGATATTGCCTGTGTGTTTTATGACTAGACTTGTCTCCCCAGTCTCAGAACATTTTCCATAAGACCATAAGACCATAAGACATGGGGGAGGAAGTAAGGCCATTCGGCCCATCGAGTCCACTCCACCATTCAATCATGGCTGATGCGCATTTCAGCTCCACTTACCAGCGTTCTCCTCGTAGCCCTTAATTCCTCTAGACAACAAGAATCTATCAATCTCGGCCTTGAAGACATTTAGCGTCCCGGCACCCACTGCACTCCGTGGCAATGAATTCCACAGGCCCACCACTCTCTGGCTGAAGAAATGTCTCCGCATTTCTGTTCTGAAATGACCCCCTCTAATTCTAAGGCTGTGTCCATGGGTCCTAGTCTCCTCGTCTAACGGAAACAAATTCCTAGCATTCACCTTTTCCAAGCCATGTATTATTTTGTACGTCTCTATTAAGTCTCCCCTTAATCTTCTAAACTCCAACGAATACAATCCCAGGATCCTCAGTGGTTCCTCATATGCTAGACCTGTCATTCCAGGGATCATCCGTGTGAATCTCCGCTGGACACGTTCCAGTGCCAGTATGTCCTTCCTGAGGTGTGGGGACCAAAACTGGACACAGTACTCCAAATGGGGCCTAACCAGAGCTTTATAAAGTCTTAGTAGTACATCTCTGCTTTTATATTCCAACCCTCTTGAGATAAGAGACAACATTGCATTCGCTTTCTTAATCACAGACTCAACCTGCATGTTTACCTTTAGAGAATCCTCGACTAGCACTCCCAGATCCCTTTGTGCTTTGGCTTTATTAATTTTCTCACCATTTATCAAGTAGTCCATGCTTTTATTCTTTTTGCCAAAGTGCAAGACCTCGCACTTGCTCACGTTAAATTCCATCAGCCATTTCCTGGAGCACTCTCCCAACCTGTCTATATCCTTCTGTAGCCTCCCCACTTCCTCAGTACTACCTGCCTGTCCACCTAACTTCGTATCATCGGCAAACTTCGCTAGAATGCCCCCGGTTCCCTCATCCAAATCATTAATATATAATGTGAACAGCTGTGGCCCCAGCACCGAACCCTGCGGGACACCGCTCGTCACCGGCTGCCATTCTGAAAAAGAACCGTTTATCCCAACTGTCTGCCTTCTGTTAGACAGCCAATCCTCGGTCCATCCCAGCAGCTCACCTTGAACACCATGGGCCCTCACCTTGCTCAGCAGCCTCCCGTGTGGCACTTTATCAAAGGCCTTTTGAAAGTCTAGATAGACCACATCCACTGGGTTTCCCTGGTCTAACCTACTTGTTACCTCTTCAAAAAATTCCAACAGGTTTGTCAGGCATGACCTCCCTTTACTAAATCCATGTTGACTTGTTCTAATCAGACTCTGCTCTTCCAAGAATTTAGAAACCTCATCCTTAATGATAGATTCTAGAATTTTACCAACAACCGAGGTTAAGCTGATTGGCCTATAATTTTCCATCTTTTGCCTTGATCCTTTCTTGAACAAGAGGGTTACAACAGCCATCTTCCAATCATCCGGGTCCTTTCCTGACTCCAGTGACTCTTGAAAGATCTCAACCAATGCCTCTGTTATTTCCTCAGCCACCTCTCTCAGAACTCTCGGGTGTATCCCATCGGGGTCAGGAGATTTATCAATTTTAAGACTTTTTAACTTTTCTAGCACTATCTCTTTCGTAATGGCAACCATACTCAACTCAGCCCCGTGACACCCTTTAATTTTTGGGATATTACTCATGTCTTCCATTGTGAAAACTGACGTAAAGTACTTGTTAAGTTCTCCTGCTGTTTCCTTATCTCCCATCACGAGGCTTCCTGCATCAGTTTGAAGTGGCCCAATGTCTACTTTTGCCTGTCGTTTGTTTCTTATGTACTGAAAGAAACTTTAACTATTATTTCTAATATTACTGGCTAGCCTACCTTCATATTTGATCCTCTCATTTCTTATTACACTCTTTGTTATCCTCTGTTTGCTTTTGTATCCTTCCCAATCTTCTGATTTCCCACTGTTCTTAGCCACTTTGTAGGATCTCTCTTTTTCTTTAATACATTTCCTGACTTCCTTTGTCAGCCAAGGTTGTCTAATCCCTCCCCGGTTAATCTTTCTTTTCTTGGGAATGAACCTCTGTACAGTGTCCTCAATTATACCTACAAACTCCTGTCATTTTTTGCTCTACTGTCTTCCTGGTTAGCCTCTGCTTCCAGTCTATTTTAGTCAGTTCCTCTCTCATGCCCTCATAATTACCTTTATTCAACTGTAACACCATTACATCCGATTTTGCCTTCTCCCTTTCAAACTCCAGACTGAACTCTACCATATTATGGTCGCTACTTCCGAAGGGTTCCCTTACTTTAAGATCTTTTACAGAGTCTGGTTCATTGCAAAGCACTAGGTCCAGAATAGCCTGCTCTCTTGTGGGCTCCATGACAAGCTGTTCCAAAAAGCCATCCTGTAAGCATTCCATGAATTCCCTTTCTTTAGATCCACTAGCAACATTATTTACCCAGTCCACCTGCATATTGAAGTTTCCCATGATCAATGTAACCTTGCCTTTCTGACATGCCTTCTCTATTTCCCGGTACATGTTGCGTCCCTGGTCCTGACCACTGTTAGGAGGTCTATACACAACTCCAATTATGTTTTTTTTTGCCTTTGTTGTTCCTCAATTCCACCCACATTTTCTAATCGTTTCTATGAATAACTACAACAAAGATGGTTGTCATGCAGCCCATCATCACTGTACCAGCTCAATATGAAATATGAGCTGTCTTCCCTCTTACTCTGCTGGAACTCAAAGTAACCCAACACATTTAGTAATCTGTGTCTGTTTTTTGTTTCTGTATATCCCGTTCCGATATAAACAATCTTAACAACCTGTATAACCTGTGATTAAACAGTCTATATATAAAATATAATGATGTACATCACATTCAAAATTGTCCTATTCCATTCACATTGTCGTTTAGCATTCCATGTACCAAAGGTCATCCGTTATCTTGCTCTGCATTGCATTTCATTCCATTTGTCAGAAACAGTGATGGCTGAATACTAGTAACTGGGAGATATTGCTGCACTCCCCTCAGGTCTCCTCAACCACTGGCCGCAGCCTTTCTGTCTCAGAGCCATTATCATATTCATTCCGTCCCTTACTCATTAATTCATGACTTTTAATAAACAAGGTTATTATACATTGTTATAGACCAGGCCCGACCACTCAAAACATTCTTAAGCACGTAGCCCAGTCCTTAATGTTGCCATTTGTTGAAGGTAAGTGTATAGTGGATATTCCCAGAGAGAATTAGTTGGTCCGACGGTTGACCTTTAAACAAACAGAATGTATTTGTAAAAATAATGAATGAAACACAACAAACCGAAAACACCGTACCTGAATAATTCATCCTATCCAAAACTGTCAGGCTACCTCGAATTATGGATGCTGATCCAAATTACTTGCAACAATCCCAATAAACAAACCCACGAGCACAAAGAGTAAAAATTACACAAAAAAGCTTATAGTTTACGAAGTCAGAGAACGGAAGGTGAGGCAGAGCGTCCAGTTTAAACAGTGAACCTGACTCAACTAACCCTTGAACTGAACTGACCTGTGCAGCCGGAGAGCTGGCCACATCCCCTTGATTACACCAGTTTTTTAAAAAGGCTTGACAGCCTTCTGCCCGAGGCATTATCTGCTATGTAAAAAAAAAACAATAGACCCCAATAAAGCATTCAATATTGAGACATGTTGGAACATTGCGTCATTTAGAACCTCTCTGAAAAAATTCAATGACAACATAACCTTGTAAAGGTACTACCTGTGTGACAACTCCCCCAATATAAAACAGAATCTTCAATATCCAAGATGGCTTCAGTTTTCAAAACTCCCAAAAATAGTAGTTTGTACTCTACAATGAGCATGTACATTCGTTTACTATAAACATGTAAACATGCACAATTACATCCTGTTTCAGGGTGTGGTCCTTCCATCATTGAGTGCCTCCATTTGTCAGTAAAGTCTCAACAATTCATTGGAAATCATGTTTTCAAGACCTGCCCCGTGCACAATTTTCAAATTGAATGGCTGTAACAACAGGCTCCAGCTAAGCAGTCTCGCAGTTTTCCTAACATTTCTCAAAAAAGACTTCATTGAGTTATGATCAGTGTAAATGGTTGTCTCCGATACGTTACTGTTAATATAAACACTGAAATGTTGTCATACCAACACAAAGCTCACTGTCTCTTTCTCAACTGCTGAATATTTCTACTAATGAACATTCAACTTCTTGGAGGAATACCCAGGAGATCTCTCTGTCTTCTCGTCATCTTCCTGCAGGAGTCCAACACCGAAATCCACATCATTCGCATTTAAATCCACCTGAATGGTTTTGCATAATCAGGTGTGTCTGATCGTGGGCAGTGGTTAACACATATTTCAAATGCCGTCAAATGCCTTCTGACAGTCCTCTGTCCACTGAAACGTCTTGCCTTTCTTTAACAATTCAGTGAGTAGAGCAGTCACACTGCAAAAATGAGGCACAAACATTCGATAAAATCGACTTAATCCCAGGAACTGCTCCTTTTGTCAACAGGATGCAAAATGTCCCAGTTACCATCACTTTCAAATCTCCAATGCACCATTCATCTATGTCCAATAGCATGGCCAAGGAAGGTGACGTTTGCTTTGACACATTCACTTTTCGCTCAGTTTACCACCAAGCCTGCATTCCGAAGTCGATCGAACAAGTCTGATAGATGCTGTAGTCTTCCTTCCATGAGTCACTAAAAATCACAAGGTCATCAATGTAAACCACAGGTTGGATAATCTGGCAACATATTGGTTAGTCCCTGTAATGTGGCCGGCACATTTTACATACCAAATGTAAGTTGCTTGTCCCACATTTTCAACACAGTTTTCCAACCGTGGAACTGAATATACATCAACCTTTTTAACTGCATTGACGTTACGATAGTCCACAAATAATTAGAACATAGAACATAGAAGAATACAGCGCAGTACAGGCCCTTCAGCCCTCGATGTTGCGCCGATCAAAGCCCACCTAACCTACACTAACCCACTATCCTCCATATACCGATCCAATGCCCGCTTAAATACCCATAAAGAGGGAGAGTCCACCACTGCTACTGGCAGGGCATTCCATGAACTTACGACTCGCTGAGTGAAGAACCTACCCCTAACATCAGTCCTATATCTACACCCCCCCCCCCCTTAATTTAAAGCTATGCCCCCTTGTAATAGCTGACTCCATACGTGGAAAAAGGTTCTCACTGTCAACCCTAGCTAACCCCTAATCATCTTGTACACCTCGATCAAGTCACCCCTAAACCTTCTTTTCTCCAATGAAAACAACCCCAAGTCCCTCAGCCTTTCCTCATAGGATCTTCCTACCATACCAGGCAACATCCTGGTAAACTTCCTCTGCACCCGTTCCAGTGCCTCCACATCCTTCCTATAGTATGTCGACCAAAACTGCACACAATATTCCAGATGCTGCCGCACCAGAGTCTTATACAACTGCAGCATGACCTCAGGACTCCGGAACTCAATTCCTCTACCAATAAAAGCCATTACGCCATATGCCTTCTTCACTGCACTATTTACCTGGGTGGCAACTTTCAGAGATCTGTGTACATGGACACCAAGATCCCTCTGCTCTTCCACACTACCAAGTATCTGACCATTAGCCCAGTACCCCATCTTTTTGTTACTCTTACCAAAGTGAATCACCTCACACTTAGCTACATTGAACTCCATTTGCCACCTTTCTGCCCAGCTCTGCAGCTTCTCTATATCCCGCTGTAACCTGCCACATCCTTCCTCACTGTGTACAACTCCTCCGACTTTCACATCATCCGCAAACTTGCTCACCCAACCTTCTAACCCTTCCTCCAGGTCATTTATAAAAATGACAAACAGCAATGGTCCCAAAACAGATCCTTGCGGAACACCGCTAGTGACGGCACTCCAAGATGAACCTTTGCCATCAACTACTACCCTCTGTCTTCTTCCAGCCAGCCAATTCCTAATCCAAACCTCCAACTCACCCTCAATGCCATATCTCTGTATTTTCTGCAGTAGCCTACCATGGGGGACCTTATCAAACGCCTTACTAAAATCCATGTATACCACATGAACCGCTTTCCCCTCATCTACCTGCTTAGTCACCTTCTCAAATTGTTGGGCACCATTTGGCTTTGGCACCATGACATTCGGTGATTTCCAGTCACAGTAACACATGTTGATTATGCCACCTTAGTGCTTGCATTCAATCGCCTTCTGAGCCTGTGCCAACTTTAGAGGATTAGGCTTGTAAGGATGTTGGTTAATTGTAACAGCATCTCCTATAGTTACATAATGCACAATTAGGTGATTACTTCCAAGTTAATATCTGCATAATGTGATAGTGATAACTCTTTCTGATCATTTCAATTTTTTTCATGAAGGCAAATCAATAAATCATCCCAATTTTAGACAAGTACCTCATTGTCCACTTTAATTTGAGGAATGTCCGTTTCAGAATCCTCTGACTTCGTTTCTTACTTCTGTGCCGTATACATTAACAACTTGTCCTTTGGCTTTCCTTCCCTATCAAAGTACATTTTGAGTATATTCGCATGAGATACGCTGTGAGACTTCTTTCTTTCTGGAGTCCCTATCAAGTAGTTATCCTCTCTCTATATCCGTTGTATTTGATAAGGTCCACAAATCTTGCTTTTCATGGTTCACCTATCACTGAAAGTAACAGTTATACCTTATCCCCGATCGCAAAATTGTTTTTTTAAATTTCCTGTTCGCTTCCTGCTTTGTTGCATGCTGCAATACTTTTAAATGCTGTCCAGCCAACTCCCCAGCACTATTAATCGTTTCCTAAAATTTGAGACCTAAGCCAAATGTGTGGCATTTGAATTTTGATTTACTACTTTCTCCTTAATCAATATTAATGATCCTCTCAATTAATGTCCAAAAAATAATTCAAATGGATTGAATTTGCTCTTTTAATTTGGTGCATCCCTGATTACAAAAAGCACAAATGGAATTCCCTTACACTAATCATCCGGATAGTCCTGATCTTAAGCCCTCAACATGGTCTTTAATTTTTAATGTCACCTTTCTAGCGCTCCCTGCAAGGTTTGATTGCATGCAGTCGATTTGAATTGCTTTATTCCTAAGACATCATCGTGAATAAATTAGATGTGAAGTTTGAACCTTGACCTCACTGTATCTCTATTGGTAGTCTGCGACTATTTTTTAAAAAAAGAGTAATTCCTTTGCAATTCTTTTAGCTATGATACTGCAGCTTGGGATGGCCTGTGGAAATCTTTTCGATACATCTATTGTTGGTAACGAATACCGGTGTCCAGGATTTGTTTGAGGTCAGGGACCTAGCCAATCAATTCAGACTCTTGTAAAAGGTTCTTCAAATGCTGGAATAGTTAAGAAAGGCGCAGGTTTTATTATCACTTGCGTTTTTTTCCAATTACCTGACATGTATGACACGTCTGGCAAAATTCAACTACATTCTGTTGCTGTCCAGGCCAGTAAATATGTCTCTGTTTTTCAGCCTGTGTTTTCCTCACTCTTAAATGACTACTAAGTGGTAGCTCATGCGCCATTCACATCACCTCTTTCCTGTATCCCATTGGCAATACGATTTGATGAACTTCTGCCCAATTATCATCTCCTTGAGTATGTGATATTCTCCATTCCCTCATTTGGACATCGTTTTTGGTGTAATAACACTCAGGGATACAGGCAAAATTCATAACGTATATGCTTTTTGATAAAACTGCTTTAACCTTTTATCTTTCTGCTGTAACTCAATTAGTTTAAATGAACTAAAATATTTTCATGATGCCCTGTTTACTCAATAGATTTTTTTTACAACTATGTGATTGAACAAAGTCTCGTTAAATGCCACTTCAGCTTCCTTAACTTTACATTTTTGATATCTCCTGTTTCAACTGGTCACATTGGGGCTTCGTTACCCACTCTCAGTAAACTTCCAGGATAAGACTCCTGCATTGCTTCAGTTACCTGCGTCTGCACTGGCTTTTTAACCAGAGTACGCAGTCCTCCTACCGGCGAATCAGCTGCATTTTTTGCAAGGATAGATTGTATTCCTGGAGCTGAGAGTTTGTCCAATACTCATGCCATAATTTCTCCACAAGTTTCTGGACACTCTATCCTCGCTTTACATTATTATGGTCTTTTTGTCATAAGGTGAATTCCCTTTAGCAGTACCTTTTCTGGAAATAGTCCTTCTGGAGTATATATCTCCTGACCCTTCAGCATCACGGACTAAGATGATCCTGTTTCTCTTAAAATTACATCCTCTTTACATGCCCTATGTCTGTAAACTTTCCCTTTGCAGGTATATTTTCTAAGCAGGTCTGCCACTTCCTCTTTAACAAACCTCTGATCAGCTTATACACTCTGATGCAGCTTTCTAGCTTCCACTGTGCTTTCTGTTACCACTCCAACAAAACTTCCAAGCTTATCCTGTTTTCCTGCATCTGCATTTTCTTTTCCTAAACACACCAACACAGTGATTTCATGTGACCTAATTTATTGCAATGAAAACACCGAACCTTTTTAACTTCTTTGTTTCCTTCAAGTGTTTCCTTTGTAGCCTGTGCGAAATTATCCTTATGACCTTCTTCGAGATCTACCTCTCCCTCCCACGTGAGGATTTCTCTTTGCCCCAGTTTCTATCCCTCATGGACTGAAATTGATTCTAGAAGCTAAACCACGTTTTATGGACCAATTCATAATCATCAGCCACTGAAACTGCCAGCCTTGCCGTTTTAACTCTCTGCTCTTCCAAATGTGTTTGCACTGTGTCATGCAGTGAATCTTTGAACTCCTCCAAAGTAATTTTCTCTCTCAGAGCATTGTAAAGCTCTTTTCCAGCTAACAAAATTACTTTGTTTGATCCTTTCAAACTCAATATATGTTTGATTAGGATCCCTCCTTATATTCCAGAAACGTTGTCTATCGGATTCTGGCAGAAGCTCATATGAACTTTCTTTACCTCCTCATGCACCCCAGATCACTCATCTGATAGTGTTGTGTCACGAATACTTGCCGAACTCAACCTACAAGTTTTGTTTGGATCAACAAAACCCAGATGCTCACTGGCCACTGCAATTGTTTGGCCACTTTTTCAAATGAAATGGAAAAGTTTTCCATATCCTGCTCATCAAATTTAGGCAAGGCGTGAATATATTTAAAACGTTTCTCACCAGGTTTTTGAATACCATTGTTTTGCTCAACTACAATCTGTTATTCACTAAGCTCATCTTCCCCCTTCATCCCCATCCATTTAAGCTGACTTTCCATCCTAAGTGTCCATCTCTGTAGCACAAACCCTCTCTATTTTTCTTTATCTCCTGCTAAGGATATTCATTGTTTTTTTTCTTTCCTCTGCTAAACCTATTCATTCTCTTTCTTTCTCTTCTGATTTTAGCCGTAACTCAAAATGCTTCATTTCCACTTTTAACTCATGCTGAGTCATTTGCAATTGAAGTTTGCACATCTCTACAGATCCTGATGGAGTTGACAGCAAATTGGAATGCTGAGCTACTGCTGCAATCATCTCATCTTACCTCAGGTTAGGAGGTAGTTTCAACGCAAGGTTGTCTATTAATTCCCGCAGCTTGAACTTATGTGCATTCTGTTGAAAATCCCAAGGTCACATCTTCCACCTCCAAAACATCCTTGGTTCCTGCAAAGGTCATTGCTATCTAAAGCTCTTTGTACCCACCAAATCAACACACGGAATAGGAGATGCTAATACTTGCCACTTGCTGCTTATATCCCGCAATTGGTCCCCATTCTCTTATAGAATATGCCCAATGCCACAGAACTAACCCAGACCATAACTTTGTTATTTCTTAAAAGTTAGTGTAGAGTGGATCTTCCTTGAGTCAATTAGCTGGTCAGACTGCCGAGTTTTAAACAAATAGCATTTGTTATTTGATATTGGCGTTCCAGTTTGTTATTTGACCAAATTACCAAATGATACACAAGAAACCAAAATAGAATACCTGAATAACTAATCGTATATAAACCGGACAGGCTATCCAGACTTTAGGATCCTGTTCCAAAACACTAGGAACAATCCCAATAAGCAAACCCCTCAGTACCAAGAGTAAAACTGACACAAAGGCTTACAGGTTGTAAGGTCAGAAGGACAGAAGGAGGGGGAGAGCATACAGTTCCAACAGTTACCCTGACTGAACTAACCCCAGAACTGATCAGACCTCTCCAGTTAGAGAGTTGGCCATGCCCTCTTTATTATACAAGTTTCTTATTAAAGACTGGAAAGCCTTCTGGCTGATGCATTACCTGTTAGAAAAAAACAAAAGGATCCCAATTAAACTTTCAAAGTTCAGACATGTTGGAATCTTGGTTCATTTAGCCCCTCTTTATAAAAATAAAGACAACATAACCTTTGAAAAGGACCAGTTTTGTGACAACATGCCACATATGGCTTTGGACTGAATTCAATAAATGTAAGTCTTACTGCTTTGAAGCCAATAAACTGTATTATAAAGTATATTCAAGCGTTTGTGAGTTTACACAAAACAAATCTGAATCGCATTATGTGTTGAAGGTTCCACATTGTTTTGTTAGAGCAATACGAAGAATGTCCAGACAGATCCACACTTTCTGTGTATGGTCAGGGCAAATATTCCCAATGAGAATCTATTGGCTGGCGTCTGGTCTAGTTGAGGAGAGATCAGCACTTTAACTACATCTAGATTGCATATTTTGTGGATGGCTGTTTTGGGAGGGCGGTGTTCAGGTGGTTACAGCATTGCAAACGGACAACACAGCAGAAATATCTAGCCTGTGATAAGGAAACATCCATCATTCTCCCTCATAATTAACATTATGAGAGCAATTGGTGATGGGAGATGTGATCAATAGTCAGTGATGTCAACATTAAATCAAATCCAATTGTTATTTGTACCATACTGAAAGGTGTTAACTGGATCTGTTTGTTCAGTGACTGTGATTGATGTCAGTCTCCATGGATCCTAACGATGTCGCTGGATTGTTTCCTTCTTCTTTTAGTAAGTTGCTTCTTGCAATGACTTATCCCATTGTAGCAGCAGATACATCACCTGCAACATTAACAAGAATCAGCAGTTGCAGAGACGGGGAGAGGAGAGGTCAGAATCTGAGAGTAGACTGGAATGTTCCAACAATGGATCAGAATCTGAGAACAGTAGACTGGAATGCTGCACCAATGGCTCAGAATCTGAGAACCCAAGGATGGAATGCTACAACAACGGACCGGAGTTTATCCTGGGGTCTTTCCATTGTTTCCAGGTATTGGAACAGATTACCATATCGGATACACGGTGTACTGCTGATTATTCAGGCTGGTTACTTTCCCATGCTCGCTATTATTGGTGTTCCTGGTAAGTCTCCCCTTCTCTATCTATTTATTAATCCCATAAGCCATGATGAACTTCAGTGCTATTTCTGTTGATTATACTTGGCAAAGTTCGAAACTACTGCCTTCAGTTTCAAATACAAATCCATTAATTACCACAAATTTCAAAACCGCCCACACCCCCGCCCTCACACACATCTGAGGACAAGACTGTTCACAATCCGGAAGTATCTATTTGCCCTGAATTGATTTATGTCTTCACATTCTCTCCATCAACAAACAGACCCACTACCAGCTCCATGGTATCCCCATTCCCCAGCTTGACGTTTGTTCAGTTGCTAAATACACCATTATACATGCCTTGGAAAATTTCAGACTTCATGGTTCCAGCTCCCTTCTAATCATTCTTTCCATTACAATGTTTCCATCATGCCCTTATTCTTGTCTCTAAAGTAAATTCATGTCAGGGACACTGTGTCAGAATAGTAATGTCGCTGGCCACATCATTCCGTGGTCCAGGGTATACCCGAAAGACATTGTTTCAAATCCTATCTCAGATGATGAGAGAACTTAAACTCAAATGATAGGAACTGGAAATAAAAACGAATTTCACTAATATAACCCCACTTTTGTCGATAAGTTAATCTATTTCACTGATGTCTTTTGGTAAAGAAATCTAACATTATTACCTGGGGTGGATAAAGACGACATCAGGTCCACAACAATGTGTTTGACACTATACTGCCTTCAGGCATGGCCTCACACTAAAGGACATTTAGTGAGGTCAACTGTGCCCTTAACAGCGATGAAGACAACCTATCCAATGACAACACTCAACGTTGGGAAAAAAATGATGCGAGAGATCAGGAGAATGATGAAGTGCCAGAGAAACCGAGCAGTTTTAGCAGTCTCGGATCGCGAGAAACATAGAATTGACATTTCAAATCTAATGACCATCCATCAGAACTACACACAACTGGGAAATAGTGTGAATGATGTTGGTGACAGGGATGTCTGTTGTAAATGGGACAAGGTGGGAGTTGAACAGATAGAGAAAGACAGAGATAGAGAGAAAGAAGCAAATTGAGGAATTGTTGATGACCAGCTGGAATGGAAATAAAAATCATGATTAATCTTTTTAATTTTTTCCTGCTGCCATTTTAACGAAAATCCTGTCCATGTATGGTATACATCAAAGTCACGGTTTGAATTGAGTTATGTCCCGTTGTATTCCTTTCCTGAGAGTAATCATATTTTTAAAAATTCATGAATGGGATGTTGGGACAGCATGTCATTCCCTTTCCACGTTGTCCTTGAGAAGCTGTTGGTGAGCTGCCTTCCTAACCACTGCAGTCTGTGGGCTGTAAGTATTCAATGCATAGTTCCGTCTGGTTTAATTTCTTTGAGACTTTATAGTGAATGATATAACTGAGTGGTTGGGCTTGGACATTTCTAACGGCAGCCGAGAGTTAACATCATTGCTATGGGTCTAGAGTCACATGTAAGCCCGATCAGGTGGAGGTGATAAATTTTATTCCTGGAAGGGCATCAGTGTGCCAGGTAGGTTTTTCTGACAATCGTTTCATTGTTTCATAATTTTGATATTTTATTGAACTCAAATTCCAATATTTGCTGCGGTGAGAATTGAACCTGTGCTGTGGGTCATTACCTGTGTTGCTCCAATAGTTATCTGGAGATAATACAGCTAGACCATCGCCTCCTCAGCATCTCCAAACATCTCCAATGGCAGTAGTGATGTTGCTGTTGGCGTGGCTGTGCTGGAAGTATAGCGATTTGCAAGGCAAATAAATTATTTAGCAAAACATACCATCCTTCTCATTTTGTATGTATGAGAAGGGGAGATGATGGGAAGTGCTCTTGGTGAAAAGGAGCTGAATTCCCTTGGTCATGAGTCACTGACAGAATTCAGACAGAGCAGCAAGTAATCAGCACAGGATATTGTATAATGTCTTTCATTGAAAGATGATTCAAATATAGGCGTGAAGACATCTCCCTGCAGTTGTAGAGAGATATTGAGACAGCACGTGGTGCACTGTGAACAGATTTTCTCTCCATTATAAGGAATGATCTCCTTGCCATAGTGAGATAGTGTAAAGGAGTTTGACCAGACTAATCCCTGCAGTGATGGTACCACTAGGAGAGAGTGAAGGAAATGAATGTTTAATCTGTAATGCTGCAAGAGTTTTAAAAGTGATTGCGATAAAACTTGAGCGTTTTGAACCCGGACTCATTATTCCCATAACAAAACAATGATAGCGTGAAATATCATGTGTTTTCCTGCAGTATATGTTTTCATATGTGTACAGATACGTTGATAGGAAAGGTTTAGCAGGACATGGGTCAACTGAAGGGAAACGGAGTTCACGTGAGTGGACGTTTTGGTTGGCATAGTACAATTTGGGCTAAAGGGCCTCACTCCCTGCTGTTAAACTCTATGACTCTCTGATAGTTTACACTCTCTGTGGAGACCCCATGTTGGTTGTAAGAGAGCTGCAGATTCTGAATGAACTCTCACCATCTCAACGTACAGTTGAAGTGAGACCCTGCACTAAGCCTCATGTTGTTCACAAACATGCCAGCAGCTATACTCTTATAGAGTTGGCCATTCCCAAAAGTTTCTGATCTCCATGCAGAAGACAAGCCTGTCTTCTCGAATATGGCAGCTGCCTCCTTGTGACTTGGGACAAGCCATCTGATGTGCTCCTCTCCATCAGCAAACCACATTAATGTAACACATGTGTAGCTACATCAATGGAGCCAGGAGGAACAACTTGGGCCAGTCTGTCTGTGCAGTCTCTGCTTCATTGGTTTGTCGTGTTGCAGCATCAATGATATCCTCCTATTTCAGTGTAACAGTTTGGAGGGGCTGAACGGTTTCTTATTTTCGTGTGTCAACCCCTTGAGGGGTTTCATGTCCTCCTGCTCATCCCAGGGAAAAGGTTCATTATTGGGTGACTCATGGTAGCTGCTAACCAGCGTGTTGTGCTGACTAGACTTCTTATGGTCCTGTGTAACAATAGACAAACAGGAGGCTGGAGAACGCAACAAGCTAGGCAGCATCAGGAGGTGGAGAAGTCAATATTTCCGGTATTACTGTTCATTAGGATTGGGGGTGGGGTAGGGGGAGCTGCAGATAAAAACAGAAGGCAATGGCCAGTGTGGGGAGAGTAGGGGAAGGGGAATTGAAATGGTTGGTGAATGGGAGCTCACGTCTGCCCCTTTGGGCCCGTGAGTTATGGTTGGGAAAATGTGTCCTTAGTTTATGTTTGGTCTCCCCAGTGTAGAGAAGACCACATCAGAAGGACCTGATGCAGTACACTAGGTTTGAAGGGAGGCAGGTGAATCTCTGTTTCACCTGGAAGGACAGTTTGGGGCGCTGGATAGAGGTGAGAGAGATTGTGTTCCAGCAGGTGATGCATCTTTTCCATTTGCAGGGGCAGTTGTCAGTGGGGATTGGAGGCTTTGTTGGGGAGTGTGGCATGCACCAAAGATTAGCGATGGGAATGGTCCTTGTGAAAAATGTGCCAGGTCTTGGGATCCAACCCAGTTTACTGTATCTGGTGCTCACAATGTGGTCTTCTCTACACTGGGGATCCTAAGCGCAAACTAAGGGGATGTTTTGCTAAGCATCTCAGCTGGGCCCTCAAGGGCTGAGCTGACCTCCCAGTAACTGCCTATTTCAATTTCCCCTCCCACGCCTTTCCAATGTGGCCATCCTTGACTTCCTCCATTGCCACTATGAAACCAACTGCAAATTGGAGGAACAACACTTCATCTTCTGCGTGTGCAGCCTACAACCCGGGTGACTCAACACTGAGTACTCCAATTTCAAATAACCTCCCCTCCAAACCCCCAAATACATTCCCAGTCCCTCCTCCTCCCGTCCATTCCTCTGATAATCCCTTCTTCCATCTCCCAACTGGATTCATTCCTCCCATCGATCAACCCGGGCATAACCTCTACTTTTATTTACCTATCCCCACCTCACCATCCTGTCTCCAACTCCTCCACCCGGCCTCTTTAAATGTAGACCCCCTTAAACCGCACCCCCCCCCCCCCCCACACACACACACACACCCAGTCCTGAAGAAGGCTTTGACTCAAGTCGTTGACATCTCACCTCCTGATGCTTCCTCTCTTGTTGTGTTGTTCCGGCGTCCTGACTGTCTACTTTGAATTCCAACATTTGAGATTTTTAAAAAATCTCTTCTTGCATAAGAAACAACAGAGAGTGAATGGGCTGTGTCTCTTGTTATCGAAGAGTTTCGATGGGCTGAATGGCTTTCTCACATTCCAATGAAATCAGCTCGAGATGCTGCATGAGTTCCTCTTTCTATACTTTGGAAATGTTCATGGTCCAGCAGTGCTGACACACGAATGTTACCTGCACGTTAACAGCATGAGCTTGAATATTGTCCAGGTTTTGATGCTTTATGTGATCTTCACTGAACATCTTCACTTCTGATTGAATGACGGAAGGAAAGACATTGATGAAGCAGCTGAAGATATTTGTGCTAAGGAAGGTACCCTGAGGATCACCTAAAGAGATATCCAGTGACTGAGAGGATTGATGTCCACCAGCCACATTGTGTTCTGAATGATGCAACCAATGGGGAATTTACAACTGATTCCTATTAAGTTCAGTTTTGTTCCGACCCTTTGAAACCTTGCTCATTCAAATCTTGATGTAATGTCAGGGCCAGTCACTCTGACGCTGTGTTCATATCTTTTGCTCATGTAAATAGGCCAAGGTATATGTGTGGGGGTTCTTTCCTTCTCTCAGAGGATAGTGATTGTTGGGGCCGCTCTATCCCAGACATTTGCATCCCTGAAATGATTGGGAGGGGTAAGGAGGGTGTCAATTAATTTTGAGAGAGTCGAGGGCTACAAAGATTTGGGCATGAAAGAGAAATTGCTGCCAAGAAGAGGTCAGCCATGACCTTACTGAAGGGAAGGGCAGATTTCAGGAGCTAAATAGACTCGTGTTATTCCAACATTCCCCAGAGTCCAGTCAGTTTGTGGCCTCTCCTATTTTCTGTGTTATTGACCTGAAGTAGCTGAATAGACTGATCCTATTGCTGCATAACAGGATACTGGTGCTCCATGAGAAAATCTCGGTACAATTGTATAGGTTCGATGAGCTGATTGACCTTCTCCTGTAACTGTATATCAGGCTCCCGCATTTGAAAATCCTTATCTTGTCCTGGCCCAACCGAAATCCATATTGACTAAATCTACCACCCTAGCAGGAAGTGAGCACTGCAGATGCTGGAGATCAGAGTCCACAAGTGTGGTACTGGAAAAGCATGGCAGGTCAGGCAACATCCGAGGAACAAGATAATCGATGTTTTGGACATTCCTGATGAAAGGCTTATGCCCAAAATATTGATTCTCTTGTTCCTGATGACCTACTGTGTTTTATCCAGTGCCATACTTTTCGACATCTACTGCCCCAACCTAGTCAACTTTCCTGGTCACGTCATCAAATAATTTAACGAAATGTTTCAAGCATGATCTCCTATGCACAAAGCCATTCTCAATATTCCTAATCAAACCTTGTCTTTCCAAATTAATGTACATGTTATCCTTCAAACCTTTCTCAATTTTAAAAGATGTTAAACTCACTGTTCAGAGTTTCAAGGCTTTGTTTTCAGTCATTCTTAAGTAAGGGCTCAATGTTTGATATACTCCAGCCTTCCAGGATCTAAACTCTAGTTAATGGTGATCAAAATCATCATTCAGGTCCCACGCAAATGCTTCTCTAGCCTCTTACAGTTTTCTTGGATATATCTGGTAAGGAACATGAGATTTATCCAACCTCAAGCATTTTAGTACGTCGAATACCTCCTCTACTGTGATATGGACTGTCCCTAAGAAATCACCATGAACCTCGCCAAGTTCCTAAGTATTCATGCCTTTCTCCATGCTAAACACAGAGGAGAAATTTCCGTTGATGATCTCGCCCATCTCTTATGGTTCCACACATACCTGTCACTTTGGTCTTTGAGGGGTCCTATTTTCTAGCTAGTTATTGTTTTTCCTTTAATATACAAAAGTAACATTTTGGATTCATCTTAATCTTCTCAGCCATGGCTCTTTCATGTCCCCTTTTCACACTACTGATTTCCTTCTTCAGTAGATTCCTGTTTCCCTTATATATCTCCAGGGATTCACTTGATCCAGCTACCAGTAACGGAGCTGCTTTATTTTTCTGGTCAAAACCTAAATATCTCTTGTCATCCAGGGTTCCCCATTCCTGCCAACGTTTCTTTCACCTCCACAGTAACAAATAGAACTTGAACTCCAGTATCTCACGTTCAAAGGACTCCCACCTGCCAGAGGTCCCTTTGATGGCAACGAACTATTCCAGCAAACCCCTGCAAACGCCTACCTAATTCCATCTAAATTCATCTTACCCCAGTTTAGAAATTGAAGCGGTGGACCAGTTTTGTCTCTCACCATAAATATGTGAAAATTAATAGAACTCTGGCCATTGGTTCCATAGTACTCCCACACTGTAACCTCCATCACTTGTTCTGTCTTATTTCCTAAGAGTAGGTCAAATTTTGCCGCTTCCCGAGAAAGCCAAACAACATACTGCTTGAGGGAAATTTTCTGGCGCAATTAACGGATTCCACCCCACCAAATCCCTTAACGCGCTGGCAATGCCAGTCAACGTTATAAACATTAAAATCCCCAATTATGACAATCCTTTTGCTTTTGCATATCCCACCTCTCTGCCAGTATGTTAGTTACTCTAATTCCTGGTGACTATTTCGGGGCCGATAGTACAGCCCCCATAACATCACCATACCCCTTCCTATTTATTAGCTCCATCCACAAATCCTCGCTGTTTGATCCTTCAGTTACTTCATCTCTGATTACTTCTGTGATATTCCCCTTAATCAGAAATGCAACTCCCCACCACTTTCCACCATCTGTGTCCTGCCTAAAGCAGCTATACCCTGGCACATTAAGCTGCCAGTTCTGTCCCTTCCTTATCTATGTTTCTGTAATGCCTGTAATATCCCAGTCCCACATAGCTATCAATGCTCTGAGTTCTTCGGCCTTACCTGTCGTCCTCTTGCATTGAAATAAATGCAATTTAATAAAAACAGGCATTCTTGCTCCCTGTTGTGTTCCAGCCTGACCTGTCTTTTCAATTTACTGTTTCTGGTTACTATATTTCCTTCCAGCCTCGCACTTTCCTCCCTGCTCTTGAAGATCTCACCCATTGCCAATCTCATTTAAACCCTCCCTTGGAGCACGAGAGAACCTGTCTGCCAGGATTTTGGTCCCCCCTCCAGTGCATGTGCCACCTGGCCCTGTTGAACAGGTCAACTCTGTCACAGAAAAGACCCCAATGATCTAAAAATCTGAGTGCCTTCCCCTACACCAATTATTTAGCTATGCATGTATCTGCCATATCCTTTTATTCTTACTTTCATGATCTCATGAAACAGGAAGTAATCAGGGGATTACCACTTCGAGGTCTTGGTTTTTAACTTTTCCCCTAGCTCTCTGTAATCACTCTGGAGGACCTCATTCCTATATCTACGTGTATCATTTGTGATGCCAACGTGCACAATGATTTCTGGCTGCTCACCCTCCCCCTTGACAATGTTTTGCTGCCGCTCGGAGACTTCCTGCAACCTGGCACCTGGGACGTAGCACAACTTGCTGGATTCCCGTTTGAGGCCCCAGAATCTCCAAAGTGTCCCTCCAACAATCGAATCTCCTATCTCTAAGACACTTTAAATTTACCCTTTCCTCTATGCTCCAAAACCAGTGGTAGTACCACTAATTTGGCGACCGCTGCTTTCCTTTGAACGGTCATTCCCTCCAACAGTATCAGAAGTGGTATACTTATTTTTGTGGGGAATGGCCACAGGGGATAGCTGCACTCTCTGCCTACTTCCTTTGCCATTCCAAACCTAATCTTTGCCTGGAACACGATAGGGAGCAAGGACTAGCTGTTGGATTAAATTGTGTTTATTTAAATGCAACAGAGCAGACAGGTAAGACTGATGAACTCAGGGCATGGATCTTTATGTGGGACTGTGCCGTTATAGTCATAACAGAAACATGGTCAGGGTGGGTCTTCGGTTTGGCCACCACACTAAAACAGTTATATGTGAAGCTCGCAACATCTCTGATAATCCTGAGTGCATCCAGCTCCAGCTCCGAAACATGGTCTCCCAGGAGCTGCAGCTGGGTGCACTTTCCACAGGTGTAGTCAACAGGGACGGTGGAAATCTCTCTGAGCTCCCACATCCCACAGGATGATCGTGCAACTGGCCTAACTGCCATCTTGACTGCTGTAATAATAAATTAAAATGACTTTATTTGAACTTGCCTGTCCTTTTTTTCAGAGCTGCTGCTGTCTGAAGCCTCTCAAACCAATGACTTACTACTTACTCTGCTACCAACTGCATTTTCTCCACTCCTCCACCTTTACTTTTGTTTAGGGAAGAAGGGAGACACTACAGTAATGCAATGTTTGTGCCTTAGACATTCCTTGACACCAAGCCCATGACGACCTGTCCTCCAGAGCACGTTATTACTTGTACTTGGAGGGTGTCTTGCTGAGTCTTCCTCCTGCTGGTGGTGACTGCCATAAGCCAAATAATCACCCCAACAGCCAATCCGCGTTGTCGCAGTCCCCTGCTCCTTTCTGTCTATTAATACTGTATTTATGAAATCCTTGAATCCATCGATTGCATTCCAAACTGTGTCTCACTCCAAAGGGAGAGAAGTTATTTTCCAGTGAATACAGGGCTGTTGGAAAAAGAATTGCATTAGACATTGGAGCAACATTCTTGCTATCCGCGCACTGAGTCTGCTTTTCTGTTCAATTCCATTATATTTATTCTGATAATCCCCATTCTCCATGACTCCATTTTCCCTATAATAAACCCTTGTTTAATAATCAGTCTGCCTCAGCCTTCAAGATGTTTAATGATCTAACCTCAACAGCCCTCAAAATTTTCTACAATTAATTCACTCTCACTATTGGGAGACTTGATGGTCTTTATTCCCATGTCTTATTTCTAGCACTCTGTGTGAGAGTTGTGCCAACATAATTTGTTATCATGTCCCATCACACCTTCGCTGTGGCCAGAGACAAGAGAAAAATAAAAAATGTCAGAGCTTGTGCTCTTCTCCCTCATTTTCCACATCAGCCCGGATCTGGGGATTTGTCCACTCTTTACCCTAAATAAACATCCAATTCTTCCTTGACTTCTGTATCAAATCATTCAAGGGGCACACTGCCACTCTCCCTGAATCCAGGAACTGCTTCTCCGAACTGAAGACCGATATGAAGCCCGTGGTTAACATATCCTGTGGCTCCGTGCACAGGTTGCCCCTTTGTCTCGAATACACCCCCCCCCCCTTCTTTCTGCTGTTACCCTCTGCCTCTTAATAAACTGATATAATGTCTTTGGATTCTTGTTACCCTTACCCACTAATGTTTTATCACGATTCCCCTTCAGCTCTTCTCCTGAAGTTTTAAGATTAGCCCGACTCTTTCTATATTCATTTAGTGCATCCATTGACCTGCTCACTTTGTACCTGCTTTAAGCGTCTCTTTCGTTTTTAATTCTGTTCGGATTTTTTTGTTGACACCCGAGGTTCTCTGGGCTTGTTTTCCAAATTTTCATCTTTCGTGTAACACGTTGCGCAGACACTCTCATTAATTCCATTTTGATCAAGCGATCCCCCAACCCCCTACCACATGCTGTTCTGCTACAGTTTCACCCAGCAGCCACTGTACTCTGGACAGTTTCCGTCATATTTTTTTTTATAAAATCGGTCTCCCCAATCCAAAAAACCTTTTATTTACCAGATAGTGCATTTTAAAAAGTCTTTTCCTTACCAAACATAAAATGCATGATGTCATGGTCACTGGCCATATAATGCTCTCCCAATCCTGCCTGCAATATCCTGACTGGCTTCATTCCCCACAGTGAGGAACATCACAATCGCACCCATTGTTGTATCAGCTCCATGATGATACAAAGAATTTCTGGAAGAAATTTCAAGGCATCTGCCCCCTCTTAAAATATAATCACTGCCCGAATTAATGCTTGGAAATGAAATGCCTGTCTATAATAAACCTATTATTGTTTTGACACACCTCAGTCAATTGGTTTTATATCTGCTCCTGTACTTTCTTTTATCTGTGGGTCTATAATATATCGCCAGCAGTGCCTCTGCCATGGTTTTGATCCTGAGCTCTAACAACCAAGCCTCATTAGAAGATCTTTCCAAGATATCGCCCCTCCTTACTGTAGTAACTGCCTCCATAACTAATCATGCAACACCACTTCCTATTTTACCCCTCTCCTGTCCTGCCTATAGTTCTTGTACCACACCACAGCACACTGAGTTGTCAGCCCTGACCTCCCACAAACGCATTTCTGCAATGGCAACAATGTCACACTTCCACATGTCATCTTGTTCCATTATCACATCTGTCTGTCCGATAACATTCCCAGCATTAAGGTAAAGCACATCCACCCTGGAATATAACACCTGGAATACTCTGTACCTCGGAGTTCTTCAGTCATTCACTGTTCCTTATCAAGCTGCCCAATTCATGAACCAAAACTGTAACTCTGGGACTGAATTAGTATTTGTTGAAATGCAATTTCGTTTTTAATAAATGTATTAATGTAATGCAATTTTACAGCCTGAGCAGTCTGCTCCACATACAATGAGATTCTGCTGATTAAATCCCTGCTCAGTGTGCAGGTGGGACAGCTGTCAGTAATAGGGAAAATGAGGACGGCAGATGCTGGAGATCAGAGTCGAAACGTGTGGCACTGAAAACGAAAAACCAGTCAGGCAACATCTGAGGCGCAAAAGAGTCAAAGATTTGGGCTTCATCCGGAGTGCATTCATGCCTTCCCATATTTTCCATTCCATGGTTCACAGGATATTGGGAACCATACATGCTCAGTGAAGCAGCACGGTTTATAGCCCTGAAATAGAAAACAGTCAATCAGTTGGTTGGACAGGGAGTAGACAATTTCAGGTGAAGTACAGACTAATTGAAGTACAAACATAAGAATAGATAAATCTCCTGGGCCAGAGGAGAAACACACTAGGTTGGTGCAGGAAGAGAGGGAAGAGATTTCTGTGCCTTTGGCGATGATCTTTGCGTCTTCACTCTCCATTGGACTAGTGCCAGATGATTGATGGTGGCAAATGTTACTCCCTTGTTCAGGAAAAGGAATTAGGATAATCCTGAGAATTACAGTCCATTCAGTCTTACATCAGTATTGGGCAAAGTAATGGAGAGGATTCTGAGAGACAGACTTTATGATTACTTGGAAAATCATAGCTTGATTAGAAATACTCAGCATGACTTTGTGAGGGGCAAGTCATGCCTCCCAAACCTTATGGAACTCATTGAGGATAGGATCAAACATATTGAAGAAGGTAGAGCAGTGGATGTGGACTGCATGGATTTTAAAAAGGTTTTTGAGCACGCTCTCCATGGTACATTCATTCAGAAAGTAAGGAGGCTGGGGATACAGAGAAACCTGTCTGCCTGGATACAGAATTGACTGGCCCATAGAGACACTATGTGGTAGTAAATGGGAAGTATTCCGTCTGCAGCTCGGTGCAAAGTGGTGTTCTGTAGGATGCGATTCTGGGAACTCTGCTGTTTGTGGTTGTTATAAATGATTTGAATGAGGAAGTGGAAAGGTGGGCTATTACATTTGTAGATGGAACAAAGGTCGGTAGAATTGTGGGTAGTGTGGAGGGTTGTTGTAGTTTGCACTCGGACATGGATTGGAATAACTGGGCTGATAAGTGGCAGGTGGATTTCAACCTGGAAAAGTGTGAAGCGATTCGTTCTGGACAATCAAATATGAATGCAGAATGCAGGATAAAAGATTGTTAGTGCTCGTCAGGTCCGCAACAATTCACCCTCCTCTCTAGGCACCTTCCCCTGCCACCAGAGGAATGCAAGACCTGTGCCCACTCCTCTCCCCCCCGGCCTAAAGATCTTTCCACATCAATCAAGGTTTCACCTGCAGTTCCACTCATGTCAGCATCTGTACCCGTTGCTCCCAATGTGGTAGTCTATACGTTGGGGAGATAGGACTTCTACTCGCAGAGTACTTCAGAGAACATCTCTGGGACACCCACAACAACCAACCCCACTGCCTCGTGGCCGAATGCGTCAACTCCCCCGCCCACTCTGCTCAGGACATGCAGGTCCAGGGCCTCATACATCGCTACTCCCTTACCACCTCATCTTCGACTTCGGGACACTCCAACCCCATGGCATCAATGTGGATTTCACCAGTTTCCACCCTTCCCCTCCTCGAACCTTATCACAGTTCCAAACTTCCTGCTTAGCACCACCCTCATGATCCATCCCATCTTTTTATTCAAAGTGGGAAAGGTTTTTTTTTAGAGTCTATACAGAGTGGAAGCAGGCCCTTTGGCCAAACAAGTCTGTACCAAACCTCCGAAGAGTAACCCATTTCTCTCTGACTAATGCACCAATAACTATGGGCAATTTAACATGGCCATTTCATCTGGCCTGGACATCTTTGGACTGTGGGAGAAAACCGGAACACCCGGTGGAAACCCATGCAGATACGTGGGAGAATGAGCAAACTCCACACAGAGAGTCGCCTGAGGCTGGAATCTAAACTAGTCCCTGGCACTGTGAGCCACCATGCCCACCTGTCCATCTTCCTTCCCATCTATTTGCTCGACCCTCCCCTCCGATGTATCACCATTACCCACACCTCCATCCAACAATCACACTCTCAGTTACCTTTCCCCAGCCCCAACCCCTTCCATTTATCACTCCACCCTCATGGATCCCTTTCTTATTGCTGACTAAGGGCTTTTGCAATAAATGTC